>NC_088887.1:61562932-62812099 GCF_037157495.1 Lathamus discolor
TTGCCCAGAGAGGTGGTAAATGCACCATCCCTGGAGACATTCAAGACCAGGCTGGATGTGGTTCTGGGCAACCTGATCTAGTTGAAGATGTCCCTGCTCACAGCAGGGGGTTGGAAGAGGTGACCTTTGAAGGTCCCTTCCAACCCAAACTGTTCTATGACTGTGACATAGATCTCTCATAGGTCTCTTGCTGTGTTCTGCCTGTCCTGGGGTGTCCCACAAGGCATGAATCACCCGTATTTAGACTGCACAAATGGAGCCTCAGGATGCCGGCAGTCCAGGCTCAGCTGCTTGCTGGAGGAAGGGGAAGTCTGACTCTGTTTCCTCAGTTTTCCCTCAGCACCCATGATCTTGTTGCTTTGCTTTTGTGGTGTCGGCTGCTCTCCGGATCTGGCGAAGCACCGAATGTGCCTGGCGCTTCTGCTGGAAGTGTCGGCTGCTGTTTCCTGGTCTCAGATGGCTGCTCGGTACAGAGGAACTGCATATACTTGTGTAAGGCACCAGTCCTGGTAATACTTAGCTCTTCTTTAATATGTGATCTATCTGTAGCACCTTTTAGTGAGGAACATCAAAGCACTTTTAAAAAGAAGCATTAATGGGTTATGCCTGACAACACAACTATAAAGTTAGTTAGTATTTTTATGGATTTAAAAAAAAACCAACCCAAACAAAACCCAGGGGAAATAGAATTACACATTCAAAATTGCACAGGAGGTCTATGGCTTGAGTGGAAATGTGTTATCTCCTTCCAGACGTCTCTTCTTGACATGTGTTTTCCCATCTCGCACCATCTTGTGGTAACAAACGCTTCAGATTTGTGTGTGTTCCTGAGTCTCCCTCAGTGTGCCTCAAGTTGCTCAAGCTAATAATCCCCTTGTGACCTTAGTTTTGAAGCTTCGGTAGTTTTCATGGCAAAGCTGGAAAACTAGAGCTGGGTAAACTGGGGGCTCAGCATCTGGAGTTTATCCTGGGAACTGGCTCTCTCTTGGATCCTGGCATGTGTCCATCTCCGCACTGTTTTCCAGCCCCTAACCCGTTGTCAGTATGAGAACCTTTCTCATATTTCTGTGTCCTCTTGTAAACAGACGGTTAGAGCTGTGTACTGGGTTTAACAGGAAGCAGAGATGGTTAGCACGTTTTTATCTTTCAGAACAAAGACAAAGATGCAAGTGCATGCTCTTTATCTCCTGAATGCTAAGGCTGTTTCCTCTGAGGAAGTGGAATGTGGTATAAGAAAATCATTGCTTACTTTCTGTAGCAGTAGACTTTACAGGATGTGGCTTGAAAAGAGTAGAAAGAAACGTTTGCAACCTGAGAAGATTTAGGGAAGTGTTCGTAAGGTTAGAAATACAAGTGCTGTTTGGGTCAGACTGTCACTGCCTGCATGAATTGAAGGAAAAAGGGTAGCAATGCTAACATCGAAATGCATATAGAAGTTTCTTCACAAATAATTTGTATTGAGGTCCTCAGGCACAGCTGCTCGTTTCAGAAGTGCTTTGGCTGAGAGCTTATGGCCTGCTAGAGAGTTTTGCAGAAACATTTAATAGATACTTGTTTCATCAGTTTTAGAATTTATATTATTCTACCTTTTCATTTCAGGGGTCTTCACTGTCTTGGCTTTGTAGATTTGGGAAGCACCTTGCATGTTTTGGCTGTTGCAGCAGACAAACAATACAGGATGTTGGTGTTGTTTTCTTCTTTTTCCTGTCTTTCCACATTAGGCCATTTTTTTTTTTTCATCACTCTGAAATTGAGGTACCTGTATTTGAATATTGACTTTTTAGTCACCGCTGAAGTGGTGGGAAGGACAAGTAGAGTCCAGTCCTGGAAGTGCCTGCCTCTAGCTGTGGTGAGAAGCAGCATCATTAACTCTCATTAACAGCATCATTAAATGGATAAGCCTTCTTTAAATCTACCTTGGAGGAACCAAAGTCTCTTAATCTTGTATTGGCAATAAATCACTGACACTGTTCAGGGAATTTTACTTTTTTTCCTTTAGGAATGAAATTTGGCACTCTGAAGGGAGACTCCCGTGTAAAGAGCACATGGACGGGTTGTGGTGGTGGTAGCTGGGATTACTAAATGCTGGAATTCCCTCATCTTTATAATCTCTTGTGTGCACACTTGTTTCCTGGGCTTGTCTGCTCTAATGGCTTGCCATCACAAGTTGTCTTCCTAGTAATGGGTAGGCGGGGATCCTTTTTGAGGCTAGTGGTGCTGGGGGCAGCCCCTTTCTCTTTCTCTTACTTCCCCTTACTTTTTCTCTTCCTTCCAGCTGTCTGGAGTGGGTGCCACCTCTTTACATCATGGTATATCCATGAGACATGTTTCTTTGCCAGAGTTTGGATGTGTAAAGCAAGTGGAGATGTTAGGAAAGAAGCTCTGCTGGTGTTCTGCGCCTGTTCTGTCCCCCTTGCCCCCAGCTGATTTTTGATTGCTTGTCTCTTTTGCCTGGGCATTGCCATTTGTGTCATACGTGATCCAATATCAAGTAATCTTGATTGAAGAAAGAAAGGCTTTGCTCGTCATTCATGAGGTGATTCTACCTGGGGGAAATTAAATCCTAACAATACTTGAATTTATTAGGTATTCTCCCTTTGAGATCCTGTTCTTTGAGATGAATGGAATCGTCATCCCTGGGAGTGCTGAAGATCTGATGAGGAGGAAGAGATGAAAGATAAGGCTGTACTTGCACCTACATGCCATATCTTCAGCTCCCTTGCCATTGAGCCATCCAGTAAAAATACTCTTTCTTATTTGTTTGGAGTTGTTAACTCCTGTCTCCCAGGGCTTTGCCAAAGCTGTAGCATGGCATGGTTCCCCAGAGTGGCTGTGCCAAGCTGGACATGCAGACCTTCACCCTGGTCCCTCGCTGGGGCTCTCTGCCTGCTCTTGGGTCTCTTCCATAGGGCAGCCTGGAGAAATGTAGCCCCAGGGCCCTCCTTTTTAAGTAGATTTCCTTGAAGAAATCAGACTTGATTTAAGCATATCATGTATCTTCTACTTTGTTTGCTTGGAACATACTGGCACAGACTCGCCTATGCTTTGAATGATTTCTATCTCTAGGCAGAGCTAAAGCTTGTCATTAGTAAGTATGTACTTATCATTGAGTGTGTGACACATTCGTGGGAGCTGTAAAGGTAAAACAAATGAACTTCTGCCTGCAATGAACATGAAAACAAAGACCAAAAGGCTGGGGTGATCTACTTTGAATTCACACTAGTAGGATTTCCTGATAATTTCCAATTGCTTTTAGTGAGACTAAGGTTGATTCTTGGAGTTTTCAATGAAGTAGTCGACTGTTTCACTTTTTCTCGCTTGCCACTTCTTGTTGAATTTCACCCACTGATTTCAATGCTAACTATAAATGCAAGTAGCAAACAGTATAATTAAGTAGATTAAATCTCTCTTAGCTACAGGCTTATTCACATAATGGAGAAAGTTAGTTTTTTTTTCCCTTTTGCTCTGTAATAGTGTCTCCTGAAATTCTTAAAGCAATGGACAGACTAAATGGAAGCTGTGCGTTATCCATCCTTCAGTGTGTACAGAGGATGGCTTGTAAGCAGTAGTTAAAAAAATAAAATAAAAAGCAGAGTCATCAAAATCAATTAAAATCAGGTACTTGCTAATTTTGCTAAAGTGGAGTGCTGCCAGTAATCTGCATTTGCTTGTTTGCTCTGCCCCAACCACTGAGTTACATATTGAGGAACCTTTGCTCTGTGCTTCCTGCAGAAACTTTGGATGTTACAGCTCCTCAGTTTTAATTTTCCAGATCTTGGATGACTTAAACTCTGATCCTCTTAGCTCTGCTTCTTTCTTGGTTGCGCATAGGGTTTGTGGCAAAAGTCAGAAAAAGAAGCCCCTGTAGCTTTCCTCTGGCGGCAGGTATGAACTCCTTCCCTTCTTTCTCCTGTACTGGTCATCTTTCACACTTCCAGCTTTGAATTCTTGTGTGCATTTTAACTCAAGCCCAGTGTAACATCAGATTAAGCTTTTGGGGTTTTCTTGATGTTTCAGATTAAATTCATTGGAGGCTTTGAGCTTGGTTTTGTTTATTTTCCAAGCATCTCTGTTTGAGATGTGCTGTAGCTAGACAAGAAGAGAAGCCCAAGAGGCCTGTGTTTTTCACTTCGTTTTGACTAAAGCATTCTCCCAGGCTCTGGTAGAATAAGACCTTTGGGATAGACCTGTGTTTCTGTAAGGATCTGATTGCCATCCATCAGGCAGTCTGTAGCTGCAGTGCTACCTTTGGGAGGATCAGAAAGTCCTCAGCTTTCCCATGGAAAGAGCCAGGCGTAGGGACCTACCTCCCTGCCATAGGCAGAGGTGAGTGCCAATGGAAAATGGTCTTTGGGGTATATGCATGTGTGTCTGTGTGGTTTTCACCTTTGGTGATGGTGGAGCAGCATTTCGGCACACTGTTGCCAAAGCTAGGGCTGCACTTTGGTGGCTGCCCTTGACTGTCCTTCCTTTGATGTCCTGTAGTTTCTGAATGGGGGTAGTTCCCCTGGGTGTTGAAGAACCCTTGCCTACTGGGCTGGTGGCTGGGATGGGATTCTGACTTCTGTTAGGGTTTTGTCACCCGGGGTACGTGGTACGGGTGGTGGAGTGGTTATTAGTGCTCAGGTTTAGAGCATGGTGCCATAGCCATCCCTTAATTCAGTCATGTATTTGATGGGGCTGCCTCACACTTGGCATAAATACAAATCTGTGCTTGTGCGTGTCTTCAAACATCGCCCATAATTGACAGCACGTTGCGCTAAATCTTGTCTTACATGTGCTTCTCCTGGCGATCCATTGGTTCAGTGAAATTGCATCAAGTGTTAAGCATTACTCTTGCTCGTGTTTTGAAAGACAAGCCCTTGGACTTGTTATGAATTCTACTTTGACAGCAGTTGCAATAGCTGTGCATTGTATAATTGAGCAATCAATTCCAGTGTACTATCTTGATGTTTTCAGTGCAGACACATGATTATAAGAAACTGTAATGCTCTTTCAGTAATTAGACAAGTGGTTGTAAATTTAAAAGGCAAACTTTAAAAGCGTTGGGACTTTCAGAAATCCAGTTTTATTACAATTTAAAAAATAATTACTTTGTTTTAGCTCTCCTCAGAGTGCTGTAATTTGGGACAGGCACAGCTGGCGTATGCAGACCCCTCCCCAGCATCTTGGAAATCCAGTCCTGCTGGTGATACAGCATTCAGACTGGTGGAAAGGATTTTGTTTTCTTTCCCTGATGTGGAGAGAAAGAAGTAGTAGGGCAGCATCACAGCTGATTTAATTTTGTTTTCAGTGCATGACGCTTAATTGGAAGATTGCTTAATTCTGGGAACTGTTGTTCTGCACCACCATACCGCATAATGTATTTAGGTCATGGCTGTAGCGTTTGGTCAGAGTACCTGATTGTGTTTAACGCGACTGTTTTCCAGATTCAAATGGTGATTTGTGTAAGTGGTAGGTAGCTTCTGAGGCAGCGTTGCTCAAACTTTCCTCTGTAGATAGGTTTGCATACATCCTAGGAAAGTGTGACTGATAAATTACCTTAAAACAGGCATAAGGCTTCTACTTCTTTAAAAGTTTATTTCCAGCTCCCCTCTCCACTCCTCTTGGTAAGGTTGGAAGTAGTGCAAAGGAATGGTAGGAGATAAATTTGGGTACAGCTTTAGCATTATGTATATCTGTGTTTGCAGAGTACAAATTTTGAAGTTTAAATTCTGTGTGGGATTAAGTGGTGTTTTCATTTGTGAATTCTTGGCCAGAAACTATTCCCTCTCACTAGGGTTTCTGGATAGTTCCCCACCTGGGTCTGTCTCTGAGCCACAGCGGCTGAGGCAACCGGTTATTTTGCAGACCCACGCGGCAGGAGGCGGTGTGCTGGCTCCAGCTGTGCTGCCATCCAGATGTGGATGGGTGCATCCCTCACAGTCAGCCGTGTCTGCTCTTGGATACACCACAGTATGGGCAGATACGTGGGATCTTTCACAACTGCCTCTTTGGAAACCACCCAGCCGAGGATGGAAACTTTGGGTGTGTAGGACACTCCTGAGCTGGGGCTGAATGATCGCTTTTTTGGTTTGCCAGGGGCTGGGACTTCAGTCCAAAATGTTTACAGGCTCTCATTTCCATATCTGTATTTAGGGGAGATGAGCTGATAGGCCAGGAGATGGTCAGCCTGCTGTAGTCATTGGCAGGGCTGGCCTATTGCCTGCTTCCTTTATGTTGTGCATCTACCCTCAGTGAGACAGGACCCCGTCCAGGCTCATGCCGTGTCCCTGCTGCCTCTTTCTTCCATGTCTGCATGGCTGCCATAATGCTTGCAGGGCCAAAGGGATGCCTTGCTGCTTGTACTGGGGGATTGTTTGGGGTTGAAGCACTTTACCACCCCCTTATTTCTTCCCCTTTGCCACCTGGGAAGCTGTGCATTGTTGGGGAGGTTTCATGGATGGTGATGCTGTGATTAGCTGCCTGGCCGTAAGTGGTTACAAAGCCTATTAGTGGTCCTCCAAAGCTGAATTTTAGTCCTTGCTCATTTTCTGCAGTCCTGGAGCATACTAAGTTGTCTTATTTGTTCCAGTTTGCTGAATGATTTACAACCAAAAGCTTGGCCTTTCCAACTAACAATTTTTATATTAGATCTAATGACAGTTTTGCTCTAGAGTCGTGACTTGTGGTCTGCAGGAATAACTGGTGTTGGATCATAAGCAGGATAATAATACTTTTGTGTAGTGTCATGAGAAAATAGTGTGGGGTTTTGTTTTGTTTTCCCCAAGTGCAGTTGTTAGTAGAAAGCCTAAAAAAAAGTCTACAGTGTAACCCTACCTACAGTTACAGAAGGTGTGTACTGGGGACTAAGATCATAGAATCAACAGAATTGTTAAGGCTGGAAAAGACCTTTAAGATCACTGAGTCCAACCATGAACCTAGCACTGCCAAGTCTACCACTAAACCATGTCCCTAAGTGCCACATCTACAGGTCTTTTAAATACCTCCAGGAACAGTTTTTCCATCACTTCCCTGGGCAGCCTGTTCCAATGCCTGATCACTCTCTCTGTGAAGAAATCTTTCCTAATATCCAACCTAAACCTCCCGTGGTGCACCCCAAGGCCCCCCTGAGCCTTCTCTTCTCCAGACTGAACAGCACCAGTTCCCTCAGCCGTTCCTCACAAGGCTTGTGCTCTAAGCCCTTCACCAGCTTTGTTGCTTTTCTTTGGACCTGCTGAAGCAGCTCAATGCCCCTCCTTCCAAAGGTCATAAACTCTTTTCTTTTTCCCTGAGTTCCAGCCCAAGCTCTCTGTTAAGCCAGGCCGGTGTTCCCCACTGGCTCATCTTTCTGTACATGGGGACAGTGACAGCCTGCTCCTGTGCCTTTGAGATTTTCTTCTTAAACATCCAGCTGTCCTGGACTCCTCTGCCCTTCAGGACTGCTTCCCAAAGGACTCTGTCAACCAGGATCCTCAACAGGCCAAAGCCTGCCCTCTGGAAGCCCAAGGCAGCGGTTCTGCTGACCTTCTTGTCTCCAGAAATTAAGAACTCTTATCATTTTGTGATCTCCATGCCCAAGACAGCCTCCAGTCTCCACATCATCCACAAGTGCTTCTCAGTTCACAAACAGCAGGCCCAGTGCGTGCCTTCCCTAGTTGGCTCCCATACCAGCTGTGTCAGGGAGTTATCTTACATGCACTCCAGGAACCTCCTGGACTGTTCCCCTCTGCTGTGTTGTATTTCCAGAAGTCCCCCCATGAGAAGAAGGGCTAGGGGTTGTGAGACTTCTCCTAACTGCTCATGGAATATATCATCTGCCTCTTCATCCTGGTTGGGTGGTCTGTAACAGATTCCCACCACGATGTCTGTCTTGTTGGCCTTCCCCCTGATTCTTACCTACAAACACTCAACCCTATCATCACCATCATTAAGCTCTAGGCAATCAAAACAGTCCCTAACGTACAGGGCTACCTCGCTGTCTCTCCCTCCTTGCCTGATCCTTCTGAAGACTTTATAGCCATCCATTGCAGCACTCCAGCTGTACATGTTATCCCACCATGTTTCCATGACTGCATCTATGCCCTAGTTTCCCACAGCTGCACGATGACTTTCAGCTCCTCCTGTTTGTTGTCCATGCTGTGTGCATTGGTGTAGATGTACTTCAGTTGGTGTGAGAAAACTGTAATTCCCATGTGACTGTTCTCGGGTGCTTTTGTGGTTTCTGACACATCAATAACCCTTGTGTCTTCGCTGTCACATGGCTCTCTATCCCCTACCTCCATGGAGACAGCAGTCCAAAGGACCTTGCTAGCACATTGTCCTTTAAACACTGGTGTGGTGCCCCCAGGCTTATCTCTAGGGAGCCTGTTTTTATCCCTTTCTGCCTTCAAATCCAGTTTAAAGCTCTTTCCGTGAGCCCTGCAAACTCTTGTTTAATGATCATGTCACCCCTTTGAGGTAGGTGTACCCCATCCTTCAACATCAGGCCTGTTGCCATGCAAATTGACCCATGATCAAAACCCCCAAATTCTGCTGGTGACACCAGGCTTGGAGCCAGGTATTGGTCTGATGGCTCTTCCTGTAGAAAGATACCTCACAAATCCTTTGCACCAAAATAACTTCTGCTTAATCTACACGATATCTATACATTGAGCACACAGAGGGCAGGTGGGGACTGGCAGCAATGGCAGCAGCACCATGGGCCTGCTTTACAAGTCCTCCAAAGGAATTTCTTTCCTTTTTTGTTTGCCACAGCTAGGTCTGTGAAAGCCCGTGGTGTGTTATTTAAGACCGGTGAACATGTTTTGACTGGCTTTTGCGAGGCACTTGGTGTGTTCTTGAGTACTCGGTAAAAAGTAATAATCGGAGAGCGCACAGGCTCCATTTCCTTAATGAATGCTGTCCTTCTCCATGGGTTAACCTCTGAGTCGAGTACGTTGCATAATGGCTTTTCTGTCGTGTGGCCCTTTCATATAATAAACAGATTGGCTACAGGCTTTGGGAGCACAGCTTAAATACTACCCAGGTAGCAACTGAGAGGAAACTGTGCTCAGCTTGGACCTTTTTCTGCTAAGTAAAAAAACAAAGGGCCCAGCGACCTCTGAGGTTGGGGTTTTGTTGCTGGCGACTCTGGTACAGAAAGGGTTGTTAGCACAGGCTTGGATTTCTGAGTCAGGCTCCTGTGCTGATGAAGCAGAAATAGTTTGAGGTCTGAAAATACTGCCTGAGCATTTGAAAATAGTTTTATGTGGACACAAAGCTGTTTATGGATCACTCGCTGGCCACGTGCCAGTTTCTCAAGGACAAGGTGGGTTTTTCTTTCTTTAGAATCACAGGAGTACTTGGCAGGATATCAGAAGATAAAAATGGTGGAAAGAGTCTCCTGGTGCAAGCCCTCGTTTAATTAAAATACACACCACTCCAGGCTAAATGTGTGTTTTGCATCTTGCAAACAAGTTGGTAAAGTATTTCTTAATTTGCTCTTACAGGCGGGCCACAGTATAAAACATGGTCCCCATTCTTTTTAAGAATGCCTCCTGTTGTAGCACCCTCTCAGCATATCTGGTGGCCCAGAAGTTGCGTTTTAATTTCAGCAGTTGCTGTCTTGTAAACTATAGCTCTCTAGTCCATAATGGCGAGAAGATGTGACTAGCTGGAAGAGGCGCCGCTCATGTTTGTAAGGAAAGAGGTTGTCAATCAGTGTCTGCCCTCAGCAGGAAAAAGAAGAAAACCACAGAGTTCCAGCCCTTCTTTGTTGCATGTTGTAGCACTGGAGGAGTACTGAGAGTTGGACTGGAATTTATATATTTTTACATGTATACACACATATATAAAATGTATATTTAACACTTCCTTAGCTTTTCTTTACTACCAATGTTCTGTAATTTTTTAAAGGTTGTGAATGTGAAATCTTCGATTTTAACCATGTTGAAATAAAACTCATTGCACAGCCTGCCTTCCCTGCTCAGCTTGGCTGTATTGTTCTGGTGGAATGGTGTACAAATGAAAATAGCTCTCCTTCCCTCTACCCCTCATTAATATGAAGCAGTCCAATGATAGCTTCAGGTCCTTCCCACACAGTAGGTTTGTTAGTGTCTCATGGTGCAGCTAGACAAAAGGCGAGACTCTCTCGGTGGGGTCAACTAAACGCAATAGTGTGTGCGTTAGGCTCTTCCTTGTCTAGTGGGTTGAATCAAAAACAGCAAATCCCAAAGCATATTAAAAAGGGAAATAAAAACAGTGGAGCCAATTGTTCTCCCATTCCCCTTTCCCTCCCACCAGGTCTTTTGCATTTGCAACAAGGTTAGTTCCCCCATTGGTTTAGTGTACTTGAAATTAAAGAAGTTGTTGGTCTCTATTTAATACCCCTCCTGGTGCCCTCTGGGAGGCTGGTGGACATTTTGGGATGGTGCCTAGGGCAGCCAGGTCCCTGAAGCAGTGTAGCTGAATGCATGCTGTCCGTACCTGCTGGATGCTACCTGGTGATGGGTACTGTTCCCTTGCTGCCTTGGGGTGGATATTGCCTGTCTTTCAGAGTCGTGCTTTTTGGCAGTAGATTGAATGCAACAAGACCGGTAGGGTGTGTGTGGGCTTGGTTTTCCTTCTCTTGTGGTGTAAAACCTCTTGACGGTGTCTTCCAGGAGAGTGCAAGCTGCTTACAACAGCATTTGTGCATGGAGAGGCAGGGACTAACTATGATTTTGATTTTATTTTCCCCAAAGAGAAGTATGTCTTTTGTGGCACTTCTATATGCCCAATGCTTAAATACTTAAATTCGCCAGGGAAAACTCTCCTCTTCCAGAAAGCACTGAGGTGGTTTCTCAGCAGCTTCTTGGCAGTGACCTGGGTGAAATGGGTCCAGGCTTGCCTGGGTTTGCAGAGGGCCTTGGTCACAAGGTGTAAATTGCTCCTTTCGGTCAGAGAGCTCAGATCTGCACATCCAGCGGTGATGAGTTAAATGTCAGGATGAATTCATTTAAAAAGCAAACAAACAAAGAGAAGCAGCACTGAGCTTCTTTTATCCAGGTTTATTTCAATGTCACACTGGCGAAGCGATCGGGAGACTGTGCCCTTTGTCTGCTGTCTCTCCCAGCTAAGGAGGCACCTGTGTTGTTTCAAAGCCCTTATCATCCATGGCAGGTCAGTTTGGACCACGCTTGGTCTGAGGTAGAAGCATCTGAAGTTGCACTATGTGGTTGTGGTGGTGGCTTGCTTGCTCTGGAGACCTTTGGTGGCCCTTGCAACCTGATAAATACCAGGACTTGGTATGGCTGTGCCACCAAACCAGACCTGCCTCTCCTTCAGTCGGTGGCCGAGATCCGACAGAGGGTGTTTGGTGCTGAAAGCGGCTTCTGAGGTGTACAGTAAAAAGTCATCTGTATCGGTATCCCATGTGATTTTATATCCACAAGTGTATGTTTAATCATTTTGGTCTAAATTCTTCTCTTCATGTTCTCCATCTGGCTTGTTTTTATTTGTAGTTGCCAGAAAGAAACGGTTCTGCATAAGAGACCACTGCAGGAGGTCCCAAGAGACAAATCAGTGTCAGGAGGAGTGGATTTAGTGACTGGTAAAGCCATTATGGTAGGGTGAAGAACTGATTTGAATGAGAGCTGGACACAGCAGATTTTAGCTGATGTGTACAGAGGAAGCCAGATGTAGTCTGAGCCAACTGTGTCCACATGGGAGGTGTGCCTCTGCTCTGGTTTTATTCTTTTATTTTTGTTTTAGTTTGGGTTTTTTGGGGGTCTTTCCGTAGTGTCCCAACTAAATTTCATATGTATGTTTAAAAGCAGAAAAAAGCAATCAAGAGGTTAGAGGCCCTTCTCCTCTTGGAGAGGGCTCAGGGTAGGGACTCTTATAAAGGAAAATGAGTGACTATGTGTTTAGTAAAAATCACTAAATGTGGGCATAGCCTGGTGGTGTCTGAAAGGATGGGTCATGAAGAGGGTGTTTTCCAGGCTGGGGCCTCAAGCTGGTTAGCTTGAGTGTCCCTGCAGAAGCAGCATTGAATGTGGGGCAGGAAGCTCTTGGTGGCTGCTTGCAGAGCAAAGCTTGATGCAGCAGCCAGGTGATGGCTAGGGTGTCTGATGGAGGGGCAGAACTGTGTGCCACTGCAGTTCTCTTCCTACCCTCTCCCGTTAGGCAAAAACATCTCCTGCTAATTGGTGGGGTGAGGTGGACTGCTGGTCAGGGTGCTGGGAGTTGGCAGAGATGCCTCCTCACTCTTGAGTTCTGCCATTGACCTGTTGCGATCCTGGGAAAGTTAGATTGTGGCTTTCTGCCATGGTTTTCCCCACCATCCTTTTCTTTCTTTTTTTTTTTTTTTTCCTTCTCTTCCTTTCCTTTTTCCTATTTAGGCAATGAGCTGTTTGAGAGAAGGAAATGCCTCTGATAATGTATATCCAGCATCTTTTGGAGTGGGAAGGCTACCACAAAACTAGCAATTGAAGTAAAAAAAATCAGTGCATGGAACTCTTTATCCTTACTAGAGGGTAATGTCTTTTCACTCTGTTCCTGGAAGTACAGAACTGATAATAACTGCGTCTTTCATACTTCACAGAATGCAGTACTATGTATGAATAAATTGTCATTATTATTTCTTCAATAGACAGCTAGTGAGCTTGTGGATATCTAAAGCAGGATAAGAGAGCATGTTGTTTTCTGTTCTGCTTTCCAGGCATTTGATGTCAAGAGTTAGACAGAGGGAAAATCCAGAATCCTGTCCTTTGTCTTAAACAGTGGGAGTCTTTAGTAGCTTCTGGTTGGTTTGGGTTTAGAAATCATCTAACAGGAAGAAAAAATATTAATGTTGACCTTTTTTTCTTCTCATGTGTTTCTGTGGTGATTTGCTAGGCTTTTGTTCTGAGATTTTTTGCTGATTTTTATTCTAGAAGGAGCTTCCATGCCAGATGAACATTATCCCTCTTTTTACAAATTTATTTCCATCACTGAAGCCTATTATTTAGCTTACAGAATGCTGTATCAGTGGGAACAGCATTATTTTGGCTACAAATGCAACTAGGTAAAAATATCTAAACCAGAAATGTTATATTTTGTTTTTTGTTTTTAACTGGGCAGGTTGCTCTCACTTTGTGCCATTCTGTCTTTTTGCCTGTCAAAAAGGCATGTTCTGTTTCCTCCACAAGCACTACTCCTGTTGTTTTTCATAGGGTAGACCTAGTCTTTCTGGGGAGTTGAAAGAAATGGCTTGTAGAGTCCAGGTATTCATAGTGCAAAGTTGGTTGGTCTGCAGCTTTCTGTGTTGGCGAGTGACAAAGAGCTGATGGTAAACATGCATTGGAATAATAAGGTATCATTTATTGCACTGGTGTGTGCAACTTAACAGCAGAGTATTGCTCCATGGCCTATTGCCTTAGGCTGGTAGGAGTTTAGAGTCAACTAAATAAGATGGAAACTGAGAAGTTAATTTTAGCATGGGGCATTGTACAGCAGTACTAAGTGGTGGTACCATGGTGAGTTTTCACACCATAGCATGTTTAAATGTAGCCTGCTGCTTCTTTGTATGTTGTAGAAACTGAAATGTCACTGTAGATTATTTTTTCAACTAAGTTGCTCTTCTTGCCACAACTGTCAGCATAGGATTTTGGGAGGTTGGAGAATTTTCCCAAAGACTTAATTGTGTACAGTGCACAGGATAATCCAAGCTTGCAAGTCCATGAGTCATGCAGGCTGCCTTCCTTCCTTAATGTGTGGTGTTGCCCCATGTTCTGCTTCCATGGCATTTAGCTGGAGAGCAGGCTTCCAGGAACAGTCCCCCAAAAGGCACGTTAATACACAGGCCGGAAACTGTGCTGGTAGGAGAACTACACTACTGTAGAATACATATATCTTGGGTAATCAAGGGGGTAGGAGGTAAATGAGCTGATAGGATTTCTTTTGCACTTAATTTGCATAGTTCTTTGATAACATTAAGGCATCTTAGGGGGGGAAAAAACGTTGTGAAAAACAGCACATAGCACTGCTTGCCTTTGAACCTTTCCAAAGCAAAAATTTTACAGTAATAACGTGTGCAGAGAAAGAAAGAGGCAAGAAGTAGGTGTATTAACTGACTTGGAGAGTGTGGGTAGGTTTGAAATCTATAATGTTCTGCAGATCTTGGCAGTCTACCAAGGATTCCCCTGGTCCCTCTGCTTTTCAACATGCTTAAAGCCCACTGAGATGAGAAATAAACAGCATATTGCTATCAGACATGACTGGAAATATGCTTAAGTAATGCATTCGGTTTAAGATCCAGTTAAATGCTGCAGTGTTGCTGTGTTGATGAGAATAGCTGTATTTAAACCGCTCCGTATGTACGTGAACTTCCTGTCATCGTCATGAGAAGAAACAGGACAAGATTTGGGGTCAGCAGGCTCAACTACGTTGACATACTCATCCCAACAGGCCATTTAAAAATAGAATGTTGCAGTAACAGTCTTAAAAATATTCTTATGTTGCTTCCTTAGGAGGATTATCAAGTGCTTTAATATGAATAGATTAATGAAAAGAGGGAAAGAAAGTCAGGGAGGATGCAAAAGAAGCTACAAGTAGTTTGGAAATCTTGATTGATAGAGTCTTAACATGGTCGAAATGAAAGGAATGTGTTGGTGGGCTCTTTTTCATGGTGGTGGGAGCCAGGCTTAGGTGACAGTAGCAATGGTTTGTTGTGGCCCCTACCCTGAGACTTGGTAAAGGGCAGACTCTCGCTCTCTGGATGACATAACCTTTACTACTTGTTGCTGTTACTATGCAGCACAACCTCTGCAGCCTCCTCAGCCCATTGGCTCTGGAAGCAGTCATCTTATGCTTAACAAGATGCATCTAGGTTGCTCTGAACTTCATTGAATATTTCATATCCACATTTAACTTTCTGGCCAGGGGACGCTTACCCTGTGATCCCCAGCCTCCTGTATTTGGTATCTAGCAGTATTTTAAGAAGCTGCCGTTTTCAGTTAACATGGGTCGTGTTTTGCAATCTGGTGGTGACATTGTTCAGATACTCCAGTGGTAATTGCCAGAAACACAGCTGCAAGAATCTCTGCTGTGCCCTGGGGATGGGTGAGCCCGGGACACCCCAAGGGGCCGCAGCTCCAGACAGTGCTAAAGCAGAGGCTTCATTCTGCAAGAAAAATGCTGTCCTGCTGGAGTGTTAGCCAGCGGTGTTGCTGAGATGGGGCCTTAATGGTTACCACATTTATGAAGTGTCTTGGGAGTTGGACTTGAATAAATTTTTATCCCAGGAGGCTGAGTTCAAAGGGTTTCTCCTATCTACAACTCCTGTAGCTCCTTTGTCGCATTCAACCACTTTGCGATTTTGTTATTGTTTTTAATGCAGACAGATTTTTCCAAGGCAAAAGCTGGCTATGAAAATCTGAAGATCAGTTTCCAAAATGGGAATGCTTAGCCATTTCATGTTGCAAGCAAAATTATAGCAGCATGCTAATAGTTTGACAAGTCTGTTCTTGAGCTGTTAAGCAGATAAACAAACAAACAAAATCTCTGCTCATGCTTATATGTTGTGCTTGTGATGTTTGCTTTCTCCCTCCCTCTAAAAATGTTTTTAATGAAAAGAATGTGGCTTCAAAATGTCCTCTTGCTTCTCTCACATAAATGAATGTCATGCAGCCCCCCACATATGTGTTGTAGATGCTTAGAGTATGAATGCTCCATACATTATGAAAAGGGTATTTGGAGTAATTTTAAACAATATTCTGAAATGACCGGGGTTTAAATTTGGCCTGGGATACTGAGCAGCCCACACTTCCCACAGTCTGCAGTTCCCTTGCTTTCCAGTCCCTTAGGAGGGTTATGGAGAAGCTTTTCCCATTCCTGCTGCAGAAACAGCAAAGTGAAACATGAGCAATCGCTGCGCTGTGCTGTAGCTGTCGTGGCCCAGGTTTTCATAGGGTCTAGTGGAGGCACCGACAGCATCTCATAAAGCTGCAGGGGAAGGACGGTTGGGCTGGTGCACGTTAGTCATCCTGAGTGGGCCAGTCTCACGGGGAGGAACATCGTCTTGAGAATAACTGTGAAGCTGAGCCCTGGGAAGCTTGAGACTTCTCTCTGGAAATAACAAACCCACCAGTAGTTCGTAGATTTAAAAAGACAAATAGAGCAAACTTTCCATCAGATATGTGGCATTCTGTGGATGTCTTGCTGCTTCGTTCTCTGTGTCACTTTCTCTGCTTGGCGTATGTTCTATCACCGTTTTGGCACCCCTGCTTTGCTGCAGAATTGATGGTGAACCATATTTCACTGTTCCTTTAAATGTTTCTTCTTCCTCAGTGTTCTTCCTCATTAGTGTTGTGAGCTTTTTTCCTCTGAGATGTCCTCGTTCCTCTCTCATCTTTAGCATATTCCTCCTGTACCTCAGACTGTGCTTCACCATCTCCTTGGGCCTTTTAGTTCCTTCCACAGGGCTGTGGAAAATAGGAACAGTGCTGAGTGAAGGCGTTCTTCCACCTCGGTGTAAAACATTTCCCCCTCTTCCCTTGGTGGGATGTTAAATCCTGAGGAGATGACCACAGGCTTTTGTCATTAGGCAGAGGTCCAGGGTGGGAAATTGGAGTTGCATCTCTCCTGGGCTTGCTGAAAGGCTTTGGTTCAAGAACGAGTAAGGTCAAGGTGAGGTCAGTCTTGGCTACTGCACACATTACGACCCTAACTTTGTTTTAGAATCGAAACCAGCTTGAGACCAAGCTGTAAAAAGAAATGCATGCAATAAAGAGAGTTTACAGAGTCGGCAGAAGCCTGAGTACAGTGATTTATTTATAGAAAGCATGTGGATTGGTTAATAAGGGGAGAGAGAAGCGCAACGAGAGTTGTGAAAGAAAGCGGAGGCTGTGAATTCTGCAGTATTCCATCCTTTCTACTGCACCAGCAGTATGCCTGGCCATTGGCTTCATGGAGGGGGAATCATAAGGTGTGAAGGGGTCAGGATTTCTCTGAAGGGGCTGGTGGTTTGGGGTGCTTCAGTTCTGGGGTGCCAGTCTTGAAATAATCTGTAAAGAGATAAAGCATTCAGTCCAAGAAAAAAATATAGTTGATGTCCATCAGATATACTGGATGCTATGTATAAGGAAACTTAAAAATTGGTGAGAAGAAAGGTAAAGGAACTGTGACTTTAATGCAGTGTTTTGTTGTGGTTTTTACCATTATTTGTGATAAAAGTGAAGAAGTGTAGTGGGCACACCTCTTCCTGGCAAGCATGACTGATTCAGAGAGGAGCCTTTGAGGATGATGCTTTGGAAAGGTGTTGCGAGACCAGGCTGTTTGTCTGGAAGTCTCAGGGCAGCCTGCTGGGTGTTATGTGGAGAGCAGGCTAACACCAATGCTAGGGCCGTTTCTGAGTGCGTGTTTGGAATAAAAATACAGCACAGCTAATTGATACGGCCCCACCTTGTGTAAAAATATACTGGAGAAAGAAAGGGTTTTGTCAAGAGTCAGCTGAGGCCAGTTAGAGCCCAACCATGGCTGGAGCTGGAGGGGCCCCTGGTGCTGCCTGCCTCCCAGCCGTGCAGTCCGCCTCCTGCCAGCTCTGGCTCTGCTCTGACTGCAGAGCAAACCAGTTTAATTTCCTGATCTGCAGTCCCCCGCCCCACCCTGCAGTTTGCTTTTTCTGTGTTAACTTTCTGCCATTTCAGTGATCTCAATCAGCTTATCATATGATCTGATGAGTGCCAGAAGGAGCTCAGTGCTCCCAGGAGAAATATGTGACAGGAGGCTGGAGGGAGGCAGGGGAAGGAAGGGTTGGAGCTCCCTGCTGCAGGAGCTGGGATCTATTAATTCAGCTCCAGCTGTACTGAGAAACCATACCCTTATGGTGGCGTAGCTGAAGGGAGACAACGTCTTGTTCTTGTCTAGCTATTGTGAGACAGGCGAAGAGAGCTATTGCAGGTCTGATGCATCACTTGAAGAAAACTCACTTTCTTTCACTGGTGAAGACCAAAATGAAGAGAAATGTCCTTTTTGCAACCCCCTAAGCATGCTTGCATTTACCTAGTAATATGTCACCCAGGTACTAGGTGCTGGTGCATGGAAATATAAGATGCAATATGGCGAGTTTAACTATTCTAGCATGTTAATAAACTATCATTACCAACTCTGAGCTTTGCTAAAGTAAACGGAAGGGAAGCTGTGAATGTAATCTGTCTGCGCTTAATCTTGGTAATCATCCTTTTAATGTGGAGAAAAAGAAATGGGTTCTAAGTTTTGTATAAGAACATTTAAACAAACTTTTTTTTTAATCCTTCCAGAGTGTTGTTTTTCATGTGAAATATCAGAAGGGTCCAGTGCAGCTGGGGAAAACCCAGTGTCTGGACCTGTTGTCTGAATGTTTTGCTCTGTGTATGCTGAAGGGATAGGTGAGATGCTGGCGCTGACTTTTCTCTCTCTTATTCAGGGTCGACATGTCAAGACGGGTCAGCTGGCAGCCATCAAAGTCATGGACGTTACGGAGGTGAGCAGAAGAACAATCTACTTTATTAACAGTATGGGTAAAGTTTAATAAGAAGAGATGCTATATGGCTTACCTCGTATTTATTTTGAAGGGCATAGTCCTTGCATGTGGACGTTTGCTTTCTGTTTGCAGGACTTGACCTCTCCAGCCCATCTGCCCTTTATGAGATTTCTGTTCAGGGCCCTCTGGTCTTCTTCACAGATTGCTTTGTCTGATCCCAAGACGTATGAGCAGACATAGCACTCCCTTTTCAGACACTTCTCAGAAGAGGGGAAAAAAGTCAGATTCCCTGCTTCCTACCTTTTTCTCTTCAATGTAGCATCTTGCTTGTACCAAAAGAGGTGAGGCGGCTGCTTGATGTAGAGGACGGTAGTTTCACTGCTACATTTGCAGCCTACAAAGGGTATATATTTATTCAAAGGAGTGGGTCCAATAAAGTTCCAAGAAGTCTGAAAGCAGAAACATCTGCAGGAATGATGAGCAGATTGCTGGCAGAATTCAGCAGTGTAAAGTAGTAGTTGTAACTGACCCGGGGGATTTACTGTGGAGCTTTAGATGGGAAAGACGGGAAATTAACCCAGCCAAAGAAATAAAAAATATATGCCTATACTTGAATCCTTAGATGTCTTGCAGTTTATGCTGTTCAAAAAGCAATCAGTTTAAATTATGTCTTCAAAACAGATCAGGAAAAGCATGGGTTTTCCCCTGTTGATTCCATTCGTGTTTTCTGGAGTTACATCCACAAATTAACAACAGCTTCAGATTTAAAATCAAATGGGATCCTCCTGTGTGATATCTGCAACTCTTGACTGATATCACACTTCTGAAGAGAGGTTGTGCCTCTTCAATCTTTTATAGGTATTAGGGGAAAAATGATGTTAATGCATGTGCATCGTAAAGGGCAGGAGGCAAGCTCATTATATTAAGCAAAACTCCTACAAGGGTGTTGCTGCAAAATGTGTTATAGTTCCGTGTGTGTATAGGTGCCAGCAAGTAAAAATGGCTGCAAAAGGACACAAGCTCCTAGGTGAGTGGCTGGGGAGTACTGGGTAAACAGGTAGGAAAACAAGAAGGCAGGGTTAGGTCAACTGGTAGGGCTTCAGTCGTATCTCTGAATCTGCTTGTGATCGATGGGCAGTGTGACTGCCCCTCTCTAACTTAAGCTGTTGTGTCTGCCAAGAGCTAGACATTCTTGCTTTGTAAGATGGCCTGATAAAAATCAGTTTTCAGCTGGAGATTTTCAAAGGCTGCCTTCATGAGGAGGCAGTGCTCTTTTGCTGCAGTTAACAAGCAGGCAAACCAGAGAAGAATGAAGGTGTGTTGACCCACAGCGAATGTTCATTGCACAGCAAACGTTTCCATTTGTGCAGTGGTTTTACACAGGGCAGCTTGCTTCTTCCATAAGATTGGCTGTACTGTACACTCCCTCTGTTTTTAATAGCTTATCTTAATCACAAACAGTTGTAATGAAGAGGTTGCACAGCAAAAGGAAAACAATTGGAAAATGCTGTCTGTAGTATGGCTGAGCTCCTGTTGTGGGGGATGGCTTAGGTTTTGAAACTCTTAATTTTTGGCTGTTTTTGAAAAGCCAGTTGTATATTGGCATTGTCTGACTTTCGTCTCAGAAGCTCATGCTTCTTCAGGGGCTAAAGGGCAATCAGAGGGAGGAGTTTGGAGATGTTAGCCCCATGCAGCTTGAAAATGTTGTCGTTCCTACCAGTGGAGCTCATGTGTTTTTGCTTCTAAGCAGTGAGCCTGCGGAGGATAAAAATGCGGTGTAAATTCTTCCAAGTCGTGTTAAGTCAGCTCCAGTTTTTAACACCAGGCACAGATGATACTGTTCCTAACACCAGGCATGAGTGAGTGATACCATTGCATGTACCATTTTCTCAGTGGCAGATGTGGCCATAGGATATTCCTGTCCATTCTTTCTTGCTGATTCCTTGCCTGTTTCCCAACACTTGTGTCGGCACAACTGCCCTGGGACCAGATGGTGACCTGGATCAGTGAACAGGCCGCGGTTCCAGGTTAAAAATACCCTCGCTCTTCTTTTTTCCCTGGTTATTTATAACCTGGATTGGTTTGCTGATCTAGTGTAGCACATGACATTGCAAACAGTTGTGCCATCGCTATGAAGAAGGTGGTGTGAGACTGGAAAAGAGCTGTTGCCAGGCATGGCGGAGAAGGGGCAGTAGCTCAGATTGACGTTGCTGACAGATATGTCCATGTCATAAAGTTTCATCCTCAGTTCCTCAACGGATGGTGTCATGAAGACCTCCTTTTGCTGGCAGACAGTGCATCTCCATCCTGGAGATGGAGGCTTATGGATGGTAGAAAGAGCATGTAGAACAGAAAGGGCAGTGACTGCCACCATCAGCACTGCCTCAAAAGAAGTGCTGAAGGGACCATAGCCTCAAATATACCTTCTCCACCTTCTTCAGGAGCTACAATTAGGTGAACTGCTCTTGTAGGCCAGTGATAACACTGTGTCTGTGTCCAGGGGGAAAGAGGCTTCAGTGGAAACTTCCATAAAACTGAAATTTTGATTTTTTTTTTTTTTTATTTTTTTTGTTGAGCATCTATGGGACCTGTAGGTGATTTTTGCCTCCCTGCATGTGTCACTGGCAGTGTTATGCCTTTCTGCTTAAATACGGGCAGTGCCATGGAGGGTTATCAGATTGTTTTGTCTAACCTGCATTGAGAACAGATCCAAGACTTTCTTCTGGGATACCTCTGATCTAGTACTTGCTTTGCCAAACGCTTGACAAATTAGCTTAATGCGTTGGCACGCTCTGTGGGCACACCCCAAATTTTCAGTTTTCAAAGCCCCAGTTCTGCAATTCACACATTGCTCAGGATCAGCGAGGTTACATCAGTTCTGGGCTGTACAGCTTTGATCACCCGCATGGGAGGGATGTCAAAATCGGAGTGACGGCTTTCCTGAAAAGGTTTTGGTTGGCATGAAGAAAACAAGGTGGTATAACCTCCGACTAGGGGCACTGGAAGAAACATCACTGCTCTGTAACGTGCATGGTGCTGTGGAAATGCTGTTCATCCTTCCCAGCTTTTCTTGTGGTTTTCTCTTCAGATTTTAATTTTGAAAAGAATGGTGGCAAGGATGAGAAAAGAGGAGGTGGGCTGAAGATATCAGCTTGATCTTTGAATATATTATGACTAGTTAGTACTGCTGCCTGAAACGTTAGGGGGGTGTTGATGTGCATAAAACTTTCCTGTCTCTTCCACTTTCCTCCTCTCTAAACAAATTAAGAAAAGGCTTAGAAGATTGTGTGGATCTTTATAGATCTTTACATCTGCAGCACTAAAGCAGAGGCACTAAAGGATCTGTAAGATCTAAAGATCTGTAAGTCTTCCTACAGAATGGTGCATATGGAGGTCCTATTTTCACTTTCTGAGGGCGAAGCTGGAGAGCATGTAGGGTGAAAAAAAATTTCTCTGGAGCATAGAGCAAATAAAAACCCCACAAGTCCTCATCAATTTGAAAGCTATTCTGTTGTTGGAATGAGCCCAATGACCGTAAAAGGGGAACAATATGAACTATCAGCGTATACATGCTTCAGAAATTATTCTCTGAGATGTACATATATGTAGGGTGAAGCTCAGGCTGCATGCATGTTATGGAGGGAGGCATCATTTGAGAAATTGCTGTAGTCTGTCTTTAATCCTTTCATTGTCTCTGTTCCTTTTGGGGCATTGTTTTGGAGAAGGCAGTGTTCAGTCCATGTTGATCCCTTCCACTTGCTTGCCCATGAGCTCCTTGCTGTGTACTGGTGTGCAGCCCTGTAGCACACCAGCTGAGCCGTGACCGATGTTATCAGATGCAACACAAGTACACTGCAAGATTTGGCAGTCAGTGTTTAGTTAGAAGAATCCATTTTCTTGTGAAATAAGTAACATTTAAAACCTTAGCAAAGCTTACTTGGCAAATCCGCCTGCATCTAAGCTGTTAACTTGCATTACACCCTAAACAGGAGGGTCGACTCTGCTTAACTGTTTTGGAGGCTTTCTGTGCAGGTGCACAGTTGGTTTCCAGTGTCACTCCTGTGTTTCCCTTCCAGCGATGCTTTTCTCTTTGAAAGGTTTAGTAACTGATTTTGGGGGAAAAACACAACCGCTTCTTTTCTGTTCGTTATAACCCCTGACGCTGCTGCTTCTTCCTCCTACCTCTTCCCACACGCACACTTGGCATCCCTTGGGAAAGTTTTCCACATGCCTTTTTTAATAGCAGCATTTCTCAGCTCTTGTGCCCAGTGTTTCATGACTTGTCCAGTCTAGTCTGTGTAAAATTATGCTAAGTAAACAACTGGATACTGTATCCTGCTGATTTATGAAAGACAGACAAGCTTTTAGTGCTTGCCTGTCTTGCCCTTTCTGTACGTGCTCTGCACAAAAATTAACAACCCCAAACCAAAACCTCCAGGCCTGCAGAGAAACGTGGCACATCTCCCATACCTGGACAGGAAAGGTTACCCGAATTATTCATTGCTGTCTTCCTGACTGTGCTGACTGCTTTTTTTTTCTGTTGCAGTAGGCAAGTCACTTTGATTCTTATGAGTCTGTATCTTATGGCATACGTGGTTTTATAAACTGCGATCATGTGGATGATCTATCCATAGTCTGTAACACATCCAATACCAACCTGCAGAAAGACTGCAGATAAATAAAAATGTGTGTGTTCCCACACATGCAGGCAGACAAAATGAGGGGAAAACAAAAATGATAACCACCAAAAGTTTACCATAACATTTATTTATATGTATATTTATATTTATTATTTATATCTATATTTATTTACCATGAAAACCTGGAGACAGTCTGTGGATTTTGATCTTAATGAAAACATTAAGAAGTTGATGCTTCATGTGAAAAGAGTGGGAAATGCAGATCCTCACAGCGCTGTGTAACAGAACTGGGTTAAGCCAGTCCAGAGAAACTGAATATGGGCTGGCCTTTTATTGTGGAGACATGAATGTACTGCTTTACCTGGCTTAGTGCAGCTACCTGATAAAGTACTTATACAGCAGTCCATGCCTGTGCTTACTGCAAAGTTAGCCAAAGCAAACCTGAAGCCAGTAGAATTACCAAAAGCCCTTGCCATATCCTTTCCTCTTGATATGACTTGGGGAGAATGGATCAGGGTACTACTAAAAATCTGGATTGTTTCCATGGGGAGTAGTGGCACCCTGCTTGCTTGTCCCTCAAATGTGAGTTTGCTTGCTACTTGTCTGTACTGCATTTTACAGTCTTTGGTTAAACAGTTACCTGGCAAAGCAAAGAATTGTTCTGTGGAAAAGGAATAAATAGGAAAGGTATTTACAATGAGGACAGCCCTGCTGTCCAGTCCCTCCTGAAGCTGGTGAATCTCTGATCTCTTCCAGGGATTAGGTCAAAAAAGAAAAAAAGTCTTCTGTGAACTTTCTATTGCAGTTCAGAGGAAAACAGAGCTGGGCAGAGTGGTCCCTTAAGCTGTAACATCTGGTTTGGGAGGTCAGAAAGAGCTACAATAGTCTAGCAGCCAGCAGGGCAGCCTTTTTTGAGCTGCAGAGCATTTGTATAATTGACTGTTTCCCTCCTTAATTTGAGCTCCCACAACTACTTCTGCTGCATGCCCTTGCCCAGGAACTTGGCACAGTTCTTCCCATGCTTTATTATGACCCTGATGGAGGGAAGCTGATGTCCTTGTGGAACCAGGCTCTCCTGCAAACACATCAGGTCCACGCTGCCTGGGTTGAGCAGAATGAGTCCAGTCCATCTTCATGGTGAGGGCTCTGCATGGCTGGGGGAGCTCACGGCATCAGACATGTTCCATATCCTTGGGTGGCAGGGCAGTGCTTAGCCTTCCTGCTCATAGTCCTGACAGAGCAGAGTGACATTTAACTCTGGGGAGCCTTTTGTTCTTACAGTCATACTTTATCTCACAGCAAGGCAAATGCATCTAACACCCAGCTTGAGTCAGATCTGCAGGTTTTGGGTGTGATGCAGTAGACTTTCCTGGAGCAGTGCGAGCACCAGTTTGGGTAAAGGGCAGACTTCCACTCTCTTCATCTGAGTCCTGGGGTGGTTAGCAAGACTATCAGTGGAAGAGCTTATTTGGGGAGGATGTCAGGTTTGATGCAGCTGCAAGAGGGAGGTTGAATAGGGAGCTCCACATGCAGTTTGAGTCAGGGCAAAACGCTGTGGCTATTACCAAGCACAGCAGCTGGCGAAGTGATACACAACATGGATTGACTGGAGAGAGCTGGTGCCGAGCACCAAGGCTCTGCATTACTGAGTCCCAGCGAAGAGCAACTTCACACTGATGCTGTGGTTGGTGGGAAAAACTGGCTATGGGGAAAGAAAAATACATGCTTGTTTCTATATTTGCCTCTTTCAGCATACAATTTCTTCTCAGAGCAAGTTTTTCACCTGAGTGGAAGACTGACTGCGTTGCATGCACTGCCTATTGTCAGTTGTCCTTGCAGGTATACTGCTCTATATATTTTAACATGCCTGTTTTGGAACCTGACTGTTTCAAGGCTGGAAGAAACAGATGTTTTCCTTTTTCTTTTAAGATCCTTGAGTGCATCATTGCTACCACACCAGCATCTATTACCTGTCAACAGCAGAAGAGCTTTGACTGTGACAGCTTCGTGGTGCTCTTTTAGTAGTACTCCTGTTGCATGGCATTTTAGCTGAGGCCAGGAGATGGCTTCATACTCAAGGTTGATCATGGATCATTGTGTTACGAAAGTGCAAAGAAAGCTGTGTTGCCTCTACCTTCTCCTCATCTGTGTGCTTATGCCAGGTCTGACGTGCAAGGTTTTTTGTCCTGTCTAGCAGAAAAAAATGCTTTGCCAATGCTCTGCAAGTTTTAATGTAGTTTAGATTACTCAAACTGAATTTATGGCCACATAAAGGGAACTTTGCTGTAGTTTGGAGTGCAAAAGTATCTCCTTGTTTTAAGGAGACAGCCTTAAAATTTTGCCTGGCTGTCAGAGAACCAGGTAACAATGCTGTAGCACAACAGATGATGCTCAGGTTATCCTGCTCAGCTCTGGCACTGGAATCTGTTACTGCTCATCACTTTGTGAGAGCACATGTTTAGTACTGGAGCATAATGGAAACTAGAAGGCTGTGTAGGCTACAGCTGACTTCTGTTAGTGAGAGGGCAGGATTGTGTATTAAGAAGATTTCTCTGCAAGCCTTGAGCTCTTTGGACAAGTCTGGACTTTTTCTGTAAAAACTTCTTTCCTTTGGTCTGATGGTGCAACTGCATTGACACACTCAAAGGAAAGGACAAGTCATCTGGGTGAGCTACTGACGTCTGTTGCTATCCTTATAATGAGTAGGACAAGTGCTTGAATTCCAGCTTTTGGGCACTGTTTATCAGTCCAAGTGGGCATTATTCATATATTTAACTGTAATCCTGTGCCTGTTTTCCTTTAGTCATAAGCTTAGTACCTGCAGTCATCTGGAGACCTGCTGTGGGCGTTGACAAGGAAGTCACTAATGACAATGTGATTTTTGTATGTATATGAATGACTGCTAGCATATGTCTTTGTTAGGGAATTCTGGACCCTAATACTGGCAGTGGTGAAGGCTCAGTATGGGTAGTGTGAGGATGCTTTCACAATTGTGATATTTAATCTACAGGTCATACCTGCACTGGCACAAATTTGAGCAATAGTAGCCTGCACAAGTTCTAGTGATGGAGCATATCTTCTGAGCCAAGGGGAGCGTTCATGCAGGTGGCCTCAACACAGGCAATTTGCTGCTGCGTTCCCAACCACTGAGCTCTGTCTGAGCTGTCTGAGGAGATTCCAGTTCTGATGGGAAACAGAAATGTTTTGTGTGCAGATAATAGCAAGAAGTACAGGGCTGTGTTTTGTATCATTTTTGTCAGACACGCAGCACAGCTTAATTTACCCCTGGTGAATCAGACATATTGTCTACTCAAGGAAAACACAGCAACCTTGTCAATACGGCGCTAGAGCATGTGTGCTCTTGCCAATTTGGGTAGAGTAAAACCAATGAGGATTATGACAGAGCATTGTGCTTTGATTTTAGCGAGTATCTAGGCCGAACTTGTGTCTGCGGTGTATTCCTCCTGCCTGTGAATAGGCAAGCAAGGGATCCCTGGCCCAGCATGAACTGCTGTCTTGCAGAAGTGCACTTTAAAATGTGGCTTGGGCATTAAGATCAAAGACAGGAGAATTGGTTTTCTGTTTATGTTAAAGGGGATATATCTGCTTGAAATATAATCTTTCTTGACTGTGTTTAACTGCAGTTTCATAAACTGCACCTGCCTGTGGGCTCCTCCTGTTTTTGCTGCGACATTCCACATTTTTATCTTGACTTCCTAAGGAAATGAGGCTTCTTGGCAATAGTGTGTGTGTGTCCTGCTGCCTTTTCCACCAAATATCTTTTGGATCTGCTGGCCAGCTTCAGCCAAGTTTAATGAGGAGGGGAGGAGAAATTCCAAAGTCCCAGCAAGTTATGTGAAAGCTGGCAGGCTGTGTGGAGAAGGGTGAGGCTGAAATTTACAGCCTCTGCTTTGGGAATGGTAGGCAGACCTTAGCCACTGTCCATTATCAGTCAGCTGGCCACTGTTCTGCAGTAAATCAGAAGGGGGAAGTAGATGTTAGAGGCTTTGTTTTTTTTTTAAGAAGAAGTTCTGATGCTTGACTTTCAAGTGAGTGACGCAGCGCTAGGAATGTGTGCAGGGTAGCACATGCAAACTACTTCTGAGCATCTTAAAAGTCTCCCTTTGGTTCTTTCTTTAGCTTACCGGCCCACAGATTGTGCTGTATATTTGAGATTATCCTGTGTGAGTTCTGTCCCTCTCTTTCTCTTTCTTAACATGTGTATATGTAGATATAAATGTAAAATAGCAGTGTTACTCTCCAACATTTAATGAGACAAAAAAAATGTTTGGTCTAAGTCTCTTGACAGTGCTCCTTTTGCGAGATGCAGTGTGAGTGATTATGTAGGGAGTTGGCTACAGTACAGTCTTAAAGCGCAGCTCCTAAATCTAGAGATAAAGGCAGCAAGTGCTAATGCTGAAGGACCTGGGAATTCGTTGTACTCTAAGCTGACTTGTAACCATGATAAACGCTCCCCTTGTGCCTAACAGGAAAGTGTTCTTCTCCCCCTGTGCCCTATCTCTTGAATATGCAATGGGAAGCACACTGCTGAGCCAAGTGTTAAAAGAGCCTTGAAGATGCTGTGCAAAGCAGTTCAATTGATCAATGCAGAAGATGCTGTTTTTCTCCTGACGCTAGAAGCATTGCAAGTCTTTCGGACAAGGGGCCTGTGAACATTCCTCTAAGTAGGTTTAATCCAAAAGAGATTAAAGCCACTGACTCTGCTTTGTGTATCCCCTGTGGCAGAGAACATTTTCTACTGATAAATAAAAGTGCAAAGATGTTGTTACTAAATTGCGAAGGTTGGTCTTCATAAAAAGCACAAGTTTTAGTTTTGCTCTCCTGTCCTTGCTGTCTCTTCTTAGTAAGACCTGCTTCAGGCATGATTAGACCAATGGGAGTCTAGCCAAGGAGGCATCTTTTTGTTCTGATGATTCCCTGCTGACTTTTTTTGTGTCAGGCTTTTATTTCTTAAGCATTTGGATCTGGAAGGTGTGCCTGTGAGAAGCCAGTGAGTTTAGCAGCAGAAGCAGCTACTGTTTCTGTGTGGACAGAAAGTACATTGGTGGTGTGTTTTGCCTCACATCCACCTGGTAAAACAGTAGTTTCTTTACCCAGGACATCTCTGGTGCAAAAGACCTGGTAAGAGTTCGACAGCCTGCTCTCTTTTGCACCTACATCTGCAGCATGGGGGATATTTACAAGTATCCCTCTCTGTTTAGTAGAGGAGTCTGTTCCAGAAATGAACTTCCAGGTTTTTTTGCATGTCAGTTGGTGTATGAGGTGTTTCTGCAGTGTTTCACTAGGGCAAGGATATTTTCCAGTGTAGCTCCTCCTTCATGAACTGAACGGAATGTTAGTGTTTCATTCTAGAGCCAGTAAGAACTAAGTGGAAATGCTAGTGTAAATGTAGCAGCCCACAGACCTTCGGATAACTGTTACTGGCCTGGCAAAACACCTTGGTTCTGTATCCAAGATCAAGAATGAAGAGCGTTCGTAATTCCTGAAAACCATATTATTAATGTGGAATATTCTACCAAATGGAAATGTAATTGAGTAAAGAGATCAGAGGCAGCAGGGAGATGCAACATCCCCATGGCTGGCTGCTGGGCTCCCCCCAGCACTAACCTGTCCTCCCAGCCAGGGCTGCGGGTGGCCAGGCAGCTGTGAGTCACTGCTGTGGAAATACTGATGCAAAGGCAGCACCATTAGGGAGGATTTTATTTGTCTCTTGCATATTTTACCTCAGCAGCCTTTTCTGTAGCATTTATTCGTGTTTCCTCTCCTTGAGCCTGTAAGGCAAACCTATTATTTATAAATGAGTTAGTTTTTCACTCTGAATTTTTATTTCCTTCTCTCACTATATCCCTTCACAACAATTTGTTTAAATGTAAAGCCTTGAGTCAATTGCAAAATGATAGAGGTGCACTGATTTATAGATCAGAGGGGGCTGCATCATCAGACAAAGACTCCACTAAAATTTGAGGCCCTGAGGGTGATGTCGGTTCCTATTTCAGAATTGCTGCTGCTCCTCAATTCTCATTAAAAGAGTTTGGGGAAATATACCTAACCTTGTCTTCATTTGCAACACAAATCATTAAGAGTTAGCACTGTTCTTGTAAAAATGGATAGACCAGCTTGAAAATGCAAACTCATTCTCTTTCCCGTGCTTACAAATGTAAACAAACAAACACCCATGTAAATTCAGGAAAGGATTTCTTCTGCTGTCAGGAAAGAAAGGAGGATCAGTTGCATTTTCTATTTGTAAATGTTCAGACAGCATCCTGTTGTGATAGCAGTGCTTTCTCATTATGTAGGTGTCTATGGGTTTTCCCCATTTTCTACTTACTTCTTCAAGATGTGATTTTTACAACACAGCAAAGCCGATTCGATGTCTGGCTGCTGCTTCAGGGGCAACCCTGCCTCTCTTCCTCACCTTTCCCAGCACCCCTAGGACCACCATCTACCTGCTTCCATCATTCAGAGAGATCCACTGGCAGTAAAGTGTGTATGTGTGTATATTTATTTATATATATATATATATATAGTGTATGTATATACACACTTTTATTAATATATCTATAAATATATAAATTATTACAGATTAGATTTCTGTTGTTTTCACCCCAGTAAAAGCTAGGCAGGGGCTGGGCAAGAGGGGACAGGCAGGGCAGGGAGTGGGAGAGGCAGCAGCTTGGGAGCTGGCTCACAGCAGCATGAACATCTCCTTGGAGTTACAGCCGTGAGGCTGCCTGGGGAACACTAGCCCCAAAGCCATCTCTTTGCAGCGTGAATCTAAGGGGGAAGCCAGCTGTGATGCATTTCTGACAGCCTGGCTGCTGAGGGAGTGTTTGTAGTGCTCCACACCTGTGGATTTAGGAGTAAAGGATGGAGTGTAAAGGTCTTCTGCAAGGGATTCCCCCACCTTCTGATTCTTTCCACTGTGCAACAGACTATTTTTAGTCCACTTGCTTGCCTCAGAAATTACTTCACTTTCTGCGTTGGACCATTTCCATAACATTTGTTGTGATTCTGAATTCCAGCCTTCAGGATAATGTCAGAGCAAAGAATTGCTGGGTGGCAAGCTCAGTTCTAGTGGTGTATATAAAAAAGCTGTGCTGAGGAAGCCTGATCTGGTGACCCGTGGGAGACTGGCTTAGGTGAACCACTTTTTGGACCTTGCCCTGTATTTGCAGGCAAAGAACCATGTTAATTATGAGTTTAATAGTGCTTTGGTTAGTGAATGGCTAAAGAAAACAAGCTTTGAGTGGGCTAATCCAGGTAGCCAAAGTAGATCTACCTCTGAAAGACATCTGTTTGCTTTAAGTAAAGTCTGGAATCAAAAGCCCAGCCTGCCCTTGCTTGTGTATATGCTGTATATGTATATGTATGTGTATATCCTGTATATGCCTGTGTGGTAGCATTGCTAATTCACTGGATACTACTCTTTCTTCCTCCAGATACTAGATAGGTACGATTTAAATCAACAGTTTCTTTGGCAATAAAGTGGTCCTAATATAAATAAGGTGTTAGAGCAGACTTCATGTGGGAAACAATGCTCATTTTAATGTTGTTCCATATGAGGCATCTAATGATTTGCTACTTTGAGATATAAATATATACAAATATATATATATAAATATATATAATATATAAAAATATATAAAAATATATATAAATATATAAATATATAAAAATATATAAATATATATAAATAGATATAAATATATATATATGTATAAATATATATATAAATATATATAAGTATATATAAATATATATAGCTGGTTCTGTAATAGGTGAATTTCATACAGCTGGTTGACAAAGCTGAAGAATGTGAACAAGTGCGTTTGGGCAGAGTGTTGTAGTTTCATAGGGAAGACCTGCGGACATGGTAGCATCCCTGTCACAGTGCTGGATCTGGAGAGGGATGTAGACTGGCTGGCAGTTAATAGGAATTTTTCTTAGGAAAAAAAAAAAGTTGTTTCTTCTACTGATCTCTGCAGCTCAGTAATGAATGCATGGGATGAATACAGTTGTGGAAACTCAAGTATTCAGGAGCTGTATATTCAGTGAAGAGCAGAAATCACATCTATTGCTGAGGCACAATATAAATTAAAAGTTGGATCGTTTGGGATAGGAATAAAAAAAAGAAAAAAAAGACATTTAGTATCATGCCTACATTCTTGTGAGTTTTCCACACAGAATCATAGAATGGTTTGGGTTGGAAAGGGCCTCAAGATCATCTAGTTCCAGCCCCGCTGCTGTTGGTCTTAATTAAGAATCATGATGGATTGATGCTGGTTTTGGATTAGGGTCTAATCCATTATTGTTCACAAAACATCCATATTCATCAGCCTTTGGAGGACAAATAGCTACTTAGAATGTGGATAAATGGTCACAAACACTCTGTTTAGTGTGGCTCTGTGGGCTTTTATGTACTCCTTGAGACATGGCCATCTTGACCTGGTGTGGCTGGTGAGCAGTGATTTCTTATGCAAGTGTTTGTCTATATTTTATCTCCTGGTTGCACTCAAAGTGTGTACTTGTGTGACTGCTGCACCTTCAGCCATCACTAGAGGGCTTCGAAGGGAGAAGCCTGCTTGCCTTCTGCATGATGTCAAGAGCCAGAAGATAAGAGTCTTCTGGAACCTGATACACAGCAACATAGCAGAGACCTTTGAGTTAAGATAGTAGGAGCTTATTGGTGTTCAGCGTTTTTCAGCATCTTCCACTCAGAGAACTTGTTTCATCGTTATTTTTTTCTTCTTTAGCCTTCTCTTTTAAACCTCTTTACAAGAGGAATGGTAAAAGAGGGCCTTCAGGTGTGAGGCAAGAAGGGCTCGTGGACAGCTAGCAGCAGGTAATGGGTTTTGGGGTGTTCGGCACTTCTCTGAAGGGAAGAGGTGGGAAATGCAAGTTGTTGGTGTGCATGAGTATGTGCCTGCTTTGCAGGCCAAAACTGGGTTGTGACTGTTGCATGGCTGTGTGCACTATGGCTCCTGGGGAAAAGTGTCTACTCATGAACCAAAGGCGCAAGGGAATAAGGGCTCTATTGTATGAAAGACAACCTTAGCTGGATGTGTTGCTTTGAAGAGGTTTCCCAATGAGTTGGAGAGCTGCCGTCAGCCATGCCCGCTTTCAGTGGAGAAGTTTTATAGGTCATGAAAAGCCGCAATGTCCGTTTCTTCCTCTATGCCTTGCCTTTATATGCAGCAGTGCACATGCACTGCTGTCATCCCTTGCGCTTTGGATCAGCGGCTCAGCGTTAGCCCAAGGAGAATTGTGAGCGCCTCCAGTTTCTCTCCGTGGTGTGGGAACGTTGGAGCGCATAATGGCTGCAATTCAAAGACAAATGCTAGCTCTTTGCTACTGATCACTTTGGCAGCCCCCCCAGATGCTCAGAGACTACAGATGGAGCTGCTTTGGGGTGACTTCTCAGAAAGAAAAAGCACCCACAACCTTAGAACTTGCCCTTTTTTTAAATTATTCTGTTTGCTATCTTTATAATAGCCTCCCTGTTCTTCTTTTTCCTATTCTGCATCCACCGCTCCTCGCTTTTTAATTCATGCCAGCCAGAGTGCAGCTAAATGCTTTTCCTAGCGGAGCGTCATTTGTTAGTGAAGCAGCAAAGACAAGGTTAGCCAATTTAACCAGCAGTTTCTGAGGCTTTCCTTTTTGACTGGGCTTTGGGATTTCTCCATGCGCTTGTTGGAGGGGTGAGGCTGCAGGAAACCGCAGGAGAGGAGCCTCCAGCCGCGATGGGCTTTGTTCAGATGCCTGTAGTCTGGCAGAAGCTGACCTCCGCAACACATGGTCTTTCACTTAGCTGCCTCTCTTGAGCTATTGGAGAGGTCCGATTTGCTGTGTGTGGGATTTCTGCTGCTTCCATGCTGCTTGGTAATGTTTCCAAACCAACCAGCGGGTCCTTGCCTTGGTGGTGGAGCTGTAGCTGGCAGGGTTTCTGCAGCCTGTCCCTTTGTGCATGGCTTCATTGTCACACAGCTCTGCTCTAAGCAAATCCTTAAACCACATCCCCCTGAATTTTGGAGTTCTCCAAACAATCCAGGTTTCTTCCTTCAGATGTAAATGCCTCCCCCTCCCTTCAGCCCCCATGCTTTGGCAGGGCTAATTGCTCTTTGTTTAGTTTCAAATCAGTGTGATTAAGAGAAGATTTTTTTTTTCAGACTGTCACTTCATCATGTTATGGGGCTAACATAGTAAAAAGTCGTAGTATCTGTTGGGATGAATACCCTGAGCACAGAATTACAGGCCTTTTCCTGCTCATGAATCATCTTCCTCTGAGACCCTGTAGTGATAGCATTACTTTTGTTTTAAGGGAAAAGTCCCTGAGAAGGCAACCACTTATTTATCTGGACAAGAGAAGCCATCTGGTGTTCTTTAAAACACGTAACTGTAGAATTTATCCTCGAAGACACTGCTCCGGGTGTTCAAGGTGGGCGCAGCTCCCATGCAGATGTTGGCTGGTGGGTGTACTGAGGTGGGCTGGGGCCACGTTTGGGACAGGAGATGGGGTGGTAACTGGTGGCTGGGAAACCAAAATGATGCTCATTGTGAGGGAGGTGAGATTATTCCCATATAGGAGGATTTCAGTGGAACATTTTATGCCTATGTTTATTTTACAGTCAAGTTGCTGAGTGTTGCTTTGTAACAGTGGCTTGCAGTACAGGAGTAGGCTGTGCCTGTCTGAGAAAAGAATCCCCAGAGCAATTCCAGAAAGCTCACAACACGCATACATGTCCTCTTCCTGCCACGTTTTGCTTTGAACACATGCAGTGCAAACAAAAAGTGACCCCCTCACCACAAACCTGAAGGAGTGGCATTGCCCTTCGCAGCCCTGGGGGGGTTGAACAGGGCTTTGAGCAACCTGGTCTAGCGGAAGGTGTCCCTTCCCATGGCAGGGGTGTTGGAACTAGGCGATCTTTAAGGTCCCTTCCAGTCCAAACAGTTCTGTGATTTATTATTTCTACCGTGTAGCCCCGTAGGTTCCCTCTGATGGTCATGGTACAGTTGGGGAAGGTAAGGCAAAGCCTGCCAGGTTGGGGTTGGCTGGGGCCCCTGCTTTGCAGCATGGAGGCATCAGGACAAAGAGCAGCTGAGACTGACCAGGAGCTGGTGTTGGGGTTGGGAATTGGACTTATGTCCCCAAAATCCTGCCAGTGCTCTCAGGGTTTCAGTTCAAAGAGTGAGAGACTTGTGCTGGGATCTGAGCTGTTTGTTTTTTAACTGGAGAGTGAGATGCCGTGACGCTGTGATTTTGGAGGTGAAATGCTGTTTAATAAATGCAAGCCTGTTCACAGCCCATCAGTGAAAGCAAACACATACTGTACTATTAGGACCATTTAGATTTTTTCCAGTCCTATTTTCTTGGCTGTTAATCATGGTCTCTTTGTCACCTGCCCAGCTAGGGTACATGTAGCTGGGGTGTAATATTTTCTGTAAGTATTTGTTGCTTTCTTTATCTTGATGGGGGCAGAAGGCCTTTTCTTCTCAGGCAGGTAAATAATTAGCTGGCTGTCAGCAGCTTCCTTGCTCAGAGAGGGGGAGGAATGGAGAGAGGGAACCGTGACGCCCTGTCTGATAGATGGACACGAGCATCTTGTGGCTCTGTTCATTGTTAATTCACTCCTTCAGCACCGCTCAGCTGTGAGGTTTCCAGGCGTGCTTGGCAGCGCCGACAACAAAAACATCTGGTCCAAGAATATAGTTCCCTTCTGCTGGCAGCTGCATGAAAATGATTTTGTACATAGTGGCTTAACGCCAAGTGCACTTACTTGTACACTAAAGTGCACAGCCTTTATAAAGCTTTGGCAGTGCAGGACTATTTTAAATGCTGTGCATAAGTCAGCATTAATCTACCAAAGAAAATCAAAATCTCAGCAGCTAATTTGATGAAGAACTCCCTTATCATGGGTGCCCAGACATGGCCATACCTTTGTACCTGTGTAACAGCTGTTCCTGTCTGAACGCAAAGGAAAAAGCCTTTTTGGTTGCAGCCCTGGTTGTCATCTGTCCTCCGGAAGGGTTTGGCACAAACACAAAGGGAAATTTGCCCCTCGCAGACATCCCTGAATTCCTCTCGTCAGCAGCTGCGTTTGTCTGTTACTGATAGAGGCTGTCTGTCTCCCCTCCTGTTTTAAGAAAGACCTAGTTTGTGCTGAAGAAAATGTTAGCTGTGAATCAAATAGTTTGTGTGTCTGCTGGTAAATTGTAATTGGAGTGATTGGACCTGATAATTACACAGTCATCATCATCATCTTGTCAGTCAGTTGTAAATCACTCCATAATGGATTTCCCTTTTAAAAAAGAGCTGTATTTCTGAGTGCAAGTGTATTTCAGAGGTAAAATACAGTATCTGTATTCCATTTCTGCTTTGAAAATCCGTAGAGTTACAAGTGTGGAACTCATGTGAACAAGCAAGTTTAAGAGAGGTCTTTGCTCCAGCAAAGCTCCTTTCGGGCCATATATTTCTAGTTATTTTCTGTTTATTCCCACAGAGTAGCTGAGCTTGGTGGCACTTATTAACCCCCAAAGCTGCTGTTGGGCTGTAGGTTTCAGGAGTGCTGCAGAAGAGCATGGAGGAGCCTGGGTCTGATCTGGCATGTCATGGGCCTAGGTTTGCCCTTTGCAGAAGGAGCTCATTCCTCCCCAGGAAGAAGCAAGTGGTTGGAGGGCTTGGACAGGGTATGTCAGTGGGTGTGCGTAGGGCTGACTGTCTCACATCTGTCAACCTGATGTTAATCCTCTCCTCTGTTGCTGCTGGGAGGAGCAGTTCTCACCAACCCAGAGAGAGAAGGAGGAGAAGGCGAAGATGGTGGCAAAGGGAGAAAGAACAAGCCTCCTCTTGCTTGGCTTTTGAGACAGTGTCTGCTTGCGATGCCAGTGAAGAAAAATGAAGGTATTTTTGGGGGTATTTTTACAGTTGAAAATGGAATATGACAAGCCTGTGGGATTGGTCAAGTCTCTTCTGCTAACCCCAGCCATCCACAGTCTGAGTAGACAGTATATATTCAGCCTACTTCCCAAACACATGACAGTGGGCTGGTATTGCAGCTTTATTTGCAAACCCTTCCGCCCCTCATCTGGTGAGAGGAACAGGCCTTTGAACCTCTTGGGTCCTCCCTGTTCATGCCCAGTGTTTTGCATTTGCAGTACTTTCTCTGCGTAAGGCAGGGGAGAAGGTTGCAGATTGCCAACAGAGGTTGAGCGATGACTAATATTGGACCAGAGAAGCTAAAGTGTTTAACCTTTAGGCAAAGATTACCTGAAGTTAAAACTTGTAAGGACTTGTGCACTCGCACTGTGTCATTCAGTCATGTTTGTAAGACACATGTACAGATCGGACGATTCCTTTTATTCCTGGGTAATTTACATATTTTGGCTGCTGCACAAAAGAAACCTTGTGTTGAATAAGTCAGATCATGATCTCACACTAGTCCTTGCTTACAAGGAGGTTTTTTGGAGGCTGTAACATAGCCCCAAATTTGAAGTTTTCCTTTTGTGGGTGTTAAACAGAGCGTAGGTTACCTTCAGCATGTTCACCGAGTGTTAAACGTGGGTATTAGCTCATAAGCCAGCATATTACCTTCGATGTTTGGGGGTGTCATGGCTATTTGTTAGATGTCGTTTCATCTGGCAGGTGTACCTCAGACAGAGGCACACCACTTCAGAAAGTGTTAAGTCTGTTTCTTCTTAGTAATTGGCAGTGTGAAATATGTCACTTAACAGAAGCGGATTGGTGGGCTGTGAAAGAAAATGCAGTGATTTTGTTTTCAGGGCTTTCTTGGTACTAGTTTTCTGACAAAATGCAGGGCTTTGTTAGTGTTGCAGACGGAGTTTTAAATATTTGGAAGGAAAAACTGCAGCACTCGCAGCATTTTAATGAGGAGGGTTTGCTTAATTAAAGCCTGGAAGATTTAGGGAATGTGGACAGCTGAGGGATTAGCAATGTGTTACAAAGTTGTTCTTCCAGCTACCAGTTGATTTGGGTTCACAAGCCAAAGTCCCTAAGAAAACTTGTAGTCTTCCACTGGCTGTTCTCTGGCCTTAACTGTTGATGCTCCCGGTGCCCAAAGCCTGAATTCATTCTGTTTAATTTGGTAGTGCTGAAGCCTGGAGTGTAGCTGCCCTGGGCACCCACAATTTCCATCAGGGGAAATGCTCACAAAGGGCTGGAGCATGTCTCGCTGAGAGAGTTGGGATTGTTCAGCCTGGAGAAGGAAAGGCTCTGGGGTGACCGTGTAACAATCTTCCAGTACCTAAGGAGGCCTATGAGAAATCTGAGAGGGGCTTTTTATGAGGGCTTGTAGTGATAGCACAAGGGGGGATGGCTTTAAAGTGACAGAGGAGAGATTTAGATTAAACATTAGGAAGAAATTCTTCACTGTGCGCTCTGAGGGTGGTGAGGCCCTGGCACAGGTTGCCCAGAGAAGCTGTGGCTGCCCCATCCCTGGCCAGGTTCAAGGCCAGGCTGGATGGGGCTTGGAGCAACCTCCTCTGGTAGAAGGTGTCCCTGCCCATGGCAGGGGGTTGGAACTGGATGAGCTTTAAGGTCCCTTCCAACCCAAAGCATTCTATGATTCTGTGAAAGAGGTCCATAAGGGAACAGGCCTGAGATGGGTCTTTCCCCATAGAAAGGTGAAGGTCACTGGTGGGCCTGTGTCTGCTGGAAGTGTGAGGTAGTTGTTTTGTGGCTGCGAGCTGCTGAGTGCTGGTAATTGTGGTGGTGCTCGTTTGTGTTCCCCCATATTTTTATTTTTAATTTGATTTTTAATATGTGATTAGTTTTGGAGCACCGCTGCCAGTCCGCTCTCTCTGGTTCACAAGTCTGTGTGTTTGCTTTTGGCCCAAATAATGTTACAAATGAAGACGCGCCAAGCTCTGCATCACTGGCAGGTGAAGAAATGGCAGCATGTGATGGAGCTTCTGATTTTCTTTTGTCAGCTACTTCTCCAGCCCCATCTCTTTTTAATAAAGGATCCTATATGAAACAGCCCCGAGGAAATGCCAAAGTGGGGTTATCTTTCCTTCCTTTCCTTTGTTCTGTTCCTGTTTGGGTGTTTGTGGTTACAGCACTGGAGTTTGTGATCGTGAAGTACTGGGGTATTTTACTTGATTTTTAGCATTTGGGTTTCATTCAATGCACAAAATGTAAGAGGGGTTCTTCATTTACAGTCTTGTTGGTCACTGTGGGTGTGAGGCTGTGTATTGAATCTGCCCTCTAAGGGAATCAGTGTTTTTGTGTGATCGTAGGTTTTAATGATCTGCATAGTAGAACATTCATATTATGCCAGAACTGCTGGTTTTTAATGTATTTTACCTTCCTGGCTTAAATTTCTGCTAGTGTAGCTTTTGTGTGGCATTTGGTAGATAGGCAATCCACTTTTAGTCATTCCAGCCTTTTGTTTTCTCTCCTGTCTGAGATGCTTGCTTTCTGCTTCACCCTCCTCAAAGACAAAGCTTAGTTTCAAACTAGAACTGTAGTTTCTTGTTGAATCTCTCCAGCTGCATCAAACCTGCAGGACTCGGGAGTCTTTTCCCTCTCCCAGGTGTAAACTGCGTCCCAGTAGCGTCTGGACTACACGTGCAGGGAGGGTCCCGTTTTGAGGAGATCTGCCCTCCAGGCGGGAATAGTTGAGCTTCATGCTGCCTGGGCAGAGCAGGGGCCAAGCAGTGGGCAAACACCTCCCGTGGCTCTGTTGCCCCCAGAGGTGCTGTTTTCCTTGGCATCAAATGCACAGTGAGATTGGAAGTAGAAAAGATGTGCAATTTGCTGCATTTGTGCTTAGAGCTTGCTTTCTCTCCAGCATCTGCGTTTCCTCTTGTTTGAGCGTGGCGCTTTGCATAAAGGAAATGGTTTTAATTTCTTTCGTTCACACACAGGCTTATTTTTCATATCTGCTAGCAAGCGCTTGTTCTGATCACAAAAAAAAGCGCCCTGACACTGGATATAGATTTGTGTATAACAACAGGCATTTTTAGTGTGAATAATAGTAATGGAAGCAGGGTACTAAACTTTTCCTCTTTTATGAGAGCTCTGAAGATGTCAGTACAAGGCTGGCTTGTTGCATAACTTGTAAGTAATACAGGCTTGATGAGGATGGACAGTTGAATTGTATAGCTGGGATAAACATGCAGTCTGAGCAGGAACCTCTTTGAAGTAATCATGACCAGAATCAAGGGACTAGCCTTGGAGATGGTTGAAGGGATTTACCCTTGGGTTTCTCTCTTGATTGTCTTAGGAAAAGCCCATGGCATCCTGGGGTTTTACTGGGGGAGGTCAGCAGCAGTGCAGGCTCTGTGCCTTCAGTGCAGCTCATTCAGTGACTAGCGAAGGCACCGGGAGCACGTCAGGCTAGAAAGAAAATACTGTTGTCAGAGTGATTGGCAAAGGAGGTGGTTTGGGGGAAGACAACAGAGAAGTATTGTCTGCTCATGGTTTCTGGCTTCTTCCTGCCTGCACGTGATTCTGTCTTCTGTGCTTGCACAATGGTGCTACACAGGCTTCTTCAGGCAGCGCTGGGACCCTGCTTAAGAGCTAAGCCATCCCTCTTGCTTTTTAGTCTTTCTTTTTAGTCTGCTTTGATTGTTGCTTTATGGCTGCAGTCTCAGAGATGGCACTATTGCGAACAATTTGGCTCGTTTTCTCTCTTGTTTCAGATGGTGCATTTAGCATGTAGTAGAGAGGGTGTTGTGCCAGGGAGAAATAAAGCAGCCTCTGTTCTTCGCGTGTGTTGGGGAGTGTGTTTCTAACCTGCTTGATGAAATCTTGCCACTGAAGGTAGCCGAGCGTGGTCATAAGGACAGCACTGTTCTGCCAGCCAGTTCTCAAGAAACTAGGGTTTTTTTGTGACCGTTGAAAAAGCGTCACAGCCGTGTTCTGCAATCAGCGCTGCGCTGCCAGTCTGCTGCTTCTGGCAGCGTGGCTCTGTGCCGGCAGCGGAAGCGGCTTGGAGGCTGTTGGGCAGCTTGCACTGAGGAGATGGGCTCCAGAAAGCTTGCAGATAGTAAAGCCCATGAAGGGCTTGCTCTGCATGGGTAGACAAGGGGCAGAGTCTGGGAGGCACCCACACAGTGATGGTGGGGCAGTGCTCACCACACATGCTGCTGCTTGATGGATGTTTAGTGCTCCTTCATTGGTACTGAGTATGTGGCACGATAGATGCATTCTCTTGAGGGAGAACAATCCAGAAGCCTTCTTCAGAAGTACGTGTTTGGAAAGGACTTGACAGATGCTGCAGAGAAATGAACATGTTGATGCCAGGGTGGGAATAGTCTTGTGGGTAAGGGGTCTGTGAAAAAGAGACCTTACACATGATGTGGACAGGGCAAGTGAGTGCTGGTGGTGAGAAGGTAATGGAGGAGAGAGACAGAAGGGACATAAAGTTGCATGAGATCTTTAGCTTCAGGGTAACAAAGCTCAAAGGTTCCATAAAAGACTGAAGAAAGATGGGATGTAATAAGAAAGTTGGAGGCCTTGTATGTTAGGATTTAGGAGGGACTGTATATGGACTTGTTAAATGTTTACTGCACGTCTTGATTAAAGTCTTTTCTTTTAAAGTTTCTTTCCCTCCCAAGAAGCCTGAGTTTGCTATTGTTTTTTAAGAAATATTTTATGTCATATTCCCAATTCCAACACTCCGCTGTAGCACTGGAGAGGATCGCATTTCTCCACATTGAGCTCTCTGTTCTGCAAGCTGCTCTGCTTTACAGCAGCTTCCTACCTTGGCAGTCACTGGCAAAGACTTGCCTGATGCTTAGTGTCTCATCGCTCTTGTGGTTAGGTTCCTCCCCAAACTAAAATCTCTTTCCCAGCTTGGAGGCAGTGCCACAGCTCCCAGTTCTGTGTGCAGTGCTGCCCCAGCTCTTCTCGCCAATACATCTCCCTCGTGTGTGAGAACTTTATTAATGAGTGTATATATTATGGATTCCAGCACCAGAAAAGGTCACCTATTGTGCTAGGCACTATTCAGACTTTCCTTGGCCTAGACATACTCTGCTCCCAATGGATGCCGGCCAGGTCTGGGCTTCAGGAGGGGGGAGAAGGGAGGATGTGACACACAAGCAGAGTGGTGGTTTGTAAATGTTGGTGTAGTGATTTACCCGGGGAGATTTTTTGGTTGTGTTTAGTGCCTTTTAGGATGTTTTATTTTTTCTAAATGTAGGTGGAGAACAGAAATTGAAAGTGAGAGGGAGCGGAAAGGAAAATGAGCTGCATTTCTTGTGGGTTTCTCCTGTTTTTCTTGAACTTGCATGTCAGGGGGAGTCAGTGAAAGAAGGGCCAAGTCATCATCATTTTGCTGCCTCTGAAGGCAGACTTAATTTTCACCACTCTGGGTATTTGTGGGTTAGTAGTTCCCTTCCTAGCACTGGGCTGAGGCTGTTGCCTGCTCCTCCACATGTATTCCAACTCTCCCATTCCATTAGCCATCAGTAGAGCTTGCGATCCTCAGCAGCTCAGCTTACTCTGAGACCCCAGGCAGAGCATTACCAGCTGCCGTTCTCCAGGCAGTGTAGCTCCCTGGTATTAGGCAGGCAGAATTTTGTGAGCAGCATTTGGAAAGCAAAGGAAAGGAGACTTGGAGGCCTTCTTTTCCCCATCTCCCTTTGCCTGTGTGTTTGGCTTTTCACTGTTGGGGAGCTGTGTTAATTCTGAAAGCACATGGCTGTAGCTTGAAATGCCTGGATGTGTTTGTGGAGGGACAGCTGAGATTTGTCACCATTTCATTTCTTAAATCAAAAAGGAAAGTTGCTGAAGGGACCAGTTTGTATGCTTATTCAAATTGATTTAGGGCAGCATAGAAATAATCTGGTGGGATAGGTAAACTTGCTCTTACCTTCATCACGGAACATTGTCTTGCTTTATCCTTACTTGGTTGTATTTTCTCATTTGTGTTTCCCATCATCGTCACAGTACTAGGGTAAATAGAAGCTTCTGAAATGGTTCTGAGTTTCTCCTCCCTGAGCTGTGCCATCCCTTGAGGGATTATTTTTATTTATTTGTTTATTTTGAGTTTACCTCCTCAAATAATTTCCTTGTGCTATAAAGCTTGGGGAAACACTGTTATTCCCCCTCTTACTCCCCAGGTGTGTTTCTGAGAGACAGATTCTTGGAGGGGTCTCATAACAGTTGCAGTGCTGGGGCAGGTCAGGACTCTTTTGCTTGGTCTCCTGAGGAACTAGACAATGATAATTAGGGAAGTAGATTAAAAAGGGGCAGGCATGAAGTGATTTTTCTTTTCCTTTGGTTGTGTCCTCCCTGCTTCTGGCACTTCTGGAGCTATAGTTCCCTTCTTCTTCCTCACTACCACCAGCAGAAGTCCTTCCAAATTCCTCATCTTCTGAGAGTTTGTAGAGGCAAGCAGGATTTTCTTGCAATAATGATGCAGGGGGGTTACCTTTGGAAAACAGCTTGACATGTTATCATTGAGTTGTTCACATTAATATTCCTAACGTGGATTTGCTCTAGTAGCTTTTGTTTGGGAGTTCCTCCACTGGCAATAATGGTCAGATATTTGAATCATTCAGATACTTAAATCATTGCAGTTTTTTAAATGGTGATGTAATCGAAATGACAAATAATTGAGTTGCCATCTGCATGCAGGAAAAATAATCCGATATTTAGCATGCAGCGATGAATGGAAGAGCAAGAGGAGTGGGGATTTTGTGCTATAGCCATAAGTGAGCTGATGGGGTGCCACTAGGTGGCAAGCTGAGAGGTAACGTGCCTGGTTTTATTTTTAATGTGCTAATTCAAATGGTTAGAAACAATCTCCATTTATGCAGGCTGGTTTCTGTGCAGGCATCGTGTGCAGTTTTTAGTCTTACAGGCAAAGTTGTTTTGATAAACAGCATTGCGGTTAGAAATCCCTAGAGATACTGACAAATCCATTTAATCTCTGAAGGGAAACACACGGAATGGGAGAGGAAAGCCGCTTCAAGCTTGATTTAACCACGTGAGTCTTGCAAAAGTATAGCTTACTGCAGAAATTACTGGTAATCAGACGTGCTGTCACAAACAGACAGCGAATGTATAAGTATAAAACACTTACACCAGCCCCATCACAGGCCAGACAAAGAAGGTTTCAATGGGAGTTTGTATCCACAGATAATGGCTTAAAGTGGTAATTGATGCCAGCTGCATAAAATCACTAGCAAGGGCTCACCAGCTGCCTCTCTCCTCCAAGAAGAAAGGATGTACTTTTGTATTACTTCATGAGAATGACAATCTCTCGCCTCAGTTGGTTTTAATTTTCTCCTTTTGTGATCCTGGCACCTCTGCAAAAGGAGGGACTGTTAGTGGTAGTGCAGGGCGTGTGTTGTCTGGACAAGGTGAGGGACCTTCTGTCTCTGAGGCTGGCTCACATGCCCAAATCCCAGGAGAGCCACCAACACATCTCCCTCCTGCACAGTAGGATTCCTGCACAGTAGGATCCCTGCTACAGGCTGCAGCCTGTCCTCCCAGTGGCACATGTGTCCATAAGGAGACCTGTGCGGAAATGGTCTTATCCGGTGAGATTTTTGGGTGGGATTCATCTCACCCTGATGCAAGACATCTGCAGGATTGGTGTCTGGATCTTGGCTAATGACCTCATCCTCCTTTTGTAGTTAGTGGGGGAGAAATAAACGCCGGTAGGGAGCGCATTGTTTGGTCCCTTTCAGATGTCCACATCAGGATGAAATCAGTTGGATCCTGGAAAAAAAGCTGTTCCTGAATCTGTAGCAGAACAATTTTGGTCTGGTCACCTTTATTTTATTTTTTTTATTTCTTTTCTTTTAATTTTACGCCAATTGTTGTACCCCAGTGGTACTGCAGACTTTCTCCATGCTGATTAATCCTCATGATAGTTCCTGTTGCCAGAAAGTCTTCAGGACTCAGTGCCAGGGAGATACTGATCCACACTAAGTAAGTGGCGTCCTCCAAAGGCCTGGCAAGAATTACTGAGTCCATTTATTTTTGTAGGCTGGAATTTGGACTGGCTCGAACTGTAGGTGAAATGCTGTTTGTGTTGTCAACAATCGCTCAATGATAGCTGAAATAGGAGTTTGGAACCATGAATAGCCTTAGTTAAGGGAGATGCTTGGGGTTGCTACAGGCCATTGAGCAGGTGCTTTGACACAGCCACAAGGAGAAACTGGAAGAGCAGTAATTGCCTGCAGTCTTCTGGGTCTGTGTGCACCTTTTCTGTTGTTGTTTGAGGGTTTTTTTGGGAGTGCTTGTTTTATTATCTTATTTTTCACAAATAGACCCTGTCTAAGCATTGCCATTTTGGCTGTTGTTACAATATGTAAACATGAAGAGCCTTTAGGACATCCTGCCCATTGTATTGTAAACGCTATTGTGTTCATGTGCTGAGGGTAGGAAGTCATTTTCATATGAAAATCTAAGTACAAAGTAGCAGATTAATCCAATTATCCATATTAACCCATCAGCAATTAGGTCCCAAACCAGTAAGTTTAATAAAGCTCCCCATACAGTTGTTGGTTTGTTGTTTTTTTTTTGGCCTAAATTCAAAGTTCAGTGTGGTAGTTTCAAGCATAAGCATGTATTCATATGGTCTGAATAAATAACAGAATCGCACAAAAACAAGGACACCAGAAGCGGCTGAGGAAGCACTGAGTTAGCTTTTGGCTCAAAAAGCTGTTCTGAAAACGCTTTCTCCCAGGGCTGCTGCTCACTGGGAACTTTGATTTAGAAGATTATTTTACTATTTTGTTCAGTGTTCCAGAAATACACAGTATTTTACTTAAAGATGTGTCATGAGAGGATTTAAGAATAGTTCATCCCTGGTGCATTTTGGGAATTCTCTCATAATAATTTATGAGTAAGCACTGCATCCCACTGTTAGTGTATGTGAAATAACTGTTTGCTTTGTAGTATGTGTTTTCTTCTGATAAAGCCAGGGCTACTAGTGTATATAAATAGTTAACATGTACTTAGTATTAACATCTGCATAAGTCATGAATAGGATATTCGATTGCTAGCATGGTAACAAATTACAAGGAAGTTTAAGGCTTAAAATGTTCTCATGTAATCAGCTTTGACATTACAGGATAATCAAAATATTGATGCTACCCTTTCCATCAGCCTGACACCCTAGGGAAACAGGGGTTTTGGTTTCTTCCTGGAATCAGTTTAAGGTAGACATTTTCCCCCTGGATATCCAAGGCTAGAAAACTGTGGAGCGAATAAAGATTGTGCCTAAAGGGGTAAACCCAGCTGCCTTTTCATTCATTGCCTTAAGAGGTGCTAGATGAAGGCTCTCACTGTCTAGGTGTGGTAAGAGAGCTGGGGGTACAATGGCGTTGTCTTATTCGGTATCCACTGGCAGCCTGCGTAGACATCACCTCAAAGCATGTGTGGATCCTTCCATGCAACACATCCTACCGTCACTTCATAACTGGATTGTGGGTGTTTTTAAGGAGTGGTTGCATAGTGTTGCCCATTTCAGCTCTTTGAAGGGGTGACCTCCTTTCACCCGAGCTACTCTCTGCTTGGCATCTCTCTGAGGTGGGGGGAGCCGGGGGAAATCCTTCCTCTGCCTTTGTGTCCCAGCATCCTGTTTACTGCCCTGGCTCCTGGCCCTCTCTTCCTGATGCACTTGCTCTTCCTCCATGGAGGCAGATGCAGGAGGAGGAAACTTGTGCACGAGGTGAATGCCTTGTCCACGCAGGGAGGGGAATTCCTGATCTCCAGCTCTGCTTTCCTGTGCCAGCCTCATGATGGCACCAGGGACCCTGCAGTCCCCACTGTGGGGGGACTCTACTCAGAGGGTGTGCTTTGGTGTCCACCTGCATTAAGCCACTGTTCTGGCTTTTAAATAGAAGTGGTTGCAATTTTAAAAATCCAAGGAGAAAAAAATGAGGAAGATGGAAATAATGCTCCTCTATCGTAAATTCACAGATTTTTCCGGTTTCCTAGTTCTCTGGGTTACGTAGAATAAAAGCCTTCTAGCTATATATTTGCGTAAGGTATTACAAGCGTAGGGGTTTTAAACAGATCCTGTCTTGCTCCATTACTGTATGAAGTCCAGTGCATCCTTCATTGCTTTTTTTTCACTATTAAAAACTTGGGAAAGTACAGGTCTGTTTTAGACCATCTCAATAAACAGGATTTTGATGAATGTCTGCTGAGCATGATGCTGGTATAAATTGAACTTTAAAAAAATCTGCTTTTGTGAAAGAGAAGAGGAAATAAATAATGCATGTGGTGTGTTAAACATGTTTTTTGTGGTTTATCCTTTTTCCCCAAAAGGACGAAGAAGAAGAAATCAAACTGGAGATTAATATGCTAAAGAAATATTCTCATCATAGAAATATTGCAACTTATTATGGTGCTTTCATTAAGAAGAGTCCTCCAGGACATGATGACCAACTGTGGGTAAGCAGATATTTCTCAAGCATGTTCATAATTTTTTCCCTTTTGGATATAGTTTGAGGATGACAGATATATCACGTTATGGAAAGACAAACTAATAGAATTTGGTGCTTGCCTGAACGCATAGATAGCTGAACCACATAGGCTAATCATGCATCCTTAAGAGGATGGCTGAACCAAGATTCATTGCTATTAGCAATGGATTTGCTCTTTAAGTAACTTTTCCCCCTGTTTCCCAGATGGATAGTAATGTGTTTCTTGGGAACAAGGCAGATGAACTGAGCAGTAAGAATGTGTGGCTGTTAAAAAAAAGGCTGCACTTGAGAATTGTACCCATTACGTTTCTCATCCCACTTCATCTACACCCTCTAGAGTATTAAAGTTTGGGCTTGAAATGGCAGGGTACAGACATCAGTGTATGTTCTTCCATAAATAAATGTGAGTTAAAGATATGAAGATGTGTTGCAATGGTGTGATCAGTTTGATTCCTTCAGCATTGGATGTGCTCTTACTGCTGTTGCTGCTAATGCATTTTGCATAGCTGAGCAAGTCCAGATTCCCAGCATTAAATTACAGTGATTAAATCAGTCCTTGAAAATGTGGTAACTAATGTGAGACATATTCCATATATGTCTGACACACACTGGAGACATTTGGTTTGAATCCGTTTTCCAGGCAGAGATGTAGAATAAATGATACTCTGTGCTTCATGAGGGTTTCCCAAATCAGTGGTGCAACCTGATCTTTTTGCTTCACTAGACAGCTGGGAACTGTGTTTAATGTTGGTTGCATGCTGATATTTGTTTTGCAGCTTGTTATGGAGTTTTGTGGAGCCGGCTCTATCACAGACCTTGTGAAGAACACGAAAGGGAATACTCTGAAAGAAGACTGGATAGCATATATCTCCAGAGAGATTCTCCGGGTAAGGAAAATAATCTGCTCCACTTGAAAACACAGAAACACTCTTACAGAGATGTAGCCTAGCTTGAGGTTCTGCAAGAAGCTGTTTCTCATCAATCCCGTTAGCTGGGAGAGTACTGGGGAGCAGATAGATGTCTGCTCCACATCATTTAACTCGGTGTGAATTGTACTGTATTGTAACAGCAGCCTTGCAGAAAATAGCAGTTTTTAGTCAAGAGAAGTCAAGGGAAAGAACCAGTGACCTTACCTAGTAGAAGCTGTGAAACAGCTGCCATAAGACACTGCTTCTGAGAAGCTTAAGGTTGTAACAGCATCGTAACACAATAGGGTGTGGAATGGTCTTTTCCAAATGTGCTTTCAGCCATAAATGACTGCTCCTAATCAAGTCTGTGGAGGAAGGGGGTTTTTGGCCCAGGCTAGCAGTCAGGGTTTCTGTACTGCCATGAGCTCTCATACTGCGGATTCCTGCAGTCTGTCTAGAGCAAGTAGCTATGTTGTACGTGGCTGTGGGCTGTGTAGTGCTAGCAGATGGCACTGTAAAAGTTTTCCAGGAAGAGGGTTGCCACTTACCAGTTTTTCTAAAACTGAAGCTTTAACTGATTACTCTTCGCATTTAATTTCCAGTTGGTAGACTTTAAGTGCTTTTTGAATTGTCATTTGTTTGCTGTACTAAGTAAATCTGGTATGGTTTTCCTTGTGCTTCTTTGTAAAACAAATTGCCTCCTACCCAGACCACTACACAGTATGTTTGTTCAGTTGCCTCATCATAAATGAAGTTCTGAAGAGCTTTATGTTAAAGGAAACCACCACTGGCTCTTGCATAAATCAATGCTGCTGTGGTCTGTGTTGCACGTTTGCTCTGCCTTGGCAAATTCTAAGATGGTGAGGGAGGGAGATGGATGATTCCGGTCTCTTGCTCCAATTCCAAATGCTAGGAGAGTCCAGCTGCTGGTGTTCGGGCTGGTTGTTTATGAGGGAGAAAGAAGAGTTGCATACCTACTGATGGTTATATTTAAAATCAAATAGATAGCATTCTTTAATGCAAGGAAAGCTAACTTCTGCAGGACTGCTCTTATGCTTAATTTGAGAACTGTGTCACCTTGGAGGTATTGCATGCTATGTTGCATTCATCCTGGGTTCTCCTTATGTAAAGTAGTTAACAATCACTAAGAGGAAAAAATGATTTACCTCAGAGAAGAGTTAGGTGAAAGCTATTTTCTCATTCCTGTGAGAGATTAGCAAAAGGAGCCTTCATTGCTTGCCAGAAGGAACTGGAATATCTGGAAAGAAGGAATGTTAAACTCACATTGCTGTGAGACATTGCAAAACCTGAATCGACACCGAATTTGTCATAGAGGAGACAGGTTGTGTAACAGAAAGTTAAAATGAGCTAAAGTGCCAAGGATCAGTGCAGGTAGAGACAGAGGTGAGGGTTGACCCATTTGGAGGGGCCTGGGGGCTGCAGGAGTACAGAGACATGCTCCTCTGTCTCCTGCCAGCACTTTGCAAACACGAATGTGTTTTTCAGTAAGGCTAGATGGTACTCTGGAGAGAACAGACGATTATCTCTTTGGCTGGGTCGGTGTAGCACAAGGCTTTAAAAAGTATCCTGCATGAAGCTGTGGAAAAGCCTGCATTCCTGTGAAAAATAAGACGATGCTTAGCATTAGCAGCCAGCAAAGGGTCTTGGGGACATGAGCCGTTCACTTGATCTGCTCGTGACATGTGTGGGGAGGAGCTGAGCATGGTGGGGTTTTTTGTCACGCTCATTAACTCTTTTAAAAAAAGAAAATAGCCCAATGGTTATGTAGGCAAACTGGTAAATGATCATTTAATGAAGAACATGTGTTAGGAAATATTTCTCTACAGCAACCACTACTCTTTAACCTCTTGCAGCTGTAAAGGTTCTATTTCTTTATTTTTCATAAAACATTAAAAGCCTGTGAGGGCAACACGAACAGGCAAGACGATCCCACTGGAGACTACAATTTTCCGAGCAGAGAGCTGAGGAGAAACCAAAATACAGGCAGTTGCTAAGAGGGTTGCCTGTTGTTCTCCCAATTACATTAGAGAGTGAAATGCAACATATGTCTTCCTCAGCCCTCCCTCCACATGGCTAATGCTCTGGGGCATGCATCCAGGTGCTGTCTCAACAAAAAGCACCGTATGCCAGGAGGTTTTGTTTCCTTTGGAAAAGTAGAAAGTCATACTTTTTTTTTTTTTTATTCCTTTTGCATGTGTTTCGGAACAGTTATCAGGCTTCATGGCCAGAACTGCAGCTTTGCAGCAGAGCTTTTGATTGTCACCAGTTGTTCCTTGTCCTCAAGCATAACTGCCAGTCTATCACCCCTCTACACCCTTCTTGGGGGTGCATATATGCATGTTCATGCTGCCTCCTCTCTTCCTTCACTCCCCTCCCTGGACTAAATTCTGGGTGACCCTGTGTGTGCCGGATGTCAGTGACATACGCTAACACTGATGCCATTTACAGTGTCAGTGTGTTTCTGGGAGCTGAACTTTTCTTCATGTGGCAGCTGAGAGGTGTTTGCACAGTGCAGATATTGGGCTTTGTTTAGGTACAGCTTGTGTGTGACCTGGGGCCTCTGTCCCTGCTCCATTACCAAAAGCTATGCGGGTGGTGTGCTACTACAAAAGTTCCCATGGGTCCCATTGCATCCAACATCTGAGCAAGAGCCAAGACCCCATGCTATGGACTTTGGGGGTGCTGGGAATAGGTAGCCTGTTGCTAAACAAAAAACCGAATTCTGAACATCCCCTCCTTCATTTCTTCTCTTTAATTCAGGGGTTGGCACATCTTCATGCCCATCATGTGATTCACAGGGATATCAAAGGGCAAAATGTGTTGTTAACAGAGAATGCAGAAGTGAAACTCGGTAAGTAGGCATGCACATCCACTTCCTCATTCGTTCAGCCTTTGCTTTTATCATGTTTCCAAATCAAGTTAGTCTTTTAAAAGCCCTGCAACATGTTCTGTAGCATGAGTGCTCTGTCACTGCTCCTATGTGGATTGAGGCCCTGCATGTGTTTCCTCCTGCTTCAGGAAGATGGAATGCAGGTTGTTGTATTTCATTAGGTGAGGTTGGCTTTCATGCCAGGATCAGTGTGGGGATCATTTTATTTCCCCCACCAAGCTGTGTGTGACTTGTGTTCATTCTGATTACCTTTATTCTGGACTTGGGAAGTCACTGGAGTGTCTGTTCTATTTAGCTTTAATAGCACCTACTGTTCAGGTTCTAGACACAAAAATACAATCAGGACAGCACTCTCAAGGCACATCAAACTTAAAACACAGTTCCAGCTCTGACATGCCTGCCGAAAACCACGCTCATCCCTGGCCTCCTCCTCTTTCCCTTCCAAGTGGACATACTCTTTTTTTTTATTCCGTAATCTGTCTCTTCCAGTTACTGCACACTTTAACCTGAGTTTGTATCACACTGCACTAGCCACCTTTTTCTGGTTAAATATAGAGCCATGCTGAAGCCCTCCCACCCAGCCCACATCCCTTCTGTTTTGTATTACACCTTCCTGCAGCACAAGGCATGGGAAGATGTCCTGGCTGCTGGAGGAGGAAGCTCTCAGGAGAGCTTTCCTCCTTCTGGTCCAAAGTGGAGCACAGTAGCTCCCAAACCATAGCTGCCACTGAACTCATCTACGCAAGTTTGTTGGTGTCACCCAGCTGATGGATTCAGTGAAGCTGAGACAGCCCTCGTAGAGCAGAAGCAGTTGTTACTATAGAAAGACATATATCACTGTGGTTGTGAACAGGAAGAAACCACCCTTGTAATGTAATTGCCTTCTAGTGAAACAGGCATCTGTTCTGCAACCTATATGTGTATGTGTGTGTGGTTAAAGTTAGCACCTCTTGAATAAGCCTAACCTTCTGCTCTGTGCGTTAGAGCAGAGAGCAGTTCCCTGAGCAATAGATAATTTTTGCTGTCCAGTTTTAGAGCAGAAAAGGTGGACAGCTGAAAGGGAGATATGTTCATGCATATTGTTTTCTCATAGCATGAGAGGATGAGAGGTACCTCTGAGAAGCAGCTCCTTCTGTATAGGTAAAGGTGCTTGGCTTCACCATTTGGGAAGGGACTAGCCCTTCCTTAGCCTCCCAGGCAGTACTTTTGCAGCTGTATGCTGCCTTCTGCACAGGGAGGCTGGTCACAAGTGCAGGAGAGGTGGTTGTATGCTGCTGTGTCCCTTGAAGCTTGTGGTCCAGGCACATTGCATGTGAACCACCAGGGCTTGGCTGCCTCACTATTAGTCGTCATATTTCTCCCCAGCATGGTTCTCCCATGTGGCACATCCACAGGGTTTTATTTCCAACTCACCTTGCAGAAGTAATCATTGCATTATTTTTTCCCTTCTTATTTTATTTTATTTTACTCTTTTCCCACCCGCAGTGGATTTCGGTGTGAGCGCTCAGCTGGACAGGACAGTTGGCAGGAGAAACACTTTTATTGGAACTCCGTACTGGATGGCTCCAGAAGTTATTGCCTGTGATGAAAATCCAGATGCTACGTATGATTACAGAGTAAGAGAGTCCTGTTCACACAAAAAAAAACCCAGCAAACTAGCATACAAAAACTATGCAGTTACAGTATGAACATCCTGGAATGATAGCAGTTTTTGAGACTTCTTATGCTTGGTAGGAGTGACACTGTTTTGTGTAGGTACATTCTTACTACAGGAGTACAAGGTATGGGTACTGTCAAATTGTGACCTTTAACAGTTGCTGTAACTTGTATTATCATAGCTTTGAGACATAAGGAGTATAGGACTTCAGTGTGCTGTAGGTGCTCAGAGAAGGGAAAAAAGTTTACCTGGAAACACTCGTGTTCTCAATTTGTATAATGATTGTACCTTAAATTGTGTTAGACTGTGTCCCAGTTATTGTAGTAACCCCAGAAGAATGCATTTTAGGTGTTGCTTTAAATAGAAGCACCGTCTGGAGAGCCAGTGAAGTGCAGAAGGACCTCTTTAAACTGTGCCTATTCCTCATTTCAAAATACATTTACATGTTGATAAAAAATTATCCATCACAACATTTCTCAGCAAATAATTTTTAATGTAGTTTGCTGCAAACAAAAGATTCAATTACAGCAAAACCTGTAACTGGCTTGATGGTGTATGTGCCACCATTAAGAATGTTATGTGTGTGTATTTGAAGTTAAATTTCTCTAGTGAAAGCATATTGTAATCTTAAAAATTCTTCTCGGGTAGCTTTAATGAAAGCACAAGGAAAAAACAAATGTGAAAATACACTTCTAAAAAAGATCTTGGACTAACGCAGTTGTTCCAACTTCTAACCAAGGGCAGCTAAGATACCAGCCTGTGATTAAGGCCTTACAATGACTTTCAGAGCTGAACATCAATTAGATGAATTTGCTGAGATTGATAGTGATGTTAGCTATCTGTATGTTTGTGTGTGTCTATTTAAAAAAGCCAGATTATTTGAATTGGTGTGTTTGTACCTTTTGACTGAAATTGATCAGATTGACCCTATTTGTCTTGATTTAATCGCTTTTTACATCCATCAGGACATTGTACTAAAGATAATGCTTTATATCTTTGCAGATAGAGTTATTAGGTAGGAAGGGTGGCTATTAAATTATCTAGTAATGGAGAAGAACTTTCTTCAGCATTTGTTAATGCAGTAGTGATGTGAAAAATAACTCCCTGTGCCTCTGAAGGCACCTGTTTATTGTTTCCGGTAGGACCTGTAGGGCTCTCTCCCCCAAAAACCTCATGGTTGAAAGATTTTGTAAGATCAAGAGTCTGTGCAGTTTAGCTTAAATGGCTGGATTGGACCAAGACAAAAGTGCCTTGCTGGATCGGAAAAGGCAAAATACTTCTCTGCTTGTAGTAAACGAGCTTATTTGCTCATTAGTTCTGAGTAATTTTTTTAAACATCGCTACTATGACCAGAAATGAAGACTGTTTTGCTCAACCTCAGCTCTCTTTCAGCAGGAGCTTTCTTGGGGAGATTATTCCAATGGCTGACTGATCTCATTGTGAAATATTTACCTCTTGTGTCTAGTCAGAATCTCCCCCAGAGTAACTTGTGCCTGTTACCCCTTGTCATGTCCATGTGACTCTTGTAAAAAGGAGTCTTTAAATACTGGAACTTGGCGATAAGGCCTCCCTGAGCCTTCTTTTCTCAAGGCTGAACAAACCGAGCTCATTCAGTCTTTTCTCATACAGCAGGCTCCCAGTCTTTTGGTCTTTTTTGGGGTCCTTCGTTGAATCCTCATCAGCCTGTCCACATCTATTTTTGTATAACGGGGACTAAAACTGCAGTATTCCAGGTGTGGCCTGACAAACACTGAGTAGAGTGGGATAAAGACTTCTTTATCTCTGGTGGTGCTGACTTTTTTGATGTCACCCGGCACCGTGTTGGCTTTCTTTGCCAAAGCAGCACATTGTTTGCTTATATAGAGCTTGTTGTCCACCAAGACCCCAAGGTCCCTTTCCAAAGAACTGCTTCCCAGCCAGGGATATCACAGGCTGTGCTGCACTTCTGGATTGTGTATATCCAGGTGCAAGACCTTATATTTATCCTTCTTGAACTTCATAAGGTTCTTGTTAGCCCACTCTTCCAGCCTGTCCAGGTCATCCTGCAGGGTGGCTCTTGCTCCCAAAGTGTCCACTTCTCTACTCAATTTGGTATTGGCAAACTTCATCGGGGTGCACTTGATCCCATAATCCAGGTCATTTATGAAGGTACCAAACAGCACTGGGCTCAGTAATGATCCCTGTGAGACCTCACTGGTAATGGATTGCAAGCTGGGAAAGGAGCTATTCACCACGACGGTCTCGATGCGGCCTGGTAGCCAGTTCCTCGCTAACCGCACTGACCACTCGTCAGGACCGTGATGTGTCAATTTCTCTAGTAGGAGGTTGTGAAAACTGGATAGAAAGCCTTGGAGAAATGCAGGTAGACAATGTCCATCATTAGCCCCACATCAACTGAGCAGGTTACTTTGTCATAGAAGGCAGTCAGGTTTGTCAAGCATGATTTGCCCCTGGTGTATCCATGCTGGCTTTTCCCAATCATGTGCTTCATTTGACTTGTAATAGCCCCTAGGAGGTTTCTCTCCATCACTTTCCTGGAGACTGAAGTAAGACTGATGGACCTATAATTTTGAGGATCCTCCTTTAAGCCCTTCTGGCAGATGGGGATGACATTTGCTTTCCTCCAGTTTTCTGGGATGACCCCCTATCTCCACAACTTCTCAGAGATTATGGGAGAGTGGCTTTGCAATGACATGAGCCAGCTCTTTTAACACCCTTGGACAGACACTGTCAGAGCCCACCTATGTGTAGGGGTCAAGCTCCTGCAATAGCTCATATACCAACTCTTCCTTCACTGATGGTGGATCTGTGGTTGCATCAGCCTCGAGTTTAGTTCCCAAGGCCTTGGTCCCAGCAATGCTGATAAACACAGAGATGAAGAAAGTGTTGAGAACCTCTGCCTTTAAAGTGTTATTGGTGACTGATTCACCTTGCCTGTTTAACAGCAGGCCAGTATTTTTCTTCTGCTTCTGCTTGTTATTTATGTACCCGAATCATAGAATCAACTAGGTTGGAAAAGATATGCAAGATCAAGTCCAACATTTCTTGTAGTTTTTGGCATCTCTGGCCAATTTCAATTCTAGCTGAGCTTGTGCTTTTCAAACTGCATCTCTGCACACCCTGACAATGCCCTTGTTCAGTCCTTTGTAAGCAGGGGAATATTAAAAAAAATCTGTTGTCTCATAGAGTTAGATTTCAGGCAAATATATTTTTCATTGTTGTAATGTGAAAGTATTTTCATACGTTATTTGAAAGGGTTGTTTGCGTACTCTGTAGGGATACGCATGGGCATTTCTGCATATGTATGTGTATTTTATGAAAAGTATGACGCTGTTACAAGAAAAATGTAGCTTGTATTGTTTAAATAGCTGTGGTATTTGGTTTCGGTCTCACCTACAGGGCCTCTGTAAATAGTACTGTCTGAATGGGTAAATCCACCTACTAACATATGGTGTCTCTCTTTTTATGCAGAGTGACCTTTGGTCATGCGGCATTACAGCCATAGAGATGGCAGAAGGAGCTCCCCGTAAGTGATACATACGCTGCTCCAGTGGGCTGATTAAGACTGAAACATATACTTGGGAGATGCTGGTTGTAATCTAAGCCTAGTTTTGAGGTTTCCAAAAGTATCCTCATGTTATTTCTGTTCTCTTTGGTTTTGCCTGCCATATAAAAATAAAATCCCATAAATAGCAATGCTTTCGATAAAGATAGGATTGTGTTTAAGCAGTTACAGTGCAGACTGGAGTAATTCAATTTCTATAGCAGGAATATTGGAAGCTAATCGAGTGTCAGACTTCCTTCCTGTGGGTAGTATATTGTGTTTTGGAGTTGCGTCCCGATTTTTGTATGGCCTGGCCTGGGATGCTGAAACCTCAGCCAGGGAGAGGAACAGTGGGGCCTCGAGAAAACCGACCTTAATGGAAGAAGCATCTGTAGCAATTGTTTCTGTGTCGGCTTTCTGTCGGTCTGGGTAATGCTAACATTGCTTCTCCTTTTGTTTCCACTCGTCAGTGGGTGGTGTTGATCTTCAGTGGCATGACTCAAACTATAAATCCACCTTCAACACAAAGTGTTGAACTTAATGCTCCCTGCTTGAGAATCCTGATCTGCTGTTAGGGGTATTTTTGAGAGAGAAACCTGGAAACCAAAAATGCACAACTTCTAATAGCTTATTTTCTGAATAATATAGCTTATTCTTTCTGAATGTGAAGGCAGACAGCAGATAGGTGCAAGGAGGGCAGAAAGATTTGAAAAGAAATTAGGCATGATGTTTTGGCGTTTAATGATAATTTTTATGGGAGTCCTTACTGAACCGTTGCTACTCTCACTTGCAGCTGGAGCTCTGTATTTAAAAATAACAGCCTAAGGAACCTATGATTCAGTTAATTAATTTTTTTTCTAAACATAAGCAACTACCACCACCACACAACAGCCTAGCTTGAAACCTTTGTCTTTGAAATAATCAAGCTGAAATGAAGTATTGATATTTTCCTAGCTAAAATATGGACATTTCGTTACAGCTGCTGCCTGATCTTTTTGTTGTTGTTGTTAAGGTGAAATTTATAAATCCAGTCACAATGCTCTTGTTCTGATTCGTGTTTTAGGAGGTGTAATGGTTTTGTTTGTTTTTTTTTTAATCCCTAATTGCACATTTGCGTGAATGCCCATGTGAGAGCTGCTCCCTGGACACCTCAGCCAGCACTGTATTAATAGGGTTTGAGCTACCACTTAACCTCCTTTTTGTCATACCTTTTTGTTTAGTGCATTGGGTTGCCTGGATGGCTTTCAATTAGAAGCTGTGTCCATGGGTTTTGTAAGCCTGGAATTGAACAATAATAATTTTTAATTTCCAAACCAAAGCAGAGCTTGGCCCCAATTTCTGTAAAAGCACAAGAGGGGCATTTGAGAAGTAAGCAAGAATCCAGTGTGAATTCTGAACAACTCTTGCCTTGGTCTGTCCTCTGGCATGTGGGCTCTCCCTCCTTCTCCCGTGGCAGCTGAAGAGTCCATCTCTAAGCTTGATGGCCTCATGGGATCCACAGACATCCAAGGGACTTCTCTGCCAAGCTTGTGACCCCTTATTTCTGAATCCAGAATCCTCTTCACATCAGTCTGTTTCTCCTGAATTTCTGTTGTGTGGAAAACCTTACCTCTTCCTCCAGTGATTGTTCAGGCTGAGACTGGTGCTGAAAGAGGTCGAGTATAGGAAGATGGTAAAAGCCAGAGGATTTGCTTCTAGTGACTTTTCTTGGGCAGCTTCTCCCTGCTCTCATGTTTCCCTGTGTTGGCTCTGCCATGGTGCTTTGCTGTGGAGCAGAGCAATCCTTATGGCAGAGAACCCAGATTCCCACTAAGTGTCTGCTGAAACAAATGTGACTTATTTTGATCAAAGGAATGGGTTTACATTTCAGTTCTGTGGGGAATCCTTTTTTTGATATAAACCCTTCCATGCTTCAAAGCTGTCAGGCCTCAGAGTGAAGAAAATCTCCAAGTCTGGATAGCAAAAATGAGGCATCGTCCATAATGGGAGAGAAGGGAAGTTTGTATGAAACAGTAACTGTGTCGTTCTTTCCTTCTGCCATCATCATCTCCCAATATTTTATTGACCGGAACGCAAGTTAGATGACCTGGGACTGGAGGAGAGCCATGCACAGATGTTCCCATCATGGTTGATTCTGAAGTTTAAACCGTGCCTCAATCTCTTTCTCTTTTTGAGGCCACCCTTGGCACATTGAGCTGTGGAATTGTCATTCTGGGCTAATTCCATTTAGCTGTGTTGCTCTCTGTGTCTGCTGAATGTGTGGTCAGGATAGTGGGAATGGTTGAGGAAGCTAAAGCCATGGTATTGAAAGAGCAACTAAACCAACATCTGTATATTCTGTTTGGTTTTGTTTTCTTTCCTTCAGCTCTTTGTGACATGCATCCCATGAGGGCACTCTTTCTCATACCCAGGAACCCTCCACCACGGTTAAAATCCAAGAAATGGTATGTGTTAGTTTATATCTTGTTTGCGGCCCTTTTTGTAGCATGTGTTTTTGTGTCTCATTGCATGCTGTTTTGTTCCCACTTTCAGAAAACCATAAAGCAATTTAAGTTATCAAAAATCGCTCTGTTATCTTCTGTGCCGCTGAATCAAAGCATGAAATAAAAAGCATACGTTGTTTATTTAGTTCTGTTTGTCCCAGAGAAATTTCCTCTTGAATTGTGTGAAAATAAAAACCAAGCTTTTTTTCTTGACAAAGCAGTATCTGTATTAAAGTGACAAATGGATTCATATTTTAAAAGATAAACTCCCCCAGCACTCTTAATACGCAGTATGTTTTCTCAGATGTATTGTAACACAGAAACAGAACAGTACTATAGTGTTCTAGTTTCTAAGTTGAAAGGAGCTATTAAAACTAATGAAGGCTTTTACTATAATTATTATAAACTAGTGGAATTGAGTGTGTGCTTCTTGCCAGCTGAGTAAAATCCATTAGTATCGAAGGATTTCCTCCCAGTTACTGGTTACACTGGCACATATGAAACAGAAATACTCCCTAGAAAGAGGTTTTGTATAGATTGAATGTGATCACAGGATGCTGTGATCCTGTCAAAATAATGAAGTGATTTGACTGCCTATTCAATATCAACATAATATAAACTTGGCTTGCTTGCTGGGCTTGGTCTTTGCTCAGATTGACTTATTTATGCACTTGTACTGTCAAGGCATCCCTCTCCCTCTCTCATACTTGCTTTCTGCATATGTTAAAGTAATAGAGATGCATATATAGTATTTGCATAAGCCTTTCATTAACCTTCTTATTTAGAATAATAACACTTAAAGTGTGAAGAATAAAAGAAAACAAAACAAGCAACAAAGTTACCTTGAATCCAGCCTCTTAGATTCCAGTAAGAAGGTGAAGTGACAGATGGAAACTCTTGTTTTTACACTTAACTGTGGTAGTGGATGTGTTTGCTGCCTAAGCACAGGAGCAGATTGGGAGCACCTAGCAATGAAAAAGTGACTCTGGCCAAAGCCAGTGCTGCACTAACTCAACTATTGTGGTAGCGTGCTCATGGCAGGTTATGAAAAAATAGGCCCAATGATGAAAAATGTGGGTTTGAGTATTTCCATTATTGGCATTTTGCAAGGTGACTCGTTTGATGACTTCTATCAGGAGGTCCTCTTTCAAACTCTCAGAGGAAGTGCAAATTTAGGAAGGTGGTACTTCAGCTTAGCTAATTCCCATGCCCTCTCACTTTATGTGGCGTGCAGTCCAGGTCAGTTCATGCCCTTAAATTGTGTCAGTGAGAATTTGTCCCCAAGTGCCTGTGTTGAACAGACAACACTGTTCAACACCTGCCTATTGTTCTGTGATTATTTTATGCGTGGCTCTTTGGATAAAAAATAAAATAATCTTAAATGCTTGTAGTCCTATCTCAGTGAGTCCAGGTGTGTACAAAAGCAGTGCAGTGCTGCTTGAATCAGGGGAAATGTTGGACGCAGTTCTTGCGGCTTTCGGTACGGCTGCTCTGAAGCAGACGTGCCCTTAGATAGCACGGGCAGGTGGAGACACACCAGAGCTGCCCTGCCTGTGCTCCGAGCAAGCTGGATGCTACCCAGCAGAGCTGGGTTTGCATGATTTGCCTTCACTAATAGATCCTGCCTTTCAGGGCAATTATACCTGTGAAAGATGGCACATCACTGTGAGGCTGTGCCTAAGTACTGCAGGTATGTCGGCATCACCCTGTGTCCATCCAGCCCAGTGCTCAGCTGGAGCACCCTCAGCTCTGTTTGGAGGCACACTTGGGGACAGCACTTGTACCGTCTGGGACACAATGCTTTTTGAGGAAAGGAATTAGACTTTGAGAAAGAACAGAAAAAAAAATGTTTGAGCTGAGTTTTACCTCTGACCTGGCTTTGATTTGTTTTATTTTCTTTCCTGCATTCTCAGGTCTAAAAAGTTTTTCAGCTTTATAGAAGGTTGTCTAGTGAAGAATTACATGCAGCGACCTTCTACAGAACAACTCTTGAAGCACCCATTTATACGTGACCAGCCAAATGAAAGGCAAGTCCGAATCCAGCTTAAGGACCATATAGACAGAACCAGGAAGAAGAGAGGAGAGAAAGGTATGCAGCTTCTAAAAATCAAGTATTGTGCTTGTTAAAAATAAGTGGTTTTGTTCTACTTTGCATTCTAAATTCCCACCACTAGAAGAGCACCAAATAACCCAAACCCTTAAAAGGTTCTTTTTTAATTCATGTTTTGACTATCAGCAAACTTTTAGTTTTTGTTCCGTCCTCTACAGAGGACAATCAATTCAAGTGTCTTATTTTCAGATAAGTTAAATCTACTCACTTCTGGGCCTCTTCCGTACAAGCTTTAAGCAGTATTTAGGAGGATATTGGCGTATATGGCCTTTCCCTTTTTGATCTATGGTAGGTTCATTCCTGAAATGGTGCCATAAATCAGACTCGCAGGAAATAACCCATCACAAGAGCTATGAAGCAAACATTCAGCCTGTTCTCTTTATTCAGGTGGTGCCGAGGTTGTCCAGGTGTCTTGTCTTACATATACAACCTGGTGTCATTCAGGGAATTTGCTGAAAGTCTGCCACAAAGCACTATGCTGCTCTACAAGTATGGGAGGATGGGCTTGTATACGTAGAATAAGTCCTAGGGTCTGCAGTAGATCTCCTCATTGAAAAGGATGGGAACTGGTTCACTAAGGCACTACTGCAACTCCCTGCTGTCCTGAAACTAAAGATAAGCACTATCTAGGCCTTTGTTTCTTTCTTGGTAGATGAGACAGAGTATGAATATAGTGGAAGTGAGGAAGAAGAGGAGGAAGTGCCTGAACAAGAAGGAGAGCCAAGGTAACGATTGCTTTTGGGAGGGCTCTGAGCAGACAAGCCAAGTAAGTCTAAAGGTCTGTGACTATAAATCAGGAGCCTGCTAAATTTCTGTCTCTTATTAAATGCACACATAAGCCACACAAACCACCCAAAGGGTTTGAATACCTATTCTGTGATGCTAAAGGTTTTAAAGCTCCCCCTTACATGGCTTAGAGCCAGCGAGCTTTGGATGGAGGGAGATTTATGGCAAATATGATTGGTCAGGGGCTCCACAGTGACAGAATTGGTCCTTATTTTGCTTGGCCTCATTTCACGCCTTCCACTGAGAGCGTGTATTTGACATGCATCCAGTGTCTTTGCTCCGAAAGAAACGAGATTAAAATTTAACATCATGCTATATTTTATTAATGTTCCCCTGCCTTTGAAAAAGGTATTTAATGGCCCATCAGGCTTTATTGTACAGGAGCCTTTAACTTCCTCTTGTTGCAGTTCCATTGTCAATGTGCCTGGAGAATCAACCCTCCGACGTGATTTCCTGAGACTGCAGCAGGAAAACAAGGAACGGTCTGAAGCCCTTCGGAGACAGCAACTGCTGCAAGAGCAGCAGCTCCGTGAGCAGGAGGAGTACAAGAGGCAGCTGTTGGCAGAGAGGCAGAAACGCATTGAGCAGCAGAAGGAGCAAAGGAGACGGCTGGAAGAGGTAGAGACAGGAGGCTGGTGTTCAGAAGCCCCGCTTCCACTTATGTTTCCTATTTCCATGCCCATTTGTAAAGAGTTCCCTGTAGCCCCAGCACATCTCGGGAAGGGAAACAACATGTGCAAATCCAGTGGCAAATGTAGAGGAAAGCACTTAAATCCATGTCTGGCTACTTGAGTAAAAACCACCTTCCAGAGAATTTGAATATCCATCAGCTCCTGTGGAGGCAACAGGAGCCAGAGCTGGGTTGTTTGAAGGCATCTGGGGGGAGGCTCTGTCTTGGCCTCTGTTCCAGAGAAGAGGCAACATGTCTAGACTTCAGGTAGCTGTAGAGAAGGGGAGACATTAATTATTCCCAGGTGGATTTTTCTCAAGATTACCTTTTTAGGGGTCCATGACATGCTTTAAATTTCCCTTTAAAGATTTCCCCAACGTCTGTATTTGGCACTTGTTCATGGGTAGGTAGAAGCCTAATTTTTAATGTATTATTCTCTCATGCATAGTAGCATGATGACTATAAAAGCCACCTAGATTTCTATATATCGTATATATAAATCAGTGTTAAAATTATAATTCTGCAAAAATTAAAAATACGTAAATGATACTTCTGTGATAAGTATGCAATTTGCATACACTGCTGGAAGATAAAACAAATCTACATGTCTAATATTGTTCTGTCATACTTTTCACCTCCTCAGATCTCATGTGTGTTTATGTGTATGTAGATGGAATACTCAGTGTGAGCTTCAGAGGTAGGAGGATTTGAAAACAGTTCTTCAGGCCAGAGCTGAGTATGACACAGAGCTGAAGTGAAACCAATCCTCTAGCTTCTCAGGAAGTGCAGGGTCACATTCCAGTTGTCCTTAAATGACCTCTTGCTTGAGTCTCTGTTTCAGCTCTTCACTTAGCAATGATAGAAAAGCTACACCCAGTCTAGTTTCCCAAATCCTGGTAATGTTTAGTGAGGATGCAGCCAGGACGAAATGTTGATTTGCATCCCGTGACATGTTTACATAACAAATGATACAAAGTTCCAAATAGCTTTCCAGCTCACATCATGCTCCTTATACATCTTTTTCAATGTGCAAGGAGATCTAGTGCTGCTGAGGAGATGCTGGTAGCAAAGACTCAGCCACACGTGAAGCCAGGAAGAGCAACAAGGGGGAGGCATATAACTCTGTTTCTCTTCTGTTTCTTCCCCACCCTTCTGAGATTGCCAAGATAAACATCATAGTGCTTCCAACTGTTTTTAGACTCTGACGCTGTAGCGATTTTGGGGGGGGGGGGGGTGGGCAGGGAGGAGGAGCGAGAGCATATAATAAAAAGAGGCTAGGAAAATTTGAAAATGAAACATTGATATTGTCAAAGGTGGGCAAAAGTTGACATACTCCTTAGCCTGTGAATTTTTTTCTTAGTATGAGAGTCAGTGATTTATTTTTAATGCCCCTTTAATCTCTGAGGTTCTGCCGGCAGTACTTTTTTGGTGAGGAAGGGGATTACAATTAAATTATCTACATCATTTGACTTTAATATAAAGTGCAACACTTAAAATCGGGAATTTCTTTTTAAAATAAAGGAGGTGCTGCTGCTGGCAGTGCAAACAAAGCAACACACCTTCTGCTGCACAGGGTTGAACTTTTTGGGGATGTTGCAGAAATCATAATTTAATGAACAATTAAAAAGAAAGGTCAATTACCTGAAAGTTATGTTTAAATAGTCCTGCTTTTGAAAATACAAGACAAAACTTCCACAACTGCAAGACGGCATGTGATGTAGTTTGATGCATTACTGGATAAGGTTGCACAGTGAACCATGTGAAGTTTGTAAGAGAGAAGCTTTTACCTTTTATTGGGTCTGTAACCTCAGCCTGGTTCCCTTGGAGACATAAATACGAATGATAAGCTATAAAGTTTTCCTTTTGCAGGTGGTGGGACAGTCTTACTGTTCTTAAAGTGAATTAAATAAAGGCTTGCATTTAGCTTTCAAAAAGCCCTACTTAATTCACTGGATCTTGTGTTGGAAAAAATGTATGATCCCAAGTGATTTTTAACAAAACAGCCAAAACGAGCTCTTTAATGTGGGGGAAGGGTGGTAGACACATATTTAGATAAACATCAGCGTTGTGACACAATTGAAGGCCAAAATATTCAAATGTTGTCACTTTGTCCTTAATTCCCCCCTGCTCTCCCCCCCCCCCTTTTGATGAAGCCAGTAAACAATGAAGAGCTTGGTAATGTGAGTTAAGATTAGTGTCATACACTGAATCTCTGGGTTTCCATCACTTTGTTGATATTTTTGCTGAGCCTTGCTTTCTTATAATGTTTCCTTGTGTTAAGTGTATTTTTGGATATACCTGTTTAACGTTCTTTGGGAAGAATTTTATGCATTAGATAATCTCCCTGGACAAGTTGCTTATACTTCCCTCCCTTCTTCTCCACCTCCCCCACCACTTCCTAAATCAAAATTGAGGGCTTGTTCTTACAATGCTGGCACAGAGCCTAGACAGTTTTGACCAAGACTGCAACAGGAACGGTGTTTAGGACATCTGCCAAAATCTGTAATTCTCAGCAGTATTAGAGAAAAGATTATTTTTTAAAAGGTGTATAGGTGGCTTCTAAAACTCATTATTACAGGAATCTTAGAATTTGTGTATTACTGAGGAGGTGGAAATGATACATGGTCAAAGTATAGAAAATGACCTAAAATGTTTCAGGAAGGGGATTATTTATCCTCCCTCTGACCCCCCCCCCTTTAAAAATCATACAAAGACTAGTTGCATAAATATCAGCCATATGGCATATAAGTGTTTAGGTTAAGAAATCTGACTCTTCTAGGATGTGTCTGTGTTTCTGTTCAGCAGCATGGAGACACCAGTTCTCAGTGTGATGGGTATTGAAAGGCATTTGAATTTGTACTTTGCAAACCTAAACCTGAACCTGGTTAGGGAGAAATTCAGAATGAGCTGTGATGGAATCCCATTCTGTGTGGACCTCCGCAGTTCAGGATAACTTCATTAAATGGTGTGTCTCCCTGGTTATGAGAACCTAAGATGGATGTTTTTGAACTGGCAGGTTATAGCTCCATTGGCAAGTAGTACTGTAGAAGCAGATTTGCGGAGCACAGTAATCAAAGTGCTGAGGACCTAAGGACTTCACTCCACATGTTTAAAGAGAGGAGGAGCTCCTTTGGACTAGCTGAGGTCTAGACTGTGTGCCTACTTGTGGTTGGAGTGCATCTGCCTTTTTAATTTCATCCAAAAGGAGTGGTTGGCACACCAAGACATCTTCAGAATATGAAACAAAACTGAGTAAGTGGAGATGATTGGATGAGTCACTTCAAAAGAGGAATCCTGATCTGAACCAAGGTGGTAATGTAGGTGTACCCACAGGTGATTTTTTTACCAGAGCTTTGTTTCTTTTACAGAAGAGGAGATTATTCATATCTACTTCATTTGAATTGCTTGCAGTTTGGATTGGTACTGAGTAAGAAGTTCTGCTTCTGGTTTATCTCTAGTGTGGGCAAAGCAGAAGTCTCTTTACTAATCTTTCCAGTCCTCTTCACAAGCTGATACCAGGTTACCTAATTCTTTGTGAAAGAAATAATTAATATATCTATTTATCAACCTTCATCTGGATATAAAACAGAGTAATAAAATGTTATTAATACAGTATTACAGGATCTGTTTTTATCTTCAGCATTTCACTGTACGAACAAGGTCCTGAATTTGTTGGTATATACCAACTGCATGTGTAGCTGCATTGCCCCCTCCTGGTAAATCATGCTCTACTGCATGGTCTTCCAAGTGGAGATGTTGGATTCCATTATAAGATCGTCATTAATGCACCCTAAAACTAGACAAAGAGCTAGTGTATTGACACTCTTTTTTCTATGTGGGTTTTTGGTTGTTGGCATAGTAAATGCCAATTTTGCAAAGTGCAGCAGTTTGAGGCAGTTTGGGCTCTGTCAGAACTTTGGTTTGGCAGCTCTGAAATTTCTTTCAAGAGTTCCTGCCCTCACCTTCTGGTTAACAGTTAGCTCCTTGAAAACAAGCCTTTCATCTGTCATGTAAAAGAAAATTGGTAATACTAGATCCAGCAAAATAAAATGTGGATATGCATCCATCATTTCAGTGAATCCAGATCCATACCTGTTCTCTATTGAGCAACAGTGGTTTATATCAGGCCTTGTAGTGTATGGTAAAAATTATAGTATCTAACAATCACACTTATTAAATGCAGAAGCCCAAGTTTTACAAACAGAACTGATGTTCATTTTAACTAATGGTTTTCCCTGTCCTGCTCCCCTCCTTTGCGCAAGCCTGAAGAACATGGTGACCAGGGCTTTGGTGTGTCCTTGTAGAAGACTTGCTCGAGCAGTCAGGAAGGCAACCTTGTGCCAACAGAAGGATGGTAGGAAGTCAGCTAAAGGGCTGCTTCTAAAGCCAGCTTGGGTCAACGTCAGCTTGCCACCTAGCAGTTTTGCCATTGCATTGATAAGATGTAGACAAGGACGGAAGAGATGCTTGTCGCTGTAGGTTTCCTTTCCCTGGGCTTGTTAAAGGTATATTCCACTTTGTTAGCAGCCAGTTGTTTGACACTTAGGTTTTGAAGGCCACGTGCAGAGGAAACAAAACCTTTCTCTTATGGCTGGGGCTGGGATAAGTGGATTGTATGGGGTGTTTGTGCAGGCTTCTGTGACGCCAAGTGCCTCCCTTCCCGCCTGCTTGGCGAGGGGCTAAGGTGGTGTCTGACGGGAAGGCGGAAGCAGTGCCGAGAAACCCCATCTCTTTGTGTACTTTGGCGCATAGACAATAGCACATTTGTGCTTTGGAGATTTCACTTAAATGCACACTGGTGGCAGAGAATCTTTTTTTTTTTTTTTTTAATTTCTTTTGTTGGGTGATAAATATTTACTGTTGGTGCCGAGCTGGCAATCTGGCTCGAGGTTTGCTTAAAAATCTTATCTTTTAACAACTGATTTTGTTTATTTCATGATGCCACTGGAAATCAGCTCTCTTGGTCAATTTGTAACTTTCTTTTCTCATATTAAGTTCAGTTATTTATAATTATTACTGAATACTTCTGTGCTGATTGAAAAAGCAATGAACTTGTTTCATACAAAAGACCTAAACTCTGCCCATCTTCCTTATAGTGAGAATGATGCCATCCCAAGATCTGCAATATATCCACTTAACAATGTCATCACAATATTGTTAAACTGACAGGCTTCATATGTTTAAGAAGTGTTAGAGTTGATAAATGTTCATATTAACCAGTCAGCAGTCTGCTGTCTCTTGCATCCTCAAGGCAACAGAATTACTGTACTTCATATCTTAGTTTTCTTAAACAAGGAGCCTGTCAGACTTGATTAGCCAAGAAGCACCTTAATATATTGACTTAAATATAGAAATTGTTTGACATAGATGTGTATATTCAGAAATAAAAGTGCCTACTTAATCCTTTTATGGTGCTTTAGAAATGAAGGAGTGAAACCCATGAAATGCACTGCGTGCCGTAGCTGCCTTGCAGCATTTTTACTATTTTTGTATCTACATTCATTGAAGAGAGCTTGTTTAAGCAAGAGAGAAGAGGCTGGTAGATGGATTTGATTGGGAGAGAAGGCATCAAGAGCAAGGGAGCTGTGTTTCTGAGAAGATACAGAAAATGTGGTGCAGCTAGTTAAACAGAATCGGAATGCAGCCTGTTTTATTTAAGTACTACTAATTCTTAACCATCTTTATTTTTTCCCCCCAGTGTTTCTTTTCTGCTGTCGTGTCAATATTGATTCCAGAAGATGGAAAAGGCTGTTGAGCTTTCAGTTACTTCATAGTCATGCAGGGTCACGTGCCGAGCAGAGAAAACTTATCCTGTGAAGTAACACAGGGAGTGTAGATTGGCCTTTGCTTGTTCAGCTGAGCACAACTATGAAATGGACACTAGTAACTGGATTTGTGAACCCAAATAAAAGCTTAGTTTGAGTACTCTTGCAAGTCTAATTGGAGTGCCTTAAGACTGACAAATCTGGGGCAGTTTTTCTTCAACAGAAATTGATGGTAGTATTAACCTTAACCTGAATGGGAAAAGGAATAACTAATGTAAGTTTGCATTTTCTTGGGATTAAATTTGGGTGTGCTTCATTTTGTTTAAATTTCGTCTATGATTTTTTAGCATATTATAGAAATCTATCATGGAAGTAAATATTCCCAGTAGATGGTTGAACGGGAGACAGCTGGGTCTTTTGACACTTAGGCAGTTGTGGGAGGCTGCCTGGAATTTCGAGGTGGGTGGAGTAACTGGATGTTTCTGTAGAAGTGCAGGAAGAGTTGGTCACGACTCTATGGGCATTTAAAATGTCTCCTCTGAAGTCATTTGTGGTGCTGTGTAGATGTAAATGAGTCAGTTCATGGTTTCTAGAGCTGTTCTCCAGGTTCTTTTCAGACTTGAGCAGACTTATCAGCACCACTTGGTATTTGGATCATGCATGGAAGCTTATCTGTGTGAGTGTAAAATCTACCTCAGCTGTTTTTCCTCTTTTACATATAGGTGCTTTTGATGTCTGGGGAGGGCCTGTGGTGCTGCTGGTCAGCCTTCATCTTCTCTTAGTCAAAGGTTTGGGCAGTGTGTTAAATTGAGCTTGGCTGTTGAGCCAACACCATCAAATTCTTAGCAGACCATGGACTGTGTTAAGAGAGAAGCTGCTTATCAAAAGCTCAGTTGTCGTTTGAGTTTTAGCTGATTTAGTGGGACTGATGATTCCCTTTTGGGGCGCCATTTAGATAATGTGTGGAAGTCAAGAAAATTGTCGCTCTGATTAAGATTTGAATTCAACAGTTGATCAAAGATTGAGATTTCAGTATGAGCCTCTCTTGAAGAGCAGCATTGAACTTCCACACCTCATTTGTCAGGAATATGGTACGTGACTTTGTGTGTGTGCACGAAGAAACCAGAAAGAATAAGTGAGGCTGCTTTTAGGGACAGTTGTGTGCTGGGTATGAGTTAGTTTCCTGGTGGAATGCTTGCATGTACTGTTTTGTCATTCAGTTGCAGAGCTTGCCAGTCCTGGTAAATCCCTCTCTTCACAGTAGAAAACAACCCCACCTCTTTCTTTGATAACAACAAAAGGAAAACTTTGTGGTTTCTTTTCCCCTTTGTAGCAACAAAGAAGAGAACGGGAAGCTCGAAGGCAACAAGAGCGTGAGCAAAGGCGGAGAGAACAGGAGGAAAAAAGACGTATGGAAGAAATGGAGAGGAGGCGTAAGGAAGAGGAAGAGAGAAGAAGAGCAGAGGAGGAAAAGAGGAGAGTAGAAAGGGAGCAGGTGAGTCCATGATACAGATATATGTGTAATAGGTTTGTTTCTTCTAAATTCTAATTTGATTTTTTAAAAACCAGTAAGTCTTAATCAGCTTGGGCAACCTAATGCTGACCCTGTCATCTTCGTTGTCTCTGACAGCAGATGTGCTAACATAGATCATAGAGCTTTATGGAAAATTCTGGCAGCCTCAATATTCCCTCAAAAAAAGAAGTCTTGTTGCAGTACTCATTCTAAATTCAGCTCGTGCCCCTGGGCTTGGCTAAAAACATCAGAATTGGTGAAATCATCACTGGGGCTGAAAATTGTTTCTAGGCTTGTCCTGCTGGATCAGCTTCTGGCACCCAGAATTGGTCAGAGGCTCGTCATAAACTTCTGAATATTCTGAATTTGAGGTGGAAGCTTTGAGCTGCCAAGGGTTTTCCTTCCTAGAACTTAAATATGCAATCTTCCTCTCTTGCTCTATTTAAAATCAGCTCTAATAATGTATGCCAGTTCAGGCAGCAAATATATCTTTAAGTTGTGTCAGTATATCTTTAAGTTGTGTCTTTAATACATAGAGAGTACAGGTGAGAAACCTTTTACACTGTGAAATTCAGTTGCTATATCTATGCATGAAATCTGCATGTTTTAAAATCCTTTAAAAACTTGAATCAGGGTGATAATCAGAGTAATAATTACTGTGCATGTACTGCAAAATGCTGATGCCAAATAAAGGGCCAAAACTACTTGCAAATTTCCTATTAACTTCAGGAATGCTGGTTTTGGCCTGAATTACCTTAATTTTGTTCCGACATAAAGTACCTGTATTTTCGATCATTGGTGGTTGTGTTACTGGGGAATTTTATTGTGTTTGTATATATTCCAAAAAAAAGTTGGAGTCAAAAGGAGAGAAGACTAACCAATGGGAATAAATGTATGGAAAATCTCTAATTGCAGCACAGCAATTTGCTTTTGGGCAGACACCGGGTATTCCCCCAGCTGCTTTTTAAACTGTTGAAATGCTAATTACGCACAGTGCCAATAATGACAAATGGTTAATTGATGTGGCCAAGCTGAACCACTCTGGATTTTCAAATTTGTTTATTTTTCAGAAGAAAAGACATGCCCCCTCTTAGAATTTTTGTTAACCCAAACTATGGCACAGCCAATGTGCGTAACAACAGTATAGTGTATCTCATCAGTCTGTCACAAGACTTTCTATAGCTCCCATCACTGTATCACTGATCCATTAATTTCTTTATGCATACACTGTAAATGTGTGTGTGCGTGTGTGTGCTTGTGTGTGTGCGCATGCACATGTTACATACTTCCATTAATTGCATGATAGGATGTTATCAGCTTGGGTTTGGTGCTTCAGAGTTTGAGTTCTTCAGGGGGTCAGGTGAAGCAGTGGGTAAACCTCTTGACCTGTTGAGGCTGTAGGTGAAGAGATGGCTAGATCTCAGGTTTGGTCTAATATCTGTTTCCTGGTGGATGTTTGTTTGTGTCATAACCATCGCATAATTCAGCAAGGCTGGCAGTGTCTGCTCAGGACAAGCTTCTGGTGAGGGCAGCAGGGGAGATGGCAGGGCAGGTCCCAACTGCACTTGGCAGAGCCCCTCTCGGGGAGCTTGCTCCAAGTCTGCCTACACTATGCCTGGCTCTAGCTGTTGCTAACAGTTCCATCGCACCAGTGCAACAAACTAATGTTTAATACAACTTGCATGTGACTTCGTATTGGCTGTGTTGAGTCAAGACTCGCTGTGTTTTAACTTTCCAAAACCTTCAAGTGCATTTTGCTGCTTCTTGAAACCACTTCCAAAATATGGAAACGAGCTCTGGCCCATGCTGGCAACATTTGCAGGAGTGCAAATTTCAGAACAGAAGGGGCCGAAAGCCGATGCTCAGGAGGCAGGGCTTCGTAAATTGTTCTACAGGCACTAATCCATCCTGAAGTGCGTTTCTCGTTAAAGCTGAACTGGGGAAGTAGCGTGTGGTGTTCCACCCAGGGGGTTCTGATGCATTCCTTTTGAATAAATTTATTGCTGGGTAATTTCTATGTGACAGGAGTATATCAGGCGACAGCTAGAAGAGGAGCAGCGGCACTTGGAAATTCTACAGCAGCAGCTGCTCCAGGAGCAGGCCATGTTACTGGTAAAGCACTGTATCTGTTTTGTTCAGTAGCTATAGGATCCATTTATCCGGCCAGTCCTAGGCTTCCCTCAGTCGGGCACAGCTGCACTGACAGTATGACAACAAAGGAGCTTGATTAAAAGGCCATTTATGCTAGCGTCGTGGGCTGACAGGCACATATGAGAAGTGCTGTATGGTCACACTGCTTTCTGGGCTGTAACAGGAGGCTTTATGTTAAAGTAGAATGGCTCTGGTGTGGTGGTCGAGTTTCTGAACAGACCTTGGCATTCAGTGAAGAACTAGAGTGCTTATGTTGCAGATCAAAAGCACACATGATATGTAAATCCACCCCAGGATACAATGGCCTAGTGCTGGTCTAAATCATTGTTTTATGAACTTTACACTGGATTTAGTATAAATAATTTTTTTTTTTTTTTTTTTTACTTTAGTAAATATCAGTTTTGGCATAACTCTCCAATCATGTCAAGCTTAGCAGTACACACTCAACTTTCCCAACATGAGACACATGCCATATTGGTCTAACTTAGCTCTTGGATATACTTTAACGATGATGTAAACAAAAAAAAGAAAACAAGAAAAAAAAGCAACAACAACCAGAAAGGTGCATTTTTATCGGGATGGATAGGGACATGTCCACTGTATGGTCAATGTCATGTCTTGAATTACATGTTTTTTCAAAGGAATACAGATGGCGAGAGATGGAGGAACACCGACAGGCAGAGCGACTCCAGCGCCAGCTGCAGCAGGAGCAAGCCTACCTCCTGTCGCTGCAGCATGATCACAGGCGGCAGCAGCAGCAGCAGCAACAACAACAGCAGCAGCAGCAACAGCAGCAGCAGCAGCAGCAAGAAAGAAATAAACAAAGCTATCATACCCCTGAGCCAAAATCCCACTATGAGCCTGCTGAAAGAGCACGTGAGGTAAGTCCTGTTTGTGGGCAGGAATCTGCTGCCTGCTCCTCTGCCCCTGCCTGTTGCCATCATTGCGACTGCAGGAGGCCAAAGCATCACTCATAAGGGGCAGAGTATTTTAAAATGTAGCCCACTGGTTTCTAGACCTGAGGGCTACTTCTGAGTACTTGTGCTGTGATCATTGGAGTTCAGAGTTTTGAGGATGGAAAGAAATTCTGGAAGGCTGCAGTCTGAGGGGACCTGGTTTTGGAAGTGTCACATCAGGAATTTAATTTCATCTGCACTTCATCAGGCATGTTTTCATAGGAAGCATTGGTGCAGTTGGCAGTCTGTGTCTCTGGCAAGTACTGGCTATTGGAAACTGGGAAGCAGTTGGAAAGCACGAACCTATGAGGGATGCTTGCACATAGTAGTGCCTGTTTACACATTTGGTGCTTTAGCTCATGCTCTTGGAAATTTCCTTCTCATGAACATAAACCTCAATTTCATCAGTTTCATTTTGAAATGTGAAGTATTCTCTTCTGAGATCACACCTTGCTCTTTTGAAAGTCAGTGGTGTTGCCTTCTTGACTTTGGGCACTAACAAGTAGATCTGAGATCATCGGAGTGCTGTTTGTTTCAGTGAGTGGTCTCCTGTTTTCATTGGTCCACAGTTAACTTTGCTAAGCAAGTAATTGCCTCTTTGATGCACCCTTGGCTCTCTTTCAGCGGTCTTATTCTTATGTTTCCCTTGAGCACCATAGTGCCCACAAACCACCAGACTGGGCAATACTGGTCAAAGCTGTTAATGGCATTCATCACTAGCATGTGGGAACTAGGTAAATACATTTTGGAACAAGAACAAAAAATATCCTTGGGACTGTTGAACATGATAAAATAGCTTTCAGTCCACCTTTGTCCAGTAGCACTTTATTGCCTTTGAAGTATTGTTGTTTGGGCTTGGTGAGCACAAGCTCATTTTCTTGTAGATACTGTTGTCCAAATTCTCTATAAACCGTGTTTATGCTATCTCATCCATTCTGCTTGGTGGTTGAAGTATCTGGTACGTCTCTCTCTACCTCAGAAGAAGTTCAGACTTGTCCATTATGTGGTGGTGTAGGCATGGAACCAGCCCTCCTGTCCTTGTTTCACATTCCTGGCCCACCTCAGTGACAGCATAGTGCCAGTCCAGTGCTCCTGTCCAGCCTGAGGGCTGGCTTTGGAGGGATACAGAAATGTATCTACTCCTTGCCTCCCATTTTCTTTTCATAGTTGAAAAGGAGAGAAATGCCCAAAGAGTCAGTGTTACATCCTTCAGCAGAATTACTGGTTCAGCTATTTTTTGTCATAGTTTTTTTCTCTTGTGATTGCTCTAGCTAGGAGGAGTAAAGTGAAGGTGCAGAAATACTGTGTTAATAGTCAGAACTTCCCAGAGATTGCTGTGTAATATTCTTCTTAAAAACTGTGGTAAAAGCGTAGCCATAGTATCTATTTTTTTTTTCCCCATTCCAGTAGCAGTGGTGGTTTAAGGAAGAGGAAGGACTTCCATGATTGGCTCTGGGAAACAGCAAGGAGCTTAGAGCTTAGAACAAGGTGTGAGGCTTAATGGCATTTTCTAGTCTGAACAGTCAGGTGACTGGAACAGGGCCTGTTTTTATCCAGGCATGTGCTCACTGTCTCCTTCCCACTTATTGCCTGGTTCTCAGGACATGTGGTTCGTGCAGTTTCTGTGCTTTGTGGAAGAAACCTATCATCTACAGCTAGCACTGTGAAAGCCTGTTCCTTCAGACAGAAGGACTTGGGGCTTTTCCTTGTTCTATTCATAACAAAGAGTCTGGCCTGTTTTTTAAAGGATGGCTCTGTGAAGTTGAACACAGTAGTGAAAATGATTGTATAGTGAAGAACATACTGTGTGCCTCCATTATTGTCCCAAGACATGGTGTCGTTTGTGTAGACCTGGCAGAAGCTTGTCTGCTTGTTCCCATAGGCAAACTGTTAACTGTCCTCAAATTTTGTAAAGCAGAGGCAGGTTGGGTTTATGGAGCAGCAACCCAGCTGAGGAGTCCTGAAAACTTGCCCTTGGCTTCTGACATGGCTGTATGAGCAATGGGTCTCTCCAGACCATCACTGCAAGGAAAATTGATTAGGAAACCACCCCAGTACTGGGTTTGTGCTCCAGGCACAAGGGTTAAAGCAAATATTGTGAGCAGAATTTCATCAAATGAAGTCAGCCCAAGCTGCTAGTATGATTTTCCTTTGATAATATGATAAAGTGCTGGGAGTTTAATGTTCCTCAGAGGCAGCTGCTCTGGCAGAAATGTGCACACTGCCCTGGTTCCAGCAACAGACCATCTTGGGAAACAGGAGGGTATTTCCTTTTTCCCTGGAGCTTTCCTTCACCTCTTGCTGTTCGTACTTCTCACTTTGTTCATGATGCTGCAGTCTTGGAAACAGCAATGTTTCTGCATGGGGACCTCACTTGATGTTCTGTCCAGAACTGAGCACATTCCAACTTAGTCATCTGCTTGACTAACTCTCACAGTCCATGTACGATCAATTCTACACCTCCTTGAGAATAAGAAACAAGCTGCTGGGGCTGTTCTCGGCTGCATATGAGGTTGCGTTGGGACTGTCTGATAAGAGCGGGATGACCAGCCGTACAATTTCATACCTAAAACTGAACAGCCTCCAGTATTACTGGGTAGAGAAGCATATTCTATCTCTTCTTGCATTGCCAAAGAAACAAGCACAAGAAAGCAGATATCACATACCATTGATTAAGTGAGGCAGGTAACTACAGTAAGGGAAATACACTTTTATATTGAAAAGTTGTTTCTGTTTTTATCTATCCTTTTTATTGTCTGTGAGGAAAATACCAATGGATAATAACTAGTGTAGGCAGAAAAAAGCTCCATAATGGTCTTTAATCATATCACTTCACATCTTACTGTGTGCTGTATCCACTCTTCCTATTATTCTCTATTGGAATACTTGTCATTTTGGTGTAGTTTACTAGCTGTTGTACAGTTACGGTGAAAGTGATAGGGAAAAAATCCTGCCAAATGTATTTGGGTTCTTCATGGTAAACTAGAAGGGGTACTCACCTTCATATTTCTACTGTAATTGGTTTTATTGACTCCAGGTTTAACCTCCATTTATTTTGGTTTAGGTGGAGGAGAGATTTAGAAAAACTAATCAGGGCTCCCCTGAAGCACAGTCTAAACAGATGGGCAAAGTGTTGGAGCCACCAGTGCCTTCAAGATCAGAGTCCTTTTCTAATGGAAACTCAGAACCTGCTCAGCCTGCTCTGCAGAGGCCAATGGAGCCTCAGGTAAGTGTCCAAGAAAATCTCAGTGAGCCTGGAGGAAATGCAAAAGTCCCAACATGTTTCTTTCAGATTTGCAGATCTTGGCAGTTAGTCTTATGTAAAGGGTAGCACTGTTACACAAAGCAGCTTATTCAGTACATTTGCTCCATGTCTATTTTTGCTTATTGATAAACTGATGGATTTGTGGGTTTGGTGGTGTTTTTTGTGTTGGTTTTTTTTTTTTTTTTAGAGTTTAAGTTTTTTGTTTTTGTTTTGGGTTTTTTTTTTATATAATGTTACAGCTAGATTTAGAACTGTTGCGTTCCATTATTATCTGTGCAACAGCGGAGTGGTGGGCTAAACACTGGCAAAACTTGCAGTGCACTTTTTACAATTCAGAATTTGATCTGCGCAGAATATTTACTACTGCAAAGGGTGCTCGGGAAAGAACTGAGCTTGCTTTGTTTTTCCAGTTCTTGCAGAAAAAGCTAACTAAACAAGTGGGTTTTAATAGTATAAGCACTGCTTCAGAGAGATTTACAAAACATGACTAAGAAAAGCAGGTTTGTTGTCAGTAGGCCTGCAGTTGCTAAATAGAGCTCTGTACCACCCTTGGAAAAATCAAAAAGAGGCTGAAAACCACTGAGCTATGTGGCTGCTGTCATTCTGTTGTTTTCTAATGAAAAACCTCCAGATGTTGTTATCTGCATTTCATAGGAATTACAGCATGATTTATAAATTAACCTTTGTATAAAACTTAGATATAGCCCATACATTCAGGGGGATCTGGATATGCTAAATTAAACTGTGTAGTTCTGCTTTCAGTTCCACTGTTTCCATGCAGAATTTTCTTCTCCCAAATTAAATCTGCTGATGACAGTGCAAGCTAAACCCATCCCTCATTGTGACTAGGTATTGCAACTCTTTTAGGCAACAGGAGAATTTGAACAGACGGGAGAGTGGGAGAAATCAGGACAGAACTTCATCTCTTACTCATTAATTCCTGGCTTTTATTCAAACCTCTATGACTATTTCAAAATATTGGGCTTGTATCTTCATGCTCTCTGTGCCAGTTACTTTCAAAGTCTGGGTCTTCCACTTACGTTAAGGATAATCAGGCTCTTCAACAGCTGTGTGTATTAAAATTGAGGAAATAATAATCACATAAAAACAAATACAACCAGCCTACTGAAACCGGGATTGAAAGCAAAGTTTTGCTTAATTATGAAGCGTGAAAACAGTGTGTTCCTCAGTTATGACCTTTTCTTCTCCTTAGTTTCAGAAATTAACTCTGAAACACATTTTTTTGCACAAGGAGGGAGTTAGGCTGAAGGGACAATATGGATTTCAGTGGAAATTTTAACTCTGGAGTCACTGTTGTGCCTTCTTAGTCTTTGTAAACGAATATGTGTTCGTGTACATGTGTTCTTAGTTTTCGTATAAATATGTATATATGTACAGTATATGGTACATATATGGTGTAAGTATAATATACATTGTACATACGTATACTATATACAATATATATTATGGGGTTTTTTGTATATATTTCAATGACTGTAAAGGAATAAAGGCTTTTGCATTATGGTCTTTGTCCGAAAGTTTGGAACTGTATCTAGTTCCTAAATTTATTAGGTAACGTAAATGTCTGTCAGTTTGCACATTTTACAGCATTCTTTAATTTTGTACATTTCTTCAATTGGATATGTGCTTCAAATTTCCCAGCCCACCAATGCTGCCATGAGACCTGACCAAAGCCCACTGAAGACCAAGGAACAGAAGGCACCTTCTGTCTTGAGTGGCCTTTGGACTCAGGCTCAGGGTGCAGATATTAGGTCTCCTTTGCTTCTGGGCACCAGTGTATGTGTATGTGGAGAGCGTACCTCACCAAAAATGCATATGTGCTGTATTTTCAGTCTGTTACGTTCTTTGGGCGCTTGCCTTGCTTTTAAATGCATTGATTCCACCCCATGCTTACCTAATGCCATAACCAATTTGTCTCTGCCCGCCCCACCTGCCTTTATTCTGTGTTAATTGGAAAGCCAGTTATACTGAGCGCATTGAATGTTTTATGTTTTGTTTTCTTGTAAGGTACAGTGGTCCCATCTGGCATCTCTCAAGAACAATGTTTCCCCTGTCTCGCGATCCCATTCCTTCAGTGACCCTTCTCCCAAATTTGCTCATCACCATCTTCGTTCCCAGGACCCATATCCACCTTCACGCAGTGAAGTGCTAAATCAGAGTTCTGACTCTAAGTCGGAGGTACCTGACCCCACCCAAAAGGCTTGGGCTAGATCAGACAGTGACGAGGTGCCTCCAAGGGTAAGGAGTAGAAAGACAGATGTGTGCTATTTTTCTTTATTATTAATTATTATTTTCTTAAGGATGTGATACCCTGGGCACTGGGAAGACTGTACCCTTGTGCCAGCATTGGTAACAGTATTTTGGAAGGCAGATCATAATGTAGGTGTTTAGTCAATGGGTTAATGATAATCAACCTTAAGCACAATATTGAAGCTTCATAAAAAAATTGGCAATTATTTATAGAATGCAGCTATTTCAGAGACAATTTATTATGCAAAGTTAACAAATCATTACCATACTCAGGAAAGAATTTAAAATATCCCTGAGGTTATTGCTCAGAGTTAATTTTCCTCTTCATCTGTTAGCAGCCCAAACTATGAATCATACACGTATTTAAAATTGAGATGGAGCTGAACAAAAAGGAAACATTCAATATATTTCCTCCTCCTCTCCTTCTCCCAACCCCCCTCCCATCCACTGGGATTTGCTTCTTCTGAGTATATTCTTGCTCTCCCCACCAGTCTTTGCCTTCTGCTTATCCATTCCCAGGCATTTGTTTGGTTCCCCTGAGCTTATTCTCCTAATTCTCATGCTGTTTCAGCAAATTGCTTTGTGCCTTCCCTGCTTCAGTCAGAGTGCCATATTCTTTTAGAATGTCTCAGTAGTTGAAGGGTAGTGGGCCGTCTATGTGTTCGTGTGGTAGCTATTAAATACTACTTAATGTTAAGACTAAACTTCTGAGTTCTCTTCCAAATCTGAACAGCAGTCCAGCTAAGGTCCTTGGTTTTGTGGGTGTTCGTTCATTGCTTTTGGTCATTGGTGCTAGCTTGGACTTAGAATTGTTGTTAAAATCTTAAGAATATGTTCTGTAGCAGGAGAGGTTTAATCTTCCTCTTCTCTCTCTCCTATTCATGGATTTGACACAACCTTTTTTTCCCCAAGGTACCTGTGAGAACAACATCCCGATCACCAGTCCTGTCCCGCCGCGATTCTCCGCTGCAGGGCAGTGGGCAACAAAATAACCAAGCAGGTCAAAGAAACTCCACGAGGTTTGTAAGCCACCATGCCATTGCCTTTCTTGAGGTGGAAGGAAAAGGCCCATGGGAAGCCAGGCGTTTCCAGAGAGCTTCTGGCATTGTGTGCTGGACGTGAAAGGAAGATGAATTTGGATCCCTTTTCAGTAATGATGAATATTAATTTCCCTTGGTACCGCACGTGTGCCAACAAACACTGGCAGAATTCCTTCTTTCTTCTCCTCCTTCAAGTAGCCTGCCCTGTAACTTAAGCAACTATTTCAAAATATCCTTAATATTTCTGAAATAATGTGGCCATTCATGAACATCTTGCCTTTTGATGCAACAGGTCATCTTGGGCGTACTGTGGGGATTACTGGCAGCAAAAGTGTTTGTAACATCTGAAGTGAAACGACCTCAGAAACTTTCTGGCCTCTTAGCCAGAACCAGACTTTAAGAAGGGAAGAAATGTCCATGAGCTGTGACACAGCATCTGAGGTCAGGGAGGGGATGGAAGGGGCTTCCTGCACAGCTCAGCGGAGCAGCATGGATAGGCCACGCTGGAACTGGCTCACTGACACTGGCTCACAGGGGTGAGGGTATTCTGAGAGGGACAGACAGTTATGTCTTTTTGGCTTATGCTTGGCTGGCCAGGGCACTTCTGAGCCAATTTTAAACCTGCTGCAGGCAGGCTGAGAGAACTTTAGATTCACTTTAAATTAGATACGTAAGAATGGCAGGTAGCCAGTTCCAAAAGAGTAGCTTACACACACCTTAACTTTTTTTTCTTTCCATCCTAAATAAATACGATGATAAATAAATAAAAAAAATAAATATCCTAAAAAAAGGGTAAGTATTTCAAAGGAAGCCGCTGCCTGGATTGTGAAGCATTACTGATGCTCTCAGCTCAGCATTAAGTGCTCTTTCAGATAAGTTATTAGCATTAAGTGCTCTTTCAGATAAAAACACTGGGGAAGACAGATATTTGAGTTTAGGAATGGGAATCTGAAACTGAAATGTGTGTCTTTCCTTCCATGATAACAGCAATATAGAGCCTCGTCTGCTGTGGGAAAGGGTGGAGAAGCTTGTACCAAGGCCAGGCAGTGGCAGTTCTTCAGGTTCAAGCAACTCAGGCTCACAGCCTGGCTCCCACCCTGGCTCTCAGAGTGGGTCTGGAGAGCGGTTCCGGATGAGATGTAAGTCCTTTCCTCACCCTCCATAACACTGTGTTTCTAAATTTGTGAAGCTGTGAAACAGTCAATAATGAAGGTTGAAAATCCTTGTTGGAAAAGACCTTTGAGCATGCAGTACCAAAGTTGGGCTACCTTCCGTTACCCCTCCTTGACAGTATGTCCTTACTTGGGGAAGATGGTAGGCGCAGAAGTCATTGTGGAAATATTTCATTGTGTTTTGATTCACATCCAGTCACTGCTGCATTTTCCTGTATGCAAACAGCACAATCTCCATGCTCTCACAGCTCCCTTCCATGTGTGCAGGGGCACATGATGTTTGTTGCTGGTCATCTTGGTGGTGGCTGATGGGGTGCAGACTGCTATGGACATGTCTCAGCTGGGTTATGTTGGATGCTGGTGCAGGTTCTCCAGCTTGTGGCTACACTCCAGTTACTCTCTTTGATCTACAACTGTGCGACAGTTTACTTCGGCTTCAATCATAGGCCAGCTGCACCTATACAGATCACAGCTTATGATGGCTTTTTGTGTAGTCCTTCAGGGACAATGTAGTAGTGAACCAGTGAAACTTAGGTCTTCCTGTCAGGCACAGCCTGATAACTTTCTCATCTCTCTTCCCACTACAAAGTGAAGTAAGAAAATATACTTTAGCTACCTGCTTAATCTGTTTTGTTCTGTGTTCGTTCTGGGGCCTTGCCACATGCAGCATCGTCCAAATCAGAGGGTTCTCCATCGCAGCGTCATGAAAGCGCACCTAAAAAGCCTGAAGAGAAAAAGGAAGTCTTCAGACCTATCAAGCCTGCTGTAAGTTGCATCCATTTTCCCTTGTCTCCCCTCTCTTTGAGGTAGGCCCGCAAAATGTACAGCGTGAACTTACATTCATGTGCCATTGGGGGTGAACTTCAGCTGGAGTTGAAGTTTCTGTCTTGCAGTCCTAGCAGCATGTCCTGGGCTCTGCCATTGCCTCCACACATCACAGTACTTGAAACATTAGAATTTGCTCTGCTTCTGAAATTGATTTCTGCTCTCTAGTCTTCTTCCTTCCTAATCTTTTCCTTTCTCTCTTTCAATCCTGTGCTTCCTTCCCGGGGCTGGACCAATGATGGTGCTTTTGACCTGAATGTGCCAATGCTGGGCTGAATGGTGCAGGGAGAAGTGGTAAGACCTTAAACTGGTGTTATTTTCTGTGAAAGATTTCTGATATTTTCTTTATCTGGCTGCTGTTACAGTTTGATTACAGCTTGATGTCGTTGTATCTGGGGGATCACGGTATTTCCAACTTTCCTTAAAACTTTTTTGCTCTTGACATTATGATACTGCACTAGCATCCAAATCTCTCAGTTAAAGCTGCTTTCTTAGAGAAACATAGAGCTTGGTCCTTCACTTCAGATAGTACAAGGTGTGAAGTATTGGCTGAATTTGTATTCAACTAAGTAAAGCATCGCTACACAACTGAGAGCAGACTGCACTGACTGTAAACTTGGTTTACCCACACTCCAAGCAGCAGACGTCAGAGCAGCTTATGTCTTGTACTGACACCTGTGTGTAACTGAGCGGGTGCTAATGAACCTGATTTCTCAGGTGAACTCCTTAGTGTGGATCCATGCAACTGGAAATGGATCAAAAGGTTTCAAGGAGATCAGATCTCTGTGACTGTGCCTTGGGTGGCTCAGTAAGTCTTAGGATCTTTCTGCTAACTTGCTGCCTGGATTTTTTATGGTCATTGCTATTAACCTGCAGAGTTTAGGGAAATTAACTGTGACAGTCAACCACTGGGTGAGAATGGGTCTAGGTGCTTGTATATGCCCTTCAGATGGTATCATGGGTTAAACTGAAGTCATAATCAGGATAGCTGGGATTTAGAGTATACATTTTTCTGTAATATGGCAAGGCCTCCTTAGGTTGACTTTCCTTAGGTTGACTTTCTTGGTGCTTTAATTCATCAGAAAGTGAGCTTTAGTAACTCACTATCAAGAATGAGTAAATCAAAAGAAACAATACTGCTAGGGCTATGGAAATGAGCAATGTTCAGCAGTGAACAAGTGAGCAAATTGGGCACTGATTCTGTGGGTTTGTCTTGCAAACTCTTCCTTGCAACATCAGTTTTTTCCTTCCTCTCCTATCAGGATTTAACTGCATTGGCAAAGGAATTGCGAGCGGTAGAGGATGTGCGACCTCCACATAAAGTAACGGATTATTCATCCTCAAGTGAGGAGTCAGGGACAACGGATGAGGAAGATGATGATATGGAACAAGAAGGAGCAGATGAATCCACTTCTGGACCAGATGATGTCCGAGCAGTGTTAGTTCTTCTAACAGTGTTCTGTTTTCCCTCTTAGGGGGTTGAAGGAAAAAGATGTTTTGTATTTTGACTTGTATGTTAGTTCCTTCAGCTTAGAACAACCTATGAGCAAGACATAGTAGTATGTTCACATTTTCAAACTTGAGGGTAATCTTTTCAAAAAGTAGGCTTCTATATATTATGCCTTTCCCTCTTTCTCCCTTTGTTATAAAGCAAGAAGTGGTGTTTAACAAACTCCTGACTCCTTTCCCTTTTAAATAGAGAAGCTTTCCTAGGCATGTTATGTAAATACTCCACTCTGAGCACAGTATAAATTAGCTTTGAGTGTGCCTTGGTGTGGGGCAGCGAAAGCTAGGGAATGAGTGCTCTTAATATCACTCAAGTTATTTCTTGTCTGGCAAATAGGTCAACGTTGAACTTGAGCAATGGTGAAACAGAGTCAGTGAAAACCATGATCGTCCATGACGATGTGGAGAGTGAACCTGCCTTGACTCCTTCTAAGGAGGGCACCTTAATTGTCCGACAGGTATGGCTTTTCCTTCCCTGTGCAGTTCTGCACTTTTTCTGTGCTCATTAACCCACTCGCTCATTCACCCATGCTGTTTCTACATTATATTTGTTGTTCGTATTATCAAGACACAGCTGTAGTGAATTCCAGATGAGCAAGATGTTTGATGCATGCAAAGAGGAGAGTAGCCCTTCACCCCTTGCTTCTGTTTTGCATGCTTTCCAGTGACACCATGGCAGCACCATGCAGAATACCTCAAAGTCTGTGGGAGAGAAGGGTAGAAAAGCTGCAGGTGTTTGGAGCAAGTACCTGGAGCAAGAACTTAGTTTGGTTTACCATAGAACCAAGCATAGCTCTCAGGAGTGGGGCTGGGAGGAGGCTGGGGGGAGCATTCAGGAATTCTTTAAATAGTTCTGAACCTGTAGCTGAGGGCATACAGACCACCTAGATAACATACACAGACACACATACATACAAATTCATGCAGCAGTTACTGTGGGGGAATGGAGAAGCAAAGTAGGTGGCAAGGCAGAGAACATGGACAGAGCTAGAGTGCTGTGTTGTTGCCTTTGATTCTGAAAATACTGCATTCTTGTGCCTCTGAAAGATAATGATTCCCTGCTTTCAAATGAGCTCGTGTGTTAATGAGCGTGCCAGCTTATAGGAGTTTCCTCAGTAATCGCATTCCTGAATTTCGCAACTGAATGCCAATTTCCTAATTGAACCCTCTGGTTTGAAAATTAAGATTTCATGCTTATTGTTTTAAATAGTTAGCTGAAAGTGTTTACCAGACAGTCCAAGCTCGTATCTGTATAGGATTTAAGTTAGTTTTTAACAAAGCAACAAGGAAAGAAAACCTCCCTCCACCCCCAAAAATGTGCTTGTCCGTGTTGTGGTGGAGGACTTTCCAGCACAGTTACTCTCCTGTTAATTAGTGGAGCTGGCTGTGCAAGTCAGCCACATGAACTAAGCTTTTGCCTGCCAGAAGAGGTGGGAATTTGCCGAATTCTACTAGCTCTGCCCACTTCCCCTTTCCAGCCAGGCATCAAGGCATAGATTATCAGCTAATTTAAAAAAAAAATTAAAAAAAAAGTGAAAAGGTAGAAAGTAAGGGAGAGAAGGAGAGAGATTGTTAGGGCTATAGACCTTTAAGCAGCACTTGAGCAAGACAAGTGTGCCTGTTTTTTCTACAGAGTACAGTTGACAAAAAGCGTGCCAGCCATCATGAGAGCAATGGCTTTGCCGGTCGCATTCACCTCTTGCCAGATCTCTTACAGCAAAGCCATTCCTCCTCCACTTCCTCCACCTCCTCCTCCCCATCCTCCAGCCAGCCGACACCCACCATGTCCCCACAGACACCCCAGGACAAGCTAACTACTAATGAGGTATGTCTTACACCACAGCTGGCTGCTTTCGTAGGGTTATAGCAGCATTGCCTAGTAGCTAGTTTGCAAAGGAGCTCCAGCCAATCTCCCCTGCTTTTTTTTTCCTGTCACCTTTGTTCCCACCCCCCCAAATAACACATTTCAGTTCTGTGTAAGAAGCCCTTAACTCTAGAGCAGTCTCACGCCAAACTTGCCAGTTTACTATTTTTGCTTCCTCTTAGTCAGTCATTAATTGCATGGTGTTCATTTTAAACTAAACTTGACTACTGCATTTCCAAGCCAATACTATTATATTTTTAATTCTGTTTTATTCTGGGAGCAGGCTAATTGCAAGCAGTGTGCCTCTTAAAATTTAGCGGTTAATTTTGGCTTTATGAGTGAAGGTTTGAGCTGGTAACTCTGCACGTATGAGGAGCTGCTTGTGGAAACTCACCCTTTGGGAGAGGAAGCGGCTGTGGAGGAATTTTGCTCTTTAAAGCTTGCCACATGGGCTGGGTGAACAAATCAGGTTACTACCCAGGAGGGTTGTAAAAGCCTGGGGTATTGTTGTTTTGGAATAATGAACCGGGGAGAATCTTTGGTTTTTTTCCAAGTATATGTGTACTCTGAAAAGCAGCTGTGTAAAAATGACTGTTCTCCACCAGCGCTGCTTGCGTCCAGGTGGAGAAGCAAGGCTTTGCTGCAGGGGAAGCTCCCTCTTGCTGTCCTGGGCTGATCCTGGGCTGATGCCTTCCCTTACCAACTGCTGGTGGGCAAGCCTGGTCCTTCACATGTGTGTAACCCCTTCAGCAGAGGAGATGCACACACGTGAATGATGGGCATTATTTGCCCCTTACCAACCCTAGCATGGTGGTTCCACTTGCAGCTGGGTGGCCAGCTTGGCTTTTGGGGAGAACTTCTTTCTGTGTGCAAGTAGTGGTGGTACAGGGGAAGCAAAACTTGGTGAAAGTAAGCCGCTGCTTCTTAAGAGTAGAGGTGTACTGCCACCTGTGCGTGCAAGTGCTATGGTGAAGGAAGGTTGCAGTGAGCTGGGTAGACTGATGGCAATGCACGTGTTCACCGCAGGATCAAAAAGGCTTCTGAACCACATAGCAGTAGGGTGGGTGGGAGGATTTCCTCCTGGAAATTTGGTTAGCATAATATTAATTTTCAGCTATGCTTCACTGGTCTTTGATCTTTCTAAAAGCACGCTCTTGTAGGTTATAGAGATCAGTTGATTGATCCAGAGATATGACTGCTCATTACTTTGATCTAAGCAATAAATAAGCAGGGTTCAGTTAACTCAGCTTGGGAAGTGGAGGCTGTGGCAGTGGCTGGTGGCAAAGGAGTCTTTTTATATTGAGCTGTGCAGGGGAGTGATACACTCCTAAGACCTATTGCTATTTTTTCTGCAGAGTAGAGGCTTAGAAAGGTAGAGGCTGAAGATCAGTTGATGATAAAGAAATGCCTCTGTGTTCGCATAAAGCTGAGCAAAATCTCAGTGCTGCTTGGTATACCTTACCCACATGCACGCCCTTTACATATATATATATATTTATTTTTTTTCACTTGTCCCATTCTGCTTCAGTATGCAATGTTGTCACTTTAATACTAAACTGGCAAGGGTTTTTAAGTTGTTCCATTTCCACTTTTAACAGTCCATTGTTTCACTCGTCTTCTTCCTTTCTTTATGTTTTTTCATGTTTAGACCACATAACTCAGCAAGCACCAGTGATTTTATCCACTACATATTCATAGCTTCATGTCACCGTTTGCTACACCTTCCACACTAATGAGCCCCTTTGTTCGATACAGGTTTAATATGTTGCTTTGTCAGATAAAGGTGGAAGAACCTGCTGCAGCTTTCTGGCAAGAGGCTCAGGTTAAACAAAATAGGGAGAAAGAGCAGTAGTGGACATTGAAGGAAACATACCCCATCATAGAAGTGAACGCTTGATCCCAGATGGTTCTAATTTTGTTGCACAAGCCAAGAGATCAAACTTCATAATTTATTAAACTAGCTCGCTTTAGGAGATGCTTCATAAATTCAGAAGTCATACATAGGTAGTGGACAGCTTGCAGATCAGATAGTATACATACATTTAAGCAGATTTTTTAAAAAGTAGGCATTCCCTCGCTTTCTGCCTGATTGTAGGGGCCAGTCCTATAAATCTTCACTATCAGCTGAGGTGATAGGGATGACGATTTAGCTAATTACATTTTGCTGTAACATGTGCAGTGTGCATATGTGTCTAGTTCAGGTGTGGTGCCTGCAGTGCTTTGTGTATATATAAAGGGAGTATAAAAGCTTGGGGAGGCTCTGTAGCATAATTCTGTAGAGACTTAAATATGTTGGTTGTTGTTATCCGTGCTTTTTATTGTCATTAATATTAATAAAGTTGAAATTTACATTGCAGACTCAGTCCGCTAGTAACACACTCCAGAAACACAAATCTTCCTCCTCCTTTACACCTTTTATAGACCCCAGATTACTACAGATTTCTCCATCTAGTGGGACAACTGTGACTTCTGTGGGTAAGTAAAGTAGCGGGAGATGACAACTGAAAAAAGGTTCAGTGACTTCAGTGGCTCTTTAACATACTACGAATGTTACCATCATGCTTTTTATTTTATTTGCAATGGAGTGCATAATTTTATTTCTTTTTCCATTTACATTTCTTACAAAAAGAAAGACTTGCTCAGTATTCTCAGTTACTGATTTGGGTAGTATGGTGTAAAGAATATATAGCCAAAATTTAGCACTTGAGGGATATTACATGTGTTTTACTTTTCTTTTTTTCCAGTAGGATTTTCTAGTGAAGCAATGAGATCAGAGGCAATAAGGCAGGACCCTACGCGGAAAGGATCAGTTGTCAATGTGAATCCCACGAATACACGGCCACAGAGTGATACCCCAGAGATTCGCAAATACAAGAAGAGATTCAATTCTGAGATACTGTGTGCTGCCTTATGGGGTAATGTAATCCTCTTCCTCCCTTGCCTCCTGCAGTTCTGAAGTGCAGACTTGCCCGTATGAGCTTACAGGCTTTGAGAATGCATCTCTGAAACCTTAGCTGTTTCTCTGCGTTTATTCAATGCTTGTTCGCCTCTTTTTGTTGCAGGAGCTGTTTATTACTATGTTTTTCACAGTATGTTGCTTCTGCTTTGATATAATTTCCTGCTGCTGGATATACACTTCTGATGGCACAATTTAGACTTCATTCAGCTGATCGTGATGTCCTTTTCAGCTCTCTCTAACCCCTCCTAGTACATCTCTTGCAGCTTTTAGGAGCTTGTAGTCATCTTTGCATTGTGCACCTGGTACACATGGGTATTTCTTTTGAAAAATAATCATCTTCTTGAGCCTCTTGCTAAGTATTGTTGCAGAGCTTTATTAAGGTGTTTTGTAAGATAACTTTCCATCTCAGTCATCAGTTTATGTAGGAAGGAAGCAGGAAGAGAGAAGGGTAAGAGTGTAATTTTCCAGTGTGAGGCTTTGGCTTGGTTTCGTTAAAAGAGTGGTTAGTGCAGAGAGAAGCTGGGCATGGGGTGTCAGCTGACCAAGTGTGTCTGGCCTTCTTGTCACAAGGGATAATTTATGTCAGTGTCAGACAGTTAGGATCCTACATGGGTGAAAGTCTTGGAGTAGAGCTTGTTGCCTGCTACAGTGTGGAATCACTGCTGCAACACCCAGCAAAAGGCTTTCTCTGCTGTGTCATTTCTTTCTTGGCCAGAACCCATGGGGCCACTTGATCTGTTTTTCATTATCTAGATGTTAATGTATATTACATACATGCTGCATATATTACATACATATTTATCTAGTATACCTAAACTTAATAGACTGTAAATGCACATGGGTGTCGTCTTAAAAACTATGAAGAAAAGGGTTGGCCATTCCCCTGAGTCACACAATGATTGCATAGGTCACACACTGCACTGCTCTTGTCTGCATTTTCACAGTTCTTTCTAAGGCTGTAGTTGTCTTTTGGGGTTATTTCCAGTATTTCTTGTTTCTCAGAACAGCACTGTTGCCCTGTCCGTCTTGCCTGCAAAACCATGTCAGTTAAACCATGTTGGCTTTCCCAACACCTTATCTTCCTATCTGCTGCTTTCTTTATTTCCAGAATTTACTGGTAAGAATTTTTAGCCCAGTGCTATTTCTGCCTGCATTCATATGAATAATTCTCTGATAAAATCAAGATTTGTGCAGTGTAAACTTCCAGGCTGAGAGAGGGAGAAGGCAAAGAGAAATCATACAGGATCAGTAAAGATGACTCATAATTTCTCTGATCTGCCTTGTTTTGCCAGTAGCAATTTGTGTTAATGGTTTTATATTTCTTTCATCTATGTGTTTGGCTGTTACAGTGATTTAAAGTACAGGTGTAAAATCCTAGAGGTGTTTCACAGCTGTAACAAAGCATTTCCTTGTTGAACATTTAAGGCCAGCCTGATGGTGATGCAAGCTGGTACACATGCTTATTTCTTGATAAGGTTTAGCTTCCTTTACCCTTAAGTAAATTAAGGCATTTCATGGTGATATTTCTTATTCAAAAAGAGTGGGACTTGCTTTCCTTTGTTTTGCCTTGCCTTTACAAGTAGTAGTGTCTGGCAGGTTGCTGATTGCATTAGGTCTGTGATGCTGTTTCTTCTAGTTCTGAGTGGTGAAAGTCAATGTCATGGGTTCAGTAGAGTAGATTTGTACACCCAGCCTTCATAGAGAGCCCGTACTTTCTCAGGAAGCATTTCCATTTGTTTGAAGAACCAGAACTGGTTAATTGTAGGGTGGTGGCAGAAGAGCTCTGCTGGCCATGAACAACGATAGTGCTTGCACTGCTTTCCACCAGCATAGTACCTCATTAGTTTAATCTCAAAATGCATATAGCTAAGGGAAGAGGTCATGGATGGGTGCACATGCAAACTTGAAGCAGAAACAACTGCACCACAAAGGCAGCAGAGGAAGAGATGAGGGTGGAGATGAGAGCAATTGAGCCCTGATGTGCAGACAGGAGAAGGGACCCATAGGAAACAGTTTGCATGTGGCTTGCCTTGAATTGTAGGCATACATGTCGAAGCTGAATCACTTACAGCTTTAGTCAGTGGGTCCTGGAGCTGCAGGAAGGAGACCAACTGCTGGGCACTTCTTTGGCTGGTTTGGTGGTGCTGCAGCCTGTGTTGATCCCGGAGCATGTGCCTTGCTCTCCCTTCTTCCTTTAGCTGCTTCCCATTTTAACGATGCCTCCCATTAAGGAAGACAGTAGGTGTGAAATGCCCCTGGGGCTGTGGGATGGGATCCAGCAAGTACTGACCCAGTGCAAGGTGCAGAGGCAGGAGGAGGGCAGGAAGGGGGATGGAGGAGATGTCAGCAGCTGAAGGAGAGCATGGGAGTGTGGCAGGACCTCTCCCAAGGCAGGTACTGTGGCTGCCAGCATCCATGTGCTCTGCTGCCTGGAGAAGGCAGAGGAGGAGCAGAGCAGCAAATCTGAGCAAAAGGTGTGATGGTTTCTGGGGACAGCGGAGGCCTCTGAAGTTTCCTTACTGAAAAGGCAAGAGAAAGGAAACTGAACTGTTTAATGGTTTCCAGCCCCTCCATAGGCTACATCTGCTTTTTTATCCAACCAGAGGCTTTTCAGAGTACCCCAGCACCAGTAGCTCAGGCCCCTTCTCCATCATTACCTCCTTCTGGCTGCCACTTATGCTTAAGGATGACAAGTTTTACATTGTGATTGCCACACAGGAGTTCAATAAAGCAAGTCATGCATTTGCTTTGATTTCCCTTCCCTATATCTGACCTGTCTCTGAACAATCTGTAAGCTCCTGAACTGAAACACTATTGCAAATAAATAGTTAAGAAATTTAAGAGTGATAATATATGAGTAGACCTTTAAAATCCAGTCTCATACGTAGATACTCCTACATTTATTTCTAAAAAAAAAAAAATAAAATAAAATTGATTTTAAATACTAAGGTTTTGGGGACTCTTGGAAAGTGTCCAAGTGCATGTTTGGACCTCTGTATAAAGAAAAGGGCCTACTGACTTTTCTCATCTGCGGTTGCTTATCTTGAGGAGGAATCTGTGGAAATACAAGATTATTGTAACTCCTCTAGTTATAACATTCAGATGGAAAAGATTTTTGGGAAGCTGAGGGCCAGCCCTGGGTCTGTCCGTTTACAGGAGGGCTGCACTACAGTCTGTTTCTCCAGTGGGGACCAAGCTCCTACCACTGCTTTTTTGCAAGTGGCTCTTGTCAAGAGCCTCCTGTTACCAACCCCATTACTGACAGTTAATACATCTTTGGAATACATAAGCTTGGGTACCACTTTGTGCCTTACCCCCTCCTCCAACATTAATGTGCCATTTTGTTTGGGAACTGGTGCTCTACAAAGCTGTTACTCTCTTGAATACTGCAATTTGGTGGCAGTAGTCACTGTGGCAGGTAATACAGAAAGCCTCTACATCATGAGATCTTTTAGGCTGCAGGCAGCTGAGACCCAACCGGAGGTGGTTAGACCTGCTTGAAACAGGACAGTTGATATACCAGTCATCAGTTCATCAGAATATGTGGAAAATCTGCCTACTAACTTGGATCTTTGGTTTTGTTTCTTCTAGGAGTGAACTTGTTAGTGGGCACTGAAAGTGGTCTGATGCTGCTAGACAGAAGTGGTCAGGGGAAGGTTTATCCTCTCATCAATCGAAGAAGATTCCAGCAAATGGATGTACTTGAAGGGCTGAATGTCTTGGTGACAATTTCTGGTAAGGTTAACTGTTCAACATGATTTTTTCCCCCCATCTAGTATGGCATGGCAGAAAGCTTTTCTTAGCGGCCTGTGTGTTGAGGGGAAGTCCTGACTTGATTGAAGTCAGTGGATTTTCCGTCATTTCACCTCTCTGAGTCTATAGTTTGTTTCTGCAAATGAATCATTTTCTACACGACACCCTGTGCCTGCTTGCCTCCATTCTTCCTCCTGTGGGGTGGCCTTTAAAAATCCTGCATGGGGTTGGTGGAAACGTCAAGCTTTATTAGTTTGTTCAGTGTTTGGGAGCTACAAGTTACTGCTTTGTGAACTTTGTAGAAATGCCATTCTTTCCCTCTGTCATGATTACTTTCAACCTGGCCTCTTTCTAACCAAAACATGATTCGCCACTTGGGTTTAAAGCCATCTTGCGTGTTGAAATCTGTAAGGGGGAAAATGCTTTCATGAAGTCAGGAAATAAGAATGATGTGCAGTGAGTGTGTGTGTGTTGGTGAGAGGGGAGTACAGTGTGTACGTGATGTGGAAATTACCAGTGTGAGAAGGCACATCGGTGCATCATTTGGCTTTACTCTCACTGGGTGCAACTGTAGATGGTAAAGCAATGGGAGATGAAGGGTGATGGTGATTGTTGTGTTTGTTTTGTGTGCACTGATGGAAAAATGTGTTCTGTGAAGCTGGAGATTCCAGACTCTTTGGCTCCAGACTGTTATTGCATAAGGTTATCCTGCTATTAAGCAACCTGATGTGGTGTACTGTTAATCTTTCTTCCCAGGTGTCATTCAGCCGTTTAGCTTCCTTTTGTTTTGAATTGTTTGTGAAACCAGCTTTTGCTATGCTGCGTGCATGTGACGGGGAGAGGGTGTAAATGAGGTTTCTCGCAGTGGCCCCTGTGGTGCTGTTCAGAGCCACCCAAAAGGCTACAGAGGCTTCAGAACCCCTCAGTGGAGGAGCTCTCTAGCTCTCCCAACCCTTGTGCAAAAGGCTGCACACCTAGAAAATTTAATGCATTAATGGTATTGTGCTACTACAGGCTCAAAGAACTGTGCCTATGCTGATTTTGTCAACAGAGGGCTTTGTTTCTGTCTAGAATAAGTGTATTTTATTGGCTTGTTGCTTGCTGCATTCTCAGCTACTGTTATGCTGTGAAATCTTTAAAAAGAAAGGATGAATCAAGGAGGATTAAACACCCCCCCCTAACCTGCTGTGTGTCCTTTTGATGTTTAGTGCTGTATGTTAAAATACAAGCTTTTTGTAAAGCACCATTTGATATACAGTTTATTCTATAGTAGACCTTGTAAACAGAAATATTGTATAATCCAATCTGTGTAAAATCTGTTGGTTTGAACCATACCTTACGCAGACAAGCATCTGTGATCCAATCTTGGTTCAGTTGTTTTAAGTTTATTTACATTTGTGTCAGCCACAATCCGAGTACCCTGACGCATCCATTTTCTTTTCTTCCTTCAAAACTATTGCTTCCTCTGTAGAGACATGCTACATTAACCCTTAAGAGTCAGCTGATCTTTGGCTGTATTATACCTTCATTTCTGTCCTGTCTCCTGTGTCTTACGGGAGGTTGCTGGAGTACAAGGCAGGAAAGAGGTATCCCAGCCTATCAAGAGGTAGGGCTAGGGGAGCATACTTGGTGAAACTGTGATGCTGTTATGCCCAGGCTCCCCCTTATATCCTTCTTTCAGCTTCTGCACTGCAGTTCATAATGGAAGCTTCCCTCATGCTGGACTTCCCTTGGTGATTTTTTATTTGCAATGAGTTGCTCCATCTCTTCAGGCAAACTAGGAACCCTGAAATGAAGTTGTGTTTCTGCAAATGGTCTATTATGGCAGACTGGTTATGGAGCTGCCCCTGAGCTTTGTCCCAGGACTGCTACTGCTTATCTGGGAGTGGTGTTCAGCTCCCTACGGTGCACTCGGCTGTACGGGTTTTTTGGGGAGTGATGTGCTGATGGTGGTAAGTTTTGAAAGGTGTCACCACATGGCACAAGGAACCTGCAGTGTGCTAGGAATTTGAGGGGATTGTCACAGAATTGTTTTTAATATACACTCTTGATTCTGAAAACCTGAAATCAATTATTTCCCCAATTTATATGTGAATTACAAAACTTTCTGACAACAAAGCTTGTGGTACTGAGATAGTGAGCTGCTGTGACTTTGCAGGTCAAAGCAGAGTAGTTAATCAGTTCTTTGGTACATACCGTTGAGAGGCTAACAGAGTTCTGGCTGCTCAGGTAATGATACAGTGCTGAGAGCCATAAAAATGCGGGAGGAGAGTGCAGCGACATGTATACAGAACATGCTCCACTTGTGGCTCGCTGAGGATTTTGCCTGCCCAACTGGCTGCTGGTGGCACTTGGGAAGGTAGGAGGGGATGACAGACTAGAAGAACTGGTTGGAATCTGCCTGCTTAATAATTAAAAAACACAGTGACAATAAAAACCAAAACTCAATATGGGAAAAGGGACTTTGCATTCAAAATAATGACTGTGGGAGAATCGCAGCCAGCAGTTCTAGTAGAAATCACTGGCTGCTAAGTTCATTTGATGGCTGGAGCAGATTTATTTTCTTATTTCACAAAAAAACCATAAAAATTAGACCAAGATTAAAAAAAATAAAAACTAGAAAAATCCCACAAAACAAAAGAAAAACAACACCCAGATTTTTGAGAGCTATTTAAACTGGCTAGCAGAGATTTACAAGCAGAAGGCTCTAATCCCCCTACTCCCAAGATGAACATTAAGAGCAGCAGAACTTGTTTATGTCACTGTATAGTGATATAAACATGTTTATCGCATAGCCATCTTTATATCACTGACTGGTCCTTCTCTTTTCATGCCAGGCTGCTGAAAGGCAGAGGAATTTCCTGTCTTGTGACTTTCCTTGTGGTCTAGACACTAAAACACAGTGGGAACACACGTGAGGTGTTTCGCTGTTGTTGTTTTGAAAATGTTTCTGATTGGAGAGAAATACCCTGGTGCACATGATGTGAACCAAAAAAACCCAACCAACAACTTAGCCACGTGTTGGGAAATTCCTGTGTGTATTGTTTGTTTTGAGTCTTCAAGTTTGACTAAACTACTGAGAGAGCTAAAGCCATGGAAATATCTGAGAGACAGTTTGTTTCCCAGTGGACAGGGACTTGTCATGCCTTTAAAAACATATGATGCATTGTACTGACCTTCAGCCCTCTGGGCTCTTCCTTGCCCAGAACTGCAGTGCCTTCTGGTCTGGACTGTGTTCCCTGTTTTTCAGTGTTTCTGAAAGGGCCCTTGTGGCTATTGTTCCCAGTATGTTCAGGGGAGGACCTTTCCTTGATCAGATGTGGGGCTCCTGGGAATATTGTTTCCTGCTCTAGTCCTTTTACCAAATCTTTAGAAAGCTGCAGGATTGGTGGGGCTTTATTCCTTTATGAAACATGGCTTAATAAATATGAAGTCAGGCAATAAATCAAGGTGCTCATTTACTGCCAAATCTGCTGTCGCTTTTGTAGTGGGGATAAACACAGGACAGCACAATGTTACTCCACATTTCGTTTAGTGCCATGAGAACAGAGGGGCTTTTAAAATTAAATAGCATGTCCAGTAATTGAAAATGGGTCTCCAATTCCACTTTAAATTTAAGCTCAGTGAGCAGATTTTTGACTTCAGAAGTAGCTCCTCTTTTCGTCCTGCCTTTCCCTATCCAAGTAATCATAAAAAGATCTTTCAGACTGTGCATCTTTGTAATGGAATGGTTTGTAGCACTGGAGACCGTGGGGCCAGCCTGTTTGCAATCTGTGCTTCCCCATGTGCTGCCCCTGCTGCTGCTTTTCCCAAGGATCCCATCTCTGTTAAGGGATCTCCTGCCATCAGGGTGGGGGCTCGGCACCAGCTCCAGGACCCCGGTGTGGAGCTGGTTGGGCCCAGCAGGATGGTCTCAATGCTTGGGCTTCATTTCCTGCTGCAGCGGTATGCCCTAACACTGTGTGCCCATCGCTGAGATGAGCAGCCAGCTGTGAACTGATCCATCAATAGGCATCATGTGAAAACTTAAAAGACAAAGACATCAGCTAAAATTTATAGCTGGATTGGGCTGGCAGGTTACTGGGTGGACCATCCTGACAGCTCATGGCTTTCTGCAGCGTAGAAAGTACGGTGTCACTTGGCCAGCCCAGCACTGACTGCTGTACAGGTTGGCTGTCTTCCTCTCGGCTCTAAGGGCTGCAAAATACTGTACGCATTCACCTTGTTGCCTCATCATGGCTGGAGAAGCAGTAGCATGGAGCTACTCCACTGACAAGTTGGGTTCCTGACAGCATCTCCTGTTACATAGAATGGTTTGGGTTGAAAGGGACCTTAAGGCTCATCCAGTTCCACCCCCATGCCATGGGCAGGGACACCTTCCACTAGACCAGGTTGCTCCAAGCCCTGTCAAGCCTGGCCTTGAACACTGCCAGGGATGGGGCAGCCACAGCTTCTCTGGGCAACCTGTGCAGTGCCTCACCACCCTTATAGTGAAGACCTTCCTAGTGTCTAATGTAAACCTACCCTTTCAATTTAAAACCATTCTCCCTTTTCCTGTCACTACATGACCTCATAAAAAGTCCCTCTCCAGATTTCCTGTAGGCCGTTTTAGGTACTGTAAGGCTGATAACAAGGTCTTCCTGGAGCCTTCTCTTCTCCAGGATGAACTAGCCGGATTTTCTCAGCCTTTCTTCACAGCCCTCTGACCATCTCTATGGCACTCCTCTGAACTCGCTTGAGGAGGTTCACGTCCCTCTTGTGTTGGGGGCCCCTTCCCTTCGTTGTGCAGAAACCTCATGCGGCCTTATGAAATGGCTCCTAGTCAAAGCGGGGATGATCCCTCTTCGTTGCCTCCAGCTTCATCTGTGACACTGTAATGGCTTTGGACAGCAAAGCGTCTGGAGAAAGGAGGGTGAAACCTTTGAGTATACGCATGTAAAGCCACCTTCTTGCTAGTTCAGCAAATGCTTTGTAGGCCATTAGTTGTTAAAGAATCACTTATAAAGTTTATCCTGAACCTTGCTCTGCATTCAAAGAGCACTCCTCATATTAAGAGTTAGGAGTGTGAGCTGTATTTTGATGACTGTGGCAGATGCATTGTCACTTGAAGATAGGGCAGCCTGGGCAAGTAGATTCTCTCACCTGTGGAGAAGAAACACCTCTTGCAGTTCCTGTGTGCAGCCTGATAAGTATTAGACCCCTTGCAGCACAAGGGAAGGGCTGCTGATGAAGCAGGCATCAGCTTTTAGCAAGCAGGTGAAGTTTGCATGGGCTGCGTGAAATTCTCTCACTGCGTTTTCAGATACTGTATACTTTTCCTTACAACAGAACTGGTGTACAGTGGTTCAGTGATGAAATTTTTAGTGCTGCTGTTAGGAAATTCACAATTCCACTGGGGAAACTGTGAATAATTTTAATGAAACTTGACCAGAATGGAAATGTCCTGGTTGCTAACTGGGAAGAATTTGTGAAATCCATTTCATCCCCATATTCATCTTCACTTTTGCTTCCTCCCTTCAAACCCATCCTATTCTCTTCTGATAGATGTGTACATAACTCCGGGCCTCAAATTCTATCCTGCTGCTCTCTTACAGTTTTGTGTGAAAAAGAGCCGTTCTGACTCAGCTATATATATATTTTTAACCTCAGTGCATGACTCTCTGGTGCTTTTGGTTTGGGAGTATTTACCCTTTCTGATACAAGTCTTTTGGGTCCTAAGAACCAGACAACTGACGAGCTGTTCCCTTGAGTTTGTAGTTTTATGTTCATGTGGCATTGCCATGTGTTTCTGACATTGATCATAAGGAAAGTGTGTGCTTGGGTGGAGTCTGGAGTAAAGCTGTTGTGGATGTAAAAACTGAAGGAGATCTCTGTGGTTACAGCAGTTTCTCCTTCAGTGTTAGTTTGGTTTGCTCTTCAGGGCTTTCTGTTTGCTTGGGCAGGGGGTTTTGTGCTTCTCTTCCTGTGGAGATAAACCAGTCTTTTTCATTTTGTGGCCAGGTAAGAAGAACAAGTTGCGAGTTTACTATTTGTCCTGGTTAAGAAATAAAATCCTTCACAACGACCCTGAAGTAGAAAAGAAACAGGGCTGGACAACGGTGGGCGACTTGGAAGGCTGTGTGCACTATAAAGTTGGTGAGTAGTGAATGTAGTAATCAAATTGTTGGGATTAAAGCTGGCTGGAAAGGGAGCTGCAGTGTGTGTAGCTGCTGGGTTTAAGGTTTGGTTTTATTTCTAGCTGTGTTCCCTATCCCTCAGGGTGAGCTTTTCTGGCAAAGCACCAGCATAGATGGCAGGTTATTGGGTTAAAATGAATATAGAAGAGTTTTCACAGTGGGATTCTGGGCTGTGAACTGGAGTGGGCGCAAATCCCCATCTGTCTCTTTCCTGTAGTGGATGCAGCTTCCAGGAGAGTGCTAATACGGGCAGTGAGAGCAGTAATGTTTCACCACCTCTGTTAGACCTTTTAGGTAACAGAGGGACTCTTGTCAGCTAGCAGCTGTTCTCTTTACCAGCAGTTTTCCCTTTTCACAGTTTTACCATGATGAAGTCACAAGCTGGCATGGAGTGAAAAAAGTCTTTCTTTTAATGTATATTTTAAATATTGAGGGGGAGAGGGGAGAAAAGGAAAAAAAGAGGGAGGAGAAAGCAAACCCAGCTAGTGCATGAGCTTTGGGGAAGCATCTGGGAAAAGAAACATATGTTTAACTTCAAGATGATTCATTGATTCCCCGTAGCTCACAGAATTTCCTAACGCCATCTCAGATCCACTGCAGTACACTTATGGGATGAAGTGTGTTTTCATTAGGCAGGTGGCTTTTGAGTAGTTTTAAGTAATTTAAATGGATTTGACTGTAGAAACTTCCACCAAAACTAGTGAAAGACATGTAGCATTCAGTCAGCAGAATATGCAGTGAGCCTGCTGCCCTGCAGGTGGGGATGTGAACCAAGAGCTCTTTCTCCTCCTTCTCTTTCATGATGCATATTAATGGGCAGTGGATGTTGCCTTTGATTTGGTTTTCTTCTAAGAGCCAGCTCAGTTCCTTTCCAGCTGTGTCAGTCAATGTGGGGCAGCAGCAATTGAGCTGAGCTCAAGTCTCCTCCTGTCATGCATGTGCTCTTGGAAAAACCTGCTAGTGGGGTGTAATCAATAATGATGGCAGTAAGTGACTGCTGAACCAGGAGCTTGACCCTGAAAACAATTAATAATGCACTCCTCTGGTCTCCCACCCCGGGCTGTCAGCAGCATAATGAAGTAGCCTGTTAACAATACATTAGCAGCTGTTGAAAGGAGGCTTTCCAGCAGGGAAGCATCTGAAACAAAGAGCATTCTCTTCCAGATGAAGAGGGGTTTGTTACCCCGGGCTGCAGCCTGGCACTGAACTTCCCTCTAAACCACAGATGTACAGTAGGCTTCTTCAGGTAGTGAGAGGCCTCTTTGACAGCTGCACTGCAGTTCCCAAGAAGGATGAGCTGCCAATAGTTGGACTTGTGGTCTGGAGGCTGCTGCTGGGGCAGCTGGCACTGATCACTTCCTTGTCTCTCTGATGAAACGAGGGTCTTGGACGTCAGGGTGAAGTGGTATTTATGGGTCTCAGTTGCTTCAGGCAACTTTTGGCTCCTCTAAATGATAAATTGCTCTTTTGAAACTTCAGATTTGGGTGACTTCCCAGATAGCACCCAGCACAAAGAATGAGGATTATCAAAGGTCCTTTTTCACAGAGAAGGTGGTTTTGTTCGACACCCCCTCTTCCCTGAGAAAAAATTCCAAGAAGTCTTGTAAAGTAGACAAGACTGAACGAAAGCTCTGTTTTTTAGTCAGTACAGCTGTGGAGGATGAGAAGCTTTTCCTTGTCTGTTGAAAAAGTGTCAAGTCCTTTAATGCTTATCGTTCGGTAGTCTTGCCTTCTTGCAGAGTAGAAGGAGAGCAAGTAGCAGGTTTGTTTCCATGAGACAAGAACTGCAGGCTTGTACAGTAGTAAGATATCTAAAAGACATTAAAATAGTATTTATTAAAAAAGTTGTCTTCTCACAAGTCTAAGATCTTCACCTCTGCCATGTTTTAAAATCAGGTTTGGAGATACAATGGGCAGAAGGTGAAGATGCACGGAGTTATTAATTGTTTTGGAAAAGTGGCATATTCCCCTAAGACTCGGGGTAAAGAGGTTGCAGAAACCTCCAGAGGTTTCTCAGTGTCATCTAAATGCTTTTTTTTCCCCTCCTCCTAAAATAGTGCTAGAAATAGGTTAACAAACCCCAACATTTGGAAGTCCCATGATCTGCTCCTTCCCAAATCCAGATGGCAGCTGAAAATGCAGATCCAGCAACGCTTCTGGAATGGCCATTTCTAGATTTCATCAGTCCCCTCCTGAGAGCAGTAGCTTTTTCTGATGTTTGATTTAACCAGCTGTTTGAATGTGGCAGCAGAGATACAGTTGAGCATTTGTGGATCAGCTGTGTAATGACACTTTATTTCTGATAAACTCTGTGGACTTTGGTGTTCTGTTTTCAGATGAGTTCTCTCAGGCTTCAGGAACAAAGAAAAGTGCTCTGCTATAAAATCTGCCTTTTGCTTTTGAAATGGACTTGTTTCTTAACTTTTTATTTCAGTTCCCTTTTTTCCTCCTTCCCTGGGGAATTTTGCCATCAGCTCAAAATGCCACTGCCAGTGCTGTGGCTGAAACTGTCAATACACTCTGCCACAGTCATAGCCTTCTTTTATTGGAAATGTCACTGTCTGAAAACTGATTTTCTTGTCGTGATGAGTAAGCACCGTCTAATGTGGAAAAAAAACAAGTGTAAGTAAGAGTATACTGACTAGGTAATTTGAAACATGGTGACAGGTTCAGTTACTAGTGAGGGTTTTTTGGTGGCATAAATGTGTCAAAATACTTAACTACAAAGAATTAGCAATCCTAAAATGCAGTATTACAAAACCCAAATATATGTAAGTATGGAGAAATATTGTCATTTTATGCTTTCCTGAAGTAATTGGCATGAGTTTGGAATTACTGCTGAATTCTCTTTTGTTCTGTTTAATTCCAGTAAAATATGAAAGAATCAAGTTCTTGGTAATTGCATTGAAGAGTTCTGTGGAAGTCTATGCATGGGCACCAAAGCCATACCATAAATTTATGGCCTTTAAGGTAACAGTATATTTCAGCCATACGTAGGATTTTCTTATAGCCACTTGCAGTTACCCCTTTACAGAAATGTTCTGTCATTCTGTCATAGCCATATTACAAGTTATTCAGTAAATCTCCACAAACTTTGTATTATATTTTAATTTAGGAGGGCTTTTAGCTCTAGAGGCAGTGCACTAAAAGTTCTAAATTGTAACCGAGCATAAACTAATGATCAAAATGACACAATATCACAGCTGTTTCTTTTGTCTCTCTCTAAACAAAACATGAGGCAGAGAGAAGTGAACTGAGTCTAAACATCTTCATCTGGGCAGACCAAGTCTTTAAGTGGTACTTGGCATTGCTATTTTTTATTTTTAACACTGCAAGAATGAAGTTAGCTGGCTTGGTATAATTGCCAGACTGACTTACAGACAATCAGTTATTGTTGGTTGTGCAGATTTAAGTGAACACTAGTGTCAAATTGCCCTGAACTTTGGGGGAAACAATTCTTACTAAAAACCCAAACAGACCAACTAAAGGAAACCCCACAGAAAATAGCTTACAATGTTATGTGATTGAGATGCAAGAGGTTGCAGAGTAGTCTGACCTTGTGCATGAGACATGTGAGCTTCAGTAGTCTGCTGGATGGGGGGCCAGGGGGATGTGTGGGAGGAATAAACCCATAATATTATGTGCATTAGAGTATGTTTTCATAATACCTACTGTGGTTCTAAGCAGTAAAGTAAATCTCACTCATGGTTGTCTCACAGTCATTTGGAGAATTGGTACATAAGCCATTGCTGGTGGATCTCACTGTAGAAGAAGGTCAGAGACTAAAAGTGATCTATGGCTCCTGCGCTGGTTTCCATGCCGTTGATGTGGATTCAGGATCGGTGTATGATATATATCTACCAACACATGTAAGAGCTACTGCTGGGGTTGGGGTTTTTCTTTCTTTCTGGTTCCCTATGCCCTCTCCTGCCCCTTCTTCCCCTCAGATAACCAACATGTCAGGCTGTCCCTGTGGATCACTGCCAGATGCTGGCAGTGGTGAATTGGGTGGAGGGGCCCGAACAGATGGGGCAACTTGGGCTTAGGGGCTTGTGCCTCTGTTGTCTCCTTGTGGTATGTCTCCATGATTGGGATTCTGCCTGTGCAGGTCTGTTTCAGGGGATGCAGTTAAGTGGATTGCATTGCAAATGCCTGGCAGAAGCTGCAGGGAAGGTGGCAGTACAAAAATGACACAGCAGCCCCCTGGTGAGATTCAGCAGTTAGCAAATGCCAAGGTGGCCTTAGATACTGTTGTTCATTGTACACAGAGGTGTCAGGTGGGCCTGCAGTGTGTCATGCACCTTCCTAAGAGCTATTCACTGCAGTGCAGGTTTCTGAGGTCTGCATCTGGGCTGCTTGCCCCAGGCTCCCTTCCTGCCCATAGAAAGAAATGGGCACTCCTACAGAGAAGTTAATCTTTCCTGGTTTTAGATGTCTGCCTTAAAACAAGAAGATTTGTGCCCCAAGGGTTTACAGGTCTTTGTTGTCACTGTGTAGCATGTCTAGCTTGCGGGGGAGCAGAGCTAGCACTTCTGAAATGGGCAAATCCCCACTCTGCTGTCAGCCAAAATCAAAAATCACCCAGCCCTTTCTCCCAGCAAAGGCTCTGTGGCATTAAAACGAAAGGCTTCCTCTCTTTTGCCGTTGTAGATCCAGAGCAGTATCCAACCTCACGCAATCATCATTCTCCCAAACACGGATGGGATGGAGCTATTGGTCTGCTACGAGGATGAAGGAGTTTACGTCAACACGTACGGAAGGATAACCAAGGATGTGGTTCTGCAGTGGGGAGAAATGCCAACTTCAGTTGGTAAGTGCCTCTGGTGAATCATACATAGCGTGCCCTTAGGGAGCATAAGTGCATGCACGTGGACAGGAGGGACACACATGGGGTGTAACTTCATATTCAGAAGCAGCGATGCTGTAGTATTCCCCAAAACAGCTGTGCAAAGTAGGGAGTAATCATGTGGATCTGTTCTGCGCTAAGTTTTTAAGAACCAAATCCAAACAAGCAAGATGTGAAGTTCAGGAGTGAAAAACTCACCAGGGCCTCTCTAGGTTGCTGCAGAGTATTTGCTAGACAGCCACAAAGCTGTGGAAACCTTTCAGTATAAAGTCATTACCTGGAGTACTGTGTCTAGCTCTGGAGTCCTCAGAACAGGAAAGACAGGGACCTGTTGGAGAGAGTCCAGAGGAGGGCCACAAAACTGATCAGAGAGAGGGATGGAGCAGCTCTCCTAAGAGGAAAGGCTGAGAGAGTTGAGGCTTTTCAGCCTGGAGAAGACTCCAAGGAGGCCTTGTTTCAGCCTTTCAGTACTTAAAGGGACATAATAAGAAAGATGGGGACAGACTTTAGCAGTGCCTGTTGTGATAGCACACAGACTAAGGGTTTTAAAATAAACAAAGGTAAATTTAGACTAAGTGTTAGGAAGAAACTTCTTACCATCAGGGTGATTAAACACTGGAACAGGTTGCCCAGAGAGGTACCCACATCTTCCCCCTTTCAAAATAAGGCAGTTCTGAAAGTGAGAGAAATGAGTGTATTAAAATGGGCACAGATTTGTTACGGACACAGGTGCACACTAGGACCCCTCTTGCCACCTGTGCTGCCGTATTTCAGTGCTGAGCATAGCATGGGCTGCAGTCACACCTTCCTTTAATTGGGCCAAGCACATTGCATGGTATGTGCTTTGGAATGGACACATGTGTTAGGAGGTGACTGCTGATACCTGTTCGAGCAATGCAAACAATAATGGAAGAGGAAATTTAAAGAAGTCTCATGCACAGCTTGTTCACTCCTGTGGAGACTAACTTTTGACTAGATCTAAAAGCAAGCAGGGTTTATCCGCTGGCAAATGGCAGAGCCTTTTGGGTCTGGAATGCCTGTGAAGTAAATGGCACTGAGGCAGCTGACATCATCTGAACATCTCATCTGACAATTTTTAGAAGCTATTTGGCCCAGTTACCACTAGTGGCATTTTTAAAAATAAAGAAATTTCCAGTATGATGGCACATGCTATGTTGTAGGTGTATGTTGTACTGCGGTAGAGCATTTGATTTAATTTCACAGAAAATTAATAGGGAAAAAAATCTATAAAAAGGAAGTATTGCAAAATTAAATGTGTTTTAATTTCGCTTGCTAAGAGCCATTCCTCTTCTTATTTTTTAAGTATGCATGCAAATCGGAGGCAACAGCTTACTCTTCACTGAGGTCCCATATGTTATTTCTGGCAGTGTTCCTAAGACTATCCATCAAAATGCTTTTTTGAATATACCTTTTCATAATGCTGGTGACTTTCCCCTTTATTTGATTTTTTTTACTGCTATCAAGAACAGATTTTTTTCCTCATGCTACTACTAATCTGTTTCTCCTCAGTGACACTGTAAGGAAAAATGCTTGATTTTTTGCTTTATTTGTGCACAAAGCAAAGCATTATGACAAATAATAGTATTTCCACTTGGAGAGCTTAACAAGAACCTCTTTTGAGATGTACAGAATACTGTTCAGACCAGTTGGCTTTCTCAAGGAGATCAGGTTTTTGAAGTATTACTCCTGTTAAAGGAGGCTAGTTCATTTTTTACTTTCCCTGTCCTCTTTCTCTGTTTTTGCTGACAAGCTCCTTTAAGGAAGGGAAGTAACACCATAAGACACAGAGCTAGTGTGCTGGTGACATACTGGAGTGGTTTGGCTTAGTGTATTTAAACCTCGAGTTCTGCTTTCTCCTTGTCAACGCCTAATTAGCTTGTCTCTTTGCCAGACTCGATGTTCCTTCCATTTAATTGAAGGTTGTGAAGTTCCCTTTGTGTCACAAATGCTCAGGGAAGAAGTATATAACTAACAAAGAAAAGCCACAGGGATTTTTTTCTAAAAGAGGAGGTATTTTTAGGCATCATGAAGGTGCTGAGGACAGAAATAGCACTCTGAACATATGTGTACTTGTAATATGCACATGCATCCTTTTAACTAGAGTGTGTCAGGATATTCCTCTGCTTTTTCAGTTCCTCCATGTTACCCTCTGCCTGTCCTAATGGTTTATGTTTTCTTTCCAAAGCGTACATCCGATCCAACCAGATTATGGGCTGGGGAGAAAAAGCTATTGAAATACGATCAGTGGAAACCGGACACTTGGATGGTGTGTTCATGCACAAAAGGGCACAAAGACTCAAGTTCTTGTGTGAACGTAATGACAAGGTATAATTCCCCCTTCCCCACCTCCCCCCAGTTAGTTGCTAAGATGATGAATGTGTACTTCACCTGGTTACGTGGGTTGGGTTAATCCTGACCATCAGCCAAACACCCACCCAGCTCTCTCTTACTTCCCTTTCCATGGGATGAGGAGAAAATAAAAGGAAGGTGAAAAGCCTCATAGATTAAGATAAAACAGTTTAATAAGGTCAGCAAAAGGTGTGCATGTAAGCCAAGCAAAATAAGAATTTCATTCACAACCTCCCCTTGGCAGGCAGATGTCCAGCCGCTTCCCAGGGAGCAGTACTTCTACACATGTAACCCTTCCTTGGGAAGACACAATTCGTCACCACAATGATCCCCCTATCCTCTCCTTTTCCCTGAGCTTTTATTGCTGAGCATGATTATGTATGTCATGGGACATCGCTTTGGTCAGTTTGGGTCGGCTGTCTCAGCCTCTTAACCATTCTCAGCCCACTGGCTTTTGAGGGGTGTGGGGCTGGAGGAACAGCTTTAATGCTGTGCAGGCATTGTTCAGCAGCGGCCAAAACACTGGTGTGTTGATTGCACTGTTTAGCCACATACAGGCTGCTATGCAGAACATCAACTCCATCCCCACCTGAACCAGAACAGCACTGCAACTGTGCTGTAAATATCAGGGACAACGATCACAAATCAGAGCCACTGCTTTTCTACCTGTTGAATTTACCAGTGTCTCTTCTTTGCAGGTTTTCTTTGCCTCCGTACGGTCAGGTGGAAGCAGTCAAGTCTATTTCATGACCCTTGGCAGGACTTCTCTTCTGAGCTGGTAGAAGCAGTGGGATTTGGCGAGGAATTGCTGACATCCAGAGTCTGAGATCTTCATAACTCGGAATTACTTTCAACTGGAGTACAGACCTGCACTAATGCAGCACTCTGTGTAAATGTGTGTGCAGGCATCACTGGTGTTAGGTTTCTTTTTGTTTTTCAACTGAGGCTGCGAGGCAGCTGGTGCTGTAAAGATATTGCCATCAGGTGCTACAATGTCTTTGAGATTTGGGGTCACGCTAGAAAGCTACAGGTCTTCTTTTCCCTTCAGCTCCAGGATTCCTAGGCTTTGAAGGACTCTGTCTGTTAGTGCTGAAACAGAGAGGGGGGGAAATAAAAGGAGAATAAAACAGACTACCATGAACATGCTGTTGAGTGGGCAGGAGGCAGGCAAGAGAAGGTGAGAAGTGGTGTAGAGAGTCAGACTGGCTGAAACAGAGGGCAGATCTAGTCTAGTAATGTTAACAGTGTATTTAATTGACATTTCTTTTTTGTAATGTGACAATATGTGGTCAAAGAGGAAGGTGCAGGTTTTAAGAAGTTAATATTTATAAAATGTGAAAGACAGTGACTAGGATAACTTCTTCTTGGGACAGGGAGGGTGGGAAGGGGCTCGGGGTGGAATTCTTGGGGTTTTTTTGTTTCCGCAGTTTTATTTTGGCCTGGCCAATAACTTTAGTCATTTTCTGTGTACCAGGTATTGCCTGAAACATGTGCAGATGATAAAAAAAAAAAAAAAAAAAAGGAAAAAAAATGAAAAAAGAAAAAAGAAGTTAAAAAAATTTCATTTTCTATAATGATTCTGTGTTAGGCCAGAACTTGGTTATGTCACAGTATTAGCACTGCCTCAGTTAAAGGTTTAATTTTTGTTTAAACCTAGAAGTGCAACAACAGTTTTACCACAGTCTGCGCTGGCAGAACTAAAAAAAAAAAAAAAAAAAAAAAAGGAAAAAAAAATAGAAATAAAATCCAAACTACATATGTTTATTTTTTGTGCCTACCTCATTGTTTTTAATGCATAAAATAAAAGAGGTGGTTTAGTTTATACGTTTTTAGATGAAAACCATTAATGTCTAATTTAATCTTAATACCAAAACTACCAGATTGAAAGGTTTCCGACTGTTATTGCATAGCAAGTTTCAGCAGGAGGAGAGAGTGGTCCGTCGGGGCAATAGTGGTAGCGGTATGGCAGTGAGACACTGATTAATGTAATCTGCTTACGAAATTTGGTGAAGCAAGCATTTTTTAAAACCAGTTTCGTCCTTAATAGAAGTCTGAATTTAGCCTAAAACCAGAGGCTTCACTCTGCTAACACATGGGCTTAGTAACAGGCAGGTAAAAATAACTAGGCTAGTTCTATAAACTGTTAAATGTTGTAGGAAACATTTTGGGGCGGTGATGTTTTTCTTTTTAAGAATGCAATGCACTAAAACTCTTTTAAGAATGTAGTTAATACTGCTTATTCATAAAGACAGCGTATACCTGTGTTTAGATGTAAGATCCCAGCTCTGGCTTTTTTTTTTTTTTCTTTCCTTTTTTTTTTTTTAAGTCAGTTTTATTTTATGAATAAGTTTCTGACATTTGTAATAAATGTCTTGAGAGTAATAATTTGTTTAATGGCTACATGTTCATTACTTGAGAAACCTTGAGTGTATAATAATCCGTTGGTGTTGTAATAATGCACAGTGTCACGATTCAGCCACTTTCCTTCTTGTTTTCACTTTTATTTTTAATTCCTTTAATTCACAATTCAGCCACTTTCCTTTTTGTTTTCACTCCTTTTTGGCTTTGTTTTAATTCCTTTGGTGGGGTACTTTGTTGACAGCTGCCTTAAGCTGTTCATTCAGTGAACAGGCTCTCAGTGTTTTCATGGGCTTTGTCTTCTGCTGCGGTTAACTTTCCTTCACGGCATGACAGGTAGGGCTTTTTAAACACGTATTCTTCAATTCAGTCAAGCCGATGGCTCGAGTGACTGGTCACACAATCAATTTAAGAGCCATGAGCACCCAGTGTGCAAAGCTCAGACTCAACAGACCCTTCTTGTGGTGTCAAATCTGACTGCTGTAAGTCCTTCACCCCAATCAGCGCTGCTGCTGAAGACTCTCCTTCGAACATCGTAGACGGTTGAAAAGCGAGTGGTAAACGCGCACCGCCAGCGCGTGTGTGTGTGTGCACACAACACCCTATCCCAGCCCCCAAAAAAGAATCACAACTCAAGGAAGCCTTACATTTGCTGGCGGAGGAATACCTAGAACTATTCTTTTTTTTTTTTAATTGTATGACTTTTGGATAGCGTTCAAGGTGAAGGATGTGTTCTTTTCGGGCCCGGTGCGGTCAGCCGGAAGAACGATCAGCCTTTTGTACTATAATGAACTAAAGGGGACTCAGAAACACAACGTGATGGTAGACGTGGGTGTAATCACACAGCTGCCCTGTAGTGTAGTTTGCCAAAGCTGATTCGATCGAATGTCAGTCTGCGTGATTTAAATCTTCCAGCGCTATGTGGTCAAAATTTAATCTAGTCCTTGAAAGCTGATGCTATTCACCTAGAAGATGCTCCAGTACCGTAGGGATGCCCAGGTCATGGATATGTGCTGTTGAAGTTTTGAGGCTCCAGGGAGGGGAAATCTCCTTCCTATAGTGGCCTGCCTGCCTGGCAGCTTCTGCCTCCACGGAAGTGCCAACATGGCAAGGTAAAAACAGTATTACAAAACCACTACGTATACCAACACCGAACTCTTCAAACAGTGCTTCTGTAAGCAAAGAAGAAAAGAAAAGCTCCTAGGTTTAGTTTTAAGCTTTAATAACTAATAATTTTCTGTATCTTTAAGTCAAAGTAACCCTAACTTGTATGACTGCAGTGTTTTTATTTTTTATCTTATGCACATGTTATGTTGGAGAAAATGTTTACAAAAATGGTTTTGTTACACTAATGTGCATCACATATTTATGGTTTATTTGAAAGTGATTTTTGTGGGTTTTTTAGTTTTTCATAGTAGTAGTAGTACACTTTTTGTGATTTATAACCCCAAACTCTGCTGATTATAAAGATGCTAAACAATAATACAAAATGACAAACTGCATTAAAATTACTAATCGTAGAGCTGCAAAGCAGACTGGTGACAAGTAAAACACTCAGCCTTTTTTTTGCAGTGCTATCTAACTTGTCTTCTGTGTATTATGGAAATTACTGTTTTTTCCCCGTTTTTCCTTAAATAAAGTCAAATTGACACCTGTTGTATGTGGAAAGTATTTTGAATATCCCCTGGCTGCAGAAATTGAGCTGCATGTTGCCTAATTGCATGTATCACAAGAGCAAAAGCCTTATTGTCAAATCTCATAATTCTAGAGACTGGCAGTAAATGTGGGCTTTTGAGGGCTTTTTTGATTTTCTATTTTTTTGCCTTAAAGCCCTGTCTCCTTTTTTTGAGAATTATAGTTTTCCCCTTAAAGAGAAATAAGTGAAAAGCTTAGAAACATTAGTGAGCATTACAGTAGTGGTGGTTCGGAAAGAAGTTGCACAAAGGAGAGCTTGGGTGCGTTGTGAACGTACCCTCCCACCACACTGCTTTGAGGCATGTGGGTTTTGAGAGGTGGTATTTCTTATTGCCAAGAGAGTTTGATGAATGGGGTCCTGAGCCGGATTCTTGCATGGCATAAAAGCATGGCTCAAAAAAACTCAGGCTTTCCAAGTGAGTACTCAGCAGGTTTGATGCAGAACTGCTGTCTGTGCACCCCAGGTTCTCGTTGGCCTTTGCCTGTGTTTTTCCACCATGGGCTGTGTCTGTTTTCTGAAGCAGAGATAAGCAGGAGACGTTTCCTTCCAACCAGACTGGTCTCTGCAAGAGGAAGAGGAAGTCTTCATTCCGGGGCTCCTGCCTTTCCTCACACTTTTATCTGCAGAAGGCATGGGTTGTGATGTAAGTTGAAAAATGTTTCAGGGTTTCACTTGCTTCCTATCTGAAATCCTTGAGCCCCGCAGCTTTTCTGCTTCTGCAAGCGTAAATACTAACCTTAAACTAGCAGCCAACTGCTGGTCAGGCTCCTGCTGGCTTCACTCCCGTTTGCTGCTCCAGAGCAGCTCATTTTCTTCAGTCATTCTGGACCAGTTGAAGATTTGCCTCAGTTAAATGTATGTAGCATAGTTGAGCACATTAGCTAGTCATGAAGACAGAATCAAGCTGTTGCTCATTACGGTATGCAGTAAGTAACTAAAGGCAGCAACTCAAGGTCTGAGCTTCGTGGTGAGTGCTGGCAGAGGCGATGGAGAACATGCAGAACCTTCACACTCTGTGAAGAAAGACACAGCTGCAGTGGTTCACAGGAAGAAGGAAATAAGAAAGCATTGAAAACTGAGCAGCATATCTTACTGCTCTGTGGGACGTCTGCAGGTAGCAGTAAGAAAGAACCAGATTTGTAGCTTGTGAGGGTAGAAGGGATGTGTGCAGGACAGAAGAGAACAAGCAGTGCAGCAAAAGAACATGTGCATCTTCAAAACTGCCAACTACAATTAATCGGGTAATCAAACAAGAGAAAGAAATAATCAAACATCAAAAGGAGCATTTGAAACTTTTTTTTTTTTCCAAGCCTTTTAAAAACTCAAGTATTAGTAGTAACACCCATGATATTAAAGTAAAAACCCTGCAAATTAGGAAAGGTCCAAGTGCCACCCCTTTTCAGGGGGTTGCTTTGCTGGAAAGGATATGCTAGAACATTAGGGTTGTGTAGGACCTTATGAATGAGGAAAAGTCTTAATTTTGAGGGCTTCTACCTTTTTTGCAGAGAGCTTGTTAGTTCTACTTTTATCTGTATTGTGGTCTGGGATGAGGACTGTAATATTGCTAAAAAGAGACTGAAGTTGTTGCAGGAAACAGCTATAAATGCAAGAAGAGAGCCTATGGTGGAGAGGGGACTTGGTATGGTGTGTTCGGCACAGGACTCTGGTGCATCAAAATGGCTCAAGGCAACAGCTTTGCTAATATTAGTGTGAATGTGTTTCCATCTCAGTGTCTGTTCCCCACATGCAATCTCCATTATGTCATCCAAAGCTCTTTCTCTCTTCTTCCAACATCACTGAAGACGTACCTGCACAGAGTTGTGCCATGTTGCTTGTGCAGTATTCCATAAGCACTTGTCATGGCTGGCCTGGTTCACTGGCTGCTAGCTTTTACTTTGCCCTTAAATCCCAAGCATAAAGAAGGGAAGCAATTCTGGGAAGTTAACTCTGAGAAAACTTCTTTCACCCAATGAGGAGCATGCTTTATGGCCGGGATTTCAGCTGCACAGGAAGGGTGTCCCTTTGGGTGCATGTAAGGCATGCAAGTCTAAGGAGCAGTGCACCTATCAGCTGTTAAAATGTTGGCTTCAGCTCCCTTCCAGTATGAGCAAATTCACTGCTGAACTCCAGCACCCAGCTGTTGGCCTATTCCCAACCCATTAATGGTGGAAGGGCTGGCAACAACTATGTTCCTTTGACTTTTCCTCCCTTTCAAGAGGCTTTTTAAACACACCGTGGTGTTGGTACTGCTCGGGAGGTGTGGAAAGGCAGGGTCAGGCACAGACATTGCTGTGTGGGCTGCTTGGAGGCTACTGGTTGTGGGAATTAACATCAGGTAACTGCAGTCGCTTAGTTATCAGTCTGTGATCATGTGGCTTCACACAGCATATGGTCCAATAAAGGGTAAAAGCTCTGCTTTAGGAATAACTGGCCATCTTGCTCCTTGTCTCTGGTCTATCTAAGCAATAATAAACTGTGGGAGAAGGAGGGAGGAAGGTGTTTTGTTGTTTAAGAAAATAAACCCCTGACTCAACAGAAGTGTGCCCATTCCAGCTGAGGAAATGGCAGGGGGTTTTCCTTTGTTAAATTATAACAGGAAATTCACTTTAATGTTCTCAGGCGCTTGTGGTTCTGTGGTGTAAATATGTAGCATGAGAAAGTCAGATAAAATTGTTCCAACTGCTCAAATTCTACTTACCTTCCGTGTGAATTTTTTATTGCACAACCTCATATTTGTCATTCAGCGTAATCTGTTCATTAAAAGGCATTGCCACACTTCCACTTTTAATATTTGCGTCTCCTAAGCAATTTTGCCCATGCCATGTTATCCATGGAAAAAATGCTTTCTTGGCTGTGAAACAAGCGTTGGAATGAAGGGATTGTAAAATGCTGTTTGCTTTGGCTCTTGCCAGAGGGACATGACAGGCAGTTTTTGGTGGAGTACTGTTGATACGGCCAGGAAAGGTTCTAGTCTTACGAACGAGCAATGCTGAAAGACAAAATAGTGTAACTTGTGTGTTTGGGAGCTTTTACTGAGTCAGAGATGGTGAAGAAACAGGGCTTAGTTTGAGATCTTTCACCTCAAGCATTAAACCATCTTAGCCACTTGGGGTACTGGCGTCTCTCTTGGTTTTGTTGAAGGCATCATCATGTTTGATGGAGTGTAACTCATACAGTTGCTTTCCTGGGTCATATGCTGATACTTGTTAACCTTTAGCAGTCTGGACAGAAAGCTGTTGACAGCACTAGACCTGTGAGAATGCAAAGCACAGGGGGAATTCATGTTTTTGTCTTCCATTCTGTTCCAATGATTTAATCAGATTTTCAGCCAGTACCAAGCATACATGTGCATGTAGCTGGCATAGAACATGCTTACTTGCAGCAGGGAGGGGTCCTGGCTTTTAGCAGCCCTGTGTCTCCTACTGGTGGTGCCATGAGGAAGAAAGTTGACCTGGGTGCTTCTAGAAGAGCCTTGTCAAGAGCCTTGTTGATCCCACTGCATTTATTCTAACCTCAAACATAACAGACATAACATAACATAGACATAGTCTAACCTCCATTGTCCCAAACACTTGTGTCCTAAGCTCCACCTAATGCTTAATGTAGTCCCAAACCTGAAGGCTGACTCCCTGTCATGAAGGCTCCTACCATGGTGCAAACTACACAGTGCAGCTGGCAGAATGAGGCTTGCGTGCCCATACAGAAGCTCTGGCCTAAGAACTGCCTCACTGGGCTTTATTAAGTCCAAAACCTACCCCAATCAAATCACAATAACTTATGGAAAATTCATATGGAAATTTCCTTGATGTTTCAGTAATGAAATTAATGAAAGATAAGAAGAGAGCACAAACTGGCATAGAATGTGAAAATGCAAAGTGTGTAATTATAGACTCACAGTTGTAATGACCCTAATGGATATCAGAGACAAGTATAAAAGGAGAATAAATTATTTCAGGACATAAAGAATCAGTTATGGGTAATTAAGCTGCAATTATCATTACTGTGCTGCTGTGATAGGTTTTTTTAAACTAATTTTTCACAAATGGAATAATGCAAGTTCAGCTTGAGTTCATCTGTTATCTTCCGTTCAGATAAAAACATTTTTCTAGTGCTTTTCAAAATGTGCCAGTGGGGCAGATCTCAGTTTTACCCTAGGGAAAACACCAGGGATTTTTGTGAAGAGCTTTATTTCACGTTCATGTTCAGTGAAGTGCATAAACTCATGCCTAGTGCCAACCATGTAAGATAGCAATTGGGTTCAACAGAGTTCTTCATGTGCTCAAGATGAGGCGATTTGGTAAGTTAGTAATCCAGGGCTCGCATTCAGAGCAAGGATGGCACAGTTTGGAGTGGCCAAGTGCGTTCTTGGTTCAATCCACAGTGCTGAGCTGGCTGAACCTGGAAACCAGCTGTTGAAAAGTTTCAGTTTACAGTATTGAGATGAGCAGTCGTCGGTGTCACCTTGCCTTGAAAGGGCCCTTAAAATGCCTCAGGGAGCAGCTGATCCGCGCGCAGGTGTGATGTGTGAAGGACTGGTGTAGTTCTGCTCATGAAATCAGAGACGGGAGATGGCGGTGGTATTACAAACAGTGAGCCCGAAAGGCAGGGCGACACCTTCGCATCTTAAAGGCACTGAAGACTTCGCTATTGGAGAGTAACTCCTTCCTGGTACCAATGGAACTTGAACTTAAATGTTAGAACATAAAATGCAGACAGAGGCTAGCTTTACCACTGTTGCATGGTAACCCACACAAAGGAGCAAGGGCTTGTTCCTAGCACTGTCTCTCTATGGATGACCCAAGGGGCATTTGCAGAGGGATTATTGCAAGTCCTTAGAATCTTGACGTCCTTCAGTATCCTGGCTGGCTTCCAGAAGTGTTGGGGTTCCCAGGGCAATGGGGGTGTCTCAGATACCTTGGACATCTGGAAGGGAACCGCATGCTTGGGTTTAGGTGCCTAGATCCCATCAGAGGTTTTCACACGTTTGTCATGACGCTGAACTCCTCAGTGTAGGGCTTGTCATCCATTGCGTGTGTTTGTGTCCTGCCTTGCGTAACTTAACCAGCTGATGCTGCAATGCGAACCTTCAGAAAAAGGATAAAAAATGCTGAAAAATTGGAAAATACCAGGGTTTAATGTTCCTGACTTAAACTTCACCCAGACACCTCTTACTGCTGCTCAGCATTTAACTGCATTTATGGACTTCTCTTGAAGTGCTGTACTCCTACAACAGATGGTCCTCATGGGAGTGTTCAGAAACTCTCTTTAGCCTCATTAATTAGTTCTGAGCCTTATGTATATCTTGCTTGGTGTCATCCAAAGTGCGCGTTTTCTCATGAATTATGACAACTTAGCACGGTTCACAAATACTAATGAACTTCTCCACATTCCTGTAAAGTGAGGGAGGGTTACATTAGAAGCAATCTCTTTTCCCTGCAATCCTCACTTGAAGCAAGGAACAAAAAGTTGGACTTTTTTAATCAAGAGAATTTTAAAAGCATTTAGTTTCGGAAAAGTCAAAATGAAACATTGCAGTATTTGGTCAAAACTAATTCCTTCACTTCTGATAACTGTAATATTTTGCTTGCTGTAACAACCACCAAGATATTAACTATAATTTGAATTTTTAAGGTATTTTCATGTTGCTGCCTATATCCCTCATCCCTATACGTGGTGCTTTTTGAACAGGCAATTTCCTTCATGGTCCGGCTCACACAGTTTGTCTCCAAAGTAAGTGGGTTGCATCAGGTTACATTTATGTTTTTTGAGGGGTTGGATATAACTGTAAACCCACATGTGCGGAGTGAGAGAAGGTGCTGACAGATAAATGCTTTACAAACCTTATGGCATTGATGAAGTATTTCAGAGTGTATCAGTTAAACTAAGTACTCTGTCTTCACGCCACGGCACCCACGGGTCTCATCAGCAGACTCATGGACAAACAAGTGCCAGTTGCACATATTTTGGGTAGGTGCCTCAGAGTGATAGTTTTTGTTAAGATTGGGGGTGGAAGCAACAGCAGCTTAGAGAGCCTGCAAGCACACAAACCCTTCCTCAAGTGCACTGAACCCAAGTGGAAAACACGCCCTTCGAGTCCAACCAGCCATGTTTCTAACTCACTGAGGGGAAAGAGAGCTTATGGTAGGTGACTATCAATTAGAGAGGAGACAAGCTGATTGTTTCCTAAGGGGAAACATGCCTAGAAGAACAAAGGGAAGTTTACGTTGAAAAGGAGGAAAAAGGGGTGATTGCACTGTACTATAAAACCAGTGTCTACAATGGGGCCCTGATTTCTGGTCCCTGTTTCTCAAGCTTGTCTTTGGAAGATGATTTATTCACTGCCTGTAAACATGTATCTTCTGTCTAGAAGGGCAAGGTGCATGCTTTGACCTTTTCTTTTGTGAAAGAAGTGCAAAATAGCTTTTTCCACCTATTCTGCTTGAGGGCTTTTAAAGAGCCGTTCGTTGCAGCTACTTCCAAACCCATCTGTGAGCTCCTCTATTCACCTAGGCAAGGCAGCAGACAACCCCAGAGACATCCCTGACTGGCTGTAGTGAGCTGTTCCCCCCGGCAGCTCTGCCACAGAGAGTAGGAAGAAGAGCAAGAGGTCAAGAAAATAAACAAAGTGAAACTGTTAATCTCTTTTTGCCCCACTTCTAAAAATAGAACCAACCGTTTTGGCTTCGGTTTTGTTTCTAGTCATTGAGAGTGTTGTGTTCTCGTTTCCGTTGTTGAAATGGCTAAAATGGCTCCTAGGTCTTCTTTCTTCCCATTCCTTCATGATAACAGCACTTTGTGGAGGAAGACGTGATTTCCCACTGTCTGGAGATGTTTGCATGGTGAGGGCAAATATGCAAGAGCTCAAGTTGCTCTCTCAACATCCCATGGAGGGGGAGCAGAGATGCCAGGGACTGCATGTCAGTGGAGCTGGAGCTGGACGCTGCCCACAGCTGTGCCTCATCGCTGCGTAGTCTGGGGAAGCTGGTAAAGGTTTACACCCGGTGCTGCGCCCTTGCCAAGCTGGGTGCCACCAGCTGGGGGAAGCTCCCTGCAGCAGATCCCACTGCTCAGTTAGACCTGTCCTTTAGGGTCATCCCACACCAGGCTGCATCTGCTGCAGGAGAAGCAGCTTTCTTCCCTCTGGCAACCATGCCCTTAGGGCCTGCAGGACTCTAAGTTTGAGAGCCTTGTATTGCATTGCAGCTTTAAATTCAATCTTATTTGGACATGGGTTATTGGTGCCATTCCCTCCTCCTTTTCTCTGCTCCTTTTTTCTGCTCTTTGTCCTTCCTTTCTTTCCTGTATAGCTATCATATGTCTGTTTCTGCGCAAAGCAACATTTCTCTTACAATGTAATAGCTTGAAGCAATACCCTGGAGATTTTTAAAGCGGATTTCAGCAACTGTTGTTACTTATAGCAAAGATGTGACTGCGTGGTACTGGAATAGCTTTTCTGCCCTGCAGCATGTAACTACTGTTACTCACTGCATACACAGTTAGTAGTAACTAACTGTGCATGCATCCCAGTACAAACTGTCCCAAGATGGGAAGACACTCTACCTTTTAATCGCACGGTTTTGGGCTAATATGGAAATCTGTGCAAATTAATAGAGTATTTTCACACAGGGGTGAAGCTGCAGAATATGTTTCTCACTCTGTAGGAGTTTGTTGTTACTCTGTAGGTTAAATACCAGCCTGCTTTCAAACCTGTCCTCTTACGAATGTATTTTTTGTAAGAAGCAGAGACGAATGGACCAGATAATACAAATACGGATGTAGTTGGTTTTATGCGGATTGATGACTTTCACATTGTGGTCACTCTTCCAAATCCAGGTCAAAGACATACCAGCTGGAGGCTGAATGTTTACATGCAGCACTGTCTTGGCAGGCGCCTTGCAGATGCCAGCAGGCATTAAGTGCTGCAGAAACAGGAGGACCCCTCCAACAAAACTGTAGCTGGAGCATTTGCTCAGCATTAGACATCTAGATGTGGTGATTAGGGACATGGTTTAGTGTTGGACTTGGCACTATGAGGCTTACAGTTGAACTTCATGCTCTTAAGGGTCTTTTCCACTCTAAATGATTCCATGATTCTAAGAGGTTTTGCATCCAAATCTTGCTTCTAAATTGGCCTTCTGTTTGCAAAATGTATATCGGCAAATGCTATAATTTCATGTACGTGACTTGGTTTCAAGTTGACTGTGGTAACTCTGAGGCTTGACTAATGAAGTTTTGTAATAGCTGTCTTCACTACTTTGGAAAGTGTTGTTGGTGCCAACATTTCTCTAACACCAAATGCAAAGGCCTAGACTTCCTTTGGATTTGAAATACGGTGCTATTAAGCAAGCTCATTTTGCAAGTTCTAATCTCACTCCAGGAAACACCATTCTCAAGAAGAGGTGACCATCAGAAAAGTGTGCGAAATTGCCTTTCAGTAAGATCTGGGCTGAACTTGTATCACTCAGCATGGACGCTGAGTGGTTGCTGGCACACAGGGTAGGTTCTTGTGGGAGTTTTGTGCAATGAGAATGGGTTGGAAGATGCTCAAAAATCTGAAGTCTGCAGAAGCAGTGGCAGTAAATATTATTTTTGAGGTTATAATGGGTCAGGGATTAAAAAACTAAAAAGCCTGAATCTCTGTCAGGTGTGTAACTTTGATACTGTGCATGTAAATACTTCCAATCATGATACACAAATACTGCTTCTTGCAGGATCTTGACCTCTGCCTCTTGCAAATATTTCACATTATCTTTTTTCACTTTTTTTTTTTGATTGTTTTTGATGGGCACATTACAACAGCCAACTTCAAGCCACAGCCTAGAGAGGTTCACATCTCAGGTAAAGAAGGTTCCATTGCTATTTCACATTAAAGAGTTCTCACACAGGCCGTAGAGACTTGAAAGTTGCTTTGGGCTGGCGGCTTTGTTATCAGTTTGTATGGTGTTCATAGCATGCAGGTATGAAGAGGCTGGGAATCTCATCTTGGAAGGTTTTTATGTTGATTTTATTTATTCTCAGATTCATAAAACGTGAACATTTAAGCCTACTCTAAAATGGCCTCCAAGAAAACCAAAATTGCATCTACCCTCAGTTAAAAAGTAGTTCAATTACCTCTAGTACTTGGGATTCTGTGATTTCTGTTGTGTTTTTCCTGAAGCAGGAAGGGCTTTCCTGGAAGTACCTTTGAAATCACTGCTGCTTTGATCATTAGTTCAGGTAAACTCCTACTAATGTATAGAAGGGAACAATCCTTTTCCAGTAGAAATACAATACATTTTAAATGTACAGCCTTAGCCCCTTAGACGGAATGTGGTCAGCTCCTTACTGTATGTTTTTAAGATGCATCATGTCAGAAAATTTCAAGAGAGAGAGCTGTTCACCATGCAAACTCACTTGTGGCTCCTTGTTATTTTCCCCTTCATGCTTGTCTGAAATTGGTGGGTTAATACTGCCTGCAGAAGGAGGTGGGGAACAGCCTCTAAAACCAGACATTGGGTGAGACTGGAGAAATCCTATTAATTGTTCCTTTAGATTCTTCTTTCTGTCTCTTCAGATAACCCCAAAGATTTTGTCTAAGTGCTATCATTTAAATGTGTTAGGAACCTCTTTTGGTGTCTGTGAAGAGAATAAAATTCTCACTTCAATATACTCAGAAGCTTCATCCTCCTTCAGCTGAGTACAATTTGAGCTTCAGATCCATCCAGCTGGGAAAGGCATGGTGCCTGATTTTGCTGAGAAGAGCAGGCAAGCTCTTGATGTATTAACTTGATGTGCTATTCACGGCATACTATGGCACCCAAACACTGGCTAACCCTTTCTGCTTCCTGCAGAATGCATTGGTAGTTGTATTTCTTCATGATTTGAAGCAGGTTGTTTGTAGTCCATTTTGCTATCATTTACCAGAAGGGTCCCCTTGAGCTACAATGATCTTGTATTTTGTTGCCTATTGAGTCTTTGATCTCTAGGTGTAGTAATCGGCATGACATTTCTCAACAAATGTAAAAATATGAGTGTATAATTTCACAAGTTAATCTAAAATAGCGCAAGTGTAAATGTCGCATAGTATTTTTTACATAGATACATTTAACTTTCTACATTGCTTTACTTTTTATAGCTTTAGATTGCCTTTTTTATTGCAAGAAAACTGATATTAAGCTTGCTCATGATGTTTAAAAGGTATTGCATGGAAATGCAATTGCTGCCAAAATAAACCCTGTCTAGAGACCTAGACTCTTCCTCATCGAGAGAATGAGTCTGAATTGTTTAGGCTGCACAACAACAGCTGGACTTGAACAAACCTGTTTGGCCATGGTTGACTGAGATTCCCCCCTTTTACTGGTGCAATACTGAGACAGTGAGTCCTAAGCCAGGGTCAGATTCAGATTTCATCAGTTCTCAGGTCTGAGGCTGTTTAAGCAAAATGTTCCCACTTGGGTCATGTCTATTTAACAGATTTATTTTTTAGCAGAAGATTGTGTAAGTGTATGGTTACGTGAATGGACATATTTTGGCCCCCGAATCTGCGCTGTTGTGTTGGGACTTAATTAAACTGATGGACTGAAACTTAGTTATTTCTTCACTGATGGGAGTTATTTTTAACAAGTGATGTATTTGAGACATATTTAAAGAAAGTGTGGCATCCTTGAAGTGAACAGTGTGTGATGTGTGAAAGGAGAGGAGGGAACAAGCAGCTAAAAACAGAGCTACTTAAGTTAGCAGTGTAAGTGCCATTGTGCATAGACAGATGGGTACCAGCTGTCTTTTTGGTAGATACTGAGATATTCTGTATGAACTGAGAGAGAAGAACGTACTTTAACTGAGCACTGCTGAACTTGTAGGATAAAAATAGATCAGCGAAAACCTTTACAAAACCTGGATTATTTTTTGTTGTTTCTGAAACAGCTAGTGCCATGTTTGGTGTAAAGTGTATGTTTTTTTTCTTTAACATTCAAATGGGAAAACATTTCAAGTTGTTTCAGTCTCTAGTGCTGCTGTGAAACCTCTGGATATATGATAAAATGAATATTTATTGTGCATCACAGATGGGGAAGGCAACCGTTATTTTTGGGCCCAGGCAAAAATTATACATGGGTTTTTTTTTTCTGAAATGTTGATTAAATCTTTCACTAAAAGAAAACCGGCAGTGGACCAAAAAAGTACAAAACCACACGTTAGAAAATGTTAGTTTTGCATCGCATGTTCAAACTTGACAAAGTAGAGGGAACAGTACATTTAAAAAAATTACAAAAGACCAACTCTTGTTTTGGAAGAGTGAAGAGCCAGGGCTGAAAAGAGAGGCAGGCGAAATACTGACGTGACAAATTGCACTGTGTGTCCACTTCTGCATCTGCCTTCCCTGCTGTACCGGCGTTCATAGCGTCAGTATTACAGATGTGGTATTCACTGATTCAATATTCACAACCTTACCAAAAGGAATCATAGAATATAATATTCCTTCAACTCCAGTTGCTGGAAGGAAATGTTATATAGGAAACTCACTGTGTAATTTTTGTTAAAGCCCACAACATTCAGCCTTGATACCTTGTTCTGCTGAGCAGGTTATGCTACCCACCAGCCGAGCTAGCAAGAGGTCTGGGTCATGTTTAGGACAATATTGATGTGCCTGCCATTCACATTACCTCTGTGTCATGGCTCTCAGAACTTTGGTGTAGAGAGCATTGATAACTAAGGCCATCAAAAGAAAAGCACTTCCCACATCCAACAAAATTGGAGAAATGTATCTTGGGAGCAACCCACAATGTGGAACAAACTCCTTGGCATATTTGTTAGGAATAAAAACATGCAGGTAATGTTAGTCATAACTGATGTCCTGCAGGTCACCTCAACAGGCCACATTAAACTTTAAGGCTTCAGTGATTATAATGGCCATTTGGCTTCGTATGTTCCAGGACATATATCCAGAAGTGAATTCTACTTGTTCAAGTGTGCCTTCCTCTCATCTGTTGACTTCCTCAGCACTGTTGACTTGCTCCAGTTTAAAACTGGACTAGCTCAACCAGGGTGAGCTTTTTGTTGTCAAGTGAGCAGCAAACAAAATCAAATTCATAAAGAGGAAGCAAGACGAAGCCTCTCAATGTGTGGCAATTCTTCCGGAACAGGCAGGCCACACGCAATGTGGGACAGCCCCCGAGGACAACAGATCAATGAACACTTGCACGGAGATGTTGCTTAAGTAAATACAGTCACAGGGTCTTATTTCACAAGCATGTCTTCCTATTACTTGAGTAGTAATAGGTTGCTTTTTGTACAGTTGCCTCTGGGTATCTTACAGCTACCTTGTGCACCTAGAAAACCTGAGATCTACACCTTCATGAGTCACAGTGCAAAGCATGAGGTTCAGCATGAAATGGCTGCAAGAGCTGAATTGTCTTCAAACATGTGGTTGACCTCAGGGACATATCTACATTTTCAGCATCACATTTGTGCTGGAGCTCTGTACGGTTGCGTGAGTAGTGCACGTACAGTACATTCTGTTCTGCAATCAATGTCCATAGGTTTCATTTCACTATGTCCCACACAAACACAGATTGCCGATAACTGCGGTGTGTTCTGGTCAGCCGTCCCATCAAGCATTGCTCCAATGCCAGCCCAGAAGTTTTCAGGAAAGCTTTGCATGTTCTGCACATTGCCCTAGAAAGCGCAGGGTATCTTAGGTCCTCCGGTGTCATTCTTGCAACTCCACCGCTCCTGCAAATAGCTGCCTTTATAGAACTCTGCCTCCTTGCATGGAGAGAGCCTTGATGTACTTTGTAGTCTTTACAGTCAGGCATATAAACAAGGGACTGGTGAGTAGCTGAATCTGAAGGGAATGAGGAATATGTAAGCCATCAGCTAGTCCTATCTCTGGAAGTGGGTCAAAAGAAAGCAGGCACAGGGATGCAGTGTTGGGGGTCAGAGGGATGGGATGGCAGGTAAACACCTCCATTACATCAAAAGGCACTTGCCTTGGGCTTGTGGAAAGAGCTTGCTGCAATGGCCTGCCAACACGAGAACTCCTGCATGTAGACTTTGCTCTTTGCAAATTTGCTCTCCGTTGTTTGCTAACCCACTTGGTTGATGACAGGGGAATGTGTAATGCCACCATAAAGCACCTCTGCCCAGCACTAAATCTAAGTGGCAGACGGGAAGTTGTTCATGACTAGACATGTCTGGACTTCTGGGTCTGCATGGTGCTGGATTCAATTGGTAGGAAGAGAATATAGGGCACAACAGATAATGTTGTTACAGAACTTTAGAAGTTCAGATTACACATATGTGTAGTTCTGGCTCTCCTGCCTCAAGTGGGGTATAAAATTACATATACACACAGGCAGCAAGAATGACAGAGTTTCCAGAGCTGTGACCCCTACAGCAAGGTTAGATACTTGATAAGATCAGAGAAGAGTTGGCAGTTGGATAATATGATCAGGGCGAGAGGCTGGAGGTATTCCAGGTTCACGGAAGCCAGGTGGTGTGGGATCAATCCTTTCTGGAGGCTCTGAAAGACCTTAATTGCTGGTTGCCAGAAAATACAAGGGGAAAAGTGACACTACATGTGCTATGTTCTTACTTCTCTTTAGACATTGGCTGCGGGTTACTGTCAAGATCATATACGTGGCTATGGGGCCTTTCAGTCTGCCCTATTGTGACTGCTCTGACATTCTTGTAGTTTCAGATTCCCTATCTGTCATGCATATTTCTCTGTGATGCTGCAAGCCCTGATCCCCGACTGCTGGGTGGCCTATGAAGTTTCACAGTGTCTTTAGACCCATTACTCTGTTTATTAAGAAACTTTTTCCCATATGTATAGGTATGTGTTCCTTTTTCTCCTTTTTCTCTCCTTTTTCTCCTGATACCCCAAAGGTCCAGAACATCTTTTGCTCTTAGCTTATAATAGTGTTTTAGAGCAAAAGAATTAACTATTTCCTGAGTAAGCTGCAGTGTGTACATAGGTGTATGTGTGCATGCAATAAAGCATACATTTGCAGGACAGAAAAGTAAAGAGAGGGTCTTGTGATAGAGGCTGAGCATTGTGAGAAACATCTTCATGTCATGAGAGATGCTGGCTGTGGTGTGGGCAGCCTTCCTGAATGAACCAGGTACATGACAGGCCTCTCTCCAGTGGTGCAGTTCCTGTGCTAACAGCCTCTCCTGCACTTGTGCCACTGTGTGCTGTTTGTCTTCTGTGTTTTGGCCCTACTTCTGCTCATGATTCACCTTTTTCTGTGGCTGTATCATTAGGTCACTCACCTCTGTACAAAATAAAGCTTCTTTCAGTAGGAAAGGATAATAAAGTCCCCCATCTAAATATGTGAGCTGGTTATAACAGCCTGGGGATGACTGATAAGGGTGTTGGGAGGACAGAGGCCTACAGATCGGTGAGAATTATGGAGGAGAGCAGCTCAAGAGCTGGACAAGAACACACGTCAGAGGCACAGCAGATCTTGGCTCAGGGTGCAGATGAATTTACATCCACTTTGCTGCTGGTAGGGGCTTGATAATGTGCATAAGATACTACAGGGTTCATGTTTATTGAAGACGAAGCAGCTGAACCCAAAGCAACTTGTATTTACTGAGTCAGGCTTAAGCCCTGTTGAAAGCATAGCCTGTTTAGTTCATTATTACCCCTGTGCACCAGGGTCAACTTCTGATGAAAACCCCTCTTACAAAAACATCCAACATGGCACGTTCATAGAATCCTTTCTTCAAGGTGCTGTTTCTTCATCTTCTCAGAAAGCACAGCCTCAAGGAGCAGTTCTGCCAGGCACTTTTCTTCATTACAACATTACAAGGTTTTGAAACTCTCATATAAGAGGAGCATTAAAACTGGTAGCTGTTTACATTATTAAGCAAACACTGCATATCTCCCTTTAGCAGACCACAGTGCCAGAAAATTTCAGGCTCTGATCCACCAAGCCTGCAGAAATAAGAATAATTTGATGATTTGAGGATATAATAGAAAAATCATTCTCTTCTATTACAGCTGTGATTCTGGAGAGTGAAAAAGTAAATTTATCTATCTAGAATGAAGAGACAAATGGTCTGAGCAAGGACTGGAAGGTGGCATCCTAGCTCTGATGGCTCTGTGAATGCCTAGCTGCAGGGTCCCTGCAAGAGGCTGTCAGCCTCTAATAAACATGGTATCGCCAGCAAACTCGTTAATGGATTTTGACTTAAAATGACAAACCACTGCTGCTACTGAATGTTTTAATGTTGTAGAACTATATAAAGTAAATACTTTTTAATGCAGTTCTTGGGTTCTCACTATATATGTAAACTTCACTAAAACGCTATTAGCTGTGTTATTAATAACCTTTTCTGGCTGGTGTCTTGCTGTAAAATAGTTCTGAGTTTTCACAAACATTTGCCAGCTTACACTCAACAGTTTTGGCCAGATTACCCTCATGTCCCCTGGCAAGCACAGCCAGCATCCTGCAGCTATTCTGTTTTGCATGGGGCAATGAAATAACAGAGAGCAGAGCAGGAATGGAAACCCTGCAGGGCTTTAATTTCCACCCTTCTTTTGGGGACTTTTGCAATTGGAATACAACTCTTTCCTCCCAGCAGGTGGGAGCCTCTATATTTCTCCATGTATGGATACATACATGTCTCTTCTTTTCTTTTCTCTTTCTCTTTGTCTCAGTCGACATATCTAAAGAGAGTTTCTAATGAGTCTAAAAATTGCCACTGAAATATGGTAATTTTTAGGAGTACGTGCCTTCTTAGGTATCTCCAGGATTATTCTTGGATATTTAAAACCCAGCAAAAGATCCTGTGACTTCTGCATGGAGCATGTAATTATAACCCTCTCATCTCAGGCCAGTTTCATAAACACATCATGAAACAGGCAGCAGCTCTGAAGCACTGAAGAGCAGCAAGATACCCTACTGTTGATTGCCGTGTCCTTGATGTGCGGAGACGGTCAGTTGCAACTTCAAGGCAGTCAACGATGGTTAAAGATTCCAGACAATGATGCCATATCATTATGGTATTAAATGGTTAAATTCAGTTCCCCATTTTTTCTTTTGTTTCCGTAACTATGGTATCAAGCCAAGAGCAGTATCAATTATTCATACATCCTGCCGAAAACACTCTCCCTGGGAAGCCTATTCACAAGAACTTGTACATTAATCAAAATAGTAACTTGTAAAGATCTTGAGATCTTTCAGCTTTCTGTGAAGAAAAGGGGAATGGCTCAGCGCTTAAGAGAAGATCAAGTTCCATGAGCTGTCCTTGTAAGAAGATCAGGTTTGATGAGCTGCTTTCATCCCAGCAGGGCTCTGCTGTGTCCCCAGTGAAATAAATGCCCCTGAAATAACAGATTCTGGAAGCTACAGCCAGAAAGACCAGCAGGGATCTCAGTTGTTGGGAAGAAACCTCTTAATCTAGGGATATTTTTAAGGAGAAAAAAACCACTACTTTCTTGCAATGTTCCATTAAAATTACCCAAATTTTCCTGCAAATGGTAAACCCTCATCTTAATGCTCTTCCAGCTTGTGATTAAGGAAAATTTGCATAGTAAGGCAATACTGTTGTTCAAATCCCTTGTTTTCTTTCAAAATAGAAATGATAACAATGATTTAAACAAAAACCATTAGATATTGCCTTGACTTCCCATCATGTGTAAAATCCTCCCAAAGTCTTTAAAAACCGGTTACTGAAATTATGAGTTCCCTTTTCAGCTTGTACAGAACATCATGTGTTGGAGAAAGGCTTTACTCAATGCACTTGAAAGCTGAAATACTCCTAAAATTAAGTTTTGATGCTCCAAGTGTATTTGTACGCCCATTAGGTGGTCAGCCATTATGAATATAACAGAACCCTCCAAGCTCACCTGATGATAACTGATTCTTACGTGTTCATTAACCGGAATGAATGGTACAAAATCATACTTTCTTCAGTTCTTCACAGTGTATGTGCACCAACTGAACAGATAAATTGAAGATAAAAAGAAAGACTAAGCCTACCTCATCTTCATTGCAAGTGATTGTGATCTTACAGCATTGCTTTATGTTGATCTTGCATTTCTTCTTTAGGAGGACGATCGTGATGATGGGATTGGCTCTTTTTCTCCTGAACTGTCTTGATTTCTCCCAATTCCTATTTGCAAATGCCCTGATTATCCCCACCATCACTGAGAAGCAGTATCTGTTGCACCTTTTCGTTTGTTATTCATTTATTTGTAACCCCCTTTCCGTTATACATCACCGATCCAGAACAAGGCTATCTTGTCTGTTTTTTTCACTCTAGCAACTCTTTATACCAGTTGGAATTGCTGACTATTGTGTCACTAAACACAGGACAACTACTAAGGAAGAATGCCAAATACAACTGAAAGTTTGGTGTCTTGATTTCTATGCCACTTTCACTTGTTTTGCACTGTGTCCTTCACCCCAGTCCAACCTCTCCCCAACTCCTGTGATAATAAATTACACATCGAGGTAATGGAGTAGGAAAAATACCATGGGTAACTCTATCTACTAAGGGTATTTCATACTGCTTCTTAAAACAAGTGCGTGAAATGCTTGTGTGTCAGAAGTAGAAAAAAAAACCAAGTAAACCAAGATAAAAGAGGAGATCTACTGCCTGCATTAAACAAATGACTTCATCTTCTTGGTGAGACAAAAACTTCGTTCAGGAACATGTAATAAAAAATGAATGGTTAATATTACAGTACACCTGCAGTAATGTATGATCCGTACCAACTCCATTTTCCCCTAATCATAGGACATATATTTGTCACTGTTTTTCATAGCTATGAGGTTACTTATTGCCAATTCATTTTAAGTTCACCTAACAAAAAAGCAGTTGTGAACAAAAATCTTCGTCATCTATTTTACGCTTTGCTTCTGGAATGCCTGTTTGATGGGTTGGCTGCTTAAGCCAAGCACCGTAACTGATTTAGAAATCTTATGTTGTCCCTGTTGTTTTGGCTCATGTAACTCTATACGACTTCATGCTCCTCAACTGCACACACTTTCTCCCCTGCCTACTGTTATCATGGGCTTTTTGTAATCACTGCTGTGCTTTCAAATCCCACTACACTTTTCACATGCAAAACCACAGAGCACATTGTGTTACTTCATATATAAGAAGACTGATCGTGATTGCAAGCAAACGCTGCAATTTTGGAAGTGGAGAAAAGCTACTCAGCAATCTCATGTTCACTTTTTTTCTAGCATGTCCCTAGTGCCAGAACTGACTCACTGCCTGCAGTCTGAGAACATGCATAGCTGTGGGAAATGTCTGCTCGCTGTTCTCCCTGGCATCCTTAGCTTCCCGTTAGCCCTGACACGGTGAGTGACCATGGCCATGCTGCGGCTTTGCCTAAAGCCCTTCACTGAGGAGTGGTAGAACATCTGCTGCAGGCTTACTCCATGCAAGCAGTAGGGATGGCTGGCAGCTTGGGGAAGGGCTCAAGCTGAGCTGCAAGTTGTGGTCCACCTACTTTGCCAGATCATCTGCAGATCTGCAGAGAAGTACATGCAGGATGTAATAGTATCAGCATCTGAGACTTTACACTGGTGAAGCCACTGCTTGCACACCATGAAGAAAATTCAGTGTTTCTATACATAATTTTATCCATGAGAGAAAGAAGGACAGTAAGACACCTTTTTTCATTTTTAGTGTAATTTTAGAGAGGATGGTAAGACTGTCACTATTTAGCAATTTAGATTACCCCCTCCAGTTCAGTGTATAGGGACAGAGATACCATTTCACCTCTGCAGCTTTCAACAAACTTAGCTTTGCAACAGTCCTCTTTCACTGCTTGTGAACATTGCATCACATCATGTACACTGTGCCCAAGAATGATTTTCTCTCTTTAATAAAAATCCAGCAAATCATACATTTTAGAAACAATTTCTTTATTTCATCAGTCTATGGCTGCATGTCTGCAGAAACACTATTTCATCTGTTGCTGGCTGGCTGTGTGCAGCATTAGTGGGCAAGATAAAGACCTTCCAGTGTCCCAGGCAGGTAATGCAAACCTGGGTGTGATATTTACAGTATGGATGACCGATAAAGGGAGAGTACCTTTGGTCAACCCAAATGCCATTTGTGGTGAGGGTGAGTGAGGCACTTTTTGTTGCTTGAAGTAATTCTGGCCTCATTGCTGTTGGATCTGGGCCTTTTAGCCGTTACTTTGTCCCTTGCAGCCTGTTGACTTAGACAGTGAGGATCTCCTCCTCCCTGCCCCTTCCAGCTCTTAACAGTGCAACTGCTTTTCACAGCCTGCCTGGTTTCATGTGCACTGAAAGGGTGTGTGGAAATCCCAGGAGCCCATAGCAGGGAGGCAATCTGTAATCAAGCTGTTACTACTCTGGCCAAACGAACATTCCCTGACAAAGTGTATATCTTTTGGCCCATCTCCTCCTGTTTCTCGAAGTCAGTCATGTGCAACTGCTATATGACAGCATTATTTCTCTGGATAAGCATGCAAATTACTGTATTCTTGACATCTGTTGTGCATTGGGATAATTCCTCTGTTTAGTCTTTCTCTTTCTGTCCCATCTATTTGGTGATTCTCAGAGTTGGATAGCTTCTTTTCTTCCCTCTCCATCTTTATGCTCCCCAAGAGACCATGTGGGAACTGTGCACAAGGACATTATAAATTATTAAAACCAGGTTTGCCTGTATCAGTAAGCCCAAGAACATGTGTTGGTGCAATAGTTGTGGTTTACTTTGCATCTGCTTGCCAGTTAGCTTTCAGCATTCAATATTTCTTAATGTCTCACCACCTTATTCTGATGTGAACCAGAGAAATTTTCTCCTATTTTTAATCGCGTGAAGCTGGCTCAGCCAAACAGAGTAATAGAATAAACAGCAAAGTCCATGTGAGTGCAGTTCCTGGATGCCGAGCGTCATCAGCCACAGAGCCACTTTGGTGAGTTCCTCCAGGACAGACAGCAGAACCTGGGAGTTGCTGAAAAAGCTGGTATCTTAACCGTCCCTTCTAGAACTGGTCTCATCCTCACTCCATGGTGCCTGAATTTCCATTTCCCCTTCCATGGACTAGAGATAATGAACAGACACACCTTGCTTGTAGAGGGTTTTTGGAAGCCTCTGTTGCAAGGAACTACCAGGATGCTAAATACTACTTAAGATTTTGGTTATTTTATTGGGATATCCTAAGAGAGCAAAATCCACCTGCATGTGGCATGTAGCCCTGGTGTGGGAAATAGCGATCTAGTGAGAAGGGCAGTGACACATGTGGGGAATAGCCCGGTCGTCAAGTTAGGGATTTCACAGCTATGCTCCAGTATCTTGAGCTGTATAAATGAATCATCAGCACAGCGAAACCACAGAATGATACCAGCTTCCCTTAAAAATTCTCCCTGTATATATAGTTGCTAGACTTGCATATTTCTGTTTATAAATACTCAGTTATAAGTGACCACAAAGTGACCTGTCCTCCTCAGCAGACAGCTCCTAAAAAGAATACTTGTTCTATCTTCATTTCTTCCTGAGTTATTTTAAACCAAACTTTTGTACCTTCAGACACACTATTTTAACTTGAAGTCCTGCTACTGGTGTATGTTTTCTGAGTAAAAAATTACCATCTGGAACAGATCTCTTCTGAAGAAAGGTTACTGAAAATGCTGATCTTATTATATGTATCTGAGGACATTATGCCATCTGGGAACTGCACTGCTACTCTGTAGATACTTGGGTCTAGTTTATTTGACTAAGACAGGTCAGCATATGATATCGCACTGTAAAATGACTTTAATCCCTTTAGCCTGCTCCAGCTGCACTTTCCAAGGGGATGTGTTTTCAAAGAGTCTGGGGTTGTAGTAGTGTGAGGAAAACTGGTCGCTGCTATTGTGTATGAATGGGAAACCCAAAGTCAGACAGAGCCCAGTCCTTACATGTGGTGATGGGCAATGACAAGCTGACCGGTTATCACGGATGTAGTTGTGAGCGAGCCTAAGGATGTGCTACACCTGGCCTAGACAATCTAGTCATGGGTGAGCTGGGAGCAGAGGGTGTTATCTGGGGGGAAGGAAAGGGCTGGAGCATGGTGGCGAAAGGCCACGAGGGGAGAGTTGAGGTGGCTGCAGTGGAGGGGTGTATGTGTGTCAGGGCATGGGGCACAGATCTCCAGGAGAGCAGGTGATGCTAGCTCTGCTGCTCACTGAACAGCTTGCTGTTGGATGGCTTTACTCAGTGAACACAACGAATATGTTTGCAGCAGCTGGTAAGCACAATCTTTCCAAAGACACCAATACTCATTTCCTGAAGTTTTGCTCTTTTTGAGTCTGGTAAGCCTGTGGATTATTCGCTGGGCCTGGCTCTCGTGACCACTGTTGCCATTGAAGACTCCCACTTCTATTGCATAAGTCACTTACGTAGTAATAGCCTGAACTTAGACATAACATAACAGAGGTCACCCAGCCTGACAGCCCTTCTGTCTAGTGTCATATAGTGAACTGGAAAAGAAAGGACTGAAATAATTCTATAATACATGAGGTCAGTTTCTTAGAAGACCAGTGGTTTCATAGCCCAGATGTGAGAGTTTAGCACCAGTGGAGATGAGTTCTTTCTTTTCATTAAGAGGATGGAGTGCTCCCAGGCAGTAACTAACTTTAGTTACATTATCAGCCTTTTAGGATTGTGGATAACAGAATTATTTAAGGAAAACTGGGCAGCCATGTGTGGGGCTGATAACTGTAGAGACCCTTGCAATGACTGCATTGATCAGGATATAGAAACTGTAAAGACCATTGCACATTGAAACATGGGGTTTTGTGATTTTTTTCTTTTTACTTATTTACTGAAGTTGCTGTAATAAGGCAGATACTGCTTGCACAAAACAGTATGTGCAACCCAAGCACATAGCTCCAACTTCCTCAGCCTGGCTTCATACGGGAGGTGCTCCAGTCCCCTGATCATCCTCATGGCCCTCCTCTGGACTTGTTCCAGCAGCTCCATGTCCTTCTTATGTTGAGGACACCAGAACTGCACACAATACTGCAAGTGGGGTCTCACAAGAGCAGAGTAGAGGGGCAGGCTCACCTCATTTGACCTCCTGGTCACGTTCCTTTTGATGCAACCCGGGATACGGTTGGCTTTCTGGGCTGCGAGCGCACATTGAAGCTGCCTCATGTTCAGTTTCTCATTGACCATATGTAAAGGGTAGGTGTCAGGATGATGGAGCTAGGCTTTTTTCAGTGATATCCAGTGATAGGACAAGGGGCAATGGGTGTAAACTGGAACATAGGAAGTTCCACGTTAACATCAGGAAGAACTTCTTTACTGTAAGAGTGACAGAGCACTGGAACAGGTTGCCCAGGGGGGTTGTGGAGTCTCCTACACTGGAGATATTCAAGGCCTGCCTGGACAAGTTCCTGTGTGATGTACTGTAGGTTACCCTGCTCTTGCAGGGGGGTTGGACTAGATGATCTTTTGAGGTCCCTTCCAACCCTTGGGATTCTGTGATTCTGTGATTCTGTGACCAACACCCCACCAACGTTCTCTATATTCCATTGCAAACAGAGTCTTAATGTAAGCTGTGATACTAAGATGAGTGGAAGGAAAGGGGAATCAACCCGTTTGTGATTCACGAGTGATCTGGGAAATCACAAAAGATATATGTTGTCCATGAAGAACTTGCTAAACCACATTATGTAAGGGCTGCACTTACTTAACTGCTGACTATGCTGCAGGACACCTTTTGTTACCCATGAGATTTTTTTGTTTGAGGCAGAGCACAAAATAGTCATGTGAAGACACGAGTGTATGTGAACTACCGTTCATCAGAAAAAGGGAAATTTAGTCTTATATTTGGCATTCATTTCCCCTCTTTTTGGGAAATCCAAATACATGTTTTCTCTCTCTCCCCCTCATCCTCACTCTACAGAAGGAAAAAAAGCTGGGTCTAAAATGTCGTTTGCTTCCGACACAAATCTGATTGTGCAATGAGAGACAAATTTCCGCTGTGTGTTGAGCTAAACCCTATATAAGGTCCTCAGTAGCACTTTTCAGTCTGACATCTTTTCATGAGAAGCTAATGGCTGAAAGGCTTCTGAAGCACAGGTAAGTGAGTCTGATGGTAACTTGGGAATGAAACCTCTCTGGACCTTCAGGTTGTGTAGGACTTATGGAGACTGACAGATACTAAAACAAAGGGACCAGAAAGCTCTGAACAAAATAGCCCAGTATTTTCATTAGGCAAAGGATCTAATGAGAGAGAAACTTCCCTGTTTCACATATGAACTATGGGACTTGTTAACGCCGCAGGCAAAGCCTAGTCCATGCATAGCCAAGAGTGGCCACAGCTCCATGCCAGTGCCCTTAAAACTCTTGCAGATCCAGCAGTAAGGGAGAAGACCCATGGTTATGAAACAGTATTATTGAGCAAGAGGTTGGCTTTGTGGTGTGGTAGAGATGACAATAAGCTAGAAATAGTATGTTGTAGTCTAACTATCAGATGTCAGATAAATATAGCTACTAGCACAGGAAGAAATTTGGATTAAAACCACATTATAAACATGAGCATGATGGGATACACAGAAGATGCCTGAAGGTGAGTACCCCAAAATATGACTGCATTATATTTGTAGAAATATGTTTTTTTGTTTTGGATACAATTTGAAGTAGTTGTGCAGTCATTCGTTGTTCATCCCATGGGAAAATCATAGTGTTAGGCTAATGCTGAATGCAGGCAATTTACATTTCTCTGTGTAAAATGGAAATAGTATGTATCACATGCATATGTGTACTGTATAGCACAAATACCTTACATACATAAACTGATGCCTGTACATAGCATGTTTTATCTATTATTGCTTGCAATACACTGAGATAGCATATAATCTATCAACTGAGTAGCAGCAACTGAAACGTTGTGGCAAACCAGAAAGCATTCAGTCATGTATGCAGATGCTGCCTTGCCTGTACCAGGCCAATACAGGTGACAATCAATGTATGACTGGCAGTGGGTAGTTTTGTTTTCACTTAGTGTCACTGCCTCTGATTTTTAGGACAAGTTCAGATGTTTCCTCACCTTTCTTAGCAGAGACGATAAAAGAGTGTGCACATTGAAAACTCACTTGTGCACCAATAGGAAGATGGGTGTGCATGCCATAGGAGTCAAAGTTTTGTCCCAGGAGAAACATTTGTTGGAGACTTTGAAAGCTTGGCTCTGCCTATAGAAGAGTTTGCCTGCAGTCTCATGTCTAGGCTATGCTAGGTGGCTTATTTTGGTAGCCACAGAGGAGAAGACAAAGAGACACATGATTTAATGAGGGCAATAGAACACCTGAAATGACTGCTTAAAAGAGCTGAAGTCTATTCCACTGCATCTTTGCTCCTGTGTTCACTCAAGCTACTACATTACACCTGACTTGAAGCAGCTGACCTGCGCCTCAGTCACATCTTACTGCAAAACAAGCAGAGCTATACTTTTCCACCTGTAGCTGTTGCACTGAAAAGCTGTGAGGACAGCAGCATCTTGTGGTATGTTGTTTGCATCTCCCAGAATGAAAGGAAAGGGACAGAACTAATGTGTTCTTACCAAGCCAGATGCTCTTGTTCTACAAGTCAGCCCCCATAAACTAGAGATGAAGAAGCCTTTCTGCTCACCAAAGGTGAACCAAAGCTTACCATGTGTGGAGAGAGGAAAAGAGCAGATGACTCCTAAGTTAATGTTCAGTATCTTCATTGTATATTCTGTCTTGTCACAAACTTCCCTGTAGATTTCAAAACACTTTACCTCGATCTTCTCTTTCTGATTTCCTCTGGGAAAAAATGTATGGGTTCTTCCTTGTCCTGGTGATGTGCACAGTGGGTGCCTCTGCTTTCAGACTCCAGCAAGTCAAAAGCACAGGTAAGGGCGTGCTTTTATTTTTTAACCTTCTGTCTCCCTCTCCCCTCTTTTTAACGTGCCTGGCTGACAGTAATGTAAAAATATCTCTGATTTATATAGAAAACTGCCCACATCACACCGTGTATTTCAAACACTACTATGAACTGCATGGAGAACCTGTGGTTCTGAAATGCCCTTCCCCTAGATACAAACATCTGGATTTTTCTGCCTTGACCCCAAATATCACATGGTATAAAAATGGTTCAAAACCCATGATATCAGGAAGGGATGAAGATCCAAGAATATGGGCAAAAGGAGACGCACTCTGGTTTTTGCCAGCAATGCTAGAAGACTCAGGAATATATATCTGCACCAGAAGGTGGGTATTTAAAAGAAAATCCAATGTACTGACAAGATGACTATGTCAAAACCACATTAGCTAGATTCTAAACTCCATTTATGTTCAGGGTATTCGTGGGTAGATTAGAGAGACAAAAGTGGAAAGTTAGAACTCTTCAATGCACTGTGTGTCTCCCATAGACATATATACTGAAATCGAGATAATCGTGACACGGTATTGTTGCTCTGGCTACCATCTCAGTGGGTTGAGACTGGAGCCATGGCTTTTTTCAGTCATCCTTTTCTGAGTGTTTACAACCTGACAGCCTGCTATACAGCTTCTAAAGAGGTACCAGGGTCTGCATCTGTGGGGAACTGAGGAAGGCAAAAACCACCCATCGCCACTGGAGCCTGGACTCCAGGTGTTCCACGTCCTTGTCCCCAGCTCCTAGATCCAGTCATCTTAACAGAACTTCACTGGCAGCTGGAACCTTGCTCTGGGGTCTATAGAGTTAAACATACCTCTATATCTCTGGACCTGCTTGTGTAGGGTGCAGTTTCCTTGCTGGCAAGGCACCCCTCGTGAGTGACATGTCAGCAGTGGAAGGGATGGACGGGCAGAAGCTAATAAATCATACTCAGCAGGTTGTCCTTTCCACATGTCTAGGCAGAGATTGCAGACACAGAGCAGGAAAGAAGACTTTGGTAGTGAAGCCAGAATAACAAAAGGTTGCAAATATTGCCCTAGAGCACAGAGTAGTTGCCTGAGACTTTCAAGGGTGTTTTTAAACCCCCTTTTTGGACTATTCTGCATCAGTCCCTCAACCTACAACACTATGGCAGTATTACTGAGAGCTATAGCAAAATGCTGTGAAACCTGTCTGAGAAAGATATGCAAGAGCCAAGCACATAGCATCATTGCTTGCATTATTACAAGATTGATGAAGTACAAATTGCCTTTCCTTTGCAAATCATCCCACAGGAAATCCGCCAGATTTTTTTCAACACTCTGTAACATGAAGGTAGAAGCAAACTATCACAGATCTCTGCTTCTGCAGAGCAAGTACTTTGGATTTTGGCATCTGACCTGTAGGTGACAGCAGGTCCCAGAGCCCTAGCAGTAGTGTGAGTCCATTTGCTGACAGCACTCCAGGGGCACCAGTGATTTTCCAGGATCCCTCCTGGTAGGATTTCAGTCTTGGCCTCTTAGAAACTGCTGAGGAGGGCAATGGAGCCAGGAGGAAACTCAGTGGTGACACTCAAGTTCCCCTTGTCTCTGGTGGGTGCTCACCTCTCCTCACTCTGTCTACAGGAACTCCTCCTACTGCGCTGAGGTCTCCATCCACCTCACTGTCATGGAGAAAACAGCTGCTCAGGAGATTGCCTATCTCCAGGTCCTTTCCACTTTCACCTCTGGGAAGATTGTTTGCCCTGACCTATGGGATTTTACACCAAACAGGACAAACCTGGAGCTCAAGTGGTACAAGGTACAACTTTCACTTCCTCTTTATGCAAAGCCTACTCCCAACCTGTTTGTAAAGGCACATGCATTTCCATTTTCTTTCTCTCCTGAACATCACGTTGTTAAAGTCATGAGCACAGCAGAATATCCTGGGAATCTGGGGGCAGATGTATAGATTTTAAGAAAGTTTCTCTGGTGTTGGCTTAGCACTGGATGAAGGGGTCCACATGTTATATCCTCTCACAGGCAGTGTAACTATTTTAAAGGCTAGATTACCTATCCTGGCTCCAGGGTTTGCTACTTCAGATTGGGTCCTTCTCTTCGGCACTATGCTTCTTTTTGTGGCCCCTCTAGTGAATCTCAGAAAGTAGGACCTCCCAGTGATGCTTCCCAATGCTCAGGTGGGGTAACTTTCATTAATCAACTGGAATACAGCATTTGGGAGTACAAGAGTCATCACACGATGCTTCTAGTGTTCCTTTCCTAATGTCACCAGTCCCTGGCTTTTCAAGTAGGCAAGCTTGGCTTCGCCTGCAAGGTCAAATATCCTTCACTTGGTCATCCTCAGCTGCACAATCTCACACTGGACAGCATGGGATTCTTCTCGTATTTTCGCAATACCTTGCTTTAGCTTTTCTTTGCGCTCCCGCTATGAGCATATGCTCTGCCTCATGTAGCTGTCATTCTTGCCATAAGACATAATAACTAGGCAGGCTACCCCCTTGGCAGGGGGGTTGGAACTAGATGGTTTTCTGACCCAAACCATTCTGTGATCCTATGTAAAGTAAGCAACAGTTTGGTGAAAACCTTTATTATTACTAGTATTTGTATTCAAAGAATGCCTTAGAATATTACTCTTAAGAGGTCACGTATGGAAAAGTAATAGTGTTATGAAAACCATCGTGGTTACTAAAATGGTTTTGTCTCTGAAGAATGTATAAGATGATTAAGAGGAATTGTGAAAGAGCCAATTATATCTTTTTCATCTTTAGATATGCACTTTATTGAAAAGCTGTACACACACATTGTAGATGATAGATTAAAATAGCGATTGTCTCACTCCATATAGTGCCTCAGAGCATTTTAGAGATGGATGTACATTTGAAGATCTTCCCCTTTGATGGGAAAGTGGGACTGCTCACATTTCCTAGTGATTAAATGAACTTTTAATTACAGAGAGACAAGAATAAATGATTTTGTCTGGAAGTTACACGGGGTATAACCACACCTGTCTGAGCCATAACACCAGTTCCTGTCCTTTCTCCAGGATTCTCTGCCTTTGGAAGGTGACAGTGGAAAATTCGTAATTCTGAAAGGTTCGACTTCCCTGATCATGAATTCTGTGCTACCAGCAGACTCTGGCTATTACACCTGCAAGATGTCATTTCCGTTTGAAGGTGTGATGTATGAGATCACAAGAACAATTCACCTCAAGACTGTTGGTAAATATCAACCCCTTCAAACACTACAGTGCCGAACAAAATCTTTTCTTCGTTAATGCAACAGCGGGGAGGAGCTCGTACCTGGCCTCTCAGCACTGTCAAGGGAAGGGGGACGGCAGGGGTGCCTGCTTTGGCACTGGGGGGTGTCCCAGGACCCCCATCAGGGCTGGATCACCTCCTCGAGGGAGGTTTAGGTTGGATATTAGGAAAAATTCCTTCACTGAAAGGGTGCTCAGGCATTGGAACAGGCTGCCCTGGAAGTGTTCAAAAACCGTGTAGATGAGGCCCTCAGTGACATGGTTTAGTGGTGGATTGGCAGTCCTGGGGCAGCTGTTGGACTTGGTGACCTTAAAGCTCTTTTCCAGCATACTTGACTCTATGATTTGGCTGACTTGCCGCGGGTCTGGGGAAAGCAGAACTCCGTATTGCAAATTTATGTGGTTGCAAACCCCCATAATTTATGTCTCCGGGGGCTGCCACTGCCGATACCCTCGGAGGGCTCAGGAAATGAGCCCCTAACACTGCCCAGGACGGGATAAAGCCGCTATTCTGTAGCGGGTGAAACCCGCTCCACCAGCAGGGCGCGGTTGCGACGAGCGGCCAGCAGGGGGCGCCCGTGCCTCGGAGCTAATAGAGCCGCCCCGCCCCTAGCCCCGCCCCTAGCCCCGCCCCTTCAAAACGTCACACCGATAACCACGCCCCTCGCTGCGTCGGCTGGGCGCTCCGGGGTGGCTGTGGCAGGAGGCAGACCCGAGGGTGCTGCTTAGGTCGGCTGCGTCCTAGTGCCCGTCGGTAGGAGTGCGGAAGGCGTAATCGTCGTTCATGTACACATCCGTTCTCTGCTTAAACGGGTGGCTTTTCTGGTTTTGCAAGTGTGAAACGGGTGTGCAAGGATGTCGGTGCTGACTGCTCACCGAGCTTGGTGCCTGATCTTACTGTTGATTCCAAAGGATGCTCGCTTATCTGCCAGAAATTCCTCACATTGTGGCTTTCAGGATCGAGCTGTGGGCTTAATCCTGTCTAATTCCATAAACACAGATCTCTGGGCTTGCAATTGGCGTGTCTCTGTTTGCCAGTGGGTTTAATAATGAGATGCTTTCCTGAGAAGTGAGAGGTATTGAGCAAAGTGGCATGGTTATATCACTATATGGAGATACAGCTCTGGGGCAGTGCCCACGTATTCTCTTCTGCTAGCACTGACTCTCTGTTCTCTTTCTCTCTCCAGAAAAAGAAAAGAGAATTATTCCAATAATTGTATATCCAACACAAAAGACAACATCAGCTGCTCTGGGTAAGGCCCAGCATTATTTCTGGAAATGTCTAATCAGAGAAAAATCAGACTGGGTCCATTTCTGCTGTAATTTGTTGGCATAAATTGTTGCAGCTCTTTTGATCTCTGTTATATTGGCTGAGGGTTGGTGCCAGAGTAGTCTCTGCTTCTTACTGTCTACAACTAGATGTGATCTATCATGTAGGAGAAGCTGCAGAGCTGCTGTAGACTTTAGCAACTAACAAGGCAATAAAAGCATGTTTGCACCATTAGATCAGTTGTCCAGAGCTCTGTCTTCACTAAGAGCTTTCCTTTTGCAGTATTTCCTCAAATTGGTCTAGGTTAACTGATGGCTTTAAATGAGCTATCCATCTCTTTTGGGAGGAGACATTTATTGCTTTTTACTGTTTGAACTGGGCAATTGATAGTTAGAAAGTATCTTGAGAGGGTCTCAATTTTTCTGTGAATATTATATTATGACAACAAATTTATGTGGCATTTCCTTTCCCCTGAAAATGCCAGGTATGTTTTACACTCAGCTTTCTTACCTTGGGTACTATACACACAGCTGTGGCCTGTGATGTCTTAGTTTTCCCTGCCACTTTTATTCCCATCAGCGTAGAATACCAAGTGGTTTTATTTTTTTGCTTATTGACCTCTGTGGAGTGTTTTATGTCCCTTTTATCACCATCTGCACCAATACAATAATAAAATTGTATGCATTATTGAGCCCGTGTAATATAGATACACACCAACCTGAAGGCTCTTTGTCCTTGGCTCTGAGTTACAATAATTATAGCAAAAGTTCTGGACTTTTGCATGATCACTTTATCCTTGGAGGTCCAACTTTAATGCCCCTGCCCACAGCATCTCTTAGTGAAGCTCTACTGCTGGCTAATGCAGCTGCTCCGGAGTGGTAAATCACACCACGCCATTTGGGCTGCAGCACATCAGAAGGAGCAAGGCCCCAGAAGCACAGCTTTGCCTCCTGAGGAATGCGTCTGGTGCAAGACTAGCTAATTGTTGCAGTGGGAAAATAACTTGGTTGGCAGTGGGAAGGACTGACAGACTGAAGGGTCTTGCTGCCAAGAGTAGGGAATCAAAAGCAACTTGTGGCTTGACTTCAGAGTTGAATGCAGTGGTGCCTGACATGCACGGGAACTTGATCTCCCAGGGGAGAGGTTGGTTTTCACCAAGAGAATGACTAGTTCTTCATATGTATCCAAGCAGGGTTTTACCCATTTTCTTTTACCAACAGGCTCCAAGATGACTCTCCCATGCAAAGTGTTTATTGGACTGAGTGGCCACGTCCATACCGATGTGGAATGGCTGGCGAATGACACCACCATTGACGTGATTTACAAGCAAAGCAGGGTTACAGAGGGCGAGCGACAGTAAGTCTGGCTTAAAGTGTTTCCTTGTTCCAGGGGCTGTCAGTGCAGCTGAACACCAGGTAGTGAAATGGGGTGTGGACAGATTTGAAGTGAAGGCGAGAGCTGAGAAAAAAACAAGGAGGCAAGCAAAAAAGCCCATACCCAACCCAGGCACAGGGTGAGATCAGTTCTTTGTCTCTGTTTCTAGTTCATGGTATACTGCAAATGAGCCAGCTGCAAGGCTTAAACTTGAAGCATGTTTTCATGGGCAGCTGAGCTGATGGAAGAGCTGACTGCAGTGAAAAGCAATGGGACTTGGTCCTTCCTAGTGCTTCTCTTATCTCTCTCCTTGCCCCACACCAGCAAATGGCAACATCCTGTACCTGAGATTAACAAGGTTCTTTGAACACTCTAAGACAACAGAAAACTACTCAGTGGTTTGGGTTTTTTTGTTGTTGTTTTAACATCATTGTTTTTCCCCTTAGGCTTGTTCTTTTCCAAATTAGTGAGTTAAGCGGACTCACAGAGATGCCCAGTGAGTGCTAGACTGGCTCCAGGGAAACACTAGGGGGGGAATGCTGCTGGGAGGGAGAGGGAGGATGTCGCACATCCTTTTGCCCGGATCCATTGTCTCTCCCAGTCTTGAAGAGCCTTCTTTCAGCTGCCTTATAGCCATATGCCTCAAGGATTTTCCAGCTAGGAAAGAAGGAAAAAGATCTGCTTTCTGTACCTGTGACATACTACCTGAGAGGCACTAACTTGCTATGTTCAGGCTTGCTTCTAATGCTTTGCAAATGTGGGGTAAACCTACTGACTGAAATCTCTTCACTGAGGTCCAAGTCAGCACGTGTATCTCTCATTTGATGAAGCTGAGCATGTCCACAAAGATCATCACCCTCACTCAAGCCACAGTGGTTTTGCTTGTAGTGATGGACAGAGCCCAGAAGGTTCCTGGTTCTGGGATACCATTGCTTCTGTTCTTTATGGTTAAACTGGTCACTCGCCAGCTAGCAGCTTCCCAAAATTACTTCTGGCTATTGATTAAGATTTAGCGTGGGGTAGGAGCCATTGCCAACAGAGTTTGGGGATGTAGCATCTGTATTATGAGGAACAGTTATGGTTAGCTGGTTTTGGCCATTTGTGTCTATCAGCGCCAGATAACAACCTGGCCATGCTTAGTTTATTGAGCAGCCAGAGGTAACATGGCAACTCAGCTGTATGCCCAAGCCCTTCTGTGTTTTCACGTTCCCCACAGCATCATTAAGACCATTAATTTATAATGTTGTTTACATGAAAAGTGACAGTGCTTTAAACCTGTGGTCATGAGCTAATAAATTTACTGTGGCTGTAGTCTCTGCAGGCTTTACAATAGAGCAGCACATGTACTTTCTTACTTGGACTTTCAAAATGATTTTTATGGTTGCTATCACTATCATTATTACTGTTACCTGTTATTATACAATTGCATTAGGACAGATACCACGACAGCTAAGGCTCATGCGGAGCCCAAGGTGTGTGAGACACCCCAGTTCTGCTGGAAGAAAGGCAAAACAGCTCAAATGCCCCTGGGAAGTCAGATTCCCTGCAGAAATCTCTGGCAAAGCACCCACTGCAGTGTTGCTTCCTTCCTGCAGTACAGTCGCTGGAGGAGTGCACAGGGAACAACATTGCCGCAGTGCATAGCAGACTCATGATCAGATCATTAAAGAGCATCTGGACAACTGCTCCAGCAATGACTAAAAGATGTCAGCAGACAATGTCTGACTGCAGCTAGAAAAGCACTTTGAAATAGTTGGACTGATGAAACAATCAATCAGGTTGAAATAAGCTGGAATCTTCCTAGACAGTTTCTTGTACTAAGCTTTGGGCGTGTGATAGACAGGGATGGTGGTTCAGTTTGCTGAGTGAGCATTTGCAGGGTTGTGTTCTCCATATGTCCTCTTCCAGCTGATAGCGGGAATTAATCTCAGAAATGAATAGGTGGTCAGAGAGAAGGAATTAGGTAACACCACATTGCTGTGTAGGGAGTGCAAAGATAATACATCGAATTCTGCTTGCCTTTCTTGTCTCCTTTTACTTCATTTCTGAAAGACAAATCCCGGTTATTTTTTTTACCTGGAGAAGTCAACAAGTGCAGGATGGGTACTGACTGCTGAGACTCAAACAGCTGGCACAACTGGTTTGGAAGACACAGTTGTCCTCTAATGCTGAGGGGCTAGTTCAGAAATGAGCAAACAGCAAATGCAATTTCTTGCAATGTGCTGGTAGAATGAACACATCAAATGGCAAAAAGCCAGCTTATAAAAGGCTTTATCATTACATTTTTATTTTTCTTCCAGAGAAATGGTAGAAAATGGTGAAAACTTCATTGAAGTGCCACTGATTTTTGATTCTGTTGAAGAAGTGGATTTTTACACAGACTTTACATGTCTGGCCCAGAACAGATATGGATACCAAGTACTGCCAACAAGGGTCAAGCAGGAAGGTAACTAGTTTGACTGCTTATTTGGGATTATTATTATTATTATTATTCTAATGCTAAATTATCATACAAACCTTTTATACTGTCAGACCTAGTATCAAGATGACTTACTGCCTGGGGAAAACCTCAAGAAAAGCTGCTTCCTTCGCCTGTAGACCTGTTCACAAAATACAGTTTTTGTGGGTCATTCAGTGACATTTTCTGTAGGGATAAGGATCTGTGCGGGTATATCTGTTCACTGGAGAGGTCTCCACTTTAGATACACTCTGTGCAATGATGGCTCCAGTGAGACTACTGGCAGACTCCCACTGGATGCAGCAGAGCCAAATCCCCTCCAATTCATCAACAAGTAGGAAAAAAGACAATAGCAGAATAAAGACCAGAGTGTTCCTTCTCCTCATGCACAGACTGCCGCCAAAATAACAAGAAGTGTAAATGAAGATTGGTGTTGTTATTTTGGCTCCTGGTGATGGGAAGAGAAGCCTTAAGCGCAGTGCAATTAATGCTGCAGTGTGATAGACTGCTGGCCAAGAACCAGCTGTAAAAACAATGTGAGGCAATGCTAATTGTTTCTTTGCATGACATTGATGAATCACCCAAGCTTGTTCACTGTCTTAGAAAGGCACATGAACATTTACAGGCTTCATTATGAGTTATGACTCACTTCAGCATCCTTTGATGAGCGATTTGGACTCACTTTTCTAAATGATGTGCTGCTCTTGTTCCATGAGTTACACAGGAATTACTACAGAGGAGGCAATCCATGAACCAATATAGGCTGGAATAATCCAAAATGGTCTGGACGAACACTGGTGTTGGAAATTAGCTGTATTTTGGGAAAAAGCTCAGAGTCCTGGCTTGGTCATTAGTAATTTATAAGCCACTCTATATGAGAAAATTAATCATGCAGCTTGAGGGTGGACCAGGTGGTGCTTTTATGTCCTGCTTGGAGTGTCTCTCCTTTCACCAAACTAAGAGAAAGCACACAGCCGCTCTGGGTAAGGGTTGGGGAGAGCCACGTGTGTGCAAAAGGACTGAACTTTAAATTCTCACCCTCTGTTACTTTCCAGTTCTTTCTCCCATCTTCATAAAAAGCTATTTCCCAGAGCGCTCAATCAATAGACCTCTTCCTTTCACTTCTTTTCCTGATCAGGGTGATCAGCCCTGCTGGAAGGTTAGCTTGCAGACATCCTTTTTATTGTGATTCCTCCTCCTCCTCCTTGAACTTAGAGAACTATGTTCCTGGGAGGGTTATTTTTTAAAAATATTCCATTTCTTTACTTTTCCAGCTGTTGGCTTGTCCTGGTACATTACAATGATTCCCATCACATTGGCCTGCGTGATCGTGGCGGGGATATGCATACACAAGCGCTGGAAGCGAAGAGCCGATAAGGGATACACAACAGCAAAGGTTTAAAATTTGCTTTATTCTCCAACCACCAACAGAACAAGAAATCATCCTGGCTATCCTTCACATGAGACACAGAGAGACATTTCAGACTGCTTTCTCAGCAGATGGATATTTATCAGCTCGTTTCCTCTTCTCCGTCTTCTATGAAGTTTTAAACTTTCATTTAATGCTGCCTAGACACAAAACACCCATAATTTGCATGGGACACAAATTACCATGGAATGTGCCCTGGATATTGGAAGGGTAGGGAAAGGGAGGTGCTCTCACCCTTTGTAATTCCAGTAGTCTTAATTTGTAGAAGAATCTAAAAACAGACGATAAGAAAGCTTGCTGCAGAAGGACAATTTCACACTAAGGTGAAAATGCAGTTTTCTTGTGCATCCAAACTTATTTTTCCTTCAGTCTCAAAAGAGTATTTTTTTCCTCTTTTCCAGAGCCAAATACAGTTGTCATGGCAACTGTAGATCTATGAACTTTTCCACAGAAAATGTCATAGGTTTTTTTTGTAGCAGTTGTATTATTCTGTGCTTAAATGGACTATCTCAGAATATGCTCTCCCCAGAGATAATTACATCAACATAACAGATAATTGTACACTGAAGAATTCAGTTCTGTTTATCTACCAGTATCTGATAGCTAGGGATTCATAGGCAGCTGTAACATGTTGTTATCGCTGCCAAGAAAAGAATTTGGAGGGATGTTTTAGTGTTTTGAGAGTTATTTGACTAATATAAAGTTTTATTCCTGGAAGCAATTGAACAGATTGCCAGTAATAATGTACTTGCCCTTCTGTGACTCTCAAGTTTTTCATGACTGGCCTGATTCTCCACTCTGATATGAGTATAAAAGTCTGGCATAGATTCCCATAAACAATGAGTCTGCACCAGTCTGAAGCTGGTGCAGCTTCAGGAACCTTCTGTCTTTTAAACTGAAGCAAGCAAATCACTTACTCATGATGTAAAATGCTGCCTGTTAGGTTAATCTAACTGGATTCCACTCTTGACGTAAATCAGAAGGGAGCAATGGTCAGTGACTGTGCTGTACTTTGAGGATCAGAATAAGTAGAATGACTTGGTTACTTCCTCTTCCGAGAGGTAAGACTTACGATAGCCAAGAAATTGTTCCATCATGTATAATGTGTATTATCTCCATCTGTATGGGAAGGAAAGAGATTCAGCCATAAGGTCTACTTACAGACCGTTCAATGACACCTCTCACAGACACCAAAGATAAAGCTTTTTGTTAGGTAAACCAGAGATCTTTCTAACTCTGTAGATATTAAAAAGAAAAAAAAGAAAAAAGAAAAAAAAGAAAAAAGAAAAATAAGAAGCAAGTTGTAACGTAAGAATGTTAGGACTACACATGGTTCCACAAACTAGGGACATGAACAGCTTGCACCTATCTGGGACTGACCATAATCTAATTCCTTTCCACCACAACTTGTTCAGAGTTTAGCCCAATAAATATCTGGAAGGATTTTAAATGCTAGGATGAGGCTTGAATTAAGAAACCCTTCAATCTGTTAGCAAGAACCTTCACATTTTGTGAGATTTAAGCCAAAGTCTTCCTTTAAATGTTCTAAATGTTTGCTGTGCAGATAACAGGTACAGATACTAGATTTCTGACAGTCTGAGTCAAAGGCAGCCAAAGAAGACCACTGGACTTACTTGTTTCGAGTGCAGGAAGGTGATGATAAACGATGAATATATTTTATGGACAGATGGGAAAAAGGTGGCCACAAATGTAGAAAGCAGTCAGTCCACTTGAATATCTGTTCTTTGAAGGAAGAAAACTGTAGATTAACTGACCACTGCTGGAAGAAACATCAAAAATGGTTTAGGTACATCAGGAATGCTAATTTTTATGAAGCAATTGCTAGTTAGGGAAGAAATTAGGTTTGCCAGTAACTGTCACCTTTCCAAATGTGATTTGTTCTTCCTATCCATATGTATCCTCCAAGAGTAGCGTGATAACACATCTGGCTGTAGGCGTGGGGTTGGATTTCACTGAGTTGTGGAAAAGAAGCAGAACTTTTGGTATATGGAGTATCAGTGCCATAAGGAAGTTAAATACCTCAGATACTCCTCCAAACTAGAGAAGGAGAAAGAAATGTGAATGGGAGATAAAAATTAGGCATACAGAGAATGGATGTTACATATTCAGGGCATCTTGAATACAAGGGGAGTGTAAAGAAAGAAAGGTTCGTCTTTTATTGATTGTTGCTTCTCTGACTACAGGCATAGTAATACTCCACAGCCTTTCACCACAGGAAGTACTCATTCAAGCAAACTACGTAGTGTAAATGTTTTACAGGTAGTCTTGACCAAGAGACCTACACAATGTAAACGTTTTGCATAGATTTGGTTTGTTATGAGCAAGGGTATCACGGTCTGTATTGGTTTTGAAAATGTGATGTGAAAAATGGACAAAAAAATCAAACCCAAAGTGCTGGTGTGTGAGTTGGGTGGGGAGGAAGCTGAGAGGTGGCTCTGTGGGGGTGCCAGCTCTTCCCAGGGGAGGTTTGATTTTGCCAGCGCTCTGCTGCAGAGGAACTTGTCCATTGGGGGCACAAGAGACCCTGGCTCTGTGGGGCTGCGGGATGAGCTCTGTCCTTTAATTCTTCAGCTGCTTCTGCTCTCACCCTATGGCAGTGCCTTGTCACACCAAAGGGGGACCGAATCCTGATGGGCCAAGCTCCCTTCCTGACTGCCACCACGCTCATGGCTGTCCTTGCTCTGCAGTCCTCTGGGCGTCTGGGCTCACTCTGGGCACCTGGTATCATTCTGTGCCAACGAGCTGTTGAAGAAGTATTGTATTCCTCCACTGACTTCTATGGCGAGACTTCTGGGATGGTAAGTTAACACAGATCATCACTGTGGGGATGTGAATTGAGCATGTGCTCCCCAGGCGGGGAGATCTGTCTTATTCACCTTCCCAAAGGCAACATTTTTGTTGCTTCTTTTTTTTTCAGTCAAAATTGGGGAACACCAGTGTCACTTTACTTTAGGTAGGTCTATCCAAGGAAGTTCAGTCACTGACCTCAATGCATTTTGAGGGGAGAATGTCCTGAATCTCAAGGCAAATTGACACTGAGGACTTACTTGTACTGGTTTATAATCAGACCTGAAAAGAAATACAGTAGCAGGGAGCACCACCTCACATCAAAGAGTCAGGGCTCTACACCACAATGTTTCCATTGAGAAAAATTAATGAGGTAAGGAGGATGAGGCCACTGCCTTCCTAGGGCTGTGTGGGTTTATAGCATTTGCCAGAGTGCTCATCTGTCTGCAACTTCAGCGGCACACCTACAGAGGGGAAGAGGCTGGTGTCCCATGGCCTTGGCGTGAATTAGCATCCAGGACAGAGGCTGCTCCTGCAGAAGCAGTTCTTTTCCAGCAACATAGAATCACAGAATCACAGAATGGTTTGGGTTGGAAGGGACCTTAAAACTCATCCAGTTCCAACCCCCCTGCCATGGTCAGGGACAGCTCACACCGAATCAGGTTGTTCAAAGCCCCATCTAATCAGGCTTTGAACACTGCCAGGGATCAGGCAGCCACAGCTTCCTGGGACGAGTTCAGTTAACAGCTATTTTCTTGTTTTACTCAGCATGTGTGACCTTGATGCCAGCTATTCATCCAAATAGGCAGTATAATTAATATTTGACGAGAGTAGCACCTAAAAAAAGGGAACATGGAATTTGGAGAGCACCAAATAATTAGATCTACTGGTTCCCAAATAAAACTCTTAAATAAATGTGGGAGAAAATGGAAATAAGAACTGGATCCACGCACAGAGCTGGTCGTGGCAGATCAAGATAAGAAGGTTACTTTTAAAAGCTTACTTTATTCTAGTAGCTGGGGAGGGCAGGTGTGTGTGCAGGAGGACAAGAAACATGTGGAATACCATTGCCAGGAATAATGCTTTAAGTATGAGAATAGCTGATGAAAGCGTTTGATGATTATTCTGACTCAAATCTGCAAAGCAAAAGGCGCAGAAGAGCAAAACAAAGTAAGGAATAGGTCTTCAGTTTTGAAACTGAGAACTCCCTGTCCACTTGTAACCTCAGGGCTGCTAAATATAGCCTAGGGTGGGGTACTTCTCATCCAGCCTTAGCACAGCCAAAAGGAATACAGCCAGTCCAAGACAGCAAAGCTAGCCATTAATGTTTCCTCTCCACTCAGTGGAAAAAGAGTAATCTCCAGTGCCTAACCTAAAGGGGATGAATTTCCTTCTAGAGGTGTCTGTTTCCACCAGTTTAAGACAAAGTGAGACTAATCTATCCTGGATTACAGGAACAATTGTTTGTGGACCACTGGATTTCAGGTTTTCAGAGAGGTTATAAGAAGAAACAGACCGAAGACCACAGAAATCCTTTTCATAGCTGAAGCTGCTGGATTTTCTTGGGAAATGGCTCTAATGCTGACAGTTCCTTGGGCAGAGCAAGGACACAGGCTCATGCTAAATTAAAGCACTATAAGAGGTTGGGGGGCAGGTACAAAGGTATGTATTATGGAATCCAACAAAAGAGGCAGGCTGAAAATATCTGGTTGATGCCTTAGAAAAACATCTGTGGCCCATGGACCATGTGGCCATGAAGTGCCACAGCTACTACACAAAGAAAAGAAAGAGCTGCTGTATATATGCAGCTAAAGTACATAGAGCCTCCCCAGGACTAGGAGGAAGTCTGTGAGCTGGGGGGTCTCAGGCATGCATGGCGCAGGGCTGCCAGCCCTTTCACAGTGCTCAGCCAGCTTAGCTTCCACTGCCTCCACTGCCTGCCTGCTCTTACCAGGCACTGTTAGGCAACAGAATTGGAAAAGAAATACTGCTGTGTGCAAATGAAGTATCGTAACACCAGCCTGCTGCCAGTGGACAAACAGGCTGTTCATAAGAAACCACTAAAATTATATATAGCTCGTTAGTCTGCTTTAGTGTGTTCATTCCACTGGAAATTATAGTCTGTCTCAGCTTATACATTGGCTAGTATATACGGTGTAAAAAGCTTAATAAAGCAGATGAAATATAGCACCAGTCAATTTTTCAAGAAGGACATGTCGGTATGTTCCATGCACCTAATAATAACAGGGAAGCTTTCAAGAACTCACATAGATCCAAGCTGACTTGTTAGAACCTGGGAAATTCATCCATTACTGAATCTTCAATTGCAAAGTATTGTTTGGCTCTCATAGCTGTTTGTCCCTCCTGGCAGTTTTAGGTTTCTGCACCAGTCTAAATTGTCTCAGAATCTGATGACAGGTACAGGTGCACACAGCAAACTCCTTTGTAGAGTGTTGAAACAGTAGGTGCCTCAGTCCTGATGCAAAGCGAAGGTCCTCTCTTTCTCACTGTCTTTAATGGTTTGTCATCTGTTGATCAATGCCACAGGCGCATCACTTACATGTACTTTAATTTCATAAATATGCATCCATTTCTCTGTGGATAATGAGGCATTAACAGTGTTTCTGTCTCACGGGGCTTGAATGCTACTATTTGTTTAAAAACTTAGATGTCCTGTTTTGCCTTGTTTATAGAGGATTTATCTGTCTGCTAAGCTGTGGGATGAATGAATCATCCTGTTTGCTTGTTTTGGCTCCCAAATGTGCTTCGTCATAAGTGCTAGAGAGGCCAGACTATGACTGGAAGTAGTTGATACTGTGTTTGTTTACTTGCAGAAAAATACTCTCGAAGTAACTTGTGGCTTTCAAGTTGTGGACACAGCTGAACTAAATAATTAGAGGGTGTTATTATTACATGTAGCCTCATTATGTTGCTACCACTCTTCACCTTTTTACTGGAACTTGCAATATCTGGTCTCCAGCTTATTTGAGAACTCTCCAGAGGAGATTGCAAACAAGCCACAATGGTTTCTTAGCTCTCGTCATCATAACCTAGATAGCAACCTGTATAGCTTGTGGATGCTAGAGAGTAGGATCTCCTCTTGTGAGTAGAGAATAGCTACCAGCTCAGAGGAGAAATAGATGCCCTGCCTTCGATCACAGCTGATGGTAGTTTACCTGCTGAATCTAAGCCAGCAAAATGCAGGAGGAAGCACAGTAAAGATTAGAGCTTCATGTCTCTACCTAAGAGTGGCAGAGCTGTATAGCTGATCATTCCTGGCTAAGAAAGAATGTTTTTTCTTATTACTGCATGGATGTGGTGCCATTAAGACAACATGGGTTGTGCAGAAGAAGGTAAGGATGAGTGCAAGAGGGTGGCTTCTCATGGGACAAGCTGCGAAGTGCTGCAAGAACACCTGGACAATAGAGAACTTGTGAGAATAGGCACTATGAGCTTATCTTCTGCCTGGAAAGGAAGAGGCAGGCCTTGGTAACTGCCTGTAAGCACATACAGTAGGACAGTGAAAAAGCAAGGGCATGTAGTTATTTCCACTTGTAGAGGAGATTGGGGTGAAAAATCCATAACCAAAATTAAGTTGGCCGCTAATCATTGCAGCAGTGAGGTCCTGAAAGAGTTTCTTAGCAGGACTAATGGGTAGGAAAAGAAATCACTTTTAACCTGGAGCGGGGTACAGCTATGAAAGGAATTTGGTGTGTGTGACAGCAGGGGGTCTTCCTGCAAGGCTGCATCATGTCCTCTGGCTTTGTGCTTTTTATTTCCAATGAAAAAGGCCTGGACAGCTGAAGATAAAAAAAATGCCATCTAAGAGTTTAATTATTGTGTTATTATTATTTCCTCAGTTAAATCTCCAGTGTCCGTATTTACAGCCCTTTCAAGCATTTAAGGTCTGGAAGATCAAAAGAATTAAACACTGAACACAATTGCTGGATATGTCTTTGTAGACGTGCCCAAGGTCCTAATCTGCTTTAGACTCTGCGGGGAGATGCCAGTTACCCCTGGAAAATAGCCCTTAATGAGACTTGGCTTTCCTCATGGAGGGAGTGATCCAGTCTGTAAACACGAGTGTGTTGTAAGAGATGGTTAGCTCTTTGTATGACCCAAGTGCCAGTGTTATGCAGTGAAGAGGAGAAGGAGGCCCTTAAATGCTGCTGTGTTCTTTTTAACCTACAATGTTGCAGGAGGAAAGTCTCTGTTGTGAATGTCAGGTCACGAGAAACAAGGAGCAAAGAGCACAGTAATGACAAGTGGCAGCGGTACTCTTCCCAGCCCCAGAAGAGTGCTTTAGGACATAGAAACCAGCTGCTGAAACACAACTAGAGGCTTGACAGAAATACTTTAGAGTTTATGGGATCACATTTCAGGGTTGTTGCCTGTGCCTGGATGTTGTGGGTTTTTAACTTTGGTAAATCAGCATTCTGCTTTTATAATTAAAGTGCAATCCTCTCACCCCCCATTAAATCAGTAACTTTAGTTTTTCATCAACTGTCTACTCAGTATGGAGCACTGGTTATGCAGAGGCAGCCTATATACACTGAGTGTATGTCAGCGACCAATTTGTAGTTTTGATTTAGTGCTTGTAAAATTTAGCATTCGCATCCATTCTGTTTGGTTTTGATTAAGAAAACTAATTAAATCCTGCTTTTACAATGATTTTTGAAAGTGGATCATGGGACTTTAGTCTTGTTATTCTGAAAACTGAATTATGATGACGCAATGCTTTTGAACATGCCGCAGCTTGTTTGCACAGGCAAAACATAATTTACAGAGATTATCCTTGGTCCTAGGTCTCTCCAGCCAGTTGGTCCAGTTTCAGCACTTCCTGTTTTTCCATCTTCATTTCATTTGTTACGCTTGTAACATACATTTCAGCAAAGGGACCACCTGTACAATGAGCCTACTCAGGGTGGTGGGATGGGTTCATTTTATTCAGCTGTGCACCTTCACCAGTGTTGCAATCCATGCATGAGGGTGATGAAGCCTCACTCTCTGCGTGGATGTTATCCCCATTTAACCACCTTCCACTGAGGAGCAAGTATTCAGAAAACCAGCAGAAGCAGCAGAACTCTTCCCTCCTGCTTAGGGGGTGTTTCAGTAGGGAGATGGTGACGAAGAGCAAAGAGACCAGTCCCAGTGCAGCTTACCTGTGAGCAGTAGTCCTGCTTCCTCTCTTCACAGGACATCTTGTTGGTGGAAGGATCAAGATGGAAGAAGGAGAGAAAGAAACCTCCACTGCATCTTCTCACATCTTTTCCTTTCTTCTGCTCTGTCAGAGCAGGGGGGAGATGGGGGGGGGGGGGGGGGGGGGGTTGCAAACTGTGGGACCCAGCCTCCTGCATGGGGAATAAAACCAAACAGTGCAACCTGTGCAGTAAATGGGTAGAGACCTGAGTGGAGATGTTGGGTCTTGATGTTTTGGTGTTGTGCAGACAGGACCTCATAGCTCAAGCCCTGGCAGCCTTGCAGGATCTCTCTTCAGCTCTTTGGAACCCCTGGGTTTCTGGGTACTCATTTTTTCTCTTCAAAACAAACCATTTTGCTCAATCATTGAAAGAATTGCCAGAGAGGGAGAAAAAGGATTAAAAACAAGTGGCCTTCTGACATAATTGTACCATAATATCACTGTAGCCTGAAAAAAAAATAGGCTTTTATTTTGGGAGAAACATAACTCCCCCACCTTCCACTCTCCTAAATTCTACTCCTCACAGTGGCCAGGGCAGCTGGCCTGGCCCGCAGGCAACATCCCTTGTACTACTTCCTGTGAGAAATGGGAAAGCCCTATTACTCCAGCGGCACATCTCTACCTCCATGGCTCAGCCCTATCCATTTCAGACCATTTTCTCTGGTCAGCCAAAGTCTCAGGTGATGTCAAGCCTGGCTGTTCATCTTCCTGTGGGGGTATTTGGATGCAGTTACTTTGATTTCAGTTCCTGATGTAGGGATGTTTTCCTCAGGGCTGGGCCAGTTCAGATCAGCTCATGAGGTGGGAGCCTTCAACTCCTCCCTATATATCTAACATGAAATTGGGCACATAATTAACTTTTTAGATACCAACCAAAATATGTCACGAACTCGTTCAGCCTTTCCATGTGAGCCAGGTAAAGCTTTGATGCACGACATCAGGGAGCATAAAGTGTTACAATAAAATAATATGAGCCAAGGCATTTTAGTGTTGTTTTGTTTTTTACAGCACACGTTGATAGTATTGTATTCTCAAACTTCTGCGTTTCTCATGTCATTTTAAACATTGCAAGGGTGATGACTCCAGGTTCATGTGAGAGAGAAATTTAGGTCATGAAATAAATGTCAGGTTCCTAATGAAACACAGTAGGTTAAGAAGCAGCTAAGGTAGTTGCAGCTTTTTTGACTTGGTCTGAAGTTGTGCTTTTAGGACAACTAGTCAATGAGTGCATGTTTTGGCTGAAGAAAGAGGCAATTTTAAAGTTAGCACAGTTTATTTTGCTGCATGTGATTTGTTTGCTCGCTTTTTGACCTTCTTTCTTGCATTCAAAATTCATTGACATTGCTTACATTTATGTTCACAAACATAACAGAATAGACTAAACCCAGCACTAGAGCTTGGATATTTTAGTTTGGCATGCCATTAGCCTGAGGGACATATGCTTCCCTCTGAAGTAGTTTAGACCTTTGCAACTTACTATTCAATAGCTTAATACCTTCTTTAAAAAAGAACGACTAATGAAGTGGTTTGTTGTGCTCTCACAGGCTCCAGAGAGCATTCCAGAACATCACAAATGCCTATGTTTCTTGAACCCACTACCTGGACCTCGTGGCTCTCCATAGGTTAAAGCAGGGTCTCAGATGCTGTTTTTCAGATCTATGTTTGCTCTATGGGTTTGTGGAACTACTTCCTCTACCTCTCAGGGAATACACACAAGTGCAGGATGAAAGGAAAGAAAGGTGTCCAACAGTTCTAATGGTCAGCTAGATTAAATTTACGAAAACTTTCCTGTGTGTTTTTGGGCTTGGATTTTTGTTGACACCACAGTAACTCTGATTCTGCTGCATAACAATACAGAAAAGAAAACCTCAGGAAAGCTTTCTTAATGTACTCAAAACAATTGCTTATCTGCAATTACTTTATCAGGGACATTAAAAACCAGGTGTCCAATCAGTAATACATGCAGCTAGCTTTCTTTGACCAGTATATTCAAAGTTTAATTGCTGCATCATTTGCAAGAAATAATTTACTGATCCAGATGGTTGTCAAAGGGTGGACACAGCATTTGTAATAATCGCCCATGTGTGTTTGTTATAAGTGACTTGTTTGTCATTCCACAGGAGCTTTATGGCAGAGCTAAGGAGGAAATCTGATTCTCAAAGACAACATTCACATCCTTAAAAAAAAACACAAACCAGTCTTCTCTTTCTTTTTCTCTAACCCCTGCTTCAACCCTTACCAGCTTCCTGCTTTTGCAGTGAGTAAGAAAGGAATCCTGCCACGAACAACCTCATGGATTCAATTCCATTGCTTGGTCCATCCTGTGTTCTGCAAGGTGGAGAAAAGAATGTAAAGCATTTAAAGAGTGTGTCTTTAAAATCCTCTATTTTTACATTGGCTAATTTCAGAAGACTTGACTTTGCAGTCTTATTTATGTTCTTCAAACACTTTTTTTGCGTGAGAATGTTTCCCTAAAATAGTTTTTTGTTTACTAAAATTACAGTGGTAAGTTGAACGTTAGTCAAGGCCCATCTGGAGTCAAAGGAAAGGAAGATGTCAATTAGAGACATAGCACTGCAGTCTATAACACATTTTTTGTTGGTGGACACAGAAAAAGGCTGCCATTCAAAATAAGGAATTATGGTGTTATTTCTACTGTTTGCCTCTTGCATGGCTATGTCTTCCACTGGTCCTGACCCTTCCTCTGCTGTTCATAACTTCCGACCTCTGTCCTCTTCTGACTGCACCCAGTCTCAGTCTCCGTCTCCACCCTGACATTTTTCACATCTCTCTTTCCTGTTTTTGGGGCTAGCTGTCTCTTGCAACTTGGCTATGAGGAGATAAAGTATGAAATCATGCCATATGTTCTCACTCAGTATCTCTGTACTCCTTTCCTGGCATCAGTTGAGAAGGAAAGCTTTTCCACAAACATCTGCCAGCTGATGACTGCTTAAACTGGAATAAAGCTCCTTGGTTACCATAAAGATGTACTTTTCCTTCCTTGTATGGGAACAAACCTACACTTTTTCTAGGAAAAGTGTAAGCTAACGCCTAAGGTCACTGGGTTCTTGAGCTGCTTTTTTCAGAAACTTTTAAGCTCTTTGCGTCTTAACTCGCATCCCTCCACACTGCATACACACCATGTCTCTGCACATATAAAAAGGAGAGATTGCATTTGGCTTTGAAGTGTACTATCTCACCCACATCTCAAGACAGAGGTCATCTGTCATTCTCTGTTCTGACTTGCACTACGCCAACCAGACCTATAGACTGAAATCCTATCTTTTTCTTCAAATGTGAAATTTGATTCCCTGAAATTGCAGTGTGTCTAAGTTCTGCACATCCTGCAGCTTCGTCTGTAGATCCAAGACAACAACAACTCCACCTCCTGATTTCTAGCATTATCTAGCCCTCCAGGTCTAATTCTGTGTGGCCTGAAAATTTCCCAAGTGCCTACAGTTGGATGCTGGTATGTGTACAGGAGTGCATGTTGTAGAGTGATGTGCTATTAGAGCTGTGATGTGCTACTACAGCTATGCTGATATTCAGACTTCTTCCAAAAGACAGCTTCTACCAAGGGGCAGCCTGAAAAACTGGACTTTAACATGGCCATGGGTGTTAGTGGCACCTGCCTTTGGTTGAACAACTTCCCCTGGGAAGGGGAAAGACTAGATCTAAGCTGGTTTTTAGAGTGGGACACTGAAATTCTACCCCAAAAGGGTACCACAGCATGCTAGACTGCAGTGCCTGAAACAGCTAGGGAAAAAGGCAGGGGGACTGTCTGGTCCTGTGTCTGGCCCAGGCGCTATCACTATTTTCTGATGAGTGGCTAATCTAAGAGGCAGGCTCATCCCGGGGGTTGGGGAGTGGAGTACCCCAGACTGCTGCTTCCTGCAAAGGTTGTCTGGCTCCCTCTCCTCTGCCTTGCTTTTGCCCATTTCCTAGAATGCAGTGTCGTTCTGCATCCCTGGAAGGGGGAGGATTTGGGAAGGATGGAGAAGGGGCAGCCCTTTTTAGGTCTCTTTCCCCAGTCCTTCCTGTGAAGGAATGATCTAATTATGCCTAGTTCTGTCTGTTACTTTCTTGTGTTTTATGAATTCAGGTTATTTATCTATAGCTATGTCTGTTGATCCTAGTTCTTACTTTTTGCGCAATTCCTTTTGCAACTCAAAAGAGAGTTGTCTTATACAACCTTGTTGATCCCTGCCTACCTGGAAACCTTCGTTTGCATTGGCATTGTCTGACAATTTTGTCAGTTCTGGCAGCAGCTGGCAGATCTACCATACTCCTTTCTGTGCCATAGGAAAGCCTCAGATTTCTTTCCAAATGGATGCTAGGCTGATTCCTTTCTTTGGATGAAAGATTTTCCCAGTCTCCTGAAACTTGTGGTACTGATTTGCTTATGTCAGCCCTGATACATAATGACACAATTAGAGAAAATTAAAGAAATGTGAGAAATATACTTTGTGTTAGTTAATTTCCTGCTCACAGATTGTGTCAGAGCTAAATATGTCCCACATGAGAAAAGTCTTTCAACATAAACTGAAAAAACCCCAAATATCCTTAGTAGTTAATATCTGATTTTCAAGAAAGGTTTGAAATTCCTTTACTTCAAATGAAAAAGATTTCTTTTCAATTTATTCTATTTTATTATACACATGCACTATAGAAATAGTATATATATATATTTATGTAAGATAGGATTTATCCCTATATCTTTATCCTATATTCTTTTTCATATAATTCTTCCTCCTTTTCACAACATATAGTGAGATATTTTATTACAGTCTGGTCAGTTAATATCATAGCTAGATTATATTAGGATGCTGGTTTAGAAGAGTGTGGGAGAAGACAAAAGAGGCACATATGAAGCTTTTGCCTGCACAACCAGATTGTACATGATTCTTCTGAAGTCCAGAAAGAGATGGAAGGCAGACATGTTCAATGTTTTTAGTTAAAAATATAAAGGAAAAATAAGAGATCTGCTGGGAAAGAAACAGAGGAGGACAGAGACGCCCCAGCAAGTTCTGGGAATGCGTTAGTAGCAGCTTATTATTGTAGATGTAGAGGAAGTTAATAGATAAGGGACAGTAATTAAATCTGTTTGAAATTTGATTCAGCCAGAGGTCAGATGGTAATGTGAGTTATAGGAAACTACAAAACAATAGCATTCCAAATAAAGGAAGGAAGCCCTGAATCGATGCAAGGCAGACAGGTAGGAAGATATCTTTGGAAGAAATTCCAAGGAGTATCTAAGGAGCAAGAACTCATGTAAGAGACAAATAGCTGATTAAAAACAAGGCGGGTTTGCCAAGAACAAAACATGCCTTACCAGTTCTGTTTCCTCTTTTCCAGGATAACTGGCTTAGTGTTAAAGGTGGAGCAGTAGCTGTGGTATATCTCAGATTTAGGAAGGGTTTTGAGGAGTGCCATAAGTAAGCTAGGGAAATGTTGTGGAGGTGATGGAAACGTAAGGTTGGTGCTCAGCCAGCTGGAAAACTCTACTCATGGAGTAGTCAACAATGGTTTTCTGTGAAATGGGATATTCCAGGACAAGGTTGCAAAATTAACTATTGCAAATGGTTTGACTTTAGCTAATCTAAGGTAGGTTACAATGTTGGTGATGGACTAGGAATAGTTTCATGAATTTATACTTCAAATTACAGTAAGAAAGTGTGGAAGCACATTGAAGATGAACAGCAAAGGTCAAAGTGAGGCTGGTATGTTCAGGTGACATGAGGATAAATCCAAGAAAAAAAATATCCGGAGAAAAAATTTAGTGGTATTTGGGGAACTGATTAGGCAATAGCTGCTCTGCAAGGAATATGGAAAACAAAGTCAACCAGGAATTGAATTAGTCAATAATGCAAAGCAGTTACAACAAATACGATCTGTAGTGACATGTACTAACAGGGATCTTTTTCATAAAACAGGAGAGGTATTTATTCTACACTATTCTTATCAGGAAAACATTTTTGGCATTCAAATTTTATTGCATTTTGGATTTACATTTTGAGAAAGATGCACAGAAATTGGAGAGAATCCAGAAGAGAGATCCAGGAAGAAGAGTTTTGGAAAATATGATTCATTGGGAACAAGTTTAAACAGCTGAGTTTGTTCATATGAAAGAAGACTAGTTCATATAAAAGAAGTGAATATTGATAACATGATAACAGACTTCCAAGATGGCCAAAAGATAGCAAAAAGCCAAGTTACATGTTCAAGGGATTAGGACAAGCAGTTATCTCTTCATTTTTGCATGGAAAAATACACATTTATGTAGTCCATTAGGGAAACCTTGTTCTACATTAGAAAAACTCTACAGCTGAAATAAGTTTTTCTAATTTAAGCACAGAAATAGACTATGGTGAGGGAGAATATGAAATCTTTATGATTATGTTAAATATCCATCAGGATGCTGCAGATCTACCAGCCATACTTCAGGACAAAAGCACAGGTTAAACGACCTTGTGAAATCCATTCAAGCTACAGCCCAGCTTTTTCCTCCAAGGTCCTGTGCAAGGGTTTATAGAGTCATTCCCTCTTCTCCCAGGCAGCAGTGTACCTGTTCATCAGTTTAACACATCAAGTCCTTTTTTAACAGGCTTCTGTCTGTAGTTCCAACAGCTTTATCAGTTCTTGTGGCCTTCTTCTGAGTTAACCTCTTCCATGTGTGATCCAAAGTGGAGACAGTTTTGATTCTTTGTTAATCCTTTAATACATCAGAGCTTGTCCTGGACTGTGCTAGAAACATTCCTTAAAAAGAAAAACATAGGTGGCAAAAGCAGACTCAACCTGCAAGGAAGTCTTTCCAGCAGCCTGCTTTCCCTTGACTTCAGGCTAGGGACAGATACGTGGTTTAACCTATTCACAGAAATACCATGTGTACTTTTGGTACTCTAAGGCTGTATTTCATTGTTGAATGTATGGCATACAATCTGAGAGGCTTTTCTTTGGAAGTCTTCAGTGACATTTACAAATAGCAGTATGCAAAAATCACCTGAGCACTCTTCCCACGTGCTTCCACCTTTCTAAGTCTGTCAACACAAATACACGTTTTATATATACGTGCAATTCAATTTTAGTTCAGGTTCACAGGTCAAATAACAATATGGAATCATAGAACCATAGAATAGTTAGGGTTGGAAAGGACCTTAAAATCATCGAGTTTCAACCCCCCTGCCATGGGCAGGGACACCTCACACTAAACCATGTCACCCAAGGCTCTCTCCAACCTGGCCTTGAACATTGCCAGGGATAGAGCATTCACAGCTTCCCTGAGCAACCCATTCCAGTGCCTCACCACCCTAACAGGAAAGAACTTCTTCCTTATATCCAATCTAAACTTCCCCTGTTTAAGTTTTAACCCGTTACCCCTTGTTCTATCACTACAGTCCCTAATGAAGAGTCTCTCCCCAGCATCCCTATAGGCCCCCTTCAGGTACTGGAAGGCTGCTATGAGGTCCCCACGCAGCCTTCTCTTCTCCAGGCTGAACAGCCCCAACTTCCTCAGCCTGTCTTCATACAGGAGGTGCTCCAGTCCCCTGATCATCCTCGTGGCCCTCCTCTGGACTTGTTCCAGCAGTTCCATGTCCTTTTTATGTTGAGGACACCAGAATTGTACACAGTACTCCAGGTGAGGTCTCACGAGAGCGGAGTAGAGGGGCAGAATATAACTATATAATTAACTTTGTGATTTTGCATTTCTAAATGAACCCAAGAATCTTTATTTAACATTTCCTTTTGCATTTTTTTTTCTTTCTTTCTGTATAAGCTTCCACCTTATGTTATTTGTTTTTACCAGTGAAACAGGACATTTCTTTCCTTCACTGTTTGTTTTTTGGGTGATTTGCACAATGGCTGCAGGAACTTGGACGTCAGCAGCTGGTTAACAAACAGGTTAGATTATTGACATTGACACTTGTGTCGGACATGCAGCCTGTAAAGGTTGCTCAAGGCTTTTCTATTGAATTTTGGTTCTGATTATCTTGTAGTAATTTTGTAACCCGTTTCAAATATGCACCTTTGCGCTTACAGGTAAGTGAAAATCCCTGGATATTACTTGGAAGAAACTGAAAAGAAAAAACAATTAAAAATGGTTAAAAAAACCCTCAAACAGATCTGAATTTCATAGTTCAGAACTACAAGGTCACAGCCAGTGTGCAGCTTTTTAATGGTTATAGCACCATGAGAAATATCTTTGCTTAATTAGATCATTGCAGGAACTTTTCCTAATAAATCTAATTGTAAAGCAAACTCCTTTAAATTCTTTATTTCTTCATTCCCCTCCCCCCCCCCCCTTTTGTCAAGTTTAGTTGGTTTATGGGACTTTAACATGACAAAATTGAAAATCAAATAGAAGAAACTCAAGTTATATGTTAGGGATAAATACGGTTATCGTGAGATAAGGATAAGTTTTTCCTCCCCTTACCCCTACCATTCTGTAAAGGGTCAAGAGATAGAGGTCGGCATGAGCTGCTGTCTGCACGTGGAGAGAAGTGCTGTGTCTACAACTGGCACATCAGACTATGGGGCTGAAAGATGATGTTCTGGAGAAGCACCGTAACAGGAAAACAGGAGATGGAGCCTCCAGGGAGAGCAAAACCTCCTCCCATCCGCATACACTTTCCCTGTGCATCTTCACTGGCTATAACATAAATGTACTAGCTGCAAGTACATGGCTTGGCATCCAGCTGGGTTGGGTTATACAGGGCTGAAATGCCTGTAAGGATTAGTCAAAGGCTGGCTGAAATTTGCAGTGATTAGTCACACTACTTGAGTGTAGTGTGATGCCATCAACACCAGCAGCAGTGGGAAGAACAAGGTGTGAGAGCACAGAGGAGCTTTTGATCCAGTGATACAGATGGAAGTGGAGTGTGCTGGAGAAGATCCCAGAGTTTTCAAGTTTTCTCTTAAAAAAAAAAATAGAACTTTGTCAGAAGATATGATGCAGAAAGATCGTTCAGTAATAATTTGGCTGAAGAATAACTGATCGCTGGGAATTTTGTCTGAGGCTAATTGGCAGAAACTTGAAACACACTGAGATGAGAAGCTCATTCTTAATTTCTGGTGGCTTGCCTGTATTCCGAAGTGCACACAGCTGCCCTTTCAGTTCAACTCTAGCCTGCTGATTGCTGTTAACCAAAATGTGCCTGTCATTCAAGTACGCTCTACCCCGTCCCAGCACAGCTCAGAAGCCTCTTGGGCTGTTTCTTCTCAGCAGCTGCATTACTTTTGAATGTGCTGAGACACAGCCATGCCACTCTGACAGCTTTGGTAGTAGTACCTAATTAAATACTTGTGAGATGGTACCATTCAAACTGTGCTAGAGGTAGCCAAGCAGAACAAAACCAGCCTTGTCTAAAACCAAAACAGGATTTAGTGTCATATGCTTTTAGTCACATGATTTAGTTTTGGGTAGTTCTGCCTAAAACTAAACAGTAGGAGGAGGAGGGAGCTGGACCCAGTAATCTGTATGGGTCCCTTCCAACTTGAGATATTCTGTGATTCCAAAAGCTTGGAAGCTCATGCCAGAGCACTGAATCTGGAAAGAGACAGTGCCTGGAGGAAAGGAAGACAGATTGGAAGCAGCATGATCAGAGGAGGTTTAACTATCAGTGTTCAGTTAGCCCCCTAGTCTGTTTTTTTTTTATCTTAGTACTGTCCTAGCTTCAATACCACTTCTCTTCTGATTAAGGACTTGGTGCATTTATGAGCTCCATGGATAGCCTGAACCCAGAAGTGAAAGGGCTTTGTAAGAGCCGGGCCAGGAAAGATATGCAACGCATAAAAACTAAGAATTGTGGCTTCCCAAAAACCGGTGGAAACATCTTTAGCAGAAACTGTGCACCCTTCCAGCTGAGCTTGAGATTCCCAAGGGCAACTGTGGATTGTTACTGTGGGCTGCAGTTTGCACACAATCTGTATACGCTTGTAATTGCACTCGAGCAGTCTCACAGTTACTCATTATTTCTGCTGCATTAGTACCCCAAGCAGGATCAGGGCTGCTGTCTGTACTTCACAGAATGCGAAGCAAAAGATTTGCCCTTATAGAGATATGCATATTTATGTGTCTCTTCAAACCTATTTAAAACTCCAGCCATTCTCCAGTTTTCCATTGACATTGCCCTGCAAGTGGCGAAAGCCTTCCCAATAACTTTAGTCAGAAGTAAATCAGGTCTGTAAGTAAAAGAAGCCATGTGAAAGAGGTGCACGCTTCACTGGGATACATAGCACTTTAATACGCAGAGTTCTGCAATGAGCCTGGCTTTCAAAAGTGAAGGGAAAAAGCATGTAACAATTTTTTGGGGAAATCATCCTAGAGACCATTTGGTCATCCCAAAGAGCAGTTGCCTTTTACAGTAAATCCATTTGCCCAAAACTCTTGCACAAAAGGTTCAGAACAAACAGGACTCATGCTGGAGAACAGCTTGCTGAAGCAGTTCTTGAGTAGGAAGGGTCTAAAGGTTTATCTCAATAATTAGCATACTCATAGTGGAAAGCAAACCTTGTTCCCGGTCATTGGTATGACGTGTGAGCAGATGTCACACTGAACCTGAATGAGGCATACAGTTTTTAGGGCTGTATGGTACTCGAGGCACACAACAGAGTACAATCCTATTCCCACTCAAAATAAGGGCAAAGCTCCCACTAACTTCAGTCTCTTATCCTGCGTGCATATACACAATGAAAATTTCCCTGGTGGCAGATTATGAGTATGAATGGGATATGTGAAGAAAAGCAAGCCTTCACTTGACTTATGCTCCCATAAATGTGGGTTTGGCAGCTTCCCACTTTTCCTTACCAGCCCTTAAAATACTTAACTGTTAAGTTCCTATTACAGGAAGATTATAGTTACACTAAAGAATGAAAGATTTCTTCCTTAAGGACAGGCGACTGCAGCTCCAGATAGGCTCTCTCTGCCATAGCATGGGCTTGTGTACTGTAAACCAGAGCTTTGCTTTTGTTGTGGTTCATTTAAGATCCAGATAATTCATACTGGAAGGAGCAGGTCAGCACTCAATACATTTTTTTCTCTTTTGTACGTCAATGACATAAATGGTAAAAAAACAGAGGGAACTTCCTGGTTTTAGGAGGCTCTGCAAAGGCAGAAGAAAATGGCATCAGTGCTTAAGCAGTTGGGATCGTTTTTAGCTACGTATGTAGTGCAATGATTAAATATTGGTGTGGTTGGGCTCAAATAAAAGCTGTTCTGACTGCAAGTGCTTTAAAAATAAAAGAGAGACAGCAATTACTTAATTAGGCATCTTTATAAAATAAGATGGCAAGTTTTCCTACACCGTGGGAGAGGCCTGTGTCATTGGGGAAGAACAGAGTTTTCTTGATTAAAACTTCAGTCACTGGAAAATACCGATTTATTAAAACCAAAGCTTCCTTAAAAAAATTCATTCTTTTTGGCCAAATTAATTTCCAGGAAGAACCTTTACAGGCTGAATTCTTTGTCCTAAAGGAAGTGAAGCACGAGATTGAAACTCTCTCGCCCCTGAAATCTTGGCTTTTCTTCAGGAGCTAGAATGTTCTTTCTGGTGAAAAACATAAAAATTTAATCTTCAACCCAATGTGCTAAGTAAAGAAATATCCAGGTTTTGGTTAACTTAATTGAAAGGATGGGGGTTTTTTCCTCATAAATTCTTTGGATATTGGAGTGCATGTCCACAGGCATTTTGAGCTAATTCAGATAATTCTCTGGTAGTTGCTCCCCCAGTTCATGTTCAAGGAATTATTGGAACATGTGGCTTGCCACAGATCGTTTGGGGTTTTCTCTCAGTCTGTACTGATAAGGCAATAAGAAAGAGCAATGTTTTAGCAACTCACTTGGCCTCTTCACTCTGAGAATTCATTCATAGACTGTAATAGCTGGAACACTGCTGGCACGACCAGCTTCAGTGTGTCACAGTGAGAAATACTTGTGCTTCTTGCAACATTAGACCTGGCACTCATATATGAGTCAGCTGCAGGATGGATGCAATTGACACCGGTATGGCTTAATTATCACGTCAAACACTGAGCTCAAGAAATGCTGTGGGAATGTAGTTCCTGTGGTGCTTTTCATATTGCATGTTACCCCCTTTTCTCTCCTGTCTAGCAAGAATTTCCTCCACCATCTGTAGAGCAGCAAGGGTTTGATTTCCATCTAAACCTGAGATAAGCTGCAAAGTCCTATATCAGTTCTAGCCTGGAAGCACTTTTCTTCCTCTTGAATGGCAGCACCAGACTCCTACCAGGGAGAGAAGAGAACGGCATCCTCTTCCCCCCCCCCCACTGTTGATAGGAGTTCTTTAGTCTGCAATTTCATTTGAGTGGTATTAAGTGAAAAATGATGGCATATCACACAGTCTGACTGAGGCTGGTTCAGGTCACTGCTGATGCTCACCTGGCATGAGAGTTCTCAGGGGAATCCTACCAACATCTGTGCTGGGATAAGGGGCTTTTGCCTTGTTATTCTCAAACGGGAGAGGTGACAGACTCTGGGTGTGCTACAGAATTATTTAGGCAAGTCAAACACATTAAAACATGCTGTAAGACCTATGGAAGGGTCTGACTGAATTTTCTCACATTTTGTCTGATAAGAGATTTAAATTTGGTGTGGAAAAATACGAAGTCTTTCTGTGCCTGTGGAAAAGCCATACTAGCTGTACCAATGGCTGTCTCTTCATTAGCTGCCTGTGTTCAGGAAAGGAACATTGATATCACTGTGACTAGTTCTCTGAAAGCATCAGCTCAGTGGCGAGCAGCAGTCTGTCAGATGGTCTATCTGGTATTGTTCAGAAAGGCACTAAAAAGGTCCAGATTCTGTGTAGGGTTAGGTACATTAAATAACATTAGGTGGTTTCATCAAAGCAAGCACATCAGTGTCTAGGAAAGAGTGTCTAATTCTTGTTCTCCCACCACCAACAAAATACAGAACAGAGGAGGGTGTCACAGATGGCTAGTGGAGTGGGGTGGCTTCACTAGGAGGCTCTGCAGCTTGGAAATGCTGAGAGGATCCTCTGAGTCATGAATGGTAATGGAGAAAGTAACCAGGAAAAGATGTGCTCATTCTTTCTCACATAATCAGAGAGCAGGGTGCCTAGCTAATTACTGAGTGGCAGGTTAAAAAAAGAAGCAGCAGAATGTTCCTTTTTAATCACAGTTGGTGTTTTAATGATTAATGTGCCAGGCATTTCCAGGGGATGCTGTGGAGGCAAGAAAGATACAAAGTTTAAAAAGCGGCTAGACAGAGCTATGGAGGAAAGTTAATTAGTAACTATTGAATAAGGGCATAACCTTTTGCTGCTGGGATACCTGAAATGCTGTTACTGGAATATAGAAGAGTACAACAAACATAGACAAACTCTCATTAACCTCGTTCCACTAATGCTTTTTACAAGTAGCTGCAGCTGGCCAGAGTTAGAGACAAGAAGCTGTTTCAGGGGCAGTAAGGCCCCTTTGTTTGGCTTTATATGCCTGCCCCTGCCACACTGGTTCTAGCAAGGGACAATTTTTAGATGCTTCTGTTTTGTTAACCCATAAGCTGCTATGCAGAATGAATATAGGCGAATGATTTGGCCTGTTTCTTATAGCAGTCATTTTTATCAGTGACCGCTAGGAAAAATGAGGATTAGCTTTGCTAGAAACAAATGCAGAATCAGCATGAGATCAGATAATGCCCTATCTGTACACATCGATGTAAAGGAAAGTGGGAAGGTAGGTGTCATGGTTTAAACCCAGTCAGCCACACAGTTTCTAAACACAGGACAGTAGGGCAGTGGAAAAAAGATATGAAAAGGTTTAAAATCTACATGAAATATTAATTCCATGATTCTGTGCCTAAAACAGACTTTCAGTCAGTTTATTTAGTGGACACATAAGAGAATGAGGTTAAAACAAACAACTTAATGTGCTGTTTCCTGGTTATCATAACATAACAAAGTCTTAGTTTCTGCCATCTTCTGGGGCTCCTTAGAGACACGGCTGCTTAGTTTCCTGTTTGGACTTCCTAAAGGATGCAAGCAGTAAATGATGCAGCATAATGAAGGGATTATCATCCAGACAGTGCTTTCTCTTTTCCTTTGGCTCTTCCCCAAACATGGCAATAATGTTCAGGAGTCACAAAAACGGGACAGCGTGCTGCCTGCATGCTTTGATATCTGTACCACTTGTGTGTTTGTGCACAGAGCATTTTAATCTTTTCCAAATGAAAGGGCTTTTGTCATGGATTCAGTCATTAGCTTATTTTAAAGGACCAACCACAGACCGGCATTCTTTGCTAGAAGTTAGACCCATCACACAAGAAAGAAACATTAGTCAACATTTGACATTAGTCAAAGAACGTTAGTCAAACATTTGACATCTTTATGAGTGTTTCTAAGTTGACATGTTTTTTTGATGTCCTCTGACTCCTGGTTAGGAGCTAAACCAGAGTTGGTGAAAGAAAGTAGAGTTCTCTTCATCATCATAGACTTGAGATGAGATCTGCAATCCATAAATATAGATATATAGTTGAATTTATATTCTCCAGTGATTTCTCATCACTGAAGGCATTACAACAGGAATACACAGTTGAATGGCTTAAATTAATTGTGTGGATTGTAAATGGGGAAAGTCAGACTAAAGACAGTCTATCATATTGAGGTATGAACACCTGATAAATACATGAATAGTGAGAATGATACTAGATAAACCCCTGATATCTGCTGAGGTAAAATCATCACTGCCAACTAATGACAACTGCTGCTCAGGTCCTTTGCTAAGATCACTCTGAACAAACATGTAGAAGCTGTTAATGGGTTTTTTTGTACTGCAAAGGGAAAACCAAACCATATGAGTTGGATCTTCTTTCTAAAATTAGAAGCAAGTACCCTAGTGAGCAAAAGATTCAAGAGAACCATAGTATTTCATAGATGTTGGACAGGCTGACCCACAGGTGTTACAGAAACCATGTTATGGGAGTGATTTAATGTTAACTGCACCATTTTAAACCTCAAGCCATCTTAGCCCAGAGCTGCAGGTTTGCATAAGTTCACATTGCTCAACTTTTGTCAGCTCAGATTTGCTCTTTGCTTTCCTCTAACCATAAACATTCAGCAAAAAGAAGCTATGTTTAAATTAGCATCACAGCATAATCTTGCAGCTGTGTTATTAAAATGGACAGAACAACTCCATGATACTGCTGATATGAGTTAAATCTCACAAGCAATTAAAACTTTATATTCAGGTTCTCAGTCTACATCAAGTTATTCACTGTAAAGGGGTAAGTGTGAAGTACTCCATGTGGTATAATAACCACAATTTGTCTGACTACCTGAACTCTTAATTAGCTAACCTTTTTAGAATGTCTCTAGACACAAAGGAGGCATGTGCTGTGTTACTTCCTTAAGTTCTGGATTTCCAGGCATTCATACCGTCAATCCGAGTAAAGGAAGAATATTACTTGAGCCCTCAAAATGAGATTTATTTTCCACAGAAAATAAGGGATGGGGGCTCCTTACCATGTACTGAGGTGTCTCCCCAGCATGGATTCAAAGCATGGCTGAGGCCTGTAGCTGGACCACATTGACTCACTCCACTCTCAGGTACTGAGACCTCAGGACTAGACACAAATTAAACTACATGTGTCTTCACAAAACCTGTGCAAGATAGAAACAGAAGGTGGGGGAAGACAAACATGGTTGAAAGCTAGGTTTAAAGTGATCTTCACAAACTGTGGTCTTTCCCACAAGAGTCAGCCTACATTGCTCAGGAAGTTTTAAATGCTTAGGGCTATAGTGTGCTCCCGGTTGCCACACTGTGCAAAAGCAGTTTCTGTTTTAACAAATTTCTTTCTTTTTCTGTGGCTTATGTGGTCCCATTACTGTGATATCTTTACCTTATAAAATTAAACATTACAAAAGCCATGTGCAGAAAGCAATGCTGCCATCCCCACAGGAATATTCAGCACAGAATTCAGCAGTGTCTGCGCCACCTCATGGGGTTTCCAGTTCCATTTTTCATTCCAGTTTGGGGGGGAACTCCAGATCACTTTATCTCTTGAAACTCCAAAAATATCCTGCACATTATCTCACTTGTGTTGCTTTTTTGACCTATTTGGTTAACCAAAATTCAGCACCCTGCAGGTTGTCTCTGTCAGGAGGAGAGATTGATGATGGACTCAGATATCTTTGATGCACTTCTGTTTGTTCATGTTTTGCAAATTAAGTCATATTTCCTGACCGCAGAGTGTTTTGCATAGGAAACTGTTCTTACTCACAGTTTCAAATCCCATTCAGTGAGTTTTATTAGACAGTTTATTAGACTTATTCTTGAACTATAGATTAATTGTGGTTGTGCAATACAGATTTAAATTCTATGCTGCGTATATAACTTATTAACAATTAGCTGAAGTTTGGTGTTTGATGTATTTGAACAGTTTGCAGGAAAGCAGAGCCTTAGGCTGGTTACTACTACTGATAGCGCTTTTGACCCATGGGCTCACAGAAAATTGCATTGGAACAGGAAAGCATCTTTTGCAAGCCTGTGAAATGTGATTGCCATGCAATGCAGGAACAAAAAGCACAGGTGGTCATCTAGTCGGATTTTGTTGAACAAAAAGCAGAAAAACAGAACACCTGAAGCACCAAAACTGTTGCCAGCTACCAGGAACTGGCTGCAGAAAAAAGAAAAGGCAGAACAAACAGGCTGCCTTAACCCAAGTAGGATTTGGCATCCTGCAAGTTACAGAGAGGGTATCTATTGCAGGAACCGATCGCTCCAGACACCAGTGTTGACCTGACTTCCTATCCCTATCTTCTTTTTTTATGGAGCTGACACCTGACAGGGAGACATTAGAAAAGGGGTACTGGGTCTATCTGTTTACCTAAGAAAATCTATACAGTGGCTCATAGACATCAAACATTCCTAAGGCTGATGCTGTTCTTTCCAATCACACCTTGTTACCTGCATAGCTTTTGTGGCTACTTCTTAACAGTCTGAGCGCCACGAGCTATTCCCACGTATTTTATGCCTATGCTTGTGTGACATTTTCAACACATGATGTGGCATATGACCATGCAGTTAAAAGCAGGACTACAGTGTTTGCTATGTTGTGCTGTAAAGCTCTTCTAAGAGTCCCAGCTTTTTGTCCCATGACTATAGTGTTTGCTACCTTGTCCTGTAAAGTTCTTCTAAGAGTCCCAGCTCTCTGTCCCAGACATCTCTTCTGAAGAAGAAACATACTTATGACATAGAAGTATGGGATGGCAGAAAGTAGTTTTTTTGTACTCAAGCTCTGCTAAAAAAGAGTAAAATACAAGAGCTATACAAAGGGATGAGGTTGAGTCCCAGAGTTTGCCTTTCAGTGGGACTTCAAGGCTTGGGATGGACAGCTGGCAGGGGTCAGAGACACTGTGACTTTGGACATTCAGCAGACACAAATCTGTGGGCACAGGATGTTAACAGAACGTGGGGTAGATGTTATGATGCCCTTGCAAGTATTTATAGCCTTCTGGAACTGGAGGCAGACTGAAAGAGAGCTCTTATAGACTTCAAAGCACCGAGCACTCCCACCATGTGGGCTGTGGATGTATTTTCCTGTGCAGTTCATACGCTGCAGAACCAGGATTGTGAAAGAGGGCGGAAGAGATCTAAGGATGAATAATCAGAGAACTTCAAGCACATGCTGTCCAACACGAAAACTTCAAATCTGTGCCCTGAACAAGTCTGGGGGAGGGAGAGACAAAACGCATGAGTTTTTAGCTAAGAGGATAGAAAAATATGTTCAAAGGTCAACTTAAGAAGTGAAAGAAGCTGAACACGATATAAACCCAATTCCCCTTCACCATCTTTTTTCAGTGGGGGCTTCTGTGACCAGACCCTGAGTGTGTAGGCTCTAGAGAAGCGGTGGGCATAGCAGGGCAGCAGGAGCTTCTTTTTGCTGAATGATGCCCCAGCATTTTCAGAAGGAAAACCTCATATCTTCAGATAAAGCCAGAAGAGATCAGGTGAAGTACTAAATATAACTAAGATATGAAAGAAAAGTAATGAGATGGAGTGTTGCAAAATGAAAAGTGAAGCACCCCATGGAATTCTCTGCTAATTTTCAGTGGGGTTTTGCTTTGGGGTTTTGAGAGTTCCTGGGGGCAGAAATGCAAGCTGTGCAAGTCCTGAAGGGACTGTACACTCTGTCCTTCCACTTCTTGAGATGACTCTTTTCTTCCAAATGCCAGAAGGCTGCTTGCCTGCCCGCCCCTGTACTTTCAGAGTATCTCTCTCCCCTGTGCAATCAAAGGGAGTCTAGTCATCACCTGAAGTTATTTTTAATGTTTAACGTGGAAACACCTATGTAAGTGTGAAACAGTGTCACAGGAAATTGAGTAACTGGGGCAGACTTTTTCCTTTTTATTTATTTATCTTTTTTAAATTGCTTAAAATGATTTGATCTGTTTTATCCCTGTAAATCTTTCTTAGGCTCTATTTAAAGATACAGTTCAATATGTAAACTATATATTAAACCTGTATTATTGGTGTAGTTTCTGTTTCTGTATTATAAGCTTTTGTTAAAAATACATCTAATTAGAGACATTCTACTTTTCAATGTTCAAATCAACTCTTCAGCTGAAACTCAGTCTCTGAAAGATTCTCGAATAATTCTGTTGTTGGGAATGTGATATTTCTGGCTCAGCCTGTAAGGACTTACTTACATAGAATTACTGTGCTCAACGCAGGGGAATTTGGCCACAGCAATAGATAACTGAGTTTGGCCTGTGCCTGGCTGATGGCTCTTGAGAATGCGCCAGACTCAGAGGAGACGCCAGCATCATTCCTGCATCTTAGAAGCACTTTGAACTCAGCCTGAGCTCAAGCTGCGTAGCAATACTGCACATTTTCATGGAGGGTAACTGGAGATGCCCGAACCCTTTCTGAAAGTGCTTTTCTAGACAGGAAAGGTCCCAAGCCATCCTTTGCGTCTGATTTTAAAATAAGGGACATACACTCAAAATTCTGAGAGGCTCGAGCACTACTCACACCTGACATTTCCTCTTGGGAATGAATACCAGCAATTTAAACCTTCTTGCATGACATTCATATTATCTTCTTTTCCAAAATTAAGATGTTTTTAGCTGAATACACAACAAACCTTCACAGTAGTGCACTGCAGGCTATGAACTGGAACTGAAGTCAAATTTCAAGTAATGGTGTATCACATAAATCCCAGTTAAAAGCGTGAGAGATGAAAACAATATAAAAGTGTAGAAAAAAATTTGAGGTTAGTGAAAAAGCCGTTTTACAAGGATTAGGCTCTGATTTTGGTCAGCAGGATACTGATCATTCAAAGATTAAAACCAAAAAGCTTATTGTGCTGGATGTCTTCAAATTGTTAGACTCAATAAGAATAATAAGTGAATGGTTCATGAGCTTGTCCTGTACATACAAGAATTCATATTAAAATTTATAATTAATTCATATTGTAATGTGTTAGCTCTGTGTTAATATGAATTTCTTCTGAAAGTGTAGAAATAAATTTTAAAAGAAGAAAATATTCATAGCTACGTACAGGGATGCAATTAAAAGCAGATGTTATTTCTGATGAGATTATGCTATCACTTACACAATATAGTCCCATGGCTCACATGATTGATGTACAGGATCACATGACTGATGTACAGGATTTCATAGTTACTTCTATAAGTGTTTCAATCAATGAAGTAAAAAAGTTAAAAAAACCCCAACAAACCCAAACCAAACCCATTTAAAAAAGTAATATTTTTTTATTATATAATTTCCAGACTGTTCCTTCACTAAGATGATTCAAAGTTCTTCAACTTCCATTTATCTTGCTAATCTCAAGCAGTAATTCAAGTCAGTCTAGTGATTCATTTCAGATGGCTGTTTCAGCATCTAAGTGGGAAAGTCAAGGTCAGTCAAGATAAGTACCGATATAAGAATCAAGTATCTTATGTGCCTCTGTTACAGATTTGGACTTGTTATTTCTGCTGTATGTGCATGCCAGATTAAAGATTTTATATTACAGAAGCAGCTTTATACTCAGTGTCTCATTCAAATCTATTAGAACACCAGACTAGTTTACTTGCTGACTGTGGAAGCAGAATGAGATTTCTTCCATCAATTTGGGAATGGGAAAGGGATTCATTATTTTTGCCGTTTGTTTTGGTTTGGTTTGGTTGTTTTGGTTTGTTTTGGTTTTTAGATTTTCGTGAGGAAGAAATCAGCTTACTTGGGAATTAGATTATGTCACATTCAGAGCAAAAGTATCTGTGTATTGCTCAGAACTGAATCAGTACTGATTTTTTCTAAGTTCCTCCTGTTGAAAGAGTACAAACAAATACATCTTTTTCATGCTCTGTGTGTGCTTGTTTAAGATGTATGAAGTTCTTGGGAGGGGCTGAGAAGGATATCAGGAGTTTTATCACTTCCTGACATATTTGTATTAAACCAAATTACTTCATTCCTGCTCCATTTTAGACAGGCTGCAGCGTCTCCTGACTCCTGGTTCACCACCATCTGGAAGAAACACACAGCAGGTATTATTTTATGTTTCTTACTACATCTCTCCGTTGCTGTCTCTATTGGTGCAACACAGAGTGGTAAGGGTATGGCAGTAGCTTTAGATGCTATGGAGTATCAGGCTCTAAAAATCCGTTTGACGTGCATCCATGAACTTCAGAAAGAAAACCAGAAACATCTTAAATATTCACTACATGCCTACTGCTCTTTATTTTTCATTCTGTTATATATGGAGGAATTTCAGGTAAAAGCCTTTGTTTGAAAGATTAACTGGTGGTGTTCAAAAATCCCTTTCGGGATAGGGAACCTATGCATGTTCTCACTAATGAAAGTGGATGACAGCAGCGGTACAAGCACTATCCCAGGACTGTCTCTTCTCCCTGCACGCTCACTACTAGGAAATACCTGCTGTGGTACAGGGTTTAGCCAGGCTAGGGACTTTTCAAAGTCAGAAGTGAAGCTGAGGGCACCCTTTTGAGGGCACCCTTTTGAGTTCAGTTTAGCCAGATGGAGAGAAATCTCAGACAACCTGTTCTCTGGCCCATTCATTTATTTGTGCTAAGGTAAGTGGGGGTTGTCACAGACCATCTGGATCTCTCAAATTTATAGGGCAACATAGTCTATAAATGAAACTTAATTTTATGAGCATTAGGAAAGAAAAGAAACAAACCTATTGGACAAGGCTTTGAGCAACCTGGTCTAGTGGAAGATGTCTCTGCCTGTGACGAGGGGGTTGTCACTAGATGATGGTTAAGCTCTCTTCCAATCCAAACCATTGTATGACGATGATGGTGATAATGATGATTCTGAAGAAACTGACAATCAATATGCAAGGGTGATGACTGCAGGGCACAAAAAACTACAGGTGATAGTGGCTGCATAATGACCTTTACACCTTACTGGCACTGCCTCCTGCCTACATGTTGCCCTCATTTTGACCTAGTGGCACTGTTCCCTGCGTACATCAGGCCTTAGCATGAGTTGTCTTTTATCCAAGATCTGAGTAGGAATTGCGTGAACAATCACAGGGATGCAGGTCTATGAAGTAGGTTTCAATTTTGTTGTGAAAGCTGTATTTTCTTGTGGCAGAAAAGACAAAAGGGCAGGGCATGAATCTGACAAAAGACAAGAAACACAGCTTTGAAGCCTGCAACACAATGCACTTTCAGTTGGAATAAGTTGCAGCACCCAAGCAGGGATGCAGAAAAGCTTTGGCATCTAAAAAGAGCTTATGCTGTGTGCTACACTGCTGACATAGACCCACCCTCAAACTCTACACCGTTAATTACACAGGCATCTACCTGGAGCAACATGAAGTGCAATCTGCGTCTTTCTCATGAACAGTAAGTTCATCCTTTGTAGCTTTTATAAAGGATATGGTGTTATTAGCCAGTCTAGGTGTGATCAACTCTGCTGATTTTGGGCTGTCAATGCACAGCAGAGATTTCTACTTGGCTTCGTAAGGTGTGTAAACACGTAACTGCTAGAAGGTGCAAATACTCTCACCAATTAGATGTGGTATTTTGTAGACAGCCTCTGTTTCTCTCACAAGGCTGCCATAGGTTATGGGGAAGGGCAAGCTGATGCAAGCCCTGATGGAGGCAGCTGCATTAAGAATCAAAGATGTGACTGGGAGTGCTACTCACCTGGTGTCTCAGTGACACCTCCAGGCCCGTGTCAAAGCAGAGATACGGAGCATTAGGGGACAAGAAGCACTGAGTCACTTTTCCAATTCTGAAGCTGTAGGAGGACTAAAGAAATACCTACAATGGATGTAAATGTTGTGAGAATTTTGGAAATATTTAGGCACACTGGCAACCTTTTTCAGCAGCTAGGGAATTGCTCTGAAGTCAAATGCTATTGTTCAGATCTAAAAATATGCAGAACTTGAAAACAGAGGAAGATGGTTTGGCAGCATCTTCTCTTATTCCCTGACACACGTGAAAGAAGGAGACAAAACAGGAATCTCTAGCACATCCCTTTATTGTTATATATCTTCCCAGTTGCCTGGAAATGAGGGAGAGAAGCACAAAGAGGTAAAGCCAACACTATCTCAAGAAACTTCAAAACAATCTTAGCTGCTCATAAATCAGTACAGTCATACAGTGAAAATGACAGTTTCCAACTTCTAAGGGACTTCTAAGTATTTGTAAGTTACAAGATATGCATGGGTTAATAAATTCTAAGGCATGGAAAAGAGAGGAACAGGATAAGGTGGGAAAGGAAGAGGATGCATAAGGGTTGAGATGATGACAGACACTTCAGGCACACATTTCAAGCTTTAGCTAAAACTAGATGAATACTGGCAGTGTCACTGTATGATTTAAATTGTGCCTATTATGGACTAAACAAAATCCTGCCTTATTGAACAGATGGATTTTATATTGTACAAAAATGATCTCATTCAATTACCTAGAAGTATTGTCTAATGTGGTTTGCTGCAATTCTGGAAGAAAATTCTAGGTTAAAATTACCACTTTAGTTTATGTTTTAATCATGGTGGAACTTTGCCCTTATGCTCGCTGGTAGACAAAGGAAGAGGTTTTGAATCTTTCTGAGTGGACCTTTGTTGTTCTCCTGGGTTCAGGAAGAACTAATTGATGCCATCCTCCGCAGCTCTTTCTTGTAAAATTAAGGTAAGAAACCATTTGTGTTTGAAGTTGGCTCAGCTGTTTATGTAAGATTGACCTACTCAAAAAGAACAATGAATCTGATCCATAAGAAAAAGACTTCACAAATGAAAACATAAGTTGTGAAGTGAGGACTTATGCAAAAATACGGACTTGCTTAGCATTATGTGTAAGAAAAATGCCCCAACAAGCCATCTTCAATAGAAAGCACAATCAAACATCAAAGAATTCACAGCTACGTCATCAAAATGGGTAAACATTTACAATGACTTATAAAAGCATATCTCCTCGTTACTAACTCAGGTCAATTTCCACCACTAATTGGGTCAGCTAACCACAAAGGCACATGCTTCACTTCCTCTTCAAGCATGTCCTTTGGTGGCTTCTCAGAAAGTTGAAGCTTGTATACTTTATGGCAATACTTTGAAAGACTCCAGAATCATGAATGTTCCTTTCTTAGCCATCACCTTCCTTCTGTTCTGTTTTGCTTCTCTTTTCCTCAGTTAATTCCCCTATTTTTTAATCATCTTGAAATAAAATACCTTTTTTTCATCTTTTATATGTTCAGCTGCCACTTCCTGTAAAATTTTAAATGTTTGGGTTTGTTTTGAGGTTTGTTTTTTTTTTTTCAACAACACCTTTTTCTGTAACTTCCTTAATTTTTTGTTTGTTTGTTTGTTTCTGCCTGGTCTTACTCATTTCTTTGCTTTCTTTAGGTTCTGTGATAAAGCTACGCACATATGGCATTTCTTCACCCCTATCCTCGATTCCTTACTAGTTCAAATACCCTTTTTCCTCCTCTTATTTTTTACATCAGGTTTGGCTTCCCATTCTCCTTCTCTAATTTGTTTAATCCAGCACCACTTGTTTTCATCATTATGAGAAATTAGGAACTTCTTTGAAACTATAATCACAGAATTGTAGAATCACAGAATGGTTTGGGTTGAAAGGGACCTTATAGATCATCCAGTTCCAACCCCCTGCCATGGGCAGGGACACCTTCCACTAGATCAGATTGCTCCTAGCCCAGTCCAACCTGGGCTTCAACACTGCCAAGGATGGGGCAGACATAACTTCTCTGAGCAACCTGTGCCAGTGTCTCACCATCCTCACAGTAAAGAAGTTCCTTCTTATATCTAATTTAAATGTCCCCTCTTTCAGTTTAAAGCCATTTGCCCTTATCCTGTCACTACATGTCCTTGTAGAAAGTCCCTCTCCAGCTTTCCTATAGGCCTTTCCTGTTATCTTTCACATCCCTTGCAGACTCAATTCTAACTAGGCCTTAGCTTTCCTGACCTGGTCCCTAGCTTCCCAGACAACGTCCCTGTGTTCTTCCCAGGCCACCTGTCCTCTCTTCCACCTTTTATAAGCTTCTTTTTTCCCCTCCAAGTTTTCTCAGTCTGTTTGAACCAGACTGCCAAATGTAATTAAATATCTGAAAATGTGGAACAAAACACAACTGATAAATAATTTCTTCAATAGAGACCAAACTTGCAACACCTGCAAGTGCTGATGCTACTTTTATTCTTTGTGGCTGTTGCAGCTCTTCCCTTACTGAGTGTTACAGGGAGAGGCAGGAAGCCTGTCAAACCACAGAAGTACAAGCACAGTGTACTGGTACCTTTTGAGTAATGTTCCAGTTGCAGTCTAAGCTTCTGTAGTGCTGCACTGATTGCTACTACGCCCTATATTGATGTAGTAGGTATTATTGACCCTTACACTGCCAGTGAGGAGTTGTTTTCCCTGTAGTCTGCTTTGGGTTTTCTTCTAGGTGTTAAAAAAATATTTATAATCAATAAACTCATGGTTTTAGTCTAATCAATCTCATTTGAAAATTGTTATTACTGAACAAAACTAGTGACCACTTCAACACTGCAACAAGTGTAAGTTCCCAAAAGCACTGCGGGAGTGTCCTTCAACTATTTGCATTAATAAGATGAAACAACAGAACGTTAAGCAACAGAATTGCTCTACGGCTTACTTCAGCACAGGCTTTCCCTTTTTTTTAATGTGTTATGACTAGCTGGCATTAGACTTCACAAGGTGATTTACAATAACATTAGAATCATAGAATCATAGAATAGTTAGGGTTGGAAAGGACCTCAAGATCATCTAGTTCCAGCCCCCCTGCCATGGGCAGGGACACCTCACACTAAACCATGTCACCCAAGGCTCTGTCCAACCTGGCCTTGAACACCGCCAGGGATGGAGCACTCACAACCTCCCTGGGCAACCCATTCCAGTGTCTCACCACCCTAACAGGAAAGAATTTCCTCCTTATATCAAATCTAAACTTCCCCTGTTTAAGTTTTAACCCATTACCCCTTGTTCTGTCACTACAGTCCCTGATGAAGAGTCCCTCCCCAGCATCCCTATAGGCCCCCTTCAGGTACTGGAAGGCTGCTATGAGGTCTCCACACAGCCTTCTCTTCTCCAGGCTGAACAGCCCCAACTTCCTCAGCCTGTCTTCATACGGGAGGTGCTCCAGTCCCCTGATCATCCTCGTGGCCCTCCTCTGGACTTGTTCCAGCAGTTCCATGTCCTTCTTACGTTGAGGACACCAGAACTGTACACAATACTCCAGGTGAGGTCTCACAAGAGCAGAGTAGAGGGGCAGGATCACCTCATTATTCATTAATAATGAATAGGTAGTATTGTGGATAGAGTTGGTAGAAACTCTAAGTTTCTGAGTAATCTCTTTTTAATATTGTTAAAATTACCCCTTTGAAACAGATTTTCTATACTCCTTAGTCATCTAAGTTTGTTTTTGAATAGGAAAGTCACCCAAATCCACTCTGAAATTCCTAAAATGATGTTTAAGAAGAAAAATACTGTGCCTACATCCTTTAAAGCCAGAAACAGGAACACAGTCAGGGATGTGTTTTTGATGTAGCTTGCATTTCTGTGCAGTGTTACATGGATTTGGCCAATTTATAAATCACTGCATTTTTCACCTCTCGCATGCTCATATTTGGTGAGTTGCCAGCTAAGGCCTTTGAGTATTTTTCTTTTCGGATGTTTTATCTGATTTCTGTATGTGCTCTGGGCCCTCAGTTTCTGTGCCATAAGAGAGGAAGTGCTCATTATTGCAACATTTTCATAAGTCATTGTTGCCATCCCTTGCCAGAAACCCTAGAAAATTCTGGGCCCTGTCTGCAATAGATACCAGTGCAAGGAAGGTAAAGAGACAACCTATGACTGGCTGGGGTCAGGTCGCAGGCTCGTTTATCCCACATACTAGCATGTCTCTGAAAGCTGTCCTAAACTGTAGCTCCTTCAGAGGAGTCTATCAACACCAAACGATGACTCGTCTTTGCTTACGCTTTTTCTTTCCCCTTTTCTACCCTGGCTTTCCTGGTGACTGGATTTCTGTGGTTAATGGCTCAAATGTACAGCAAGGGTCACAGGGCGGTCCAGAGGAGGAACCTACCAGTCACAGAATTCCCTGGGGGGAGGCAGGAGGTCTCTAAATGAGGCACAGCCATGCTCCTTCACCTCCCCACCAGTAGTGTTTAATCATGAATAAGCAACCTCACCCAGTCAGCATACAAGTATCTCAGATTTGTAATGTTTTCAGTGAACTGAAACATGTCCTTGAAAAGCTGCTATTGAAGAAAGCAAAACAAGCTTTGAGAAGTTTTTTCTAAGTGAAGCAACAAAGGAAAATACCAGTTTTGTAACTTGTTGGACCTGTGCACTTTCTAAGAACAGAGACAAGGTCTGCTCTACAATGAGATCTACGTTGGAGACAGCTTACCTAAAGTACAGATTTAGCTTCTTTCCTTTAGGTCTGTCCTTTCCCTTGCAGTCTGTTAAATCCTTCACCTTAGTTTCTCCTTCTCCCAGATACAGCATCACATCATGCTGAAACTGCTTTCTGCAGCACTGCTAAGCAACACAACACAAACACCACGCAAATGAAGGGCAGGGAAATAAAGAGAATGCTTACTGTTGAATCATGTGAACAAAAATTATTGTTTCCAGCTTGCCTGCATGTAATGTGAATTTCCACCCTCAGCATACCCTCTCCTCTTCCACTCTTCAGGTTTCTCCTGAAGAGCAAGGAACTGAAATGAGGAGGACATGAACCTCACTTAACACCTGATGGCATAAAGGAGGCTGGGAACATTCAGCTTTTCCCGTTTGCTCCAGGGATGGAATAGATACTGCATCCCAAGGCATCATCTTCCCAGCTCTCCAAAGAGTGGCCAGAGACCTGGAGGATCAAAGGGGATTGTTTAGGGGAATCAGTTGTTACAGTAAATTGAACTTTTTCATGCATCCCCAAAAAGCATTTAAAAAGCATAGCTGCTTTGTCCATTTTAATTCACTTTCAAAACTCTATGCTTAGCACTCATGAGAGATTTATATTACCAATTTAATAGCTTACACTACCATCAGCTCAAAATACAAATGTGATACCAGTTAAATGGTAGTCCCAAATCCAGATTTTTTGCCTCCTATATCAGACAGTCAGGTCAACCACTTTGTTTCAGCTAACACCCAGTTATCACATAGTGATTTATCACCAGTTTTAGGGAATGCCCCAAAGGAGAAAGCCTTGAAGTGGCTCATGCATTCTCTGCCAATGTTCTTTTAAACTGGTTATGTTGCTCAGTCTCTCATCCCTGAACCTTCTTCATCACAGAGTGGTTGCTTTTGTCTGGGGAAGCATCAAGGCTTCCGTGAGCAATGGTGAATGGGGTGGCTCTGAATTCCTTACTGCGTCTTGCAAAAAGAGTTAAATCGGCTAAAGTTAATTTCATAATAGCAGTAAGAGATAGCAGTTATTGTTGAATGAAAGAAAGCAACTACTTGACTGGAGGTTATGAGGTTACATCCTGTTGCAGGCTTCCTTTGAAAAGAAAAGCCAAAAAAACTTCCAAACAAGTCCGCATCAATGGCAATCTCCTTTAGGTTGCTGTGAATCCCGTAAATAAAGTCAGGTCTCCCCACACAGAATTTGCTCCTACTGGGTACTCCTGATTATTTAACAGCTTTTTGATACTTCATGTAGACAAATAGTAACACTCTGCCCTCCAGATCCAGAGAGCTCAGCTGAAGTAAACAAGAAATGGAGAGTAGCAAAGCTCAGGGACATGCTTCTCACTCTCCAGCTACACTCACCCGTACAACAGCGGTTAACCTCTGAGTCAAAGCTGCGGCTGCTGTTCTTACTGCTCCACCCCCTGCCACCGCAGCCCGATGACATTTGAATGATGGGTTTGAATTAGGATTCCAGTTCAAACATTTGTCACAAACTTGTTCTTAAAACTCGTTTGCTCTTTTGCGGGGGATCATGAGGCAGCTTTTCCCTACTTGAAAGCACAGCCGTGTTATATCTTGCAATATTATTCATATGATAATGAATGATACTTCATTTCACTTTTCTTAATCTTTCTTCTTGGTATGGCTCCAGAAACCTGACATATCTTGCCTTCTTCCACTCCTTTCTTCCTGCTGATACAAACTCTCTTCTTGCCATTCACTCAGCATCTTAATACCCTACTTTTCAAGAGGCTATTTCTGACTGTCCATAAAGGTCCTGCTCAAATTTTCCTCTTCCTCATCCAACTCTGCCTGATTTGATCACCTTTGAAGGCCTAAGACAAAAGTTCAGACAGTAATACTTTCTATAGAATTAAAACTGTCAAAACATAAACAGATTTATCTCACAACTTTGTAGCAGAAAGGTCTGGATGTTTAAGAGGAAGATGTTTCCTCTGGTAGAACGCTGGGAAGCACGAAGTCTGGCAACAGCTTTCTTACATTATTGCCCTCTATTGTGCCTGACATCTCATGAAATAAAAATCCACTGTAGTGGAGACAAATCAAATTATATGAAGGATTTTCACTTCTTGTCACAATGGATTACTTGAACTCAAAGTGTGTATGGGATGTATGTTCTCTTTTGTTTCTAAACTTGTGCAGTATAGGAACCTAGTACTTTAATTGGGGCATGAACTGGGGCATGATTTGATATAACATGAAGAAGAATATAGTTTAGGCTGTGACTGTGACCACTACAGTACCCATCTCTGTGAGTACTCACATGCAATTTAGACAAAAGACAGGATAAAAAGTGCACATTGAAATCCAGAGAAGGAAAGCATTTGAAGCCAAATAATTTCAAAATTAACTATTTTTGTTTGTTTGTTTGTTTTGGAACATAGCAGCTTACTGTGCCATCTGCAGCTGTATTTACTGTGGCTGGAGAACTGGTTTTGATTACCAAAATCCAGGCAAAATATTATCCATAGCCCAATAGCTCAATGAACACCGCACCAGTGTTTTACTGTAACTTTAGCATCACAGGCCAGTTGCTAACACAGATAAGCAAGAACCATAGGAACAGAGGTGACCAGCAGGGTAAAAGGATACACACAATATTTTTACTTCTATTCCCATGACAAGATAGTCCTTGAGTGACTGCCAGTAGGAAAATGAAGAAATCTTAATGAAATTCATCAGAAAATTTCACTGTGGCTGTTGAAAATAACAAGATACAGGTTTTTCCTGTTCTTTCATTGTTGTTGTTGTTTTTTTCCCCCATCTACAAAATGCCAATTTATAGCTGTGGTCCAGCTGTCTTTTATAGCAATAAAAACACACAGAATGAATGTCTCCAAAGGAGAAAGAATAAGGCTAGTGGGAGCTGGGATTGCTTGACACCACTGTCAGCATTTGCCAACTCATTTTTAAAGGTTCCACTGACAGAAAACCAGTTCAGGAACTACTTCTGTATTCCACATTACTGTTTGCTTTATTTTGACTAGGCAGAATGCCAGATCTTCAGGCAATGGAAAGTTTCAGTAGAGAGCAAAAAAAGCTCTTACAGCTACTTTCGGAAGCAACAAGAACTTACTAGTTCAAAACGTAGTAATGCAACCTATGAGGGAAATTGTCTTCTTTCTCTTCTGTAGCATGATTCAACAGAAGGATTATCACAAAATAAATCAATGATTAGAAATGCATAAAATGTATTAGAGATGCTGCAGGATGTTCAAGCAGGTCTGAGGACTGGATTCATCTTCTCCAATGTAGACATCTGCTGAGTTCATGAACTCTGTCCTGATCACTCAAGTCAGGCTTTGCAAAAGCCTGAGAGATCTGGAAGCTGAAAGTCCTGAAGAGTTTGCCCTGCAAGGATGGATATAAGGAGGAATGTGACACGTACAGCTGGGTAATGGGAAGAAGAAAAACCTAAGGAGATGAGTGTGGTGGGGGGACACTGACACCTTGTCAGCAAGAAAGCTGGAGACTGTTTTAGTTTCTGCTGAGGGCTGTAAGAGAAGGTCAGGATTTAGGAGAAGCTATCGTGCTGTAATGAGTTGGTCTCCTTATGGTTAAAGACGAGAAAAAAATCGCAAGGTTACTCTTACAAATTCTGAGTTAATGCTTGTGTTTGAAGGACACGTGGAAGGAAAAGCAAAGAAGCAAAACCATCTGAGTAGTGTTATGTGTTATGAATGCTGCTGATGACTAAAAGCCTGCTGAGAAAATAGGTGTGACCTGATCAGTTTGCTGCAATGAATGACAGAGATGCCCTAGGGAGGGCTCTGTCATGGGTAAGCTTCTTTTGTTTATATGCAGGAAAGGCAATGAAAATCTGCCTCGTAGACTTTAAATCTGTCAATTTTTAAGGTGAATCAACCTTAATTAGAACTAACATGCTGGCACTGAGGCAAAGCTATTGCATGACACAGCCATAGCAGTCTCCTCTTTAAAGGGGTTTTGTTAATTGCCCTCCACATGTACTGCTAATTAGATGACTGAATCCAGTTTCTACTTCTTACTTCTAATCTGACTCTTCCTCCTTCTTGTTTGCCTTCGGCTCCTCTTTTTGCAGCCTAGGTTTATGGTAAGGTGGGTACGAAATGGTTGCAAAGAAAAATCACTATCTCAAGTACAGTATTTTGGACTTTAAAACGTACTAAAAAATGGTGGATAGATAAGAAATAAAAATCTAGTAATAAGCACAAATTATGAGCCATTTCCCCCCAAACAGCCTGGGAGTATAAAATTTTTGACTGAGGGAACATGTTGCAATTTCAGCTGTGTTCACCACTCCAGGTTGCTTGGGCTTTTCCTAAGGCTTCCTTACTAAAGGAAGTCCCTATTGAATTCGTTATTAAAGTCCCTATTAAATTTGTGCACAAAGCTTCTGATGATTAGGCAATTAAAAACTACTAACAATGGCAGTACTACTTATTTGTTTTGGCACTTCAGCAAAAACAAGGTGAAAACAGGAAAATCAAAGCTTCTGCGTGAATTCAGTAACAATCCCAGTACAGGACCCTTAAACACGCATGTAGCAGACAAAAAATTGACTGCTTGGCAAAGCATTAATGAAAGTATTCTGCTGGTCTCTGGAAAAGTTTGAGGCAGCATTTAGCACAGTGATTCATATTCAGCCAGTGAATATTCATATTCAGCTCAGCCCTATGAAAGATGGTAAATTACTCCCCAAAGGCGAAGGGTTCATGCTCCAATCATGGGAAATCAACTGCTGTAGACGATTAATTCTGATTTTATCATGAGCATTACCTTCCACACATCCTTCCTTCTAATGTAGGGTGAAATCACCAACATACCCCAGTGTGTTCTGAGACAGAGTTTTATTTTTCAAAGTGCAATCCACTGCAAGTTACTGTTCCTAAAGATTCTTTCTTTTTCAGTTGCTATATTTCAGGGTCTGCTGTAATTGCGTGGATCCTTTTTGTGCTCTTTTAGAAATCTAAAGAATGTTCTTGTATGGGTTTCCTCAGGCCACTTTGTTACTCCAGCTTACTTACTACTTTTGTTCATATAATTTTAGTGGTATTCTAGCAAGACACTGAATGATCTTATAGATATGTAGCCTTTGTACAGTTCATACATATTTTATTGGATGCCCCTTTGTGGGTGGGTAAGAAGGTTAAATCTAGAATTCCTTTGCTCAAAGTTCCAAGTTCCTTTTCAGCATGTGGCCCTTTATTGTACAACATTTAAGAACAATTTCTGACTGCACACTGTACATAGCAAACTGCAAAAGCGGAAGTTAGAGAGCTGCTCATAACAGCTGACAGGTCATAGTCCTTACAAACAAGGATATTTTAAACTCATGCTACATATATACAATGTATAAACCACTTCATCCATCTTACAGATGTCACTGCAAATAAATTACAGCCATCTCAGTTGCACTTCTGCTGACTCCAAGAGCTCTAACCCACAAAACAGGATAAGATCTTGAGGTGGCTATGTGTCAGGCAGAGATACCAAGTTGTGAAACTTGATTTTTATTTCAATGACTCAACTACTGGGTACTTGCTTTGGCTTTGACGTGTATTATTAGTGCCAACATACTGTCTCCACCTCAAGGAAGTCCTAAGCTGACCAATAATAACATTAGCAGCCTGCCTTGAGAACTGTTTCAGTTAAAACCAGAACTGTTCAGGTAATGTTCTGAGTTCATTAAGTAAATGTACTACATTTACTTAAGTAATAATGTGATAAAGCCAAAAAAGCAGGGTTTTGGACCTGCTCAGTCACATTGGAAATGGACTATGCTATAGAGCTTCTGTGTGCTGAAGGCAAAAGGGAAAAATCCCCAACAACTGTCAGCGTTGCTTTGAGAAGGCATGGAAACAAGTCACAGAAAAGACAGAAGAGAAGCATCCTGCTAAGAAAGCAACAGTGATTCTCAGTGGACAGGAGGAGAAAGGTGCTCCTAGCATCATTCCTGGTCAAGCGTTGCAGTGGCAGTCATATAACTGTGGAGACTTTCTCCACTTCAGCTGCAGTTGCACATGGAAACGTGTAGAACTGATGAAAGATGTTATAGCTTTTTTAAAAAAAAAGATTTAGACATCTATTTTTATTTTAAATGAGATTCCAGTTGCAAAAGCTGTCATTTGAGATAACAGGTATGTCCAAGTTTTTCACTCACTTAAAAGTGAATTTGAGATTAGTCACTCTATCCAGTATAAATTTGCTTAAGTGCAGATGACTATAAGTCATAAAATACAAACTCTCTTAGGTGTGGAAATGCCCAGCAGTGTGACTGAACAAGCCTCAGTACATGAAAACCTGTTTCAGGTTACTGCCATGTGTACCAAATAGGCCTGACATGCCTTGGAAGAAGCAACACTATGTAACCACTATGGTGAGTTCAATGTGATGTCTATGTCCTTATGTTTCTTGTTGCTACCCTGTCCTTTCAAAGAAGAGAGAGCTTTGTACAAGAGGGCATTAAGGGGAGAGATCTAGTAGGATATGCAGCTACTCAGTTTTGATTTGGACTTTGGACGTGGCTTACCAGAAATTCAACCACTCCCATGTTTCAGATTGTCTGCAATAATGATCTTGGTGGGCACAAGCTCTGTTGTGCCTAACAAGTGTGCTCAGACTCTAGGAGACTTGGGACTGGTTTGTGTTTTACAAGATCTATAGCTTTTGGTGCTGCACCAAGCTGTAGCAAGACTTAACTCAGTATGAATAAACTCTCTGGTATAATTTTCTGGCTTTGCTTGCTTTCCACATTAATCTATGTAAAAGTACAAGTCGGAGAACTTCAGTGAAATATCAAATTGCCTTTGCTTTAACTAGTGTGACATAGTCATCACTTCCAACACCAGTGACTGATGTCAGAAGCTGTACCTTTCAGGGCCAACTGGAACAACTTACTGTGTTGCTCTGGTCAGTTACTCCAGGATACTGAAAGACACAAACCTCTGTGTGGGTTCTTGGTGTTGACTGATTTCTGAAGAATGCAGTCGCCGTAGCAGCAACCTGGCATCAGCCCAGAGGCTTAAGCCCTGAAACATGCCTCCGAGGCCTGCAGTTGGAAACAACTACTGGCTTTTCCCAATTACATGTGAACTTGGCACTTAAGCACACTCACACAGTTGACTGTAGAGGTAACAGGTTTGGTTGTAAAAGTCACTTGGGAACACAGCTCTACAGTGGAATAAGAACACAAATCTGCAAAGTTGCTCCTCTCTACGTGGAGTCTTACTAGATGTTTCATGATCAAATTCACAACACTCTTAGGAAACTCTAGGAAACATCCTCTGCTCTGAGAAAAGTGCATACTTGACTCCTGAATCACAATTTGGCAGTGCTGACACTTGCGCGTGTTCTTTTGGAAGCATACTTTTGGTTTGGAGTGATTAGTTTCTCTAAAATGAGTGACAGAGAATACATGTGGTTTTCACTTTGGAAGTGTGGTCATGACAAATACAGGGTATCAGAATTATGGAAACAGTGATGTGTGCCAGATTCTACATATGACGATTTTATCTTCAATGTTATCAAGTATTACATACATCCAATATATAATTGTTACTCTTATTTGAGACTGCTGGGTTTCTGGCATGCTCCCTAATCTCTTGCTACATGGTGGAGAGCTTTCCTGGTCATTGCTAGCTACTGGGAGACACTTCTTTTCTGAATCCCCATGCCACCAACTTTCAAACTTTGGATATTGTGGAATGAAATATCGGGCACATAAACAATTACGGCACTCTAATATCTTTGTTCTTAAGATTGCTATGGCCTTTGAAGTTCCCTCAGTTTAGCTACTCAGCTTAACAGCACCCTTAACTCAGAAACAATGAAGGCAAAAGGAGATAAAAGCATTTTGAATGGCTGAAATAGACATGAGAGCTTGTAAAGGCTTATTATAATCATGCACAGCAAGAGAAGTAGAAATTTACTGATCCTACTCACAGAGTGTTTTCTCCCCCTTATATCATTGGATAAGCTGGTAAACATTTCACAGCTTTCTTCTCTGAGAGTTCCGTGTTTCAAGCCAGCTCTTCATCCTGATATTGTCGACATGGAAGAAGGCCAGTATGGGAATCCCTTCTTTCCTCCAATTAGCATTAATGAAACTAAGAGGGAAGCAAACTAGCCCTTCTACCTTAAAAGCCCGAGCTTCCAACTTGGGAAAGTGTGTGTCTGGAACAAAGACCTCCTCTACCATTTAGTAAGTTAAAAGCATGCCTTCCCACATTTTTCCAAAGCCTTAACCAACTTGACAGTCCCTTCACATTGGTTTGGAAATTGTTCAGACCCCAAGATGAAGCTTCTTCTTACATTACATTTTTATAATTCATATTAAAATGTATGTTTACTTCAAAGTAAATGCCTGTGGATGTTGAGTAAAAATGGAGACAGAGGTAAAGAATCCCTCTGAGTACCCTACAGTCATGTCTTGGAGGAGTGACCAACAGTAAGCTTAGGGGAACCAAAATGAAGGAGGCGAAGGCAAACTCGAGGGGGAAGAGGCACTGAATTGAAAATGATGGACAAGGAAACAATTTCAGAGGATCTTCTCCCTGTCTGGAAAGGTTTGCATTTCTATGTTTGAACATGTTTAATTTCACCATCAAACTTCAGAATGAGAACTATATAGAATTACTACCTAAACCCTGAAGGAAGAAAACTATTGTTTGAACTGGAAAAGAGATGCCCTGGCACAGCAGAAGGGACAGCTGACCAAACCAGATAGAAAATAAGCACTTTTGGAAAACAAACAAAGCTCTGCTCCAAATAGAGAGGTTGAGCAACTTCAGGTGATGGAATACGGGAACAGTGGCATCAGGCACTCACATGGCTGTTCCGGTAAATACCTGACGTAAGTGAGTCCCTGCGCTCACTTGCACCAGTGAGGTGCCGGATTCACCAAGAGCTGCTTTTATGTGTGCTACGCAGGCCCCCAGGGCAGGTATGGTTCTGTCTGGTGTGTCTAGGATGCATCATGGTGCACAGGCAGAACCTGTTTCTTTGAAGACGTGAAACGTCTCTGCTCCAAACGGGTGTTATCCCTGCATGACGGCCAACCCCGCACGCCCAGCTGGCCACAGGGCTCTCCCGCTTTCCAGGATCAGGCTGCCCAGGGCTCGCCAAGAGCCCCGAGGGCAGCTGTTGGAAAACGGGTGTCCGCATAGTGCTGAAGTCAGGAAGGGGAGCGAAACCCAGGCGTGGCGCCTATAGGAAGTGGGTTGCTGCCAGAGAAAACACGGTTAGCCCGACCTTCGGGGGGATGCTCCAGGGGAGGCCACCCGGGACAGCACCGTGAAGGCCCGCCCGCCCCAGGTGCCGCAGGCCCTCGGGGCTCACTTGGCTTTGGTCGGCTCCCCTCGTTCCCCGCACCCCTTCAGCCCCCTCCGGCCGGCTGAGCCCCCCCAGCCACCATCAGCAGCCGCCCAGCACCCGAGCGCTGCCGGCGCGGCGCGGGCCGTTGGGCGGGGCGAGGCGCCGGCTGGGGCTCCGGCCGGCCGGGCTGGGGCGGGGCCTGCTGGCGGGCCGCTCGGTATGTGGCGGCGGTCGGGTTCGCTGGGTCGGCGCAGGGAGCGCTTGGAGCGCATGGAGGTGAGGAAGGGCAGCGGGTAGCGTCGGGACAGCCGCCTCGCTGCCTCCGGAGGCTCGGCTTCCAGGGCCGCCGGCGTGAACGGGAGGGGAGGCGGCGGCGGGGTGTCCGGCAGTGCCCGGGCAGCCAGGCTTTTCGTCCCGCCTCACCGCGGCCCGTTTGGCAGTGTGGGTAGCGGGCGGTGGCGAGGGGGACTGTCCATCGTCCCCAGGCCGGTCAGGGTGTCCGGTTGAAGGCAGGATCAACTCCTTGTCAGGTAGACTGAAGTGCTGGTAGTTCGCAAAAACCCCAAACCCGTGTTTTCTGTTAATTTCAGACGTGTTTTGACACGCGGTGTAGGGCTGCTGATTCGCTACCAAATAGCTTCCTTGGAAGTCACGTTTTTGGGTTTGCATTTCTGTTTCCTTGTTGTGTCTTGTGTTATACAAACAGGATAGGAAGTGTGGTATAAAAATGAGGACTAGGAGTGCTGAACCGTATTTTTTAAAGTACTTGTAACAGGAAGCAGGATAAAGCTTGGGATAAATTTTCTTGACCCAGTAAACCACTACAGAAAGTTGTTATTGCATAACCATAATAAAGCAGGGGCTCTTGTTCAGAATCGTAGAATAGAATCATAGAATACCAGGTGGGAAGGGACCTCAAGGATCATCTGGTCCAAGCTTTTAAACTGTTCATATGACAAGAGCAAGGCTTTGTGTGAAGGAGGTGCCTTCAGAAACAGCAGTACCAAACCTAGCGAGGAGCTCCTGATCCGGCAGTCCTGCACCTGTGCTGGTCACAACTGAGATGGTGGTTGGCAGCAGCATGTAGAGCCAGAGCTTGGTAGGAGCAAGCTATCCAAAGCTACTGAGATGGATGAAGGTTCTGGTTTGTTGCCAGCAGCAGTTCTTAAGTTTGAAGAATTTTCATCAAGAACTTGAACAAAATGCTAGATCTGTTTTGCTTTCCTTTGTAAATTCGGCAACAGCACACTCGTTTGACTTAGACTGTTGGTATGTGCCTGGATTCTCAAAAACCGGGTTGGAAGTACTAAATGAATGTGCTCACCTTTCATATAGGTTGTGAAATTGGGATGCTGTAAAAGCCAAGAGATTGGCATAAAACCCTTGTATAAAAATTGTTTTATAATGCAGAATCTTTAATTCAGATATTTTAAATTAATCCTTAAATAGCCATTACTTTTCCTTTTCCTTTTTTTTTTTTTTTTAATAGTGTTACTGATTTCCTTCCTTTGGGAGAAGTACACTTATTTTTTTAATACTTTGCATAATTGTGGGTTTGATATAGTTTTATCTGCATGAATCCTTCTTGTCATTTTAAATGCCTCTTAATTGTACTTCAAAAATGTTAGTGGAAAAGTAATAACTTACTTTGGACTTAAGTAAGAAATATTCCACACTAAATTCCACATTACTTCATATTGACAGGTAGCAGGGGGTGAAATGACATAGAAAAGTCTTCGAAGCGCTGACTGCGAAATGAGCTCCTTCCACTTCATGCCGAAAGGAGGTACTGTTTTGAATTGAACACTGAAAAGATCACTTTTTTTCAAGGTGATCTGAGTGCTGTCATTGCTTCCAGTTTGATATGAGGTTGAAGTGGGAGGATAAGTAGCTGTTCCCGGTACTAGAATCAACTGGTGTTGGTTGGTTATGAAGAGCTACAGGTATCTGTACAGTTATGTAGCGATATAGATGGTTTTTAATTCTCCTGTGCTTTGGTCAAAGTTGAGGCAGTACCTGTAACAAACATTTGTTTCAGATTCACCTTTAGAGCAGTGAACTTTGAGGCAAAGTTCAATTGGAATTTAGCTTATAAAGATTTAACTATTGCAGGCTTCTTTGCAAATATTCTCTTTGACTTCTGTCTTCATTTTGATGTAGCTTCAACATAATGTGTTGTATAATGGGTTTTCCATAAGGGTAATGCTTTTGTGTAATTGTGCAACTTGCAGGATAGTCTGGAAAAGAGCCATTTAAGGTCAAAAGTTTGTGGTTGTCACTTTGCTGTCAGAATACCACAGTGGATAACCAGATCCACTTTTAGAGGGTACTTCTGCATCGTTTCGTGTGGCTCAGGGTTCACACATGCCCCTGTGAAATCACAGAACCATAGAATGGTTTGGGTTGGAAGGGATCTGAAAGATCATCTAATTCCAACCCTCCTGCTATGATCAGGGACACAGAATGATTAGCTGCATTTTGTTTGAATGTTGAGTGTGTCAAGACCAGAAAGTTGGGTGGGACCTTGGGAAAGTGGTAGACTGGAAACAAGGTATAGGCTGTTAGAAATTTGATCTTGCTTTGCTGTTGTAGTTTAACCCTGGTAGGCAGCTTAACAGCTTACTCCTGTTGACTGCAGTAAGCACAAGGAACGAGGTGTGAGCTGTATGAATTGTTGTGGTAGGTTGAATCTTGATTTGGTGCTTGTACTTTGGAGCGCGTGGCCACACGTGTTTGGTTCTTCACATCCTCCTTACCCTGTTTCAATTAAGCTGTATTGAAGTGTTACTTAAAAAGTGAATTCAGTTCTGTTATATAGGTAGGCTACTAAATTGGGGCATTTTCCACTTCTGTGCTGTTATGTTATTTGCAAAGGTGGCAATGAGTTGCCTTTTAAGCACAATTTCTGTGGTGTTCTGTATGACTCAAAGGCTCAGGATCTGAGCCTTGCTGAAATGAGTCCACATAGACAGTGATCAATATTTAGAGCCACTTAAATTAACAGTGATGTGCTGATACACATTTGAGGGGCTTAGTTGCTTTCTGTGCTACTGTCTTCAGCATATTTTCATTGTGCCAGCCTCTCCAAGGATCTGTCATGTCCATGTATTTATAAGTTATTTACAAGTAAATTCTGCTGCATGCAGACTTAGGGACCTGGTATGTCTATAAACCTATTTTTTGTGGCATTTAAAGTTGGCAATGTACCTAGGGCAAGTAAAAGGGCAAGTTCTGAGAAGATAGGCATCCTTCAAAGAACAAAATGCCAGTATCCTAAATTAGGTCAACATGTTTCCTGCTTCTGTTTTCAAGATGTAATTTTAGACATTTGAAGGAGCAGTAGTAAGTTGTATTTTAACTGTGGGAAGATATATATTAGGAAAGTAACTTGGAAATCAAACCTTTTAATTTTCAGTAGCTTGAACCACAGACATGATCGGTGGTGCAGGCTTTTGTTTGTTGTTGGTTGTCTTTCCCCTCACCTATTTCTTAAAAGACTTCACATACATTTTTCCTTTGAGCCCAGCAAATTTTGAGCTCAAACAGTGTTCCAGACTAAGTGTGTAGGCAGTGTCATCAGTGAAATTGCCATTCTCTCTACATAAGTGAGATTTTTGAGCTTCTGTGGTTGTATCACAAGGCCACTTCATATTGCTGAGACTTGGATAGGAGGCACTACAAAGCTAAAGTTGTTAGGTATCTTAACAGGCATCTGCTTTTTACATCAGGTTTGCTGTTTTACATTTCTGGATTTTGGGTAGTGTTTCTGTGTATGGTCTGCTTAAGAAAAAGTGTAAAAGCCTTGTTTGCTCACTTGAAACTGCCTGACCAAAGCAGAAATGCTCTGTATGCTGTGAGGTATTGTAACTACAGATGCTAGAGGCTTTTTCTCTTTTTTTTTGGAGTTCTCAAGCTTTACTGCTGCAATATTTGATGGTGGTGTGTGTGTGTGAATTTTGAAAGAGTAGAACTTTTAAAAAGTTGAGCTTTAGCATACAATATTATAAAGATGTCCACCCATGGAAGACCAGTAATGGATGCAATATGTAAAGCTTAGCCTATTGGATTGCTTAGCTATTTTTCTGTTGCCCTTAATTTAAGTATTCTTTGTTTGCTTTTAGTGGTTAAGACTATCTTACAAAGTAGCTCCTTATGTCTGGTTTTGGTGTGTGCTTGACACCTGTGTAATTTTATGTTATTTTTGACAGAAACTCTATTTTCCAAAGCCCTGTGCTAGAATTCTTGGTCAAAACTGCAAGTTTTGTTGTTGCTCTTTTGTTTTGAGTCATCTCTCTAGTGTAGGCAGAGGGATGCTCTTGGTTTTATATTTAGGATGTCTGTGGAAGATTCGGGGTTGTATGGGTATGTTGCTGTCCAGATGATGTGTGTTGTAAAATCCATTTTTTAACTCTTCTTCACTCTTTACAGGTAAATTCAAACTCTAAGAATGGAGTGTCAGCTCATTTGCAAGTTAAAGGAAAACCACATACAAGGCAACTAAATAAAAACTATGGTATCAGTGCTTTGTCAGATGAACTGTGCAGAAGTACATACTTAGAAGCTGTTACACGAAAGTGTTGAACTCTGCTTTGTGTTTCTTTCCCTACTACCCCAACATATCTGCACATGAAATGCTTCAAAAGAAGGAGCTGGTGTGGCTTATTTGTCACTAAAGTGATCTACACTGGATATAAAAGTAAGTCAAGGCCATGAGTGTTTTTCAGGGAACAACATCTCTTCTTCCAGCCATTTCTAGCTGGGTAGAAGGCAAATATTAACTAGGACCTGTGCAATGAATGTTTTGCAATGGGCCACTTATGTGGGAAAACAGATTGCTTTAGGGTGGGAGGGAGCAGCATACAAAAGAGTCAGGAACTGAGGAAAGGCAAAACAGGTAAATGCAGACCTTAACTGATAAGGACCTGTCAGAAGGCAAAGGAGTTAAGTGTTTTCCAGGTGGCTGATAGCAGAAGGCTTTGGAAGGGCTCTGCTGATGTCTTCCCAAGAAAAAGTAGCCACATCTGAGAGAGGAGCAGGACTTGGTTGAGATTTGGATGTTTTGTGGAAGCCGTTTGCAGGCCATGAAGGCAATGAGTGTCTATTCAGTCACATCTTTGTTGGAGAAATCTGCAAAGAAGTCCTGAGATGTGAAGTGAAATTACAGTTCTCAAACGCTTTGTTTTGTGTCTGACCACAGCAATTCATATTAGCTGTGGTTTCCACACACTTAAGTGCCAGATCACACTGGACTTGTATCGTGCTTGTCTTCCTTCAAAGAGCTACAAGTTCATCTGCACTTAAAAGCAGTGTTTCCTGAACTGTACAAGAACATTTTGAAGAATGAAACCTTATGCGTCACTGGATATCTGTAGCTGTGTCTCTTGTAAACATGTGGAAAGAGGAGTAGATGACTAATGCTTCTTATTAAGAAGTAATGCAGGGTGCAGAGAACAGCACAGCTTGAACTCTCTTACTACACTAATGAAAAAAATTATTCTTTGCAGCAAAAGATGACATCTAGGTTTTTGCTTATTGGCCATCTCATTCTACTGATACCTCTGCTCAGTGCTGGTAAGTTAAATGCATTGTTGAAATTACCATTATAAAAAAGAATACCTGCAAGAGATGAGCAGTGTGTATTTAGGAGAAAAGAGCTACTGAGAGCAGCACAGTGGATTTGGGGTTTGGTGTTGCTTCAGCATATTGAATATATGCTGAGTGCCTCTTCTTGGGTTGAAGTTGGGGATGGAATGAACAAATCGACATAAATATTTTTAAATCAAGCCTCATAAATTTAGGGTACTCTAGCTTCTAACTGATTCCTATGAAGAAAGTCCAAAGAGATCGGTTTCCGGAACTTAAAGATAGCTGTTGAATGCCACCTTCAAGAGACATGTTGTAGCTCTAGTCCTGAAAGCAGTAGGACTCAGTTTCCTTTATAATTAATTATTAATATTTTTTAAAGTATATATATTAAAAGGATTGATACTTTTTTTCGTTTTCTTTTTCAATAGAAGAATGCATTATTTGTGATTACTTTGTACTTGTTGGAGAGCCTACAGCTATTAGTTGCCCGATATTTATATTGCCAGCCCTTCAATCTGATTACAGTCTGACGTGGTATAAAAATGGTAGTTCTACACCAGTGACTACAGAGAGATGGGCCAGGATCCATCAGCGAGAGGACTTGCTTTGGTTTATTCCTGCAACGCTGGAAGATTCTGGACTTTATGAATGTAATGTAAGGTAAGGAAGGGAGGAGGGAAACAGGCGGGTGCTAATACAGGTGTGATAATACATTTGTGGAACTTGAATGTATAGATTTTTTTGGTTTAGGTAGAGAGCTTAGATCTGTTAAAAGCACTGTTTTGACCATGTTTTTTGTTTCTGTGTGCTGCCTTTTTTTCTTTCCTTCCACACATGTAACACTGCAGAAATGGTTCATACAGAAGACTTTTTATCTTAAAGCAAGATAATATTAACAATGGTCTGTGTGGGTGGGTTGCTTTGTTTATAAGTTTTGGATGCAATATCACCACATACAGACTTTCTGAGGAGCATAGCAGCTTTCGGGGAATCCTTCTAGAAATGTTAAAGGCAGAAAACTATTCTTATATTTTGTTTTAAAACATTACCACATGTTCCTGATCAAAACTGAAAATGTATCTGAAGAGCAAAGCAATGTGCTAGACAGTTATGCGTACTGGTGTGCATACAGTTATACTGAAGGAGTTTGAGTTGTGAGTATAGTAACAGTGATCAGCAAAAACTTTGACTGTCTTAGGCCTTTGCACCTTCTTGCTCCAGAGTTGGTAATGAAGCTAAAATTGGAAGTCAGAAGAAATGTAATCCTTTCAAAGCTACCCAGTTAAATAATTTTGATTTAGTCTTTCCTGCTATTTCTAGTTACTCTAGCTATAAGATGTATTCCCGTGGACACCTCACATCCCTGGCCCGCATAAAGGTCAGCGGGACAAAAAACTTGGAAATTCAGTTGTGGTGTTTGTAGGCTACATTTTGTGCATCATTCACTTAAACCTTAATTACAGAGCTTGTCAAGGTGCAATATGTAAATACTATAGTATATAAATTAGTGTACTGAAGTTAATACCAGGACTGTCCAAACATGTTCACTCTTCTGGAAACTTCTCCCTTAGCATAGCATTGAGAAATAAAGAGTTGAGTGAAAAATTATTAGAGAGTATTCCTTTACTTCTGGCATCAGCTTCTGGTTTCTAGTGCCACTGGTCCTCTGCAGAGCTACTGTACTACAGGTTATTGTGAGCTCTTGCTGCAAAATTATATTTTTGCATTGATGTTGCACCTTGATGTGTATGTTATTCAAAAGCTCTGCTTCTCTTTTGCTAAGACTTACAGACTGTTTTTCTTGATACATCTCTCCAAGGAATGCTGAGATAAATCTGTCTTCTGTTCATTTGGCAGAGAATGTTCCAGTGCAGATATGTTTCAGGGTACCCTGCACTACTGTGTTTTCGCAAATGTAGCGCTGAAAATGGCAAGGGTAGGCTGGTGCTGGAGGCTCTGTAGAGCATCAGCTCTGAGGAATCCTTGCATCCCCTGTGGTGCTTCCAGAGGAGACCTTACTCTGCTCACAGCACAAAATCAGAGCTTATTTGCATGTCTTGATCTGGAACAGGGGGTGAGGAGCTGTGGGGGATGTTTAAGAGCTAGGGGCCATGCAGCAGGGGTGTTAGAGGCAAGGCTGGTGGAGATGTGGAAGTCTCTCTGAAAAATCCCTGACTTGCTGGAAACAAAGAGCCTTACTGCTAATGACTTGGTGGAAACAAGGAACCTTAATGATGTGACTTCTCTGCCATTCTCATTACAGGAGCCTTAACTACTCTAAGAAAAAAACTATAAATTTAGCAGTTTTTAAGAATGATAACAGATTGTGTTTTAATGGAAAAATGAGGTTTGAACAAAAAGTGACAAGCAGAAATACTGGAAAGATAATATGTCCTGATCTAGAACATTTTAAAGATGAAGACAATAATCAGCCTGAAGTACACTGGTATAAGGTATTGTGCATGTGTTTTTCATATATACAAAACACAAAATAGTCTATTTAAAATGTGTTATAAAATAACTGTGTAAAAGCAGCTTTTGGAAGGAAAGATTTAATTTCCTCTACAGTTTGAGTAAGGTATCTATCTTGCAAAAATACTGGGGAGTTGTAAGGAGGTATAGGAGGTATGTTAAAAATCCAGTTGTCCATTTTTGGATTGCAAGTTTTTTTCAGAGTCAAAAACATGTGTTTTGGCTTATTGATTTATGAAAATCTAGTTTATTCTTTGGTTACTTCTTGTAGATAATAAGTTTAAAAGCTTAGATAGTAAGTTTAAAAGCTTACATGTTTCTTTATATATAAGGCTCTGCATAATTAATTTCAGTTTTTCAGAATATTAGGCTTGTCCTATCTGGTGATCATGGTGTGGTATTATTATGCCTCTTGTTCTGTTTTTGCCAGAATACTCTGTAGACTATGCAAGCTTAGAAACACATATCTTGTGTTAAGGTAAAATTCTAAAGTAGCTTAATTCTGATGCTGGTCTTAAAGTAGATACCTGGGCCTGCACATGTAAAATAACCTTGGTGCTGCACCTGTACATCTTTTGAGATGAAATAATTCTCTACTGCTTATAGGTCAGGGAAGAGAGGTTTTCACTGCATTTGCACTGCCACAGAAACAGTAATACACCCGACAGCACGAGGCACTGTTACAGTAGTTCTCGTTCATCTTGGTAAACTGGCAATGCAGGCATGTATTTTCATAAACATGTGTAATAACTTCTGGTGCACTTGAGATATCTATCAAGCTATTAGATGAAGGCAGGGAACTAAAACACAGCATTTGAAAACTTACAGGACTGGCTGCAGTGATTTTTAGAAAGCGCAAATGCAACAAGGCATCATCAAACTTCGTGTTGGAGTGTAATGATACTTGGATAAGAACCCATATTGTGTCTTGCAGAAAAAGTAAATCAGTATTTGTCAAGTACTTTAATAATCAGTAGAGTTCAGTAACTTATTAAATATTATCAGGTTATTAGTTCCCTTAAATTACAGGTACTTTTGATATGTTTAGGAGTGTAAGCCTGGGTTTCTTGAAGACAAGAGACTTCTTTTGGCAGAGGGTGGAAATGCTGTCTTGATTCACAATGTAACTGTACAAGACAGAGGAAACTACACATGCCGTATGGTGTACACATACATGGGAAAGCAATATAATGTTTCAAGAACCATGAGTCTAGAGGTTAAAGGTGAGTGCATTGAGGTTACTCTCTTCTCTTTTGGCTCTGCTGTAAATATTTGTATGGAGGCATAAACTATTTGGCATGTTACTTTTCAGCTCTGTGAAGTTAGAGTTGTAATCACCTTCAGTTAATTTTTCCATGAATGGAAAATTGAAATGCAGTGGTGCATGTTAATTCTTGATGCATTTTGAGCATTGCTTCTGAGGAGGAATTGTCATGGAGCAATGAGAAATGCAGGGTTAGGAATGAGAATTAGGAGGAAGGAGTGATTACTAGGGGGGTTGAGTGGATGTGTATTTTTGCTAAAACAAATAATGCACTGTTAAATTAAATAAAAAGAGGAATTTTTTTTTTGAGACCATCACAGTAAAACACCTGCTTGTGGCTCTGTTGGTGAACTTGCTTACAAAGTTTAGTAGAATCTCGATTGATGGGAAAGGAGATGTGACAAGCTGTATAAATATTGTAAAGTTAATAAATCTTCCTCTGGAAAGGATTGGCTTTACTTGTTGGCACTTGGTTGTGCTCTTCTGCACACAGGGCTCAGAACCGGCTGCCTTACTGTTCCAGTACTGTCATATATTGCTGTGATCATTGTGATTGAGTCTTTCTCGGTAGCATTGCTGATGACCTTGCCAGTACCATGATAGTATCCTATCAGAAAAGTTAGTGGGATGCAAGGTGTTAATTTTTTAGATAAAATCCAAATTCTGACTTTATATAGGTAATACGAGAACAGTGAGTTACTAGCAGTGAGTCTATACATCATGCAGCCGAGTTTAAGTGTGTGCTTGTTTACTCTTTTACTTAAACAGATATTTACCTGGTCTAGAAGTTTGTTGATACAATCCCTCTTCTTTTTCCATCTGTCTGACAAAGCTAATCATATGTTTTTGTTTTGTTTTCAGTTTTTTTGTATTACTTTGATATCACCTATCAGTAAATCTGAATTTTTTTAAAGAAGTATTTTTAAGATAAGCTAAAGCCTTTTGTTAATTTGGAAGCTAAAATAGAATAATTTGGGTAGAGTACAGCAAATCTCATGAGATACTTCTGTTGTAAATTTGAAAGTGGTAGTAAGTATGGAGCTACAATAGTACCAGACAATAAAATAAAACCATTGTAAAGCTATCAGTTGAAGTAAGTTGTGGAAGATTTCTTGCCTGAAGATTTATTTTTCTCTTTGTTTCTGTTAGAAAGACCACTGCAGATGAGGCCAAAGTTTATTTATCCAAAGAATAATACAATTGAAGTAGAACTTGGTAAGTAGTGACTATTTGTCATTAACATTCAGTGAAACCAATAAGCCACTGGTCTGTCAGAAATAACACATGAACAGTTCCACTGACTTCAGCAAGACTGGGAGATAGGCATGTGGATTGAGAATATCTGGAAGACAGATAATAGAGTATGATTCCTGCAAGTAACTGGGGGGTGAGGGAGGAGGTGGCACACAGACACAACATGATGACTGTGGGCCTAAGATTGGAGTCTCTTGACCAGCAGTGTTGGGTAGGATGCATTTATGTATTTATTTTATTCTTGCCATCTGTCCTTTGTACCACTTCCCAGTGTCCATGTCTTGACATATCTTCAGTATCCATGGAAATATGGTTACACATATATAACATGTTAGGATAGTTACCAGTTAATCAGTTCAGTAGTTTTTCCTCCTCTGTTTCCTGTCTCCTTTCCCTCTCCACAACTTGGATTTTATTCCTCTTTCTAGAGTATTGAAAGCTTTCTGATCTTCTGTGAAACAGTAACCTGCTAGTTGATGGATATCCCACGTATTGTTTATCATAGAAATTATTTAAATAAGAGATTCTAGATATAAGGACTAACTTATTTCCAGTGAGGTCAGCCAGGCAGTGCAGCAGGCTGCCCAGAGAAGATGTGCAGTCTCTGTCCTTGGAGGTTTCGGAACCCGACTGGATAAATCTTTGAATAGTCTGGTCTGTTCTCAGAGCTGGTCCTGCTTTGAGCTGGAAATTGGAATGGAGACTGCCCAAAGTCCCTTCCAACCTCAGTTACTCTATGTGATTCTGTGGGCCAAGTGTATGGTAGGCAAGTCTTTCTAAGCAAACCCATAAATGTTTAAATTGCACCATATATTGGACAGAGTTGTGTTCTACTGATGTAGTCCAGAAGAATGATGTTTGGAGCTGCTTGAACTATAATGGTTTTTTTTCCTCATTGTGCACTAAGGGGGAACTGTTTTGAACAAAGTATTTGATTAGAAAGGGTATTAGCTGATTTTGGAGAAGTGTGATTTGTTATTTACTAGAATTTCCTAATGCAGCATCTAAGTTATCATGTAACCTTTTGAGGAAGGATTATAAACAATTGGGTAACTAGAGAAGTTCTGAGGAAAGGTTGCTTTGGGTTTCTGGCTCCACATAGGAACCAAAGCAGTCACACATGAAACTGAAAGGAGACATAATGGCTCCACCCACAAAGTTGGGTTTATTGTGGCTACTGAACAAACCCACAAAGTGGGTTTACTGTGGGCTAGTGAACAACTACAAACAGTTCTCTACTACAGGGGATCCTTTAAAGGAAGTTGGTGAAGGTTTTTGGTTTGATAGGGTTTTTGTTTGTTCTATTTTCTTTTCTTTAGAAAGGGCACTGCCATTCAAAAGTATTCTCTGTTCTGTACCTTTAATGTGACTTCCATTATTTAATGAAAAAAAAAAAAAAATCTTTGCTCCCATTAAATGCCTGGCTGTGGGGCAGAACCTGGAAACACCTGCATGAACCTAGAAACATTTGTACGCTTTTTGAATGAGAAATTGCAGGAGAAGGCTGTGTAGCTACTTACAGTACATTCATGAATGTATGGAAATGGAGGGCATGGAACATTTGAGGGTTTTTCTTCCTTCCCAAGAGCTGTAAAATGCATTAAACCCCATCTTTAGAAAAATTGATTATTGTGAGGGGAGAGATGGGGAAGCATCTGTGGTTTCTATGTGAACTCTTGTTCAGGTAACTGCTTTGCGTGTGAGCTAAAGGTTTATTCCATACTTTTGATAGACACCATTCCTTGGTGGAAGCATCTAGATCTGATGTGGTTCTAGGAAACGAAACACCGAGATCTTTACATAGATCTGAGAGCCCACCTTCTCCTATCAAATCATGACTTCCATGGGTAAAATACAGAAGGAAAGGACTCCAAGAAAGCTGCTTAACTTTGAGGTACATTGGCAATAAATATATTCTGCAACTTGGCTTGCTTTCTTAATACTGAAGTATTCTATAAGATCTGGACTCTTGGTGGCAAAGGAGTGACAGGTGAGCTTATTCTGGGAGCAAAGTGTGAGAGTATTCAGAAACCATCCCAGTGGACAGTGTTGGCCAAAAGACTCTGATCTGGAGTAAAGATGTGTGTGTTCGTGAACATGGGATTCAGCTGCAGGATATAGTTATCTACACGAGTATCCGCATATGAGTTAGGGTCCTTAAGTCAAGCTGGTATCAATGGGGGCTCAATTCAGTTGCCTACACATAGATATCTAGTGCTGGTTTGAGTGGTCTGGCTATTCTAGCAGGACAAGTTTCTTGAAGATCTGAAGTCCTATCTGCCAGCTCCATACAGATGTCTTAGATGCTGGAGAGCATCTCAGATGTCACCACACTGTGTACATGCAACTGATTTGAGCTCTGGAGATCTTTCAGTGGAGTCTGGAGAGCCATTCAGTTGATAAGGTCCAGGTGTGTCTACTTGTATCTAAGTGGACTTGAGCAAAGCTGAACTCTGTTGCTAGCTTAGACATCTAGCTTATGTGTAGATGTGAACATTTAGACACCTACATTTAGGGTGGAGTTTAAATCCAGATCGGAGGCACCCAGGTGTGGATTACAAATGGATGAGTTTTAAGGACTCTGCTTTTCATAAGGTAAGTGGTTTTTTCCATATCCCTCCTTTTCAAAGCTGTTCCCCAATCTCTTGATCCTGCTTCTGTTACAAGACCTTCAGTTGCCATATTTGAATGTTTTTTGTAGGTTCTCATGTAGTTATGGAATGTAATGTATCAAGTGGCATAAATGGCTTGATTCCATTCTGGCAAGTTGACAATGAGGATGTTGATATCTTTGATAGCACCTACAGGGAACAGTATTATGAGTAAGTATAATACCTTGAACTGTAAATGCATTTGTAGGTGAAGTAAATGCAGTAATTGGCAGTGAATTCACTGTAAAGTTGACCGCATTTGACTAGATGCCAGTAGTTATTGAAAAACTAATTAGAAGTCTACATTAAGTACATAATATTCATATTGCTTGGGATAAAAAAAAAACCCAAACCATTTTATTATAAATACTGATGTATCAGGTATAAATGTAATAAAGCAATCATACGTAGGCTTTTATAATGCTGTTGTGAAACATGATTTTGTAAGGCTTATTTAGGCATCTGTTCTTATGCAATCTTTTTTTGCTAATAGATTAAAGCCTACCTTCTGGTGTTAATATGGGAAGGATTGGTTGTTCCAAACAAAAATCACTTGACTTATTTTTATTTGTGAAGCTGGTCCTTTTCTAAGGACAGACACAGCTGCTAATCCTCAAGACCACAAAGCAGGAACTCTTGTTGCAGGACATTTAGGTTTTGGTGGGGTTTTTTTGTTTGTGTTCAGGAAAATTAAACATGATTGAAGCTGATAAAACCAGCAATTCTTTTGAGGATTTTTCTCAGTCAGTGACTGGTCTATTGACAGCATAGTGTGAATGTACTGTTTGCTTTCTCGTTTTATCAGTCACTGCTGTTAAATACAACCCTTAAAATATAGTATGAAAAGAAAGAAATAGAAATTCTCAGCTGATCAGCTCACAGTCATGCAGAAGCATTGCTATCTCCACCAAATGCCATCATCAATGCAAAATAAGAGAATCAGCTTTCATACTGCTTTCAAAACTATCTTTTTTCATTGATCTCTATCTGGCTTCCAGAAGGAATCTTAGTTCTCCTTTGTCCCAAAGTTCCCTTAGAGTGAATTATTAATTTCATTATAGATCTGTCTGCTTGGTTGTTTGCTTATAAATATAGGACCCCAGCTTGTGGTCTCTTAAGGTATAACTAAGTCAATTTTTCTTTAGGGCATGAAGTTTCTCAGCTTCAGCAGTTAAGACATGTGCAGCTCTGTGTAGCTGTTTTAAAGTTGTAGTAACTGCAGCTTCTCCTGAAGCCAGCTTGATGCTGCTATTAAACACTTCCTGAAAAGTATTTAATATGTTACACTCAAAGCAATTCTCCCTTAAGATTTTTTTTTTTTCTTGCTTGGAGGTGATTTCCAGTACTCATCACTATCCTGCCTGATAATTTTTTTCACGTCAGAGGTAGAGATGTGCAAAATATGTCCTGTGCAAGTTCTAATTAGGATTAATAGTGCAAAGCAAGTTATCCAGTATCAGAGAAATTAACCTAATTGCAATAATAATGTTTTATTTCAAAAAATAGTAGCAATTTCTCAGCAATTAATTTTGTGGAGCATTTGCTGGTAGCAAACCACAGTGTAGGCATGGCCAACATTACGGACTTGAGGCTTACACCTGGGAGGTAACTCTTTGCTTGGAGGAAACTTAAAGCTGACATGGATAAGTCTGAACATGTTGTAAAATGGGGATGTTTGTATTGGCATCCCATGACAGAAGTTTCTGGCCATTATTTAAGTAATAGAAACTGGTTCTTCAGGATGTTCTGCAACATGAGTTTTCCTCCTTGAGTGTATAAGGTGATGTCACTTCAGTATATAGAATAGGATGCTAGTTTATAGGTACCTTCCTACTGCAGTTCCTCCACACCTTACACTTGTAAGTCTTAGAGCAGGATGGTATTTAGCATGATATCATGTTGTATCTCCAGCCTTCTTATTGCCATTTGGTCCATGGTCACTCAGCTTTTGTGAATTCTTTGAATCATTATGTCCCAAGTTGGTTGACACCATTGGCTGTGGACCATATGGGCTTGGGAAGTCTATTTGTATAGAAAGATCTCTGCTTTATCATCAGTACAAAGAATCCTGGCACTTTTATTACTAGTTATCACTGGTTTGAATAGTCTTACATTCACAGAATCACTTAGGTTGGAAGGAACCTCTTGAGACTGTCTAGTCCAACCCCCCTGCTCAGTCAGGGTCAGATAGAGCAGGTTGCTCGGTTGTCTGTCCAGCTGGGTCTTGAATATGTCCACAGTTGGAGACTTTACTACTTCTCTGGCCACCCTGTTCCAGTGTTTGACCATCCTGACAGTAAAAAAAAGAAGTTCAGATGGAATTTGAGATGGGAAAGTGTTTCATTGCCTCTTCTCCATTGCCTCATCTGCGTAACTGCTAATGATACACTCTGTCCCACTCAGCAATAAGGGCCAGTAACCTAATATGTATGGAAAATGCCAAGTCACCTCTGGTCATGAAGTTGTTTGTTTCAGGGGTGATATTTACTGTGCTTCACTGGCTTCTTAGGTTTATAGAGGTAAAAAATGAATGGTCTTGTAATAGTGGATGGATGAATCTTTCACATATTAACCAATGATATTTCAGTTTCTCTACAGATGTTTACTTTTTACCATTTTTTAATGACAGAGAGGGGATGCCTCATGGCCTTGCTGTATCTGGAGCAAAATTTAACATTTCAGAAGTGAAAGTAAAGGATTATGCACATAAATTTTTCTGTCACTTCATGTATGGTTCTGAACAATTTACAGCCTACATTAAATTGGAAAGCCCAGGTAAGAGATCTAATCTTGATAATACGGTTGTCAAGGATGATCTTGGTTTGACAACACCCTACTTAGAGCTAAAACTGTATGATGTACTGTGGTGCAAAGTGGGCCATGCAGCTCATTACCTTTCTTAGTGAAACTTTTGTTGTATTATTAGCAAAATTAAGGAGAACACTTTTGTTTAGTCTTTTCTCATTCAGTGTTTTAGGAAACATTATTGAAACACTCCAATCTATTTGAAACAAGTATCAGACCTCAGTGGAATACTGTGCTTCATTTTACACACTTGTACTTAAAGAAGTGTGTGATTTGGAGGATATTGTGCTTCTAGGAGAGCAGTGAAAATGGCCAGTTCTCTGAAAAGCTGGGAAGGGAGACAAGACTAAATGTGGACTGTCAAAAGGCCATGAATGTATATTTGGACCTGGTTGTGCTGTCCTTCGGTAACAAATAATAGGCTTCAGATCGCCAGGAGAAAGGAAAAGAAATAATAATCTACTTATGTAGTAGGAGAAACTCTTAACAAGAATAATAATGAAGAAGTGAAATAGTTTGCTTGGAAAGGTTATGGACTTTCCATTACTGAATGCGTGTGCTGTGTTATCACTTTATAGATAAGCTCATGCATATTGATTTGGGAGCATCCTGCCACTTGTTGGAGAATGTGTCTTGTGCCCAGTTGTGTGCTCAGACACAAGGATAAGTTTGACCTATTGGTAGCTAGCAGGACATTTTCTTTTTAGTAGGTGAACTTAAAGGTAAAGTAGGCTTTGAAAACTCAAATGCAGGGCTGAAGAAAAATAGCCTCTGGTCTGTTGAGCTTCAGTTGAGTTGGTTTTGTCAGCTGTGAGCTTGTGAGTTTGACAGAAGTTATTCTCAAACTTGCCTTTAACTGGCCACATTGTAAACAAGTAATTGACTAAAAAGTGGATCTGAGCTTTAGCTTGTTACATAACTAAGTTCTTCATAAAGATTATCAGGGTAGGATTTAACCTCACAAATCATTTAATATGCATGAACTAAAAAATGCAGTTTGTGAGGAGTGATTTTTTTAGGACAGAAAATTAGTAAATTCAATGACAGATCTTCGAAGAGGCTAGAGAGAGCTGGGGAGAACAGCATGGTCAGGAATCACCTTCCCACCTTTGACTTTCTTGCTTCCTGACTGATAAGACTTTATACAAGAATTCTCACTACTGCTGCCCTAGTCTATATGTCAATATTTTCATGTTTCAGCAGAAGAGTAGCCTCATTTGTCACATTGCTAAAGTAACTCTTCTCTGAAATGGAATAGTAGGGTTTTTGAATATTTGCAGAAAGGAATACATGAAAACCTTCCAGTCCTATTTATTCATTCCTTGGTTAAAAAATATTTTAATGGCTAAACAATTTTGCCTCTCTGGTTCTAGTGTATAACTGTGTGTTGTTTTCTCTCTTCTCATTCCACCCTACTGCAGCTCGGAACATTCAAGGTTACTTAATTGGAGGAGGAGTTTCTTTAGTATTTTTAGTTTTTTTTACTCTCTGTATCTACAAGATCTTCAAAATTGATATTGTGCTTTGGTATCGGGACTCCTGCCATCTTTTCCTGGGTAAAAAAGGTATGTTTGTGTAACAGTACCCTGTATTGTAACAAGGCTCCACATTCCCTTGCAAAGCAATGAGCTAACCTCATGGAGTGTGATCGGACTTCCTTGGGATTTTTGAAAGGATAACATGTTTTTAGGATGTTTAGAATTAGTTCAGAAAACAAAAGCATCTGCAGGGGGAAAAATCAGCAACTTTCCAGGAATGCAGAAATATCATTCCTTTCTCCGAAGACATGTTTCAGTGGTTTGAATGGTGCTCTGATAGCAGTTGTTTAGATTTCTTTTAATTACTCTTCTTACAGAAAGGAGTAATACAGTGGAATTGTTGAGTGTTTCTTACTTTCACTAGATGAACCAGGACAAATTTCACCTGCTTTCATTTTCTATTTGAAGGCACTTCCAATTATTTTACTTCCTGTAAATTCCTGTCATTCAGGAGAATGTTGCTAGGGGAGCTGTCTGTGAGACTATGGTAAATTGTGGGTCATTTCCTGACGTCTCAGAGGGGATACCTGGCTAGAGAAAGAGAAGGTATTTTCTAGAGGTATTGAGATTCCGTTATATTTCTTTGAAGTCTTTTAAATTTGGTCTTTCTGAAAAGTTTGTTTCAGAATACCTAATACCATTCAGACCTTGAGTTTTGCCAAATACTTTGGTTTTTGTTTTCATGTCTAAGTGGTTGCTGTGCTTTGAAACTCCAGGTTACAAAAATTACCTTTGAGTTATATGGCAGCTGTAATATTAAGTATTCAGTTGTATTACTAGAACCCCTATTTCCCAAATAATTTAGTCATAACATTTTTTAAATTTGGAGTTAAAAAAGGATATTAAAACCTACTTCATTTTGCATGTCTCCTTTGCCTATTCAGATCCAGCATACTGAATTCTAGAAGGCCTGATTCTACAAATATTTCAGGCTTAGTATAATTATATATGCTTAGGTAACAGCAGGATTATGACCTAAAACAAGGATTCCAGTGGGGAAAAAAGCACAGAGTTTAGATATTTTTGTTTGTTTGCTTGCTTGCTTTTGTGTCTTTAGAATCCATTCTCATATTACTTCTGTTGCTTGCTCTTTAGTTTCAGATGGGAAGATCTATGATGCTTATGTTGTGTATCCAAAAAACAGAGAGAGCTGCTTGTATTCATCAGATATTTTTGCTCTGAAGATACTACCAGAGGTCTTAGAAAGACAGTGTGGGTATAACCTCTTCATATTTGGGAGGGATGATTTACCAGGAGAAGGTAAGTTACCTGAAGACAAATTAAACTCGAGTTTTTTCTCATTGGCAGCTGCAAATACAACTCAGAAGCAGACAATCAGTCAGATGTGATTCTAAAAATCAGCCACCATCAAATGAGCTATTTTCCTATTTTCTCTGCTGAACAATGAGAAATACAGCACTAGGTGCTTCTATGAAGCCTGTTTATCTTTGCCTTTCCCCTGATATTGTTTGTCACTTCCAGGTTTTTTTAGTGTCTGGCTAGCCTAGACATCTGGAGATGAGTTTTATCTAGGCCTATGGTTTTGAAACTTGTTTTTTTTGCTGTTGCACCTGTGATGATGATAAAATGACATTAGCAAATCAAGTAGTTGGTCGTTGGTAGCTTTCCTCTGTTTATGCAAAACAAGAATATGCAAATGCATGCTGATGGGGTCAGATTGTGTTGCATTGGCCAAATTTCTACTTGTTGGCTAACACAATGTAACTGCTTGCATGCTCTTACTCTATCCCTATTTGTGAGGTAAAGTGTGTTGGCTCAAATATTGTAGAATCACAGAATTGTTTGGGTTGGAAATTACCTTAAAGATCATCTAGTTCCAAGCCCCTGCCATGAGCAGAAGCACCCACCTTCCACTAGACCAGATTGCTCAAGGCCCTGTCCAGCCTGGCCTTGAACACTGCCAAGGGTGGGGCAGCCACAGCTTCTCTGGGCAACCTGTTTAGTGCCTCGCTATCCTCGTAGTGAAGAATTTTTCCCTGATATCTAGTTTAAATCTACCCTCTTTCAGTTTAAAGCCGTTCCCCCTTGTCCTGTCAAACAGTGAAACAACTGCAACAAACTAGTAACAAAATATAGAAATATAAACCCTTCATTTTGTACAACCTTCTCCTCTACAGCTGTGATCAGCATCGCTGATGAAAAAATTCATCAAAGTAGAAGAGTGATAATTGTTTTAGTACCAGAACCCTCCTGTTACAGTATTCTAGAAGATGTATCTGAAAAGCAGTTAGCCATGTATAATGCTCTTATCCAAGATGGCATTAAAGTAATTCTCATTGAACTGGAAAAAATACAGGATTATGCAACCATGCCAGAATCCATCAAGTACGTTAAGCAAAAGCATGGGGCCATCCGATGGAAAGGGGACTTCTCAGAAAGGTCTCACTCGGCAAGTACCAAATTCTGGAAGAAAGTGCGCTACCACATGCCGTCCAGAAAAAATGGATCTTCATCAGGACTGCATTTGTTACCAAAAGACTTTAATTCTCCCTAAATAACAAAAGAAGAATGACACTTACTGACTAATTGCATTCACATGGTTGGTGATGGATTGATTGAAGATCACGTTTATCTGTTTTGTGCAGACAATCTTATCCAGATTTTTTGGACCGAAGGTACTACAACTTCATCTACAGATGTGAATCATTTTTTAATTCTGTCCAGAACAACAGAATGCTTTGAAATGCCACCAGTAGCACAGAGGTGACATGGATATCACATAGGAAGTACATGAAGCCTTTCCCAAGAATTGCACTGTGATTTGCTGGAAAATTTTTGTTATTAAAAATGAAAGGGGAGAAAAACTATCACCACCCCCCCCCAAAAAAAAAAAACAACCAAAAAGCAAACAACAAACAACCTTATGTTTTATTACAGTTAAAGTTTGAATATGAAGAGAACTGTATTAATTACAACTATGATATTATGTAATGGGGATGGTTGATGCCAGTAAGTGGTTTTCTTCCATTTTTTTTTTTTAATGAAAGGACACAAAACTTCTTTGTTAGAAGTTTGTTACTTGTCTTACTCAGTTTGCCGAAAGATAAATCCCTCTGTGTTACTGCATCAGTGTGTTACCATCCAAGAGAAAAGGTAAGAGACAAGCCCAGCCCCCTCAAAGTGCTATTGAACTCTTCCCTGATCTTGTTGACATTGTAAAGAACTGTACCATTTTTAGTCACTTGTCCCATGCAGGCAGCATAAAAATATCACTTTAATGCTGTATTGAGTCAAAAAACTACTCTCTAGACGATTTCACACTGACACCCCTTCCTCCCCTCCCCCACAATTAAATGGCTTAATATATTTGTTCTTATTTTACCCAAATGGAACAATTAGCTTAATGCTACAGACTGTCTCGTGGGGAGTATAGGATGGTTGACTTCATCTGCCTTACCTTAAGGACCAGATCAAGGGGCTCCATGGCACCCAGTTCTTGCAGGTTGCTCTTTCTGAAGGAGAGCAGTTTTTCTCTCCTGTTCCTAGCCAGGGAGTTGACTCCAGCATTTATCCACTCTGACAGCTGAAGCTGGCTGAATTAGCTACAGTGGCAGAAACCATTCTTTTCCTTGGTATAGTTTTCTCCCAGATTAGTGAGTTTATCTGGTTCCTGGGGGGTTCAGGGTGATATGGGAGAAGAAGAGGGGTGGTAGGACCATGTATTTTGGCTCCAGCTGTGTTTAGAAAATAGAGCTAAAATTATGTTGTTGCTTAGTACTCTTGAAGGTGAAAGAGATGCCCTGTGTTGCCCCCTGCAGCTGCTTGTTTTTCTTCTTTCCCTCTGCCCTGATATAAGGAATCTGAGATGACCATGTACTGAATTTGGCTGGGGCTAGTTGAAGTGGGACTGGAGCTGCAGCTTCCAAAGAGCTTTTTGGGAAAGGAAGTTGTTAAAACTTAGTGTGCATGTCTAACTAGTGATGTACTTTCAGTTCTTTTTTTGGGGGGGAGGGAATTGATTGATTTTTAAACAGATTTGTTTTGTTCTTTTTTCTTTTAATGTGGCCTATCTTTTTCCATACAGCTCCCTTGTCTTGGAACAACCAACTTACTATTGTGTCAAACTCCATCACTTGCCAGCCTGTCCTTGAAGGCTGTTGCTAATACAGTATTGGGCAGAATTTTTTTTTGAGTTGATCCTGTGATATCCCCACTTTTTCACCTGAAAAAAACCCCACCATATTCTACATCCTTCAGAATTTGTCTATTCATTTTGTCACTGCAATGTTGGCCATTTCTTCTTCATGGCTCAAGCATTTATCATCTTATGCTTCCATTCTCAACCAAACAAGACTGAAAGTGTGAGGTGCCATCCCCTGGAAGAACTGTTTAGTGAATGTGGGATGGTGTGACCCTCATGTTCTGCCTGATAAGTGGCAAAACCAGTGGAAATAGATTCCTCACACACCTAAAGTGATTTGGTTACCTTGGTGTATGCTGGAAAACTTGAAACTCTGCTTCTGAGAGACAGTGCCTTCTGAGCTTTGTGAATTGAGTGTGTGTTTGTCAAGAATGGAATAAGAATCTCTTCATTTCAGGATAGGAGGAGGAAATATGCGTTTGAAACATGAGACTTTCAAACTGCCATGGTACTGGAGTGTTTTACTGCTGAATGTCATGTATGTATATGCAAGCACATGCTTGTATTCTGGTCTCATTCGGTATTTTGGTCAAGATGGGAGCGTCAAGCGTGGATCAGTTCTGGTCATGAAATGCCACGTTCACATAGCTGTCGCACACAGCTTTTAAATCTGGTGTGTGTTCTGTGACAGCCTGTTGTAAGGTAAAGGGCGTGAAGGTACATCTAAAGTTACTGAGATCCATCTGAGCAAGGCTAATAGTTTCAGTTATCAGTGATAAAAGAACTTGGTAGGACAGAAGCTGTATGGTTTGCTCACAGACCTCTCCTGTAAGCAGATGCCTATATCAAATGTGAAGACTAGACCCTAGAAGTACGGTATTTGTACTCTGAGATCTAGGGTATAATACTAACTTTACACTTCCACGTTGACAGCTCACACTACACAGGCCAGCCGACAGAGTTCCAGCAACCTTGGGCTTCCTGAATTCTTTTTGCTGACTGGAATAAACTGAATGAAAAACTGCTACTTGTTATCCCTACTTTTAGGGATATGGAAGTTATTTTACTGAGCCAAAACACTGATTTTTAAAAAAATACTTGTTCCTTTTGATATATTTATACAAATGATGTTAAAGTTTTCATGTGTCATGTAAAGGCAATTTGAAGAAAGGTGATTTTTTAAATTCAATAAAAGCACTACATATTTCTTTCCTACAGCACTGCTGGGTTTGTTTGTTGGTGTTTTTTTTTTCCTTATTCCTTCACTAAATAACAGCAAGCAGGACCCTGGCTGAGAGGGAGCTGCCAGCCTATGTTGTGTCCTGATAGGTAGTGAAATGTCTCATTGTCAAATAAACTTTAGCTTAATTAGGTACAGAAGTAGAAGCCAAATGCCTGTGATGACAGGGAGCCAGGCCAGAGCCCATCCGTGTGAGAAGCTGCTTTGGTTTGTTCTTGCAGGTACAGACTAGGGAACCTGTGCAGATGTCACTCAGGAAGGAATGTCTCTTACCCTCTGATTTGGATTTTGTTCTTAAATACAAGAAAACAAACCAAACCAACCAAAAAATAAAAAAACTTCAGTTACCTACAATGAGCAAAGTGGAAAATAAGAAAGTTTTCAGAGATGTGTTAATGTGAAAGGAATTTTATTGTTACCAGCACAGTTACTTTCTGCATTCCTGAGAAATAATCTTACAGATTTTGAATTAGGTTATTTACTTGTATTATCTGTCCTTGTTTAAATAATTAATTGTTATTGCATTTAGAAATGTAATCTGCTTAGAGAAATAAGGCTTCTTAGTTTGAGAGAGGATGTTGTACTAACTGATATGACACTAAAAAGAACGGAGGGAATTAGTTATACAAACTCACATATAATTGCATGGGAAAACAATATAAAATTTATATAAAATTCATTAGTCTACTTGTCAGTCTTTTGTGTAATAAAGACTGATTGTGCGATTCTATGTTGGGTTTTTTTTTCTATAAGAAAGCCTGTTTGGCGCAGTGCCTGGGTGCCTCTGTTGAGTACCTATCCACAAAAAGCCTTGCTCACAGTTAATTACTTGTGGGTATACTACTTCCATAAAAACATTTAATATTCATAATCTTGGATCTCTGTTTTCAGTGTGTTTTGTAGATACTTGAGTGACTTTCAAGTACCTGAGATGATAAAACACGTCTTTACCGCTGTGATCTCAGAACAGAGCCATTTTCCTGGCACCAACTTCATTGCTTTCATTTTACATGCAAGATTCTTTTCCTGATGGATGCTGCTTCTCTGCAGTGAAGCTCAACAACACCGATGAGCAGATACAAGGCTATAACCATTGCTTTGTGTGATATACTGGCCATGTTGCAGTGTACATTGCTTCAAAATGACTAAGTTATTAAAATAGTGAGCACTTCCCTAGTTAGCAACAACAGTTACCCTAATTAGTGTAACTGAGAACAATTTATGTGTTCATTGAAGTTATCATCTTGTGCCATGAAGCTTAAAATAGAGATGGTAGGAAAATACACAATGAAGGGCTTGAAAATTCTGTTAGGTTTTGATTTGCCTTGCTCAGTTTGCAGATGAGAAAGAGATGTGATGAATACGTATTGCACCTAAAACCTAAGACTGTGGCTACAAACCACATAGGTTAGCCCTAAATATGCTTCCGGATATCTTAGAGACATGGTATGACTGTAGTCTCTTTTCACGTACAATGGATGATTTACCAGGAGCAGGTAAAACACAAGATTACTAAACTCTATCGTTTCCTTTACAGAAGTAGCAATTTTGTTTGCTTGTCATTGTCACTTGGCCTACAAAAATAAAGATCAGGGCAAGCGTTGCCCTGATTTTCACAGGTTCAGTCAGTTGGCATGGATGCATGTTTCAAGAGACTTTATTTCAGGCTAACTGCTGTCAGGTACTGTTGATGACATGCCCAAGTAGTTGGAGCTTGTCTTCAAGTTTTACCTCATCTGAAAGGAACCTGTTCGCTCGGCTACAGGACTGTTTGGTGATACAAAACATGGGGGGTGGGGTTGAGCAGGAGATCAGCTTTAAAAGCGGTATCATGATCCAAAGAAAAATGCTGGTGCAGCCACATGCCCGAAGAAGATGGATATAGGTGTAAAGGGAAAGTTAACAATACTGTAAATTGGGGAAGCCAAGTCATCTTGAAAGCTGGAACAAAACTGCTAGAGGATGCAGAAAAACAGGAGGCTCGTGGTAATAAAAGGCAGTGGTCTAAATTCATCCCAGGCAACTTCCATCCCATCCCTAGCTAAGTCAATGGTCTTACTCTGATTTCCTTCTATGCATAAGCCAAAATGATTGAATTATTTATTGTAGGTAATGTTCTTCTACATTGCTTGTGTCATGTTTATCAAAAAAATTTAACAGATGCATGCCACCATCCAATGGAAAAAGGGCTTCACAGTGATACCTTCTTTAGCAAATACATTTTGGGAAAAGTAATATACTAAACACTACTCCCAAGACTTTGCTCCAGCTCCCTTCTAAGATGTCTCTTCATTTGTATAGAAATAGCCTTTTTTGAGCACCTCAGCTGCAGACAGATAAGCCACATCATGACCACGGCTTTGCTGCAATCATTTTCATAGATGGCACTGATGTATAAGAGCCCACCCTGTGCTAATAACAACAGATTATTCTATATTAGAGCTTTATGAGACAAAGTACTCTGAATGTTTGTATAGATTAGAAAAAAACCCCCCAAAACCCAGCAAATTCCACTGCACAGATCTGCTCAGGAGCATGTGTTTGGATAACTCTTTGCTTAGCATCACCTTCATTGCTGGAGTTGGTGATTCTTAGTCTGCGGAAGTGTTCCTGCAGGCTTGTGCCAATGCCCACTTTCCTCAGACAGCCCACTTCTCTGCTCGTCCCTGCAAGTTTTGTCTTGTGACACCCATGTTCTGCGTATTTTGCTGTCTCGTGAAATCCAGCTATTTCAGTTGGTACTCTTTCAGCTTTACTATAATGTGGTTTTTTTTTTCTCAATTCTGATTCACATCAATCACTGAATATTGGAATTACTGAATAGTTCCCATTTTACTTATTTGTTCTGGTAATATTTAACAACATCTTTTATACCAGAAACATTTTTACTGAAAACATTTTTTTCACTATTAGTAGTAGTATAATGAAGATAGGAGAGAAAAAAAAACAACCCACCACATACACTGGAACCTCTAGAAAGTATGTCTCAGAAAGAATTCTGAATATACATACATATATTTACTTAAATCACTGCTTCTAGACGAATGTAGTAGAGCAGGTGAGGAAACACCTCACTTGCATTTATGATAATCAGATTTAACTCACAGGTATTTGTTGGTGATGCAGAACAGCAATACAGCAGCCAGAAATGTTGCATAAAAATGATATGACCTAATACAGTGAGTTATAAGAAACATTTCCAAAATGAAATATGGATATAATTGCTGATCAAAGAGAGGCTAGCTGATTGCACAAGTCTTGCTGTCTCTGCTGAGCCAGGAATGCATTCAGTCTCTGTGTTCCTCCCAACAGCATAATGTCTGAAGCTGCTATAACGTGCCTTCAGCCAGCACGAGAGGCTGGAGGAGTCAGTACTCCACCTTGCATCAGTGCAGGACAAGATATGCAGGCATAACAGCACGTAATCTCTCATCTTTGCTTATCTGTGGGCAGGATGATTGAATGCGCTTCCGTTTGGTAAATACAATCATACCAGAAGGTGGAATGCAAGAAGTACCAGAAGGAGAATGAAAAAATCAGGGTGGAAGAAGCAGGACATGCCTGGATTATTCTCCACAGTTTTAGCAGAATGCTAGTAATTTGCTTAACAAATGTGTTTATGATGGGTTTTTTAAAATAATAATATCTACCTCGTTAATTCTAAAAGGTTAGGGTTTGCTGATTGCTGCCTACTGTGGGAGGAACCTAAGAAAGAGGCTTCCTCTACCTTAGTAACAATTTTAGTCAGTGACAACGCTGCCTTAAAAAAGCCCATATCCAATTCTGCGTTCATCACACATTTGAAGAACTACTTGGAATAACTGTGAGCCCAGCCGTGCACAGAGAACTAAGAAATACCAGAACACAGTGAACATACTGTTCCCAGAACGAGCTAAGTAACCTCCAAAAGACGCCAGGCTACTTAACAGCACTTTAAATCTCTAAGTAAAACCTTGTGGCTAAGTGGGACTAAATCTGTGTGCTCAAGCTTCGGAGCCCAGCATCTCACCGACACGTGGCAGCCCGGGGAACTCGGACCAAGCTGTCAAAGTAGCCTATTGAAGAAGCAAATACACCAGCTGACGTCTCCGAGATGCTCCTGCCAACAGCCTCCACACACGCGAGGGGTTCATTCTCTTCCAGTGACACGCTCTCTTCCACTAGGGAAGCCTGCCCGTGCTACAGGGCAAAACAAAAGCCGCTCACCCCGAACCTGGAGGGTTTGCTGCCGGCTCTGCCCGGCTGCGGAGGCCGAGCCCAGGCAGCGGCAGCTGGGTGCTGGCAGCTGAAGCGAGGCGCCCCCTTTACAAAGCAAAGTGGCTCTTGCTCAGTCTCACTGTTTTCCGTGGCCTGGGTTTAATCAGGTTTAACGCCGGCTTGCCTGCCTGCCTACGGGCACTGGGACACCTGCCGCCGAGGAGGAGGGAAGGGGCGGGCTGAGGAGGAGAAGAGGGCCCCTCTCTCCACCGCCGGGGCACTGAGGTTTGCAGCCGGGAGAGGGTGAGGCGCTGCAAGCGGGAGCTGCAACGGGACCACAGCCGACAACGGCTCCGCGGCTGCCCGCTGGAGCGAAGCAGTCGGAGCTCCCCCGCTTCGCCCCACCCCGGCAACGTGCGTGCAGGTAGGCACCGGCGGGGAGTCCTCTGGGGGCTGGCCCGTCCGTGAGCAGTCTCAGCCCGAGTGGTGCCTCCCGGGGAAGCCCAGAGCAGGGGACAGCGTAGGAGTGGGGCGGAATCTGTTTTGATAAGTCAGCGTTTCCCCCTGCGCCTGGCGCGGATCTGGTTCTGAAAGAAACCGACGGGGTGCCGTCTCCTTGAAGTTTAGCCGTGTCCCTTTGTCTGGTGGGTCTCCTGCGGCATCCCACCCCCGTCCCCTTCCCTGCAGCGCGATTCCTGCGCTCTAGGGAGCTGCAGCCCCTTCCCAGTGACACCCGTGAACCACGAAGGGTATTGGGAAATGATTTCCTGCCGTCACTGGTGAGGGATGTCAGCGATTCGCAGAAAAACGGCTGTCAAGATACTCTCGGTGCTGTAACTACATCCCAGCCCAGCTCTCCAGCACCAGCTGGGTACGCCTCGGCAGCAGAGGAGTATATGGATTTGCTGTGATCGTTTTTCCTAGATCAAAACTTGATTAAGCTCTCTTGAAGAGGCACGGTGTACCTTGCAGGTAATAGAAGTATTTAAGGTAATATGTATATATGTGTGTATATATATATATGTATATATAATGGTTTAAAATGCTCTTGGGCTTATGTAAAAGAAATGGTGTGATGCTCCAACTTTCTGTCAGTTCTTTCAGTTCTGATAAGAGGACTGTCGTGTATTTTAATCTGTCTGTGGTTTTGAATAGGGCATTCAAAGAACAAGTGCTACAAGTGCGCAGAAACCAGTGAAAGGCGTGATTCTTCAAAGTTCTGATGAGACTTGTGATTTTGTTGTAATTGCCCAGGTCAACTTCAAAAGCACTAGAGAGCAGAGGAAAAGGTGGCTGTACCAATTTAGTGATGGTTTTTAATAATTATGCTTTATTATGTGCTGTCATGGATGCTGTAATTGTAATTAAGGTGCATCTATCATTGAGGATCTCTTCCAGGCACTTGTCTTCTCTTTTTTTTTTATTGAATCTCATATTGATAAAAATATTTCCTTTCAGGGTGAAGCTTTATGAACATGGCCTCAGATACATGATACATGGAGCTTTTTCCTCTCTGGAGAATTTGGGAAAAGATAACGCCAACTGAGTTCTGCCCTGAGCGATAAAGCTCTGCATGTTGATTGCAGGCTCAAAATGTGGACAAAATGGCTGGGAAAAGGGAGAAATGTACTCGTTTACCATGGTAGGAAAAACATTTGCACTTAATATTTGTTATTTTCATCATCAGTTATGTGAATGCATGCAAAGAGCAGAGCCTAATTTTGCTGTTGGGTATACCTTCTGCAGAACTGGAGATTTTTTCAATCAGGAAAAGTCAGACAAGAAGGAATCTCCTCCTTCAGGAACAGTTAATGTGTGTGGTTTGACACAGGGTTCTGTATATTTGCAAGTCTTCCATGTTGGCAAAAGGGCAAGTTCTAAGTTTAAATAGATAGAAAGAACATTATAGTGAAGTAGGTTTCTGGAAGACTTTCCTTCAGAACATGGCAAAGTAACTGCTGCTGCATCTCCTGGATCTAATGCTGGGGCAAAAATGCTGCTTGAAGAAAGCATGTGTGAGTTAGAACACTAGAGTAATGCTGTAATGGAGCAGAGCTAATGAAAAAACAGTGATACAGAGAAGTCATAAAGAAAACGCCTAGTTATAAGTGGAGTTTGTTCAGTCCTGTTTTCTCTTTAAATTATTTCTATTATAATGTTTTAATCTCCTTTAAAATTGAAAACCATAGATTTTGAGAGTTACTGTCTGTCACAATTAGTGATGAAAGCTGGAGCTTTTGTACAAACACCCATAACCCCCCTCCAGCGAACTTAAAGGTTTATGTATTTCTACTTATGTTCAGCATTCCTGCAGGGACTCATTCCTTCTTGCAGCTAGGCAAGAGAAGACCTGCCTGGTAATGTGAATGAAATTTGCAGAGGAGAAGGGAAGAGAAGGGGGAGAAGGGAAGAGAAGGGGAAGAAGGAAGAAAGCAGGCGCTGCAAGAAGCAGTGTAGATGACTCAATATATGGCACGCTTCTGAATCAGTTTGGTGGAGTAAGATACAGCAGCCGGAAGTGTCGTCTTTGACTGTTGTAGAAATTGGTGATCAGCTGAAGATTCTTCACAACAGGATGGAATTCTCCTGCTTATCCTTCAGTTTGAATAAATGCATTTGTCCTTTCACAGTGCTGTAAAAACTGGTAGGCCGAATAGAGAGGAGAAAAAAAAGCAGCAGTAAGGCAGGCCAAATGAAGGAACAACTTGTCAGAGGCGTGCAACTTTCCTTTTCTAAAAAGAGTCTGCAGAGCCAATAGACAATTTGGGTATAAAAACAACCCCTATGGGATAGGCTATGGGAAGATACGAGCATAGCAAGGAAAACCAAAAGATTTTGCATTTGTGCTCACCTTGGAAGAGTGTGGATTTCAGTACCTTTTCTTATGGCTTGTCTTCCATGGAATGATCTGTCTCAAATTGAAGAGTCAGTACTGGCAGTTACAGAACAAAATGATGTGTAATGAAGCATGACGATTGGCTGATACTTTTGTTTTCTCTTGTTGTAAATGTCTCATTTAAAGTAGCTTTGGGACCAACAGATCAGAAAGTGATTAGTGGGTTCCTTATCCTCTCCAAGTAATCAAAAGAGAGCCAGGAAAACAGAGACAAGTGAGTCTGGTATTTGCAGCAGGCAGCTGGGTAGACACTGCTTTAAAGAATTGAACCAGTGGAAATGAAGGTAAATTATGCAGGGGAGGAGTCAACAGTGACTTTTGTAAAGGGATGTCATGGATCTCAAATACTAGAAGTGTGTTAGAATTGTACACATGTATGTGAACACACTGGGTACAGGAGACATGTCTGATTCAGCAGAGTCTGTAGCGCCTGTAATGAAGGCAGACTGCCATAATGTATTTATTCTCACCTGTATGTGTAAGTAGGTAAAAGATGAATGCTCAGTTTTTCAGGTGGAGTAAGATTGCTAATAGAGTCCCAAAAAATCGTCTTCTGCTCAGCATATATTTCTAATGATCTAGACAGGTGGAAAACTGGTGTGGTGGCAGAATTTGCCGATATTACAAAGCTATTCATGCTAGAACAATGGGGTGGCAGAAGGATGTCATGATAGTGAATCACTGGGTAATAGTGGCAGAATAAATTTGTTGTAGGTAAATGTAAAGAAAATTTAAAATGAAAACACATAAGCAAAATCCTGTGTTTAGCAGCTGTCTGCGTTTACCTGATTTTTAACACTCAGTGATGAGAACTTGGGGTTTTACTGCATAGGCCTGTGGAAATATCAGGTCAATACTCAGTAGAACTTAACAAATAGATTGTTAGAAATTATTGGGCGGGGGGAAGGGGATAATTGTTTTAACTCATAGATCTGTAGTGCGCTTATGTTTTGAAAACTGTATGCAAGTTCTGTTCTCCCCTACTCACCTCAGACAGGCTGTAGAGTAACTGGAGACAGTACAGAAAAGGGTGGCAAAGATGGTCAGAAATTAGATTCCACCTAAGGCACAGTTAGAGTAAAACTGCAGCTTGGGAAAGCAAGAGCTCAGGAGTGTGCTAGAGATGTAAAAAATCCTGAGTACCTGACAAGCTCAATAGGAAATGTTCACTCTTTATTTTGTTTTTTCCTTGTAATGATTAGGAGCTGTCAGGTTAAACAAGCAGGTAACAGGCTTAAAACAAGCCAAAGACAATTCTTATATTCCCTGTACTAACTGTGTATTGCAAGCATTGACTTTAAATTGTGGAAGCCACTAACTGAAAGGTTTTTCCATTTCTGCAGGGAAACGTGAGAGCAAAAACATTGGGTTTGTGTAACATCAGAACTGCATTTCTGTTGTTAATTATTGCAGGTAAGTTTGTTGGTGGCTACAGAACGTCTTGTTCTTAATTAATTCACACAAGTAACACTAATTTTCCATGAAAATGGCTGTAAAAGTAAATTTATGTGCATGCCAATGAGTTCTTTTAAACAGTCCTAAAAGCAGGAACCTGTAAAACATAATATGTGCTATTTTGTGTACTATCTTATCACAGAACCATTCAGATTGGAAGGGAACTCTTGAGATCATCTAATCCAACCTCCCTGACCTGCCCAGGGTCAGTTAGAGCAGGGTGCCCAGTATCATGTCCAGTTAGATTTTGATTATCTCCATGAATTGAGACTCTACAACATCTCTGGACAACTTGTTCCAGTGTTTGATCCCTGTCACAGTAAAAAAGTGTTTCCTTATGTTCAGATGGCATCTTTCTGTATTTCAGTTTGTGCCTGGCTCTTTGTTTTTCCTTCCCTACCATCAGATATTTACACGCATTGGTAAGATCCACCAGTACACTCCCTAAGCCTTCTCTGAGCTGAACAGTGTCCCTGTTCTTTCAGCCTCTCATGTGAGAGATGCTCCACTCCCTTAATCATCTTTGTGGCCCTGTCTTAGACTTTCTCTAGTGAGGCCACTGGCAAGTACAACAGACAAGGATTTACCAGTGCTGAGTAGAAGGGAAGGATCACCTTGCTTGACCTGCTGGCAGGTTCTAAGGTAGCTCAGCACCCTGTTAGCCTTTTTTTTTGCCATGAGGGAGCATTGATGGCTCATGTCCAGTTTGTTGTCCATCAGGACCCCAGTGTTGTTCTCTGCAGAGTTGATGTTTACATTATCGTCTGCGAAGGTTGTGTGTCCACATTTGGATCATTTCAGGAATGAGAAGAATTTTCAACCTGTTCGTTGGTACAAGGTGAGAATGCTGTGGCTTGTGCTGTCTTATAACTGTCCATTGTTTAAATTATAAATCACTGATGTTTGTGAATTGTAAGAGAAAACAGAAAGATTTACTGCAAGTACTAGAAAAATTCTTTGAAAACTGGAAGAGGATTAAGACTTTTTATCTTCTAAAGGTGTATACAGGTTTTTTTCTTAATGGAGTAGAAATTCAGCTTTGATGTGGGAATGCCGTTGACCACATATCCACCAGGTGGCATATTTTGGCCTGTGATAGAAAGACCCTGTCATGAATATTTTTTTTGTGTGTAAGCGGATTTAGAATGTCATTTGTGAGAGATGGCATTATGTGCTCAACATTATTCCATTAAATAAATGACTTTTCATATTGTTTACACTTATTTAAAGGCTCTTTATAACAAGGTAGTGCCTTCTGCAGCCTTCTGCCTCATTTAAAAAATTAAGTCTAATGATTAAGTGATTGTTCATTAGTGAATACTTTTACAAATCCTGATGCTTGCATTTTGCTTTCTTATTTCTGTAATATTAAAAATTGTTTTCGATGGGAAATGAACTTGGAGTATCTCTGAATTAAAAACTCAGAGCCAAAATGAAGTATGGTTTGCTTTTGATTTCCACTGCCCTTGCTCTTTATCAGCCACTGCAAGGCATCCATCGTTATGGTGTGATCCACTGAAAGTTCTGCTTCTGTTAGAGACAAAACACAGAAAGACATAGTGATATGAAATAACAGAGTTTTCTACACGTGTTTAGGACTGCCAGCTGCTGGAGGGGGAAATGTTTGCCTTCTCAAACAGCGATCTTATCATTTTCAATGTGACTGTACAGGATCAAGGAAACTATGCATGCAAAACAACATATACCTACAATGGAAAACAGTATAACATTTCACGAGACGTCAGTCGGACTGTAGAAGGTGAGTAGATAATTTCACTGTGTTTATGAAAATTTTGTCCAAGTTTCTCAAACCCGTACTTAGGGCTACTAGTTTCCACTTAAATGTGAGGGAAGGGAACGCTGACTGGGAGTTTATATATTGTTTGGAGTACAGAAATGGAATTTCCCCTTTAGTAGAAGTCTAAAATAGATGAATTGTACTTTGAAAATATTTGGCTCCAGTTTGTAAGCGTGGCGTGCTGGGTCACAGGCTATCCGGATTGTAGAGGAATAATACTCTGGATACTTACCTGTACCCTAAGTGCCTGTGCATGCAATATTCACAGGATTTTTATGCCACGGAACAGCCAGTCCACCATGAGTGTGTGGAGATTTGGAAGAGGTGGGGTGAAGAATAGTTCAGCTTCAAGTCAGAAGTAACTGACTACCTCAAATACAGGGGATATTTAGAATCATAGAATCAGCTTGGTTGGAAAAGGCCTTTAAGATCAAGTCCAACCTCTACCTCAAGACTGCCAAGTCCACCACTCAACCATGTCACTAAGGGACTCATCTATGAGATACAGGTTTACACCTGTGCTCACAGCTCTGCTTTTCCTTTCTGCCACCTTTATTTGCCACATCAGTCCTTCCTGGGCCTTTGGCCTAAGGGTGAGCTGGACAGTGGCCAGATGCCCCTCAGCTTGTGGCTACCAGCCTCCCCTGGTGGAAGGGGAGGAAAGAGAAGGAAGGCAAAAAAGATGCCGGGATGAAGACACTCCAAGGAGGAAAACCCAAACTGGCCGTGCCTTTCCAGCCTGTTTGTGACTGAAGGGATGGCGGAGAAAGAAGCCCTCTGTACAATCTCCGAGGAATTCGAATCTAGGATGCTAGAAACCAGAAGCAACTCTTATCAGTTGGCACTCCCTTTCTGCCACCAGAGATCCCCGGTGCGGGGAGAGCGCAGCACACCCTACAGCCCGCACAACGCCCTGCGCCCCATCCCGCTCGTACCCACTGGTAAGCACATCACCTCCAAACCCACGGCATGCCCACCCCTCCACCTCCACTCTTCACTGTGAGGGTGCTGAGGCGTTGGCACAGGGTGCCCAGAGAAGCTGTGGCTGCCCCATCCCTGGCAGTGTTCAAGGCCAGGTTGGACAGGGCTTTGAGCAACCTGGTCTAGTGGAAGGCGTCCCTGCCTGTGACAGGGGGATTGGAACTCGATGGTCTTTAAGGTGCCTTCTGGCCAAAACCATTCTGTGATTCTGTGATATAATTCTTTTAATAATTGAGTAATGTCTGTTATAAAATTGCTGACAACCTTGTTCACAGGACAGGGTGAGATTTTTTCCATTTTTGTTTTAGTTTGTACTTGAGTTATAGAGCATAGAACAAACTGCAAGTGCCCTGGGTTTTCTGAAAAGCACTTTCTTTGTTTTCCTTGGCTAGTGAGCCCACCAAAAAAGCCCCCTGAAATATCTTACCCAAGAAACAACTCCATAGAAGTGGAACTTGGTAAGTTGTTTTTTCTGTAAGAAAATATGATTTTTGTATCCTAGTGAAAACATGTACTCTGAGTGCCATGTTTTGTGTTTTCTTGGTTTTTGACACAAACTAGTTCAGCTACCAGTTCAGTTTCCCTATGTTGACCTCCTGAAGGAGGAATGTTTGGGGGTGAGAGGGACAAGGCATGTTGCTTACAAAGTCCTAGGGAAATTTATTAGATACAAGGAAAACTGTAGGGAACCCAAGTGTTCTCTGTCACATCTGTTGCTTTCCATCTCTCTGGAAGAGAGTCTAAGGATGGATCCATCTGCAGGGAAAGTGATGCCCCAGAGAGAGCCATCTTCTTCTTGGATTTAGTCTCTTCCATCCTACCAGTCTGTTTCTGAACCTGCAAATCACTGAGTATATAGATTCTCTGCTAGATTTAAGTTTTCTGAAAGGGTGTGGGGGCATCCTTAGTTGGTCTGTGTGAGAGTCTGTGAACAGGATTGTATAATTAGATTATGAAAATTAACTTTTTGCTTTGTAACACAATTTTATAGGCTCACAGCTTACAGTGGATTGCTATACAACAGGTGCTGATGGCTATGAGGCGTTTTGGACAAGCAATGGTATGTATATTTATGTATTTTTTATGAACAGAATTTTTGCAAGTCCTTATGAGTAAGTGTATTTTCAGATTAGAAAATACCATGTTGGCAACCAAAGTGGAACTTTCTCCCTTTGACCTTAAAATATTTAACAGCAGTTTTCATTTGCTTAAATAGCTTTCTTTTTAAAAATTCTAATGCTTGCCTCCTCCAGTTCACTTTATGTTTTAATGTAGAAACTTGAAGCATATTAGGTACATGGCCTACATGTGTGATGTGCTTTTTTTGTTCATTGTAAAAATCTGTCTTAATTTCCAACCTCAGGAAAAGGTTTTTGTGTACTTATAGTCTCATAACTGTATTACAGTTTCTATTGAGCAGGCTGTGGCCTGGCAGAGACATCTTACAGTTGGATCAAGCATGTCCACGCACATGATCTTCAGACTGTCTCTTTCCTCTGCCTTCTTTCACTTCCCATCTGCCTCTCTGAAACATTGCAAAGGGCCAAATCTGTGCTTTACGGGAGAAATTGAGACTTCCAGGTTTAAGAGCCTTGGGTTAGAGAAATGTAACTGAGAGCAGCTGAAATGTTAACGGAAGACTTTGTTGAGGATATTTGTACTGAAGCTTAGTGGGTTGAGAGGAGAAAAGGAAGACAGATTTCCAGTGGTGAGTTGGGGTTTGGGAGGAAAATGGATGTGGACTGAGTAAAGTATGAGAAAGGCAATAAGGCGATAAGTTGAGGGTGGTGAAAAGCAGATTAAGTGGAGCTAGGAGACAAGAAATTAGACCTGATTTGAAAAAGCAACTAAAATTGGAGCAGAAGGAAATCTGCATTTCTTAAGTATGACAGGTTGGGAACTAAAACTTGTAGGTTTTTTGTCAGCTCCCATCTCATGGTTGTTCTATGGAGACAAAATGTGATAATTTTTGTAAATTCTCAAGCACTATGTATGATCAAGAAACTGATGAAGAAATGAGAATGATATCTTCAAAGTAAGAATATAGTTGTGAGAAATAAGTCCTCATCATAAAACAAAGGGGGGAAATAAAATGCTGAATTGAGTGCTCACCAAGAGAAAACCTTATACAAACATATTGTACCATCATAAAGAATTGCAATGTCATTAGGCCATAATGCAGAGGCACATGGTCCCTGAATTGATACCATAAAAGCAGTGTTAGTTTTTGTACTTCCTAACATTTAAATGGGCATCTGTGCAACCATTTGTCATTCGCATTAGTGATATTTATTCGTTTTGTGTTACTGTTTAAATTACTGTGACTTTTTGCTTAGAAAGTGATTAGTGTGGTTCTATATATGGCCTTTAAGATATATTTCAAGCTTTTAGTTTGCATTTTAAATGGTAACTAGAATATGTTTTCAGGAAAGTATAGTGCTTGGCTAAGTAGTTGGTTAATTTTGCTTTTGAAATCTCTTGTTAACAAGATAGTGGAATCCCTCATTTTCCTGGTGGTTAAGAAGTTGTTAAGGTCACAGATTATGGTACACGTGATGAGGTGAATGTGCAGCATAATGAGCATTTCTGTGTCCCTGTGCAGTGTATGGAGGATAATGGGTGTCTTTTAATGATGAAGCCTGGCACTAGCTGTTACAAGTCCTTTCTGATCCACGGGGTGAAGCAGCAGTTTAGATGCCACTCTCTGCAGCTGAAATAACATGAGCTGGTGGTGTCTGCTGCAGGTCACCACCTTTGATGTCCTCCCCATCCCAGAGCTGCTTACCACAAGATGACACCTCTTTCTGTGTCACATCACGTTGTGGAATTTCTCGCTCTCCATGTACTCTTATAGAGGCTGGGATGCTTAGGTTTGTAAAGTATATTTTTGTACTTCAGCCTATAGAAATTTTGTATTCTTTGGGGAACCACCGCTCCAGATAAGTTAACATCTCGATGTTTTCCAGTGTCAATGCTAAGTGTCAGTAAAAGCCCCAACTGTTGTTTGGCTTTCCTTCCAATGTAATTGTTCATCTGTTCTGAAGTATGGTTGACATTTGCAGATGGAGACAACCATTGTTGTGCTGCAGCTGTTAGTGATGAAGCCATTCCAGAGAGGGTCGTAGTTTTATGGCTCTATTTGTCACCTTTTGGATAGGGAGGAAACTTCTTATGATGGACGCCCTGTGCATTCTATGAAGCTAGTAATTTTGGAAGTGAATAGTGAAGATTATGAACAACCGTTTGTCTGCCAAGCTTCAAATGCCTTTGGGCAGGTTGCATCTTATATTATATTAAAACGCAGAGGTAAGAAATGCTTTTGTTCTTGAGGCCTGTGTTTTTCTTGATGTCCCCAGAAGAGGTTTTGATATCAGATGCTTATATATCATGTTGGTAGAAGACAGGTGAATTACAGTTTGCAGTACGCATGCATGTATCTGTGCATAGGGAAGGAGTCACTGTAGTAGTGTATTTATCATTATTAAAAAATAGATGAATGGAAGTGAAAAAATGATTATTCAAATTCGTATTACATTTGTGTGATTTGGACAAATTTGACATTTAAAAACCAATCTTCTTATGTTTTTATGCAGCTCCTGGCATACAGAGGTGGCTGACTGGAGGCCGCCTCTCTCTGTTAATTTTAACATTTATCACTTTCATAATCTATAAGATTTTCAAGATTGACTTGGTGCTTTGGTACCGTAGTTCTGTCTGTGCTTTTACAAGTAAGGAAGGTGTGTGAGTGTGACCAGGTATGTTTGTGTAACTAGCCTACTGACTTTTTCACATGCCATTACTTCTAAGAAATGTGATTATTTAGTAGAATGTATGTGCAATTTCCTTTAGGAATTTTCAGATATGCACAAAGACATTTTGGTGGGGGGGATTTTTTCATTCATATGAGTAAAATACATGATCATAGTCGAGGTAATAAACACTGTGTAATGTGGAGGACAGTCACGGTGAGATAAGTCAAAAGGAACTCCAGGTTATTCGTGAATTAGCATGTTGATTTTTGCTTTTCTGTAAAGTAGTTTCTTTATGTGTAGTTTTCTGGTCACTCTGACGATGATCAATAGGTGTCAGCAGAGCTACATCCTGTAAACTAGCTGTTTAAAGATATGCATTATATTTTGTATTATATTGAAAATCAGGCATTTTATCAGAGATTAATTTTTCTGGTTTTGTTTTTAATTTTTTTTTCTTTTTTTCCAGCTTCTCTCTCTTGCTCCTTTCCTTCTAAATCCTGCCACTTAGTATGTTTACATGCCAAAGAGAGAAAACACTACTATTTTTCTTATGTGTTTTGATTTCTGTGTTGGATACTTATATTGCACGCGTGAAAAAAATGGGAGTAAGTGCAACATTATAGATATTTTGCATGGCAGTGCTCAGAATTAGACTGTCTGAAGTTCCCTATAGCTTGAAAGTAAATGAATTCCATGCACTGAGATAATGTTCACCCATGGCTGTTCTAAATGCTTTCACAGAAAAGGAGTTTCAGCTTCTGGTTGAAAATTCAGTCTTCCCGGAACACTTTAATGGCCTTCTAATGAAAAAAAGAAAAAAAGAAATAAAGAAACTATGTTTTGTAGCTTGTTGAGCTAAACTTGTTGAGTTAAATCTGATTTTGGTTTGTTTTTTTTTAATTTCTGTTTATTATGCAGTTTTAACTCTCAAAACCTCTGCTGCCTTCTGGCCTTTTCTTTTACCTGCCTTTCCCCCACAGAATTATTACAAGAAAGAATTGCTATTTTCTCTTGTGGTTAATCAGAAGCGGAGAGTGACTCCTCTTGAATTTGTTGCAGGAGAGGGTGAAGAAAGTCCTTCAAGAGGACACTTTCCTAAGGTCCTGACACCTCTGGGGTTGGGGGCTTCTTGAAGGTCCCAGGTCCTGCATCCATCTCACTTGCTGGCATGTCACTCCTTGTGATGGGAAAAGAAGCCATGTTCTGTGACTGATTGTCCTTCTGATTTGTAGAGCACTTCAGTGGTTTGATGCTATTCTGTCAAAAAGATCATCTCCCCCACCTTGCTATTTTTTAACAGCCCGAAATAAAACCTTCCAATAAAGATATATTGCTGATTTTTAGGTTTGGGTTTTTTTTGTCTGGGATTTTTTTGTTGTTTGTTTGGTTTTTTTAATAGAAACATTTGTGTTTGTTTTAGATGGGAAAGTCTATGATGCATATGTCCTGTACACAAAAAGTCGTGGAAGCAGAAGTTTCTATCGCTTGGAAACCTTTGTTCGTAGAATACTTCCTGATATTTTAGAGCAACAATGTGGATATAATCTCTTTATGTTGGGAAGGGATGATTTACCAGGAGAAGGTATGCTTTAATTAGTAGAGTTTAATAAGTGGTCTTTTGACACATTGTTCTCAGGTTGGAAGATTACATATACAATTAAAAAATGCCTGGTTTTGGAAAACAAAGCCATATTTGCTATTAATGGGTAATTTGTCCAATGGGCAAGTTTTTATTTTTAAGTTTTTTGGTTTCTTACCAAAAATTCTGTTCTGCTGTTGTGAGAGTCTGCACTTTCTTTTTATTGATGAACAGATGAGGATTCAGCTGTGTTATTAAGAACACTGTTGAGGTTTTTTTGAATGATATCTGCTCCTGGGAACTGAAGAAAACCATTTTTATCAGTAATTTTATGCAATGGATGATGAATCATGAATGACAGTGTGGAGAGCTTAAACATACCAGTCCCTCTGATTTAGCCACTCCTCCATATATGTGCAATTTTAAAATTAAGAAAGAATCTATAGCATTTGTAAAGTTTCTACACAAACTTTGATTGTTTTTTCATTGCTTCAAACTGTGGTCAGTGTTGCTGATGAAATCCTTAAGCAAAGCAGAAGACTGATTATTTTGGGATCAGAAACATCTGGTTGCTGCCTGTTAGAAGATACCACTGAACAACAACTAGCTACGTATAATGCTTTTATCCGTGATGGGATTCAGGTGATTCTTATAGAAATGGATGAAATACTGGGCTATAAAAGCATGCTGGAATCAATCAGATACATTAAGCAAAAACATGGAGCTATCCAACGGAAAGGGGACTTCTCAGAGAAATCTTGTTCAGCAAATACACGATTCTGGAAAAATGTGCAGTATCAGATGCTATCTAAGAAAAAGTTATCTTACTCTGAAATGTATTTGTTGCCCCTGACTTTGAACCATTCTGCAGCAAAGGGAAATTAGGATGTACTTACTAAAATAGTATTGAGAAGGTAATTCTGAAATGTGTATTTTGTTTGGGGATTTTGGGTTGGTTTTGTTTTACACAAATTCTTTATATTAAAAAGTAAATGTTTTCTTCAAGGAGTATAAACTACAGATCTGCTGTTCTGGGTTTTGGGTAGTGACACGATTTTTTGTGTTATTCCCAAACAGGTTTGAGAAGCAAAGGTTGCTGGTGGTGGTAGACTATGAAATAGTTGTGGCCTACATAAATGTATGAGCCACTGACGAAGCAGCTGCGAAATCAGTTATTTAAAATTGAAACTGGAGTTGATCCTTTAATCTGTTTCTGTCAGCATTTTCCTAGTTATTCTGTTCCTTTTCTTGTTACCCCTTGTCCTATCACTACAGTCCCTAATGAAGAGTCCATCTCCAGCATCCCTATAGGCCCCCTTCAGGTACTGGAAGGCTGCTATGAGGTCTCCATGCAGCCTTCTCTTCTCCAGGCTGAACAGCCCCAACTTTCTCAGCCTGTCTTCATACGGGAGGTGCTCCAGTCCCCTGATCATCCTTGTGGCCCTCCTCTGGACTTGTTCCAGCAGTTCCATGGTCTTTTTATGTTGAGGACACCAGAACTGCACACAGTACTCTGAGTGAGGTCTCACAAGAGCAGAGTAGAGGGGCAGGATCACCTCCTTTGACCTGCTGGTCACGCTCCTTTTGATGCAGCCCAGGATACGGTTGGCTTTCTGTGCTGCGAGTGCACACTGCCGGCTCATGTTCATTTTCTCATCGACCAGCACCCCCAAGTCCTTCTCTGCAGGGCCGCTCTGAATCTCTTCTTTGCCCAACCTGTAGCTGTGCCTGGGATTGCTCCGACCCAGGTGTAGGACCTTGCACTTGGCATGGTTGAACTTCATGAGGTTGGCATCAGCCCACCTCACAAGCATGTCAAGGTCCCTCTGGATGGCATTCCTTCCCTGCAGTGTATCATCCGAACCCCACAGCTTGGTGTCATCGGCAAACTTGCTGAGGGCGCACTCAATCCCACTGTCCTTGTCACTGACAAAGATGTTGAACAAGACTGGTCCCAATACCGATCCCTGAGGGACACCAGTCGTTACTGGTCTCCAGCTGGACATTGAGCCATTGACAGCAACTCTTTGTGTGCAGCCGTCTGGCCAGTTCTTTATCCACGGAGTAGTCCACCTATCAAATTGATACCTCTCCAAGAGTATCATCTGAATGCAAATGTGAATTCTGCTTGCCATTCTCTGAGTCTATGGTTTAGTATGACTATGTAGGCATTTTAGCGTTCCTGTGTGAAAATGAGTGTGGGAGAACAGTTTCAGTTATTGTGGTTAATTGTTAGCTAACTACTTGAATGTAGTGTGACATGAAGTGGCTTATCCTTTTATCATGGGACTTTATTTTAAAGTTGAATTTTATCTCTGTTTTCTCCCCTTGGAAACTTTTTTCTGCAATTTACATAAGAAAACACACTACTCTTTGTGGTAAAATAAAAAATCCCATAGAGACAGATGTGATGATTGCTCTATTAAAAAAAAACTCCACAAACAATTAGTTGGCAAGAGGTTTGCTTCTGGAAACTTGATAGCTTCAGAAGGAAAAGGCAAATGCAGTGTAATCCATGGAAAAGTATTTGTTCACCATGATGTAGTAGATACATCTCAATTTATTGTCTATCTATGCTGACAGAGAAAAGAGTGAATGGTATGTGGTGGAGGATACATTGAAAACATTCTTTGCACCATTCTTTACTTTTCAATCATAACTGTATGGTATTACTTCTATTGGCTTGTTCTTGACAATTAATTTGTCAGTCCAGCTTACCCCTTCCCAGTGTAGACTGTCTCTAAGAGACCACCTTGGTAGCTGTGGCATTACAGCTGGAGCTAAAGCTCAGCTTGGCAGTGATGGTGACTATCAGACATTGGTATTTCACCCTGAGGAAAGGCAGAAAGATCACCAAGTCATTAAGGTGAATTTTCTGCTCCAGAAAAGTTGGGGTTTAATTGCTGCAACAGATTGGGTGTTTTCAATATGTAAATTCTCTTTCTGGTTTATTTTTGCCCCCAGCCACTCATTTGATCTTGACCTTAATTTGAGCTCGACAGTGTGTATAGTAGAAGGGTAGTTTTAACACTGTCTCATTAGTTTTGTTCTTTTTACTTCACGAAGTAGTTACCTTGATGGACTTTATTTCTGTTCGCAATTACTGAAGTCTGTGGTCTCTCACTTATCTCACCAGCAACATGTATCAGGGGAGTGCTTCCTTTTCCTGCATTGTCCATGGAAACACACCCCACTGCTGCATCTTATCTCCTTCAATCTCTAGTGCTAGTTTTGATCTTTTGCACTTTTTTTGCTCACTTTATATACTGTGAATACATACAGGTTCCCTGAAAGATGAGAAAGGTCACATTCAAGTCCTTAAGAAGGGTATTTTTGATCTCTTTGAGCACATTGTTTCTAACCCCATGTTGTTTGTTTGGTTTCTATATTTCAAATACGCAGAGCTAACTATTTCTTCTGTGCCATGGAAGTGAGTGACTTGGCCAAGAAGATGAATTTGGAAAGAAATGTGAGCTATCTACTCTTACCTCTCGCTCCTAGGGAAGCACACTCACTGTACCAACTAGGACTGTACCTTCTGAGTAAGGTATGGCACAGCTGCATCATCTCAAATGGAGCTTAGGGGAAGTGGCAGGACAAATGTAACTTTGTAGGAGTAAAGAAGTTACAGGCAGGTTCAGGAGGCTATAAATTCTCCCACTTCTGAAGTGGTGAATAAGCAGGGTATTTGGGAGTTACAAAAAAAAAAAAAAAAAAAAAAAAAAAAAAATCAGATTCATCTGTCCCTTTAAAACAGAAAAAAAAATAATTGGCAGTTAACTTCTCTACATATTGCATCCAGGAACAAACAGTGAAAAAGCTAAAGAGCTATCTTGACAGAGACACTCACAGTGGGAAAGAACTTGTGTGCCATATGTCCCCCTGCCATCTGTGTACGCTCTCTTCTGGGTCGTGACATCTGGTTCTGCTTTGGTAGCTGGCTCCAATTCCTGTATTTTTAGAGTAAACGGGACTTGATTCTCCTCCGAGACTGAAGAGAATAGACCACACGCTGACTTCTGCAAGAAAAGCCAAGTTTTTCATAAAAATATGTCTCTGCAGCCTAGATCTGAATGGCTTGGTTCATGTATGTGTGTAAATGAGCCAAGGATGTGCCAGCACTGTCTGCTGTCAGTTTTAAAAAGTTACTAACTTTGGTGTATTTGACATTTTTGGAGGGTTGAGCCATAAAAGTTAGCTGGGTACCTAAATTAGGAGATGAACTGGCTTACCATTGAGGAAAAGATCATGTACAAGAGAGCAGACAACTGCGGATGGGAAGGGATCAGGGTTCCCAGAGTGAGGGTTGGTGAGGGTATAATAACATCTGCCATAGGAAGGGGCTGTGGGGATCCCCACCCCCCGGAGCAGTGAGCTGTACTGGAGCTGAGCTGTGCAAGGCCTCCACCTAGTGATGGCTGATGCTGAAGCTCTCCCCTTTCATAAAAGGCCACTCGGTTTACATAAGATCCTAATGGAGTTCTGTTGCTAATAATGCCAAGCCACAACATAAAAAAATCCCCAGCCACCAAGAAGGAGTTCAAAAAAGTAGATATTGTGATGACTGCTGTCCTGAATTATACTGTAATTATTACTTTTAGTGCTTTCCCCATCCTTTGAGGAACTAACAGGGAATTTAGTGGAAAATGAGAATTTTGGCCTTTGAGACTACATCTGTTAATTAACTGCCTCAGAATTAATTGGGAAAGGAGAAGGAGTGGGTCCTCCATAGAGCTGTGTTTCTATCAGTCTCCAGCACATGTCAGTTAGATCTGGCTGCTTTACGTTGAACAGCACTTCCCATTGCTTATTCCAAGGAAAAGATTATAAATGGAGACCACTTCATCTGGGATCTGCATTCCAGCAGATCAGCCATGTGTGACAGCTGGAGGACCGTGTACTCCTGAGCCAATTGAGAGTCCCACAGCTCACTTGGCGTGGTGAAGTATGGAGAATTTGTGCCTAATTTAACTATCTAGCCCACTGAGCTGGTGACAAATGGATCCAATGGTCACATGGTGAGAAAATCTCGGCGTCTGGGATGCTGAAGTGTTTGTAGGGGCTCAGTCTGCAGATGGACAGCAGGCAAGATTCAGTAGCCTTGGAGTCCTTGAAGTAGAACTGCCCTCAGAGAGGAGCAGTCAGGCGTGTCATGAAAAGCATCTCAGACTGAATATCACAGTGCTCCTGGGAGCAGGAAGCACTGGCCAGTTTCCCTGGCTCTGACAGTTTGTGAGTCCAGTTTCACAGGCAGTGTCTCTGCTAAATGAAATGATCAGTGTCCAATCCTTGCCTTGGACGGTGTGCCCAGTCCCAAAGGACTTTGCAAACCCTATTTTTCCTGCTCGTGTGTGTGTGTGTGTATATGTATATATTAATTTTTTCTTTTTAATTAATCTAAAGCCATATGGTTTGTAAGTTAAAGAGAGTTCGCAAAATGAAAGTGATTGTGTGTTTCAAAGGCCATCTAAAGCCTTTACTAAAATCTCAGTAGAGCCAAATTTTGTACTTGGGTTAATGCCTGTCTTAATAGTATTAATAACAATATTAATAGTAATGTTAATATTAATAGTAAATGCAGTCAAATAAAAAATCCTTCCATGGCTCAGGCAAAATTATTCTGAGTTCCAGAACTAATGGTGAATATGAGACTGTGCAGAAAGTGACTAAAGCAATTAGAACAGGATTGCTGGGGCAGAGCAGTTTGTAATGTTATCGTCAAATCAAGGAGCTCCCAGTAGCAGCTGGATTTTGTAGTGTGCACTCAGATGGTGATACTTAAAGCATTATAGTAGTATACGCATTAGGGTACATGAATGTCATCTGATGACTGAAAGGTCCAAGAGCTGCCCTAGGCATGCGTTTGTGCATAGGCAGTGTTCAAGCCAGGTTGGATGGGGCCTTGAGCAACCTGGTCTAGTGTGCCCATGGCAGGGAGGTTGGAACTGGATGATCTTAAGGTCCCTTCCAACTCAAACCATTCTGTGATTTTAAATGCACAGTGCTGCCAAAGCTGAAATATTCTGCTCCAGCTGTGAGGAGGTTTGAGCAGTCATTGGTATCCTCGGAGGGGCTGAGAGTTGTAGCACAGTCAGGCCATGGACTTGTTTCTCTTCAGTACATTTCTCTCTTCCTTGAAACCTACAAAAAGAGGCTGCCTCTTGCTCGCCTTATACTCAGTGGTATACAGCTGCTTCCCACAAAAAAAAAAAACCACCATATTTACATGCCTGCACTTGAGAGTTACAACAAGTCCTAGCTGGAACTGAGCTAGAGTGCTTGGAAGGGGGTCACTATGTACATTTCTGTCAAGGCTGTGAATAATACAGGGTTATTTCTATTTATGGAGTAGGGTCTTGGTGGATAGTATGAGATGGTCTTTCACAGGAAATAGATATTAGAATTCTTGGCCATATTGTGATAGGTGTTATATCCAAGTGCATGTTTTGCAGAAGAAAACATGCCATTTTTAAAAATAACCCTATGACTTCTTTAGCAGCTACAAACCATCCCAACTGAGTAAGAGGTTCATTGGGAAAAAAAAAAAAGTGTAATACTTTACAAGTGTTTAACAAACTTGACCTAGACCTGGCAGCATTTATTAAAGTCTTCATGGGTCTCCTGGGGGAGAAGGTAAGCGGTGAGGAGGAATAAAGGCAGCAGCACCCTACATGCTGACTGATCAAGATCATATGCAGTATTTGAGCTACTTGTGGGGCATGTGAAGCAGTAAAGTGACATTTTATCTTTAAATGTACCTCTAGCCACAAATGTACTTACTATGGTCATATTTTACTCCTCTGTCTTTTCTCTTTGAAGATAACTCCAACCACCTGATGATCTTCTGATTTCCTGAGTGAAGCCACCTGCTGGATCACCATGTTCCATTCACAAGACCCAGTGCTGTGGAAATTCCTTTGCCTTAGATACAGAGCAGTTTTTTTCTTCCCCTAAAAGCTCCTAGTTTGTTGTCAGTGAAGTGTTTTCAGGCAGTGAGTACAGAGCAATTTTGAAGGGAACTGTTATTTTTGACCTACACTGAAAACCTGCGCTTGTATTTCACAACAGTGTGGGATGTACCTACCTGCAAGGGATCCTAGATGCCCTGGGGAGGAAAATGAGGCTTTTGACTTGTGATCAAGTTCGGTTACAGATGCTGTGAGTTTACATGTTCCTCTGGTTGGAGGCTTGTAAGGTCTGGAAGGACATGTGCAGGCTGCAGCAGCTCCAGCTCACCAATTTCTTGGGCCAAGAGCTGTCTTACAGCCAAAGGACCCAGTTTACTTATGAGGGCTGCTGGGAGAAAAACAAAGAACAACAACAACAGTGGAGAAGAGCATGATAAATCCACTGCAGAATGAGGCCAGCAGCTGACTGAGCCAGGCATTCTGTCTCCTATAGCTGTGAAAGGAGCTGCTGAAAAGCCAGCCGATATCTCAACAGCTGCCACAAGCCACCGGGCTGGCTCTCCAGCTGCCAAGGCAGCCAGGTAGGTCCCTGCTACCTTCTCACCTCACTGCCCTCCAGCTGAGAGTCAGAGATGCTCCCACATCAGGTTTCTCTCCTTTTACCAAGCTGCAGCACTGGTTGTACAGATACCTTGTGATAATGGGTTTTGTCCCCAGTAGCTGGGGTATTTTAGTGTTGTAACTTTCAGAACACAGTGGTGGTTGAGCAGAAGTGAGTGACATTGTCGTATAAACTCTCCTGGAAATCTTGGGGTACTCTGCTCTCAGTGTGCTTTGGTCTCCCATCTGCCTGTTTGCCTACAAATGCCAGCATGGAGCTGGTCACATCTGCAGCTGCTGGGCAATAGCTAACTCAGACTACATGGATTTTATCTCCAGCACTGAAGATGTGAAATCTGAGCTCCGCTGGAACCCTGGGGTCAGGATAACATTCTGGTGTCTGAACCCTGAAGTTTCTTTAGTATTTTGCTTCCTGTTTGGCTCTGTAGCAACAAACCAACCCCCATGTGAAACCTGCTGGGTTTTGTGTAGCTTGTTTGGCCTGTGTCATTCTAGTATTTTATGGCATTTTGCCACTGCCTGTAGCAATAGGTGTCAGATGAAGTTGTGTATTTACAATAAGATGCTTTTATAATGCTTTCTATGCAAGTATTCAGACTCAGGAAGGCTGTTGGCTTTCTTGAGAGTGAAAAAGAGGATTTTTATTTTCCTTGCTATTTGTGGCAAGGAAAGTCACTGGGATGAAGTATCCTGGGGGACACTGAAGAACCTAAACACTGTTCTGTAAGCCTTGAAAACTACACGGAAGGAGCTTGTTTCCATTCAGATACAATAATGCTGAGTGGTTCTGTTGTTATTGCATAACACAACCACATCCATTCCCCAGGTAAACAATAAAGCTGCCTTTCCTTATTAAGGTGACTCTGGACCCTAGGAGGTATTAAAGCAGTTAACCTTAAAGGACACAGTGTTCTTCAGTGGTTCTTGGTTAGTAAACACACATGCAGCATGAAGTTACTGGAGAAATGTCTACCAGGACCATGCTGGTGCAGCCATACATTGCTGCTGGATATCATGAGAGTTGTGATGCTCCTTTGCTGTTGTTCTGACATGGTCTCACAGGTGCTTATTCCCTGTCCTCACTAGTTTGGACCATCCTGCTCACTGTGCCCTGCCCTCACCCTCTCTATGGTTGCCCTTTCTACCTTGCCAGCACAGCTGCCTGTCTGTGAACCCTGCCCAAGAAACAAACCAGCAGAAAAATGTGCTTTTGCTGATTATTTGTTAGGCCGATCTGTTTTCTGGACTGTCTGCCATCCAGGAGCACAGGAGAAGCAGGGAAGACAAGGGTGGATGATTAGGATGGTATGAGAAGCACTGCTCCTATAGCGCAGCCTTGGCAGGGTTATGCAAGCTGTTTGATGGTCTGTGTTCTTGTGGCTATGCTGTTTCCAGCACTCAAGTATGGTCCCTTGGAGCCCCCTCTGAAGATTACAGTACACACGTCAGGAACACATTGAGATAATGTCTCTCTTCTCTGGTCACATGTTTGGGTTTTAAGGATTTTTTTGCCCTATGAGTTTCAGTTGCTTTGGTGAAGGAGTTGAGCGAAAAAGGTTATATCCCATAGTAAGCAGCACAATCTGACACACCAACTTCTGATGACAGGTATTTTCAGCAATCAACACAATTTTTCTCATGTTTCGACCCATTCCTTTACCAAGCTTCTGCACAATCTCAGTCCTGGCTATGCAGCAGATTAAAGAGAAAAAGGTGATGGATCTTCTATAAAAGCAATACAAAGATAGAGCTATTCCATCATTTTGCGGCCACTGCTGATGACAAGCATTCTTTCACATCTTTTTTCATGTCTTTTACTGATGGTTTAATTCCATAAATGGCAGATCTTGGAAGGAATCATTTTGTCTGAATTGTAGACTCTGCAGAGCTCACCATTACCTACTTGTTTTGTCTATCATTGCCTGTTAACTCATGTTAACAAAGTTTGTTATTGTTCATTCCGTTGCCTCAATAGGCTCCACAGCTGCTTTTTATCCTGCTGAGAATCTATCATTTTGCCGTGATGCCAGTAATCTCAACTAGCTGTTTGTTGGTTCAAGATCTAGTATTGCCACTGTTTGTCACAGTAATTTTTTATTTTTTTTCCTTTTCAAGCTTTAACGGACCACCTGAAGGGACCCTGTTTGTAAAAACCACCTGGAAACATATTGCTAGAGCAGGTTCTACTTTTGTCACCACTATCATATTGTCATAGTCTTTAGAACACAAAAATTTGTTTTGTCTTAATGCGGATGATAATTTTACTGCTTCCTATTGGATATTGCATTTTCATTGCAACCGCTGGATGCTTCTTTCTTCTCATTCATTTGCCAGAATTTCAGTCATAAGAAGTTAGCTCCTTTCCAAACATTGTTTAACTCAAATGACCAAACCAGAAGAAAGAGGTGGTAGTAATAATCAAATACAATTGAGCACACTGGTACACAGTAGATTCAGCTGACTTCAGCAAAAAAAGATCCCTGTACCTAAAACCCCGCAGACTTTTCTGTTGGCATGGTGCAGGGAGATGCACAGACTAGACATAAACAGTGTTTATACTGTTATACAGTATATTTGGAACTGAACTTCTAGAGTCAATATGAGCCTCAGAATAGATACGGCAAATACTACTTACAACCTCCTTGAATTCCACCTTTTTAGCTACGATGGTGGGTGGAGGTATCCCCTAACAATGATGTACAGATGTTATTTGAATAGGTTCCATTCTGGGCTTTCTATTCTCCAGCTCAAAAAGGCAACAACAAGGAAATGAAAAAAAAGAAAGATACAGATAATCAGAATTACTCATTTTCACTTTAGCTGGAACACCGGAAATATGTACTGGCAAATGGAATTTCCAGGAAGGAGTTAAAGGTGAAGTTGACGGAAAATATAGCTGCAGGTGGGAAGCTGACTGACTGAAAGGAAACATAACTGAAAGGTATGCCCCCTGATGTGTACAACCTCAGGGTTTTTTTGCACATAATCTCATTCCTCTTCATGTTGGCTGGAAGAGGTTATAGTAATATTTACTTCAATACTTAGCCGTTCATTTAAAAGCTGCTGCTTCTGAAATATAGAGATGTTCCTCTGCTTTCCTCAAGCTGTTTCTTGAAAATGTAGTTGAGGTGTGTGCTTTTATGCTTATCTTCTGTTGTGATGAATATGCTAGAAAACTTGTTACAGTCTTGTTAATTTTCTATATCTTTTGCTAAGTGCATGTAGTTTCCATCTAGATTAGAAGTGTTTACAGAAAGTTAATTTTTCTATTTTGGATTCAGATTTTCTCATCAGACACATCCTTGTTGTGTAATCCAGTATTTTCTGAAACTCCATAATAAACTGCTCCAGAAAGACCTCACAAGAGGAACTGAATATTTTTAATAAGAACACAAGGACTTTAGTATCTCTCCTCTATTTTTCAAAAAGTATATACTGTAGCAATTGTTCTACAGATATGTTTCTTATCAGACAGAATTGCTCTTCTACTTATGACTACATTCAAACTGTGTCTTTCCATCCTTTAGCATATGAATTCATAGAAAAAGAGTGCTTTTGCTAGTGATGTGGAGAGAGATTAAACTGATTTTATGGGTTTATTTTGTATGATAGACTGCCATTTCTGCTGATCTTTTAAAATTCAAACTTTGTGGTTACCCAAAGGTCAGATCTTACAGCTGAGGTTTTGCTGGGGCAGAAAACCAACCTGACAGAAACTTTCTGCTGACTTTACAGTATCAATAAGCTTTGTGATAGCAGCAGGAGGAAAGTCTGTGGAAAGAGCGCTTCACACATGCGCTCTCATTCAGAAAACTTCTCTCTGTGTCAGATAGATTAATTTGTATGAATGTTGTACTGCTTCTGTGATATCGTGCAGAGCTAGAAATGTCAATTCCTATGGGCACTGTTTTGGTGGAATTCAGACACACACCCACCCAAAGGGAAAAGGAGGGTCTAATCCGGTTAGTGGCAGAAAGTTGGGATCTCCAAGACCTTCAGAGGGAGCTCTACTCCCCAGATTGGCTACTCTTGACCCTTATTGTAGAGATAACTGATAAGAAATGTTTACTTACACCCCTGGTCACAGTGTAGGCTGGCTATGTGTCTTCTGAGAATAGATGCTAACAGAGCAGAAATGGCCCTGATGAGACAAAAAATCTGAATGCATAGTGTGCCCCCGCTCAGCTCTTCATTCTCCCACTGGCCTTGTGGTTAAAGCAGTTAGCAGGAAACTGCTGACCTCTCTTGTCCTGTAGGAGAACGTGCTCCTTCAGCTCTGCCTAGAACACTTTCTGCTGCTTCTGAAGTACCTGGGACAATCTACACCTGCTAGTACAGTTTTATTTGTTGAAAGCAAATGTCAGGGAACCCTCCACTTCAGAGGAGTTAAGAGCCTCAGAGTACAAATTTCTTATTAATGTCCATCCCATGGACATTTGGCTAGAGTCAAAGTCACTCTTGGGTGTTCTCTGGCTTCCCCATGATTTATAAACCCCAAGACATAGCATCCCAGTTTCAGTGGGCAGGGTAGAGGGCTCTTCCCATGCTGTAGAATCCTCTAGAGACCTTGTAAGTTGTATTTTCTGGTTTGCTGGATGAGTGCTCTGAACAATAGCCTTCTCTGGGCGTTGCAGATCGTCCTTAGTCCAAGCTGTAAATGATTTTATATTGGAAATAATTCCTTGTCCTTTCCAGAGGACAGTGTTCTGAGTGTGTAGAGTACCTATCTTAAGCACAGAAGAGATCTTGATGAATTCAGGCCATGATGGACATTATGTGTATGGTATTTTTGCCTGAGGTGTGGGTCAATTTCTAAATCCCAATTCAGGCAGTATTTTGCTGGAAATGCATAACTGCTGTAGTATGGCTCCAGAACTGTAGCTCATGTGCTGCTGAGCAGGATGCTCAGGTGAGTGAACTAGGTAAAGTTTCATCAGAGCTCAGTGCTATGGTATTTCAGTGGCTAGTAAGAAACACCATAGAAGAGACAGTACCAGCAAGTCTGCTTCCCAAAAGGGCTTTGACGCGCCACTGTAACTGGGATTTAGAGAACAGGAAACCATCTCTTGGCATAAAACAATGGGTTTCTCTGCTTAGAAATATGAAATTTGACACCTTACATTTATTCTCAAAATCCATCAGTTTCATTGCTTCCTCTCTGGAGAAGCATTTTTCCACATATCTGCTTTTCTCTCTATTTCTGAGCCACAAAGAATTTTTTTCCCCCAGCAGATTTTTCTGCTTCAAAGAAGAACAAAATGAAAAAAAAAAAAAAATGAACCTTTTCAAAAAGCACAACTAGATACCTTATGTGAACAGATCTCCAGGCTCCGCAGGAATTCCTTTTTTCAGTGAAAGAAAATTGCTCTTTTGACATTTAGCAGAATTATTAATCATAATATTTGTGAGATGAAATGAAATGACTGACAAAATTTAAACTCAAAGAAGAGTTGCCTCCACTTTTGTGTTTTCTCTGTTGCCCTATTAATGTAAGAAAAATAAGAACTGTTGTACCAGCTTGCATGGCCTCCCCCATGCCACATCCCCAGCTTTTAATCCTGTTGCTAACCAAAAGCACGAGCCATCAAAACCGGGCAAAACAGAGGATGATGAACCCTGCCTGTGTCAATCATGTGGGATGGACATTCTTAGTTTAAAGCAGCTTTTCCAACAGCTTCAAAAATGGTGATCAATGTGTCTCTCCTTAAATTTGTGTTATGCCTTTTGAACCCAGCTCTGCATCTACTTTGATCCCTTCATGTGGCAATTAGTTTCTGGTCTTATGTATGTAAAAGATTACTGTTCCTTGCTTTAACCATGTGCCTGATCATTTCATTTCCTTGTTTCTTTTATCATAACAGGTTCTGAAAAATTGTTCCCTCTGTAATTTTTCCTAGTGCTTAAAGTCCTCACTTTCCTCAGCTGCAGAGTGCCAGTCAATTTGGTTTATCCTCATAGCAAAAGCTCTCTGTACCTCTGATATCCTTTCTGCTCTTTTTAGTAGCGTTTTTCATGCTAATGTATCCTTTTTGTAACTGGTGAGCAGAATTGTACCCAGAGCTCAAGATAAGGATATGTCACATCAGTAGAATAACATTTCCTGTTTTGTTCTCTGTTCTTTTGCTAATAACTTCTCACAATCTATTTGCCCCTTGGCAACTGCCAAACATTAGGCTGTTTTTGGAGAAAATAAAAAATGACCCTAAGATATTTTTCCTAGGTAGTGAAAGCTGATTACTTTCTATGTGTTGGTTCTCCAATAACAGTGCTTTGTGTGGTTCAATGGCTAACAATAACTAATGAAAGCTAGAGGACAGCTGATCTCATGGGATTTCCCACAGAAAGGTAGCCACTGTCCAATAGCAATCATTCTGCTACAGACCTGTCTGACAGAGTGGCCTTTGCTTTTCAATTAGTTTCATGTGATCTATGAAGCTTCAATGTTTGGGTCCTTTCTTAGAGCCTCAGTCCTGGACTGGTGTGCTGGGAGTCACAGGCAGTCCAGCTGTTGGGCTCCAGCATGCAAGGCTGTGATGTGGTGACAGGACAGGGAGATGTACTTGCTCATGATGTACAAGGCATAGCACACTCTTCACTGCTAATGTGGGAGGTCTTGGAGAAGCTTGCTTCTGCAGCCTGTTAGCTGCAGAGCATAGGTCAAGGAACAGTTTCGCCTGTGGTCATGGACTCTGAGAGCAATCAGGCAGGAGTGCTTAAAACCTGCAGCTCTTGAATGCACTCAGGTCCTCAGGAGCTGCTATCAGAATGTGCAAGCTCTGCTGCTGGCCATGGAAATGGGGTAGAACAGAGATATTCCTAATCAAATGCTTTCGGGTAAAAAACCCACACATGAGCTGACCTCAACTTCTGGCTGAATCCATACTGTGGACTCATATTTCTAGCGTAGGCATTGATTAGCTGTGGGTTAACCTTTTCATGGGGGCACTGGGAAAACTTGTGCTCCACTACCTCAGAGAGCTGCCTCCCAAAAGTCATCCAAATTCCAAAGAAAAAATGCCTTTAAAAAATGTTTGCGTAATTTGGAGTGATTCCATCATTCAGCACTGAATTCCTGTGTAGTAGTGGGTTGCTCTTATACTGCCCACATCCTGCAGGGAAAGCAGATGAGGTAGGGCTTCTCTGTGTCTTCCCAGCAGCTGCTGCTTCTTAATAGTGCCTGGCATGCCAAATATTTGGACACAAAACCCTCTCAGATGTGAAGTAGCCCTGGTGAAGACCTGTCTGGGTTTGCAATAGGCCATTGTTATATAGAGGTTTGTTTTCCATGTAGAATCCTACAAAAATGAGGACTTTGACCTGAGGGACAATAGAAGGGTGAGCAATTGATACACCAATACTGTGTTATGCAGGCAGATGAGAACAAATAGCTCATTTCAGACTGACGGGAAAATAAGCTTGATTCCTGGAAATCATATGGAGAGCTGCAAGGTTTTCCGCAGAAAAGTCTCGGTTAGTGAGAAGAGAGGAAAAAGGTTGTGTCGAGTTTATGTTTCCATGGTGAAAGAAACATGCCCGAAGCATCACGTAATAAGTGCTGATAGGAACTCTGCATGTCATTTGGTATCTCTGCAGCTTACAGGTAGGCAACTGTGTCTATTCCCCAAATTTCTTGCAGGTGGCCAAACTGGATACATATAATTCTACAATAAACACCCCAATTACTGACATCCTGTGTCCTGGTTTCCATGTAACTAGCTGCTGGGAGCCAGCGCCAGAGAAGACTTTCATGCTCATTGCCTTCCCTATTCTGAAGTCTGAGGATTAGGCACTGTAAGGATTTTTGAACTCTACCAGGGACTCCTTGGGGCATCTGTCTGAGTCAGCTACAGAGAAACTAATAAAATTATTATATCTTTTATTATTCTAGAAAAAAAGAAGTTGAGTGACATTCATAGGAGAAGTTCAGAATTCTAGTTTTCATGACAAGCCTTGATTTTTAACCCAAACATTTTAAACTTTCAGGGAATGAAAACTCCAAGTTGCAGCCAGATCTGATAGTAAATACAATGAGATAATTATCATAAAAAATGTTATTCTAGAAACCCAGCATAGAAAAACGCAAGGTTCTTTCTTTAATAGTGATATTATCAAAAACATAAATAATTTTTGCAGCTGAAGCTGTGCTCCTGCATGCTGCCACTGTGTCATGACCCTCTTTAATCAGTAAGATATTAACTTCCAGTAATTCATATTGATTGAGGAATAAACAAGACTACTTAGTAAGAAGTCATTATAAGCAACATCCTTTGTCAACTAACTATCTTCAATGAACTTCCGGAGAATCCCAATTCATTTTAGTTTTGTAAATTAACAAGAACTGTGTCTTTCACTTCTTGAGTTATGATTTTCAGAATGCCATGTATTTGTGGAAGCTTCTTCCTAAGAAATACTATAGAAGAAACTCATAATTTTCAGGGAAGAAGTCAGATAGGAATAACAATGATGTGCTATATAATCTTCTGTTTCCACAGTAATGGGAAATAGAGTGGGTGCTTCACAGGAGGAGGTAAGGGGCTGGGACTTCTGCAATTAGTCTATGCTGTTGCACCACACAGTGACCTCTTGGATCTAATGATCTTCCACTGAAAATGTGGAACATTACACTTAGATATAACTTATCTGTGACTTGAAGCTGGACACAGGAGGACTGGTTTATTCAGCTTTGCTTTTGTGCATAAACTTTGGATAGGTTTCTTGCCCAAAGACTCATTCTCATCTCTGTATTGTAAGGCATTCTGGCATCTGAGGACAGGACCACCTGTGGGAATGGAAGGTCCTGGAGAGTCAACAGAGTATTTATTTCCATAAGAGCAACAGATGTACTGCACCAATCCCCTCTCTGGTGGGCTTTGTGGTCTCCCCACAGGGATCCTGCTGTCGGCTCAGTGACATTCAGAGCAGCTGCTGTTATTTTGCTTCTGGCTGGCTGTACCCAGCCTCTGTGGGATGGTAGTGCGGCTGCTTTCCTTTTGGGGCATGGCACAGAGCAGAGAAATTGAGAACCTCTTTAGAAAGAGAATCTGATTTTAAGATGCAACAGCTTTGGCGATTACATTAAGATTTTTGTTTGAATATTCTCCTTGGCCTGACAAGCATAACTGTCATTGTTAAGATCTTTTATAAACTGCTGGTGATCAAATAGCTTTCCAAGTAACATATCAATGTGCAACCCAAAGGAAAATACATGACAGCCACACTAAAAAGAGCAGATATAATCACTGTTACTTTAGCTGATTTCTTCCTTCGGGATGTTCTCATCTCCATTTTGCATCCTCTGAACTTTAGCGTGCTAGCTGGCAACTATAGTGGAGCTGAAAACCTGATAAGAGACTTAATATCTCTGCCCTGGTGGAATGAAGGAGAAAGGTGAGTATAATGAAAATATTGATGGTTTTGTAATACATAAAAATTCTTGTTTATCTGTTTCTGTCCACATGCATGTTTTCATTTACACTTGTGTGGGACCCTGCTATGCCAATTGACTTCGGCTGGCTGCCAGGGGCCCAACAAGCTGCTCTTATCACTCTGCCTCCTTAACAGGACCTGGGGAGGAAATACTATGAAAAGTACGTGGGTTGAGGTAAGGGCAATCACTCACCAAGTACAGTCAAGGGCAAATCCCAGACCCAACCGCCTTCCCCCCACCCTTCCCTTTTTCCCAGGCTCAACTTCACTCCCAACTCTTCTACCTCCCTCCAGGGGCACAGCCTGCCTCACCATGATCTGCACCATGGGCTGCACAGGAATCTCTTCGCTGGTGCTTGGAGCACCTCTTATCCTTCTGCACTGACCTGGTGTCTGCAGGGCTGTTTCTCTCACTTATTCTCAGTTGTCTGTCACAGTTGCTGTGCAGCAGCTTTTACTCTCTCTCACAGAAATGCTACTGATGTCACTGATGGGCTCCACTTTGGACAGCAGTCTGCCTTGGAGCCAGCTGAAACTGGCTAAAACCAACATGAGGGCAGCTCCTTCTTCTTACAGTAGTCACCCCCCCAGATCTTGCCACATTAACCCAGTAAACTCTGGTTAGGCATATACCCCTCAACAGTTTCTTCTTGCGATGACTGTCTTGAACTTCTCAATAAAAAGAACCAAGAGAGCTATTTAGGGACCAGCCCATTCGTCTTTATCACAATGTGGGAGGTAATAGGACTGCATGATTAATGTTAAAAATCAGGGGCAACTCTTACCTTGAGGGAAGAGGAGTCCATCCCCATTATAACCCTCGAAAAACTTTCCTGATTTTTACTTTGCGCGATGCAGGAGGTGCCTATGCTAGCCACAAGTAAGGCATCACAACACAGGGGAACAGGAAGGGCACTGCAACCTCAGTAGGGTGGATTCCCACCAGATAAGAAACATTAGACCTACCATGTGTATGGGCACACCCATCAACAGCTTCCCCCACCATCCCACCATCTGCTAACTCCACTAGTGCTCCACTAGTGCTGGCCTCAACAAATGTAGATCACAAAACCTTTCCTGCCAGGATTGCTTCTGTCCAGGTGTCCCCTATAGTGTGCAGTGACAGCCTGCAACCAGGGTGCAGAAAAATGTACACGGTAAATATTTCCTGGCTAATAAAGGCAGGTATTAGACAGCCAGGACTAATACTCTGCTAGGCGAAGCACTGTTTCTCGGACTAGAGTGAACCCTGATGTTACTGAGCTGCTGTTTTCCTATCTCTGCTTTTTATCTCAGGATTTTATCTTTTTTATGTCATCAGTTTTACTCTTCAGTGCTTGAACTCCTAACTCTTGATATCAGTAACTTCATTTAATCTGGGGTTTCAGGTTTTGTATCTATATATTTTTGTATGGCTTTAACTTGCATAGTTTTCACAGTTCAGAAATCATTTTGCCAGCACAACTGAGTTAAGTTCGTACAGCCATGGGGCACCAAAACCAGCCATCACAGACACATCAACACAGGCAGCTGAGTCTCTGGGCCGTTGACTCTTCGTGCTGGTAAGGACCTGATGGGCTAACTACAGCCTCTTGATGCCAATACCAGATTTTTCTTGAAGGTCTAACACTTAGTGGCAGCTCCACTAAGTTCCCAGAAAACTCTTCTAGCTCTTCACTACCTTTCCTGTTAAAAGATTTTACCTGCTGTCTTGTCTAACTATTCCATACTTCAGTTTAAACCCATTAATTCTTGACCTCTTTGCTCAAAGAACATGTTTCTCCTGTTTGCTGAAGTGTTACGCATGCAGGCTGCCAAGGGAGCAGCATCTAATTCATCAAAGACATTTCTTGACATATTTCCATTAGCATGTTTTCCCATACACTGACCAAATAGAAGTTTTTTAGAAGCTGGGCCAAAAGTTAAGAAGCATTCTACATTGACAGCAGTTTCTTAAGAAAGCTGCAGATGGCTTTTGCTCAGCTGGAAACTATCCCCTTTAGCCAGGAGCTCAGCTTCCCACCTGCATTATGATCTGGAAACAACCTGGGCATGGGGAGCAGACTACAGGATGAGGGGCTCTTCTGACTTATGGAACAGCACAATGACTGTCTTTGATTTAAGTTTCAGTGGGCTTTATGCCAGAAGAACTTATTCCGTGTCCAGGCAATGGGAGTTAGCTTGACCTGAATATATTTAACCTCTCCCTAAAGTAAGGGACATGTCATTGTGAGATGATGATGAAACTACCAGTGAATGTAGACCCTTGCTCCAGACTTCTTACCTGAGACAAAACTTTGTGGTTTGTGAGCTTTCTGAGGGAGGGATCTGAGCTGACCCTGACAGGTTGACCAAAGTATTGTGAGATTTCATTGCTGTGTGGTTTGATTTTGCATTTTCTGTGTCATGTGTAAAGTGCAGCCCCCAGACCACTTCAGAGGAAAAGCTGTACCAAGAACTGCGGAAAGTATGGGTGTAACATCAGTCAGATTTTTGCATACTGGCACATAATTGCTACATCTTTGTGTATTGTTGTGGAGTTGCTGCATGATGACAGCAGAGTTCCATGAATACTGGAAGTGATAAATGATATTCATAACTCTGCCAGGGAAAAATAAGAGTTAGAATGATCATAGCACAAAATCTGTTTTGATTAAAGGGAGAATGAACAGTTGATTGCCAAAACGTCTTTAGGGGTTATTCTGATAAGATGTACAGGCTGATTTGTCCTCTGGAATTCGGCTGATTTGGTACTGAAACTGCCTGCTTAGACTGGCTGCTGCACCAAGATGGGACCTTTGATCTGATGGGTCCAGGTTTAGTGCTGATGCTTGGAAGGCTGCTCAGCAGTCTTGAACAGTGCTCCTTAAAAATGTCTTTCTGACACTCAGTGGCCCATATGGTCTCCTGAATACCTGCTCGTGTGCGTCACTGTACACCGGGTTATGTCCACTCCTTCCTCTCCCAGAGTTGTTATTTATTTTCTGTGGAACTGCTCTGTCCCTCCAGCCTTCTTTCCCTCAGAGGATTAATTTACCTGCTGGGGCAGACAGCTGGTTTCTCAGCAGCCTTCTTTTGAAAGCTTCAGTGAAGCAGATTCCTTCATTAAAAACTGTTCCTGCTGCTCCAGGGGATTTTAGAGCTGTTCTCCTGGAGCTGCTGCCCAGCTAGACCAGAAAAAGCTGCCACTGTTTTCAGACAAAATCTGTTTCAAAGCACCCTCTGCCGGCTAAGGGTCCCTTCTTTGTTCTCCCCAGGCATATGAGAAAGCCAGTAACCAGCGAGCAGATTTATTGCTTTATAATCATGTTAAAGTGGAATAACTTGTGACAAACGGAAAACCTATGCTATTGGTAAAAGATAACTGATTAATTGGAACTATGAGATGTCATCTCTGATAGGTACTTAAGTTTACAACAGTAATTTGCATGTTGTGTTCTACTGAGTGGGAGGTGTCTCAAAATTAAGCTTTATATCTCGCTCCTACAGATAGGAATTGCACAAGCTAGTTAGAAAGAGTTCCCAGTAGTATCTGGTACAAGCTATAGCACAGAAATCAGTGCAAAGGACCCAGCCACAGAGAGCAAGCCACTTTTCTGCTTTCTTATTTTCCATATGGTAGGTCTAATTTTTATATTATCATTTAACCATAAATAACTGAAGTGTTTTATAAGAAAGTTAATTTCAGTTCACTTATATGCTTCTTTATCTCAAGGAAAAAAAATAGATTAAAATAGTGGCTATGTTTATGTGCTAGACAAATAATTTTGGGTCCGACATAAAGATTTACCTTATAATGAAATGCATTTAGAAGTAGATTTGCCGTCAGTTTTCTGGCAGATATTTTTACTAATTATTCAAATACACAGAACGGTGCAATGGATTTTTCGGGGTTTAGTGTATTTATGTACTTTCTTGCTTCAAAATATTTTGTAAGAATAATGTGTATATTAATTCTATCCTTTCCATACTTTAACACTGAAATTCCTAAATTTTACACTTACAGCTGTAACTAGTGTAGGTGTTAACAATTGTGAGCGCTCCTTCTGGAATACGTTCAGTGTTACTGTTGTTATTTTGATAGACCATTTTCGGTCAGAATGGGTTTTCAGGTTTGATAATGAAAACAACTTTTAGGAAGTGAATGAATGAATTCTAAGTCTGTTAAGCTTTTTAAAGTAGAAATCGCGATAACATTTCCAAGTTTTGTTAGTATGCAAGGTATAGTACTTTTATAATGTTTGCTTACTTACATAAGCAGTACTATAAACAGTTTGTTGCCAAATACAATTTTGGAAAGAAAATTACAAGTACGTTACTAACAGAGCTGCCTTGGGAAAAGCAAGGAGCTAAGCCATATAGACTACTGCTTCTCCAGCATGAGTAGGGGGTACCCAGTTCTTCCTTCTTCCTTAGGTATTGGATCGTTAGGGGCTAAGTTTTGACATACTCAGGTAGTTATTCCAAATCTATATATTTGGATCTATTGATTTTTCCACATCATACTGAAATTTTCGTCACAGAGGAAAGCTTGTAACACACAGTTATTCTGAGCTATAGTAAGAAAGAGATATATGGAAAATGTCTCCTTATCTTTTTTTTGCCTGGATAGTAGCAATCTAAATTTATGGCATACTGAGGATCCAAAAATCTGTTCTGCATGTTCTACTTCAGACAAATGTATTAAAACATAAGTTCCAAATAAACTTGCAAAAGCATAGAGAAAACTCATAACTATTTCCAGAAATTATGGCCTGTCTTTCAGGGTTTAAAGCTACAGGAACTTCTTCCTTGTGACTGTGTGATGTGAGGTGTTTTAATGCCTTTGCCTTGTGATTCATAATACCCTGATTATTTGAGCTAAGTACCATGGATGAGTGGATGATTTAATTTTGCTTTCCATAATGTAATACAACAAGCTGTAAGGCACCAGTGAGCCAGTCCTTCTCTTGCTATTTGCTGTCTAGAACTGCAGCCTCTGCCTCACTTTTTATGGAGGTAATTTGGCAGTTTGCTGCTGGCTTTGGAAACTGCAAACAGAATCATGTTGTTCTTTTGATTGCCTGAACTCTTATATTTTCAGGGAACATTCCTCTTTAATTAGAGCCTCATATATTGCACGTATTCATACACGCAATCCCCAAAGTTCACCCAAACTGCTTCCAGTACACGGCAACTTAAAAATGGGGGTAAAAACAATCAAGCCATCATCAAAGTTAGATGGGGAGAATTTGTCCTTTATGACAACTATTTTGCACTGATTTGGTGCAGGCTGGTAGCCCAGTATGTGTAAGGTCTCTTGAAGGCAGAAGGCTAAATACAAAAACTGGCAAGTACTCAGGTAGGCAAATAAAAATTTCTTACTCCTGGATCGTTCTGGCCCTTCTTAGAAAAGTTGATGAGGGCAAGTATTGGCTGTCTCCATTCCTGGACAAAGCTGTATCTCAAAAATGGAGAAAGCACAGCTCCTTGCAACTTTTTGTTAAACACCTACAAATAAAATATCAAATGAGGAAGAACCTCATTTCAGACTGTCTCCAAATCTAGTCTATGAAACTTGTTTTCCTTTAAAAATCAATTGTTTTACTTTTTGTCATCTTGTGGAAGTATCTCCTTTCTTAAACAAAATAGCACTAAAAATAGTAGGAGAGTTGGTATAACTGCTGGTATATACCTTGTTAAGGGCAAATAAGCTTGTGAAAGAGAACTAACCACTTGAAGACAAAAGGCTCCCAGCAGAGCAGGAATATTCTGAATATTTTTATGTCTGTTTAATTACTCTAATTAAATTTTGTGTATTATTCAGCTTAGAGTTCTTCACTTATCTGATTCTTACGGTCTGTTTGGAGATTTCACTGTGGAGCCTCAATTGATTAGATGTATCTAATCTCAGTTGTATGAAGTAGCCCTGCTGCAGTTAGTGTTTTGCGTATCATGTTTGCTTACGTAAATACGCATACATTTGTTTTGGATGCTGTAGGCAGCCAGCATCTAATAGCACAGTGTGCTGGTAGCCAGCATATATATCTTTGGAAAGGATTCACCTTCCCTTGCTACATCCTATAGTTTGGTCTATACTCTGCTGCAGTCCCAGACATGTCAGTCAGTCCTTCTCTGGAACAAGTGAGCCTTGTCAAAAGTATTTGGGTACCAAATAATTGAAAGTCAGCTTGCCAAACTGGCCATCTGGCTGATCAGAGGGAGCTTTTAGGAAGAACAGGTCTCCTCTGCATAAACCAGTGCTGATCAGCAAAGTCAGAAGAATATGGAGGTGGCAGATTATTTCGCATGATCAATAATGGCTCTTGTGAGCTGCAAGTGAAAAAGGTAATTTCAGTGAAAAAAACAAATGGGGCATAGGCTAACCAAAGGTGGTTTGAACCAATAAGACTAGGTACAGCAAAAGGTAGTGAAAAATAGTTAAGTAGAGGGGAAATTAGTGCAGAGAATGAAGTGGAGGTTTATAGCAGATCTATATAATAATGAGGCTCAGTGAAACCGTGCCAAGGAAAATCAGTTCCCAGAAAGATCAGAGCTAGATGGAAGTGTTTAGATTTCACCCAGAGAGACAGAAACAGAACAGGTAGATATCCCATGAATAGTGGAAGTGATGTGCTCAGTACAGTGTGCCAGAGAAACTTTCATCACTTGCTTTGAATGAGCTGTTCAAGAGACTGGGACACCATGGATCTACCAAATGTTGCTCACATCAGCTGAATAGCAGACTGGTTTCCAAATATGTGCAAGGAATTTGCACCTCCCTTTTCTTTCTCAACAGAACATGGAGCCATGAACCCCAGTATCATTTTTCAACTGTGATTAAAGTAGACTTTAGATGATGAATTAAGTCAATAGAATTGCTGGTAAATACAGATCTGTTTAGATACTGAACTGGATCCAGGCCTCAAGTAACTGGGATATGTGAAACTCAGTTCTGTATTCTTACATGCCAATCTAGTTGCTCCCTGGTAGTGTCAGAAATAAGTTCTAGGAACAAGCCTTCTGCTCTAAAGAATGAACAAAGACAAGTAATTTGCTACCTTGATGCTGTGAATTTTGTTGTGTGCTGTTTTGCTCTATATCCTTCTTCGCTGACGGCTTATCCTGTCCCTGTCATCCCCTGAACCCTCTTCTGGACCAGCTCGTTCATGTCGTCCAGAGCAAAACGCCTGATATTTGTTTAAGTGAAAAATACCTTCCAAAAATCTGTTAAACTGGCTTAAGATTTCCTTAAAGAAGTCAATAGGCTGCAACTCTCTTGTATGTGGTGCTTTTCCCCAGCTCTAATGAAAGCAAGCAGCACCTCATGCACATTGTTTCTGTAGCCTCCTGACTGGTCATTCACTTCTCATAAAAGGCATCAGCCTTGCTGTGACATTAATGCTGGAATGGTGTTATATATATATAAATACCTACATTGAAATTCTCATGTTTTTCTCTTCCAACACTAAGTTCTGTTATTATTTTTAAGAGTTTAAGAATAAGCTTCTGGATGTTATTAAACCTTCCAAAAGAAAAACTTTCTGTATCGGTACAAACCCACTGACATTTCTGAAAGCTCATAATTGAGTTTGTTCTGAATTTCAGACTTCACAAAAATGTAGGCCTTGATAAGGTCTTTCAAACGTTGTTTAGTCTGGAAATCTTAGGCACTGCAATACAAATGCTTTGCAGCAAGTGTGACGACAGTGCTTACCTTGCCTGTACATTTCTTATGTATTTTTCACTCCTCCTTGTGTTTGTTATCTGCAAGATAAATTATAATGAATTTCTAACTTGATTTCTCTTGAAAATTTATCTTCCATCTGTAGTGCCACGAGACAACTTCTTTCTCCTCCATGGTATTAGAACCCACCACTCTGTGATATGAGGTAAAGGACAGAATTCAAGCAAAGGGTTTATTTAATGGCAAGTGGAATGCTCACAGCTCCATAGTATAGCTGGATTGTATGTCTGCTGTCTCCTGAAATACTCCTAGATAGCGTCAATTTAATGTCCATGGACAGATAGCCAGTTTCTTTAATCAAGGAGTTTGTTGGTGAGTGCCTGAGCTACACTGCAAGGTGTGAATCACAGCAGGCTGTTATCAGACTCAAATGAAAGCATCAATGAGCCATGGGACCTTCCCTACTGCTGTTACACGACCGCAGTATATGTTCTGTTACCTACCTTCCCACTCCATTTTTTTAGTTCCCCTTCAGGTTAGCATTGCTGATGGCACTCACCTGGTTTTGTTCTTACTGCTGAACGCTTACCTAGAGAAGCTATCACTGAAGATACCTTCACTTCCGTAGGAAGCCAAAAAGGTCTCATGCCCCATGCGGTTGATTGGATGTAAGTTTAATTCAAAGCCAGGGTATGTATTTTCAAATCCAGGATCTAACCCTTTCTAAGTCATGGCATAATTCTTCCGCACTTGACTATGAAGAAAATACCAACGTACAATTAGCTTCCTTAAAAAAAAGGCAACTAAGCAAAAAGAGTCTTCTGCCAGAGGCCCACCATGGCAGAGTAATTCCTCCACCCTCATTAAACTAAGTCATAGCGGTAGTTTGAATGCAACATCAGCCAATGCATTATTGATAGAAAGAAGAGCATTATCTCAAAGCTGCAAAACCACTGCTACACACTCACTCTGTATAGAGTCATCACATGATGCACTTTTATCACTGCACAATACCGTTATCTGTTAGTAGATATATATCAATGCCATGGCAATAACATAACTGATGCAGTCAGAGCATATTTTGAGATATCAATGTTTTTCTTTTTGGTTTAGAAATATGATGGTGTATGTACATTTGATCTTCCTGTCTACCTTCCTCTCGGTTTCCGTGACATCTGAAACATGTAAGTCGCATTTAAAAAATACTTTCTGATGAGGTTTATTCTGAATAAATGTGTAGGCCATTCCCAAATTTTTGTTTATTTGTTTTTTGTTTGTGTTTTTTTCTGTTTTGGGTGTTGTTTTTTTCTTTTGTTTTTGGGTTTTTTTCAGTTAACTAGTTCACCTCAAGCCACAAATCTCAACTTAGAAGTTGGCTTTATGCATTTTCTCTTTATACTACAATCTGCCAAGTGCTGTCCATTTCTTTGACATTAAGTCTGGGTTCTGCTTCTGCTCTTTGGCATCTCTGCAAAGATGCCTTTTGGAAAGGATTTGAGAGCAGCTGGTGTTCCAGGTCCCAGCTTGGCAGAATCTCCAAAAGCATGCTTAAATTGCTCTGAACTTAAGTTGCGTATATGTGTATGCACCCTGCAGAACCAGGGACATAACAGTGTTTTGCTTGTTAAAAATGCTTTTCAATGTCCTGGTTTTGGGGGTGTTAATCCTCAAGTGCAATGTAACTATAACATTTCCCTGCACATCGGGGATATTCAAACCAGTAAGCTCCTTCTGACTCATCTGTATAATGCTGTCCAGGGCTGACTAGTGACAGTGTTACATTGTGCTCACATAGTTCTGGTCTTCAGCTGCAGCTTATTTGTCTGAAAAATATTGTAAGATATGGTCTCTAAGTATTTCCCTGTATTCTCAAGTTTACAATATGAATCCTAAGTTTCCAATTAATTAGATTTATTAAGAGGCCAAATTCTGATGATAATTTTCCCTGATGTGATTGAGTTTGGATGAGGTCTCTCATTTTCTGTGTGTTCCATCTCCTCCTTTATTGTAACCTGAAGAAAGCTGTATTTCTGAAGTGTTCCTCGTTTATTTGTGCAGTGCTGCCTTCCCTGACACCCCTGATACATCCCACTGTCTTTGAAAGGCTTATGGGTGGGAATGCTGTTACAATGGGGGTACTCATACCTGATGTAGCTAATTTAGGTGACTGAATTGACAAGCAAGACAACATGTAATGTCAGTGGGGATGGACCGCTTCTTCAGGAAGAACCAGAGCAGAAGCCAAGTGCTCACCATGTAGAGATACTCACTACCTAATTTGTCTGCCTATTTGTCTAAAGCCAGGCAGTGGCAATACTCCCACAAAGTGTTATTTTTGACAGATATTCTCAATTTTCGTTAGGTATTTGGTTACCTGCTCTCATTGTCACACTCCTCTCTCTACTGTACTCCCTCTGTCAATCCCCATCTTTGTCCAGTCATCGTTGCTTATGTATTTCCTTTTCTCTTCTCCGAAATGCAATATAACTTTCAGTTATTCAGGTACCCAGGGATTTCAACATCTGTCAAAATTGCTTGATTCAAGTTTTTCTGGACCAGTTACAGAATTCAAAAGTAGAAATATACTCAGTTAAAAAAAAAATAAAATGTCTTACAACCAGTTCCTCTTTTTTCTTATGTGTGAGCATGTGTGGTTTGTTTTCCTAAGCTTCTTATTTGTCTCTTATTCCCTTCTGTCATCTTTTCACCTTCCCATCAGACACTTCCTTTCAGTCTGTTACATTAGTTTCAATGTTTTCATATTTTCGTGAACTTCAGAGAGGAACTCTTCTGGATTTTGTGTGGGTTTTTTTTTTTTTTTAATGATTTTATTTACAGGCTTCCTCCTCCACCTACTTTTTTCTTTCATGAAAACTAAAAAAGAAGTTTATTGATTTCTTTTTTATTGTATTAAAAATGCAGGACAAGAGCTCTTCTCTGTTGTATAAATATTTATCACATTGAAGGAAAGCTAACTTCATAGTGAAGCATTAAAGGCAGTATTTTCCTTTGTGTTTAAATTCCTGCATTTCAAGTAAAGATTTGTGCACAAAGTTAATTTCAAGAAATAACTATTTTTCAGTTAAAACCTCATGATTTTCAGTGTATATCAGGTTTGAATCCAGGATTTTATTTGCTTGTTTGCTTGAGTCCCACACTTTAATTACTAAACAAACAAATGCAAACAAATTACCCCATAACTCAAGATAAATAAAATTTTTCTTGAAATATCATCTAGTGGGAATGTTTGCTATATATCACCACTGAAAGCCCAAGGAAGGTAGAGTGATGTGACTGGCCTGCTGACCCAAGAATGCCAAGTTCCTCTCTGCTCAGTGGGGCTAGGGTTTAATTCTGGGATATTTATCTTTTGTTCATTTGCAGTTGATGCAATGGAAGGTGAGGCTTTAGTTATAAAATGTCCTCGGTGGAGTTCATCTGTGAAAGTCACCTGGTATCACACGGATACAAACGAAATGATTCCTGCAGAAGAAGAGGGATTGCGAATATTCTCCTTAGAACGGTTTCTTTGGTTTCTGCCAACTTCTAGAGAGGATTCTGGAAACTATACTTGTGTTATACTTTTGTAAGTGCAACTTTGAAAAATGAAAGGCATAAGACTAGAAATAAACGTACTTTTTTAGCAATGCATTGTTATTATTATGGAAATGATGCAATTTTTTCATGGTATACAGTAATTCATGTGGCTTTTCATCCTGTAATTGCTATTTTTATCACAGGTCATTAAAATCGATCTGTGACTGAGCTACAGTAATCATCCATACGTTTATAAAACCAGATTTATATTTGTTACAAACATTTAATATATTCCTTATAAAAATACTATCATTGACATAACTTTATTCCACTTTTAAAGTTCAAACAATCGCACAAGATCATTCAACATGAGTGTGCAGGTGCATCCATACAAGCAAGGAATGTGTTTCCCAAGTCAGATTCGTTATCCAAATGACACTGGAAGAGGAAAAATTGTTTGTCCTACAATTGACAATTATAAAAGTGCTACCATCATCCAGTGGTATAAGGTAAATAAAACCCTGACAGTGCCAGTTGTAGATCAGATTACTGTGAGAAGCTATTTGCAGCCAAATACAGAAATATTTATTTTCCAGGACTGTAAACCTCTTCATGGGCAGAGATACTTCAAGGGAGAAAAATATATTTATATTAAAGACCCAAGAAAGGAGGATGATGGCTATTATACTTGTCGATTTAGCTATACTCATAAAGGAAGCGTGTTTAATGTGTCAGCAACGAGGATTTTCGTAAGTGGCGGTAAGGCAGTCATTTTGTAGCTTGCTAAGATAAAAAAGACTGAGGTCTACTTAAAGCAAAAGAAGCTTTTTTTGTAAATTAACAAGTTTCTGTTGTTTTATCTTCTCAAAGAAACTTCAGATCAGCTTTTTTAGGTGAATTTTGTGAATGGAGATCCAAGTGGAGCAAGATGGGGGTAAATTCAGACCTGGCCACATTCAGCTTTTTTGCTAAAAGTCTCTGATGGTTCTGGTTACATACTGTGGTTGGAAGACCTGGCTGGTAGCACTCGTTTCTGAATGAAGCATCTCCCCAGAGGGATGCCACAAAGCTCTGCTTTCTATTTGTTCAGAGGGAGAAGAATTTGTAGCTAGTTAAGATCATCTGGTGATCACTGGACCACTGTGCCGATGGCCTACAACTCAATACCTTCTGGTCCATCTTCATTATCTAGCATTTATTTGATCGTGAGGCTGAAAAAAGTTTTAGGTTTATCTTGAATGAGACAAAATGACCAAGATACATATAGAGACAGAAAATGAATGGAGCTCAGTGATTACTGTGTCATTGTTACTTTGAATGCAGCCAGCATGTCTAAGTGTGCAGTCTTTGGGGTGCCTCTAGAATGCAGTCTCCTCAGGGAGGCTTTGTATTTGGATGGTGGCCAGGGGAAGAGCATGCAGCAATCAGCAGTTCCAAATTGCATCAACTTGCAAAACTTTTAAATGTGCCTTCAGTTCTTTAATCAGATCAGTAGAAAAATAGTCAAGAACATGTTTTTGGGAGGGTTGGGGATGGGCCTGGAGTTTGGGCTGCCTGCTTTGTTTCCTTCCTTTTTTTTAATGATAATGTTTATTTGTAGATTGACATCAAACCTTTTTTTTCTGTGGGTAGGCACACAGCCTGTGAGCAGAATGCAGATGTGGAATGTAGGAACCTTGATTCCAGTTCTTCCTACTATGCCCAGATCTCAGTAGAGGAGTTTGTTTTGATTATTCTAGGCTGGACAGAAGACAGATTTGAGCTGAGACCTAGTACAGTAGTTTAGGAGGTGTCATGCCTTTCCTTCCTCTCTAACCTGTAATACCCTGTTAGTCTACATGAAACTTCCCTGCCTAACACCCAATTTTTCTTTGGATGTACTTTCACCAAAATGTCTCTAACTTGTCATCAATACTGTTGTGTCTGGGTTATAATGAAAATTTCTAGGTTTTATTTGGCATAAAGTCATCCAAATTTGCAAATGCCTCTGTTATATCCAGGCATATTACTTCATTTTAATCTGTCTTTCTTTCAAAATAACTGCAGAAAGAAAGAATTGCAACATAATGTGAAATCTGAGCTGAGTTTGTCATGTCTCTTCCAGTTTTTGCTGAATTCAAATTACTTAGTAATACCTTCTTTGAGTTTTTATTAGCCCTTAAAATTAGTATCTGATGAGTGGAGCTGTTATGTTTTGATAATATTGGCTTATGGTGTAAATTCCTGTTGCCTTGCAGATCCACACTGACCCAGAGGACCTTCTGTCTCCGAATGCTGGCAGCTAGCTAGGGAGTTACTGATTTTCTCCTGACTTCTTTTCTTACCAGATCCAGCTAATGAAAATTAGAAACAGTTAGGATGGGTGAAGATAATTGCTTTTCTGACATCCTGGGAAGCTGAGGGTTAAATGAGTTCTTTTATTTTAAGGGAAATATGGTTAAGGGTGGCGTATAGGTGCCTTGAGATGGGAAAGCTTAACGAGGGAAAGGATAACAAGCAATATGTTTGGCGTGGAATACATAAGACAGTATAAAGGGCAAGAGAAGAAGAAAAATGCATCAAGGAAAAAGATCTGAAAGAACTGAATGCCTGTTTCAAGTTAAGCAGGTGGATGTAGTTTGGACCTGTCCATAACAATTATTATTTGAAACAGAAAATAAATACGTTAAAGGAAAAGCAGTATCCTTTTAGAAGGTAATGATAAGGAATGCCCAATGTAACGGAAAGCAGCTGAATGCAGCAGTGGTGTACAGACAGCAGGGAGAGTCTCGGGGACAAGATGTGCTCAGCTGTCAGGCTACAGAGGCAGGGAAGACAGGGGAACATGGGTGAGCAGCTGTGGGCTATAGGGTTTGCAGTTCAGATACTGAATAAAAGTGCCTTGTAACTGTTTCATATCATGGATATGAGTAATTTCTCAAGTGTTGGGAGAAATCTTGATCTCTTTTTTAGAAATGAAATAAGCAACTGAGAAAACACAAGCCCATAACTGCATTTTCTTTTTTTCCCACTCAGCAGCTAAAACAGTGCTTGAGAAACTGAAACTTTTCTTTGTTTTTTATGTACAAAGACAAAAATGAAATAAATTGGGAGAAAATACTGAAACTATTAACACATACAGACTCCTCTGAAATATTTGGTCAGAAGAATAAAACCAGGTGATCCCAACAGACATGTGAAATGCTGTTGTAGTGTTAGTTTGCAATTCTGCTTTGAGATCTCAAAACATCAACTATACAAGTTATTAAAATTACATTACAAAACAAGTTTTCACAACTAATATGTGTTTTCTTTCCCTCCTTAATTTCTAAAGCAAAACACTTCCCTCTATCTCCTAGAATTTTATTTCCAAAGGACAAAGATGTAATAGAAGTGGAGCTTGGTAAGTAAAGACTTTAAATTGTTTTTAAATTAACATTTGGTGGTTGCCTAAAAACATGGGGATTTTCAAGAACAATTAATGATGGAGATTTTCCATAACATTTACCAGATTTAATTCACCCCAGGCACAGTGATGTGAAGTCAGATATAACTGATGGGTTATTTAGGCATTAAGCAGCAATTTAGGGGATTTAAATAAACCATCTACCCTCACTAGGACAGACTAAGATTACTCACACGGCCAATTATTACATCTCAGCTGAAGGAATGACAGCTTCCATCCACTTCAAAGAAGGTGTCTTGGTTTCTCCGGATGGAGAGCCAAGGATGCAGAACTTGCTCCTTGACATCCTTTTGTTTAGGACTGTAGATGTTCTCAGTGACTCAGATTCACCCTGCATAACTTGCAGCATCAGAGCAAGGTGCTTATAGTAGGAATGAGAGCTGTCTGGGGTTTTTGTATAGTTGACAGAAAAAGGTGGACCGCTCCAGAAAGTGACTGAGCTCATCTGAAACATGAACAGGTATCGCAGGATGCCTGTCTCCCAGGGCAGGTGAGGTGAACAAGGGGCACTGGAAGAAGGGGTAATGATTACTACTCCACTGTTTCTGTCTTACAGTAAGACTTCTCTGGTAACAGTACTACAGGGGCCTGGGGCCCTGTCAGAGGTGCCATGTACCACAGCTCAGAGACTTGCCATGTTGAACTGTAGTCCTGTTCTTTTTTCCTCTTTCCAGTTGCTTGTCACTCAGAATTTGATGATCTGTGCTCCAGGACGAGCTTTCTCTAGTAAGATGCTCAGTCTCTAGTGCTCTATGGGCTTTGCCCATCCCTCTGGGGCAATAAGTAATCTAGCTCTGTTTGCATGGGGCAAATTCTCTTTACATTTAAAAGCCATTTGCTGTACTGGTTCTATGGTCTCCTATTTCCAAAAATGGAGGTGTTTCTCTATATTGCCTAATACCAATTCAGGATGTAAGTCATAAGATTTTAAATGTTGTGTAAGCCCTGCTTAGATGCAGACTTACATGGAAATAATTTAAAGTCTTTTAATTATACCTTCTTCCAGTGCAATGGTGACTCTTACTTTGGAATAAATATTTCCAAATGACAAAAACTTCATAAGTAATTTCCTGTTTTAGCTTTACTTGGACTGGTTTACTTTACTTTCATCCAGCTTGACTAAAATCCAAGATAAGACTGCACACAAAACTTGCGCAATATGATATATACTTCAATTTAATTATGTTATTTCCATGTACATTAGCGTGTAAACCAGCGTTTACTATCGATGTTCCTCAATAGTTGATCACATGGGTTAAACATCACAACTCTAAGTTGTCTTCATCATAACAAATATAAATAATTCCTTTTGTAATCCTTGGTGTTGTCTTAGATAACTTGTTAAAAACCTCATTTCACCATTTCTTTCCGAGTCTCTTATGCATCATTTTGTCAGCAGTCATTCAAAAAATAGTCAAAATTGTTAAGACAAAGCTCACAGGTGATATGAATATTTGTAGAAAAATATGTTATGAGGAAAATAAAATTATACTTGTTTTTCAAGGAGTTTATACATCTCTCTGTATCTTGGTCAGGTGCTGCTTTGTCTCTGAAATGTCAGGCCAGGCTGGGAATTAAGAAACAGCCGATGGCTGTTGTCACATGGGATGTGGATAACATCCCAGTAAGAGACTTACGTGTTTCAAGATTCCATGAAAAAACTCGTTCGTAAGTACATGTAACACAGAATAATCTTTCTTTTATGATTCTATGCAAACTGTGCTTAACCATTAAAGCCAACGGTATAGGTTCTTTTTCTTTCTATTAGTTTTGAAGGACATGAGCAAGTATATTACAAAGAGGCCACTTTGCATATTACTGAAATAAAAAAGGAGGATCTGCAGGCAAATTTCACATGTGTAGCAGTGAATGAAATGCACAACACTAGAGCCACAGTGATGCTGCGACTCGAAGCACAACATGAAGGTAGGATACTTTTGTTTTGTTTTCTTACACTTTGCACTCTGTTTTAAATAGGTTAGTGAATTTATTTAATTATTTGTTTCAATTAGTAAGAAAGCTTCTGTTAATAAGAAGAAAACCCAGCCTGCTTCCTCCCTACGTACTCAAGCCAGTGGCAAAATTCTCATGGCTTCATTAGGTCACAAAAGTCCTTGGAGTAAATTCTGCTGGTAGGGAGTGTTGGGGGGTTGGGAGCATTACTCAAATGGTGTCAGCAAGACATTAAATATGCAGAGCTTGACTGTATCAGCCGTGTGAGGAGAAGAATATCCTTTTTCTAGTATAGTTCTGCTCAGTGACAAATTCCCCTTGCCTTGAAGGCAGGGAAGTGCAGTTGGATGTCAAGCATACTGGAGACATCCTGGGCAGAGAGCTGGGCACATAGCTGGGCAGAGAGCTGACATGTCTTTTGGTCATCAGTGTTATGATGCATTGTGAGGAACAGAGATTCATCTTTTGAGAATCAAACTGTTGTTTCTGGTGTGGAACTGTAGCAGAAAACAGCAAACACTAAAAACAAGAGGCTCAGCTGCCAGTTTACCAGTTTGCTTGCCTTCCTTCCCATGCCACATCCACTGTGGTGCCTTATTTTTTGACTGAATAGTAAGCTATGTGATTAACTTCTGTGAGGTTTGGCTTTATCCTCCTACCCTCTGAGCACCACTGTTCACTGTGTGACACACAGAGCTGTAAGTAACTTCGAAGGCTTTCTCTTGGTTTTGTTTTGAAATTCATGGTTTTAGTAATTCCTGCCAGAGAAGGACATTCCAGGGCAGTAAATGGTGTGGACTGGGATAGTCTTTAGCTCCTATGGGATTTAATTGTTTTTGTTTGGTTTTTGCTTTGTTTTGTTTATTTTTACTAGGGATAGCCAGAGTCCTAAGCACTCTTGACAGCAACACTGAACACCACATTCTTATGTCAGAAAATGCTATTGTGTGGGTGAAGGCACACTAAACTTCACTCAGTGGTTTTCTTTGTTAACCTTTGGATATGCTGAACCACCAAGGATCTTGAAAAGAAATACAAAGGCCTTTAACAGTGATTAGTTTTCTATAAGAGAATGGTGGGAAGAATAAAATCAAGTGTATTGTGATCACGGCTTGTGCACAGCTTCGTGTCATGCACTACTTTTGACTATACATAACTTCCTGAAGGATGGTGGCTTCAAAGCATAAACATATTTCCTTTCCTAGATCAAAAGGGATGTGAGGGTATTATCAAGCAGGATAGCACCAATTCCCCACAGAGTAATGTGTCAGGAAATGTTTTGGTTGGATATTACTGAGTACAAATGTAGCATCACTAAGGAAGCTGGAAGCACATCAGCTCTGCACGGAGATATCTGAGTGTGGGAGCATACTTGCAATGATAGGGAAGAAAACTGACTAACAGTTCTTGCTCATTCTAATTCAGGCAATACAAATCCTTTACTGACCACATATTACAAACTAGGTGAAGAAATGAGCGTATTTTCTATATTCATCAAGTGATGGACAGGGGTAGAGCAACTGATGTCATCTACCTGGACTTGTGCAAAGAGATTGACACTGTCCTGCATGCCATCCTTGTCCCTAAATTGGAGAGACATCAATTCGATAGATGGACCACTCAGCGGATAAAGAACTGGCTGGCTGGCCACACACAAAGAGTTGTGGTCAATGGCTCAATGTCCGGCTGGAGACCGGTAACGAGTGGTGTCCCTCAGGTATCGGTGTTGGGACCAGTCAGAATCACAGAATCCCAAGGGTTGGAAGGGACCTCAGAAGATCATCTAGTCCAACCCCCATGCAAGAGCAGGGTAACCTAGACTACATCACACAGGAACTTGTCCAGGCTGGCCTTTAACATCTTCGTAGCTGACATGGACAGTGGGATTGAGTGCACCCTCAGCAAGCTTGCCGATGACACCAAGCTGTGTGGTCCGGTTGATATGCTGGAGGAAAGGGATGCCATCCAGAGGGACCTTGACACACTTGTGAGGTGGGCTGATGCCAACCTTATGAAGTTTAACCATGACAAGTGCAAGGTCCTACATCTGGGTCGGAGCAATCCCAGGCACAGCTACAGGTTGGTCAAAGAAGAGATTCAGAGTAGCCCTGTGGTGGTGTTGGTTGATGAGAAAATGAACATGAGCCGGCTTCAGTGTGCGCTCGCAGCCCAGAAAGCCAACCGTATCCTGGGCTGCATCAAAAGGAGCGTGACCAGCAGGTCGAAGGAGGTGACCCTGCCCCTCTACTCTGCTCTTGTGAGACCTCACCTGGAGTATTGTGTGCAGTTCTGGTGTCCTCAACATAAAAAGGACATGGAACCGTTGGAGCAAGTCCAGAGGAGGACCACGAGGATGATCAGGGGACTGGAGCACCTCCCGTATGAAGACAGGCTGAGGAGGTTGGGGCTGTTCAGCCTGGAGAAGAGACTTCATAGCAGCTTTCCAGTATCTGAAGGGGGCCTATAAGGATGTTGGGGAGAGACTCTTCTTTAGGGACTGTAGTGATAGAACAAGGGGTAATGGGTTAAAACTTAAACAGGGGAAGTTTAGATTGGATATAAGGAGGAAGTTCTTTACTGTGAGGGTGGTGAGGCACTGGAATGGGTTGCCCAAGGAAGCTGTGAATGCTCCATCCCTGGCGGTGTTCAAGGCCAGGTTGGACAGAGCCTTGGGTGACATGGTTTAGTGCGGGGTGTCCCTGCCCATGGCAGGGGGGTTGGAACTAGATGATCTCAAGGTCATTTCCAACCCTAACTATTCTATGATTCTATGATTCATTGAATCTGTTTTCTGTTATAGACAAATCTTATTTTGTTTTTTATCCATAGGTCTTCAGTAAATGTTCATGAAAGCTCATGGCTGTGACCTTCCCTTCACTGCTGCCTGTTTTGTTTGGATATCTGTCCCCTTCTCCTTGCTGCTATTGTTAAGATGCCTGCTTCTGCTCCTCAGTGCTGTTGGTGTAAGCAATGTTGCATCCAGAAACGGTTGTGCTCTGCTTTAGTTTTCTTCGCTGACTCCTTGCACAGCTAAGTAATATTTACTCTGAAACAACGACAGCTTGTCTCTGATTATAATAAAAATGCTGTCGGGTTTGCTTGTGCCTCTCATCTTGTAAATGTGTAATAAAAATGTGTACTCTCCGTCTTTTTTTGTGTTTTGTTTGTTTGTTTTTAATGGGAAAAATGTGTTGATTTGTTTTAATTTTTATTGGTTTTTTTAATGTGATTTTTCCTTAGTGTTTCCCACAGCACAAATTGTGTCTGCTAGCTACTAACCTGTTAATGTTCTTTTTACACAAGTTCCTGCTCTGTATTCTGATTTTATTTTCAGGCATTCAGTATGGGTTACATTATCATTATTTGCATATTCCTAGCACGGACCTATGATCAGAAATAAGAGATTAATAGGTGTTGTGAAACTTACTACTCAAATTAGTCCTTTTTGGGTGCATTGGGCATTTAATGAACTAGATAAACAGTGTTTAGCAGCAAAGGTGACAGATTAAGAGAGGAAGCGAAGATGCTGTAAGTAATTGGATTAGTGCTGCTCTGCGTTAGTAACTGTTCAGTCTTACAGCAATAGTCTCTGTCTTCAAAAGCCAAAAAGCTGCTGAATTATTTGGCTCACCACATGGAAATTTTCTGTGGGAACCAGGAATTAAATCTATTTTTCTGACTCACAATCGAATACTTTAAGTCCTAGATCACTGTTAACAATATAATTGTAATTAACTCTGACAATTCGTTTGATAACAATTGTAATCCACATAAGAATAAAAAAATGCCAGAGAGTACAGATGAGAAAAGGAGTTTCTTTTGCAGTCAAGAGTGGTGAGAGCTGTTTGGTTTTTTTCTCCTTGGGAAACAAAAATACTCCACTAGTACTTCCAGGAATGGATGTTATCAGCAAAGTTGCTTGGCATTTCACAGGGAGAAAAAGTGTATTTTCCAGTTGTGCTATGTACACTTGTGCACGTGTGTGTGAAGAAAAGTACTGTATTGTGAAAAAAGTGTCTGCCCCATGTATCTTTTTACTTTTTAAATAGTAAAAAAAAAAAAAAATCCTCTAAGAAAAGGCGATCAGCTCTTTAGAAATGAGTGACATGGCATAAGAACCTCAGTTATCAGTTGTAATGCAATGCCGAGTCCTTTTGGTGTGATTTGGTGGTATCCAAGCTATGTGCACTGTGACTTTCAGACACAGAAATCAGGCACATTCTTTTTTTAAGAGAAGAACTTGATGAAGATTTGGCTATGAATTTTGATGGTCTCTGCAGCTATGCTTTTTCCTCCATTGCGAGGTGCTAATGTCCTTGTGTTTCTCAGCTGCTGCTGCTACATTCAGAGGTTGCTTCTTGCTCTTTGCTGTCTTCTGACTCCTTCACCAACACTTGTTTATAAATGCCTTCTTCCTCATTTCCTCCAGATCTTTCAGTCCTGTATCACCCTTTTTCATTCCAGAGACAGTGATCATGCCAGATTTCACATTTCCTCGGTGCCGCAAGACATGCATTCTTCTACGTTCTGAGATCATCTGCATATTGTGTGGTATGCCTAAGGTCACTGTAAGGCTGGGGAATTTGAGACAACTTTTCATTCCCTTTTCTTCCACCTTTCATGACGAAGATGCAGGTAGTCGTGCTGGACACCTGGCAAGAGACAGCGATTCTGCCTGTCAGACTGCTCCCTATTGTCCCCCACAGCTGCTTGGTAACTCTCATGCTGGAAGATGACACCTCTCAGGGACAAGAAAACTAATTGGCCGCACTGTTCATGCCAGTTCAGCTCATCCATAACCATGGGGCATCAATGCTCACAAAAGTAGATCTGCTGGCAGAAGGAGGGAAGCTGTTAGCTCCTGAGAGAGAGGCAATGACAAGTTATTGGAGAAACACTGGAAGTATTAACTCCTTCTTCTAGCAGAGCTGGGTCAGAACAGGAATATCCATTCAGCATCCCCTTTAAGCAGTCTGGGGGACATGGGTTGTCTGAATACCTTCCTTTCTTTTTTATTAATATATAAGCTACCACTGGCATTTAGTTCTTCACCTTGATTCAAGACTGGTTAAATAACTGGAGATAGCTTTTCATGTGTTTGACCCACAAGCCTCGTCTTATATCTCCCTGACCATTCCTCAGTTCTCATTCACAGGGAAGTGTAAAATGCCCAGAGGACCAGCAGTCTTTCTGCTGTGGACATTGTTCTCTTGAGAATGCCAGAAATTCCTGTCATTCAGAACAGAGCTAATGTTCAACTCAGAACATCAGCTCTGTTGTTCCTCAAAGATATTTAATGCCAAACCTAACCTTTTGGCTCATCTTTGGCAGATGGATGTGGACAGCAATTACTGACCCAAATCTCTGCCCTTACTGTCTGGAAGTGCATCCACCTTAGAAGCCAGAGAAGTTACAAAAAATTGCTGTTCTTCTGGAGTTTGTCAGGAAATCCTTCAAATGTCACTTTCTGACCTGTTTTCTCTGGCCTGTCCAATGTTTCTGGTGAGCTGATAGTTCTGAATTCCCATTGCTCTTGAATATAAATAAATAGCATTAAAAGACAGTCTGTTCATGAACTGTCTGCCACTAAATGATGCAACAAAGTCAAAAAGGACAACAAGATCTGTTCAACCTTTTTCAGGGCCTCCAAAAATGGCTCCTGACCCTTGCCCCCATTGTGCTGAATATAGCTGATTTATTCCAGAGAAATGAGAGGCTGAGTCAGCCTTACTTCTCTTCCAGGAAGACCCCTGTGGGGTTCTTGTCTGACGCTTTACAAGCTGTATAAGCGCAGGAAATTTATCACTTCTTTTCCAGTCTCAGTCTAATCATTGCAAAAACATGTAAACTGCTTTAGGTTCATAATTGCAGAAGTTGTTATTGGAACCTGTTTCTTCTCAAACAGTTTTATAGGTACTTACTCAATACAAATACCCAGCAGTATCTGTAATGTCATGCAAGCACACTGTCAACAAATGAAGCAATAAGAAATAGGGTCAGTCTCTGATGATGCTTGGGTCAGCCTCACCAAATAATGGAAGTGGTTTCCTGCTTTTGTATCTGTGTGTGTTTATTGGCCAGGAAACCAGATCAAATAATAAGATCCGAAGGGCTCCACAAGGACAAAGTCCCTTCATGGGCATCATGTGACATCATTAAAACTACAAAATGGCCTAGCTTCACTGTGAAAGAAACTGGTTGATTTCTTGCCTACTTCAGTCTTATTGGAAGGGGGTTTCCCCAGATCTAGTTCTGGTCCTATACTTCATCACATGCCCGATGTTTCTTTTTTTCCCCTTTAAATGGAAAAGAAAGAAACAAGAAAAGTGTGAAAATAATGTAAAATTTATCTTGCATCGTACCAGAGGAAAGGGAAAATGTACTTGTAAACTCTTTATTTATATACCTTTTCAGTGGGATTTCTCAGGCACTAGTATCTTTAGGTTGTTTCTGCAAGTACTACTCAATACATTGCCTTATTCAACATCTGGAGAAGCCAGGGGACTTGTAAATGTCAATATAAGAGACTTTTCACTGCCAAATATTTTACTTTATTTCATTTATTTAGGGACAAGTCCAAGTGAAAGCTTTGAAATTGCTCCTTTGTGGTGGCTCAGACCACCACAAAGCATACTTATTGCCTGCATACAGTCTGCAACACTTTCCAGTCTGTCTTGTTGCTTCTTCTGCAGAGCAAATTAAGACTGGCTCTTCAGACTGCTGTAAGATGCACCTCCTTAAGTTCTGATGAATAACCTGCTGCTGCAGCCATCTCTCTTATGTGTTTTGCATGCAGGGGGAGGCAAAGCCCTGAATGTCTGATCCCTGCTCTGAATGCGTAAGTCTTGACAGAGTTGCTACCAGTACATATAATCACCCTTCATGGGTTGAGTTGTTTTGTTGCTATCAGTACATGTAATCACCCTTCATGGGTTGAGATGCTGTGAAGAGTCTTTACATTGAGGATGCCAGAGATGACCTCCATGTTCGTATTGCTAAAGTTCTTGTGTTTGAATTTATATGTGGTCAGCATTCAAAAGAATATTTCTTTCCTCAGCTAAGATAAATCTGAATTATATACCTCAAATCTCATTGTAACACTGAAGCGATACATGCTTCTAGTGACATCCCAAGCCAGGGCACTGCATCTAACAATTATGCTTGCTATAGCATAGTAAAATCAAAAGACAGGTGGGCCCTTTATGCATACATGTGCACAATCTGGGTGTTTCCATATGCATTTCTGTGGTGGTAGAAGTTCTTCACACAGTCCAATGCTCTGGGGCTCTATTTTTAATTCAAATAATTCCACTGATCTTAATCACAGAAAAGTCACCAAAGCAGCTGATATTGCAACTATAGGATGAGGAGTTGTCATGCTGAGCAGGAATAATTAGGTAAAGAAGGTTGACTGCAAACGGAAAGCTTTTAATGGATTGTCAGACAAAAAATGTACATGGAACTGCTCTGAGTCTACACATTATACCAAGTGGAGGAGATCTATGTATCTTTCATTTACTTAGGAGCAGATTTCTGATATGAGACAACTGCCATTAATCTTCCCTCCAAGGGAATAATGAATCTTTCTTTTTGTGTGTGTGTAATTGCTGTATAAAACCTTTGATATTTTAATTTAAAACTTCGCCGTCTGCAATTCATAGTTTTCAACACTGAATCTTGGGTGGATTCAATACATCCAGGACATAGGCCAAAAGTATCTTCTTCAGCTTTTTGGCTGTAACAGCCTGTGGATTAAGCTTCTGTCTTTCTAGTTTAGAGGGAGTACAAAAGGACTTTGCTTCTACCTCGCATTGACTCTTACTACAGCAGAACTAGATACCATCTGGAGGATGCACGTATCTAGATTGACTTTGGCTCTGTGAACCACAGAACAAGGGGAAAAATGGGCTGTCACAGAGATGCAGCTGTCTGGGTAGTGATACAAACACAGCTGTCTCCTAGAAGAGTGATAATCACAATCTTGTCCTAGACCAGCTGTGTGCATATGATGGCCCAGAGCTGATGACTGCCACCCTTACAGAATCATAGAATCACAGAAAGGTTTGAGTTGGAAGGCACTTCTAAAGGTCATCTAGGTCCAACAGCCTCTGCAATGAACAAGGACATCTTCAGCTACACCAGGTTGTTCAAAGCCCCTTCCAACCTGACCTTAAATGTTTCCTGGGATGGCGCATCTACCACCTCTCTGAGCAATCTGTTCTGGTGTTTCATCACCCTCATTGTAACAAGTTTCTTCCTTATATCTAGTGTGAATCTGTCCTTGACAAGTATTCATCTCTGAGGTACAGGTGGCCTATTTCAAGAGCTTTTGCACGAGGGAAGCTGAAACTAAAGCAGGTGGCTCCTTTCTTTCCCAAATTTCCTTAGTCGTCATTGCTATTTTATGCTCCTTGACCCTCTTCAAAGGAGAAAGCAGAGGAGAACATCATCTGCCTCCAGCATAGTTTATTTTATTTTTGTCACCAGGATATGTTCTGTTTTCCTGCTTGTTTTGTGTACATTATTCTTATCTTGCAGGTTTCATTACTTGCGTAAGTTTCTCATTACCCTGTTTGTGCAACTATGTTGAAAGCCTCCACTTGTCCTTTCGCGGACACTTAGAATCGTCATGTGTAGGCTTAGACACCTTACGAAAAGCTTGAACATTGTTGCTGGTTGTGTTATTATGTTTTATAGTGTTACAAAGTACTTACCATCATTTTCAGCTGTGATATTTAACATAGGTATATCTGAACTCAACACAAGAAAGAATTATATACTGCTTAGTATTCTTCTAGTTTAGGTGTCTCTGTGTCGGCTATGCTAGCTGGGGAAGGAAAAAGCTATGTAGTCTCTCTTGTGAGCTCCATAAAGCTGCAACAGAAGTAAGGATATGAGAGGCTGAGGCTCCAGCCCACGGGTTAAGTTCTCTACTAATCTTAACAAGATTCCTCTTCTTTGCAGTGGGCCTTCCTAGCGTCCTCTTGATAATAGGATCGCTAGTTCTGCTGGTTGCAATAGCAGTCTCCGTGATACTGTATCAGTCCTTCCGAGTTGATATCGTCCTACTGTATCGGGAGATATTTCAGCCCTACTCAGTCAAGGATGGTAAGCAAGAATTGAGCAAGAAAGTTTAAAAAGAGGAAAAAGGCAAATCATATGGAAACGGATTTGATAGTTGCTTACTAACTCATGGGACACCTCAGCCTAATCCTTTGCTTCCTCAAGCCTTCTGTAATCATTTAGATATGAGGGGACATATCTAATCCTGGTAGGGCTTTAATTCCCTGATTTCCTGGGTTCTGCAGTGATGTACATAAAAGGCGAATACAGTCCTGGTTTTATATTTTTTGAACAAACACAAAACATGCCATGAAACATTGAATGGTGGTGAAAATCCTATTTACAGTGCTATTAACTTGTTACGTGCTCTCTAAAGCAAAAGAACCAGCCTGCTGGCAAAAGTTTTTACAGGCATGTATTAGTGCAATACAGCTTTTATAAACCAAAGTGAAAGGTACCAATACTGTGGAAGACACTTTTGGGAGGAATACATCCCGTCAAGTTCCCATCACAGGCATGAAACCCAGAGACCTGAGTTTGGGTTTGGCTGTCTAACAGTAAGCAGCTAGTGCTGTTGGAACTCCCATAGGACTTGAAAGACCCAAACCCCTCTGCAATGGCAGCTGAAGGACAGGCAATGCCTAATGACACTCTATGGTAAAGTTTGTAGGTTACCAAATCCAGCTCCTCAACAATAAATCCAACAGAGCTAACCAGGCACTGGGACCATGGTCTAAATATGTCCACCTGGAGTCATTTGGGATTGCCAAAAAACTGGACACAAAACTCAGATATGCTAGATGTTGCAGACTTCTGGATCAGGGTCTGGAGATCAGGCAGGGTACCATAAGAAGTCTCAAATGGCACTAGATGTCTGTCTCTAGGCAACTCAGCTGGACCCCTGGCATTTACATGCGAGTAATCTGAATCACTCTAGAATTCAGTAACTACAACGGACTCTCCACTCATTGTAGCAGGAATTTTCACACGTAGCTTTCACGCAGACACCTAAATTTACAATTTTTAACTCTGAAGCTGACTCCTACCATAGATGTTTGGATGATAGACATCCACAGCTGATTTCTTTAAAGAAGAAACACATTTTGAGAAACCAAGAAATAAGTGGAAGAAATATTTGACTTTGCACTTGGTTCTGACTGTAAGACTACCTCCTGAGTAATGGAGCTGTTCACTCAGTATGATATATCATGGGAATGAAGAATAATTTCCAAGTGGAAGAATTTAAGTGGAGTGTCTTGTCCTGAAAGACAAAGGCTGTCAACAGCCTATTGTAACTCTGGAATAACATATGCTGAGTTTCATCTTTATTTCATGCTAATTCACATCAATCAATAAAATTTTTACTCTGTATACTCCCAGATACAGCCTTAATACAAAGGTCAGGTTCTTCAAAGTTACAAACAAGCAGGACATAACAATGAAGGAAAACACCATATGTGTGCTGTCTCTAATTTCCAAACATGTACCTGATGATATACATCGTTCAGATTAGCAGGAACTTCTACCTAGATCTGTTTTGAATACTGAGATTTTTACTTTTCTTCCAGCTTTTGCAATAGACAGCTCTAATTCATGCTAACACAATAGGCTTTTTTCTTGTTTTGCCTTACAGATGGGAAGATATATGACGCATATGTTATCTACCCCAAAAACCATACCAATGAAGCTAATTTTGTGGACTATTTTGTTTACCAAATCATGCCTGATATTCTAGAAAATAAATGTGGATATAAACTGTGCATTTATGGGAGAGATGTATATCCTGGAGAAGGTAAGATTTCAAATCAAGTAACACACTGAATGAATGACTTGTCAACCCTGAGTAAATTGTGGTTCTAGTCGCTTTTAGGGGTACAGAAGGTCCCTTTATGTTCCTGAGCTTGCTGCTCATCTCAGTAGCTGTCTGCCTGCTCTTTCAGGCAGGGTGACACAATGGCACTCTGTGCTTGCCAGTGGTCTAGGAAAACCAAGCTACAGGGCAGGGCACAGATTGTTTATCATCTTCTTGGGTCACACAGGAAATGTGACCCCGAGTGTGACTCTTTTAAACACACACCTGCTCTTTGGGTAGTGTAATGGCACAACCATTATCTGGGCAAAGCCACAGCCGAACTGTGAGTAGGTCTACAAGACACAGAAGAGGAGAAAACTACCAACTAAGTTGAGGAATTAACCTTGCTGTTATCCCTCAGCCCTTTTCAACCTGTACAAGGGTGTTAGAGTAACAGGAAGTTCAGCTTCTGTTCACTGACATGACCTACTTTCTGTTGCTTTGTTTGTATTTTTGCTTTTTAAGCTCTTCTTCTAATGAATAACCTGTACTAGATTGAAGTGAGACTGAAGTTATTTGTCATTAAAAAGTAACAAAAATGAAGTGCCTAAACACAAAAGAACTTGTAAAAGAAATTTCAGGGTCTTATAATTTTCTTGTATGTTGCTAGATACAGCCAGTGCAATTGAGAAGAGGATACAGAAGAGCAGACGTCTGATCATGCTTCTAACACGGCAGCTGATTAATTGTAAAGAACATGCTTATGATCAACACCTTGCTTTATACAATGCCCTCATTCTGAATGATACAAAGGTGATCCTGCTGGAAATGGAGACAATTGGGACTTACGAGAAGCTTCAGGAGTCTCTTAGGTTTATTATTAAGCAGCAAGGTACAGTCAAATGGAAAGAGCAACACACTGTGCACCCACAGTCATCCAATTCTAAGTTCTGGAAGCAGGTGAGGTACCATATGCCACTGATACTCAAGTCCTCGTACTCAGCTAATGCCAGGTGAACAGCCTATGAAAATCCACAAGGGACCACATGCCTGCAGCTTTTTTCCTTTCAGTAGCTACGCGTTTTCACAGTCTGGAAGTCTGGCTATATTTTTGAACTGTTTTCAGTCCTTCAATTGAGTAATGATAAGGTAACCTGAGGGAATAGGTCTGGGGAACTGAGGGAAGTTTTTATAGGTATGGGAGGTCTGTAAATAAATCATTCTAGCCTGTGTGTAGCATTTTGCATGTCACAGGAAAGCAAATGTACTTATACTCTTTCTATACCTGGTTATACAAACAACTGAAAATTAGTGATACCTTGCAGATTTGCTTTGCCTTTCTAATGCAGGATCAAACATAAAAGCCTTCTGTATTATTTGACTAGAAAGTAAAATGTGTATTGTGCAACTAGAAAGTATGATGTTATGCTTTTGGTGAACATGAGCCGGCAGTGTGCGCTCGCAGCCCAGAAAGCCAACCGTATCCTGGGCTGCATCAAAAGGAGTGTGACCAGCAGGTTGAAGGAGGTGATCCTGCCCCTCTACTCTGCTCTTGTGAGACCTCACCTGGAGTATTGTGTGCAGTTCTGGTGTCCTCAACATAAAAGGGACATGGAACTGCTGGAACAAGTCCAGAGGAGGGCCACGAGGATGATCAGGGGACTGGAGCACCTCCCGTATGAAGACAGGCTGAGGAAGTTGGGGCTTTTCAGCCTGGAGAAGAGAAGGCTGCGTGGAGACCTCATAGAAGCCTTCCAGTACCTGAAGGGGGCCTATAGGGATGTCAGGGACTGTAGTGACAGGACAAGGGGTAACGGGTTAAAACTTAAACAGGGGAAGTTTAGATTGGATATAAGGAGGAAATTCTTTCCTGTTAGGGTGGTGAGGCACTGGAATCGGTTGTCCAGGGAGGTTGTGAGTGCTCCATCCCTGGCAGTGTTCAAGGCCAGGCTGGATGAAGCCTTGTGTTGGATGGTTTAGTGAGAGATGTCCCTGTCCATGGCAGGGGGGTTGGCACTAGATGATCTTGAGGTCCTTTCCAACCCTAACTATTCTATGATTCTATTTTTTCCACCACTTATTCCTTTTTAATTCAATACCATGAAATGTTATTTTTCCTTAGTATGGATACCTCAGCAAAGGCTCTTAAAGGCTCTTTTGAGACTGATGTGAATATAGCATTTAAAAAATGCAGTGTTAAGGGAAATGCACATATATGTTTATATATATTTTATATTTTTTATATGTATATATTAAAATTAATCTCACGCAAGGGGAAATTTTAAATCTTTCAGGTGCAACAGTGCTGTTACTGTTGTTCTTGTCTCCAGATAGAAATAACATCCACTTTTTTTTCCTGCTGCTTTGACCTTATGCCTAGTTATGCTTAGAGATGTAAAGGTCAGAGTTAAACTTCCTTCCATTTCAGGGGAGTATGAACAAAATACCTTCTAGTACAGATATCCTTGCAAACCTTAATCCTTTTAGCTTCTTCAAACCCAGGATTTTTCTAACTGTTAGAGGATGCTTTGTTTTGAGCTTTAGTCTTGTTACAGAATGGACTTAAAAAGTAAAAATTAGATGCAGAACACCTAGTGTTACCAAGTCCAGGCTTACAGAACAGGCAAGTCCTTTCCTTTTATTGCAAGTTTTTATTGAACATGGATCTTTAGACTAAGAATAACTATTTGGAGTACGAGAAATGTGTATGCAATATACCTATAGGTTTATTTTTTCAACATTAAATTTAAAGATCTACTTCAAACTACACAGTTTTCCACAAGTTTTATTTTCAAGTGTTCATGCACACGTTGTTTACTTCACCACAACTACAAAACATGTAATGCTGCATTTTTATTTTTTATTAAAAACTGTAGTTTACCGGCAGTGAACAGTATGGCCTTGACAGAAAGAAAAGGGTAGAAGGGAGGGTGCAAAGCAGACATAGCCAGGCTCTTCTCAGTGGTGCCCAGTGGCACGACCAGAGGCAATGGACACAAACTGAAACACAGGAGGTGCCCTCTGGTCATCAGGAAACACAATTTTACAGTGAGGGTGACCCAGCACTAGCACAGGTTGCCCAGGTAAGCTACGGAGTCTGCATCCTTGGAGATACTCAAAAGCCGCCTGGACACAGTTCTAGACAACTGGTGGCCTTGCTTGAGAGGGCTGTGATGGTGTATTCCTCCCACCCTTCCCAGCCTGCTTGGGCCTGTTCTACAATTTCAATAACTCATGTCAGGCCTTGGCCGTTGCGTAAGACCTTGGCAATGAAGCATCCCTTAATTGTACCAGGAACACTTTCAAGGCTAAGGTGAGGGCAGCACAACCTGTACCAGGAACTCCTGAGTGCGAGATGAGAGTGTGGGTAATCATTCCCCTGATAACCTTGGAACATTCCTTATCTGAATGCTCCAAGTGAATTTACTGATAACTACAGCCAACCATCTCACAACCCTATAAACAGCAGTGCTAAGTAGACCCTTGGAGCACTTTTGGATGGCAGAAGGCATCCAGATCATCCTGGCACCAGGATCTTGCTCTGAGTGGGACACGTCTCAGGGTGCATAGACTCTCAAGTTCATGAAAACGGGACTGTTGGCTGATGATGGGACCTGGACTGATATCCCCACTAGTTGAAGCTCAACCCCCACCTGTTGAAGAAACACCAAAAAGGTATTAGATGTGAGTATTTCACTAATTCTCTATGAAAATTTTTATAGGTATACTTCTATATATATACATATACGTATCCTTGTGTGCCTGTGTTACCTTTGTACATCCGCCTATACATAATTATGTGTGTACGTGTAGAGTGTCTTCTAGGAAATATGGTATACTTGTTATTATCTTAAATCTACAATACTGTTATTATTGCTATGTTTATAGGTGATCAGTGGTTAATCTAACATTTAAGTGCTGGTATGATTAAGTGCTGTTAAATCCTTTAGACATAAACTGTTGCCTGAGTCCTAGCCTAAAATTGAACCCAGCTGCATGTGGGCTCCTCTCTGAGCAGGAGTTTAGTAAGCAAGGGGCATTCAGTCTGAATCTTGTGACTCAAGTAAGAGTGTCCCTTACATTTCCCTCCCTTACCCCTTTGCATTCTGGCCTCTGTATAAATCAAAGTTGATTCTAATTTGACTTTTATTTATATGTATTACCCATGCAGTAAGTAATAGAGTAAACCTGCCATCGAACTTCATTGTGCTTCTCAAACTTACACTGAAGCTTGTTTTGGCTTATACCTTTGACAGTGATTCTTTCGGAGACCTAAACCACTCCCTTCCATGACAAGAGGAGTTGGACTAGGTAACCTCCAGAGGTGCCTTCCAACTTCAGACATTCTGTGATGCTGGGATATCTGACTTAAAATAAATCTAAATTTTCAAAAACAAGTTTTTAAAGAAAACTGGTGATTTTTACAGCAGGCCATCTGCCTTAGTGAAATAAACAGTACAGTCTGCCCTGTGCAAAAAATCTCTTCTTGCACCATAGAAAACTCATAGAAAAATAAATTTGGATTCTTAAAACTTAAACTACACAGAAAAAAGTACTTTTGTTGCTGAATTAGAACTTCCACTTAGAGATTTAATGCCCTTTAATTCTACCCTGTGCTTCCCTAGGTTTAGTACCTTAGGAGAGGGCCTTAGATTTGCGCCCACTTGCTAATAGAGCAGAGTCATCATGCCATCTAGTGGTTGCACAGGTAGTAAGAGATTCGGACCAACTAGAAACTGGTCTGACAGCATTAGAGCTAAGCGCAGTGAAATTTTCAGGGTGGGCATAATGCTGCAATAACCCGAAACATTTTCCCACTTTAAAGCATGATTTTAAAGCGTGGTTAAAGTGTGTTTCTTAACTTTATACAAATGATAGAATTTGTTGTATAACAATTTATTCTTTAAAACTCTTTCCAGTCTTTATAGATCTCCTGCAAAGATTATGAAGATATATGAAGACTGCTATTTCAAAGTACATGAAGGAAAAGAAGGTGATTGGATTTACAAAAGGCATATTGATGCATACCCAGGTATTCTGTGGACAATGGGAGAACACTGGATGCTGCACACCTTGAAAACGCCTTTGACATAGTCTATGTTGGTGAGACATAAATAAGTGGACAAAGGCAAGTAGAGAAACACTGGGACCGAAATCCATGTGAGATCAACACATTTTTATCAGCATACAAATGTCAACTCACAGCAAATTACTAGTGGCATCCTGCAGGGACTGCTATTGGTACCACTACTGTTTAGTACTGTTACTAGTGACCTTAGTGATGGACAGACTGCACAATCAACAGATTTTCAGACAGAAAACTGAACTGGAGAGTGATAGTCGACACACTGGAGCACAGGATTGGTGTTTTGGACAAAAACAGGCTTAAGAAATGGACTGATAGGAAATTCACAAAGTCCAACCCATGGCACATGCAAAGTGCTGCATCTGAGATGGAATAAAGACATTCAACAACAATTGAATTGGCTGGAGATCAACCCAACACAAAGTAGCTTTGCAGAAAGAAACTGAATGTCCTGGTTTACACAAAAGTGAGTATGGTTCAGCAGTGTCCTTGTGACAAAGGTGACCAACTTCACCTTGCACCTTACTGGTGACAGTGTAGTTAAGGAAAGTAATTATTCTCCTATATGCAGCATTTGCAAGATCACCTCTGGAGTGAACACTATGTTGAGTTTTGGGCTCCCTGGAACAAGTGAGGCCCTGACATACTGGAGTGAGCCCAGGGAAAGACCACCAAGAGCACAGGACATAGTGGGAGAGGACAGGATGTCCTGTTTCTGTCTAAAAGAATCTAATGGAAAGATAGAGGGAATGTATGGAGCCAAACTCTTCTCAAAGGAGCAACAGAGATGGGACAAGAGAGCAGCTGGTACAAATTAGAACATGGGAAATCTACATTACACATTAGGAAGAAAAAATATTCACCATATGCATAGACAAATGCTGGAACATGCGCCCAGAGAGGCGGTGGTATCTACACCCTTGGTGTTTGGGTCTCAGCAGCATATATCCTTAGCAGGGGCTGGACCTGATGACTTCCAACCTGAATAACCTGAATTATTCTACAGTGCTACAGTGTGGAGGAAAATCTGAAAATACACAACTTGCATATTTCTTCTTCTAAGAAACATACAAGGCTCTCACAGACAAGGTAACAGTCTGTAACCTACTTCTGGACACAGATAATGCTGAAAATCCCATGGCATGCAACTTAACCTCTGCTAAGAATTAATATAACTGCTGTACAGAGATGACAGAAGTAGGTGAAAAAGGACTATTACCAGCTAGAAGCAAACAGGCTTAGGCTGTGGTTACAGGAGTTGCATGTGTTGCTCTTTTTGACAGAAATAGTTTCACAGTTTAGGTTTTCAGTTAGCACTGCTGTGAAGCGTATGTTGGATGGAAAGGAGGATGTGAAAAACTGTGAGAATTAACTGGTCTTCCCTAGTTGATAGGTCCGGTGGTCAGAGCTTCATACAAAAATCTGTTTTCCAATCTTAGTGCAAACTTTCACTTTCATCATGGCATTTTCACAATGAAAATTTCAGCAGTAGTTATTTTTGGTGGAGTTACTTTTCTATTATGAGGATAGGACTTCTCCATTAAAATTATATCAGTCTGGGGGCTAAAAAGTGTAAATATTATCCTCCTTTCATATATATTCACATATCACAGAGCTAGCTATGGCAATAGCTGAACGGCAATTGAACACAGCACTTTCTACAATGCAGATGAAAGTTCAGAAACTTGAGAGTACTTCAAAAGGATATGAAAGCAGACAAATGTGAGAATGGCTCATGGAAAATATTGTTGTAAAAGTGTGAGTAATAAAAAAAGAAGATGTTTCCAAACTGCCACTATCTAGACTTAGCCTGTCAAAGTAAAAAGCTGATGACATTTTACTTTACCATTTTATTTAGAAGTATAGTGAATCATTGCACAGTACATGTTGAATAAACCATTCACGTGACTAAGCAGCGGCAGGCAGGTATTTACTCAGGAACAGTACTTGAATAGGAAATACAGCTGTCAAAAATAACTGATGGAAGTATATCAACATCTGGCTAAAAAGCAAGGTCAGCTACAGGCATGAGCACCTATTTACAAGTGAATGAAACACTCCTTTTGCAGTAATGGAGCTCTAAAATGTTTCATGTCTTGAAAGCTTGCATTATTCTTCCCCCAAAAGGGATACTAGCACAGGAAAAGTAGCACTGAAATTTCCTGCAGATTGTATTTTGTAGTGCTTTGGAGGGTTGTTTATTTCTTTTATTTTATTATCGTTGTTGCTATTACCACTATTATTATTTTCTTTTGAGGTCTTTGCAGAACATCAGCCTTTCAGGATATGGTTTATGTCTTTGCACATCCTCAAAACGGCCAGTGAGGAGGGGTGAGGGGGATGGGGAAGCTGCAGCAGAGATAAAAAGTGCTATATTTAGCTTAATATACAGGTTCCTAAACCTCAATCCTACATCCATCACACTTGTAAAAGAGCCCTGGTGTGGGCACTAAGCAGAAGAAGCGGAGGAAGAGGCTTTTCGACCAAAGATAACCGAAGGCATCACCCACACTAACCCTTCGCTTTCGCCGGAAGGCTGTGAGAGGGAGACCCCCCCGCCTCCTAAAGGAGTTGATCCTTGCTCCCGTTGTTCGCGGGGGGCACCCCTGCAAGCACCCCACGACCGACTGACATACCGGCACCCTCGGTAAGACTGGTATTACTTTAACCTGCCGTCTTCCGCCGGCCCCGCAACCCGCTGAAGGAAGGATCGGCGCCGCGCGGAGCTCCAGCCGAGCTCCCGGGGAGGGAGGAGAGAAGGCAGACGGCTGGGGGGGAGGCGGGGGGAGGCACGGACTGCTCCGTCTTCCCAGTCTCGGAGGAGCCGGGCGCCTACCTCTGGTCAGGGCATCTCTGCGGGTGTCTGTGCTTGTGTTTGCGTTCCTCTCCCTGCCCCGCAAGACCCATGGCTTTGGCCCCCTCTGTCAGAGTCCTCGGGAACAGCTGCTTGTCCCCAAGCCTTCCTGTCCTCAGCCCTGCATGTCCCCAAGCCTGCCTGTCCTCAGCCCTGCATGTCCCTAACACTGCCTGTCCTCAACCCTGCATGTCCCTGACCCTGCCTGTCTTCAACCTTGTCCGTCCCCAGCCCTGCCTGTCCTCAGCCCTGCATGTCCCTAACCCTGACTGTCTTCAACCTTGTCCATCCCCAGCCCTGCCTGTCCCCAACCCTAGCTGTCCTCAAGCCTGCCTGTCTTCAAGCCTGCCTATTCCAAACCCTGCCTGTCCCCAACCTTGCATGTCCCCCTTGCTTGTCTCTTAACCTTGCCCAGCCTTGACCCTGTCAGTCCTCAGCCTTGCCTGTTTTTCAATCCTGTCCCTGTCTCAACATTGCCTGTCCCTCAACTCTGCTTGTCCCCAGCCTTGCCTGTCCCCAACCCTGCCTTCTCTGCTATGCTTTCCCCTGCCTGTGGTGCTGCGATGCCACATTGCCCTGCACCTCTTTCCAACTTTCTCCCAGGCCCATGATACACTTCTTCCTTATTACAGAAATGCCATAAATTAGCTGTGGAAAAGGCTTATTTCAGAGAGCAGCCCCTCACTGGCACTGCAAACTTGCCCTCCCCGGGCTGCCCTCAGCCCTTTCCCTAACATCTAGGTGGCTTTTGAGCTTAATGGGCTTCTGAAGTGCTATTGTAAATAGTAGCAGCAAAAGATGATGTCTAAAACATTTGTATACCAGCCCTCAAATACTGAAGTTAGAAAAGTTAATATTTGTAGTTTGCAATTACCTTTCTGCTACTGTTAGCAAAAAATAATTTCTCACATCTGCCTTTTCTGTTTTCCTCCCAGCAGTCAACAGTTCAAAAGGTGAGAAATTCCACTCTTTCTTTTTCAGGAGGCTTTTCAGACTGAGCTGTCTATGTATTGACTCATTTATTGAGAGAGAGTCCTCTCTGTTTTAGTAATGAATGAGGTTCAGAAGAGTTATAAGTACACATTGTAAGTCTTTGGAGTTTGAAAGATCCCCTCTTCATCAGCTTTTCCACCTGGCAAGACTTGCATAGTAAGTAAATGACTTCACTTATGCTGTTTGGAATGAAGATAGATTTGAATTTTACCAATAAATTGCAGTAATTGCTAGATCCTTTTGTGTTCTTCACGAATCCTACGCAATTTGTGGCACTGTGTGGTGAGATTTGAAAACAAATTAAATTCCACAAGAAGGCATTCTTAAAGAGGTAAGATTTATGCTTTCCTCCCTTGACCCCAAAATATTTGTTCAGTCTGATGTTCAGAAGAAACTATTTTTTTTCAAAAAAGGAAGTGGCAAACCTTTGGGGCCAAAGTCAGCTTTACAAAAGTACTGCTCAAAAGGAGCTGTTTGACCAAAACGGAGGATCACTTCAAGGTACCAGCCCCCCTTCATTCTAGGAAAATGAGAAAAAATTGTAACGATGTTTAACTACACACAATTATGTAGCCCATGAGGTATCATTAATGCGCTTTACAGAACTTACACCTTTGGTTTGTTTGAAGATTTTGTTGGCTTCACACTGGCACAATGATTTTCTAAGAACCATTTTTTGTTGTTAAAATTCCATCAGTGGTTTAAGCATATTTGATCTTTTTTAAAAGCATGCTTAAAACTATTCTTGCTTTGGATCTTAAAGACATCTGGGTTTTTTAATACCTTTTTTTAGCTGAAACTCATTCCCCACTATTGTCACAGCATTTTTCCCGTTGTGTATTTCTGTATTTCTTCACCAGGCAGAGAATCTTTGCCTTTACTTTAAAATAACTCTCAATTGCTTTCTGAAAACTAATGATCTTATTTGGTTCCTTGAAGAATCTCCTTACATTAGCTGACTTTCACGAAAAGCATGTATCTTCTTCTCACATCCCCACCCCCCTTTTTTCCCCTCCTAGTGTTTCATTGAAGAGTACTGCAAACCATATGGCTCAGATGTAAATACTATTGGCCTAAGGTAGAGCAATTTCAGGCAAATTGATCATGTTCAACAGCAATGTGAGTGTAAGATGAAGGATCTGTGCTTTGCTCCTTAATAGCAGCCACTAATCTGACGGCTGGTTACTACTAAGTAGTTTGCATTTACTGTGTTCTTTTATCCCTATTAAAAGAATGGAGAGCTCTGCTCTGTGTTAGGAAAACTTCAAGTGTGCTGATGTGATGTGTCAACAAAGAATGGGATTTAGAGTTAAAAATCTGGTAATAAATGATACTATCTTTAGGTAGTGGATCATAGTTTCATGGTCAGCTGTATTTTTTCTGAATGCGATGGGGTGAAAAATGAAAAGCAATTTCAAGAAATGAAAACAGAGAGAGGCCCTAATTTCCTTTTAAAGTGTAGCATTTTGAATCTCCTTGTGTAGAAGGGAACTGAAAGCAGATCTGATGGGTGTTCTGCATGACCCTTAAAGTTGTTTGTTGCAGTATTCTGCATCCAACTTCTTCTAGCTGCTTTCTAAATTTGGATCTCTCTACCAGTCATTTTGAAAAAAGGGATGTGAAACACTTCTTTCATCTCCTTACAGTGATTTATGGGATGATGGCATACTTGTAAAGAACTGGCAAGAATGATAAGAGAGAGAACAGCTACACAGCTTGATGTCATTCTGGAATATTGCTGGAAATGCAGTAGACTCTGTTAACCATCTGCTTTAGATCACAGGAAGTTTCTGAGTGAATCTCAGGGCACTGTCTTAGAACAGTAAGTATTTCTCAAATTACAAGAGGCTTAGGTAGTAAACCCAAAGAAACTGATAGCTAATGAGATTTCTTTTGGCAGTTCTCTGTGAAATACATCTTGTGTGTGTCTCGTACGTCCATGCATGTCTGGGTCAGTGACTAAGCAAGGTTGTCTGTCTTGGATGCAGAGGTTAAACTGAGCTTATCAATGTGTTAATTTTGTAGGCAAAACTGACGCAGAATCTTCAAACTGGCTCTGCCTCGGCTTGTGAGCTAACCTGCTGTTCTGAGGGATCTCAGAGCAGATGCTCCGTGCTGGTATTATTTAGTGGTGTTTTCCATTTGCCTTTAAAAGCATAGTTGACTACATAAGAAGCAACTGAATATGAGCTTCTTCATTTCCTCCCCCTCGGTGTAAACGTTAGCTTTTTGAGCTGGTACTTCTTGATTCCATAGACAAAATTGTGAGGCAAAATTTTAGATCCCATTGTTTTCCAACAGTTTCAAAATTAGCCATCAATATGTCTGATCTATCAACATTTTGTTGTTCTCATTGAAGGCAAGGAAAGTTTCTACTAGCTGTTTCTACAGGGTCCAGTCTTGCAAAGTTTATACTCAGTGGAGAAAAAAGCATTGTCCTATCCTATAGTTGTCTTCTGGCTTGGGGTCTAAATTTGAGTGCTTCTGCAAGATTGTCAGTTTAATCGGAAATGTGAAATACATCTAGTGAACAAGAAAAGGGAGGAAGAAAACCCTGTGGTGCTTCTGAATTAAAAATAAACTTGCCATGAAAAATCTAGATACATTGGGGGTTGGAACTAAATGATCTTAAGGTCCTTTCCAATCCTACCTATTCTGATTCTATAATTCTGTGATTACCTGATGTATGAAAATATCTCTTGTGATAAAAATGTGTAACTTTGGAAATGTGTATTTGAAAAGGCCTCTTCAGTACCAGGCAATAGTTATACTCTCAGATGCCCAAAGGATTCTGTTTCACTGTGCTTGTGATAAATTGTGAATCTGTTTTCCTTAGTCTTTCAGAACAAACAAGAAGAATTCAGTTTCATTTGTCTGGAGAAGAAGTGAGAAATAAGAAAATGACTCTGATGATTTTTTTTTTAATGATTATTTTTGAATCTGCCACTGGTAAGTATCAATCTTCATTTCAACAGTAGGATGTTCAGAATAGTTGCTGAATATGTGGCATCTTCTTGACAGCTGCTTAGAGTGAGGTAAATATTATATTTTGCAGTGAAGAACAAAACCTCAAAGATTTTGGCAATTTCAGCCCAGCTCCAGAATTGGGAAATTTGGTCCAAAACCCCCAAAATTATGAAATTAAAAGAGCAGAGAATCTACCTGGAGACACCTGATGATGTTGTTTTGAGAGCATGGCTTTGTGAAAAGCCACAGCAAGGCCATTCAGAAGTGTGGTCGCAATAGTGGCTAAACAACAATAATCTCTGAGAACCTCAGGACAAACAGAGACAGAAGGCTTATTTTATTTTGACTGTCGTGCTAGACCATAGTCCCTTTTCTGTATTTATATGATTTCTGTATGCCAAGATACATTTGGGAAATTTGTTTGGAAAAGTAGACTTTGAGGCTAAATTTTACACACATAATCTCATTCCAGAGCAACTTCCCCAAATATATCTGAAGCTTTAAAGAAACCTAGCTATATACTGATTTAGTTTCAATTAAGAAAATAAAAACCTGCAAATGTCAATTAGAAGAATCTCTGCTTTTGTGGCAGTTGACCAGTTCTGAGTATTAGCTGTAACTGTCAAGTCAAACCATATGTGAAGAATTTCTCCTTTCCCCTTCCATTTGTGGCAGCTGCCTGACTGTAGAGTGAGTCCAGATTCTGCTGGTTGTGCCCATTTGATTCTGAAACTGTTTGATCCATGTGAAAGAAACGCAGTTTTCCAAGTCTTCATTCTATGTCACACAAGCAAAACCAGAAGGAGAGGGAGGGTAAAAAAAGACATTTCACTGAGTTTTCCAGTAAGAACTGCTGGAATAAATAAATGCTGCAAAACCACTCTGCTGAAAGAAAGTTGCTTTATAAAAGTCCAGCAGTAACGCAGCTGACTTTGAAGTCAGGCTAATGTAATTTTATGAGAGAAGTGCTTGGCTTTCTAACGTATTTTTCTTCCCCTCTCTCTCTAAAGGGAAGCTGTGTCCCCTTCGTGCTTCCATTGATGTGCTAGAAGGGGAATATTTTTTCCTTTGTTATCTTGAGTCAATGCAAGAACATTTTCAGGAAGGAGCATACGCAATAAACTGGTACAAAGATAATGCTGGAAAGCAGGAACTGATAAAGGAATCACACAGAATTGTTTCCCAAATGAATTTTCTGGAGTTTTGGCCAGTTGAACTTGCTGACTCTGGGAATTACTCTGTCATTCACAGGTAGGTGCACAGGCCAGTGAGTGAACATCTTGCCTTTGTGCTTGTCTAGGAAGAAGATGATTTCTTTGTCTCGCTTTTTATTGTTAGTGGCATCCATACAAAGGAGGTACATTACCTGTACAATCACCATTCAGGCAGACCTATAATGTTTACAAATAGCTGTAGGCAGTTGTAGCCTTTTAAAGGTTCTGTAAACCTTTTGATAAGGCAGGTAGCATTTCTGCTGGGTTGTGATTAATTACCTAAGCAAAATGAGTGATAGGCAACCCTTCTGTCCACTGCCAAGTAAAAGGAAATATTTCCTTGTCTTCTCCACCAGATTTGTGCTTCCTTATTCTGCTGGGTGGATCTCATGCTATGAGGCCTGCCAAGTGATTTAATTGTAAAGTAATAAACAAAAAGTGGCATAGCTGAACTCTGGTTTCTGTGCCAACCTCTTCATACTTGGAGACATTCAAAGAACAGCTGAAATAACTGGATTTGGTATCCTACCGCTGTAGAACATAGTGAGTCAAAAGAGAAATACGGGTGGGCCTCAATTTCTTGGTGGTTAGCTTCATTAGAACACCATGAAAAACTAAAAGACTAAATTAAAGTTTTCGCTGCATTGAGTTCTTACACCCAACTTGCACCAAAACTGTAATTAATTTACAGTTGAAGCAATAATTCATTTTAAGCAGGTTGTTTTGGATGTATTGACTTGTGCTGTTCTTCACGTAACATTTCCGAGGTTCTTGCGTGGTTTGTAAGTTACGGGACTGCCGATACTGAAAAATATTCTCCACATTTCTGCAATAACATCACAGGCACAAGTTTGATAGTTCACGGTTTTAAGCTAGACTTCAGTAGTTAACTTCGAAGTTAACTTGGAAACTGAAAACTTCATGTTTTATTTTTCTATGTGTCATTAATTATTATAATCTTACTTCTTAATAAAAATATATATCTTGACCACTCTGAAACAACTTTTTTTTTTTTTTCCTCCAAAATATTTTTTTTTTTTCCATTAGGGCCATACAGATACTAAATTTTCTATTAGGGTCAGAATGAGGGCACATGCCAGAATCTTGCAAATGTCATACATGGACTTTTCACAGGTCTCACCACCGGAACAATAGGCATAAGGGATTTTTTCTTTTTCATGGGATAGGAATGGTATCTCTGGCTTAGTTTATATGATGGTTCTCACTATTGGCAAGCATATTAACGCAGTTACTTTTCAACAAACAGTATTTGCAGAACCATACTTCTGCAGAGAGGACTTTTAGTAGTCTTCACTCGTAAGGAAAAAGTGTGGGCTATTGTGGACTACTGCATTGGTTTATGATGACAATTAGAGTGCTATTAATTTCATTTCAGAGCATTTATAATAGGATAAAATTTTGGTTTTGAAGGTGGACAGCTTTTTATTTTCAAATGTTTAATTTAGAGGTGAGTATTTGTAAGCAATAGGGCAAATGATTTTTAGAGTGCTTATAACTGTTCAGGCAGTTTTGGTGAACAAAGTGCCGATTAAATGTACTGCAGATTTTGAGAAAAATAAGGCAACGCTTGTTGACAGATTTTGCAAATTAATTAAATCTTGGGATTGTGTTTTTCCCCATATGATACAATCTACAATGCGCAAGAAGCGAGAGGTAAAAATTATATAACAATGTTTTTACAGCGTGTTATACACTTATTTTTGACTTAAAGTATCAGATGTTTTCCAGTTAAAGCAGAAGTCTACTGCTAAGACACAGCTCAGATAGCTAAAGTGTATGTATGCTTGTGTTGGTGTGTCACATGTTTGTTAGTATAGTAGACAGGATATAAATTCAGAAATTAATAGAAATCACTTGTAAGCCTGAGTGTGTGCATCTTCAGCAATGTTTCTTGAAAGTAAAGGGTTTCATATGCACTGTGGTAAGCATTAAAGTTGTGTCACACATCTTGGGCAGGATTTCTGTTTTCTATGTTTTTTCATAGCTTATACCTTGTGGTTATCAAGAAAATAAAAGCAACCCAGAACAGAATATAAAAAGCAGGTCATCTTGTTACTCGGAGTTGGTGACCTTGAAACTGATGGAACTTAACAGGCTTCTGAAAAAAGTGAAGGCACAGATATCCACAATAAACACGATACATTTTAAGACCCTAATACTTCTCACATTTTCACTGTGTTTAGAACAGTTGAGAGCAGTGGGAATACACATATTTAGAGTTAATATTTTAGTTAGGAAGGCAGGGTGACAGTTTCTTGCAGTAGGTTGAAATATTGAGGTAACGCTGGCTCGTTACAGTGAAACAGCTAAGGGATGACTCTAGAATTGGCTATGTATCCAGTAAATTTGGTTTGTATTCTCTAAGGGCTTTCACTTCCCTGTATCTTATCCTGAGTGAAACCAGTTTTTGTTGTTCCTTGGTGGGTTTGGTGAAGGGAGTTGGAAGCTTGTTAGACTAGAAATGGTTTTGTTCCCCACAGATTATCACTGAAAAATCTCAGCAGGTGAAAACTAGGCTATAAATACAATGGCTTAAATACTAGCATATTAAACAAGACAACTTTACATTTTTGAGGGGTTGAAAATCATTTATATGGTAGACAACTAGAAATTATGCAAGCCAAATTTAATTAATCTTAGTTTGCTTAGGTACAGTTTTGTCACTTTCCAGGGAGCTGCTCTTTGTTTTGGCGCATCAGGTAGAGTATCTTGACCCACTTTGAGTGAAATCCTCATATTTGTTTAAGTGATGTCACAAAATATGATCACAGAAGAAAGCCTCTGGAGGGACAATGCTGAGGAGAACACATGGCTTTACTAATCCTTTTCTTCTATCTGCCTAATCTACATAGTCAAATTGTATGTATTTTGTGGCTATATCTGTAATTGCCTCTCCAGCAGTATTCAGATACTAGTGTGATTCCTAAAGAAACACACAGACTCAGTGGAATTAATTGAAGCTAACTTCTATGTCTACACCTAGACCTATCACAGGTACCCTTTATCATGAGGGAGAGAGTGTCCTTTCTGGAGCACAGATTATCTTGTCCTAAACCAAACATATAAAATAGGTCATGTAAACTGCACTCTAAAAGGGTGGCTATTGTCCCACTGCTGAGTATGATTAGTAGCTCTAATTTAAATGTGCAATCGTGATGTTGAAGAATAGGTGAGAAGGACTTCACCCACTGTGAATACCCATGCAAGAGCAGCACTGATGAAAAAGTTTTGATAAGGTTTTTCCTGTTTATGACACTGCAGTTAACTGATTGAGAAAACAAACCACTATGTTTTGATGTATACTCTCAATTGCAATTATGAGTAATGAATATCTCAAGTGAGTAAGGAGAACAACTAGAACCTGGGTAGGCTGAAAAAGAGCTACAATGTGAAGACAGTGAGCAAAATAAGTACGCCTGATTGGGGAGTTTAAAAAGGAGGAAAACAAAAACAATCCCAAACTTGGTCTAAATTCACCACACAAATGATGTCCTAACAGTTCCTCTGAATTTTGTAACAGTAAAAGGCATGTGTTTAAGCTGATACACTTGTCAGGCTTGCTTCTCCATTTCAACTGCTTTGCTCCCTTAGCGCTTCTCATTCTTCTTTACTAGTTTCAGTTCTCCTGGGAATGATTCCTTTTTCTTTTCTTGGAGACAGAAAGATTCAAGCATATTTATGAAGTGATGACTTATACCGGAGGCAAGTGCTCTGCGCTGCTTTTGCTTTGCCAGAACTTGTACTTGTTCAGTAAAAAATGGGAGCTTTATGCATGAACTGTGAAATCTCACTCATAAACTTACAGAAGCATACGACTTTCTCTTAGGTCCTAACTTTGCAAAAGTTATGCCAGCTTTGTCAAACTTAAGCCAGAAGTCCTCCAGCTTCTTTTTGCTTGGTAGTCATGCATTTGGACGTATCCAGTAATGGAATAACTCACAGCTATGTTCTGATTCTTTAGAGGAATATGTGGATAGAACACTGTAGATATCTGAATGACAATGTTCAGCTCCTAGATATTCAAAAGAGGCATTTTTTGAGCATATTCACCGGATCTGCAGATCTCTGATCTGTGCAGGCTGAAAGACAATGGGACAAATCCTTTCCAAAATGCCTTGTTTTGCAGGCATGCTTGAATCCATAAATGATTCTGTCATTCATGAAACTTGCATAGTTTAGAAATATTTCCAAAATATTGGTGACTATCTGCACACCATCAAAAAATGAATAATGTTGCTTTGTGAACAGTAGCAGAGTTGCCCATCTTGTTACCGTTTTAAACCTTATCACTGCAGAGGAGAGTAAGCCTGCAAAATCACTAGCTGATTCAAGGTCCTAAACCTCTTTTATGTACACTTGTAACTATATATGATGATGCAGATTGTTGCATCCTTTTTCTGGTCAGTATAGCGTACATTGTCATATTTCATAGATATAGCTGTATTGTCAAATGTTTTGTGATAGATGTTTTGGTTTAGATAACCTCCTTTGTTATGGGAAACACATATTTGGGAGTGGAAAAGTAATAAGGAAGAATATAAATAATTAGGTCAGTGTAGACATACTTATTACCTAACAGATGTATTAAAGGATTTATTTGTGGTTTGCTCCTAAAACTGATTTTGCTAACTTTTTTTTCATAGCAATGGAAAACAAAATCTCACAATTCAAAAGTGGACCTTGAATGTACTTGAAAGAAACAAAAGCAGCTGTTTCAACAAAAATCATTTAACTACAGAAATTAAAAGTGCTGGAACTGGTCATTCACTGAAATGCAGTGATTTGTCTGTCAGTGAAAATAACAGCATAACATGGTACAAGGTAATTACTGCAACTGTCACTCAAATAATTGGCTATAGAAACAAAACGTGATTGCAGGAAAAATTAATTACAAACAAATTTTTAGATGCATCTACAAACCTTGGAAAGCTTTAAATTAGCGGATTATTAGGGAAAAAACCATTCAGAAGTAAGTACAACAGCAAATTTTTCTCTGCTTTCAGATTTGTTAAAAAAAAAGGTACCTGTAATTATTAGAAATTTTAAATAAACTTGTAGTTTCAAATGGTAAAAGTTCTGATGCCCATGTCTGTCTGCTGATTTAGCTAGCAGCTGGCTTATCCAGCTGCTACTATGCTGATACAGATATTATACTGACACTAAATAAGGTGCCAAGATACTTGTTTTACAGTTGGCATGTGCTTGTAAAGTAATTGAAAACTTTTCAATTTTGCTGTTTCTGACCACTTTTTACAAAACGTGTAACAGATCCATTTCTGTTCATTTTAGGCATATCACTGAACTCTCTACCAGCTTGTGACAGAGCATAGGTGATAGTTGTGCAAGCACCCATAACTGTTGGGTATCGTGCTCAACCATTAGATGAAAAACCCTGCCCCTATACTTTGCCTTATGCATTGCTCCTCATTCCTCTCAGGTGTCCTGGCTGGAGTAACAGACCTGGTTCACTCCATGTTGGATAAGTTTCAGGAAGAGTCTTTGGCTGCTTAAGTACAGGCATTTGGTTTCTCTCTACCCTAAGCTGAGATAGAACAGATATACAGATGCCTTTTGTATGAGAGAACCAAATATTGATCTGTTTTCCTAGGTATTTCACTTTACATGTTCTATGAAATAATACCCCCCCCAAAAAAACAAACCCAAGGAGCCAGAGTTAGTTCTGGGGGACAGGGAAGTTAACAAATCTGAGTCCAACTCTTGACATCCTCTGAGATGCTCACTTTCCCTGTTATTGAGACATTTTACTTTAACCTGAAAGATCCTTCTAAGTCTAGACAGCTTTTGGCCACAAGCAGGTGAAACCTCCAGAGGCAAGGAATCATTCTGAAGAAAACAGATGAGTGCATTTAAATTCCCAATACAATATTTTTATACCCAGACACTTACTTAGAATTTCAGAGCTCTCAACTTCTAATGGGTTAAATGTTCAAGTGTTGCATTTAAGTCAACATATCTGAAAATTGGGCCCCCAGCTCCTTTGGGTCAGATAAATGTCATTGAGATAGTAAAAGAGTGGTGATGACATAGTTTCAAAAACAATTATTTTTAACTTGTTTAATGTTTTGAATGTATGTTTGCTACAGAATAATATTTTCTGTCTTTATTGATGCAGGACTGTAAGAACTATGAAAATGAAACGGAGCTGGAACTGGATTTTGAAACCTTAACAGTACAGCACTCAGGGATATATACCTGTAAAATTTTAATCAGCCATGAAGGAAAGATATACCACAGCACAAATACAATAAAGCTGGTAGTAGAAGAAGGTAAAAAGGTTTTCTAAAATTTGGAAGCATGCTTTTTGGTTCTTTCTACTATGGAGATTTTTAATTGCATTTCTTATTTGATAAATACATACCTAGGTGATCACATCTGGTTTGAAATATTCACAATAATTTCAAAAATAAAAAGGCAGCAGTTTGTGTGACATTACCAATTGCAAAATTTATTTAGTATGTTTTCCCTGCATTGTTTCATTTTTAATTTCAAAATTAGCTGCTGTAAGTCAGTCATACAAACTTACTAAGAGTTTTGGGGAAGAGCATTTCAAACCACTGTAAGTTGCGCACTGTATAAAATCTATGCATTTGAGAAAAATCCAGCAAGACATACTGTGTTTTAAACTACTCCATAACGCCAGAGTCCAGATAGTATTCTTTGAATTAAATGGAATGTATGCAATTAGTTTTAGAAATATGTAATTTTCACTGTGGTAGAATGTAAATAAGCTATTACTTCAATGCAATACTTTGTATTTTAGATGCACCAGAGGTTGTAACTTTGGAGATAGTTGGATGCCATGAAGAAATTGAAACAGAAATAGGTATGAAAGCAGTACAAGAGTCTTTGTGATAGCTACTGCATATATATGCCTTTTTTTTCTGATCTCTTTATGGTTGATGGCCTGGTTAAGTGTAATCAAATCAAGAACTCTTTGATTCTTCTAGATGTGATCCATCATTACATCTGGTTATGTTTTTCTTTTTGCCAAATGTATTCCATGATTGCTATACAAGCACACTAAATGTGCTCTTTTGTAGAGGTAGAAGCTGATGTTGCTGCTCTGACCAGCAAGAGAAAGTGGTGGTGATGATAAATCATCTCTCCATGGATTTCTTTTGTAGATAGCTAACCCCACAGAGTAATGTGTGAAAGACGTACAGTTTGTTCAGTGAACACCAATAATGAGTAATTCCCTTAGTACCTAACTTAGTTGAGGATGTTATTCTGCAGGGAAATGGGAAGTGTGAGGGCTGACAGTCCTGGTAATGTGAGCATGAAGATCTGTCACTGCTTCAAAGAATAGATCATATTGTCAAAAGCCAAGACCTTAACTGTGCTTTTGGCTGGGAGTAGGTTAGATAACATGGTCTTCAGTCTTCACACAGTGTTGGACAGGACCCAGGATTTTATGAGGCTGTGATTAATTTTTAGAACATCTATGAAACATTCTGCAGGGGTTACAAAGTCCAGAACAGAGAACTGCTCATGGGATACATTACCTGGAAAGCTGTCATTTTACTGCACTGCGGATGTGAATGGTCCTTCTGACTAGGTCTTTTCATGTTATGCTTTGTTTAGGTAAAGAAGAGATACTCAATTGCACAGGATTCTTGGGCTACTATATGCCAGAAGATGCCAGCCTCTACTGGCTAATTAATCAAGAGTTTCCGGAAAAATGCACAGGTATCCCCGGGACAGACCCTTCAATATGTGAAGAAGAATTCAAAAAATTACAGTAGGTTTCCTGAGAATACTGCATTTGTGTTTGTATGTGACAATGTCCTGCACTTTGTGGAACTGCGAAGTCAGTAAAACCTCAGCCTGAGGTTACTTTAGAACCTTTTCCCCAAAATCTTCCTCTGGGCTAGTTGTGGGCTTCTCTACAGATAGTGCTGCTAACACCATTCCTTGTTGCAGGCTGGGAAACAAGTTCTATGTCACCAGGCTACTACAGATTAAAAAAGTAACAGACGAGGACATGAATCGTAATTTCACCTGCATGTTGCAAGCTGATGAAAGAACACAAACAAAAATAGTGAAACTGAAGAAAGGTACAGTATAATCTGTGAATAGTACTTCTCATAAGTAATCACTAACTATGCGAGACTTCTCAGTCCTGACGGCAGGGTACTGATTTCAGAACATCATTTCAAGTATGTCAGTGTGCTTATGAAGGGCCTGGCCCACCTAGTGCTAGACCTAACAGCCCCCTGGGTGATTCCTACTGCTCTGAGACAGGGACAGAAGGAGTTGCTGCTATGTCTGCTAGAGCAGCTGCGTGAGGGATCCATAGGTTGACTCTGGTGCTGTGGACACAGATGGGGGGGGCTGAGCTATGCTCCAGCTGACAGATCCCTGGGTGGCACTTTGTTAGATCCCATGACAGAATGTTCCCTGTCCCTTCCTAATTATTAGATCAGGGGGATCATGGGGGTTAACTAACCAAAGTTTGGTGCAGCCCAAAGTCTGTTATTTGGATCTCCTTGCCTATTAAGCAGCTCTAAAATTCCCCCTCTCCCTCCTGAAAGGCCAGTCTTTTATATTCCTGATAATGCCTGAAATGTTCTGGACCATGGTTTCTCTCTTGTCAGGGACTCCATCCTTCAAGCTATGGAAAGCTGACATCTACCATATAGTACTACTTCACATTTATAGTCCAGACAGCCAGGAGATTTGTGGCAAATGGGCATTCCCATTCCTTTCCATCTCTCTCAGACCTTTCCAAGCTGTACTGGGAGCAAATATGTGAAAATAGACTAGTCAAAAGATGTTGCATTTTATAAACCAAATGAAAGTCTGACTACAGTGAGCATGACTTCACAGTGCCTTCACAAAGACTTCACACATTTAAGGGTTAAAAATCTGTATTTTGAACTTAAAAGACAAAGGTAACAGAATAATAATTAATGAAAAAAAAAAATCCTGAAAGAGACTAGAGACAGAAGGGAAAAAAATTATCTTGGTCAAAGGGATTAAAGGGATCATTACGGGCTGTTATGGATAGATGAGATGCGGGTGAAAGGTAGAGAATAACCGGAAATAATAAAGAACTTTTAAAACCTCATCATAAAAGGAGGTGACCACCAATTTGGGATGCTTTACTGTAGTGTCAGTCTTGATCCCACATACAGTTCATTTATGTGTGTGGTGTGCATGTGAATGCATGTAAGGTTGTTCATCCAGTTTTTAGAGTAATCCATGTTCTGTAGTTCTCCATCTCAGGACAAGTGGCATGCATATGTGCTTGAAGTATTAACAGGAAAGTATTCACACTAACACTGAGATTTTCTGGGGGTGATTTTAAGATGCCATTAGTACCAAATAGAGTAATCTTGTAATCTTGTCATATAATAACCTTTTGTTAAGGCTGTAATGTCCTGGGTATCTATTTTACAGGGAACACCCGAGATCTGCCTGTGCACATATTTACAACAGGAATGGTCCTTACTATACTATTTCCATGTGTTGCTGTAGCTGCAGTGTTTGTCTGTGTGATGTTTAGAGTCGACTTAGTTCTATTTTACAGGAACGTATGCGGAAGAGATGACACTGCTAGAGGTATGAGTTGGCTAATGTTGACATTGGAATAAGTGCATTGATTAAAAAATAGTTTCTGGTAGGTTCTCTGAAACAGTCATCTGAGGAACAGTCAAAATAAATCCAGGAGTTTTGTGCCTAGAAACAGCAAAGAATATGTAAAAGAGAACTTGCTGGTCATGTGCTAAAATAAGTTTGTTATACACCTGGGGCAGTAACAGCAAATAAACCCAGTGAAGAAGCTGCTCCTGGAGCAGGTAGTGGAAGGGATGTGGTTAAATGCAGTTCAAATGTGCTCTGTTCTGCCATACTCTTCATCACAAAAGTTGATGAAGGTGGAGAAGTTTACAATTATCTATCTATCTGTAAAGGGGATGAGCATTCTAGAGTTGTCAGACAGGCAGATTGGCATAAATTTGTTTTAAACTGGTTAAAATGCTTCCTCAACTGTAGAAGCCACTGCAATGTTTATATGTATAACATCACAATGTTTGTCACTAAAAGCACTTGAGAGCAGGAGGGCACACTACCAGTAATCTACCAGGCAGCATTAAGGAGCAAGTCTAAGAGTCACCCAGTTCTGTGTATAATTTTTCTGAATTTAGTGTGAAAAAAAATGGCTGTATACATATATCTGCTTTTCTTAGCCCTCCTTATTCTCTAAATCAGCTTGATTACACTGCGGTGGTTGGGATGTCTGCCAGTATTATTTATCTGCGTGCTGATGTTAGCTATCACTGTGTACACTGGCTTACTGAGAGGATCTCCGAGAACCAGCACTATGCCACCCTGGAGGAACTGGTTGTCTGATACTAGGCAATGGATTTCCTGTTCCTAGAGCTTTTGCATGCGTAGGGTTTCACGGACTATAGTTTGTGCTCTGTCTTATGAACTATATGGATTAAAGTATCCAGAAAGGGAAGCAAAGAAGTACTGTTTAAGTTACAAAGCTATGTGCACCACTGTATTAATTCAGATAGTTTTCTATGGCAAAGCTGAATTAGATATCACTCAATGGGGCAGACCTGGCCTTTGAATTGTTTCTGGATTTCATGTTTATAAATTACTGCCCAAAGCATGGCCAGACATTGTATACTCTCATAATTAAAATAATAAATTGATTTATTCTCTTTTGCCAGTACCCATTCTACAGAACTACTTGATAGTTTTGCACAAAAGAGTAAAACAAATGTGTGTGTCTTCAATATCACTTAAATAGCATTCTTACCAGGTTACAGGCACAGTTTTGCTTCCCTTAATTTTCTTTATCATCACACATGACATTAATTAGTTAAATTATTCTGATTTAAAAAAAACCCACCTTAATGTAGGAGGGGTATGTTATTTTCAAATGTTTGCCCAACGCAATTAGAATCTTTTGCGTCAAATTTAAATTGATTCAGATTTGTTTGTCTGTTTGTTTGTTTCAAGACTGTTCAGGGTATTAAAGTTGTTTCTAGATGATTTGGTACAGAGACAATTACTTTGAAAACCAAAGTGGTGGATCAGATCCATGTTTCTAATGGTTCCTAACAAGACAACAATTGGTGATTTCTTTCCAGATGGAAAAGAATATGATGCATTTGTATCTTACCTGAAAGACTGTATTTCCCCTACTGAAGATGAGAGAGAATTTGCTTTGAAGATATTGCCCATGATACTAGAAGAAAACTTTGGGTACAAGTTATGTATATTTGAGAGGGATGTATCCCCTGGAAGAGGTAAGTGAATTGAATGTTCTTGTCATTAAATAGGCACATCATTTTCTCACAAAGGTAAAAGTGTGTAATTAGAAGAGAGAAGAATTCTCTCAAATGTGTTGTACATTTTATATTTAATCTAGACTATGTGCATGCAATGTTCACATGCACACGTTTTACGTGGTTTATAGATATTTTTATGAACTCATGTATGCCTAGACACACACACATATCTTTAATTACACAATACCAAGATAAACAGATGAAGAAGCTAACATGGAGAAAGATAAGGTGAGAATACAGATGATGTCAGATGTTTCACAGTAGTAGTGCTCTTGTTCTGCTTTTGCTGAGAGCAGGTGCTTACAAATGAACTTTTGTTTAGTGTACAGAGCAGCTGGTGTCTCTGGTACTAGTTATTAGATAACTTGCATGTTTTTTACTGTGTCTTCAGTGTGGTGGTTGAAATCATTTTGTGAATGTAAAGGGTGTCATAACAAAATAGAAATGTGAACATGGAATTCTGTTTCTCTAAATGGCCTACGGATAGACAGCCTTTTGCAGATGATTGGAAAAAAGATACTAGGGGATTCAATTTAGTCCAAAGATCTAATTGAGGAATAGGATTTAATCGTTAAAAACACAGAACAATAAGGTCAGCCAGCTTTCTTCAGGCAGCATCTTGTCTCCTTCTACCAATTCCTGACATAGTTTTTTAACCTGAGAGGTACCACAGCTCTCCCAGTAAATGTTTTTTCCAGTTATTCTCTCCCCTTAAGTACTAAAAAAAAGTCTTTCTGAAGTGTTCAATCCGATTCTTTCAATAGTTTTAACTTGCTTCCTTTTCTCTGGTCTGATCCGTTATGAATATAGAAAACAGAGTATTTCCTTCTATTTACAGGACCTTTGGTGTGTTGCACTACTCCTATTGGCCTCTTTCTCCTCTCAATTTTCTCTTCAGGGTCCTCCCACAGTTTGCTTTGCCTTTCCCTACAGGGCACGTTTTCTACGTCTCTGGTCTCTGTAGACTGTGTCCTATGATGCTGAAGCAAGCAGAGGAAGTTGTGCCTGAGAATTCAGTTTGGTGCTTGGTTGTTTGAAGGGTATCACTTTGATTTAATTTCTTCGCTTGTCATGACAAAGTCATGGATCTGAAATGCAATTGTAACTCATTCTGTCATCACATGATAGTCTTCTCAGCCTTGGATTACTGGCAATAGATTTGGGTATTCTGTGATGTAAAAGAAGGAGTAAACTGAGGGTTACTGAATATTTAGAGAGAGGTTGTTGTTGGTGCATTTCTGTGGAATCACTCCAATGGTATCTATTACAGAAGAGTAGAGATGTCTCGTTGGAGTGAAAATACATTCTGCTGTCACCTAGTATCCATCTGACTACCAACAGCTGTCTAGGATAACTGGAGACTGAGCGTGGGTTCTTTTGTCTGCTCCAGAGAGCAAGCTTTGGCCACACCTGAGCTCATTTTCACAGACTCTTAATCTATAATGCATATTAATCTTTCCATAGGGACAGAATGCTTACATGTCTCCTCTATAGGAGCATTATAAGGGAAGCATTTTTGGTACATGTTTGACTGTTAATGGATAAGTCAATTCAGTGCCTATCATTTCAATTTAGTTTAATAATACGTTTATCTTTAATTTGCAGCGGTTGTTGATGATATCCATTCATTCATTGACAAAAGCCGAAGATTAATCATTATACTGAGCCAGAACTACATTTCTGACAGAGCCATATATGAACTTGAAAGCGGACTGCATAAAGCCCTAGTTGAAAGAAAAACTAAGATCATATTAATTGAGTATATGCCAATAAGTGACTACAGTTTCTTGCCAGAATCACTGTCTCTTTTACCATCAAAGAGGGTTGTGAAGTGGAAAAAGGATAAATCTCTCCACGTGAATTCCAGATTTTGGAAGAACCTTCGGTACCTGATGCCAGCGAAACCTACTAAGAAAAACATCAAAGGGCACTATAATAATCTTGACCTAGGCTCACAAGGGGCTCAACCACTGACAGAGGGCTGTGAGTTTAATGGAGTTGTATAACAATTCTGGAGGCAGAAGACTGTGCATTTTGCTAACTACTAGAAAACACAAACTGCACACTTGCTTTGGAAAGACAGTGTTCAGAAGAGGTCAAGTTTGGGATCTGAGAAGAATGTAGAAATTGCTTCAGTGGCCAAGATGCTAAATGTTATCCCAGAGCGTTTTGTTAACCTGCACAAGAAGCAGGAATTCCATTCTGCTTAGGACTTGCCACATGGAACAAAACACAATGCAGGACATTTTGATTTCACATTTTTCAGTAATGTAGAATCATATGAATTATACTTGCATACATTTTGAGGCCCTTTAATAAATGTATCTCTATTTGACACATATTATTATTTAGGTGCTTTTCATTTTGTATTTTGGATTTTCCTAAAGACCTTGGTTGGGAGCAGATTCAAATGGCTCCTGCCCTATAGAGCTTTGCATGCAGGCCTTCGGCAATGTCAAGCAGAAAAATCAAATGAAAACAGAAAAAAGGAGGCTAGAAAGAGAGCAGATTTGGTCCTACTAGCAATATTCGCTACAGAGTTGTATGTAGTCTGGAAAAGCCAAATGGGACTGATTTGAAGGAATGGTAAAGGCTGTTTCCATCCTTCTGTTTTACAGAGAATACTGTAAATGCTCATTTTGGTAGGGAGAGGAGTGGGGTGAGCTGGAGATAATAGTTTTTTGTTCACAGTCACTGATACCTACATTATAACATGAGCTGCCTTTAGCTGAGGGATGTAGGGGATTTACATGAAAATGAGCTCTTTGGTATGTACATATACTCCTAACCCTAACATTTGTATTTAGTATTATTTTTTAAAACAAACATAGTAATATCATTCAAAACCATACTAATCCTCCCTTATTATTAGTTGCCTGGCAGGATATACTAATCTGACATAAATTGGATAAAATGGATAAATCTGATAAAATGGAACCATATTTCTTTCTAGTACCAATGGGGAGAAATCAATAGAGAATCATTTTGGAAGATCTCCTGTCAGTTTGCTAAGAGACCATCAAGGTTCAGCCCATTCTCCTCATTGTCTTGCATTCAACTAAAGCTACTTCTGAGGAGGCATTTCTTTGCCACTGATACTTAATTCAGGCAGCTGTAGTGGAGGGGCTTTGTTACCTTCTCAGCGTACTTAAGAACACAATTGGAGTGCTGGGTTAGTGTATGCTGGATGTGCCCTAAAGGAAATAAACAGCTAATTTGTGAAGGATGGTCTAGAATTCTATGTCACGTCTGGATATCAGTAGACTGTATAACCTGATGCAAAATGGACAGAGGTTTGTGTTTAGATGTTGTTCAGACACCTGCTGTGACAGCAGAGCCAACACCACTGACTCAGTGTAGAGATAATTGGAATGGAAAATTTCTTACCCACTGGTGTTAACCATAGCTGGGCAGAGGAGGAGGTGACATGTAAATGTGTCAAGGCAGAAGAGCACCAGAATGCTAAAGAGGTGTAACCTCCCAGCAATATAAAACTACACTACACACACACTGAGATGGTGCACTTCCCCTCCCTGTTCCTTGGGTGGCAAAATGCTTGAGCAAAAGTGAGATAGACAAGGTAAGACTGAATTTCCACAGGAGTGGGGAGGCACAATTTCCTGGAACTATAGAATCAAATATCAAACATGATATCTGTGTGTGAGTAGAGAAGGAAGAGAGAAAGGAAGCAGGGATGGTACTCTGGAACCATCCTTTCTTTATCTTTCCTTTATAAACTTGCTCTAGCAGCAAAGGATAAATATGAACCCGGGAAGTGAGGCTGCTTTTTAGCATGTACATAACTTTTACAAAAGACGAAAGGGTGAATTGGAGCAGAGGCTCAGCCAAATATTTGGTATTCTTTGATAAGACTTTCATCCAGTCTAAGTAACCAGTATGCCATACCACTCAGTCTTTTGGCAGCATGGTTTTCAAAACTTTATGTGACTGGTGCTTCTGTTGTATTTCTAAAATTTGCTCTTAATGTTGGACTGCTTTACTTCTGTTTTTGAATGCAATAAGCCCATTACTTTGACAGTACAACAGTGGGGACTTACAATGAATGAGTAAACACACTGTGTCCTTAGGATGTGTCTTTGGGAAAGAACCATCTTTTCTGTTTGATAGTCTGAGCAACGGCTTAAAAGCAGCATAGCTTGACTACTTGTGTTGCAATTTCTAATTCCTTCAAGGGAAGAGGAAAATACAGTGCTTCTTTTTCTAGGCAGAAAGGACACCTTCAAAAAGCTGAACTCTTTATAGTGAAATGTACAGATATACATTGGAGCCTTTTGTAATTCATAAACCAGACATATATTCGGTACTGGGGCAAAACACAAAGTATTTTAGGAGACAGTCACCAAGTTTAATCATCAGTGGGCTTTGTTCTGGAAAAGGCAGAGAGCTAAGTACACTTTGGAAGCTGAGAATACAAATCCTGTATCTCCAAATGCTCAGAACCCAACAGAATCAAGCATTAGTACTGGCCGTTGCATAAAAGAATATGTACAAAAGAAGAGGCGAGATTGAAATCTCCTGTTCTAAAGTAAAAAACCATTTTTTAGCTTCTTGTGGAAATAGAGTAATTGACCCAATGTGCAGTAAGGAGAGTGAGCTTCACACAAAAAGAAAGAAGTCCTACTGTTCCTGAAATGACTGGTGCAAACTGCTGGACCGGTATATTTTAGAACTTATTTTTGTTGTTGTATTTTGTTGTTGTATTATTACTACAGTATTTTTCAGTGCCTACTGAAATAGGGAGAACCGGGGTCTGAGTTGATGACAAAGTGCTCTCAGGTGCTTTTATCTAGTTTGAGTCACTGTGCAGCCTGTCTTTTTTAGGGGATTCATATCCGTACAGGAAGCCTGCAAGAGCGGGTTGCACTGTGTGGGACTGTATATACTCAATGCTCTGCTGCTTAGTGGGGCCAAGGGGGCAAGGCACAGACAGCTCACATTGATCAGGATTTCTCTTTCTGCCAAAGCTATGGCTGGGGTAACCAACAAGGCTTAACTGGGAGGACACAGATAGAAAGTAACAGTGTGTCACAGACCCCTTATCATGCCAACTTTCAGTGGGTGTGGAAAGTAGCTGAGAGGGTAGAAGTAAGGAGAACTAGGCTCTTAGAGTGGATATTACTCAGTATTGAACAGAATTGTGGCTCTTTTGTAGATTTCAGATATTAAACTTTTTTTTTTTTTTTTTTGAACCACTTAGTAACAGCATTTAGGAAAAAAAAAAAAAAAAGAAAAATCCCAAAACACTTTTACCCTTACTCCTCTTAAATGAAACAAATTAAAAAGTCCAATGCATTTCTTCACGCAATGCAAATATAAGATTTTTAGAACCCAAAACGCTTTGATTTTTTAACTAAGGGCAAAGTATTTTCCCCTGTTATTTTTACAAGAAAGTTACCAGGAAATTTTGAACCTAACAGAACTAAACTGAGAAAGGAAGGGATGATGACAGTGAGGTAAAGGAAATTCCTGTAAAGGAAACAGACTCAACACAGTGAACAGCTAGAACTAACCACATTTCTTACCATATTGTGTAGGATGTGCAGGTAAGATTTTCAGATAAGAATTTTTTTTTAATTATAGCTTTTATCTTCAGATTTTACCCTACCCCGTCTACTTCATAGGTGAATTGATTTACTATCTTTGAATGTACTTAAGTAAATCAGTTTTAGTTGTTTGGTCAGACAAAATGGTAGGGTCTAGTAAGTAGCTTCAGTAGGGCTAGGGTAATATTTTTTTCTTTATAGGTATGGTGAAGCTTTCTTCTGTGTGATTATTACTAATCTCACTCCTAGATTCAGATTATGTTTGGTTTTCCACTATTGTAAGTCCAATACAAGACACAGGAATTGACAGCTCTGATGCTGAATGAAGTGATTTTCATCAGAATGGGAGTAGTAGATTGTAAGATTGTGGCATGCCACTCTGTACTAGACTTCAGAGATATCATGAAACTTGGTGCAACTCTCAAGAAGTTATCTTGATTTCTTGTGCTTGTATTTTATGTAAATACACACAAAATGCTATGACATAGAGATTTATTGTTTTTTTTGTGAGAGTCCATTAAGAGTTTAAACATATGTAAAATAATACAGTTTTTATTCTTCTCTTGTACATTTTTTTGCCACAGGAAGTTGTGTTAAGGACACATTAGTTTCCTTTGTATGTGAGTTTCCAACTAAATGGCACCCTAATTCCCTACACTAAGGATACGGTAGTATGGGTTGGTACATGACTGGAGGATGTGGAGAGACTCTTGGTAATATATTGTCCAGAGTAGAGTGCTTTCTTTTTCTTGCAGATACTGACCAAGATAAAATGAGTCACTGATTATACTGAGTTACTGATTCATCTTCAGACCCTGTGCAGTGCACTGGATGGTCAGTTAAAGATTATCCTGCTTCAAGTACCCCGCCTTTGGTAATTGCTGTCTGCTCCGGCTATGAATTTGTTGTCTTGTCAAACACATTTGCAAGACAACACTTCTTAATTTCACACACTACTGTACTTCTTAAGCACTATAAAAATTCAAAGATTACAAGGTTCTCTAATGAAAGTGTCATCAGTTAACAAAAAGAAAATTGGCAGTGGTGTATTTTCCCATGGCTAGCAGAAGAAAACTGAAAATTATACAGATTGCTAACCAAAGCTATAACATTCATTAGCTAACCCTCTCTTTTACACTTCTTCCACATCTGTGTTGAACTGTTGAGCTTGAACAGAATATTGTTAGCATGGCAATAAACTGAAGAGCAGAGAGATTATACATCACTGGCATTATTAAATGCATTGTGAATGGTCACTTGTTTTGCTACAGGTAGCCTGTGTGTCCTCAGACAAATGGGCAGCTGGGAAGTAAATGCTTCCACTGCCTTTCTTGTGCCATGTCAGGCACCTCTCAGGTAGCATGTGATGGCTTAACAGGTTGAATGAATCACCAGAAAGGACTGCAGCTGTTACAGGAAAGGGCCTGGATCATTTGCCTGGGACCAAGGGAGTGGAGAGCACAAATGGATGAGACCTTCCACTTTTGATAATACTGACTGACTGACTGCATCAGCTCACTTACAGCACTAAATTACCACAAGGCCCTTGGGTCCTGCTTGCTACCAACACCAGTATGTTTGTCCTGGTTTTGTCTGTTTTTTCCTACTAGCTGGTATGCTCCTGTGTTTCGGATTTAGTGGGAGAACGATGCTTTAGTTGTTGCTGTGTAGTGCTTACCCTGATCAAGGACTTTTCAGTGTCCCATGCTCTGCCAGTGAGGAGGGGCAATAGAAGCTGGGAGGGAACAAAGACAGGACACTTGACCCAAACTAGCAAAAAGGGTATTCCATACCATAAAATGTCATACTCAGTGTATAAACTCTGGGGAGTTGATCAGGAGCCACAGATTGCTGTTTGGGGATGAGCTGGTCATCAGTCAGAGTGGGAAACAGTTGTGTTGTGCATCACTTGTCTTTATAGGGTTTTATTTCTCTCTCTCTTTTTCTTCTTCTTCTTATTTTTATAATTATAGTATTTTACTTTATTTCAATTATTAAACTGTTCTTATCTCAAGCCACAGTTTTTACCTTCTTCTGATTCTGCTCCCCATTCCACTGGGGAAGGGGAGTGTAAGGCAGCAGCTGAGTGGTACTTATGTTGATGATTGGGTTTAGACCATGATAGTGTCTTTGCCATGTGGGCTGTTGGGTGATATAACTCATCCTTTGTTTTATACAGTACTAATAGGGGTAGAGATGAAGCCCTAATGAATGCCCTGAGAGAGGTCTTTACAGTTGTCATAAACCCAGATTCAAGAGTAAGCATTCATTGATCCTTTTACAGTGGATAAATCCTAAAGTTTAGGAGGGCCTCTGCCCAGTGCTGCTGGGAAACTGTCTCTTTGTTCAGACATATGTATTGGTCAGGAGTTTCAGGATGATTTGGAAGATGAATGGGGTGATGACAGTTGGCGGCAGCCAATCTGTTACAAAGCACCAGGATGCATTAAGACAAGTGAGTTAACCTACGCTATGTAAACTCCAAGTGTAAAAATAGATCATTCTGTTCACTTGCAAGGAATAAAGATGTGTTGAAGAGAATGATGACTAAAGTGCTCCTCTCTACACAGAACAGCTGCGTGAAAAAGTGCAGAGTGGGAGATCTTTTCACTTCTTTTGCTAGCTCTGTGTGCACTGGATGCTCTCTTGCTGCCTGCCTGTATGAGTGGTGTCTGATTTGCATGAGCTGACAACAGACAAGGGACTAGCCTTTGCCCGACCTTTCCTTTTTTCTTCTGGGCTGACTCAGTTGCCTCTCTGGCAGATGTGCAAGTGCAGAGTCACTCTGTGGCCAAACGTGCAAAAGAAAAACCTCCTTGAGGTCTCAGTTGCATAACACGAACATTAGCAAAGCACCTGGCCTTTACTTCTGAATCAGGCACTCCAGACATGTCAGTCACAGGCACTGGGTATGTTCTTACTAAATACGCAAATTAAGCCATAGCTGTTGAATATGCATGATTGACAGCCTGACTTCCCTCTAGCCCTGTGATTGAGAAGGCTGTGGTACACAGACAAAATCTCCTAGTAGGAAAGACAAAACACTTAATGCAATAGTGTTTGGGGTTTCATCTTGTATAGGGTGCCGTAATATAGGGGTCTGGGTGCAGCTGAGTGATTTCGGGTCCTGCTCCCACATCCCCTGGGTGTCCCCAGTCTCAGCTCAGTGATAGTATGCTACAGAGCTGATACCTTATGGTGGTGTGGCTGTTACCTTGTTGAGCAGGTCTCTGCTAGGGTCATTCAGGCAGTGCAACACAGGACTCTGGTGCAGAAGTGAGGCCTGATGCTGCACAGATGGGTAAGTCATGGAGGAGAATGGGTTTTTTAGGTTCCTCTGCAGACCCTAATGGGCATCTTATGGTATATCCATTTTAGCTGGTAATAAAGTCCAATAGGAGCATGTCTCCTGGGTGAATGCGTTAGAACTAAAAACCTGGTGTCTATACAGTACATGCTTTTAGGGTTTTCCTTCTGCATAGCTCTGCTCCAGTCCCAAAGACTCAATGCCGGCTGTAGCTGCAGAGCATCTTTAGATTTGATAATTACAAAGGAATCCAGTTTACACATTCTGAGCCTGTTGGCCTTCAGGCTAAAACAAATCTCCACAGATTTTAGTGCCAGTTATACCTTTCTCAGTATGTTGCTGATAGTTGTCATTAGCTAAAGGCATATTTTGTTATTTGGTATCTTATATATCATCTTAGAGGACGGGTTCCTCTTCTAACAGCAACATCTGCTGCAAGACCTGCATTTTCATTCCAGATGTGGAGCTCTGCATTGCTGTAAACTTGGAAATCCCTCTGTAAGCAGTTCTATGCAAGATATATTTAAAGAGGATGTTCATATTCTTGAATATCATCTATGCTGCTTTTGTGTGAAATAATATGAATAGGAAGAGGGCTGCAAACCCCATTTCAAAAGGCACAATATCTAGAAAATACTGTCTGTAAGTTTTATAGAGCTACATAATAAGATATGTAATTGCTTGTCTATGTTACTGGAGTATTACTTGGAAAAGAAAAAAATCTGTCTTCCTCTTTTACAGAAAGCAAAATGATTCTTACAGAAAATGTCTCAGAATACCAACCAAAATTGGTAAAGAAAATCATGCTCACTTTGTGCTGGATCCTAGCATTGTTTGTCAATGGGGCAGAAGTCAGAGAGATTAACGTTTTAGGTAAGAGGCTGCTTTGGTGAGGTTTAGGGTTTGTGGTGCTTTCTGACAGCTGAGAAAAGTCAATCTGCATTTTGACGTGCCTTCATGACTTTTCCCTGCACCTGTTTATACTCATGTAAGGCAAACAGCTGTTTCTAGCCTTTCTGTAAATTTCTTAAGTGTTGGTAATACAACTTACTGTAAATAGGATTCAAAAATCAGTTCCCTAATCAAAAGAAAATGGCAAATGTAAAGGAGAATTTCTGAGAACCGAATAGAGCAAATGAATTGCTTCTGTAACTCCTCGAAGTCTCCAGCAGCTGGTCCAAGCCCACACAGTCTATTTGAAGGAGCTTGATTCAACTTAGTTCACAGATAGAAACCAAAACAGAGGGTCTCCCAGGTGGGCAGGTGAGGAACTGAAGATTTCATCCTGTCACTTCTGCTGAAGTGAAATCCTACCATATTCTCAAGGGTTACCACATCTTGACAGGCTGGAGTGGTTATACAGCAAAGTCAGTCAGCTTTCAGAGAATTTGAGGGTAGGTGACCACAGCTTTCAGCATCCAAAAATCTGTTTAATTTTAGTGACAGTAGCTGAAATATAAGAGGGGAAAGATTTGAAAGCAGCATGACAATAATGATAGTCAACCTTATCCAAAACAGGGATTATGGTTGGCAGGCTCTGCTTCTTCAGGCTTATGTTAGTCCCTTCTCCATTAAGATGAGGAGGGCTAGAAAAGCTGCATCTACTTCCTACAGAGCTGAGGTTTAACAGGTTAGCACCCATGTGAAAATCGCTAAAAATCTTAAGCTATTTTCACATTAGGCTTTTAAAAAAGGCTTAATAAACCTTTGGAACCTTTGGATGAACTTTTGAACACTGGCAAATTTCATGTTGAAGGAAATGAATTCTCTATTAGTCCAGCATCTGGTCACATAAAATTATTTAACAAAAAGGAAAGTTATATTTTTGTAGTATTCCTTATTATGTTTTTAAAACACGAGGACTGTATGATCTTTCAGGTAGTGTTGATATTTTATTGTCCTGCTTTTCAGGATGTTCCCATGTTGAACCTCAAATATGGTATCGTGCGATTAGTGGTGAGGAATTTGTTTTACAATGTGCTTTACCAGATAGAGATGCTACCCACATTTATAACAACTCACTTCCAAAACAACATAAGGTGAAATGGTTCTGGCAAAAAGACAAAGAGCCGCTGAAGGCTATCAAGGAAAGCTCTAATCCTGCTCTCCAAGGGGATGCGCTTTGGTTTAAACCAGTAAGCAACAGTGATTCCGGAGTGTTCATCTGTATAATATGGTATGTAATGGCACAAAAGGCTTTTATTTCTATACAAGGATAATTGTTTTCTTTTGCTTTATTTTGTGTATTAAATGTTCAACTTTTTTCCTGCATCACTCAGGGAAAAAATCCCATGTCTCAAAATTGTTTTGGAGGTTCAAACAAAAAAGGTGGCAAAATGTTCAGGTTATGACACAAGCATGCTCTATCTTCTTGCTGGCAATGGGAATTCAATAACTTGTCCTGGGACAAAATGCTACAGCCATATAAAAAAGCCAGATGTAAAATGGTACAAGGTAAGAGTCACTGTCTTGAGCATTCAAAAAAGCTCAGTGGTCTAGTTAATACTCATGTGCCATAGGTTTTTGAATTCTTGTTTGGCAGACAATGCAGCTTGAAAAGTCAAACCCAAAAGTAGAATCTTGAATTGCTATATATCAAGTTGGTATGTAAGAGTTTTGATGAAATTTGTGACACCCAAAATATCATTCCACGAAAGAGAAGCCTAGAAATGCTTTCTTTCCAGTGGATTTTTTTCAGGAATTTGATTAATGGAAAATTCTTAGTGGTCTTAGAGAATATGAATACACTGAGTTGAAAAATAGGGGTGCTTTTCAGAAATGAGTGAGTTTTGATCTTTTCAATAGAACTGTGCTGTCAATCTCAGATAATCCAAATCCATTATTTATTTCTCATGAAAGAACATAAAAATATTTTCAAAAGAATTTATTTATAAAGAAAAAAATCCATCCAAAAAGTGATATTTTTTGTTGCTCTTTAGTAATAGTTTAATTTAGATTAGGTTCATGATTTCACGTTTCTCTCAAGAATCACAAATTTAAAATATTTTTGTAACGATAATCACATATTATAGACCAAATTTTTTTTAATATCACTGACAAATGTCCTCAGATTCCTAATAATATTTTTTTTGTGATTCAATGTAATTAGTTTGGCTTAGATTTACTGCCATGGTAACACTATCCAAATATCTTAAAATATAATTTAATAACAGCAGCAACAGCAACAAAAGACTTCTAATTCTTTGATATTTTTTTTTTCCTTTTTTTAGGATGGTCATCAGATAAAGCATAGGAAAACCAGAAAAAGCCTAAAGCTTAAGCATAATGAAATCTACTTGAATCCAACCTATGACAAAGATGCTGGAATATATGTGTGTGATTATGTTCTATATGACAACACTACCAAGTGGACAATGAGAACAACAGTTACAGTAGAAGTCATCAGTGAGTAATATAATAACTCAGAATAAAATACCTGAAGTAAGGTCTGTTTTCTCTGTTCTTTCCTACGCTATTAATGTCTTTTGTTCAGGCTCTTGTTCTGAAAAATCCATAAACTGAATTTGCTACATGATCATTAAAATTCTCTTCCAGGTATTCTGAGAACATCTTGACTAGAACCTTCAATTATAGAATCATAGAATGGTTTGGGTTGGAAAAGACCTTATGATCATCTAGTTCCAACCCCCTGACATGAGCAGGGAAACCTTCCACTAGACCAGGTTGCTCAAAGCCCCATCCAACCTGGCCTTGAACACTGTCAGGGCTGGGGCAGCCACAGCTTCCCTGAGTAGCCTGTTCCAGTGCCTCACCACTCTCACAGTAAAGAATTTCCTCCTTATATCTAATCTAAATCTCCTCTTTTTAAGTTTGAACCCATTACCCTGTGTCCTATTGCTACAGTCCCTGATGAAGAGTCCCTCTCTGGCATACTTGTAAGCTGTTCAGTAATAACATATAGCATAAAATGCCATGATTTTCGAGATCTAATTCCATCTTGAATTTCTTGTGGTTCCCAACAGTGGAGACCAAGTCTACAAAAGGATTTAGATCTCTTGATCTGGGAGTAGAATTCATGAAACTCCAACCGGTGCCAGTGAGTGTTAATGCAGAACTCAATAGCACTTTGACATAGCATGGCTTTATATTCTCCTCCAAATCATGGTAACTCCTTCCATAATATTTACTGTCCTCTCATTCCCTTCGGATGAGGTGCAGATTTTGCCTGAGAGCTGTTGGACAATGTTAACAAGGGAGCATGCTTGAAACTCAGGATCGCAAAAGAGGGAGATTGTTTAAATTGCTAAAAGAGGGATGTGCTTACGCTTTACTCCAGATGCCTGTGGTTGAGTGCTGGTTGAGACTCTTATTTCAACCACAGGTCCTAGAGGAAAGTACAGCTACTTTCTATAGTACAGCTACTTTCTATAGTACAGCTACTTTCTATAGTGCAGCTACTTTCTATATCCTGAGCTGGAGGGACCCAGTACAGCTGGTTTTGTATAAAAGCATAGGACCCATTCTCAGCATCCTTGTGGAAAGTGGGCCACTGTGGAAGGGAGAACAAGATTAGGGAGCAAAAGAAAAGTGTCAGGGGAGGGAACCTGGTTCTATGGTCTAGTGAGGACATGACTCCTCTGAAATTCCATGGTCTAGGGGAGTACAGCACTCCTCTGAAATAGCTGTTCCCTTTTTTTGCAGATGTTTGATGCATTTGGTACCAAGAAGTCATGGAAAAAATATATACTCCCCACCAGAACAGGGTCTGGAAACCACACCTCACCAGCTTTTGAAACATCTGTGTGCTGAGATACAATGCTATTTCGCTCCTTTCTCTGGCTATATTCCTGAAATATTTTCCAACCAGTCATGAAATAGCTCTGCTTTTATTCTGATCACACTAAGCCTGAGCTAAACACTGTGCTTCTCAGTTCTTCTCCCTCACTTCACAGCACAGCCAGAAAAACATTTGAAAGGAGTTACATAGATACATGATTGACCTGAATCTTGCATACATTTCTCTTCTGTGGCTTGGTTTAAAAGAAAACCTGAAGTGTTATGTGGCACCATTTCCTGCAGGATGGGACTTTCCTAGAATATCAGAGCTGTGGGTTTTAGCACCTTCAGGTTGTTTTTCCGGAGGCTGGGTACTTGCTTAGTAGCTTGTATAAACTGTGGGTGCCATTATCTGTGCCCTTTGACAGCCCTCGTTATGAAAAGAAAAAAAAAAAAAACCAGAAAAGGTTATTTTAATGCAAGTATGTGTGCTCTGTGCGTGCTTAATGGATGGGGATTGGCATGGAACTCCTTCAGGGGATTTTGCAAGGGGAGCCCCTAATTTCTAAATTCTAAATAACCTTAAGTGCAAGCTACAATGTCTCAGAGTAACTGAGATAGCAGGTCTTTAAGTAGCTATATAAGGTTTGTGGTCAAAACTCCCTTATCTGTGCAGTTTCAACAGCTGTAAATCACCCTTTTGGATTTTGATGTCTAAATTCCACCTAACATTTAAAAAAGAAAATTCTGTAAGATATTTTCTCTGCTCTTCTGCACTGATGATGGTTTTGTAGTTATTAACAGTACTCCTGTTAATTGCAGCAAAAAACACTATCCATCCACCCAACTTCTTGTATCCCAATGGTGTGATGGTCCTCGAAGCAGAGCTTGGTGAGTTTTGATTCCTTATCTGAAAGAAAATGTTTAAATGAGGTGTTAATAGATAGTAAAGATCTTGATAAAGCAAAACACCTTTGCCTTCTAGGAGTATGAGAATTTTACACAAAGTGTGGTTTTTTGCTTGGTGATGTATCTTTGTGGATATTAAAGGAAGCATCATGTGTTATATAGATCCCAGGCTATTTAAGAGAAAGATATTCTACATGCATGATTTTCCTGTTTTAATTTGTTCCAGGAAAGCCACTTGAATTGGAATGCCGTGTACAGTTTGGGTTTGAAAGAGCTTCTCTGATGAGGGTAACATGGAAAAGAAACAACAAAGAAAATATAAATGAGAAATTGAATCAGGAAACACGGTAGGGAAAAATCCCAGTAGTCTGATTGCTACTAAAGTCAGCAGCTATAAAAATCCTTCTACAACTTTACCGAATACATTTTACTGAAAGAAGCTCAGAAGGCTCTGTTCTTCAATTTATTGATGTGTATGCCCATGAGTATGTGACAGGCACGTGCACTTCACTTACAAAAGCACATAATGATGACCATAAAGTGAAGAACTCAAACTTTCTGCACAGTTTTAATTGTTCTTCCTAAAGCTTTAGCCTATGGACAGCTTCAGCGTGAGTGGTGCTTGGTTGCCTGTGCCTGTATCAGCTCTTTTCAAGTGTTCCCTCTGTTGTACCTTGCCAGCAACTCACACATTGTGTCTTTTGAAGCTGTCTCTGAAAGGGAAAAGAGCCAGATCAGTAAAACAGTACTGTGGACACTGAAAGGAGTTCAGGTGCCTCAGACATTGGGGTTAGGCAGCCTGAGGACTGAATTTCAGGACACTGAATTTCAGGATTCTCCCCTGACAAGAATTAACCAGACCCTGTAGAAAAGCCACATGCAGCAGAAAGATTTTCTGTGACCTGGCGACAACCCATATAGTCACTTTTGCAGTGTCCAACTTGGGCAAGAAACAGTGAAGACAACACAGGCAAGTGTGTCTCTCACTACACAGTCCTGAGTCATCTTTATGGGGAAAATTTTCTGTACACAATGAGAAGCTAAAGCCCTGCTGCCACTGCTCAAATTCAGTTCTCAATAGGAGTCATATGGGAAAACAACCCAAATTATATTACACACACACATGCACATATTCATACTCATGTGGTAGATTACAAATTTGATTTTTCTAATTTTTGAGTGTTTAGCTTTGTCATGGTCCTCTTACCAGGTTTTTAGCATTTTGCATACAATTTCTGTTCATTTTTTTAAAACCCAAATGACTTGAATATTCCCAACAGAGTTTTGGTACAGATTGAATTCTTACCCATGCTCATGCTTATGTACCTTGAGTTAGCAGAAGTAGGGCCACGGTAGACTGTCATTTTGCAGTGTCAAGATGTGAGGTGCCTTCAGGACCACCAAAGAGATACCTGTACTTGTGGCTTTCAAAGAGAAACACTGAGACACAGAAACCCTGGGTTCTAGAGTTTTTGAAGACACACATCTGTTCCATACAACCCTCGCTCAGCCCCAAAGAGATTCCTTTGTTACCTCTTCATTTCCCATACTTCTGTCCCTTATAACTTATTCTGTTTGCCTCTCTTGTCCTTGGGCTTTTTACCACTGTGCGAGAGCCTGTGCTGCTCAGTCTTTTTGCCCATCTAGTTCTCTCTTGTGGCTCCTTTTGAAATTTCATTTCCATCCATTTCTACCCTGAGAATTTTTTTGACATCTTAGAAGACCACAAATGCGCATACAGAAGTCAAAGGGGGCTATATACTTAAAACTAGGCAAGCGCTTAAGAATTTTGTTGAGTTGATGAATTAAGAATAAACCCTTCAGTCTGCACACTATTGATGTTAGTAGTATTTTCTTACAATATGAGAACCAACTGGAAGTTCCAAACCAGAATATCACATCATTGTTAAAAGTTCAAGATGAGTGTTAGGAAGCTGCAAACTCCTCTTTTTGTTTAGGACATTTGAAGATAGTGTGCATGAGCAGCAAAGGTATCATGCAAATACATTTTTTTCTCTCTTTAGTGTTTATCCAGAAGGTTTAAAGGGGCACACACTTCTTCATGTTGCAAAACTGAAAGAAGTTACTGAAAGGGACCTTGGAAGCAACTTCACGTGCTTTGCTGAGAATTCAGTGGGGAATGCCACAGCTATGATCCAGCTGAAAAGAAAGCGGAGAGGTAAAACTATCGATGGATGACTATTTGCCCTTGAAGACACATTTTGATTTGCTGCTACAAATTCATTATGCATTGACACCTTAGCCAGCTGTAGAAATTTCTTGAAGCTGGACGGGAGAAGTTTGATTCTCCAGATGTCTAGAAAGGCACTTTATTCTGACTACTTAGAAGGACGGGGCTATATGGGAACTTATTGCAGGCAAGTGGGCCAAGTGGAAGCTGGAGAGTGACTGGAAGAAGAGGAGAGTAGCATTTCTCAACATTAGTAGTCAGTCTACTAAACCAAATCAGAGCAGCTGCTGAGAACAATAGTATTCCTTGATTTTCATAGGACATTTCCGTTTGTTTTCCCAATCCTTAGCATGCATATTTCTGAGAAGTTAACATATCTGGTATGAATGTGGAAGCCTTTCAAGCAAAGACCAAAAATAGAGTCAGTGTCGAAATTAAACCATTGAACCATAATTCACAATGGAGATACATCCTTGGAGTGGCACAGGAAGTCTCCAGCAGGGCACTGTGTGCAGCTATGTCTGCTCTGATGTGACAATTCCAAGTCAAGTGATGACTACTTTCAGCCCTGCCAAGTGTACCACAGACCATTTTCTATGTGCTTTCCATCACAGATTAGCTTCTAATACTATCAAGGAGAGTCTATCCAAAAAAGGTCCCCGATGGTAGACTGAAACTTTGTTAAAGTTTGCAGCTAAATAACTTCCTGACTTCTCTAAGGTCTGCCAGTGGAGTAACAAAGAAGATTGTGAGGTGGTTTGCCCCCATTTTTGGACTGAATTTTTCATCTAGAGTGTCAATATATGTTGGAAAGCCTGTGTTATGATAGACCCTTTTCTTTCTACAGTGTTTCTCTTACATGTCCTGTGCAGTGCCATTTCTATTCTATTTGCATTACTTTTGTGCACTGCCTTTATTTACCAGCACTGGATTGAAATAGTGCTGATGTACCGAAGTTATCTGGTCCACAGTGAAACTGCAGGAGGTAAGAAATGTTTCATAATATTAATTTTATTCATTTTTTCTACTTCCTTTTTCCATGCGGGTTAATCTGGTGGGAATTAACTGTTTAATTAAATTCTCTTACTGACCCTGCTCTCTTTGAGTCAATACAATACAAATGCTGATAAAGCTAGCAAGATGCCCAGTGGATTTAGATGGAAAAAAAGCCAGGCAGTGGGGAGGAAGTATCTAACACCAATTGAAATGTCATAGTTAGCCTTTTACAAGATCTCTTATTTAACCAGGTTAGCGTAGGAAGTTGAATTTTGGAAGTCCCTTTTCAGGGGATAGTAGAGCATCTCCAACATTTGAACCTCATTCTCCGAAAGTGTTCAACAGAAGCTGTGGATAAGAATCAAATATCCTTGCAGAACTAAGTGAAGAACTCCAGAGCCTATTGTATTTTTCACTTGAAGACAATCATTTCTCAGAACAATAAACAAAGAAGAAAAATAAGATGACACAGGGCACTGCCTGAGAACTGTACATTTGGGAAATATTCATATTTCCTTTCTAAAACTTATGTTGACCATCTTGACATTTACATTAGGGATCAGCTTCTGATATTTCAAATCTTCATAGTAGCATCACTCCATCATCTCAGCTAAAATGGGTCTCCAACATAGTAGGCAGTATAAAAATGCATCAGAAATGACTGTGCCTGCTTTAAAGAACTTAACGTATAACTTTCTTTCATGAGTTGAAAGAAATCTGGTAGTATGTGACCAAGGAAATTTTTCTAAAAATCCTTGAATCTTGATGCAGATTGAGATAGAGGTATCTCAGTCTGCTTTTGTGTTTGCATGTGTGTATGTGCATTATACGTGAGTGTGAAGTAACTGGATCTAGTTATCTATAAATATATAAGTAATGAGAGACAATTAACTGCCCTTTTGGAAAGTATTTTTGTGAGCCCTAAGGCAGCTGGCAAAAGTGATTTGGGAAATCACTGAAAATTTCCCCTCTATTCGGTAACACACTGATTTAAGAACCTCTGGAAAGTCCCCTTAGAGATCACCCCATATGTCAGTAGGACAAAGAAAGACCTGCCAAGATTTGTGCGTTGAAGTTGAAGACACAGTTGGGTTCCATTGTGGTGGCTTCTGTCCTTCTCCCTGACTCTCTCTGCACACAGGACCATTCACAATGTGGGTGCATGGAGCGTACAGACCAATTGTGCCTACCCAGTTAGCTTTCTGCCTAAGGGGATTGGCCATAAAATGTGCCCTCACCTGTTGGATTATGTCCTACTTAAATACATATATATGGAAACTGAACTTTAAGAAAGAAGCTGAACGCTTCAGACAGATTTGCTAATGTATAGTGTTATTTATTTATTTTAGATGGCAAAGAATTTGATGCGTTTGTGTCCTATGCAAAACTGGACTCTTCTGAAAGTGACTCAACTCTAATTAGTGAAGAAAAGTTTGCCCTGGAGCTTCTTCCAGATATGCTGGAAAATAAATATGGATACAAGTTATGCATTCTTGAAAGAGATATTCTTCCAGGAGGAGGTAAGGTCCTTGTGGATGGTAAAAAATCTTCAGTTCTTTATAAAATTGTTTTTCACTTTCCATAGAACATTATGCACCAGGCCAGCAAATGGTATATTTTGGTACAGGAATTTCTGCTCATATCTCATGCTGTTTTGATCTTTCTGTCTGGCCCCTGCACCTCAGGCATATGTATGTTTAAGTGTGATCTCTGGGAATTACTAGGCTGAGATAAAGCTTCTCATCTAAGAATTTCTTTGCAAGCAGACTCCATTCACTGAAAAGAAGACCACAAATATTTCAGTAATTACTTCCTGAGCTACTTTAGTCAATGCTAGCTGCAGTAATTAGAAAGCCCTCAGTACCTGTCCCTAGGGAGACAAAGACAAGTCCAAGTGCCCCTTGAGACTCTTTAAGTAGCAACAAAGTGGGTTTACATGTCAGCTCTGTCCTCTTCCTCCTGAGCAGCAAGTTTAATTCTCCAGGCTGCATAAGAACAACAGCAGCACCCTTTGATAGCAAAGACATTTGTAGGGGTTATGTGATTGCTTAGCATCCCTGTTTTTGATTTCCTTATTTCTGGGTTTTAGCTGTCAGTAAAGGAAATGATAAGGTATAAAGTCCATTATAGAATGCAGTAATGATTGTTGCCATTTCTTCTCCAGCATACACTGATGAAATTGTTACAGCTATTAAACAAAGTAGACGAGTAATAATTATTTTGAGCCCAACCTACGTCAGTGGGCCAAGCATCTTTGAACTGCAGGCAGCAGTGAACTGTGCCTTGGAAGACAAAAAGATCAAACTGGTATTAATAAAGTTCCAGGCTTTCCAAGAGCCAGAGACTTTGCATCCAGTAGTGAAGAAAGCTCTTCGGATTTTACCAGTCATTACCTGGAAGTCTTCTGATTCTTCTGCTCCAAATAAGTTCTGGAAATATATGCGTTACCACATGCCAGTGAAAACTACTAAGATGTTGGGAAATTGGAGCTTAAAGGACTTTTGCCTAAGATTATTCAGCCTGGTATATCGATAGCATAAATTTCACAGGGGGGTGATAACAGAAGGCTCAGGAATGGTGACGTGACTGTGAAGGGCCTTTTCTATACTGGCTGACCACTGTGGATTGTAACTACTGTCAGCAATAGCTCACTCCAAAAGAGTGAGAAAGACTGCAGTGTGACAGTGCTGCAGCTCCACAGCAAAACTAAGTGGCACTGCACACAGCTGTAAATGTGGACTTTCATAAATTATTTCTGTATTATTTGTATTATATTTATTATATTTTGCTGTGATGTTGAGACATACGTGTGAATGCTTTGTTATTTGCGCTGTATTTCTTCTGGAATATTTTTATACTCGTTTTCTAGAAAAATATTAAAAAAGAGAACTCCAGAGAAAGCTTGAAGTTTAATTTTCCTGTGCAGTCCAGTGGGACAAATCCGAAGTCTTTAAATGAGTCACCTCCTCCTGTGGGAGCACCAAGAAAGTGCCATGGGAGACTGCTACAACTGGGTATGCTAAATGAGCTGAGAAAAGAAGGAGCACTGTATCAGGTCTGATCCCAGGCATCTTCATAGTTCCTGCAATGAGAGAAAGCATTCCTACCAGCTGTGAAACCTTTCATACTTGCAGACATCTGCATATTGCTGATCCTGTCTGGCGCTGGTCACTCATGAGTCCCATTGAATCTCTTGGGATTATCGGTGTGTTGCAGTTGTAAATCAAAGTCCTGGTTGTCACAGCCAGTAGACTTCCAGGGACTTTGAAGTCTTTCTTTTCTAGTCCTCTGGCTGCTAACTCTCCAGGGTTCATATCAGTTACTTCCAAGGCATCTTGCTGTCTGTAGCTAAGTCAAACGCAGTGGTTAGTGTTAAGAAAATCTGAGCAGGAGAGCCACTGATTTGGTGTTCTGCTGACTTCATCTGGCCTTCAAGTTAAAAAATCATTGTTTTATAATGCTAATTGAATAGCTCATCTGCCAGATCTCTTGTTGGAAAGGGACTTCAAGAAACGCTGCTGTTAACAGAACCAATATACTGAAAATAACACCCCAAGTGTTCTGCAAGCAGCTTTTAATCAACACTACTATGTTCATACACTTTGTTAACCTAACGCTAAACATGGTAGGTTTTGTGGAGGAGAGAAGAGGCTGTACCTTTTAAAGAGATATTCTGCATGGGTGAATGTCTCGTGGGGGAGGATAAGGTAGTTGTCCAATAAATGCCTTGCTGCCATGAGTAAAAAAAAAATGCTGAATACAAGACAACTCAAGGTAGAGTTTTAGGCATGTGATGTAGTTCAGACCTTCTTCTTTCTTTTGTTATTTTGTGCTAAATTACGTTCACGAATTTAAGGGGGAGAACAGTTTCTAAACAAGAAGGCAATTTGCGTGGTCCTCCACCAGATGTCCCTACTGTAAGCCCTGCAGAGCACACTTATCTGCACGCCAAGCAGTTCTGTTCCCAGCTGAGAAAGGACCAGTGAGCAGCGCCGAGTGTGGTGGTATCCGAGGTGCCGGTTGCACTGGGAGACAGACAGGGAGTGAGGGCAGAAGAGGAAGGTATGGAGTAGGCTCTCCTGCATGCACAGGGGGCCACCATCTCACCCGCCTGATACTACTCACTTGAGCTGTACTTGCTACCTGATTTGACAGTGGGAAAAAGAAATCAGAGTGGCTGGATAAATAATATAGTTAGAAAGGGCTTTTATTCCTTAACAGGGTGATGCTGTTGCTGAGGTTTATCTAGGTTGAAGGAACCTGCAGAACCGGTATCTTTATACAAACTCTAGGTCCGTCTGTAATACAAGGAACAGGACAGGCATATTAGGGCTTTTAAAACGACATCTAAAAGGCAAATGAAGCAGCCCTGAGGAAGAAGCGGCTGTGGATATGAGCAGCGCGAAGCAACAAGAGTGAGTGTTGCATACCTTCATGCACCCACTATACGCTGTATCTGTAATAAAACAGTCACAGCTGCAGACATGGGCTCTGCCACACTTACACATGCAGGGCTTTTGAACTGGTTGCTCTTGCTGTTGAGTCTGGTATGCTGTTCTGCTGCTGCTTATGTGGATGTGCCCAACCTGAGCAACAGTTTCTTGCCTCACTATGAACCTGATCAGGCTGTTGGCTCTTCGCAAGATACAAGACTACGTGTTTTCACAGTGGACTATGGCTATGTGCAAATTCCCTATGAAGTTACTCTTTGGATCCTACTTGCCTCTCTTGCAAAAATAGGTAAGTAGAAAATGGGATCTTGGGTCCTCCTACCTCAGCAAGAAGTTAAAAACATACCATGTAACCAAGTATCTTCCATGCACTTTGTAGCTGGGATTGTTTTTACGGCTTCTGTCCTCAAAAGAACAGGTGTGTTCATTACAATGGCAATGATAAAATTCCAGCTCTGAATGCTTCCAGCTTACTTAGGTAAATATATGACCTCTAACCCTCCTGTCTCCTGGGTTGTCTATGTTAGTGAGTAGCAATGGAGCTGCCCTACAGAGTGTTGTCCATCCCTTTTTCTAATTTTTAAATGTCACAAGTTACCACAATCTGCAAGGTGCCACAGCTGTAGAAATCAGCAACACCAGCTGAGGCTTCAAGTGAATTGAATTTGGGGGAGAAAAGTGGGAAGAATTCTTCCGTTGTGTAAATAATAGGAAACATTTCACTTTGAGTCTTTGTTTCACATGTTTGCTATTTATAGTTGCTCAGAAAGTAACACCAGAGGAGAGAGACTGAGAGTCTGAGTGTAGGTCATTAGAGATGTAGGGTAAGTGCCTTTTCAGTACATACCAATACATTAGAACTCCCTGTAGGTATCTGAATGAAGAAAGACAAGTCATGGGCAGGTAGGAACTGCAATGAACATAGTAAAAAATGGCTCACCATGTGTCTTACATGTTTGCATGACTGGGTTCAAATCATTTTGACCATTCAGAATTAATGCAGCAACATCAAATAAATGAAGAAGATAGTACGAAGGTGAAGAGCTGCACACATGTGATCTCCCTGTCCTTTTGATCTCTCCATGGGATTTTCAGATGTTACTGTGGAACAGGCTGGGAGGTGGGACTGATGTTTTTCTGGAGGTGGCCTGAAAATAAACATTTTTCATGTCATAGTCACACGGTTGACAAAAAATGTTACCACTGACCATGATTTGCCAGCTTTATAATAGCTGATGATCTCAGTCCAGTTCCTATAAATGAATTCTTCACTGCTAAAATAATAACAAAAATTTTCACAAGTCAAATCTGCTGTTATGGTGTCAGCAGAATGTGACAATAGCAGTGAGCGTATTGATTAATTTCTTTATTCATCATCCATAAAAGCACAGGACTTGCCATATTATAATTTTCTTGATTTGAGCAAGAAACAGATGTTATAGAAGAACTGTGTGATGCCTTCCAAGCATCCTCCAAAGCAGACCTGTTCCTTAGCCAGGGGTTTTCAAATAATACTATTTTCATTTAAAAATGTGGAGCTGCTGACTCAAAGTCTATCTGGTAGGAAGAATTAGTCTGAATAATCTGGCTACTTAGGGAAGAAGATTTCCAAACTGTTAAACTTTTTTTTCAGTGTTTTGTTCAGGCATTATCTTCTTTCCAGATTTCAGGATTCCAGGGTGGGAAACATTTCTGAGACCTTGAAAGACGAAACAACTCACTTATCCTGTAAAACTGACAAAAGACTTGAATGAGATACTTTTCATTAGAAAAGTAGATGAGTGGAGTTATGATCTTAACATACTTTTCAGTATTTCAAATAATCTCCTAAATAAATTGTTTAAAGTGTCATAAAAATATTTTTCTTTTTCTTTAGTGTTTAACATAGATAATTTGAGGGTTACAGAAGCGCAGTCATGGTATTAACTTCTGGAGTTATGGAATGAAGGAATGAAGGTTGACCTAGCCTCAGGCATGGAGACACAGCCACTGGATTTAAAGGTTTTTAGTCTGCCCCATTCTCATTCTTGTAAATTCTGAATAATTCCTTAAATTTCTAATGAAAGAACCTCTCATTTGCAGTATGATTACACAGTTCCTGGTAAAGTAACTAGATGAGCCATTGCTAGACATTATCTTGGTATTGGCATCAGTATTTGTGTCAGATGGGAAGAATTGTGTGAATGCAGTTGCGCTAGTAGTACATCAAGGTGGGCAGGAGATTCATACCCAAGACATTTATATTGGCAAGTATGACCCTTTTTCTGTAAAACAGCTTGGCTACATCTGTGCTTGTAAACTACCAAGCACCCTGTTGGGAAGCTGTGTGTGACTGTCCATACCACATCAGTGCTGGTGTGCTCCTTCTCAGCTCTGGCTCTTGTTGACAAGCATTCTCCCAGGCAGTGCCCAGGCAGACTTGTGGGCCGACATATGCTCCCAGAAGCAGTTTGGATGTGACCCCTACTTGCTGGAGTAGGGAAGAGAATTTGGCTATATGGATGCAGCCTGAAACTTTCTGCTTTGAAAATTCTTTGGCCTGATTAATTTGCTATAGTGTAGACTCAACCTTTATTCTAGTAAGGGGAAAAAAAACCCACATTATTTTCTCAGGTATTTGATGGCTGTTGGTAGCTCTTTCATCTCAGCTGAAATCAGTGGTTTTATTTCAGTCAACTAACTCATAGGGTTCTTTACTCTATGTAGGAACAGCAGTTTTCTCAGAAATACAAGGTTAGTCATCTTGTGCAATGCCTTATGTTACTGTGGCTTGATTACTGCTGCTTCGGATATGTTATTGTTCACGAGTACTCAGCCCCTCTGTCTGTGGATAAACTTGAGTCCATTTAATGCTTCAGGGGAGTGCTGGAAGTGGAGGGAGCTCAGCAAATGATGGCATCTGGGCTGCTCCCTTGGACTTCTCCAGGTTCCTGGTCAGCCCAAATCCAGCAGGACCTCTGCAGCCAGTGACCCTCCACAGCGCTAGGGGGGAAGCTGCCTTGGAACCTGCAGCCAGGGAGAGGGTGTCTTTGAGAAGGAGGGAGAATACTGTGCCTCAGAGGTTTGGAAGTAGCAGTTGGGCAGCAAGGACTCTTGAAGAATGCTTTCTTTCCAATTTGTGGAGTGCAATTTCAAAGAAGTTTCTGCATTCTTAGAAGCAGAGCTCAGATTCAGTCACACTTGCTCCGAAGTTGAGAGCTGGGGAGCAGGTAGACAAGAGATATATTGCCAAACTCTTCCTCTGCTTTAGAAGTACAAGTCTGGGAATGTTTAATTTTGAGGGGAATGGTAATGCCTTTTTTTACATTCATAATCTAAAGAACTATACCTGGCTGTCTGATGACAAAGTATTCAAAGGCAGGCAAAACATTTGTCTGACATCAAGTTAATGTAAATTGGAATAATACCCTAATGTTTTATTCAAGGTTTCCACCTCTATCACCGACTACCCAGACTCATGCCTGAAAGCTGCATACTGATTGTCATTGGAGCACTAGTAGGAGTGATCATTTTTGCTTCAGATCACAAATCTCCACCGGTGATGGACTCAAGTATTTACTTTTTGTATCTCCTTCCACCCATTATCCTAGAAGAGGGTTATTTCATGCCAACTCGCCCATTTTTTGAAAACTTTGGGTCCATCCTGTGGTGGTCTTTGCTGGGATCTCTGCTAAACTCATTTGGAATCGGCATTTCCCTCTATGGCATCTGCCAAATAGAAGCCTTCGGCCTGACTGACCTGGACCTGCTGCAGAACCTGCTCTTTGGCAGCATGATTTCAGCTGTGGATCCTGTGGCAGCTCTGGTAGTTTTCGAAGAAGCCTCCGTTAATGAGCAGCTTTACATGATGATCTTTGGAGAATCATTGCTAAATGATGGAATCACTGTGGTGAGTTTCTTTCTACTCCCTGTCTTCCCTTCTTTAGGCTCTTCTGGCTTGTAGGGTTATTTCACAAAGGACAAGAGCAGCTCTAAGGAGATCCTAGATACATTATTTATGTTGTGGATACTCTATTCCATCACACACAAGTAATTTTAATGTATGTAAAGATTACATATTATATTACCTCTTTAAAAAGCATATTGTGTTAGATCTGCTGGGAGAGGGAAGCATAGACCACATCTTGCTCGTGCATTCACTTAAGTGAATGGCTAAGCTAAGGCTGATTTTGCTGGTAGGATCAGTGTAAGACCTACAAAAAATTCTTGCTATTGTGCAAGCAGGTAAATAGAAAATTCTACTGCTGAAAGGCATTCTACTGCTTAACTCCCTGCAGCAGGGATAAAAACACAGGAGACCTTCCTTGTCACACGCCATAGAGAGCACTCTGCAAAAAACCCCAACCAAACCGGATGTGAACAGTCTCTGGGTGCTGCATTCCTTCCTCCTGCTTCTCCTAGGAAATTCCCCAGAGGCTTTAGACAGGAATTCCAAAAGCCACTAATAACTTTGCATAACCATGTTTCTATCAGTAAAAAATTAATATCTGAAAAATATTCACCTTTCTTGGATGTCTTATCTGAAGTGTCCAGAAACAGTGCTTTGGAAATAGGAGAGATTTTGTTTGTTGGGGGTTTGTTTGTTTGGTTGATTTGGGTTTGGTTGGTTGGTTGTGTTTTGGGTTTTTTAATATGAAAAAATGTTCTTTACAGAACTCATCTTGCTAATACTTTTCTAAAAGTTTGCTAAAACTTGGAACAACCTGAAATTCTACCTGCAAACCACAACTGACAAAGTCACTTAGAAGACATATGTTTTTCAAGGAAGAAACTTCAAGCAGGAAATTCACTGCACAGAAACTAACAGAACTGCTCATGTGCTGCAAGTTAACTGCAGGTTAAGGAGTTTTGCTAGATAAGATCTTTACAGAATTTCAATCACAGGAATCTAGAACACATAAAAACTATTCAGATGCTGTTATACATGAGGTACAGCACAACTTGGATTTTAAAATCTGTACAGAGTTCACTGCTGAAAGGCTTCATGGGAGAAGTGCAGCCTATGAGCAATGCAAAAAGGAAAAGGAATTAAGTCATTTCTTGCAAACCCTTCCTCTTGGTGAATCAGAGATGTAGGGCTGATGTAGAACTAAGGAATAAATGTCACTGAACTTTACATGCAAACTGCTTGTGTGTTGCAGTTGTAACAAAATAATCCAAATGCATCTAACACTTTCACCTGCCTCCTTGGTTCCTTCACATGCAGACCTCAAAAAGTAATACCTCTTCCTCACACAAGAAAAGCTTGTTTCATCCTTTTTTTGACTGGCTCTCTACATTGCCTTCCCTTTGTTCCCAGCTGTTATTTATGATGTGGATCCAGCTCATGGTATTTACATGAGCTTTCAGTCAGCATCCTTCTACAGCATAAATGTGTAGTGACAGAAAGCCTTTCAGAACAGTGGTATGTAGGCATTCCTCAGCAACACTAGGTAAGTCAGCAAAAGAGATGAAAGGGCTGTACACAAGGAGTGCTGGCTACACCACTGTGACTTCCATTTGCCCACATCTCCTCATCTTTGGGGCTCTTCTCACAGCAGCTGTGTTGCAATCAGTTTGTCAGCTCTTGCTGATGCATCTGTGCATCACCCACATCTCATCCATTTTCAGGACATTCAGATCTTCTGAATCTCTACCTAGTTTCATGTTTGAGAAGACTGAAGTAACTGTCACCTCTATGGAACCCAGTATTTGTATTTCTCCTCTCTGATACCCCTCTTGCTTTTTTAAAGGCTTTAAAACTGTGCATCTCAGGTGTCTCAGTTCCTCCCTTTTCCCTCTTAACAGTTTCTTTCGAGTTAACTCTATGTGTTTAAAAAGATAATGTCACCAAGATATATTAAGCATACATACTTCTTATATTGTTTAAATACAAATATCCCCTGGTTCTCTCCAGTCTGCTTATCAGCTTGAACATACTTTTTTTTTTCCCCAGCAGGAAAAACTGGTATGAAATTTCTGAACTCATGTATTATTTGAGGCAATAGCTCCTTCTCCTACATTTAGTTCAATACCCTGGTATAAAAAATTGTCTCGAAATTACAGGCTGCAGAGTGCGAATCATGACTTAGGAGTTATACATTTGGCTTAAGGGACTGGGACAACAGTGCATAATTTACCTTTCTTACCCATTTGTACCTTTTCCTATTCTCCTCAGTAGGACCATGTCTATGGATAGAACAAAAACAATCTAGGTCCTGCTAATTTCTTCCTGTTCCAGTTGCTTCTGAGCCGACTGCATCAGAAAAGTGCAGACAGCAACAGGACTGGTCCTAGTATGTATCATACACTAGTGGAGTTTCAAAGCTCTGTTCAAAACAGTGGTGATGTTAAATTCAGTGCAGATTTCGTTCAAATCTGAACACAGCTGGAGGACGTGATTTTGCTGGGAAGTGTTTCAGGCATCGGAAGCTCTGCTCCATCATATACACAGGCAGACCATTTCTGTCTCAACAGGAGCTGAACACCTGTGTGCAGGAGGAAACAGAATATTTCCCCTTACTACTTCACCTCTGAGGCCTGATTTTAGAAATGCTGAGAACACCTATGCCTCATGCTGTAGTCAAAATGAAGTGGCAGTGACCATTTTTTTCTAATGGTGCCCTCTCTTCCTTGTATGCAGTAGCAGAGCAGTTAAGGAAATCTGCTGCATGATGGAGATGCAAATAAAATTAATTTCTTTATTTGAGGAGATCTGAATTTACTCTTGGATTTTTCTGAGGAAGGCTTTGAACACTGGGATGCATGGGTGCTAGGAAGGAGGATAGAAGTATTCTCTGCTCTGGTTGTTGAAGCTGACCCACTGTGTTCAGAGTAAAATTAAATACATGTGGTCAGGAAGAATTATCAGGGTGGAAAGAAAGAGTTATCAAGGCTGCTTGTGTTGGTGGTTAAGACGTCCGCTTTAAAATCTTTTTTCCAGAGCTTCTGATGTGGATAGTATGTGCAATGTATGTATCATATAGACAGCCAGAACAGGGAACCTGTCCCTGGGGAGGTCCCCTGTGGGTGACAATGTAACGCTCTCTCTTCCTCTCCCTAGCTCAAACAGTTGTTAAATGAGGCCAGCTATCAATACATCCCTTCACTGGGTGAACAAAGGCATCCTAAGCTGATTCAGGCTTTCCTACCATGTAAAAATTATAGTACTCAATTTACTGGCATAAACACCGCAGTGTCTAATCTGCTGTAGTGAGAACCCACCTGGAATACTGTGTCCAGCTCTGGAGTCCTCAGTACAGGAAAGACATGGACCTTTTAGAGAGGGTTCAGAGGAGGGCCACAAAAATGATCAGGGGGATGGAACACCTCTCCTATGTAGACAGTCTAATTTTTCTTCTCAGGTGGGAGAAGAGAAGGCTCTGGGTAAACCTAATTGCAGCCTTTCAGTACTTAACAGGACCTATAAAGAAAGATGGTGAGAGACTTTTTAGCAGGGCCTGTTGTGACAGGACCGTGGGTGGTGGTTTCAGACTAAAAGAGGGGAGATTCAGGCTGGATGTGAGGAACAAATTTTGTATGTTGAGGGTGGTAAAACACTGGCACAGGTTGCCCAGAAAGGTGGTGATGCCACACCCCTGGAGACATTCAAGTCCAGGTTGCATGTGGTTCTGGTTAATGTGATCTAGCTGAAGATGCCCCTGCTCATTGCAGGGTGGGTTGGACTACATGACCTTTGAAGGTCCCTTCCAGCCCAAACCATTCCATGATTCTAAATGGAGCTTTCTTTGTATGATGCAGTTCAGGATGTTGTATAGAACAGTTTGCTCCAAACAAAAAAGTTATAAAAATTTTTAAATTATGTCATATTTCCATAATTTCCATTTTAATGCCATCAATTATATCAGATAGACACTTTAGGAACCAGAAAAAGGGAGAAAAAAATACTAAGTAATTTCCCGAGGATAATATCCTTTACTCATAAGTCAGCATAGATTCATGCCTTGGTATTTTTTCTAAAGAATCACAAGCCTTAGGAAAATGTTGAAGTCTGCAAGAAATGGGGGACAGAGAGAAAACGGGCTTTATAATTAAAACCTGTATGATACTTACTGTAGAGAAATGAACCCTCTTTTCCTTATCTGTCACTGAAGAGCCCTATTTTATACATAGCCATCAGGAAAAAGCAGTTCCGGGTATTTTCTCCTGTGAAACGTTATGTTGTGCTTTGTCTGTTCCTCAGAAATATTAGCAATGAGAACAGGTTGTGTGACAGCTCAAGGTCATATGTTCCCAGCAGCAATTTAAGATTAGATAGTATCTGGGGAATAATTATTATCCTGATGAGCTTGACTCTTCTACCTGCGAATATCTACTTTAATCTTCTTAATAGCCTTCTGGTATTAACTATATGAAGAAGAAAGACCAAAGAAAATCAGATACGGCAAATTGTTTTGGTCTATTTTGCATTTTTGCGCTAATGTTTTGGTGCAACAGCTTTGAAGAGGTGGTGTCTTTAAATATTCCCCGAATTCTCTTGGAAACTGAAAGGTGACTTTCATGTGTTACACACTCCCTGTAAACAGATCTGACAGGACTTAATATTAACCAACTATCAGCAACCTCTAAGACCTTTTTGTTGCTATAACACCTATTACTGTGGAAACTTTCTATTAGTTTCTAGAAGATGGATGAAAGCAGAATATACTGAAGATTTTTCATCACAAATTTCTGCAGAAAATAAATTATTGATAATGACAAACTTATCTGATCTAAATTAAATTGTCTTTACAGACCAAATTATACAATGTAGGAAATTAATTCTTTCTTTTAATCCGACATTCTTTTTATTTTTGTCATTTCAAGCTTTCTAGTCAAAATATATGTGTGAAGGGTCTTTGGGCCATTTAAAACGCCACAGCTTTTGATCCTCACTTTGCAATCAAGACAGAGTTCCTCTATTGTGAGGATAGAGAGGCTGTATTTATCTAGCTAGAGTCAATATGAAACTGAGGCTTCCATATTTCCCTTGCTTTGCCTTGCCTTCCCTTCCCTCTTCTGCTTCTTTTCCCATTCTCAGTGATTCAAGATTTTTATGCGCCAAATACTACTGAAAAACATTTAACATTCCCCAGTCTATGTAATGAAGTGTGTCCACTCTACAGGCCATACAGACAATCTAAATGGGATGTAAATCGAAAGTGTGATTCTTAGTCACTGCCCTGCCCCATCCTGAATCAGAAAGAGAGCATGGAGGGTAGAGCCTGAGGTTGATAGGTACCCATCTGGCCTTTAGACATCTGCTACAAAGACCAGTTATTAAGTTTGCTTTCAGAAAACAAACAAAACGAGTATTTTTTGGTTACTTCAATTGCATTTGATCCTGCAGAGTTTTACTCTTGTTACATAGCCATCTACCCTTCCGGTTTTTGCTATTTTTCGAGATGCTTAGCAGACCCTTGATTCTGGGACTTGCTAAGAACAGCTGAGGTTTCAACTGTTACTTTGCTGATCCATTTAAAGCAATTTCAGGTGCACACACACACAGAGCTATGAGGTGAGTAAGCCTGCCAGGTTCAGCAAGACACCTGACTGTTGTCTCCTTATTTTCACTTGTAGGTTTTATATAACATCTTCATCGCCTTCACCCAGATGCACAGGTACGAAGAAATCGAATCCATTGATGTCTTTGCTGGCTTCGCTCGCTTCTTCGTGGTGGGGCTAGGTGGCATGTTGTTTGGCATTGTCTTCGGATTTGTTTCAGCGTTCATGACTCGATTCACACACAACGTTTCTGCTATTGAACCCCTGCTGGTCTTCATGTTCAGCTACCTGGCATACTTGTCTGCTGAAACCCTTTACATCTCAGGCATTTTGGCGTGAGTACCTCTGATGGCTTTTCAGATGGCCTCTGGAGAGAAGTATTATTACTTTGAGGAGGTGGTTTGCATGAGGTTGGTACAATACAGGCATTTTCAGTCTCTGTCGCAGAGATCTGCAGTGGAAGGCTTCTAAAAGATCTGTAAAATGCAATGCTAACTAGGAAACGCAAACCTACAGTCAGCATAAGTATAGATGTACTATTGAGGAGTGCATATCTGCTCTGAAACTTTTTAGATTACTGCCTATTGGAAAAAACCCTGCAAACTGTGGGTGAAGTGACTAGTACTGCCACAGTCCACCTGCTGCCTCTGGTAAGATCAGCAGAGTGAAAGAACCATTTGATAATAGGTCAGAGTATCTGTATTTATTTCTAAGCAGCATCACCATCAGATTACTAGAGAGATGAAAAGTAATGAGCATGCAAACATAATAAAGAATGTCTAAGTTTTTGCTTTTGTACACAGCTGTGAACATCAGCTCTAACAGACTTTACTGGAATTACTTTACATTTAAACAGCAGCATTGGAACTGACACTGGAAAAAAACAGGCAGCCAAGAACATCAAGTATATATGCATACATATAGTCATGCATATGGATATTGGTGATCATATTTTAATGTGATCAGGACAGACTGATGCTGCTGTAATGCTAGTGACTGCTTCCTGCAGTAAGAGAGCTGAAAGGTCTATTGACCATAGTAAATGAAGTGAGGACGAGTATTGTCCAAATGAAAGAGGGCAGCATCAGGAAAGGAGTCAGAAGAGAAAAGAAGGAGCACGGGTGAAAGTGAGAGACTTTACAAGAAAGCTGCTGGGAGGTGAATTTCAAACATAATACTGATTTTCAAACAAATAATGAATAATGAATTTCAAACAAAGAGCTCCTGAGCCAGGTAAGGAAATGGGAACCTGATGATAGTAAATTCTCCAGCTGGTGTTGGTGGCTGCTGCGGGCTCAGTGCCTAGCTGTTGGGTGGCATCAGCCTTGAATGCCCTGTGTTGGCTCTGAGCTTGCATGCTAGGTCTTGTGGGCACTGGTGATCCAGAAAGGAGTCCCCTTTACTGAGGACAAACCAGTTTAAACCTAACAAATACAAGCGTGTGGCTGCTGATGTTCAGACAGGTGCATTTACTCACCTTCACTTGTCAAACCTTGATTTCATGGAACCATAGAATCATAGAATACTTCAGATTGGAAGGGACCTTTGAAGGTTGTCTAGTCCAGGGGCAATGACCAGGGGCATCTTCAACTAGATCAGATTGATCAGAGCTCCACCCAGGCTGACCTTGAATGTTTCCACAGATGGGGCATCTACAGCCTCTCTGAGCAACCTGCTCCAGTGTTTTACCACCTTCATTGTAAAAGATTTCTTCCTTGTGTCTAGTCTAAATCTACTAAAATCTTTTAGTTTAAAACCATTACCCCTTATCCTGTTGCTACAGGGCCTATTAAAATGTTTGTCCCCATCTTGTTTATAAGCACCCTTTAAGTGTTGAAAAGCTGCAATAAGGTCTTCTCAGAGACTTCTCCAGAACGAATAACCCCAATTTGTTCAGCTTCAGAGTAGAATCAGCTCTGTAAAAACAGCCTTTGTAGGATGGCCCTGGGCAATATTTGAATATTTAGCCATATTAAATAAGTAGTTAGACAGGATATATGTTTTCCTGAGCAATGAGATAAAGAAGATGACTCTTGTACTGTGTTTTGCATATCCAGCACATTTGCTGTGATTGAGATAACTAACAACTTTAATTGAGCAGAGTTAGACCTAGCATGTAGTGAACACTCATACCATATGGACCCTTTCCTACCTGCACTGCCCAAAGTACTGCTTCCCTGCCTATTTGTTACACTAAACTACATGGGTCTTTATTTCTTTTGCTTCATATTTTCATTAGAGTGCTGAAATTATTAGTAATAAAAGAATGTTAATATAATTTATTATTCTTACTGCTTCATTAAGGAAATTATTGCTTGTTTTAGGGATGGGAACTTATTGTCACCCTTCTGAATTATTGAGGAAATCATTAATTTTTCACTTGGGTCATGAAAGTCTATTATGCATGTGCCTCTGAAAGTCAACAGTATTAAACATTAATTCCTAATGGCCTTCTCTTAGAGTGTCCTTGGACCTGCTAAATGTCTCAGCTTCATGAAAATACCCTTGAGATTTCTTCAATGGAAATTAAATGAGCAGAAGCTAGATGAAGGGTTATTTAATGACCAGTCAGCATTCTCTGAATTCACAAGTTTGGAAGAATATAATCAGAAGAAGCCCCCAAAGACTAAAATACTATCAGTCGAAACTAGATAGATGATGGACTATGTTACTAGCATAGCACTCAATCTATTTATTACGTATGACTATGGAAAATAAAGGGGAAAGAGGAAACCTCCTTTAGTAGGGCTGCCCAAATACTACTCCTCCAGGCAATTAATATTAGCAATTGTGTCAGGTGACTGCTCATGCCTCTGAAGCAGACTCTAGTGTTCATTAACAATGAAGAGGTGAAAAACGTCCTTATGCTTCCTTAGCACATTCCCCACACCCTGAATAAATAAGAGAGGGGAAGGATACATCTATAGGTAACTGAATTTCCTCTTGCTGTACACAGTGGGCTGCTGTGGGTTGAGTCACTGAAACTTATCCTAGCCCTGCTGATCTTGCCAGCTAGCTGGCAGGGAGCCACTGGAAGCATAGGACTATTACCATGTCTTACCACCAACAACCACCTCAAAGAACAAGATCACTGAGAGGTTGGTTATATCCTTCTAAACATAGGCTAGTACAAAACTGACTTGTCCTTTGTTTGAGACTCAAATATTTGGTGCTTGGTGGCTTGTGTGTTAAGCATTCAGGATATAATGGACTTTGAACTGAAACGTGATACCCTCGCTTCCTCATCTGGAAGGCTGACTGGTTTGCTTCCTTTTTCCTGTATGTAAAATGGATTTGTGAAGTTGAATGAAGATGCTCTTCTATCTAAGGAAATAGCTAACGTTACTAAAGAAATAAAAAGCTTCTTGATATTAGGAAGGTCAAGGACTGGTAATGGAGAGTGCAGATAATGAAAGCTGAAGTTGTTCTTAAATGAAAGAAAAAGCCAGGTTGTGGCTGATCTTGATGTTTTCCCTGGTACAGGATGACATCATGTGCAGTGACAATGAAAAAATATGTGGAGGAGAACGTTTCCCAGAATTCCTATACTACGATAAAATATTTCATGAAGATGCTGAGCAGCGTCAGCGAGACCCTGATTTTTGTATTCATGGGAGTTTCTACAGTGGGGAAAAACCATGAGTGGAACTGGGCCTTCATTTGCTTCACCCTGCTCTTCTGCCTCATTTGGCGGACACTGAGTAAGTCAGCTTTTGCAGGCAACCTTCTGTGCACTTCTGAGAGAAACCCTTTGGTGCAAAGGTATGTTAGAAAAGCCTGTGCAGACTGGCATAACCAGTTTAATAACAAATTTATTAGGCTTATTTTACTGAGAAGTTAATTTCACAAATCTACACATGAGAAATAGGGGAATGGGGGGGAACCCAAGCAAATAGGGGTCTGTTTCAGATGTGTTGCCTATGAATTATGCCATCCTTTTTGAACCTGAAGACTTTATTTTGCATCACATTAAGTTACAGATTCTGCAAGAGAAAACAAACACATGTACGACTGGAGAAGTGATGAATTAAATCATGCCTTACTCAGCCACTGTTATTTGTCACTTTAATTAAAAATATGAGTGAACAGTGCTTTCATAATGAAAGGTGTAAAGATGCTTTGGAAGTAGTACACGTGAGAAGGCCAAAAATACAATTGTGCAGGCAACCTTATTTCTGACATTTTTTAACTTCTGAGTACCTGAACTGGCCATCTTAATAGTTTTGGGTGGGGTTTTTGGTTGGTTGGGTTTTATTTTTCTGGGGGGAGGGGGGAGGGGAGGGTGTGTGTGTGTGTTTATTTTTTGTTGTTGTTGTTTTTTTTTTTTTTTTGTTTTGTTTTGTTTTGGGTTGCCTTTTATTTTTTTTCCCCCAGCATTTTTTTTTCAGAACAATTTATATTTTTAAAGAAAATGAGAAATCCAAACATTCCATCGGGTGGCCTTGGAGGATATATTCTGAGCACTGACATTCAGGCATCTACCTTGGGTAACTAAGCTAGTAGGTTAGTTCCCCCGTTTCATTTCCAGTCGAAGGAGGCCCTTCTCAGGCATCCTGTGGGGCAGAAATCTACATTGGTCATCTGTCACCACCTCCTCCAGCCTTCAGGCCTTGTCTATATTGCCTTTACATACAGGCTTTAGCTGTTTAGGCTTGGAGTCTAGTAAGCAGCTCTCCAGAAAAGGACCTGGCCTGGTAGATAACAGGTTGAACACAAGTCACAATTCTGCTCTTGTGACAAAGAAGACAAACAGCGTTCTGGGCTACATTAGCAAGTGTGTAGCCAGCAGGTCCAGGGAAGTGTTTCTCCTCATCTCTTCAGCACTGGTGGAAATGTGTGTTTCCAGGGCAGTCTCTCCAGTTCTGGGTTCCCCAGTGTAGGAAGGACACAGAAGTTCTGGATCAAGTTCCGTAGAGGTCACCAACCTAGTCAGAGGCTGGAGCACTGGATATACAGGGAGAGTTTGCGAGCGCTGAGTCTATGCAGCCTGAGGAAGATATAGCACAGGAGAGACATTACGTCCTACAAGTGCCCAGTCAGAGGAGAGAGAGAACATGGAGACAGACACTTCTCAGAGGTGCACAGCAACAGGACAAGAAGGAACAGACACAAGCTGGAACATGGAAGCTCAGAATAGACAGTAGAAAGCCATTTCTTAACATGAGGCTGATCCAGTATTGCAACAGTGGTCCAGCTCTCTATTTTTGAAAGCTTTCAAGACTTGACTGAAACTTTGAACAACCTGATCTGATTAGCTCTGCCTTGATAAGGACTTTGACTAGATGACCTTCAGAGGTCCTTTCCAGCCTACAGTACTCTAAGTCTAACATTTGGGACCAGCTAGGGGTTGGCATCAAACACCTGAGGTTAAGGTGCTCTTGCTTGAATCTCTCCGGTGGCTTATCCCTTCAGACAAGAGGAATACCAGAGCAGAAAAAAGACATTGGTTCAAAACCCATGCACATTTCAAGACCTTTGACTTTTAAGCCTGGGAGCCCTGTAGGAAGGCATTTAACACAAGGGAGAAGAAAGAGGAAACCTGTGAGGGTTCAGGTACATGCATCTGATCAGCTCTATTATATAGGGATAACACAAGTACTCAGTGATAAAGGCAATATAATTCCTGTGGGCTGACAGCAAAATAAAGTAACTAAGTATTTTCTTGCTAATCCTGGACCAAGCATGGCCTCAGTTTTTAAAGGCTTATTTTCAGAGTCCATTTTGGAACATCCATCCAACCAAGACAGAAAAAGTGCTCTCCTGATGCAAAAGCTATTTTGCTTCTGCATGTCCATCCTGCTCTCAAACAGCAAGGGGAGTGCTAGAGCTTTCCAGAGGATGGCTGAAATATTTTCTGCTAAATTTGTTTGCTAAAATGATTACATCAATTTGCTTGAAGCTTGAGTAAAATAAAGAGAATTGGCCTGAGGGTGATACTTTACATACGTAGCTTCAGTTTGAGTAGCTGATCTCTAACATAGCTATAAGTAGCCAAAAAAGGTCTTATATAAAGTGGTATCCAGGAACCTGCATGAAAGGATACTGCTATTGGCCTTACCTATAATAGTGCACTGAGTTTATCAGTGAAAGCTGTGTAAGATAATACCAGTAATTATTAGCAATTGTCAGCTTTTACTTCACTAATTTAACAGTTTCCACATAAAACAGGATACATGTTTCTTATGGGAGACAAAGATTAAATCAAGCAGATTGCTAAATATACACTATAAAGAAAAGCAGGAGTCCTTACACAGCCGCAGGCTCTCTGATTAATTTAACTTTCATTACAAACAAAATTAAATTTGAGAAATAAACACAGAATTAGAGACACAATAAGCTAGAGGATTAAAAATTAAAATGCTATTACTCTGCCTTTCAGTGAACCTGTCCACAGGACTTGTTGGTAAAGCACTGCTCAAACACTTTGGGCAGACACTGTGCAGAAAGCAGGAAACACTGCAAGGGAAGGCACAGAAAAAGCTCTCATCCAGTGGATTGTCTTATCTCAAGAACACTTCAGAAAAGAAGTGTGCATCATAAATATAGAAAGTAAATATTTTCCCCTAATCTCACTTTAAACTGTATAAATGAATTTAAATCTCAAAGCAGGTAGTAACCATGGTCTTTTCTAGGAGATTTTTTAACACAAACCAGGTTATCAAAGAGAAGACACAAGAACCCAAAACTGAAAAGACTGCCAACAGCTGAGTGAGCCAAGATGTCGTTTTGCTTCAAGTATTCTCCTTTTCACCTTGGTTAATAATAGGTTGTTGTTGCTTTTTTTTTTTAACCTTCCTAGGTGTATTTGCTCTCTTCTACATCAGCAACAAGTTCCGAACATATCCCTTCACTTTCAAAGACCAACTCATTATTTCCTACAGTGGCCTTCGAGGAGCCAGCAGCTTCTCTCTTGCATTCTTACTTCCAGTGAATCTCTTCCCAAGAAAAAAATTGTTCATTACCGCTACTCTTGTAGTTATATATTTCACTGTGTTCATCCAAGTAAGTGTATTTCTTAATGGATTGCTTTAATGTAATAGGGGTGACTGAAAGCTTCATAGTGAAGATTGCATTGCATTTCCTCTTAAATCATATTTTATGGCCAGATTTAGAACTGCAATGTGTAATTACTCTTTCAGGGCTTTCTGGTTATTATTAAATAACTTTTTGAGAAGGTTGGCATTGAAAACCTGTATTTTCAAGGAAAGGAGCATTTTGTGTCCAAAATCTCTTATGTTCACTGCAGATGTGCTTCCTAATGCTTCCAAACAAAGAAGCATTTCGACTTTACACTTCAGCACAGAATTATTATCTGTTAGCAGTGTACCTCAAACTGAACAGAAAACAGTATGCCTGTTCTATGAAGGATTTTGATTTTTTTCCTTTTATCTTCATTCATCTTGGTGACCAAATGGGAACATTTAAAAAGCCTTTGTAAAAGAATATTGAAAAATGAAAAGAATAATTCAGATTTCTAAGAATAGCTGGCTACTGCAGATGTTTGGGCTGTTCTGCTTGGCTTACACTGCTATATCTGGAAGAACTGGATCTTCTGGAAGTCTTGCATCCCATGTTGTGTATTTTCCTGTACCCAAATCTCTGATAATCTAGGGCGCCAATGGGGCACTATGCACTTGTGGTTAGATTCCACCAGAATGTTTCAGAAAGAAAAAAAAGATTTGTTTCTGTTTCCCCTTTTAAAATGCTATTCAGTAGCAGTGCATTAAAGAACTGGAAAGAGCTGAAAATAATGTTGAAGTTAAAGAAAACACCTGAAGTATTTAATTCTGAGCATGCCGAAGTAAGAGATTTCAAGATTGTAAGAACTTCACAAAGATAACGTTTTCTTTCAAGTGAGCGCTATTTTGAAGGCTGGCAAGGAGTTAAAACATGTCAATAAATACAATCTTGATTACAAAAACACTGGTGCATAATTTTTTAAAAGTTTTTAAGTTTTAAAGCTCTTTTGTAGCTCTCCATACAATTAATATGTCTAATACACAGCTTTCCTAATTGCTTAAAATGAAATCTTTTTGCTTTCCTTCTGTTTTTTTTCCTAAAGGATAATTAACATTTCAACTCATTGTTCCAAATGCAGGGAGTCACAATAGGACCACTGGTCAGATATCTAGATGTGAAAAAGACCAACAAAAAGGAGTCTATCAATGAAGAGATTCATGTGAGAGTAAGTCTTTTATATCAGTAGCTGGTATCCTAAAAAGAAGAGAAAGGGTATTCCAAAAGAGCTGGACAGATGGAGGCATTTGGTAGCACTGGCATTTGGTGAATTTGGAGACTGAATGCTTTTATCAAGATTTGGAGGAAAACCGTAGGCATAATTTTCTAAACTATATTTCATTCATATTTATAGTAACTATCATATTATAATATTATACCACAAGTGTCATGGTGTAGCAGGACCCTTACTTCTTGACACTTGTGACCATGACAGAAACATGAAGGCCACATTTACAAAATGCACTCACCATCCTTCCCAGCTAGATTTGTCAAACACCTTGTTGCCATCTTTTGACTGTTTCTGGGTACACACTGATCCCTTAAAAGTCTTTAATAAAGTTTTATTGAACTGAAATGAGTTGAACCATTGGTCTGCAAATTTAGTTTCAAGTTATTCTGAGTAATGGTCTTCTCCCCTCTCAAACATTTACTTTAGCTCCCTAATTAACATTATAAGAAATTACAGAAAGCTGCTTAAACTGACTTAACAGTACGCAGCTGTACATGGTTTCATTTTCATTCTCACAATAGGGAATATATTTGAAATTAACAGAAACACTGTGCCTTAAAATTACACACATGCAGAGGTATTAGAATTAGAGCATCTCAACTGGTTTGAATTTGAAGTACATTTAATTCTTATTATTTCAACCCTTACACTTAAGCTTGAAATGAATTTATGTTTAAAAGCACCCCTTGTAACAGTATGTATGTATGCATTTGCTATATTTCTGTCTGTTTCTGTAATGCTAGGAACACACAAAAGATGACTGAAAATCCTGCTAGTTATCTGTGATGAACTTGTGAGTCTCATGACAATTTTCAAAAGTCTCAGAGGACTTGTCAGACAAGGCAAAGTTAAGGTGTGTGGTACCTGGCCCTGTGCCCCTCTCAGGGAGATCACACATGCGGAAGGGAAACTGGATAGACAGAACCAAGAATTTAGGTTTTGGTCTCAGTAAACACAGAGGACCAGGCAATTTGGACGCTCAGTATCATCTTCCTTTACTTGGGCCTATATGTTGCTGAGTGATGGTGAGATGATAGCAGACTGACAGACTTGCCTCCATCAAAATATTGCCCCTGCAGCCAAGCATAAGAGCTGCCACAATGGTATCTTTGCCTTGATTTCTAGAGAAATGTAGATGCTTTTAGAATTAACTCACACCCTCCAATAAAAAAATCTCAGATCCTGTCAACAATTACATATTTGAGGTAACATTATTTTACCGTAATGGCCACATAAATTTTTCCATGTTTGTTTCTCTAGTTGATGGATCATTTGAAGGCTGGTATTGAAGACATATGTGGACACTGGAGTCATTATCAGCTGAGAGATAAGTAAGCATCTCTTACTGCAGCCTACTGTAATAAAATAACATATCTATCATGTAAAATACAATAGGTTAATAGAATAAGAAATCAATCTTGTGCCCCGTGAAGCTAAAATAGCATGAAAATATTGGAGACACGTGCAATATCTCTTTTTAAAAAGTGAACTCCTGAATGAGCATTATCTCTTGGAAGTGAAGTGCTCACATATTGCCTGCTAAATTACTTCTGCACAAATAAGCAGAAAATAAGCCTTCTGAAAGAAAAGCATAGCATGGGAACTCATTCTGCACACATCAGCCTGTGCACATAGATTTGGCATAAATCTTAGATCCATGGCAGAGCTCCTTTAGGTCTGGATTTAGAACAGAAGCTACATAAGGTGTCAGTCCTTCAGTGACTTTTGCTGTAAGCTTCTGAAGCAAATATAACCCTGTCTTAGTGAGTACAGATTCAATAACAGTTACCTGTCCTTACCAGACTTCACATTCAGTAATACTTAAAATAAGAGTACTGAAGGGAATGGTTAAATTTAGATATTGGGTAGCATAAGCAGATACTCTCAAGCTAGTCTTAACTCAGAAACACAGGACCTGCCTTGTGTTTTCTAGGAACAGGATGAAGTGATTTTTACAAAGCTTGGCACTGTCCAGGAGTGATGGGCCTGCCATTCTGAGCTGCTTTTCCCTTTACCTTTTCCTTAAGGGAGCACTGTGAACACGCTGGCCATCATTGTAGCATGTGAAGGGAAGTGTGGGAGACACTAATCTTCCTTTCACAGAGACATCATGATGTTGTGGGCTAAAAGTTATTCCTAGTTATCCTAGTTATGCCTAGAGCTCTGTGCTGGATTCCTCTGTCTCACTTTTCAGCACTGGACCCCAGTAATCAGCAGAGGGGTCTGTTGGGACTCCATTTATGACTGGCTCTCTCCCTGTGGAAGTCAAGAATTAAAAGTGGGAAGAAGGTGGCTAGTTTGCATCTGGTTCTTGTCCCAGTGAGGAGTAAGCATGTAATATGCTAGGGCACATACCTGGACACAGAAGCTAAAATGTCCTTTTGTCTCTCACAGTACAGATCGAGCTTTAGGACATCTGCTGGGATCACACTGTGCAGTCAATAAGATAAACAAATACCAGTTGGAACAGTAATTCCATTGGAATAGCTGCATTTACTCACGACTGTGAGAAAATGTTATCCCCTTCTCTCACACCTACCCAACAGCTGTGAAGAGAGTATTTTGTCTAAACTAGCCATAAAAACGGAATTTCAGTTCAGGGACAGATTCAAAAAAACACTGTGTATATGAAGGCATTTAATGGAAGAAGATTGTATTAAAAGGTAATTCCCTAGATGTTTCTACTCAGCTTTAAAGAGGGCTAGCATACGTGTATCAGAATTAATTACTTAGGTGATGACACTCCAGGAGGCTTTCTGTAACATAGAAGAACATAAAGAAGAACAGAGGTCCCAGTGGAAATGTTTGTGTACCTATCTCTGCTATTATGTATAAAAACTAGCCTTTGTTAAGAAAAAAATGTATAAACTCTCTAGTGTTTTCCATAGCATTGTGGACCACATTACCTTGCTGTGGTAAACTGTAGCTTTGAAAGAAACGTATAAGAAGATCCGCTGCTGTTCTATTAAATGCCTGCCTGAAAGCACATACCTGTTCCAAAGCCACACACAACATATTCACATTCAAATTTTGCCACACATTAGTGATATTTTACAATCTGCAGCATGCAAGCACATAGTATTTTGTGGGCCATTCAATCTCTCTGGTATTCAGAATACAAAGAACTGTATTTTCTCTGCTGTAATTGTCAGGAGACAAAATTATCAGCAACATAATGGACCCAAACTACTGTAACTGCTGGGCCATTTAAAGCCTCATTGGTGGCTGGCTGAATAGGCCAGGATTGCTGTAGGAGCAGCTGCTGCTGTTATGCCCTACCAGAATACAACATTTGTACAAAAGCGGGGAGACTGTCCATATTCTTTTCCAACAAATGTGGCGGTGTTACATGCAAACACGCACCCAGCCTCTTTTTGCTCTGATTGCAGCTTGTTTCTTTTCTTTTGTCTGGTGGGCTTTGCAATCTCTGTGGACCAGCAGAACATGCCAAATGTCCCTCTAAAGGTCTCCACTCACTAGGCCTTCAGGAGTCCACAGGTGCCTCCAATTTGGATTCAGCTTCCACCACTGAATTATATATGTGTGCATTTGAATGAAAGTCAGCTTGTGCCCCAAAAATACCCCCCCCCCATTTCATTTTTCGACACTTTCATCTTAATATCTATCTCTTTTGCAGATTTAAGAAGATTGATAATAAGTATTTGAAGAAAATCTTAATTCGGGAACACCAGCCCAAATCCAGCATTGTGTCATTGTATAAAAAGATGGAGATAAAACTGGCCATTGAGATGGCTGAGAGTAGCATGAAACTTTCAGAAACACCTGCAGCTTCTTCACAGTGAGTACTGACTTCCTGATCCCTTTTTAGCGTAGGTGCAGGAAGGACGGTGACAAAAATGAGGAAATACCCAAGGTATTTTATGCCTTAATCAGAAATATATAGCGAAAAAAATATAGTTACTAAAAGAGAAGTTGCTGTTTTGTGCTGATAATTTGGTGTTCATCATATTTGCACTTTGGCTTTTTATTTGCAGAGTGAAAATTAAAACCAGGGACATTTTTTCTGTTTCTCTTTAATGATGGGCAGTTCTGAAGAGGAATCATGAGTCAGGTGCAGAAGCTGCTTTGCTGCTTTACATCACAGCAGTGGTTCAAGGTGGCTGTATTTGTCACCAGCTGGCCAGTGGGTTTTGGTCATCAGTGGTAGGTGATGAGAGACCTGCAGGAGAGCTTGGAGCCAGCTCCCAACTGTATTATTCCTATCTCAGATTTTTGTTAAAAGCAGATTGCCTTGTAACATTTGCAATTATTCAGTTGCAAAACTTCAGTTTGCAGTCCTTCAAACTGTCTTGTCCTATTTTGGAAATTCCTTGCAAAATTTGTCCAATTAAATCCTGAGGACAGTCCTGCAGAGAAAGACTTGGGGGTACTAGCGGATTAAAAGCTGGATATGTACCCGGCAACATAAACTCGCAGCCCATAAAGTCAACCATACATATCCTAGGCTGCATCAAAAGAAGCATGATCAGTAGGCCAAGGTAGGTGATTCTGCCCCTCTACTCTGCTCTGATGGGACCACAGCTAGAGTACTATGTTCAGCTCTGGGGCACTCAGAACAGGAAAGACATGGACCTGTTGGAGAGCATCCACAAAAATGATCAGAGAAATGGAGCACTGTCCTGTGAGGAAAGGCTGAGAGAGTTGGGGTTGTTCAGCCTGGAGAAGAGAAGGCTCTGGGGAGACCTGACTGTGGCCTTCCAATACCTAAAGCAAGCTTGTAAGAAAGATGGGAACAGAGATTTAATAGGCCATGTAGCAATAGAACAGGAGGTAATAGTTTTAAACTCAAAGAGGGTAGATTTAGACTAGATATAAGGAAGATATTTTTTTTTGAGGGTGGTGAAACACTGGGGAAAGTTGCCTAGAGATGTGGTAGATGCACCATCCTTGGAAACATTCAAGGTCAGGCTGGATGGGGTTCTGAGCAACCTGATCTAGTTGAAGATGTCCCTGCAGATTAAAACTTGGCATCTAACAGATGTTCTTTGCTGAACAGTTGGTATTAAAAAGATTGTTTGTCTGTCAGGCTCCTTTCTGTCTGCTGTATTCCCTTAACTGTTCTGAGCCAAGACAAAATGTGCAAGTTTGTTAGACAATCTATGGCAATCAAACCATATTTCTCTTATTTTCTTGAGTGAAAGAGAAAATAAGACAAAATGCTTCAGTATAGTTCAGAAATTCTCTCCTGAGCTGAGAATTTAGATTGAAAAATATTCTATGATAAAGAGCTGATAATGATAGACTAATTTTTGCTGTCTCTACTCTGGCTGTAATTGAATTTTGCTGTGCATCACCTCTGATGCACAGGTTTTCCTGCTGAGACAGCCCTTTTAAAACTGAAAACTTCAAAAGAAACAAGTGCAGCCTGTGGCAGAGAAGCATGATTCTTAAGGACTGTGAGAGTGTTCTAGGAGAATACATGTTTTCCCAGCTCTGTTCACTGATAGGTTTGAGCACTGGAAGAGACATGGTAGTGAGCTAGTTGTTGGATCTTCGGTCTGAGCCAATGCAGCAGTTCTTTTCATTCTCCTGACCCATGCGGTGAGCCTGCTTAAGACTAAAAGGTTTCTAAGTGCATTTGTAAATTGCTTGATAGTTATCAATGAAACAGCTTGTACCTAATGTCTCTGACTTCAGTGAGGATACACAAATCTGGCTGTAAGCAAGTGGAGATTTGAAATCAAATTCCAATGTATAGCATGTAAAACAATATTTGCAGTGCCAGGGCAGTGCCCTCTGGCACACTCTCTCACAGAGTAGTACTCTCTCACTAGCACTTTTGATCAGTTCTGCAACCTTTAGGCACATGAGGGGAAACGCTCTGCAACAATCAAAGTGGATCACCATCTTAGTGAATTAGAATTATTCTCAGAAATTGCATTCATGCTGGTGTAATTCCTGCAGGTGGAGAAGGTGTACAATATGCAGTGTTTCCAGTGGAGAAATTTGCCCATGGACTGCGCAACAAAGAATTCACATTTGAATGAAAATAGAGCATTTTGTCACAGTGTTTTGTAGAATGTAAGCCCTAGAAATAACAACAGAAATTGCAAAAGCAGTGCTGAGCAGATATTATCAAAACTGTTTGTACGGCTGTTTCTTGGAGGAAATATGCCCATTACACAGAGAGATGGCTTGATGCTTAGCTTACTTACTGCTGGCTTCATATTGCTGCAATACTGACTTTGGCAAGAGTAAATCTTAGAATGTATAAATACAGTGCAGGTCAAAATCAAGTGCCATGTTGTCATTTGTGGTGATGCAGTTCTGCAAGGACTGTGCCCTATGAATGTTACTTCCTTCACAGGACTAGTGAAGATTGGTGGAGACTTCACAAAGTTCAAGATTTTAGATATAACAGATACAAAATAATCTTACAAGGTTTGTGGAAGGCATTTTGTTTCCTCCATGAGTCAGCTGTCTACAGACGTAAAGAAGAGATACTGCCGTGGTACTCATTACAGAGAGACAGTCAGTTTTCATGGCGTACAATAATTTCTTTACTTTCTTCACAAGTACATTTCCTGTACTGTGTTTTGTTGTAACATGCTGGAATTTTCACTAAGAACAAAGAAATTGTTTCAATAAGGATTGCTTGGTGGGTTTGGTAACCTACCAAACCTGTTTGGGGCTTTTTTTTTTTTTTTTTTTTAAGTTCTCTTTAAATGCACTGTACATTGCAAAATGCAAAAGCAATCTGTTCCTCGCACCTGTGCATTGTAGGTTGATATTAAATTCCATGAAAATAGTGCATGTTTTCAATTTATGCTTCAGAACAATACAGACAATCTTCCAACTGTTTGTTCTCTTGCTATCCCAGCTCAGCTGAAATTCAGGGAATTCTAGTGTGAGGTGTCCCTGCCCATGGCAGGGGGGTTGGAACTAGATGATCTTGAGGTCCTTTCCAACCCTAACTATTCTATGATTCTATGATTTATTCTATTTAAGTTACTTTAAGAACGAAATTATGAGCCTTTAAATGACTGAAGTGGCCACTTCTGTGCTGGCGTATGGAAGGTCAGGTATGTAACTGGAAAGGTAAAGAGATGATCTGATGCCTTCCTAGCGGAGTTCTGCTTTCCCCTACTTAGCTGCTCTCCCCCATTTATTCCCAACTGTAAGGTATATGGACCCTGTGGAGATTTTCACTGAAGTGCAGACCAGAGAGACAATTAATCTGTATGATGTCAAAGCTGCTTGCATCAACTATGTCAGTTCAGTTTGCACGACACAAATGAGTAAAGCCTGCATTTTATAGACAACTACTCACTGGCAGGCTAGATTGCCATTAGTCCTCAGGGGCTGGGTCTGTGTTTGCTTTCCCAGGTGTACCTCGCATCTCTCTGTTGTCCAAAGAGACTGGTTTCCATGATGTGGGAAGTAGCATATATGGACTGTCCCACAGCCTGCAACACACCAGGTGCATTACACCTAAGCCTGGAAACTTGGTAGTATCCTTGGATCCTCTCAGTGTTATTCCTGAGAGCTGAAAGCAAGTGAAAACCCAACCAACCAATCAACCCACCCAGCTGGCCTGGAATTGGGTGGTGGTGTTGGGCTTTCTTCCCTGCTGGTAAATACCTAACTTTGTTGTGCTGTTGAGAATTGATAAATACCAATTAAACATTTGTTGGGAATGACTCATTAGGGCCAGGATAAGATTTCTGGTCTCAGAAAGTGAGTCCTATTCACTCACTTTGGCTTTTCAATAGCACAAAAACAGTGGTAATCTTGTTAAACTAGTGGCCATTTCAAATCCCAACCTTTTTCCTATGTTTACAGCATAAACTCATTTTAGTTTGAATCTATCTTCCTCTGTTTTAACTTTTGTTAAAAGTTTTTGATTTATTGCAGAGAGAGTAAAAAGTAAATGCACACAAAGCTTTGATGATACTGTACATTGATCATAATCCATCCTTTAACTGCACAGTTTTACAGATGACACTCTAAGGACATCACTTAACTGAGAACAAAGAGTTGAAATTTCATTTTTTTAAAAAAAGAAGTCAAGAAAGCAAATGGAGAAAGGAAAAAAAATAAAAACAAAACACAGAAACAAGAGGAACACAGACTGATTCATTCTGAATGATCACTATCTAATTCCCTTTGTTTTCTTGGGAACTGAGCTGTATGCTACTCTCACACATACCGATCTATTTAGCAGAACCCTCACAGTAGCCCTCCTCCATTGTTTTGGTAGTGAAAAAGCCAGGCACCTAAAAGTGACTTGAGCTTCTTGTGACAGTTTGTTAAAAATACAAAGATGACTATCTTTTAGGTAGTTCTTTCATTTGAAATGGAGATTCAGGCTCAGTAGCAAGGAAACCCTACATGTTCCCCTCACCACAGGGTGGGTGTCTTGTGCTCTTTCATCAGCATGGGTTTTAGTTCTTCAGTATCCACTGCACTTTCTCAAATGAGTTAAAACAAGTAGGTCTGCAGGGCCCAGACTGCTAGACCGTGCTGAAGAATGTATTCAGACAGAGGAGGAAACTTGCAGTGCCTTCCTGAATGTACTGCTGGTTGTTGCCCAATCTAATCCTTAAATACAAACTTCCTCACGAAGCTTCAAGGAAAAAAGGAAAAAAAAAAAAGAAAAAAGAGAGTTTCTGCTACCAGCTGTATGAAGGTTTAGGGCCCATTCTGACTACCCAGTATACTGATAAAACCCAGGACAGAGCAAAATATGACATTTTTTATTAATCTTTGAGAGATTTTGTGGTGTCACTGGTCACGAAGAGGCTGAAGAGTCTTGTGTTCTGGTACTAAAAACAGATCATGAATGTGAATAGTATTTAATCAACTCACTAATGTAATATTTAAACTCCTCTTTTATTTACAGGAATGGTAGAAATCGGTGTGTGGGTAGGCTCTCCCACGCAGAAATGAAGGCCATGAGAGACGTCTTGGCACATAATCTATACCAAGTGCGACAAAGGGTGTGTAAATGACCTGCTATCGCTCACTGTTTGCAGACTGAATGCTCTTGTTTGCCCTCCCCATATCACAGCCACGGTGGGTGGTAGCACCAGGACCAGCCCTGGGGTCAACGCTGGTGGGAGATGTGAGCCCAGTGCCCTGAGGTGCTCCGACCCTAGAGCTGCCCAGGGAAGGGAAGGAGGGGAAGAAGCCCTGGCTTGAGGCACATTCCTGGGTGTAGAGAGAGAAAGCGAGTTTTCTCCATCAGCTGGAGACCCTGGCAACAACATGGAAAGCCAGGAAAATCTGTGACTGGGCTGTAGAGGTCAGGCTTTCCTCACTACACAGCTACCCGTGACTCAGGAACCACCATCTCCAGGCGGCCAAACACTCTGTCCCCACGGCATGCAGGGCCTGTGCAGTGGATGGCTAAGCTGGACCAATGCTGGGCAACCGGCTACTGATGCTGATCAGCCAGCTACCTGATACCCGGCGATGAGTGCAGGCTCTTGTGTGGGGTGGTGGGCTGGGGAGTGGCCAGCAGCAGTGAAGATCCACCCTGTGGAGGTGGATGGACCAGCAGTGGTAAATACTGCATAGCTCAAAGACAGCTGAGAGGCTGGTAAATCCTCCATCTGTATGGGACCAACAGCTTAACCTCGCCACAGGAGAAGAAAGGGGAAAAAATAAATAAACATTTCACCTCCTCTGGAGCTTTGCTTTACACATTTGGGGTTTTTTTCCCCCATAAAATGAGGGTGATAATAACTCAGCAGGCACTTGTTTTGCAGAAATTTGTACTGCCTCTGATGCAGCCAAGTGAATATTGAGTTAGTGAGAGATATTGAGATACTGGACCAGGTCAAGAGAAGGGCAATGAAGCTGATGAAGGGTCTGGAGCATAAGTCTTATGAGCAGCGGCTGAGGGAACTGGGGTTGTTTAGTCTGGAGAAGAGAAGGCTCGAGGAGGGACCTTATCCCTAATCTACAGCTACCTGAATGAAGGATGTAGCAATGCGGAAGTCAGTCTCTTCTGTCACATAACAAGTGCTAGGACGAGAGATAATGACCTCAAGCTGTGCCAGAGGAGGTTTAGATTGGATATTAGGCAAAATTTCTTCACAGAGAGGGCGACGAAGCACTGGAACAGGCTGCCCAGGGAAGTGGTGGAGTCACTGTCCCTGGAATTGTTCGAAAAATGTGTAGATGAGGCCTTTAGTGGTATAGTTTAGTGGTGGACTTGACAGTCCTGGGGTAATGTTGGACTTGATGATCTTGAAGGTCTTTTCCAGCCTACTTGGTTCTATATCTACTTAATCCAATATTGAGCCCAGAATATAGAACTGAGTGCTCTCCTACAGCAATGAGTGGTACAAGATATTTTACATTAACCTCGAAATTATGCAGATAAACACCTCTAACTTGTGTAACACATATTTAAGAGAAAATTCTAGGCCCTGCTCTTTTAAGTGTTCTATTATTAGTATGATATTCATTCTTAATATTGTTTGATTTGCCACAGCTTATTACCTTTATGATATTAATTTCTTATCTTACCAGCAATAATTTGCATATATAGCTGTCTCTTAGATTACTGAAATGAAATCTCTCAAAAATCAATTATAGCAATAACTGTTTGCACCGGTCACTTCCTATGTGGTATTGAGAACTGTGTGCTTTTGGATACGAATGATAGGAAGGAAAACAATACTACTTTCAATATTTCACTTTCCACTCCGAAGGCCTGATAAGGTCTGGCTCCCCAGACCAATTTTACAAGGAGCTTTGCAGGTGTGACAGAGATCAGATTTTGCTTTTTAAGAAGGCTTAATTTTTCTCTTTAAGACAGATAAATATTTCCCTCATTTCACCTGATGCATGCAATAAATTAAAAAGCTTGTCCTAAAACATGCTCTGTTTTAGGGTGATATTAAGGTGTAGTTTGTCCAGGTATGGAAGGAAAATCAGTCTGTGTATCTTATTCTGGAGATGTACTCTTCTTAACTTAGTCTTTTGCTCCTGGGCACATCTGCAACCTGCTACTGGCCCAGTAATATTAGTACTAAGGCTCAAAGGCTTGTTAATCAGCTATCTCTGTCTTGGGACCTGTCTCAGATCTGTAGCTCCCAACTGTGTGACAAGAAAAAGGATGACAAAGGGAGAACAAGCCCAGAGATGTTAATAACCTTGTGTGGGTAGGTATATGTTTCTAGTGCACTTCAAACAGTCAGGAGTCTATGAGAGATGGCATCAAAATGAAGTCCTTGAGGTCTAAGACATACAGCTGTTCTTGTGTTTCCTCCTATCTTGATCTCCAGCAGTGAATTTAGTACGAGGCTGCATTTTTTCATGTGATGCCAAAGAGATCTATGGTGAGTCTATGGCCCCATGATCAATCAGATTGAACAAGGTTTTTAACATTGGAAGAACAAAGAAAATCAGCTGGGTGATTTTCTGTTTCAGGCACCAGCATACAATCGACACAACCTGCCTACCAGTGCAAACGAGAAACAAGCCCAAGAAATCCTCATCCGTCGGCAGCACAGCCTGAGGCAGAGTTGTAGGAAAGGAAACAGCTTACCTTGGGGTAGACCGGTACCTGTTGCATATACTACTGTTTATGTGAAAAATGCCTCTGCTTCTCTGTAAATAAGGAAACAGACACCCATTTTTTATGCTTTTTGTAATAATTAAAATGGATACTTTCCCTAGTGTCCTTAGCATGTTGACAGCAACATATTAATGTACTACCTCTATGCATTGGTCAGAGATCAGCTACTATGGCTGTCAGTAGTAAAATAATGTAATTTGCATTGTTTTGGTATGTGCAAAACAATATAATCACAAAAAGCCAGATGCAAAGCCCTTGACACCTTGCACTGGCTGTTGGCTCTTGATCAGTAAGATTTGTCTGACCAAAGGTAGTCATTGGATAGCATAGACATTTAAAGCTGAGTTGATCACAGTGAGGGAAGAGAAATTAGTTCTTGCTGGGTATATTAACTTTATTTAAAGTTATCACATGAAATAGGAAAGGTGAATCTTAGAAGAACATATTTCTCTCTGCTGACTGTAAAAAAACCTCATAGGGCTATTACATTAGACACTGACATTTTTCACTGGCGTTGACACTGAGTTCAACCATCCAAGCCAAGCATTGTTCTTATTCATTCCTCTCTAAATTGGGCTTTAAAAGTGCAGAGGCACAAAAGAAAAATCATATAGCCATCCCTCTTTACCTTCTCACCAAAGAGGTGCAAATGGCAGACACAATCACAGGCAATGAACACAATTCTGTCTCATATGCAGGTTAACACCGCAGAAGTACGCTACCTCTCCTTGCCTCAGGGCCCCAGACAGCGCACAAGACAAAAAGCCAGACATGTTACTTTTACAGGTAATGGAAATGCTTTCCTCTGTATCCTACTCCAGCACTGAAAGAAACTTGGCCAGTTGCTCAGTGGATTTATCAGTACCAAATAAGGACTCTCAGGGAAGTCCCTGGCCTCTTTAAATGAGCTACACCCTTTTCTCCTTTCTTTTTGATCTGTGTTGTTTACATGGTCATTACTGCAGCAGTTTCTATCTCATCCCAGCACCGCCCAGGTTTCTCTTCCCTGTAGCAGGCTCCTGGATACCCTGTTCTCCCCTTACATCATACACAGGGACTAGTTCATTGTGGTTGGTATAGATTGTGTGGTTGTCTTACCCTGCCCATGGGGCTCATCAGCCCCGTGATGGATTCAGGCACGGGCTCAGGCTCTTTTCTCTGACTGGAGTACTGGGGGCTCTTCTCCTTGTGCCTCAAGGCTCCTCCATGTGGAGATCAGCCTCTAATCACATAACCCAGAAAAAACTCCTGGCAGAGTCTGTCCCCAAGTAGCTGGTCTCTTCTCCCCCTTTCCCAGCTTATTCTCTATGAACATTTCTGTAGTAATACTGGAATTACTGGCTAAAGTTATCAGACAGTCTCATCATATGTACACAGTAAAATGCAGACCCATCCTCAGCTGCACTCTCAAGTAAGAAGTCAGAAGTTAGGGATGGAGCAACATTGAATTGTTTAAGGAAACACAGCAAAACGATGTCACAGAAAATACAGAATTTAAGACACTTGAATATTCATCATTGTCTCTGTCTGTATCTCCCTGACTCCTTTCTGAATTTACTTGTGTGAACCTTTACTTGTGTGAACCTGAGAGGCATTTGTGTTCCTTAGAAATATTCCTTTTCATTTCTAGTAAAATTAGCTTTAGAGATTGAAACCATGCGTTTAATCTTTGTATTTATATCAAAAACTCGGACAACAAGGTTTGTTTCCTGCAGGTGCAAAACTTTTTTCTTCCCTTTCTGTTTTACTACGAAAGAGATGAAAACAGGAGATCTGTGAGGGCAACCATCTTCCTGGGGCTGGGCACTCACACATGGTGGTAGCAGAACAAAAACTCAGAGGATCTGTTCAGAAGAGAAAATAAAATTACTCATGGGGAATTTTTTCTTTTTTCCTTTTTCATGCAATTGATTGATTTCAGTTCTGTTTGTCAGGAAGCCATGGTGGGGGATATATGCCTTCCTAAAGATTCAAATTGTTCTACAGAGCAGCCTCAGACCTAAAAGCATTTCAGATATTTTCAAGTGACCAAATCCTTCTATATCAGACAGGCATATTATTTCAGTGGGGAGAGAGCTAAATCCTGAAACAGTGAATGAAAGTACTTTTTTATTAATACATAGGCCTGAATTTGAGCACTACCTTATGATCTATCCAAATAGATCATATCCAAAGAGGCTTCTTGGTTCAGCTTCTGGCCCCATCCAAAGTTGGTTGTGTAGCATTCACCTTACTTTAAATTGTCTGCAGCAGGAGGAAGCCACCCTAAACTCCTCTCATAAATTGTGTTAGGATGAAATAAACTGCACTTGGAAATTGAGAAGATAAATGTAAGGAATGTAGGAAATTAGAATGACAACCTCGTATATATGCATATGCATCTACAGAGATAAATGCTACCTCTTCTGTCTATGCCTGGAAGCCCTCCTGGACCAAGCATCCTCTAGCAAGCTTAGTTTAGCTCTTATTTATAGCATGTGCAGAAAGTTTAGTAACTAAAACATGAGAAACAATAGATCCTTAAACCACATATCAGCTCCTTCTGCTACTCATACAAATGAATTATTTCTTTGACAATGTATATAATTCTTACTTGGCGGCAGTAATGCTCCCAAAAGGCTAAGTATGAAGGGCTAAAGCCCTTCGCATCTGAGACAACCTATTTTACTGCTTATGGTGTGGTATGCCCACATGGCCTACGAGAAGTAGGTTCTGCTGTTAAACCAGTCTATGCCCGTTTTGTAGAGGTATGTGCTGGTGCATGCATTCTTACTTTGCAACAACTGTGAAGTAAACGTTAGTTTAAAACAATGTAATAGTTATTAAACTGCAATAACTTAACAACTTTTGAATATGTGACTAAGGCCATATATATGTGCTTTAACTGCAGCAGTGTATAGTTTAATTTTACTATTAATAGACCTTTGTGTTTATCTCCCAATGCTTCCTAATTTGTTAAAAGCTGTTTCTTAAATTAACTACAGGTGGCTTTAAGAAGAGTGAAAATGTTCTACGAACTCAACAGAATGAGAAAAACAGTTACTGGCCTACGGCAGGCAAATTTTTATTGTGTACTTGTGGCAAAGCAAGCTGGTAGGAGCAGGTCTGACACACCCAATGTAATCAAAGCACCCTAGAGTCATACTCCTGGTTTCAGGTGAAACTGTTTTCTTACCAGTTGTTAATCACAGATAACTGGTCAACCTGATTTTCAATGCCACTGTAGTTGTCTCTATCACTTTTTTTTCTCTTTTGCTGTGGGTTTCAAAATGCTTTTCAACCATGGTACCAGGTATACTTGCGAAACTTGTAGAAAATTGAAAGCTACATAAAAGAGCACTCTTGCCCTGAGAAGGCATTGAGCAGCTCTGTCAGGCATTAAAAGATAGCTGAATGTGCTTACTTGTTGCGGTTTCAGGGTAGAGGCAAGATCAATAAAATCTTTTGAACATCAGCTTTGGGATAAAAATAATATTTAGGGTTATTCTTAGTTCTCTATATAATAATTATTTAAAATACTGCAGTTCCAGGGTTTAAAACCATAATGCTGTATTGTATTGCGTATCCTTTAACTGTCCTTGCCAATACCATGGTGTTTCTCTATTCTCTTCTTCAAAATATGAATTATTTGGCTATTTTCCTTCAGATCACCACAGAAGTGGCTCTGATGCTGCATTCCCAGTAATGTTCAGACCCCAGCCCCGACTATGGCCACTTGAAGCAAAGCACCACCAGGAAGAGCTGATTCCAATGGCACATTTGGATAGACGAGGACACCCATCCAATCCATCAGGTCGAAGAGGAAATTCAATCAGGCAGCATTGTTTCACCAGAGCAGAAAATCTAGCTCTAATGCCAAAGTCTCAATTCTCTGTGGGAGAAGTAAAGGGATATGAGTCAGAAGAAGAGACAGTAAAAATGGCACCAGCCAAGCCATTAGACATATGAGGAGCACAGAAGAGCAATGTTTGCATCTCTAGGGCTCTCTGTGCACTGCTCCAGAGAAAATAACAAAGCTGCTTTATGAACCAAACCACAATTTTCCTTTTGGGACTAGTGCACTTGTTCTCATATCACTTTCAAATGCTGTATCAAGGTACTTAGTGGCTCAGAGAAGACTCAAATTCTTACATGTTTCTGTCAAGCTTTCTTTCCAACAAAACATTGCAGGAAAGAAGAACGTGACCTTTGTAGGGGTTTAGACATGGATTTAAATGACAATAGTTGGACACATGCAATGCTATGGGTGGAAGCTAATATTGCCTTTGTTCTGCACTATGGCCTGCATCCAGAAGAAAGAAACACTGAAGGACATACTTGGCACATGAGTGCCAAGATTGGTAACTTCAACTTGCTTAGAGCTTTTGACCTCAGAGTAGCTGAGATTTTCCAGGAAAAAGTTAAAAAACAGAAATGCATTTTTAGACACCTAAATGTCACTGAAGATGTCTAAACAAGTACTTGAGTAGAAAGGATTTTTAGCGGACATTTTCAGCACCACCAGAGGAAAAAAATAAAACCCTTTTTCCCCCTTTTTCTCATGTTTGCAGCTTTTGTGTTTAGCAGGCCATAATGCATGCACTGAAATTGTACAAAGCGTTATGAAACTTAAGTTCTGTTTGCATTTCCTTATTGTGCCAGAGAAATGATACAACTTCCTTTTATGAAAGCAATTATTACAAGCGGGTAAGATTTGGCTTTTGTACCGACACTGAATAATCAATGAAATACAGTTCTGTACCTGAAAATCAACAAATAAACCCAGCTTCACCAAAAGAGGAAGTACCTTGCCAGACCTCAATCTTATAGCAAGTTACGTTGACATTTTACAAATCTGTATGAAAACATTATTTTAAGAAAAAGAGTTATCATATAAAATCAGGTCTTAAATTGAAATGTGAGTCACCCACTTGCTGCATGAAATTTAATGAGGCCAAAATTAGTGCCCATGTGATGTGGTCCTTAGGGCATAGAGGTGATGCAGGCTCATGGAGTGAGGTGATGGAGGTCTGGGACCTGCTGCTGCCCTACAGAGTTAGGAGGGGGTGGGATCTCCAAAACTGGCTGCTGGGTGATGTGGACTGGAGGCAGTCCCTGGAGACAGCAATGAAAAGCAAGTGGAAATCCTAGAGGAAGGTGAAGAAGGGATAGTGTCTCATCTTCAAAGGGAGTTCAGGAGACAGATTAAACAGAGGAATTACTGTCAGCTGCAAATTCAGCATTTCCTCTTTAAGAAGATTTAATCAACAGGTGGTGTAGGGGAGCTGAACAGATACAAACTGTGTGAAATGAGGAAGGTTAATTGGATATCTGGAGTGGCATGGAAAGGGACTAGACATACATGACGGAAAAGAAGACTGTGCAATTTGGTCAGGGTGTGTTTGGCAGGCATGCTTAAAATTGACTCCTAAATTCTTTATTAAATATAAAAGTCATGGAGCATTCATATAATCACCCATTGTAAGTAAGGAGCATAGCATTCAATTCCTAATGATCATATATACCAGAACTAGAGAAGAATAATTAAGTCTTGCTAAAATACAAATAAATATACAAGTACAAAAAATTCAAATACCAGTGCACAGCTGGAGTCAAATCTCCCTCTTGGCTCGTTCCTAATCTTTCCTTTGATGAAATCAGTGATCCAGGTCTTCAGAGAGTGTAACGCCATAGAGCATCTAGAAGTTAATAGAGCTATTCCAGCTTCTGTAGTCTGGTCCCCAAACTCGTAAAGTCTATTTTTAGTTTTCTTTCCCAGCAATTAGAAAATAGGAGTGGAAGAAAATTTCCTCCTATGCAATTAGTTGCTGTTAATGGTTTTGCTGGTCATCAGCCAAGAAGAAATGCTGCAGATGCCTGTATAAAATATGTTCCAAAATATAAAGTTGCACTGTTTGTTTGTTTTCATGGGTGTTTCATACTTGTAGACAAAAGAGTTCTTAGAGAAGCACATTATGTTTTAGATTCCAATAGCTACAGTAATGGTTCACTACAAGTAACTTACTCATGCCTAGAAAGTGAAGAATTATTATTTGAAATCCAGAGAGAAAATAGCAACTTGGGTAATTAAGTCTATTTCCTTGGGATGGGGGGATAGGGCAGGACAGGTGAGTTTCAAGAAGGAATAATAATGAGTAGCCTGTACCTTCCACAGTAGACAAAATGGGAGATACACTTGACAAGAACTTGCTAACCAATGAGAAAAATAACACAATAATAAGAACAGTCATAATGAGAAAATATTTTCACAGTAAAAGCAACAATGGTCAAACAGTATTTGCAGAGTTATAAGGGTCAACAGTATATTGTGAGCAACCGACAATACCTTCATATTTATTGCACGGTGTGATTAACTGTTAGATCCTGTTGTTCTTGCTGCAGCTGTTACTCTTCAACTAATATTCCAGACAAGTAGGAACTTGTAGTTGAAGAAGGATCTCTTTCTCAGAGATCTTATCATGAAGGATGCAGCAGTGAGAGGAGTGCCAGCAATCAGGACACAATAGCAGCTACCCTAGGGAGTGCCCAAACTGTGACCTCCAGAAATACCAGTTAACAGATTGCACTGAGAGACAGCATTGCCATGGTTCCTTCTCCAGGGGGAATGGTGCCCACTGGGAATGTCTGCAACTGCATAGTCAGGGAAACAACACGGTGGCTGCATAGTAAAGCAGGACAGAGAGGGATGCTATGAAGGACCTAAAAGCAGTTTGTGAGTTGCACTAGGGGAGGATAGCAGTGAAGGAGTGCAGAAGCAGGGGGGATAATTTGCCTCAGAGCATGACTCAGAACTCAAGTCGATGGAGCAGTCATGTGTGTATCAAAGCCAGAAAGGAGAAGTTGTAACAGGTGGAAAAGAGCAAATGCCCCGGCAAGAGCTCTAGATGGACTGATTTACTGCTCTGTGTGTGGGAAAGAAAGTAGGCCAACTTAAAAGACCAAAGTAAGTTCAGACGTGTTCAGAGCAGTTAAGGAAGGTTGTATGAGATTCAGAAAAGTAGGCTAGAGTTTCAGGCTGGAGAAGCTGGTAGAGAAGTAACGACCATGTTCAGTGTAAGAAGGGTGGTTTAATCCATATTTAAGAGACAAGTAGAGAAAGAGGACCAGTGATATCTGCAGGGGAAATAATCAGATTGCCAGAAAAACATGACTTTTAAGAAAGAGAAGATGGAAATAATTGTGAAATAATTCTTATTTTTTTGCAAGTATGTTGCTTTTGCGGACTGACACTTTCAAGGTTTTTTCTGAAGCCATTAGACCCTGAAAACTCATGTTTTATTGTCAGGTATACAGGAAAACCGCTATTTAAAAGCCTGTGGGAGACTCTGGAAAATATAACAAATATTTCCAACCTTCCTTTCCTTATAGAAACTTTTTGTAAATTTCTACCTACGTGTATGGATAAACCACAAACATTAAAAATGGAAAACCAGATTACCTTATCTTTATATTTTGTTTGCTTTTTAGGTAGGACAATTACGTTTCTTGTTTCACCAAACTCACTGTACTTAAGAACCTTAAAATTAGAGGTGTAAGGTAACATGAGTAACGCTCTGATTCAGTTAAGAGGACTGGAAATCTATTGAGCTAAGTTGCCTAATTTATTTCCTTTTGAGAATCTGCCTCAATGTTAATCACAGTGAAACTCCTTTTTCTTTCCTGCTTTGGTTTTGTAGGTGTGAAATTTCAGACGTTAATATCAGTTATTGTTTATTTCTAGTCCACCCTTCCTCTTGGAAAAATTCAAGTTTCTACTGCGTTTCAAGCTCTGATTTTCAGATTTCTTTCTTTGGCAGGGCAGACTGCAGCCACACCAATACTAAATGGCTGGTCAGGAGACTCTCAAACAGAATATTATCCCTGACTTTTTTTTTTTACTGTCCTTACAAGGAGCAAGCTAGGAAAAAAGAAGTATCTGTCAAGAATAGATGCACTGAGCTGGGGGCACAAGTATTAGTCATTTCCAATGCTTTTATACATGCAGACACAGACAGCTGCTCAATGCTTTTTTCTATTTTATTCTGCTAAATTCAAAATTATCATGAAACCAGCTTGAAGTTAAACTGTTTATTTGGGTTTTTTGCTGGCATGTATGTTAGGTGTTAATCTATACTCATTATTTGGTACAGGGCCTAACACCATTTGCTTCTTGTATCTACTGTATTAGCAGCAGTGATAAGGGGTGAAAACAGTGAGTAATGCACAAATGTCAAAATAAAAGGGCTCTTTTTTTTTAAGATATCTTGGAATAAAACAGAAAGCCCTCTAGCTAGCTTTGTACATGCCTTTAGTTAAGGGTAAATTCCCATTACAGAAGCTTAGGTGAGAAAACAATAGATAAATGGAAGCCAGCTGCAGAAATAGCTTCAATATTACATGAAGGGAAGGTAAATGACCACTCTTGTTGTCAAAAGTTTAATGTCCAGGTAGATACCAGTGATGAGAGGTGTTCCTCAGGGGCTGGTGTTTGGGTTAGCAGCATTTAACATTGTTTAAAATCTTTGTCAGTGACATGGACAGTGGGATTGAGTGCGCCCGCAGCAAGTTTGCAGATGACACCACGCTGTGTGGTTCGGTTGATACGCTGGAGGGAAGGAATGCTATTCAGACAGACCTCGACATGCTTGAGAGGTGGGCCAATGTGAACCCCATGAAGCTCAACAAGGACAAGTGCAAGGTTTTTCAGAGGGGTCAGAACAACCCCAAGCACCCTTACAGGCTAGGCAGAGAAAGGATTGAGAGCAGCCCTGAGGAGAAGGCCTTGGGAGTGTTGGTTGATGAGAAGCTCGATGTGACACAGCAGTGTGCACTTGCAGCCCAGAAAGCCAACTGTATCCTGGGCTGCATCAACAGGAGCGCGGCCAGCAGGTCGAAGGAGGTGATCCTGACCCTCTACTTGGCACTTATGACACCCTGCCTGCAGTACTGTGTTCAGCCCTGGGTCCCCAACATAAGAAGGAGGTAAACCTGTTGGAGCAGGTCCAGAGGAAGGCCACAGAGATGATCAGAGTGCTGAAGCACTTCTCCTGTGGAGACAGGCTGAGAGAGTTGGGCTTGTTCAGCCTGTAGAAGAGAAGGCTTAGAGGGAGACCTTAGAGCAGCCTTCCAATACCTAAAAAGGGGCCTACAGGGAATCTGAAGATGGACTTTTTGCAACAGCATGTAGGATAGGACAAGGGGTGACGGGTTTAAACTGAAAGAGGGTAGATTTAGGTTAGACATTAGGAAGAATTTCTTTACTGTGAGGGTGGTGAAGCCCCGGCACAGGTTGCCCAGAGAAGCTGTGGCTGCCCCATCCCTGGCAGTACTCAAAGCCAGGTTGTACAAGACTTTGAGCAACTTGATTTAGTGAAAGGTGTCCTTGCCTGTGGCAGGGGGTAGGAACTAGATGATCCTTAAGGTTGCTTCCAACCCAAACCATTCTATGAATATATGAATATTAGTAATACTTGTAGTGGTGCACGGTGTCTTCCAGGTGCTGCGTGAACACAAGTAACAGAAAGCTCAGAGTAAGGGCATCCTGTGAGTTATGCCAATGCTAAATCCCCACGTGAAAGGTGGGGAAACTTGCACAAAGCAAATGAGCTGTGTGTAAACATAACACAGGAACAGTGCCAGGAACTGAACATGAGACCCTGCTCCCTTGACCCCAAGTCTACCTTTACTTCCCTTAGGCTTTCTGGTGGCTGAAACCTGCAGAAAGGAATAAAAGAACAGACTGAAACTGTTCATTCAGTTCTCACCACAAAAAAAGGAACAATCCAGACAGATATTATATTCTTTCTGTGCTGCTTCAAGCCAGGCATAATGACCTGCTCTTTACAAACACTCCTAAAAGACATCATAAAATTTTAGAATCATGGAATAGTTAGGGTTGGAAATAACCTTGAGATCATCTAGTTCCAACCTCCCTGCCATGGGCAGGGACACCTCACACTAAACCATGTCACCCAAGGCTCTGTCCAACCTGGCCTTGGACACCGCCAGGGATGGAGCATTCAAAACCTCCTTGGGCAACCCATTCCAGTGCCTCACCACCCTCACAGTAAAGAACTTCCTCCTTATATCCAATCTAAACTTCCCCTGTTTAAGTTTTAACCCGTTACCCCTTGTTTTATCACTACAGTCCCTAAAGAAGAGTCTCTCCCCAACATCCTTATAGGCTCCCTTCAGATACTGGAAGGCTGCTATGAGGTCTCCACGCAGCCTTCTCTTCTCCAGGCTGAACAGCCCCAGCTTTCTCAGCCTATCTTCATACGGGAGGTGCTCCAGTCCCCTGATCATCCTCGTGGCCCTCCTCTGGACTTGTTCCAGCAGTTCCATGTCCTTTTTATGTTGAGGACACCAGAACTGCACACAATACTCCAGGTGAGGTCTCACAAGAGCAGAGTAGAGGGACAGGATCACCTCCTTCGACCTGCTGGTCACACTCCTTTTGATGCAGCCCAGGATACGGTTGGCTTTCTGGGCTGCGAGCGCACACTGAAGCCGGCTCATGTTCATTTTCTCATCGACCAGCACCCCCAAGTCCTTCTCCGCGGGGCTGCTCTGAATCTCTTCTCTGCCCAGTCTGTAGCTGTGCCTGGGATTGCTCTGACCCAGGTGTATTTTTTGCTGAATTTCTGTGAATATATGTAAGGTAAAAAAGATGTAATTCTTCACTCATTTTTCCTCAACACATTCACCGTTGTGCCTTTCAAAAACCAGCATAATGTTCTGCATGTTTTGCATAGTTACATAAACTTGGTAACATTGAAAGGGCTTGTAAGAAGTGAATATGCCATAACAAATACACTTTTTCCTTGGAGGCTAGAATCGAAAAACTCATGTAAGTTGCTGCTCCTACTGCATTTTGGTCCAATGAGGAAGGGAGGATGTAGGTGTTTAGCACAGGTGTTAGACCTAAGACAAATCTCTTGAGGCTAAAGAAACTCAGGGCTAAGTCATGCGCAGGTGCCTCAAGACATTTGAGTTGCCAGATTTAGCACAGGAGCCAAAGGAGCACACTGCTCCCTGGGTAAGTAGCCAGAGGCCAGGGAGGTCCCATGGGCACCTTCATGGCAGCTGGACTGCACCCCTGGGGCTGGTGTTGGTGGGGAGCTACAAAAGGCAGCCAATGGCACTTAGGGCATAAACCAGTTGGACACATGTGAATGGCTGTCTTGCAAGGATCTGATGAACAGTTCAGCCTCCACTGACTCCAGTGGGAGCTCAGCCATCTACCCCACATGCAGACACCTTCACAGTGAACATCTAAATGCAGTTTACTGAGTCTAAAGTGGATTCCACAGTCCTGATTCTTCAAGCAATTTTGGCATATATGAATGAAAAGCATCTTTCCAAAGACAACCATTATCACTGCTTTAGCTTTGAGGTTAATCTTCTTTTCCTTCTCAAGAAATTAAGCCATTTCTGCATGTACACATAAAAAGGTAACATATGTACTTTTTTAACAATGTCTAACTGTCTACAACTCCTATACTCTATTTCTGAAGACTTTCTGTCTCCAAACATATTTGGCTCAATCTCCTGTAATGGGTTTAGCAATAGAAATTTGCCAGGTTTACATTACTGGTGGCTCAAATGGACCCTTTGTCTTGAATTCCTCCTGATGATAAATATCCCAAAATCTTTCCCCATTATTTTCATAAGTATGCAAACATGGATTCAAATGAAAGTGATGAGTGCTGACAAATTTGTTAATCAAGTCTTAGCAATTTGAAGGAGCTCTTTCAGGAGCTTTTTTCTTATTTTTCCCTAATGCAAAAATGCCTGGTACGGGTTTACCAAGAGCTGCAGTGCTGATAAAACAGCTGGTGCCAAGACCGGATTTACAGGTCTTGTCCTGAGGTTATGAAAAGAAAGACAGATGTAGTGACAAAGCTCAAAATATCATCATAAACAAATTTGTATGAATTATGTTAAGTTCCAAAGCTCAAAAGAGCTATCAGTACTATTGTTGGGTTTTTTGTTGTTGCTGTTTATTTGTTTGCTTGTTTTTTTCCAGCCTTCTACTATGTGTAGATTTTCCTGTACCAGTCTCTAACGGTTAAATTAAAAGTGTGCTCGATGAGAGCATTAGCGCTGCCTTATTTGATGGAAAAGTCATACTTTCGGCAAAGAGGCAAAGAGCTGCAGTGACCTCTGTTGATGGAATGAAGCAGCGTATTTAAAAAGCCAGAAAGGAAAGGTGTCACATTAAAAATCCTCTGCTAGGAGGATTTGAGTGCTAGGATCAAAAGTAAACCATGCCAAGAGGGAGCGGCTTTCAGGTTGCATATGAAAAAGACTATTTCCCAACTCCCACTGCAGACAGGATCCTTATCAGGATAGTTGTCTTTTAAGAATTATTTTTAGACAGTTTGTTCCTTTTTTTTCACTGTGGAATTAAAAACCATTGGCATGAAGACAGAGGACATAACATACTAGGGAAGATGTGGTTTTTTGTAGTGCTATACTGCATTCCAGGAGTTTATATCAACAAAAGAAAACATCATGCCTGTATGCATTACGTGATCTCAACTAGAGACAGGTTCCCGATACCACCCTGACACACAGTGTTCTTGAAGTTTTGAGGCAAAGGAGCTTTCCAGTCGACAGGCTGCCTGTGGCAGAGAGAAGTATCTAGGAACTGTCATGCCTTTATGACCAAGAATTTGGAACATGTCTTTGTGGGCTAGTACTGATCCAGGAAAATAATTAAACACACAAATACCCACAAGGATCTAGATCTTAATGCTTAACTTCAAGGTTGGGAATAGTCTCAGTAAAGCCAAGCATTTAAGGATTGATCCTGTATGATTAAAGTTATTGAAATCAATAAGAAAACTTCCATTAAGAGCTAAGTAGCTTGTGGAAATGGGGGTACTTATGTCCTTACTTTTTTTCAGACTTGTGCCTTTGCTAAGGACTACTTAGTATTAAAGAAAGGCATAAATGAGGGTCAGGGCTTTGTACAGTTAAAGTCATTTTATGCTTCTGAGCTACCCAGTAAACAATTGGCACCCACACTGTTAGGCTTTTCTAGGAGCCACAACAGTAGAAACTGGTATGTTTTTCCTTCTTGTCTGGTGTTATGGCAGGCCTGACCATGATCACAGAGCTGGGATTTTTTCCAGTTCAGGTATTTAAATTTGTTAATGCTTCCACCAGAGCCTGAGAAGTTTTACTTTCATTATGCTTGCTAGAACCACTGATATCTCTCTGATCCTAAAACATCCTTCTCACAAGAGACAAGTAGATATGGGTAATGACATTTTACTAGCATCTACTATGGTATCCTTCTTCAGGCTTTGCAAAGAATAAATTCTGCAAGTGGAAGGAGGGAAAAAACCCAAGTTAACTCTCTTTTTAATAAAAAGTATGAAAAGCTGTATATAAAGCCATATCTTATTTTGATATAGATAAAATCAGAAAAAGAAATAATAAATCAGTGCACTGTGGTATTATTAACTAGATGTTAAAGGTACACTTGCTCTGCTAAGAACATCAAGATACACAAAACTTAAAGTATTAAAATCAGTCCTAGTTTACATGTTACTGATGCAGTAAATATTATGGCATCTTGCACAAATTTCACAACAAAGCCAAACATTATAGCTACCTGTTTGAGAACTTCATGCTCTCAGGCATGAGGGAGGTATTGATGTATCTTCCATATATAATTAATGATCCTGGCAAAGACCTTCACTGACTTCTGGGAAACCATGTCTGTTTCTTTTCACTCTGCATGAGTCTGACAATTTTTTTGTGGAGAGTGGTCAAGATAGGCAGTACAGTTGGGTGGTAGGTTGAATCAAAGACTTCTTTGCCTTAGTATATTTAGTATCCTACAAAGACTTCAGCATGTTAAAGGACTCCAGTTACCCACTCACTTTTCTGAGGATAACCCAAGAAAAAGCTCTATTCCTGGGAGAGTTTAAACATTAAGTAAATTAATTCTATGTTAGAATATCAGATAGAACCATTCTATGTAAAGAATAATTAATTTCTTCCAAGCTTACCTTGTGATAGGGTTATCCTTTTTTTAGGTTGCTTGACAAAATTCTAAAGTGAACATTTGTAATAATGTTTATAGCTACAACTTTTCCACTGAGTCCCAGTTCCACATAGCTTTGCTACCTCAGGTATGGTTTAGGTAGCAGGTTGTGACACAGAAGGAATAAAAAAACTCTATTGCCATTTTTCTACTGTGCATTTCTATTACCCAGCATTCAGGCTTTATAATTAAGTTCTATTTCAGTTTTATCTTACAGTGCATTTCTGAACAAGTTTCTGAGTAGTTATTTATGTACCAGTCTTCAGAGGTCAGCTCTTTTGGCTTATCTTGTAGAAGAGAAAGGAAAAAGTCAGCAGTCATCTTTTTTTACAACTTCAATAGTATCTTTTTTCATACAATTATAACTGTTTGACAGGAATTTGCTCAAAGTTAAAGAATATCTTTGGATAGAGATTAAAAATGGAAAATTACATCTTCAGAGATGTACTTTTCTTTAAATTACTAGTATGTGAAAACTGTTTTGGAACTTTAATTGCTGCTACAGACTAACTACAAGATAAACTTTGCAATAAACCCTGGCTGATCCTTATCTATAACCAAAAATCTCCACACTGGCAAGAGTATAATATAGGGTGAAATCATATTTGGATTTGGAATTTTTTTGCAACTGAGTTCAACAAGGCAGAATCTTCTCTTTCAAACAGCCCCAAACTTCTCCTCCTCTGTGTATGTGGAGATTATCTGCATGCTGCAGTAATTGCTGGTTGGGTCAATTGTTTGACTTTTTACAGTGAGGAGACTTACATACTTTCTGGTTTTGGCCTCACACAGAAGCATTTGGGCATGATCTCACAGGGTAAACCGGACAGTCCAAACCAGAGTTTGAGCGGCCTGAGTTAGAAGCCGGCTTCTCTGGTCACTGCCAGCTCTGAACGCTAACAATTATGCCTGTTTCCAGAAACTGCATCTGAACCTGCCATTCTTTTGACCATTGTGATTTTAGCAATTTGCATCTCTCTGCCCATCCTCTTCTAGCATGCGGCAGGTGGGACAAACCTGAAGCACAATACCAGGAGAGAAGGCTTTGTCAAAAGCTCACAGAGTAGCAACCACTGCAAAGCTGGTAGGTAAAACCCTTTCTCATCAGAATTGCAGAATGGTTGAGAAGGTATTTCTGGAGGTCATCTAGTCCAACCCCTCATCCACAGCTCCTTTCCCTACATGTGAAGAGTCATTTGCACCCAGCTATAAGTCGCTTAGCAATGTCCAAACCTCATATTCTATTTCAGCACTGTAAGAAAAACTCATGAAGAGGTACATGCAGTGAACAATGATGGAGAAGGCACCTTGCTCAGCTTTGCCTGTGATTTTAGTATCAGCTGCAGGACAAGTGAGGGGTTGGAATACACCAAATCTGGCTTCACCTGCGTGTGCCAGCCTATCAATCTGGGGCTTCTTTCATGCTCAGTTGTAAAAGGCAGCATCTACAGGCAGTGATTTATGGGTCTCTACTGGGAAGCAACAAGCAGGTACTTTTGAAGTGCCTGCTGCTTTCCAAGAGACCTAAATATAGCCCAGGGTGCCATTGCTAAAGGACAAATGAGCAACCCTGAAAATAAAATAATGACAAACTTTTGCTGAGGAGTTGAAGGAGTTTTAAGAGATTTTGGTCTTGCTGTGAGCAGCATCTGTACACAGTTTATGTGATGCTAGGGTTGAACTTGTGAGCAGTTCTGATACTTTTTACTGTTGTTTTGTACCCAGACACTTGCATTAATTCTAAAAAAGCAATTTGCGTAGCAGCTGCATCATCATCATCATCTCTAGCATAAGCCCTGTGCCCATGTTCATCTAAGAAGCCCAGCTAGTTTACTCAAGAACATATCTGCCCACATGTGCATTGTCCAGCCAGGGCTGGACTACATGTAGGATCAAAAATATTTTAGTGCCTCACTGCTGAACTTCCTACAGCTTTGAGTTATAAAGCATTTGACTCCTGCAATAGAAAACACAGCTCAGACTCATTCCTCTCTGCGTTTTTTTCAGGTAACTAGCTGCTCTGGCTTGTTTCTAACACTGTGGGATGGGTTTTGCTGCCATTACACGACTGACACCAACATGCTGGTCTAGCTGAGATGAGAACCAAACTGCTTACGTGACAAACTTAATTCACCACAAGACAAGAGGATGTTCATTGCACAGGGCAGATATGCAGCCTCTGCTCCTCTCCTCAGAACTGCCATAATTTCTTTCCCGCATTTTCCAAGGTACCTGCAAATGGAAAAGGGGATTTACTTGTCTCTGTGTATCAAGAGGTCACAACCCCTTTTTCCAATTCTGCTATAAATTTTGCTAATTCTGTTTTTTGGCAGTACATTCCTTCCTCACAAAGCATAGATGGAGTATCATGCAGGAGGAGTTCAAAAAAATACCATAGTTACTGACTATGAACATCATTGCTGTGCCTTTTTTTCCATGATGTAATGTTCCAAGAAAGTCTGTTACACAAGAAAGCAATCAGAAGCAGGTTAAAATACAAGGAAATGGGTACAATCATCTCAGTAAAGTAATGCTATCCTGACATGGCTTCTGTGGATTGATTTGTTTGCTGTAGGCATCGGAAGGCATTTCACATTCCTCTGCACTTTCCTGGTATGCTTATTAAAATGGTTTTCTTCAGTCTTTTTGTTTGGTTGGTTGGGTTTTTTTACCCTGTGTAGCCTTTTCTCAGATTAAAAAGTATGCTCACATTTTGATCCCATATATCATTGTGGGATCAAATCCTACTACTTTTTTTTATAACTTGTAAATGCTTGGGATTAATTTGATGATCACCAAAGGACAGTGAGGACTGTGACCACTGAAAAGTTCCATCAGATCTTTCCAGTGGTGTAAGTTACATGTCTTGCATTTAAAAAGTTTAGCAAATGTTAAAGTTAACTGAAGTCATTTCACTGAGACAAAGAAAATTTACCATCTTCCTCATGATGCCAGTGTTTCCAGTTCACTTCTACAGCAGTCAGCAACCATGTTAACAAAAGTTTCCACTCCTCTGGAAGTATTCCAATGAAGTGTCTATATTTTCAATTCCTGAAAGCTCCTGTATCCATCTTTCCAACTTAAAATGCCATTAAAAGTCTTTGAAAACTTTCATAATATTAGCAATTAATCCTATGAATTTTCATTTTTTATTCGGAAAATTCTGGTAATTAAAATATTTTACATTTTTCTCTACACTTGTTTGTAAGGTTAAATGAGGCATGAGATTCAACCATATCATCTCTGAGATCAAGAGAAAGGTCTTGCTATAAAACAAAGGATTTTGATGCTTGGTTGCTGCTCACTCTAACCACTATGACACTGAATGTTTCAGACTGAGGCTCTGTTAACCCCATGTACTGACGTATTCCACTTAGGAAGTGCTAAAAGCCAGAAAGCACATTAGGGAGGATTTTGTGTGCAGCTGAATACCCTTTATCTCCAGAGGAGCAGAGTTTAACAGCCATAGTCCTTTTGACTCTATGCGTATGATGCCTACAGGTAAACTCAAACCAAAGACATTCTTTTCTCTCACAGCCTCACTGACTGTATTCTCCCAAACACACTTTGCCTTTATACAGCACCGCAGAGGGTGGACTTTCCCGTGATATTTCTTCTTGAATGAATGTGTGGTTTTCATTAGTTTCTTACCTGATTGTTCCGTGCTAAGTTTCCCAAGGACAGGATTATGTGAAGAGGTGAGAAAGGTCTTGCACATGACTTTGGAACAACAATGAACTGGACTAATTTTTTATTGAAAACAAGCCATATATAATGCTATGTATAAAATTTCAAGCCAAACTTCCACCAAGTCAAGTGGAAAATCTGTGTTCATACCAGCTGTCTAATGGTCATAAAGCCAAGCAGCTGAGATCAACAGTTAAAGACTTTGCAAGTGTTTAATAATATTCTGCAATGAACATATGGTGACATAAGAGATGCAAGCAATGGCTAATCAACCTCAGGGAGTAGGCTGGATAAAGAAAAATAAGAAATAGGAAAACTGGGGAGAGATACACAAAACATAAACTCCAGCCACTGAAAAGAAGTAAGATATCATTAACTCTTGAAATATATATTCCTGAACCCTTATAGAAAATTACAGATAGGGTATAGAAAATATCATCTACTCTACGTCTCTTTTTTTTTCTAGATAAAAAATGCTTACAATTCAACCCTTGTGAACACAGAATATAGACATTTAATTCTTCGGCTGACCACTGCAGCAATTCAGAAACTACCTTTCAGTGCAACTCAAACAGCAAAATGCCCTCTTTGTATTGGGGATGCTTCTGCTTCAGCTGTCAGGAACAATTCCCTGGCTTCAGCAGGATACATATAGCATCACTGAAGAAAGAACGTCAGCTCTGAGGATTGTGGAGAATCTAAGGTAGTTTTTGATGCCATTGCTAAAGGATGGTTACTCTTGGCTCAGTGATGACTAGCACTGATCAGCTCTGACTGAACAAGCACAGGGTGTGTGTGTGTGTGTGTTCGTATTTTGCAGGTGGGTTATTGATGCAAAGTGAGAGACAAGACGTCAGATATAAAGGGCAGGGGAGAAAGGTGCCATGGGGTGAACAGCTCCCTGTATTACCCAAACACACACAGCAATTCCAGCTCCTGGTTATAAGCTGACCTGCATCACTGACTACAGGATCGTGTTCTGTAAGGCACCCTAGCAGATATTTCCAGACTTTCCTGAAGATCAGAGTCCTCTTAGAAAAGCCCTTATTAAGGGCTCAAATCTAACCTGCCATGCTTATACAAACTAGCTCATGCTGGTGAAGGGGGAAACATACTTCAGGCTGTGCTTGTGAGCTGAGTGCAAGCACGGAGAAGAAATCTCTTGGACCAGATCATGGCAGGAAAGCCTGACAATAAGGCAGTTGGTTTGATTCAAGGCAGAGTGCAGCCTGGGCACATTTTTTGCTTGCTCCAGATCTGCTTGTAAAACATTGTAACATTTATTTTTAAATGAAATTTTCTTCAGGAAAAATAACTAAACCAAAAAACAACACAACTCTTCACCGCTTTGAAAGCAACATTTGTTTAACACGCTTGTGCTACTAATCTACTAACAAGGAGCAAGTAGGAAACGTAGCCTAGCAGGAGGCCTCCCAGGACTCTAGGACTGGGTCAGCCTTTAATTTGCCCTTTGCAAACAGAGGTTACACCTCTATGCCTTAAAGGTTGCCAGAGTTTTAAATATAGGCTTACCACTAAAGGAATCACTTCAGTCACCAACTCCAACGGTTGAACTCCTGGGAAAGCATTTAAAACTATGTTTATAAACCTATCAAACTCTGTTTTAAAAGGAAAATTCTCGTTGATTATGATGCCACTGTAAAGCTGAAACTGGAGTCATTCTTTTAGTCATTAACTTCTTTCCCCCCTGAAGTTAAACATTTAAATTAGTATTTCTGTATTCATGGCAGTGACAAGTGCTAGGCTTGAGAACAGTGGCTGAGTTTGACAGCCAGCTTGGGGACACAGCCTTAGAAATCATTCAACGATGAAGTGTCCTGGTGTAGAATGAGCTAAAGAGGGAATTCGCAGTTTAAACATTAAACATGTTGCTTAGCTATTAAACAATTAGATTGTTCAGTCCTTAAGAGAGGGAGACCAGTATGCTATCTCTGGTTGTGGGTTTCCAGCAAATGTACCCAACAATATCATTTTACAGTGATACCCAGATCACCTGGAATACAAGTAATGGAAGAAAAGAAAAACAGCACAACCCCTCCCCAGACAGCTCTTCTCAATTTTGCCTGTCTTAAGAACAGCAGAATTGCACTTTACTTTCAAGTAATAGCAAAAATTAACTTCATGGTTTATTAGCTTTATAAGTGTCCCTGTGGAGCTAGAAACATCACTTAACCCTCCTGCAGTAGCTGATGGCAGGTCCATTTTTTGTTCTTTGGGATGATATTTAATGCTGGTGCCCTGCAGCACTTCAAAAACACCTCAGTTACTTGGCATGAGGCACAAAATGTTTTCCCAGAGCTTTGTACCTGAACCTGCTAGAGATGCTTACTCATGGTGAGCAGAAGTGCCTCTGCAGACACCAACTGGCTGAGGAAGGCCTTAGGGAGAAGTCTTTGGGAGAGTGTTCACATGGGTGCACTTACTCTGATACCCAGATCAGCTCTGGCTCTGGGAAGTGGTTGCCCATAATCCATGGAGGCAGCAGCATATTGCTCCTTCAGGGCTTCATGCAGGGCATATATATATGCAGCCTCAGGAGACCATCCCCAAAAAACCAGAATTCATCACACTGAAGTCAGCGCTGGCTGTCTCCACTCTGCACCACAAACTTACGCTTAGCTTCACTGCTGCTTCACTCATGGGGCTGCTTTTGAAGGTTAAAAACATAGCTATGCTCCTTTGTGCTTCACACCCAGTAGCCATGCAGCCTGCTGCTCCTGCCACTCGTTGAGTTCTGGGAGATTAGGCAGCTGCCAGTACTTGTGCCCCTTCTCAACTCTTTCCAATTTAAAACCTGTGCAGACATAACACTTAACATCATAAGAGCCTTAAAACAGCTTACCAAAGTTCAGACCTGCACAACTAAATTGCTGCCATTAAAGTGCCCATGTGAGGAAGGCATAATGCCTCTGGTGGACCTGTTTTATGGGGATGGTTGCTAAGCAGCCCTGGAGAAGGCTTTGGAAAAACACATCCTCAATGGACTATTGATTTCATAAATCACTAGATAGCTGAGATATTCTTTCACTAATTAATGTATTTAGAGACAGAGTTATGCAGTGAAGGCCATAATGACATAACACTCAGAAAAATAGTCTATCCCGTAACAGAAGAGAGATCTTCAGAAACGTTTGTTAACGTAACGCATGCAGGTGAATTATCAACTCCCCTCCCAAAGAAAGCAATTCTCAGTCAAGCGAGTTTTTATTTTATCACCCTTAAATCTTCACTGAAGCTATTTCTAAATAAGTAAAAAAAGATCTATGTTGCCTCTTTGGTGTCTGTTCTCCATTAACAATTTGAACATCCTGGCTGCAGGTAGCACAGGCACAGGTTCTCCTTGTGTTATTGTGATTCCTGTGCAGCTGCAGATGTCAAGAGGGACTCACTTTTCACCCGAGGTAACCTAAAAACTTTCTTCTTTGTTCTAATGGAAACACTAGATTTTTTAACAAATTTATTTTAGTAACACACTAATGTATTCCAGCAAGATGATCCATGTTTATGTCTCCTGTACTATACTTTGGGGGAAAGTTGGATGAAACTTTTGTCTGTTTTAGAGAGGTGGCTAGGAGGAAGGGTGAAATTTGTACTTTTCTTCTGAACCAGGAATAGAGATTTTACAATGGAGATTTTTCCCTGGACTGTGTCAGGAAAATGTAAGACATATGAAAACTAAATGCTCCTCTGCACAGAGTTAATTTTCATTAAAAAAAAAAACAACAGTAGATTATAACTTTTTTTTTATCTGCTGAAAAAAATCTATTAAACTAAAACAGCAACAAAAACTATAGAAATTTTCTTATTAATATAGTTAACATTTTTCCCCCGAACATTTTTGTTTTTTTTCACCATATTTACTAGAGAACACCTATAAAATTGCCTGTTAGGAATTGTAGGAAATCCAGCTATTGAAATACTCAAGAGTAACATTTTCCAGAAACGTTTCCTTGATATCAAAGAGAGGTCAGAAAATTAAGTACAAAAATATGACCTTATGATTTTTAGGGAATCCCTAAAAATGGAGCTAAATTTATGATACAGTGAAAATTCTGATTTGTTCCAATCAGCTTTTTTTTTTTTTTTTACATTGCAAAAGCAGAGTTTTGATAATAGCAATAAAAATAGGTCTTACGGATAGATAAAGCTGGAGATTATAAATCCATATGTCCATAGATAAAATATAGATATAAATATTATTTAGATAAAGCTGGATTAATAATAACAGATGATGTACAACTCTGTAACCCAAATGCCATCCCAATGCTTACTACAGCAAAATTATATTGTCTTTACACCTGTATGTACTACCTGAGCTACTGCAAACCTGTGTAGTATGACGGCTGATGGTTTCTTTCCCAAACACTCCACTGTGGGTAGCCTGAGCAGTTCCTTGCTCTGGTAGTTTCCAGTAGTAATCAATAAATGGATTAAAAGGTAAATGAACTGAATTATGTGAGTTACCATCTTGATGTATGAAATAGCATGCACTTTGTCACGTGAAATGCTGTTAGCACTGTATCTGGTAAAACAGATGATGCCTGTGAGCAGAATCAAAGAGATGAAATTACGCCCAGGTGCAGATGGCACAGCACAGTGTGGGCAATGAGGCATCGGTGGGGGCATTGTGGGAAGGTCCTCTATGGATCAGTTGTAATCAAGCAAGTGCGGCGTACGTGCTTTCTGTTTGTGCTATCATTGAAATGGTGCGGAGTGACCCGACAGAAAATTGTTATGAAGTGGGAGCAGATGCATTGAGCTGTCAGGGGCAGAGCCATGACGAGACACCATGGCGCCAGGGACACACCTTCACGTCTCCTCAATCGCTCTCCCTGGCTGAAGGGACCCCCCTCTCTCCCTCCCCTCCCCAGGCAGCTTTGACACTGAGGAATATTTTTCTCCTTATGGCAACATCCCTGGTCACAGCCTCAGCAGGAGCTGCTGCTTGTGCAGATACTAGGAGGGCTGGGCACAGTGCGAGGGGTGCTGGAGAGAAGTAAAGCTGTTGCTGCTGTCTCATACAGCCTGGGTGAAGCAGAGATAAAGGGAGTAACATACCCTGCTCTGCTGTCTCAGGCAAATGTCCGCCCAGATTTAAAGACCTTCCACCCTTCTGAAACCCTTCAGTATCTGTGGGATCAGCTGCACAGGGCTGGTGGCAATGAAAAGCAGTACATGCTGCAAATATGGAGAGAAACTCCATTATACCTTCGGCACATTATACTGTACTGAGCTTCACTGCATCTATTTCAACAAGCTCCAAAGTCAAATATGGCCCACTTCCCAGCTGCATCATGCTATCCTGTAAAGGCAATTCCTATTCAAAAGTTCGATATTCTCATCTATCCACTCCATCCATAAATAGATTATTTTGGTATAAGAATAGACGGTATCAACTCAAGTAATTAATCTCAACTCCAGACTTCTTCAGTTTCACAGTTTTTTGGGGTCTGTGTCAGTGTATTATTTCCCTTTTTATTACTGGCATGGAACTTACCAGCCTCAGGATTAATGATGTCTTTACTTCTTTTTTTTTTTTTTTTCCATTTACTAACTTCTTATTTTCATACTATTATTAAAAAAGAAAAAGTTAGCTTAGTTCCCTGACCCACAGCAGTGTCAGAGATGGTAGGATTTCTGTTGCATGTGCCCTTTTAAAAGTTTTGGAGAGGAGAAAAGCAAGAGGGCAGATATGCGGATGGTGCCCCAACGAAGGATGCATATTCCTCTGTCTGGTAGAAACTCTGTGACTGTAAAGGCATGACCTGGGTGCCAAAGCATTGCTCTGTTTCTGCCAGTATGCAGCAGCCAGGCTCTGTCATCCCTCACTGCCTACAATGAAAAGGACAGCCATGAAGAACATTTTCCATGAGAAGGGACCTTCCTCCACTTTTGTTCGCCTCAGCACTTTCTCACCCAAAGTCTTCCTTCCCATGTTGTGGCAAACTGAAAATCCCCAGCCAGTTGTTCACAGTTTCCAGAAGGTGGTCAGGCAGCCAGTGGGTCTATGAAACGGTGGTCCAGTTCCCTGCTCTACAGCCTATTTCTGCAGTGACTATTAATGGGGATATGAATCCCAGCACAGAGAGGGATTATGAGGTGATATCAGAGAAAAAGGTCAATGGCCCAATATATGAATAACAATATTTACAAGAACCTCAGCCTGCTTTCTCTTGACGATGCTTTTTCATTGGCATTATTGAAGATAATTCTCAGTCCAGTGCAATATCCTGCAGGCAGATAACTAGAGAGGATCTATAAACACTGCTCTTAGGAGAACAGGTATTGACACTTTGATAACTGTATTTTTCAAAATGGCGTTTTTTTCATCTGCAGGAAAATCATAAAATGAGACATGCAAGTACAATTACAGATCTCATGATTTTAGACTGATTTAAATTTATGAATTACAGTCTGACTTGAATGTGAGAGATAGTGCTGTGTCCTTCATGGAAGGGTCACACCTCTCTTCTTATAGATGGGCTTTTGACCAGGACCAGGAGATTCACGAAAGAAAGAACATTTTCTTTTTGCATTTTCTTTCCATATGAAGGAAATATCCTCAGAATTTGCAATATTTATCTGTTTCTCTTATTTCAGAGAATCTAATATAGCAAACAAAAGGACCTGTGAAGCTATCACATGCAGTTAGAGGGTCAGATGATGTAGACACTGGTTTGATATTCAAATGTGTTTTTCTGGCTGACTTGTAGATAAAATAAAGAAAAACCTTTTATTACTGTCATGATTTAAAATTCGTCCTTAAAACTATAGCCTTAGTGCCCTATTTTCAGGCTTGGGAGCGAGAGGAAGAGGTAAATGACAGCTATAGATGTTAATCTACTTGGTTCTGAGCTTTAATTTTAACTCCCTACAGAAACTTTTAGCCACTGGTTACTTTTTGCCGTTTGGGGAAAAAAGGAGAGCTCCTACTACCTGCTTTAGGTTTATGTGAAGTCAAGAAAGACACACTTTGCTATAGAGGCATGCAGAATCATGTGCTATAAAGATTTTATGAGTTTGAGCTTTGGAATACTGTCTTACTCATGAGTAGTGAAGTCATGAGTAAATCGTGGGTGAGATTCCATTCTTTCAGGAAATACAGAAAGCTGGTGCTCAGCAGTATCTGATGGAAACAGAACCCAGAGCCTTCAGGAACAGGATTTTGCCAATCACATGTTCAATATTGGCAACACACACCCACACCCACACGAACATACATTATTAGTAGTATATTTATATATGCATACAGGAGAAGATATGTATGAACACATATATGTTTATACAGTGTGTTATTTTAACTCTGAATTAACAGAATGTAAATCTCATAATTAACACAAACAGGACTGTGCCTATCACATCTTTGATAGAGGGCAATATATGGGTAACATATATGCATATACTATATATTATGTAATACTATATTACATAACATAGGATGCATTATGTATCATTTATTATACAGTATATAAGATATTAAGCATGGGTAAAGCCCTTCCCAAACCTTCATTCGCAAAGTCAAGTCATCATCATATAAGATATTGTATAGCATGGATATACATATATATAAACTTATATACATGTATGCATACAGTTAGTTCTTTTCACTCTCAAAATTAACAGAATTTAACTCATTTAGCTCCAACCATTAACTCTATATATTTATATACTAAATATATAGCTATACTTAACACTAATTAGTGGGAACAGAATATTGTCTTTCATGTATTTGGTAGCAGCACTTTTCCTGTATTTGGTAATGGCAACATCTACATCTACGTCTATATCTGCTTCTACATCTATATACGTATGTATGTCTATACATGTGTAAAAGTATGTACAACTTCTTTATTGAAATCTTTATTAAAATACATATACAGATCCATATGTATATATACGCACAGACACAGGTGTATATATACACACATATATGCCTATATAGTCTATGTCGACATATGTATAAAGAAACTGTATATCTAATAGTTATATACACATCTCTGTATATAGAGACTATACCTAAGCTACTTTTAGATAAATATATAGACTATATAGGCATGTATGTGTATGCATATACAGTTGTGTACCTATCACGCAGAGTGTGTTAACTCTCTGCATTGGTTTACATGAATACGTATCTATATGTAAGTATGTGCGTTTATACGACCGCACACAGATCTCTTTTAAGGCACTTTGTAGCGGCAGGAGTACGCTCGGGCAGTGCCTGCAATTCGCAGGCCCGTTCCCCTCCGCATGTACCTGGGGGTAGGAGCCGGTGCCTGGGTGCCAGGGCACCCCTCGGCGCCTGCCCTCACCCGGTCCGGGCACCTGCCTGCGGCTGGGACGCCCGGCGCCCCCGCGGCCTCCCACAGCGGCCGCGGACCGCGGGGGCGTCGGCGGGGCCGGTCCGAGGCTTTGCCCCGCGGGGGCGGCCCCGGGGGCGGCCCAGGGGGGAGCGGGACGCCGCGGGCGGCCGGCCGGCAGCGCCGGGCCCGGCCTCGCCCAGTCACTGGGGAGGAGGCGGAGCCGGCGGGGCCGCAGCGGCGACAGGTGCCCGCGGCGGCGGGATGGTGGCGGCGGCCGGCGCGGGGCCGTAGGGCAGCGGCGCGCCGGTCCGGGAGCGGGGAGGCCATGGGCAGCCGCGGCGGCCCCCCGTGCCCTGCCGCGCCTCGGCCGCCGGCGCTGGCGCTGGTGCCGGTGCTAGCGGTGCTGGCGGCCGGGGCGGCAGAGGCGCGGGCTACCTCGGAGAGCTATCTGCCCGGCGCCTCGGCAATGGGCACCGGCGCCCCGCCGAGCCCCAGCGGCACCACTTTCGAGGAGACGCGGCTCCACGTCTTCACCCTGGACTACCCCCACGTGCAAATCCCCTTCGAAATCACGCTCTGGATCTTGCTGGCCTCCCTCGCCAAGATCGGTGAGCGCGGCCGTCGGGCCACTCTCCTTGTTTCCCTCCCTCACTGCTTTCCTCCGTCCTCCCCGTCCGGCAGCGGCACCGGTCCGGTGCGGTCCGTGTCCGGGTGCGGGGCCGGAGTGTGATGCTCTGCGCGGGGCGACATGCCGGGGCGTGATTTGGCTGGTAGGAAACCGGGTTTTCTTGGTTAGGGAACGCGAAGGGGGAGAAAAGAGATTCCCTCCAGCCCTCTGCGGCAAGGCGTAAACCCCGGGCTATAGAAGACTCTACACCCCAGCGCTCAACCCCGTGAGGCTCTGCCTTTTCCGTGAGCTGTCATTTGAGTACTGTCTTCTTTTTCTTAAAATAACGCCGGATATAATAATACTTTAAGAACAGAGGAAGCAGATCGGTGCAAAGCAAATATTTATGGGGATAGAGTAAGTCTCCCTGTCCTACTTTCCCACCATTCACTTATGTCCCGAAAAAGACAAAAAAGACAGCACTGCATGAGTAAGGAAGGCCAGCTCTTCCCTCATGTGGAAAATATTTGTACTGCATAGTTTCACTGTGTTTTGTGCAGCTTATATATAATGTTTTTAATTAGCTTTCTATGTTCCAAATAGAAACACGATTACAATGTAATCATCTAAAGAATGGCAGGTAATGGCGTACTAGAGAGCTATTTAAAAATTGGCACATTTCTGTAAGTGATGAACTTTGTATCTTACCTAGAAGGTAATCTTACGGTAAGAAATAAAGGCGTGGGAGCAACAACAACAAAAAAGGTTTACTCATACTACAGTTGTTTGATTCAGGACTCTGAGTTTGCAGTGGAGAGTAGAGTTCAATAAAAAATTATGATCATACTCATTCTGATAAAACAGTTTCATAAAACATGCAACCTTGGCTTCTGATGATAGTGAGATTTAAATAGACTGTGTCACATTCTGGTTAGTGGTCAGGTAATTAGGATGCTGCAAGAAAGATTTGTACTAACCTCCTGTCAAGGCTGGTGCTGTAGTTGGGGGCCTGATCCTCTATCCAAACAGCATGCTATGGCTTTACTACTTTCTGCTGAAATGTTGCATGTTACTCCCATTAAGGGTACATGTATCTTGATACATGTATTATAACACATTGAAGGTGCATGCTTAGTCCTGAGTATGTATTTAGGTGTTTGCAAATCAAAACATCATATACTCAAATATATCATGGACTCCAGTAGCCAGAAAATAGAGTTTGTTAAAGACCTTAACCAGCTGAGTATTGTAACATTGCTCTGGCTTCTGAGTATGGATACAGCAAGAACATTTGAATAAGCTAAGACTAGTGAAAAAAAGCTGGTTTCTTAAAGATTACAGGGAAGCCATTTGAAACATGTAGACACACAGACATACACAGTAGTATATGAATTTCTGTAGGACTGTATTTTCTAACTATTATGATATTTCATAAGTGCATAGGCATCTAAAAAGTAAAAAAAAAAAAAAAGTTACTTGATGACTTTTCATTTTCTGATCTGGCTCCAATGCAGTAAACAAGCAAACAGCACAGATGAGGAAAAAGAGCATATAGTGTTTAAATCCCTTCAGTTGTACCAAACTAAAGCTGATGTGGCTAATCTAGGGCATGCTGCTGGAAGTGTGCATGCGCTAACCAATGAGGGCTGGATCCAGGAGAGGCCCTAGGTGTGGCAGTGCTCGGCTTTGCCACACCTATCTGCAGGCGCCCTAACTCCGGGACTGGAATTAGGAACATCCAGTTCTTTCTCCTGGAGCTCTGTCTGTGATTCCTTATCCAGTGAGTGCATCAGGTAAACCTTCCCAGGACAGACTTGTCGCTCCTAAGCCACATTCCTACAGCATCAATTTTTCACTTGCTTGTGCTTTGTTTTATAGTGCAGGAAGGCCCGATGGGCAGCTCTCTAACCACCAAGATACAGAAACGTCAGCTCTGTCACCTCCTACTGTGTTACAAGGAGTGGGCCTTGTGTCTCAGTTCAGAGAGATGGAGGGGGGGTTTCCAGCCCATCTCACTGCCTATAGCCCCAAGAGAGAGGCCCTGTGAGAGAGGAGGCTCTCCAGTGCATTCCTTTCCCCAGCTTTTCCTGCTGGGCAGCACTGGCATCTCTCCCCTCATGCCAAGCAGCATGAAATCTACCTCGAGACTCATGCACTGCCCAGGAAACTTTGGTGCTTAATCTGGCATCGCAAATTCCTTTCTGGGGCTAGGCACTGAATGCTTATGCTTGGCACTGCCAAGCAGCAAACCTTTATGAGTGGAGCCCTAAGGTCTTTTCAGCTGTAAGGAGCCCAGAAGATAGGGTCACATTTAGTAACAGCCTTCACAGTGCGTGAAGGATCCCAAAAAAACCCTTTATCGCAGAGCCTGCTAAGTGCCTGAAGAGTCTTTTTGAACAAATGTGTTTTTGCAGAAGGGCAGTTTTACTTTAGCTGAAATGTTCCACCATTTCCTAATTTTTATAGTGGGTTTACCAAAGAGGTTTCTCAGATCCTGGCTGTGATTGTGTCATTGTAGGCTAGGTTTAGAGGGAGCAAGAAAGCATGAAAAAGGAAAACCTGAAGCTGGCAAACAGAACTTGAACATTTTGACAAGGTACATTTTCGCGAAGGCATTAGAAACATGGTGCTTTTTATTCCAGCATAGAACAAGGGCACATTTTGAAATCAATTTTCAAGAAATTGCCTTGAACAAAATTGTTATTTCCTGGCTACGTCTATCTTATGTGTTGATACAGTATAGATGGTATGTTACTCCATGAGTGTGTTAAGTGGGACCCAGCGCACCCAAAGTATGCTGCAGTGTCTAGGCAGTGAGACTTACCTATTTACCTCCCAGTTTTGCTCAATTCTTGTGCTAGCTGATCTATCAGATCCATGTTCCCATCACTTCTACATTTAATCACAAATGCACAATTAGAAGTGTTTCTTCTGGAAACTGAGCTGATATCCTTCCAACACTTCTCTCCTTTAAAAATGGCTTAAGCTGTTCAGAGGGCCCTTAGAAAACTCCCTTGTAATCAGAAGTACAGATCTGAGTGGCATTTCCAGCATCAGAGAGCACTGGATTTCACCCAAGAAGGAGGATACCAGGACTCTGCAGACTTTTAGCTTGAAGAATGTTGAACTTTCATTTTAGGTAGATAGCCTTCTGCCCTAAGGCCTGAGGGTAGACATCTTCCATGCTGTTGAAGCTGGGTCACTGTATGGTCAGGAGCCCCAGAACAGGGTTAGAATAGGGGAAAGTAGTTGTAGTCCTGGGTTCAGCATAGAAGTCTGAGTTTTCATGTACTGCAGGCGCTTATGACCTAGGTGCTTGTGACCATGTGGCTGCTCCTAGGGCGCTTGTGAACATGTGGCTGTAGATCTTTCAGAGCAGGGAAGGTGTCCCTCATCTTGCAGGGCACCTGAGCCTGATGGGTGTGCACTGGATTCTAAATCCAACTCTCTGCCCTTAAATAGGAAACCACAACCTCTCCCTGATCACCTCTGAATGGTTTGCATGGAGGCAGGCAGTCTTGCAGGAGTTTTAGTGCTGCTTACATGGATAAAAAGCACATTTAATTTAATGGGAGCCTTTCCATTATCTTTAAAGATGAGGTGGAATCACAAAAATTCTGAGAGGGTATGGACTTTTCAAAGAGTGACTTGTAAAGAAGAAAAGAAAAAGATGTTTAATATTCTCAATAGACATTTCATCGCCATTGTGTTCTGACTGGATGGGACAGTGTTTGCTGACATTAAAAGCTGCTTTTACAAAAATCTCCTCCTCTTCAGTTTTTATGGAGAAAATGATTTAAGGTATTTTGAAGGGCTTAAAAAAACTTTTGGCAAAATCTGTTTACTCAGGGGAAACTTCAGTCACTGTATTGGAAATTTTGGCCTCCTGCCACTGCAGAAACTAAGACAAACCATAAAATCTTTATGTGGAAGTGGCTGAAAGGTGAAGAGTCAAGTCTTCAACTCAAATTCTTGTATTTTAAGGGTCGTTGCCTGTTCTGCCAATATACAATATAGGTGATTCCGTTTTCGAAGAATGACAGAGAATTTGGCCGTCCTTCTAATGAGTCACATAGGCCGTATTTCTAAATATTGAAAAGCAGTCTGTGTTCATCCAGAAAGGAAACAAATGTAGCTTGAACTGCTTACTTTTTAAAATAGCTTTAATAGTTATAGAATATGCAAGTTAAAAAACTATAGATTAAAACAGCTTTCCCCTTGGTCCTTCCTAACCATTTGTTTTGGCTGGTAGTAAGTTCAGGCTTTCTTTTACTCGGAAAAAATCTGTGATGAAAGGAGAATTAACAAAATAAGTGTTACAAGATACAGAAGCCTGAAATTGGGAAACTAGATGTGAACTATACCAAACTTACACTGGTTTAACTGTTTCCACGACAGGTGTGATTTTTACTGAAATAGTTTTACTGAAATAGATGCCCGTTATTACCACACCCAGTGTTTCCATGCAGCTCTCATTTAAAGTGATTTAAATGCTTTTTAGTTTGGCAGGAATTGTGGGATCTTGTGGGTGTGGATAGTTTTCTATATAATTATGTGGGCCAAATATAGATAAGGAGGAGCCTGGAAAAGATTGGCATCACCAAGACCTGGAATGTGACCTTGGTGCATAAGGTTCATCATTCCATTAGATTGGCCAGAGTAAGTTCCTTCAAAGCTTACCCCATTCATTACCAAAAGTATCCTTACAACAGCCAACTTTTACAAGTAACAAGAATCTTTAAATCAAAACTGCATAGCTTTGAGAGTTTTAGTAGGCTAAGGAACATTCAACCATTAAGTCCTCATTCAGAACCTTTTTTCAATTCATTTTTTTCAGTACTTTGCACAGATTTTTATGAGAGACTCCTGACACTTCTAGAATGAATATGATACAGAAGAATGAGCGTAATAACATAGGCTACAGCTTATGGTCACTTTATGGAAAACATGCTGCTTCTTGTGAAATTAATTTGGAGATGCCTCTAAAATTAGAATAGTTGTGTCTGTAAATGCCTCCTCATGGTGCCTGGGGAAGTGACCATGGGTGACTGGGTGCAGGTCACATGTACTAGTTCCCCTCCCTAGCTTTGAGACTCTAAAAGACTTCTAAAAATGAAATGAATGTACTTTTTAAACTCCTTTGTGAAGCTGCACATGGAGGAAGGGATGGTTAGCATGAGTACTTTTTTCCTCTATCTAGATGTAGTTTGCACTAGAAAAGCGTTTGGATTGTGTTTCCTAAGGATTCTGCATTACGAAACACCCACACTTCCACAAACAGGACACTTGCTCAGAGCTTCTCCAGCCAGCTTAGCTAATAAAAGGAACATCTATCTACTAAATTGTCTCTCCACCAAATTAACTGAATTAACTACCCTAGCCAACAGATTTGCCTTGACCTGTTGTGGCTGTCCAGTTCAGTCTTTGCAATGAAAATGAAATTGCTCTGTGGTTGGTGCTTGCTTACGATAGAAGCTAAGGTAACAGAATCCGGAATAATCTTTTGGATTCTGTATAAATAACCATTTCACTTTCTTGTGTTTGAATTTCCTTTGAAGGCTTTCATCTTTATCACAAGTTGCCCTCAATTGTACCTGAAAGCTGTCTCCTTATTCTGGTTGGATTGCTTCTTGGTGGGATTATTTTTGGAGCAGAGGAGAAGTCACCACCTGTAATGAACAGTGATGTTTTTTTCTTGTATCTTTTACCACCCATTGTACTTGATGCTGGATATTTTATGCCAACTCGTCTTTTCTTTGAGAACTTTGGTACCATATTCTGGTATGCTGTGGTGGGCACGCTCTGGAATGCCATCGGCATTGGGATGTCACTTTATGGAATTTGCCAGATCAGTGCCTTTGGTTTGACTGATATCACACTGCTGCAGAATTTGCTCTTTGGCAGCCTCATTTCAGCTGTGGATCCCGTGGCGGTGTTAGCCGTTTTTGAAAATATTCATGTCAATGAGCAGCTTTACATCCTGGTGTTTGGAGAGTCTTTGCTGAACGATGCTATCACTGTGGTAAGTTACTTGATAAATGATTAGTTAATAAAAACGATAAATGATTGTTTGCATGCCACTCCACTATATCTCTTTGTATCTGGTTATTACAGTTTGCTAATAGAAGTCAAGGAGTGCTAATGTATTTATGTAATTCTCTAAACTTCAGATTTAGAAAGTATGATAGTCTTACTACACCAGAGTAATGTGTAACAGTAGCATATTTACTCTACAGATATTACTACCTGATCTCTTTAGTTTCTGTATCTTTGAATTCTGTTATTTCTGTAAAGTGAAACTGGAGGTTTTCCTCACCTGCAGAAATGTCTTTGGACAATAGAGGGAAAAGGCGCAATGTGGGGCGTCTCAGCATGTTCACAGGAGAATGGGCAAATCATTGAGATGACGCAGGACACGGTTTTGCATCTGCCCATCCAGTTGGAAGTACCCTGAGACTACCAATACATTTCTCATAGGCTATAGATGAGGTAGGACAGCCACCTGGAAGCAGTAATTTCTAATCATTAACTAGCAGAACTTGGTTTGTGGTTCTGACCTAAGGGCACCAATCTTCACATTCCATTAACACTCTAGTGCCCCTTATTTGTACCTGATGACAGCATGTCTCGGACATTACTCCCATTTATCCATGCCTTACTTGAAAACCTGCCCATGACAGCTATGTCCTGGCATGCTTTCTGATTTGTGGGACATGGAGATTCAGTTTTTCATACGCCAGAAGGATCAGAAAGATTTATTAATTGGGTCCGCACCTTCTCTGTCTCTGGCACGCGCTTCTTAATCTTGTTCCATTCTATGCACTGTTGTCCTTCAGTTTTCCCTTTTTCTGGGACTTTGCCTCACGTGCTTGACATGTATATCTCATCCTTTAATTTGAGCCTTTGTACTGACCATTTCTTGTTTGCCTGTGGAAGTACTGTTTTTTGGGAGTACTGGTGTTTTTTTTTTTCACTTAGGCTTCGTGTTGTACCTGATTCTCTTGCTATCCAGTCATCTGAATCAGCTCCTCTCTTATAGGCTTGCCTTAAAGCCTAGCTTTTCTCCCTAGCTTACAGCTGAAACTACCTGCCATTATTAAGCTGGTACTTAAGCCAGGCCTGAAAATTAGTGAATGTAAATATCAAGTTTCAAAAGGCTTATCAGTTCAGCCATGGCTGTGTCTGCTCACTCCTAATGGACACTTCTGTGGCGGAACTCTACATACATGTTTTTCTAGGGGAAGAAGGTCTGTTTTTATGTGAATGTAAAACTTTTTTTTTGTGTGTGTATGTGTGTATTTTTCCAACCAAAATAACTTTTTTCCAATTGCAAAAATCAGTCACCTTTTCACTGGAGCAGCAGTTAATCCAGCAGGATTTGCTAGGAAAACACTGCATCTTGATGATGGAATTATTCATGCATGCCATAACTCAATGGCAAATTACTCCAAAACACCATTTTTATAGGTGCTGGCGTAGCAATTTAATAATCATGATGCATGGCTTTCCTGTAGGTGTCATTACTGCCTTCTTTGGAGGTAGTCCTTTCTGATGGCACGCTTGCCCAGATGCCCTAGCACAGGGGTGGTACTCTGAGGAGTCTGTAGAGCCAGCCCAGTAATGCACTGGCCATACATATATTCATGAGGGAGTGAAAGGAATTTAGAGTACTTTTGGTCTTACTTCCTAGCTATCGCTTAAAGGTAGCACTTGGCAGAAGATCAAGTGATTTCCACATGCTAAGCAGTGGTCTGCTAATGGTTCCTTGTTATGATTTTGCACACCTGCAATCATGTGATTATATGTAGAACATGATCCAGGCTGTCACTTGGATTGCCCGTGGGGTGTCCTTAAAAGACCTGGCACCCCATGCCCATAGCAGTGCTGCCAGACCAATCGTTGCTGCCAGAGTTACTCAGCTATCTGCTCAAAGGAGATGCTGTTTTGTAAATGCTGTCTCTTTATTTGCCCTTGTTGTGTTACTGGGACAGCTGATAAAACCAGCTAGAAGGAAGAGCGCAGAACCTTCCAACTTTCATCTCCTGGAGCCCTTGAATTCCACCTACCCTGACAGGTGGCTCCAATGGGGTGCAGAGGCAAAGCAGGAATGGGGATGAATGCAGGCAGGCCATCCATAGAAGCTGCCTAATGCCTACAGCCACTGCAGTATCAAAAAACCCAGGGGCTGCACAGATGGGTAGCGCAGAACAGTGTGGCTTTAGTAAACATGCTTTCGAAATACTTTAAACCCTTCTTCCTCCTATCCGCTTGCACTACTTGGCTGCTCCTAATAAAAGCTTTTATTAGGATAGCAGTGTCATCTGTGCTTTCTCTTTTCAGAAAACATACTACCATGCCTGCATTTTAGGTACAAAGCGAGGTGTGTTTTCTTAGGAATCTCAGCTCTTCTGTGTTTCTCAGATGGTCTTTCATGCCTGGTAGTTTTTTGTGATATGCCTGTGCATTTGAATGATCCTTATTCCCCACTGATGGAATTTTGGAGCTTGAATTTGGCTGAGGACAATGCTTGCTAGTTGGCTTCATGTTCAGAGTCGGTGCGTTAGCAAAGACTGGGTCAGTAATAACTATCACAGTGATATTAAATGGCAAGATCATGTTTTGAAGTGGAGTGTTAGCAGTTCAAATTCCAGTTCTAGGTTTAAAATCACAACGAAGGAGCCAGTGTAATTACAATAATATTATTACCATGTTAGAAAACATTACAGCAGCGCGCTGCATTCTGCCTCTGCTGAAAACATTATTTTAGAGTGCTTTAAAGTAATTTCAAAATGAAAAACTAATATCCAAGAGCTGGTGAAAATAAGCAATTAGTGTCTAGGTAGAGTAGTGTGAGACAAGATTAAAAAGTGATTGTTGACTAATACTTCTTGGTGTAACCTTCAGTGAGTTCAGCTGAAGGATGATGAGTAAGTGCAAATCTTGAGCCTGGAAAAAAACCCAACGTTCTCAGAACAAATGTACTTCAAACTGTGACCAGAGTTGATGTTAACTCACCTGAAAGTTTAGAGAGGGCTGTAAAACTGAACTGCCATAGAGTAAAAGGGAAGTGAACCTGATTTTTATCTCATTTACAGCAGTGTAAATAAAGAACAATAGGAACGAGATTAAAATCATGTTCATGACGTTCCATAGACTTAGCTGCTGCTTCTATCATGGCGGTCTGGTTTTGATCCGAGGTACAAAAGAGAACATTGCTTTTCTTCTTTCAAATAATTTATGACAGCAGATTTGAGATTTATGGAGATGTCTGTATGTGGACACAACAGGCTCCATTCTGTTTGCAGAGTGAATACTTTGCTGTGAAGTTGAAGTGATGTTATGGAAAGGCTTTTGCTTGAGTAGATCAAAATTATATGCTTCTTTACAAGCAGCTCTTAGTTGCCTTATTTTGAAGACTTGCCTTTATATATATTTATATAGTTACTCTTTAAAAAATAAAATAGGCTGTTTAAAACTCCACTTAAAGAAAATAATAGTCTTCCATGATGCATACCAAGGAAGTATTCTGGCCAGGTCAAATTCTGTAGATGTGTTGAAGAACGACATAACTCTGGGGTGGTCCCAAGTTTCAGCAAGTAACTCGGGGGAAATCCTCTTGTTGCAAACAAAGCAACTCAACAGTATTTTTTTCTTTAGTCTATGATTCAAGGCATCCTGGGAGTCTGTGGACTGAGAGGTCCTTGTAAAGTGACCAACAAAGGCACACCTGTTGCCAGTAGGTTTAATTCTGGGATGCTTAATGCAAATCCATAAGGCCCACAAATCAAAACAAGGTGGAAAAACAGCATAGCCTATGACAGTACTTTCCTGTCCTGCACAGGATGTAGTAAGAAGAAACAGGGCAAAAAGACCGTGAGCCTGCCTCAGAGCAGCAAGATGAAGGGATTTGTGCAGGTGAAAAAGGACACTACGCCCGGCTGCACTTGTCCCGAGGGCATCATTGTTATCAATTAAATAGTTCATGCTCCTGCTCTTGTCCTGTTTGTTGCTTTGTAATGAAAATGACTGGTGGCCATGCTGCGTTTGATTTAACCTTTTTCCATGCTTGCTCTGGAGTATATTTTTTCTTTTCTTTTTCAATTCCTTCCTTTCACTTAGCCCAAAGGACCCATAATAGGTCATGCCTTTGCAGTAATCTGTAGTGAGAACTTTTACCTCTGTAAGACCAATTTTGGCCAAGAAGAGCCGCACAACTTACCTTCTGTCACGTGAGAGAGAACAAGACTGAAAACATGACAAATCCTTCCCAGTGACTATTCAAACAACTACATTGTTGGCATAATGCAAGTACTGATAAAACATTGTTCTCTCAAATGCCATTTCTGATAAAGAAACTTATTAGGTTTACTAAGAAGTCCAGAAAGAAAGTGGAGGTTTAACTCCCGCAAGCTGTCCAAGATGTTTAAAGTGCTTATTGTGACCACAGTGGCTTAGCCTGTGAACCCACTGTGACATGAACAAGTGCCTACGACCAGGCTTAAATCTCTACAAACGACCTGCGTAGCCATCACAGTATCTCATGGCTAGGAGCATACATGCAGCACCAGGCAGTGCATAAATCTCCCAAATAAGTCTGCAGATGGGGAGACCCTTTAAGGTTTCTTTAAGAGTAACTGATTCCATTGTTGTCTGTTTTGTAGTAACTGAAATACTTGATATTAGAGAAATGTGGACTTCACATCATTCTGTTTCCTGTGTAACCATAAAAGCTGTCTGGCTAAGAAAATATGGTAATCCCATGGACTCTGTTTTGGAGGATGGTTACGAACACTTTGAAAATTAAACTGGGGAAACACATAGTACCAGCTCTTTTAATAGGAACTGAATCCTAATCTCTAGAAGTAATCTGGAGTTCGAAAAGTCTTTGAACTATTGGATGCCTAGTGGTTAATTAGAAATTAGTTAATTAATAAGAAATTAATTAGAGAAAGAGTACTTCATGGATGCCGTGTTTCTTGTTTCATGTTTCTTGTACTCCTTGGGGTGGTCACTGTCCATCATCTCTCTACCTCACCCCATGCCAGATGAATCTGTATGGTTCAGTTAAATTCTGCAGCTCTCAATGTCTTATGTGGATCAGAATAATTTGGAAAGAACTTGATTTCTTGATTTTTCACAGATTATGGAACTGTATTTTTTCCGTTTAATTTTATTTTAATCTGGAGAAAATCTGAAATGGCCATTTGTGGAGAAATTAGAAGCTCTGCAAATAAATGGATTTAAAGAAAGATTAGACAGATCCATGCTCCTGGCCTGCAGAATGGCATGGGTTAAGAAACGTGTCCCATTTGCAAAAAATGGGAATAATTATATTTACCCTTCTTTGTGGACAGAGCCTTGGGTGACATAGTTAAATGGGAGGTGTCCCTGCCCATGGCGGGAGGGTTGGAACTAGGTGATCTTAAGGTCCTTTCCAACCCTAACTGTTCTATGATTCTATGATTCTATATCTCCCTGATATTTGTGGTGGACAAGTAATATGCCAGAGGTAAACAACAGTCTATCTTAAAAGTGAGCTCAAGATAGATAGAAAAATTCAAAATTCAACATTGAAGCAGAGGAATGTAGAAGCATAAAGGGAATGTAAAAGTTCAGAAACATAATGTGCTTTTTTTTTCCTCATAGGTCCTGTACAATTTGTTCAAGTCTTTCTGCCAGATGCACACAATTAAGGTTATTGACATATTCGCTGGGATTGCTAACTTCTTTATAGTGGGGATCGGTGGAGTATTGATTGGAATCCTTTTGGGATTTGTAGCAGCCTTTACCACCCGTTTCACCCATAAAATCCGAGTGATTGAGCCACTCTTTGTCTTCCTATACAGTTACTTGTCATACATAACAGCTGAAATGTTTCATCTCTCAGGCATCATGGCGTAAGTACCCTGATCTTTAGTACTAATAGTACTCAAGTAAGAATGTAAAAGGAAATTGCAGAGTGGTCCAGGTTTTGCAAACTTTGCCATATGGCATCATTCCACCATGCATAGCAGTGATGCTGGCTTGAGGATTTCCGGCCTGTCCCCTCCCGCTTCCATCCCATTCTCTTGGCTTGCCACCACACCAGCTGTGTCACTAAAACTGGTCATGGCTTCACATCATAAACCATATCTTTGAAATGCTCCAAGTTAAAAATAATCCCTTGTATTTTCAGTGGAATTATTCTTAAATCAGTTTGGTGACCTGTGTCCTCATGTGACCCCACAACTAGTCATAAGGGCATGGCTGAGGGGTAGCCCACAGTGATGTAGGGGCAGCGATGACTGGGAGGGAGTGGGAGTGGTTGTTGGGAACTTTGTGAACTGGCTTCACTTCTGATGCCATTGTGAAACTACATATTGTGAAACTACGTCTTAACACTTAGTCATGTGAGCATCCAGTAAGTACCATTCAATGAAGACAATATATATATCATTAAGGCAAACTCCTGCTGGATTACAAGCGCAGTAAGGATTGAGTGAATGTAAAATTTCCAAAGTCTAGTCCTATGGTAACATAACCCTTTAGTTTAGTATCTTGATATGTGTGCCTGTGTGTTACAACACTCTCTCCACATCATTATGTATAAAATAATATTATTCTTCCCAATTCCAACAGATAAAAATGTTTTCACTCCTGCTTTTTCACTCCTGGGCTTCAGTTGAGAGAGAACACAGCCTCTAGCTTGATGCTGTTTATACTGTAACAACCTCAACTTTATAAAGAGCCTTTATGACATTTGATATACTTAAATGGTTTGCTCTGATTCCAAGTAATATTTTTAAAGGCCAACCTTCTTCAATGATTTTGTATTGTTCTAGTGGCAAATATGAGTCATTCAGGAGTTAGGAGCATAACTTTTTAGGAAAACTCAGATGTTACTTCTGAGTATCCCTAATACTGATAATACCTTATCTGATTATTATCTTTTAGGAAAGTGAATGACAGGTTTGCTATCATAGATGTGCCAGTATAAGGTTTTCTGGGACTGGGAAGGAATTTACATGGACATTTACAGCTGATGATTTCAGTGGTATAAAAATAGATCTATGCCATGAAACGAGAGGGGTTAGTACTTTAATATAAGTAAAGAGCTAAAGATTGCATGGGTTTCTTTCTCTGATATAAGTCTAAATAAAGAAGCATATACATCCACTTTGACCAAGTTCATAAATGTGCCATCTCTTTCCCTAGCTTCTATTCATAGCATTTGTGTGGTTTCTAGTTTCCTCCACTTCTTAAGTCAAATGTCCTTGACATCCTATGATCAAATACTTAAAGGGTTTCTAAACCAAAAACGTGTGGCTAAACTGTACATGGAAAAAGATTGTGGCAGTGTGCATGAAAATACTGATTTGAACATGCTGCACCCAGGATACAATGGAAAGGCCACACCGGGTCAGCTGGTGGATCAGTGGATCCACTGCATGCCAGTGCCTGCAACCAGCAGGCTGGTGCTTCCAATGGCACCAACAACCTAGTCATTTTCATTTGTAATCCTGATTGAGTGCAAAACCGAAAAGAAAACACAAAGTATTTCTTTTCCCTCCAACAGTGCAATAGAAAATAAGTTATCTTTAAAATGTCCTGTATGTTTTTTAACTCGAAATGTATTTTGTAACAGCTAACAGAGCTGGATACATCTGTAATGCCTTAGGGGGGAGGAGGAAGGGCTTTCTGCAGCCATGTAGTGTCTCAGCTGTCAAGGGACGTAAGCGTGCCCCCTCCCAGCAGTGTTGCCAAGTGCCTGTAATCTCTACATCCACTTGGCATAAATCTACCCCGTGCTTTTCACATTTCACTGGGCTTTGAACTGCAGAGAATATTTTGCTCTGTGTCACAGTACAACATGCATCAGTATTGAGTTCCCTGTCATTTTCTGCAGTGAGTGACTCACATCAGGATTGCTTGGGACTGACTTCAAAGTCAGTCCTCCTTTGAGCATGTAGCTGGACCGAATGACCTTCAAGCGTCCCTTACAACCCAGATTGTTTATTCATTATATGCTTCTGTGGCCATTTATAGTTCAGCCTATAGGGAATAATTGCCTGATCTCCCCTTTCTCACCCATATCCACATGAGTCTATTAAACTATTGATTCCCACTTCCTGCATTAGCAGGTTTGTAAAGAAACTCAGCAAGATCTTGTGGTTACATGTTGTACCATACTTTAGGGGGAGAATATGAGCAGGAATATAGAGTGTTACCAAATAAGAAAGATAGATACACTAAGTGCAAGCAGGAATTCGCTGGCAGAGGAGTAGAGGGGAATGTAAGGTGCTTGTCCCTCTTCTGATAAGTCTGTGTACTCATTCTGAGGACAAACAATTCCTGAAACATCCCTGTATAACCCCAGCACCACGTTACCTGGCTGAAACAGTGAAGGGACTGAACCATGTCCCGATGAGCTGCAGTGAGAAAATCCTTTTCCGAAAGAGAGGAAAGAGCTTCTACTGTAATTAGAGCCAGGTTTGAATCAGGATCAGGGGTGTAAAACATAGAGATGTGACTCTGAACTTTATTTGCTTGCTTCCATTTCTAATTACAATGCTGCATTTTCTGCTTACTAATTTCTCATAAAGGCTGTGATGCAGCAGAACTAATCATATATGTTCCTTTTTTTTTTTTTTTTTCATTTGTAACAGCGAATTAGCAGGCTGAAAGGAACGAACATTGAAACTACTGTAAGTTTAGTAGGTCAAGGAAACTTGAGGATTGAACCCAGTGGCCTAGTTTATTGCAGTCATGACAGAAACTGTACTGTTTGCACAGGACTTTTATTCTTCAGAAGCACAGAAAGTTGCCTCCCCCCCCCCCCCCCCCCTTCTTGACCAAGGCAACTGCCTCAGGTCACAGAAGTAGAAGCCACGGTTAATGTATGTGGTTAAGAAATGTAAAATAAAACACACCTAAGCTTTTGTTTTGATTATGGTGGCAGTAAAAATTTAGTTTGGGAAGAATGCATTATAATAATATACATAAAATCTTGCATAGTCAAAGAAATTCATTTTATATTAAACTCTAACACTATACTGCCATATTATTTTCAAAATGAAGACAATTCAACAGGGTTATTTTTTTTTTCTCATGTGAATTAGTACTCTGAAGAGATACCAGATTCATAAAGTGAGCAGTGATTAGCTGTGGAATTTTACTTAACTGAAGAGTAACAAGTAATGTACAGCACTATTTGTTATACTGCTGAACCAATTCATCAATTAGTTAACACTAATTTAATGAATTCAAAATGTGTCTGAAAATAATATTACAAGAGTGTTGTCCCTTTAAATTCTAGTGGTTAAGCATAGTAGATGTTTTAAGTTACAGCTTGCAAGGATCCTGATTAATCTGGTGGCAGATTCTTATCAGACATCTATTTACAGTGTCTGCATTACCTCAGGATCCAAAAACAAACCATGTCCAGAGCATGCTTCCCCATTCCCCAAGCTGCAGGGCTTTCCTAAGTGACTATAATAATGGAAAGTATTTATTTTAAAAGCTAATAAATAGTACTGAGCTTTTTGTAGTGACTTTGATGCAGAGCTGACAGCCCTACTGCTTTGGGCAGTGAGCTGCAGCTTTGAGACCCTTAAACTGTGGGTCTGGAAGTGACTGGTTTGCAGCCTGCCCACTACATTCTTGCTACATTGCATTTGCTGCCCCTGCACTTGCCAGCTCCACTGTGTGCACAGTTGGCTGGAGGTAGCTGGGATGCATCAGACTTGTTGTACTTGTGTAGATAAGCAGTGCATACACAGGAGAGCTGTCACGACATAAATGGAAATATTTGTAGGTCTATCAGTGCAACCTGTGGCGTGTGAAAAGCTGGTTTGCCACTGAATATGTGAGTTCTGGACAGTGAAAGTGTTAAGTAGATTTGAGACCCTTCTTTACATATGCTTTTGAAGCTGGTCACCAGAGCTATCTGTAAACTGAAGAACCTGGGAATGTTTGACAGCTTCCAGGCTTGGGTGTGTGTCCTGCCAAGTCGTCAGTCCTTCTCAGGACAAAATCCATGCATGGCCCAGGTCCTCTCCCACTTTCTTCCTGACATATGCAGGCACATATGTTTGCGGGATCTATGACAAATACCCAGTTTGGGCAACTGTAAGATAAGAACAAGGAGGAGAGCTGTGAAGAACATTGGCAGTCTGTCAGTATTGTCAAAAATGTAGGACCTCTGTTGTCCCAACCACATGCTCAAACTAGAAACAATGCCTAAAGCCACTAAGTGTTGCAGGGAGGAAACTCACATGCCTATCTAATCTGCATCCTTTGTTCTCTGGTGGAATCCATGTTACCATGATGAGCTCTGCTTCCCAGGCAGCATGCTACTCTTGGGCCACAGAGGATGTGTGGCCTAAAAGGTCTTTTCCAACCTAAATGATTCTATGATCCTGTGAAATGCAGATGGGGCTCTGTGATAGTTTTAGTCAAGCTTTCCTTCTTCTTAGTCTTGGAGTTTGCCTAGGGTTGGAGCTAGTTTTTGCATGGCAATGGCCATTTTATTTTGTGCTGACTAGATCTGCAGCCCTATGCAGAGGCAAAGCAAACAGTGGCCTAAAGTGGCAGAGGATGACAAATTATCTGTAGCCTTGCTTCTTAGTTTGCCTGGGAAGAGGAGCTGACTCCTGTCACTGTCACTGAGGAGAGGAATGGTTTAGTGAGACAGCTGCCAGTGGGAAGTCAGGGCAGCTCTGCCCCACAACATGCAGTTTCAAGGAACATCCTGTCTGGTGTTCCTCATCAGCAAGAGAAGCAGCAACCCGTTTTCCAGGGCTGCCCCTGGCTTTCCTCAGCTCTGCCTCATTCAAAACACAGAGTCTGTGTGGCACCTGCACGGATCACGTGGATTTAGTATGACAGAACTCCATACCTGATGTCTTCTCAGAAATCTCCCCACTGTGGAAAAAAACTCATGTGCCCAAAACTGTAGGTTCACCAAACCTATATATTTGAGATTGGTTATGGAATAAGTTATGCATTTGTATTTTAAAGACAACTATGGAAAAGTGAGTAATATTCTGTAGTTATAAGAAAGACAAAAAAAACCCCATTAAAACAGTGAAATACAGGGTAACATTTGCCTTTCAGGATTACAGCTTGTGCCATGACCATGAATAAATATGTGGAAGAAAATGTGTCTCAAAAATCCTATACAACAATAAAGTATTTCATGAAGATGCTGAGCAGTGTCAGTGAAACATTAATCTTCATCTTTATGGGAGTGTCTACAGTTGGAAAGAACCATGAGTGGAACTGGGCCTTTGTTAGCTTCACCCTCCTTTTCTGTTTAATCTGGAGGGCACTAGGTAAGCAATTACCAGTCCATGCATCAGTATTCTTTTCAAGTGAAACTTTTTCTTTTCTCAAGTAGAAAATACAAAAAATTAGACAGAGTCCCATCAGCTTATAAGAATGGTTCTCTTATTGGCAATGTATCCTAGATTGCAGGGTCAACTTCTACCTTCCACCCAAAAATGGAACCCCAAAATCAGTTTTGTCCTGACCCTGCCTATCTAAAGTCAGAGGCAGTCTGCTGTGTTTGTACATGCATTAAGTACATGTACTTAAATACAGTATATGAATTTAAGTAAATATTTATTTTAAAATAAGCAAATTTGGCTTAATTAGCACTTGTACAACAATTAAGGCTTATAGGTCTTAAACCTGCTCCTCACCACCGTTTCATCTGTAATGGTTTGGTCCCTCCATGTGTCAAGGCAGCTCATGCTCTGGTCTGCCTCTGCACCCCTACTTCCAGCTCCCAAGTCTCCCTTCAGTGCAGAAATTTGGATTATTTTCCCTCCTACACCTGCAACCCCACAATACCTTACGCTGAAAAGCAGCCAAGGAGCCTGACTGCTCCCCTGCCTCCTGGCCCCTAATCTTTACCTACCTTTACTCCATTCCACCACAACCCTGGGGTCTTTGCCTTCAGTACACCAGCATTCTCTGGCATCTTTTCCCTCCATCCCCAGTCCTGCCTCCTTTTTGTCTATGCAAGTAAAATCAAATAAGTGAATAGAAGTTCTCAGGGTTCAAAGCATGGATTGATGGAGGTGACAAGCCAAAGGGTTCAAAAGCACCTCAAATCCTATTAAAAGAAAAAAAAAAAGGACTCTTGGTCTATACTGACACTGAGAATTATTGCTGTTCTAGAGGTGCAGAGTCTAGCAGATAGCTGTCTTGTGGAGATTAATTAGCTCCTTCAGGTCCTAAATCCAGCTGACCGAAGGTGGTTAGCTCACTAAATATGTTTAAGATGATGTTCTGTAGGCATTTAAATTTTTTCTTGCATGGTGTTTTCAAGCTTCTGAGTGATATTTCATTTCTTCAATAATATATAGGTAAGAAGCAAATAATGTGTTTTAAAACAAATATTAGCATTGTGGAGGATTTCTGTGTAATTTAATTTACTTTTCTGGTTTGTTTGTTTTTGTTTTTTTCCTTCAGGTGTTTTTGTTCTGACTCAGATCATTAATGTGTTCCGGACAATTCCTCTCACTTTTAAGGACCAATTTATTATTGCCTATGGAGGCCTTCGAGGAGCTATTTGTTTTTCACTTGTATTTCTGCTTCCTTCTGCTGTGTTTCCCAGGAAGAAATTGTTCATCACTGCTGTTATTGTGGTGATATTCTTTACAGTTTTCATTCAGGTAATGCGTTTTCTCTTACGGACTTCTTCCTTGGACAGTTTGTAAATAAGCAGTGCATAAAAATCCAAATGTACTGGAAGGAACATACTTGAAGGTACTCTCTGTGGTCATAGTTTAAAAGAAAAATGCGATGCAGACAGCTGACAGGTAGCAAAAGAATGCCAGATATTAAGTACTTGTGCTATCGTGTAAGTAGCATTAAGCATTTAAGACCTAGTGAGGTTGGAGTAGAGATAAAGCATAATCTGGGTACAGCCCCAGCACTAATTCCTTGTTAGAATATTTAAAGTTGTGCATTTCTCAGGAGTTTGTGTTGGATATGGTGCACAGTGAGCAGGGGATTGAAGACACTGAGGGCACTGAGAGATTAACTGGAGTGTTTGAGTCTAGGTGTTAGGCAATGATGCTGCAAACGAGCTGGACATCCATCCAAGTACCAGGTGTGCAGGTGAACATAAAGAACTGGCCTCTGGTGTCAACATGGCCATGGAGGCCTGGTCAAGAGTGACCAGAAGAGAGGGAAATGATTGAAACCAGCAAAACGTAGAGGAGGCAAAGCCCCTCAAATAACCATCTCAGGGTAGTCATTATCCAGCGAGGTGAAAGCGATGTGAGGGGCTAGTACATGAAATGACAGGTCTGTGGGAAAAAAATTTTTAGCCTGTCTTTTAAATGGATAAATGTGCCATGGCATGGGAAGTATCTGTGCTTATGCTTGCGAAAGGGGAAGAGGTGGCTGGAGCGGCTGGAAATCTGTTAGTTGACCTTAGCATGTAAGCTGTGAAAATTGATTTTGGAGGGTAGAATAATTTAAAATATAGACATAAATGGAATGCATTATGAAATGCAGCATGGTTTACCAAAGGGAAGCCTGATATCATTGTTTAATAAGCCAGTTTATATTCTAGAATAAACTCATCTAACTTCACTATTGTAAAATCTTTGGGGAAAGGGACTAGATAGGAGATCGTTAGCTTAACTACTTATTAAACTGAGGTTTAGATTGACATTAGGATAATTGTAAAGTGAATGAGGAAGGGGTTGACAGTTCCTCCTTTAAAGGGAAAGAGAAGCACATGGTTCTTTAGGTCAGACAGACCTCTGGGGATCTCTAGTCCAATCCTGTGCCCAAAAGAAGGCCACCTTCAAAGCTAAATCATGTGCTTGATGCCATGTCGAGTTCTGAATATCTCTGTGGTTGGAGATTCCCCAGCCTCTCTGGGCATTTGATCTAAAGTTCAGCCTGGGTTCCTGAGGAAGGTTTAGTTTAATATTCTCATTACTGACCATAGCACATGAACACAGGAATTTTTTATTGCTAAGAAGGTGTTCTTAGGGTGCCAGTGAGATGGGGTGTTATGCAGAAAGAAGAGAATGAGAGATAATATGGTAGAAACAGAATAAAATTTAGGAGTAACAAGTGCAAACATCTTGCCAGGAGTCTCTTACTAGGGATTTCTCTTACGAAATGAGAACCTTTCATTTTGAAAAAAATAGGGAAAAAAACACTAATCGATAATGGGGTAGAGTTTAAAGTACCAATACCATGGGGGCAGAAGAAAGGCATATCTGATCTTAAGACATACTGAGACAGGTGTTTCCATCAGTGAATAGTGTCATGTTCTAGAGTGATTGTGGGACTGGTAGGCTTGTCATGTGGGACTGGTAGGCCTGTCATGTGAGACTAGAATGCCTTGGCCTTAGCAAAATGAAGAAGAGGCAATATAATTAATGTTTATATGAGGGAGTGAACACCCGAGGAGGAACACTGTTTAAACTAAAAAGACAAATGCTGGCACAAGAACAAAGTGGTACAAAGTGACCATGATGCAGTTAAGAAGCAGCTTTCTAATTACCAGAACAATGAAGTTCAGGATGAGTGTTCTAGTATGAGCAATGGGGCAGAGAAACCTAACTACTTTTAAGATAAAGCTGGATTCAGTTACGAGAAGAAATATGTGACCTGGTTGTCTGGGACAGTAGGGACTGATCTTAACACCATGATGGATTCATTCCCCTCCCTTGTGCCAGTGCAGTTATACAAATAAACAAATTATGTCAATTCTTCCACAAATAATTATTAAAAACCATTATGTCATTCTGGGATAGCCAAAACATTCTGTTCTTTCTCTGAGAATAGTCAGACAAAGACAAAAGCATTAGCGTCATGATCTTGAATAGAAATTTTAGTGGTACTGTTGACACATCTCTGAGTACCTGTTTTGGGAGTAATCACTAAAACAGGAATTTCTGTGCTTGTTTTGGAATGATGTGGGATCCATTTATTAATTCAGAAAAAAAGTGAGGATTTTTCTAGTACATAACACAACTGAAAAAAACCTCCAACAAGCCAAGTTTAAAAATACTGTGGATGGGGCAAGTGACATATTCTGCACGGGGTTTGCCAAGTTGCTCTTCTTGGACTTCTTAGCTCTAGGGAGCCCCTTTCTTCTTTCTGTTGCATAAACGGAGTCTGTGTTATGACAAGGACTTCCTAGCTGAGTGCATACCTGCTGATGACAACAGTAAATTCATTGTTATAATTATTGTGTCTGGTCGGATTTGGGGGTTAGGAGGGTGAAAGAGTATCCAGAGCTAAAAAGCTATCTACAGCCATTTTCAGTGCTCTGGCAGAGATGGAAAAGACTGCCAGGCTTATTTATTTATTTATTTATGTTTATGGAGAAAACAAGCATTTTTTTTCTCTTTACAGGGAATAACAATTCGCCCACTGGTAGAGTTTCTTGATGTCAAAAGGTCGAACAAAAAGCAGCCTGCTGTCAGTGAAGAAATTTATAGCAGGGTACGTTGCAGCTTCAGTGTCATAGATGAAACCCTCATACAAATGAAATTCCAGGTGTCTTTCAGTAAGACAAGGATTCAGTATACAGTATTACAGAGAAGCACATGCTCTTTTAGGTTTGCTAGCTGTCATAAGCACAACAACGGTAAAGCTTATATTTAACTTATGACAATTGCCAAAATTAGCATTATTGCGTATCACTGTTTTTGAATCTTCACTTTCTTAATTGTTCACTTCTTGAAGTAAATTAAATTTCTGTAGTTTGTTTCACATTATGAAGTACATGTTGTTTTAGAAATTTGTTACATTAGGAAACATTGGCAAGGCAATTACATTACATTGCATTTGTGTTAGTTTAACTAAACAAATGCAAACTCCTAAACACTCTTAAACTTGCTTAACTCTCCCATCATCAGCCTCTTTACAGATTTGTATTTGGTATGTGTACACCTCCAATTATAGAGGTTTATTAGCTATGTATATTCTTGAATGTATGTCTCCTTGCAGCATAACTGTGGCAGGTGGCTTGGAATTCCAAAAATGAGGAATAGTAAGGGCTGCATTCAGCAAGAAGTCAATCTAGGCATCTAAAAGTCTGTCCTTTTAGAGTTTATACTTTGGACTTGTGTACCAGGATTTCCCCTGGAGTTTAAGAGATCCTACTATAGTATTTGGATTAAGAGTAAACGAGCTGCCTCTGGGGATCAAGATCTTAGCTGAACTGATTCACTCTTTTGTAATTCGTAATAGGCTGAGGAACAATGTGTTTCTAACATTAGGCGATGAGGATGCTTTGAGGTGAGGCTAAACCATGGTTCCCTAAAGTAAGAGCTCAGGACCTGAATGCTAGATATCTCAGCCCTATTCTGTGCATCCCAATGGGCCAGTTCTGATGTGGGGAGCTGCTGCCCACTCAAGCTGTCTCCTCCGCAAAGTCACACCTGGTTCACTGTCAGGCCTGGGGAAGTCCCTGGAGAGGTCCCAGGCATAGACTTGAGGGGTTAGGGAACTTAAAAGAAGTAAAAATATGGGAAAAACCTTCAGATTCAGATAGAAGCTCAGCGAGGTTGACATTGAGGATATTAGCAGCTCACTTCTGTCCTTTTGGGGCTGTAAGCTAAAGGAAGCTCCAGGGGCAAAATCAGAGTCTGAGTTTGATTAGACTGCATTTAGTTAAACTGAAGCATTGTCCTGAATTCTGACCAGGTGCTTGTTTTGAAGTAAGTTAGAAACTAATAATGTCTAAGGGCAAGCCAGGTGAGGTTTATAAGTTTATGTAATGAACCAATGTTTCCCTTTAGTTCTTTGACCATGTGAAGACTGGAATTGAAGATGTGTGCGGACACTGGGGTCACAACTTTTGGAGAGATAAGTAAGAATGGCATTTAAACCTCTTTGTTACACAAGAGAGGCTGAACTGGCTCAGCAGCAGCAGCAAACAAAGGCTGTTGGGCATCATATTTCATTTTCAGCATTTTATTCTTGAAAGTGGATGGTTCTTTTTAGAACGTGTGGGTTACAAAGGGAAAACAGCAAAACAATGTCTTTTACTAAACCACAAGCAAGTAGAACAAAGTCTCTGGCTGGGAAGAAAGGCAGCCCTCTGATCCCAGGGTGCAGTATAGTACCTCCTGAGGGTGTGTGTCCTTTCCCTGTTTCTGACTGTTTGAGAGCATTTCCTGTATTTCTGTGGAGCCTTTCATCCCATCCAGCTTTCCTCCTACAAATTGTATGTCTTTGCAGTGTTAAGTGCAGGGTTAGTTTCCTGTTTGATGGGAAACATGCAAAAGCTTTGGGACTTTCTCTAGGAAGATAAAGCAGTAGCTGGCATGAGGTACATGAGACATGCTAATGGCAGGCAGCTCCACAGTTCTCGATGGTATTATTTAAGACTTAGTTAAGAAGATTACTACTGGCAATACCTGAATTGTTCATGTTTCATTTTAGTTGCTGAATCATCATCATCATTGGTTTGGATCTAACTCTCTTTTCTCAGGAGCACACTCTTTTAACACCCAAATCCTTTAGACCCAAAGCGTGGGCATTACTCACCCACCTTCTAGTCGCTGCTCCAACAAGAATTAAGTGATTTATACAAAGAGAAACAGCACCATCAGGAAGGGTGGAGAAGAACCCTCTCCAAATGGCTTGAGGGCAGCACAGTGAGGTCACTCCTGACAGGTGCATGACATGGGTACAACTTTTCTGTACTCAGCCTTATTCTTCTTCAGTCTGTGTGAGATCTTTAATGAACAGATTATGGAGCAAAGGATTGTCCCACCTCTTCATGACCTCCAGACCCAAATTCAAGAATAATGTCAAAATGGCCAGAGGGCAGAATACTTTCTGACAAACAAAATCACCCCGGCTGTAATGAATGTTTTTTCTCTAAGCATCCAAGAGGGTTGCAGTTACTTTGGAGAAAGCGAGAACTTCCAGAACAAGCAAAATTTCAAAGAAAAAAGCAGCAATGCAAATTTAGACCTTCTATTTGTTATTACAGTAAATATTTAATGTTCTCGTTGTCTCCAAGAAAGTGGAGAATTAAAATAATATTATGTAATAACACAGAATACCTGAAAGTTAGCTAGGGAGACTGTCCATTAATGTAAACCAAAACACAGGTTAAGACTATCTGAAACAAAGATGAATTTGATCCTTTTTTATGTTACTTAGCCATAGGTTGTTAATATGAACAGACACATTCCCAGGTAAGAAAAGCCTTCACAATTGCATTAGCTACAGTATATTGGCTTTCCTTAATATGCACATAAAAATTAAGTGGTTGGGTTGGTTTGCCTCACATACAGGTTTAAAAAGTTTGACAATAAATACCTGCGAAGACTTCTAATCCGGGAGAACCAGCCCAAATCTAGCATTGTTTCTTTATACAAGAAGCTGGAAATCAAACATGCCATTGAGATGGCAGAGAGTGGAATGATAAGTAAGGTCCCATCTTCGGTGTCTCTCAGGTAAGTAAGCAATACCAGCATTGCCAAGCATTTCAGCTGGGTCACATAATGTATTTCACAGCCCAGTCTGTAGGCAGAATAATCACTTTAACTTGGGACGCTTGTGTCCAAATGTCACCTGAAGATTAAGCGGATATGAAACAAGAGCATTTTGCCTGCAGCTCACACATGGAATGCTTGGTGAGCTGTGCTTGTCTGGAGTATGTAATTTTACAAGGGCAGCTGCTCACGGGAACATTGATTTGCTGTGTAGAGCGGAGCTGGATTTGAACCAGTGCCTGCCCATCTGCTGTGAATAGCTACAAGGGAAGCCTGAGGGGCATTTTGAAAAGTACCTTATCAAATTTACAATTGAATGTAATTTTTATCAAATCTTGGAGGCTGAGTTTTGAGCCTTACCACTGACTCAAATGAGATCAAGATTTCATTCCTAGACATGTTACATTTTCATCTGTTCCTCAGTTGCTTTGAAATGCTGTTTCCAACTGTAACAAAGGAAATAGTTCAAATGTAGTTTTCAATCCTAAAAATAAAATTCTTCCTCTCCCTGTCTGTTCCCCTCTCCTCTATTTTCCTTTTTTTTTTTTTTTTTATCCTACCACAGTGAATATCATGAAGGAAAGATAAAGCCACTTTCTCCCACTGAAATGGAAAATATGCGGGAAATACTAACAAAGAATCTCTACCAAATACGACATAGAGTAAGGATGAAGTTTTGCATACTTAAATATCCCACTATTCTTTGAATACACTAATTACTTTCCTAACATTTCTTTGGGCTACTACATCTGCTGTACTGTATCACAATAATTAACTCTGTTACTTACTTTGTTGCCTATGAATCCATATCCTTTCATATGTACAGAAACATATTCGTACTCCTTTATGTAGATACCTTACTTGATATTATACTGTTGATACACCTTAATGTTTTTGTCATATTACCTGCAATCTACTTACATTATTTAAAGAGAATCATAGGTGCAAATTCAACCCAACACTGTCTACTTACGTTCAGTATTTTGGTCACTTCATGATTTGGGACTGGATTTTCCATTTGCCTCCAGTGGTGAAGTTGTTTTTATTAAGAGCAGAGGTGATGAGCTGGAAAAATAGTGAAGTAAAAGCAAAAGGACATTTCACATTTATCTTCCTGGGGCTAAAGCATTTGAATGCCTGAGCCCTTGGAAAACATTCAAAAGAGGAGTGAGCTTCAGTTTGCTGGAGGTAAAAATGACTTCCCCCTAGGTGACTCATCGCTTTCAAAAGTGCATTTGCTACTGACATACTGAATGAGCTAGTGCGATATGGGGGTGAACACTGTATTAAGCCAGCTTTTTTGTATTTCTTTCATTATAAAGATCAGCAGGTTAAAAAAAAAAAAACCAACAAAAAATGGTGCTTGTGAAGGGGATGACTAAAAAAATGCTGGTGTAATTACTGTTCTTGCTCTTAATCAAAGATTTATGATGCTTTTTAAAACATTAAAGCAAAAAGCCTGTTTTGCACTAGGTACATAGTTCAATGCATTTGACATTATGCTTTTCAGAGTGTGACCACTGCTTTTATTTTTTAGACAATGTCATATAACCGACACAGCCTGGCTGCAGATGCAAATGAAAAGCAGGCCAAAGAAATTCTGATCCGTCGGCGGCACAGCCTCAGGGAGAGCCTGAGGAAAACGAACAGCCTGTCAAGAGAAAGACCGGTACTTGCATTTTGGTTGTTTCATAGAAAGCAGTTCTTTGTAGCTAAATGTCAAGCAGAAAAAAAATCTGAAATTCCTGGATTTGGAAAACAACTGACATATAATGTCACACTTACACTTTGAGTTGCACACATGGACTCCTTGTTGACCCTTTCAGCAAAGCTTCAGTCTTGTAGAATGTGATATGGGAGTGGGATCTGCTGACATAATTTTAGCTCAGAGTTGCTGAACAGGCTCTGTACACAGTGTACTTCTAAGGTATGGTCAGTATTCTCTATTGGTATTTTGATGAAGAGTGGATGATCAAGGTCAAAAATGACTTTCAGATACACAAAGCTACTGCTCTGAAATACAGGAAGGAGAACTTTCAATTGAGTCAGAATGAGCTTTTCACTTGAAAAATGTTATGGGCTCTTTAGTATTCATAAAATGCAGTCAGGACTTCAGGTTTTGACACAGAATAAGAAAACCCCTTCCACTTACAAGGAATGGTATTGTATGATAATATTTGGCTCTCTGAGGCAGTCATGCAATACCTTTACTGTAAACTTCAGACCGTATTTGAGTGGAGCATACTGATTCAAAAGGGAAGCTAATCCCGTAAATTATTTTCCCATTTTGCGTATCAGGGAAATTAACCACCCTATGAATATGTATTTTCCTGTTACAGAAGTACATGGTGGCTGTTGTCCTCACTGATGCAGTTGCCCTTCAGCAGCTGAGGCTGGAATGATGTGTCCGATAGGCGCTATATCTCATTTGTGATCATTATCAGGGCTACTATGTTGTCAATTGTGACAATAAATCTATTCCTGAATTATTTTTCTCCTCTCAACCACAGTTACATATTTCGTCTTTGTCATATGAATAAATTATTTACTAGGTGGAATAATGAAGAGACTCAGCAGGATTGAGGCAGGCAGAGAAACAGGGTATCCATCAGCTTTTTAAAATGCACAGGCTGTAATTTTTAAAGTAATTATCCTTGTGTAAATCCACCATGGAGGGAAGCAGAGCGGTCTTGAGCAGCACAACAATATCCAAAGTGGAAAAATCTCTCATGGAAAATAACTTTCCTTTCAGGTTCCCATTGAATGTGCAACAATGAATGGTACAAGCAGAGGAGAGCTGGTAGACTGTAAAGGTTTTTAAAAATCTTTATAAGAAAGAATGCCCTTGAGAAACTTTTGGCTTTAAAAAAAATGCAGTCTGTCCTGGAAAGTACCTCTCACGTTCCAGGAAGTATGAGGTGTGCTCCCACAGCCTTTACAGCTTAGTCTGGGGAAAACAACTATTTTATGTCCTGAACTGGTAAATGATCATGCTGGTACTCAACTTCCCCATCAACACCAGTGTGATTAGTCAACTGTATAAAGTCATTTATATGTATAAAGTGTTTGCAGGATCAGAATACAAATTAGTGCCTGAGCTTGAGTCTCAACCTGATTTTTGCAGCTGACTAATAAAAAGTTTCGAACTGGAACTGCATGAAGTGATGCCATGTTTGCAGTGTTTGCTTCCTTAGGAAAATTGGTACATGGAAAGTTGAGGTTAGAGAGGATACATTTATAAACTTTGATCTCAGAGGGCATATCAGTAGGCTTTTCTTTGATTAAGACGCTTGAGATTATTCAGTCCTTACCTTAGTTAGCGCAGATGTCAACCAGCAATCAGTGTTAACTTGAATGTGTAGTAAAAGATCACATATTAGCTCATCTCCAAATCTTTAGCTACATAAACCTGCTCAAGCCTTAGTCATGTATCTTAACATGCATTATGCAGCTACTTCAGTCTGCAATAGCTTAACATTTCTTATATTTCTTTCCACACAGGCTGCTGCAAATACAAAAAGGTTCCTTTCACTTCCTAAAAACACTAAACTCCCAGAGAAACTACGAGTGAGAAATAAAACATCTTCCAGAGGTAATGCAAAAATTTCTGCTGTCTCTTTTCCTATGTAGAAGGCAAGTTTTTCCAGGGATGTCTTAGGGAAATCAGCATATTATTTTTTCAAAGAAATACTAAATATTTTGTGTGTACATGTTTTCATTCTAGTGTTAATACCTTCATAGCATATTTCTAGGTTTGGATGTTTAGCAGAGATCTTAGAACATTAAAAGCGATTAGTTCTAAACCAGGTATTTGACTGTAGAGAAATGCCCAGCAAGCTGAGTTTTGTGGGGCTTTTCCAGTTCAAATGCTGTAGTGGTGTAGTCCTCCCAGCACATCTCCTCATATGAGCAGGCAGCAGCCTGACACACTTCAGCACCAGAAACAGTGCCATGGCTCATGCTCATTCTCCTTGTCTTTATTCCATAATGTCCAGATCTCCCTTCTGGATTATAGGCTTATTTGGTTTCTTTTCTCACAGGGGTCAGGGTAAAGGACAGTGCTCTGAGAACCAAACCAGAGAGGAGAATGAGGACATGAGATCTGGTCTGTAGCTCTCATGAAGAACTTCTCAAAATGCTGTGGTTTACTACCAAAATGTTTTTTTTTTTTTGTTTTTTTTTTTTTGCCTAAACTCACAAATGTTCTAAATGTTGGAGATCTTGAATTCTAATAACAACAACAAAAAAGAAAACTAAGGCAACCATTTGATGTGAAAACTTTGCCCAGTTCTGTATATTACTTTTGATTATTACTGGTCACATTGCCACGCACTCCTCAGGAGTGCTTCCTTTCATGACAAGCAACCATCAAGATCTGTTGCTGGGAAGATTAAATCTCTGCACAGTCACTAAAATTTCCTGATCCCCACCCCAATATTTTCCACTTTTCCAAATTAATTGAGCAATGACCATGCTTTTGTCTGTTAATAATTACATTTTTGCTCTCCTCAATGTAGGATGCCTTTTATTCTGTAGTTATGTCTGCAGAGGTCACCTACTGTCACCTAGAATTAAAGAGGAAATGTGCCTCCAGATTATTCAATTGTCAAAAAATACATTCTTTGACATATTTAGGCAGGAAAAAGCCTGCAAACACAATCTGACAAAGAACCTCCTTGATATATAATTATCTGGGTGAATGGACAACTATGTGGTGATACATTTTTTTGACCTCTTCCTCACCTTTCTAAAAGAAATAAAATGTAGGCTACCAATGGAAGATGTTCTTGTGGCAGTTGCACAGTACACAAGTCTTTGCTTTGCTATATTTAAAACGTCATATCTGACTTAAGTCTAAGAATAGATCTGAGGCAGTCATAAATGATTGTTAAAATGAGTATCAAATGACTGAAGTGTGCAAGTTTTGATGAAGATGTTTATCAATTTAAAATAAGTCTGCTATGGAAAACTTGTACATGAACGCATCCAGAAAGTTGTCAGCATGGTTTACTCAATAGTGGTCATTTTAGAGCCTTAGAGCCTTTATGCCAGCTTAATGATTATGCCAGCTTTCCCTTGACCATTTTCTACCCTGCTGTGAGGGGGTGAAGGAGTCTGCAGCACTTTCAACTTGTGAGATTTGCCCTGTGGATTTTCTTTGATATAGTACATTCAGGTGTATTAAGGACGGGGTGTTTCCTCCCATCTGTACACTGACCTTGGGAGATCCTTTGCTCGGTGGAGTATAGACACTCCTTTTCCAAAGTCAGCTTTCTAGATCCCCTGTACGTGTGCTCTGGAAAAGCCTCAGATTAGATTTCATGGGATATGAGGGTGAGAAATCTTAATTTTGTTTCCTGCTTGGACATAAGCAGGGACTAGAACCCAAATAGCTCAGAGAGAGACATGTCCAGTTTTTCCATGTCCAGAGCCAGAACTGGAGAAATGTCAACTCAAACGAGGCGGGGGGGGGGGGGGGGGGGGGGGACGGGGGGACGGGACACACACACGGACAACACACACACACTTAGTTATTAAGGAGCAGCTGAATAAGGGCTTTCTAAAGAGCACAGTTTTGAGGGGAGGGATATTTGTAAGTCAAATCTATCTGTCCTGGCAGAGTTAACTGTCTATTACCAGTCTAATCAGAAAGCACTGAATTTAGGAAATGTAGGGAATCATTCTTCTATGGCTGCTAGTGCTCAGTATAATGTTTTTCAGATATTCCTGAAACAGTAGTATTCTGCACCTTAAACTTTAATTTTGTTTTCAATTAACAGTGGGTGACAGCAGTGACTCTGAGATGGATGCTGCTACCACAGTGCTCAATCTAAGACCCAGAGCAGGGAAAATCTTAAGAGACCAGAGACTGAGGCAGCAGAGGCCACTGCCTGAGTTTAGGGTGGAGTGGAAGAATGAAGTTGACGGGAGCCAGGATGGACGAGGAGAGCAGCAGGACCCAAGTGCCTTGCCTCAGCCATCCATTGGGTTCAGGCAGCCACTGCTGACGAGACCAAGATTTGGCACTTTGAGCAGGGAGGATTTGACTGCAGACCATGGGTCAGCAAGACCTGTGCCACCACCACGGTTAGTTAGGCAGGCATCACAAGGGGAGAGGCAGAGAAACAAGCCTGAGAACCAGCCATACTGAACATGGCAAAAAGAAAACTATTGGTAATAAACCACGGATGTGTCAGATTAGGATTCTATCTGAGAATTTTAATGGGAGCCATTAAAAAAGAAAAAAAAGCCTCAATGTGGATCTAACCACTTCCATTGGGTAAAGTCAATGCCATCAACTAAGTGAAAGGAGTACTGGAGCAACTGCAAAGCTGAAGATATAAAAACAATCTCTTTTATAGATAACTTATGGCAATGCTTTAATTACTTTATTTCCACTATTAAGACAGGATGGAAATGTGCCTTATCACATCATCTCTTGTGGAACCAAGTCATACTGTTCAATCCCCAGTTATCCACTGAAAATCATTGTTGAAAGTCTGGTGATGAATGGATTCTTAAAAAAATTTTGTATCATTTCAGATTTTATTTATAATCAAATAATACTTGTTTTAACCAGAGCTTTATTATGAGTAACACTGAAAATTGCACAATGCACCTATCGTATGGACTTTGTAAGAAGAATAAATATATTCCTGAACTGCAGTTTGTTTGAAGAGATGTGATGCAGCAAAAGAGGAAGAAGAGAAGGAATAAGCTGTAGGAGCAGGATTGCTAATACAGTTTATAGAAAAGAGTTGCAACAGAGACAAGACCTGAATAGCTTGAATTTTTACCCTGAATTTTTGGCAATATGTTACCTTTGAAAGGTACTGAGGATCGTCAAAGGAAATCTGACTTTCAGTAATGTCAACAGGAGCTGAGAGCACCTAGCAGGGCACCAGAAGCCCTAAAAAGATAAAACTTCAAGCGGATAAATAATGTACTTATTAAAACCAGCTTTTTTGCACCTTAGTTTCTTGATTGCAGTGCAAGCCCAGCAGTAGAATAGTTGCAGAGTGCTGCATGTAGACAAAGCGAGCAGTCTGTTTGAGTCAGGGACCACTGAGGCTCAAGAAAGCTCTTAAACTCACGCTTGTGACCCTGGTCAACTTGTTTTACTTTTTGTTTTCTCATCTGTAAAAGGGAAAAGATAATCTTTTCTTTGTCTGAGCTATACACGCCAAGGAACAAAAGTGTTCCATCTGATTTGTTTGTACAGAAAAGTAGCACAGTGGGGCCCTGGAATCAGTTGAAGTCACTGAGCACCTTAATAACACCCATAAGAAACATGGACTTCATCTTAGTGTAAATGACTGCCATTTGAGTGCATATGGGAAGGGAGGGTGCATTAAAATAAATGATACTTAACTGTAGCTCTCAGGAATTTGCACTTTCTGTCCCACTTAATCTGTCTTAAGTTTTGAGCTTGCTTTAGCACAGATACACATTTCAGCACAATGCAGAAATCATTTTCATTCTATTTGTTACAAGATTGATAATTTTCATTGAAGAATGTACACTGTGAAATCATAACTTTTCTTTTTCATTAGCACATTTCTAAATCTGTGGGCAATAAGATTCTTTTTTTTATTTAAGCTTGTTTTGAAATAACTATTAAAAATCAGAATTTCCTTTTAAAATCACAGGGTAGATTTCTTTCAAAGGTTTGTGGGTGGGGTTGATGACTTTGTTTTACAAATGTGGGTTTAAGACTTTTCCTTTTTCTAACAGCTTTTCCGGAATATTTATTTCATGCACGTATTTGAAATGTTAAACCTTCCTAAACTCTTCTATTGGCACAGGTCTTTTAGTCTTTCCTCTGTTCCAGCTATGGAAGTTTCTGCTGTGTGTCAAATGCAAGTCTAAGCTACAGAGGGATGTCTAAGCTACAGAGGGATCTCAGTCAAACGTTCATGGCTCTTTTCAACAAATGATTTTTATAGAAGGCAATATTCATCTCCTCTTTGGAAATAAAACTGGGTTCAAACAAAGCCAACAAGCCTTAAAAACAAATTTAAATCTGTCTTGCAACAGGAAAACATGTTTCATCAGTAAAATTGTCAGCGAGTACTCTGTCACCGCATTATCAGGACGATCTTATTTTCTGAATAAGAAAAAACCCTTGAGTTTGGATTTCAGTTTTGAAACCGCATCCTCCTTGCATATCAGACTGTTTAGATGTTTTATATCAGGCCCATGTGAAATCTGACCAAATAAATAAATGTATAATGTACATCAACATTTATTTTACTCCCTCTGGAGTTTTCTCATTCATATGCTGGCAATGATCAAGCAATTGGATTATATCTGGAGAAAGCTGCCTTTTTTCAAATGGTTGTCATTTTTTATGGCACAGTTTTAAATAATGAATGTAGGTTTCAGCAACCTTACTGCTTTGCTGGTTGTCCATTAGTACAGTGCATGCTCAGATCATTGGTACTTAAAGTGAGTGTCCCATAGTACAAGCAGATCAAATTGGAGGTCGTTTTTATGAAATATGGTCTTAAGTTCCTGGTGCTTCGAAACACACTAGCACGTTGTTACCTTTACAAAGCACTTTGAGATCCACAGAATACAAGTATCAAGGCAGATCTCCAGCATGGTTAGGCAGTGAAGCAGAATTACAAATCTCCTTGGCAAGTGCTCTCTCCCTTCCCTGCTCCTGCTCTTCCCACCCTTTTCAGGCTCTTTTCCACTAGTGCTGGATCAGACCCTCATCACCTCTGAGACCTGCTTTCCTGGGTGTTCTCCTTTTCAGTAGCAATGACAGCAGCAGGTGATGCAGGCTGTGTCCCAGGTCACCTCCTCATTGCGTCAGGAGTTTGCCTTTTCCTATTCTGCAAAAGAAGAACAAGATCAATAGCACTTCCTGATCTTTCTAAAAGCCTATCTAACTTTAGCTCTCAGAGGAGACTTCCTTTCTGTTGTATTAATGAGAGTTTGTCTGCTGAAGAATAAAATGCCAAATAAATCTGTCCTCGAGCACCATCTGATGGGGAAAGTCATGTATTGACTGGAAACGTGTTTTTCACTCTTTAAGGAAACCACATCTCCAACAGTGACAGGGAAACTTGCCAAATCCACATACAATTCTTTTTTGTTTCCAGATGGACTCGCCAATGCACTGTGTAGTATTGATATTTTATTGCCTTTTGAAGGGAGCACAATGTCCAATTTTCCAGTTTTAGGGGCAGTAGGAATATATCTGTTACGCTGAATTAGGGTTTTCTAAGAATGTCTTTCACCCTTAGCCTGCTAAAAGGCTTATAAATTGAATATATAATATTCAATTATATACCTAAAGATATATAAAGATATCTATATATATATATAGATATAGATATAGATATAGATAGATATATAAAGATATATAAAGATATATATGTAAATATACCTAAGAAAGTAGGTACAGGAAGGGCTACAGATTAGACAGACATCCAGTTACTTCTTTTAAGCAGATATTTGAAAGAGAAAATGAGAATAACATGCCCTGAAAGGCAAAATTTTAAGGGCTTTACTAGTTGGTACTAAAGTATGCTGCAGACTCCACTGAAACCACAGGTGTTCAACAAAAGAAAACCATGCTGCATAGCAATTTAGAAACTTGATATTCTTCTCAACTGAAGCCACATAGAAATCACACGGAGAAACAAAGTTTAAAATTTGGCCAAAATAACATGCAGGCTGTTATAAAGGGTATCTTGGCATCTCTCGGAGCAAACACACTGCACCCTGCACTGCCTTTTTCAAGAGATGCCAAGTCCACCAAATCCAGACACCAGCTGCATTGTAAGGCTGACACTGCAAGAAATGCTTCAGCTGGTCACTATTTCCAAAATTGCCTAAGTTCTACCAATGTCCCTGAAATCCTGAAGAAAAGATGAAGGATTTTGAAATTGGCTGGAGGAATGCTTTTTGTACTACAAGAGCTCTGATCCTATAAAAATAGGCTTGTGAATGTGCTTAAAGCATGGTATCTGCAATACACAGACCCAGCCAGGCCAACAATAGATGGGAGGCTCAGGCCTGAAAACATGATGGAGGGGGTATCAAACCCAAGCGTGAGAAGGAGAAACTGCTTCAGGACACAGTGGACAGAGGTCATGGACTACCTGATTCATGTTATGTTTAAATCTGGGAGAGATTTACTCCTCTCAGATGTTACCCCTCATTTTAGCAGTCATCCCACCATGTTGCCATGATGGCATCTATGTAGTGGTTTCCCACAGCTGCACAATGACTTCCAGCTCCTCCTGTTTGTTGTCCATGATGTGTGCATTGGTGTGGATGCACTGCAGTTGGGCTATGGATCCCACCACCTTTTTATGGGGAGAAGCTCTAAGTCCAATGTGACCATTCTCAGGCACTTCTGTGGTTCCTGACACATCAATAACCCTTGTGTTTTTGCTGCCAGGTGGATCTCCATCCCCTAACCTCCACTGGGACAGCAGTCCAAAGGACCTCGCTAGCGTGTTGTCCCTCAAACATTGGTGTGGTACCCCCAGGCTTATCTCTAGTGAGCCTGTTTTTATCCCTTTCCCCCTTTTAATCTAGTTTAAAGCTATTTCCATGAGCCCTGCAAACTCCTGTGCAAAGATCCTGTCCCCCCTTTGAGACAAGGAAGGTGTACCCCATCCTTCGCCATCACCAGCAGGCCTGGTGTTGTGCAAATTGACCCATTATCGAAAACCCCCAAATTCTGCCAGTGACACCAGGCTTGGAGACAGTTATTGATCTGATGGTTCTTCTTGTTTCTTCCATCATCGTTCACTGCAACTGGAGGCATAGAAGAAAACACTGCTTGTGCTCCCGATTCTTTAACGTGTTGTCCCAAGGCCATGAAGTCTTCTTGATTGCCCTCAGACTTGTTGCAAGTCTTCATTGCTACCTACCTGAAAAATCTGATAATAATCTGAGGGCTGTACCAAGGTAGGAAGCTTCCTCATCTCATCTTTAACCTGGGTCGCAGGGAGACAGCCGACTTTGCAAAGAAGTGGATCAGTCTGAATTTTGGGCCTTCTGTTCCCCTCTGAAGGGAGTCTCCTATGACAATGACCTATCTTTTCTTTATGGGAGCAGGGTGTAGGCTGACTGACTTAACCTCCGTGACACCTCCACCCTAGATGAACCATTGTCCTCATTGTTTTTCAGTTCCACTTGCAGAGCCTCATACCTATTGTGCAAGGGCATCCGTGAAGGTGGGGCAGTGACAGAGGAGATACGCCTGCTGCGCTGGGCAGGAACTTGTTACCATTGCCCCCTACCCCTTATGTCAGTCACTGTGTTCAACCAGGCAGAGAACAGATAAGGAATCCTCTGTATCGTGTTGTGTCTGGCTGCTGGGCCTGTCTCAGGGAAGGTAGAGTGTGATTCCAGTAGTCTCTCTGTCTTGTTCTCCGTGATACTTCTCAACCTACTCACTTCCTCCTGCAGCCTTAAGGAGGAGTCACTACATGGAGGAGTTCCTGTACCTGTCACACGCCCTTGTAGGTGTGCTCACTCCTGCCATCTGATGGTTCCATAAAGCCCACACCGCAGCCAGGAACCTCCCGTTCCCACCAGAGCTCTGCCTGAGCATCTGTGTTAGCTGTGCTGGGTGCAGAGCTCAGAGGTCATGGCTTTCTGCCAGGTTGATACCACTGCTCCCTGGTAGAGCTGGCAGGGCTCCAGCTGCCACCAAAACTGCTGCCCCACACCTTCGCTGATGTGCCGTGCCCTGTTTGCCCACCCTGTGGGTGGGGCTCCTGGTCGCTGGTGTTCCCTAAGGGCTTTTTCTGTATGGGGGGGGGGGGGGGGGGTAGGGGCTGGCCACCATTGCCTTTGGCCCTGCCCAGGTTCCTAAGGCAAGCTCTAAAACTAATAAGAAAAAAGTCTGAGCTTTACTCACAGTCATTCGACTCTCAAAGTTCAGGCTCTAATATACTCCTTACAAGATTAATGATTAGCTCTTTGTAAGTCTTCACAATTCTAGAAGTAACAGTACAGTTGAGTCATGGGTTTTCAAATCCCAAGGTGCCAAGATGCAAAGCATCCTTTACGAAGGGGCAATTCCACCTGTGGTAAAATAGGGGCTGGCAGCTCCTGAACATACCCACAGAGACTCCCATCAACTGGAATGTGATAGCGTTATGGAATGCCTGAAGTTACAAGCAAGCCAGTTAGTAAGCAACACTTGTCCTGTTTTGTTGCTGCGTTACATGCTCACTAGTCAACTTGTTCTCAGAAAACAAGAAAGGTGCTGACCTCTGTGATGTGCTACAGTGAGGAAATTCAGAGAAAACAGGACAAGACACAGGACAAGAATTGGTGAGTTTATAAAGGATCTCTTCAAATATATGCAGCATACATCAACACAAAATAAACCTTACATTTGCTTAATCATTTAAAAGCAACAAAATCAGTATGTATCATATGCTACCAGCTGTTTTACAGAAACAAATTATTACATTGTATTGACAGCCTCTTTAACATCAGTTGATCATAAAGGTCAGAAAAGTAGTCACTGTTAAAAAACTGGAAATTTCCAAAGGTAAAAAGCAGAAATAACCCGAACAAGCCCAAGAAAACCAATCCAAACCTAACAGAAACAGCAAGCAAGAGAAAAACCTTTGTTTGCAGTGATTTGCAGATAGAAACTTTTTTTTTTAGTCCATATTCAGATCTGTTTTGTTAGTCTTCAGATACCACAACTGGATTCAAGGAACTGCTGAGCAATACAATAAAGCCCACTAGACTGTAGCCAAAAATAGCTGCAACTGCTCCTCCCTCAATTTAAAAGGGGAAATCACATCTCCTCATCTCCAGGGATGTCATTTACTCATCACTCTCAGAGCTTGCACAGTTACGGCAACTAAGAGGCAGCACAAGGGATCCAAACAGGCACTAGAACAGTAGTTTCAAGTACGCTGTCTCAAAACTGGTAAGTTCTCTATTTTCTCTCACATCTTCACTTCTTGGTTGAATCCTTAACTCCTATGCCTTTATGTGAAAAGCAGGCAGATTCAAATGATCATTTGAAGGAACAGCTTGAAGAAAAAAAAATAAAACACCTGCATATCATACTGACTTGTGCTGTGGATTCAGCAGAGGACAGGACAGCAAACAGAGACAAAATGAGAGATGTGGAATGTCTTAATTTTATTTCTATTCCTTAAAAAAATGGTAAGAAAAAGAAAGTAGTGCAACTTCTCTGTAACTGAGGCTTAACAAAGAAGTAATGTTTCTGCTGCACTTCAGATGTCATTCTTGCCTACAAGAAAAAACTTCTATAACATCAGTGGCAACATGTCCCTTAGATCAGCCTTCCATAGATTTCTTAATTTCACTATTTAATGCCATTTTTAACTAGCTTATCTGGAGAACCTTTTTTCAAAATATAACAAAAATATCTGCAGATCGTGGAAAGCACATTTTTCACTTATGTATAAACAAAACCAGTGAAATTTTGAAGCTTTTATAAGCAATATTCAGGCAGCTGTACATGGTACTATAAACTGAATTTTATGGTGTTTACAGAATTCAGCTTTAATCACTGCAGCAACTTAGAAGGGTAAATGTTACCTCATATAACCAACAAGTGTAAGGAAAATTACTCAATCTTTCACATATATTATTTTTTGAGGGTTTTTTCCTGTCCTTCTCCTTTAGCCCCTGCTGTAGTTTCAAAACAGAAGTCCCTGACTTACAGAAAGGTGGGTTTAGGTAAAAAAATAATAATAATAAAAAAAAATAATTAGGAAATTTAGGGAAAGAATGTCTTGGGGCATCTACCAAGCAAGAAGAAATAAGACACTTGAAAATGCCTCACATTCCTAGGGAGAAATGAAACACGGATTATCACAATGAGGAACTCTGAGAATATGTACTAAAATCACAGCATTAATAAGGCATACTCATTATGTCAATATATACAATTAAACCAACTCAGAGTTCTATATGTAGCCCTAAGGTTCTGCCACTGGTTTCACTGAGGTTTCACACTGGAAAAGGTAAAGAAAATAAAAATAAAAAAAAAAAAAAATGTAAAACACCATCTATGACTGTTCTGAAGCAGCAACGTTTACATGGATGCATTTAAGGACATAACTAGTTTTTAATAACAAAAAAACCCAACAAACCAAACCCAAAATTACACATAGTTGACTTCGTACTTTCATTGAGTAATAGTAGGGAAAGCATATGGAATGTTATCAGTGCAAAATACATTTTTTGTATGTTTCAAATGAAACGCAAGCAGTGGTGACTTGAACATTAAACACAGGAGAGTGCCACAACTCATCGTATAGTTCTGAGAGTAACCTCTCATTAGTTAAGTGGTGTAGACAAACGAAACTATGATACCAACAATTATACAGTTTTTCTCTTGTCACTGAAATGTCATTTATGCTTCCAGAGATATGAGAAAATGCATTCATCCAGTTCCACAAACTACTGCTAGTTGCTTCAGTACACCTTTAATAGTCATAGCAAATTTATTCTTAAAATGAAGGTAGAAAAATTGCACAGGAAATCCTAACAAATAATTTATGATAAAATTGTTTAGTATAAGTTATTACTAAAGAGAAACCACCAGTTCAAGTTTCAATAAAGCTTACATTTAGTCTCAGTTTCAGCCTGAATGGCCCCGTATTATTCTAAAATTATCCATTTTAGGCCTTCTAATATATAAGTTAGCATATACCCAATTCTGTTACCTGGGAAAGAGCAGGCATCGGCAGCGGTCAGATGGCCACTCCAAAGTGCCTAATCGTGCTGAGCAGCAAGTTTTGTAGACAAAGTATGCTGAATAAAATCACATAAACAAGCATGCTGGTAATTAAGCTACTGTCATAGCAGACAAATGGCAGCAGACCACAGCATAAGAAATTAAGGCTAACGAGCTGTATTACAAGTTCTCCTTCTGATTAAATAACAAAAATTCTCCTCTGAGTAAGTAATAGGAATCAATTTGTCTTCCAACAATTATCAATATAAACACTGTTCCAAATGTGAGCTACAAGCAGGATTTGTGTATTTCATGTCATTCCTTTTTTCCCCAAAAAAACGTTAAAAATCCATAAAAAAATCCCAGCCAGTACAATTCAGCAACACCTGTCCCCCTCACAAGTGTTGTAGTGGTACCAGTTAGAATAACATTTGTCTAGATTTAACATTCCTGCAACAGAAATATTTGTAAGCACTTGCCTTCATGTGAACATAATGTGCCTTCTTTAAAAGACCCTGTTACTACTGTACAAGTCTGGCAAATGTTAAGCACCACCTCAGGTTGATTCACTTTGCCTCTCCTTTGAGGTACATCTATGCAATCCAAATTTGCAACTATTGATTTTTTAACTTCACATTTCCATGGCTACAGTATTTTTGTTTGTTTGCATTCATTATCAAAATAGCTGCTAAAGCTAGTCCAACCCCTAGACTTGGAGGGCCACAGGGACTGAACTCCTGAGCAATTCCAGAAAGGAGTGGGGCAAGTATACGTCCCACTGATGTCACGGACTGTCCAACACCTAGGAGCGTACCACTGGCCTCATTCCCACCAATGGTCAACTCAAGATCAATGATACAAGTACGACCTATAGTAGTTGAAAAGGCTAAGAATGTGGAAGAGAAAATGACCATCCATATGCTCTGTGCTGAAGCATACAGGAGAATCAATGTGCAGGTAAGAGTGCTAGAGTGCAACAAAATTCTGTATGTGTTGTGCTGATAGAGTCTTGTTATTGGTCCGAGCAGACAACCAGCCAGGACTCCAAGTGCACTGCTATAGCTCATTAGGTATCCAGCGAACAAGGGTTTCAGCCCAAATCTCTCCTCCAAGGCCAGGCTAAAATTACTGTAGTACAGCAGTATAGCAACAGACATCAGCAACCGCACTAAAAATATATCCCACAGATCAGAGCACGCAATTCCTTTAATCCTCTTCAGCACTGTTGTAACTTGGATCCATGGAGACTGGAAAAGACTGTTACTTGCCATAGCTCCATTAGTTGCTGATTTCAAGCGCAGGTCGTGATTTGCTTTTGCTGAGAAGCTGTCTGTTCCTTTTTTTCCTTGCTGACATTCCCTATTGCCAGTGTTTTCTTCACTCCAGGGTAACATCCAGACAAGACCTATACAGATCAAGAAATTAGCTGATTTTATTCAGTTGCATTAATTTTACTTGGAAGACATTAGTTTGATTGTAACTATGTACTTAGTGTAAAGATCAAAATTTAAAAATGACTTAACAGTCACTTCACTTTAAAAATTTTCAAAGATTAAGTCTAGTGCTATTCACAGTTATCAGTTCAATTTTAAATGCAGTGAAAGCAAGGAAGAAAACCACCGAGATGCCACACTCACAACATATAAACAGATCTAAAGGCTAAAGCTGATTTCTGGTCTTCCTGTATCTGAATGTAAAAGTGATACATAGAATACAAAGGAGAAGCACCTGGAGATTAACTGTTTCAAAACTGCCACCCTTCCACATAGGTTCAAATTCAAAGGGTAGTACTGGTAGACAGAACATGTATGCCATATATGATAAACACACTATGAATACAAGGTATCAGAAATAGCGTAAAAACACAAAAGTGAGGAATGAAGGCACCCAAGATGCAAAATATAGCATACAGCTTACCAGCATTCAGAAGGAAGATAAAGGCACACAGGAAGGATGTTTGATAAAACCCATCTTTCAGCTCTGTAAGGTAGCCACCAACAACAGGCCCCAGAATGAAGCCCACACTGGAGGCTGCATTGAAGCGTCCCATCACTAAAGGGCGGTCTCGCTCAGAAATCAAGTCAGAAAGGAGGGCTTTAGAGATGGAGAGTGTGTGTTTGAAGATACCTGCAATGTAATATAAACAAAATAAACATGTATTGTTCAGTCCAAAAGATTAAAAATGACAGAAGCTACCTGAAATATCAGTGGTCAAAATCTACATGATTGGTATTTTTAAGACTCCATTAACCATAAATTCTTCAATGCTAGAGTCCTGCAGCCACCATCCTGGCTGTTCAAGGATTTAGCTTAGGTGATTTTGATCAAGGCGATCAGTTCATGCCTCTGCTCAAAGGAGAAGTAACTAAGCCGAGTGTTGAAGCACACTGGGAATAAAATAGCCACTACAATAGCAACTTGTGGATAGTTAATGATGAGGTAGAACAGCTTGCCTGAATATGAACATACCTCTGTACTAACTTCACTGAGTATGAAGATTTCCATGATTGTAACACACCAATTTCTATGGGAAACTCGTGGGTGGCAGAAGAAGGGCACAGACAGGTAAGCAGACTGCAGGAATATTAATAATGCCATCTTTTATGTTCCTTCCCTCTGAACAGGGCAATGCTGTCACAGTGCTACTAGGATTTAAAAGTATTATTTCTACTAAGCAGTCAAATATCAATTAAATAATTCATTAGCAAATTGTCCTTAAATATTAACAGCTCCTGAATCAAAACTATGAGCCATAAAAGTGGCCTTTAGTAATAGCAATGCTTATTACATCAGAATATAGGCAATAGGTGTTTGGTTATTTTAAGAACTCTGAAATGAACCCTGGCACAAACTTAGCTTCAGTGCTGCAAACATACACAGTTTTGCAGAACACAAATATTCTGTTGAAGCAGTGACATAAAACTTCAGCCAAATATTGTAGTGTCACTTTGAGGCACATTTTCAGCAAGAGAAAAAACAGTAACACATATCATTCTATTCTCTACTGCAAATGCAGACTAAGATTTCCAGCAGTTACTTGGTATGTTGTGTACCTGTTATAACTAAACTTACAATAGCCTCTTTCAAAGTATTGCTATACTCCTCATATAATTCAGCCATTCAAGGTGGCATAAAAGTTGTGACAGTTGTTGAATATACAACTGTCCTGATTTCAGCTGGATAGAGTTCATGTTCTTCCTAGTAGCTGGTACAGTGCTGTATTTTGCATCTAGGATGAGAATAATGTTGATAACACATTGATGTTTTAGTTGACACTAAGTAAAGGACTCTTCAGCTTTTCACCCCACCTTGAGTACCCCCTCAGTGAATAGGTTGAGGAGCACAAGAAGTTAGGAGAGGGCACAGCGAGGACAGCTGACCCCAGTTGCCCAAAGGGATATTCCATAACATGTGATGTCATGCTCAGGACATAAAGCAGAAAGAAAGTTGGCTAGGGACCTCTGCTCATGAACTAGCTGGGCATCAGTCATCCGGTTGTGAGCAATTGCATTGTGCATGACTTGTTTTGTGTATTAATATTATTATTTTCCTTCCTTTTCAGTCCTATTAAACTGTCTTTATCTCAACTCACACATTTTACATTCTCCCTCCTCTCCCGCCCCCTCTCCCCCCACTTGATTTTCTCCCCTATCCCACTGTGTGTGTGAGTGGTTGAGTAGTGGTTTTAGCTGCCTGCTGGGTTAAACCACAACAACGTCTCAAGTTACTTTCAGTGAAATGTCATGAGAATACTTGATTTGTGGAGATTTTTCAGTTACTAAGGTTCAGGTGGTACTGCTGGGTGATGATACTATGCAGCCATCTACATACCATGTTTTCCCTAGTAGTAATTCTCAAGCTGCAACTACGGGGAATTTAAACTCCAAAATCCCAAGTGTTTACTCACCTACAGGAACCCTAGAAATGGCAAACAGGAACACAGTGGTGGATGCTCCAAGAAGGAAGTAACCCAATGCACTGAGAAGAATACAAGCAAGCAGGGAATACCGTCTTCCTACTATATCACTCCAGCAGCCCTTTCACAAATCCGGAAATTAAGATTAGCTTTTCAAAACACTTAACTATGTACAGTGAACAACCAATACTTCTAAATTAAACCACGAAAAGAGATGAAAGGACTGTCAATGAAAGCTTAATAAACTTATTACACAACATTCCTAAGTGTTTAAATTCCTGAAGTCACAAGCAGAGTTCTGCCCTGCCACCAGTGCACCTGCTGAAACGACAATTCCATGTAATGTCATGCATAGAGCTTTTTAAAAAAATAATTTTCCTCTTTTGAAAGTACAGTCCTGCAATATACACCATGAAATATTAGTAGTAAGGGCACTCTGAAAATGTTATTACAAGCAACCACTAATATTTGTTTGCATCAATGGCTGCAATGTATTAGATACTTGCTGAGCATCCTAAAACAAATGATCTTAGCTATAAAGAATTTGTCAGCTGAGTGCAGGCAGGGAGTCATTATGAGAAGGGCAAGCAGTAAACTTGCATTTAGCATTCTTATAAATCATCTTGATTCCAAAGAGGAAACATTTTTTTGAGAAAGTAGGCAACGGTCTTGCAGTTCAAAAGAAAATGCCGTAAGATTATAGAAGCAAATTATTCCAGGTGGCATACCAAAGAGTTTTTTCATGAGATGCTCAAAATCTCCTCTCTTAAAAAGGCTAGGAGGTATCAGGGTAATATTAAAGGTGCTCCTAGCTAAGGAGGGATCTAAGGGATTGACAAGTAAAGCATGCATTCAGGAGGCTTAGTCTCTGCACTCTTGCTTAGATTAGGATGTAAAAAATCAACAGCTAACAGAAAACAAACCCAAACAAAGCTCAAAGATGTAATACATTAATTTAAATGACAAATTACAAGACACTGCTCGTTAATCAGGGAAAGCAAACTCTAGGTAACAAGCTTATGAAGAGCTGACTTTTGAGACTGCTTTTTGGACAGGCTACCACACTGAAGGAAACTTAAGCTTTACTAGCACCAACATTGAAGAAGAACCCTGTGTGACCGCAACATGCTCTGTAACGTATCTGAGCCCAAATCTGGATTCTAGCTTTTGCCCAAAGGCTGTATTCTGTTTAGTTCTGAAAAATCCGGCAGTTCCCTAGAAATGAAACAAACATGTTCCATGCAAACTAAAACCTAGATCCTTCAAACAAAAATGCTTATATGAACAGTATAAATGTTTTCAAAACATCAAGAAACGCTATTAACCTCACCCCTTTTCCCTTTAAAATCCATAGAAATACCAACATGCTCAGAACTGCAGTGTTAGAACTCACCACAAATGTGCTGGAAAATAGTTGCATTATACCATAGAGAGATCCTAAAACAAGCAAGTAAAATACCAATGTTAAAAACTTAACTTCATTTTTTAAGAAAATGAAAAACTGCACAAAATTTTAAATGAGGCAACATGAAAGACATTCTGGAAATAATTTACTAGAATAATAGGAAGAGGAAGCAGGACAAACCAAGGGTAGAATTAGCACATAACCAAGGACTCTCACAGTTTAATCTCAGACAGTAACTCGGAACCTTCCTGAGTAAGAGTCTGAGAGACCTGGTCATGACAGGAGCATGACATGGTGGTTGCTTCCACCATTGTAAGCACGTGGCACTTGCCTTGGCAGGTCAGTGGGAGTGTGATACTGTCAATATGCCAGGCCTCCCCATATTGTACTTCAGCCATCATCCTCCATACCAGAAAGGCTTTAACTGCTTGGCTTGCTTAATTGCAGCATGTTTCACATCCATGAATGACCTGGGAGATACTGTCCATAGTTAAGTCCACCCCTTGATCACGAGCCCATGTATATGTTGCATCTCTACCTTGATGACCTGAAGTGTCATGGGCCCACCATGGGCTATAAATAATTCACCCTTATGTTGCGATCTAAATTCATTTGAGCCACTTTTATCTTAGCAGCTTTATCCACCTGTTGGTTGTTCTGGTGTTCCTCAGTGGCCCAGCTCTTGGGTACACGAGCATCTGCATGGCATGCCTTCACCACCAGGTTCTCCATCCAGGCAGTGATATCTTGCCACAGTGCAGCAGCCCAGATGGGTTTACCTCTGCATTGCCAGTTACACTGGTTCCATTGCTGCAATCACCCCCATAGGGCATTTGCTACCATACATGAGTCAGTATAAAGTACTGGCTATTTTTCTTGTTCAGCAAAGTGTAAGACCAACTGGATGGCTTTCACCTCTGCAAAATGACTTGACATGCCTTCTCCTTCAGCAGTTTCTGCACTTGTCATAGGGGACTCCATACAGCTACTTTCCATCTTTGATGCTTTCCCACCATATGGCAAGACCCATCAGTAAACAAGCTATACTGTTTCTCACATTTGATGAACTGCTGCTTAAAATAACACTCAACTCAGCGTAGATCCCAAATTATTCATGAAAAGTGCTAAATTTCATCCGAAATAAAAAAGGATGGTAATAAAAAGCTGAATAACAGAGCCCATGTCAACCACATAGCTATAAAAAATATATCATTACAAACCATCAACAGAGCTATAAAATATAAACAAGAACTTCAAACCAAAAAACTTATCAGTTATTTTTTAAGATAAAATCCCAAACTTTCAGAATTTACTTGTAAACACTTGTAAAGACATTAAATATTTTGCCAAAAGACAGCTGAAAGAAATTTAATCAAACAGGGAGCAATCATGGGCTTTGTAAAGCTCAGGAGAACCAGCTACAGAAGTACTGTTTGCAAAGCCTGTAAATAACAATAAAACTAAAAACAACACCTCTGGCTCCCAAAGTTGCTGAGCTGTGAATTCTTGGATGCTGAAAAAGCACCTGCACAAGTACCACTGCAAGACTTGCTTGTTCTTTCCAAGAGTGCTCTTTCCCAAGCACTGTCAGTATGCAAGTTTGGACAGGTCTTTGTATCTAACAAAGTATGGCAGTTTTATTGGGAAATTGGCCTTCCTTTGTATTATGCTAATAGCAAGGAAGAATTATGTTACAACTTCCAATTTGCAGTAAGGCATAATCCAGGTTACATTATCTTATTCTTCAGTAAATCAGTCAAGTATTGCAACTTACCTATTATACCAGCAACTGTATGACTTGCTCCTAGAGATTTGATATGAAGGTTCATCAAAGGAACAACCATGCTCACACCAAATAAATCCTGAAAAGAAGGCAGGAAAAGTTTTAATAACTGATCACGTTTACAAAGATGATGGCAACCTGGCGTTCTAACCTTTAAAATGCATTCAGTATGTACAAAATTACAAAAACACATAAAGGAGTTAAAACTATGGAAACAGCAATCTTCTTTCCCCTGTCAGATACAGTAATTTTTAAGATATATATTTAAATATTCTTTGAATATATATTAAACTTTACCTGCTTCACAAGAAAAGTACTTGGTACCGGTATTTTAAATTCAAAATAGTTTGTAATTTCAATTGCTTAGAAATAGTTTTTATTTGGGCAAAGACAGTATGCTTACAAAATCTACAGTATTTTAGCTCTCATCCACAACAGGACGAAGCTATGGTAGATCTAAACCTACCTACTGACTTTGTGTATAATTTAAGAAATGTACTGAAAAGACAGAAACATGCAGGGGGGGGGGGGGGAGCAAAGCTTAAGTCATAAATGTTTTGCAAGAGGAGGGTAAAGGTCACTGCCCATCCTTAACAGTACAAGAATCTCCTACTCACTCCTTTTGATTTTTCATCTTTTGTTAAGCTAATCACATCAACTCAGGAGTTCTTTTGCTACTATTATCTGGCACAGTATATGGTATCCTATATCAGAGCAGAACCTTACAGATCTAGCGGAGTAAGATCAGCTTTTATCAAGGACTACTTTAGGTGAAAAAGAGTAGCTCTTTATAGTATGCCCATAGCCTGAATAACTGTAACAATGTGCATTGCTATGTAAATTCTCACAGGCTGTCATTAAGTACCTTTTGATGGTTGAAATTGAGGCTTACAAGGTTAGAATCATTATTAAATATATTAGCACCAGCAAACAGAGCACACAACTTATGAAGATCTTCAATAACACAATCTTAGGTGTCTTCTACAAACCTGAAGAGAGGTTCAATGACTTTGTCCAGGTCATCAATAGAGACATTTAAAAACAAGTCTCCAAATACACCCTGGCAGTATTGGACTTTAATAAACATATAGGTAGAGCAAGACCTACTAACCACTATCCTCTGATGGGTAGTTATTTCTCATTTCACCTATAATGTCTTAGGTCAAATAATAAATACCCTGTATTTGCCTGGGTACAGGAAGCTTGCGTCACAGGCGACAGCTCTTCATTATGATATTTCACCATAAGCTGAGCCGTCTAAAAGGATACTCGATTCTTGATTGATCTCAGTGTGTACTCCAGCTCAGTGTCAGCACATTTATTACAGGATTGGAGACCCACAGTGCTTAAGTTAGTTAAGAATCAAAGCTTATTCTAAATGCACTCTTTCCTAGAATATTTCCTCCAGGACACAAATCAACCACACTGTTTCTACAGCCATATATATCCACAATTCACAGTGCACGGTCATTCTCATTTTGTACTCATTTTCCAAGTCAAATCTTTTTTAAATTCATTAAATAACATTTTCCTGAGGCTCATGAATCACTACAAAATACAAGCCTTCTCTAAAAATCGCCCCCCTCCCCTCGCCGAAAAAGCATGGCCTTTATTTTGCTTATTTTACTTTACACCAGCCACTGGTATTTCAAGGAAACAGAACAGCTCTGACAAGCACAAGGCAAGACTCAGCTTTCAGCGTGCTACACTACTTCGTTGTATTTACAAGACGAAAACCATATCCTTGTATGAAGCTGCACGACTGTTTGCACGGATAAAACAACACAGTAGCAATCAACCAAACCGCTACCAACATTAGAACTGCAAGAAGAAGGCAGGTGAAGGGGATGTACTTCAAACCCGAGCCTGATCTGGAGTGCAGTGGGCGGGGAGTAATTGCTGCTAGCCGGGGTCCGAGGGTGCCGACGAGATTCAGCCCAGCAGCGGCAAAGGCCACGGGGAGGAAAGTACGGGGGCCTATAGGAACCGACCTCGGCTTTGCAGCATCTCCTGAGGGGCCCTCTAGGCTCCGAAACAAGCTACGGGCCCGTCCCCCTTCTCCCATATCTAGCACGTCTCCTGCCATGGGGCCGGGCAGCGGGCCCTGTGAGGCAGCAATGGGAGGATTCCCCTCCTCAAGCACAGCGGTCTGTGGCAGGCCTCGCCGGAAGGACACCCCCGCGGCCGCACCCCGCCTCCCCGCTTACCAGGAAGCCCACCGCGTAAAGGCACCGCACGAAGCGGCCGGACGTTGCCGCCGCCGGGCTTGCCGAGGCTCCCCGGCCCCCATCCTCGTCCTCCTCCTCCATCCGGCCAACGGCGGCAGCGGGCCGGCGCTCCGTAGCGGCGGCACTGAGCATGCGCACTGCGAGCGCCGCGGTGGGTAAGCATGGAGGTGGTTGGGGCAGGGGGAAGTGGCAAAGTTTGGTGATGTGGTTGTGTTAATGAATGTGCTCTCCGTGTTTCCTCTTTTTCAGGCGAGGAGGAAGAATAAGGATCCCTGCCCCCTCCTCTCCTACCCTGTAGGACTTTGCCCTTCTTGCCTCTTCTTACGTGGAGGGTTTTGCAACCTGAATTTTGCAACCTGTGAGTTCAGGGCCTGGAGCTCGAAGGAAAGCAGGAAAAGCTAGATAGGGTGGAGGGCCTTTGGAATGGGAGTGTGGTAGCTGTCCCATTGCACCTTTCTGTCAGTTGCTATTGAAATATGGTTTTTGAACCTGTGCATTGCCGAGCCTGCCTTATCCATGCGGAAAGTGTGCTCCACTGCTGCCTCTTGGGCCTCTCATGGGAATCAGCCAGGTGCCTTCATCAGGTGTTTCTGATAGCAGTGTCCCCCTGCCTTGTTGGGTGGTTGGTAGTTGTTGTACTGAGCCAGGGAAGAAGGGCATCCCTCTTTATCCTTGGCCTGTGCACATCTGTGCTGCACTTCGTTAAAGTCAGGGGTAGCTGGATTGTGCGGAGCTACTATATTACAATGTATTAGCATCCAAAGTAGTAAAACAACATTTTTAAATATCTGAGATGCACAGGTGGAGTAATTGTGACATGCAAAATACTGTGTCCAGCTTTGGAGTCCTTACTACAGGAAAGATATGGACCTGTTGGAGAGGGTACAGAGAAAGGCTGAGAGAATTGGGGTTGTTCAGTCTGAAGAAGAGAAGACTCTCGGGAGATCTTACTGCGGCCTATCAGTTCTTAAAAGGGATCTTTAAGGAAGATGGGGAGAGGTACTTTGTAGCAGGGCCTGTTGCAACAGAGCAAGGGGTAATGGTTTTAAACTAAGAGGAGAGATTCAGGCTGGATGTGAGGAAAAAGTTTTTTACAGTGAGTTTGGTAAAACTGGCACAGGTTGCCCAGAGAAGTGGTGGATGTGCTGTCCTTGGAGATTTTCAAGGCCAGGATGGATGTGGTTCTGGGCAGCCTGATTTAGTTGAAGATATCCCTGCTCATTGTAGGGGGGTTGGATTAGATGACCTTTGAATGTCCCTTCGAATCCAAGCCTTTCTATGATTCTGCAATTCATGTTGGAGGTAGAAGGGATTTTTTCCTTATATATAGCTGCTAAGCTGGGCATCAATGAAGGGACTGCAGTTTTAAATACTTTTTTAAAAAATAAAAGGAAACAGGAGATGCTTTAATTTGTTTTTAATTATCAGAAAAGCTTTTGAAAAATTACAATGAATCACATTTTAAAAGTTATCACCAGTTGATAAAGTTTGAGAATGATTAATCAATGACTGGCAATAGGGTAACTTCACTTTTGTCTTCATGTTTTCAGAAGAAATAAATATTACAGGGATCAAGGGTCTTCGACAGATTTAGGTCACAAAGTAGAAGGGAATGTGGTTTTCATTATGGTTATGAAGAATTAAGCTCAAGAAAACCCAACCAACCAAAAAATGTAGAAAGTAAGATGTATTCCTGTATATGCAGCTTATTTATAAGATACCAAGGCAAAGCTTAGCCTAGCATATGCATAGGGAAAAGATGTTTTCAGAATCTCTACAATGATTTAGTTATTATCCCAGTGGCTGTGATATTTTATAGTTGGCTTAACCAATGCATCCTATTAATTTAGCTCTCTGAGGCCACTTTGAATAACAAACCCTCTCAGTGAGAGAAGGCATTATGGGAATTCACAGTATATTGGCTGCTCAGTATTGCGCTAATTTTTCTCATGGTCATGTTATCTGATACAAGAAGTGGAAAAGGCCTGAAGATGTATCAGAGGAATCTTAAGGAGGTGGATGATTAAAAGATATTGCAAGAATTTAGGTACTTTCCCTGTGGTGTAAGACAGATTGAGTTTTGTGCAAACACTGAGCCCAGGTGAAATTTTTGAGCTTCTGTGTAAATGTCAGTCTGTGCTATAAGTCTCAGAAACCAGATTTGGCAATTCTGCATTCTTCTTCGATTCTGAAGATAAAAATGATCTAATGGGAACAAAGTGTTGTAGGCAGAAATATTGTATTCCCTGACAATGAAACTGTTCCTTAGTTTTGCCTATTATTTCAAGCAATCTCCATGCACAATGGCTTGTAAACCAGAATAATGAATAAGCAGAATAAATGGCTTTTAAAGAGAATAGCCCAACTTTTTGATGCTCCAGTAACTGTCAGTGCAAACTGTGTGCCCAAGAACAAAAATAATTTGGAAAACATATAGATGTCACTTCCTTTAACAGATCTTTTCCTGCTTTTACACTGGCAAGCTTGATCAGATCATTAAAGAATTGCATATTGCATGTTTAGTTTTGTATAATATGTGAGAAAGGCATTAATATATAGTAACATGGCAAATATCTCTTGCATTTGAACTGAAGGCAAATGATTCCTGAAGCCTTGGAGGTTCTCGCTCATGTTCTGTCACTGCAATTACAAAATTTAAGATAAAGGCTCCCAAATAAAGATGAAGTTCCCAAATAACGTGATGGTATGACTGATAAGGGAATCGAGTAATGAATGAAATACGGAAGAAAATTTATCACAGTCTTAAGGAAAATAGAACCAGTCTTAATATCTTTGGGGGCAGAGTATCATAGTTGGTTGATTCAAGTACTGTCAATACAGTACACTTACATAGCTTTAAGGTATTTGTTTTGTTGCGGTTTTAAGGTGTTTGACTTGCTACTGGATGATTCTTAAAGACAGTAGATCAATACATACTGAGAAATGGCAAACAGCCTGTGGCTTCAGAATTGTTTGGTATGTCTCCAGACTGTATTTAGGAATGGATAATCTTCCCTGATGAAGGGGCATAGTCTTCTAATTTCTGATGCTTTTTCCATGACCTGGAAAAAGAGAATAAAAATTATTGATTTTTATGGACAATCCTAGCACCAGGAAAATTAGGCAGACTACTGACACAAGAGAATCTGAGCATTTAGCTTCCATGATACATGTAAGTATTCTGACTGGAAAAGCACATCTACAAACAAAGAATGATGCATGCTTAGGAAGTGTACCCCTCTGTTGTGGCAGTCGGTGATTATGAGATGAACCTGGTAGTCATAGTAAATAACCAGCAACCAGAAGTTTTGTTGCTATTCTGTGGCCCGAAAACCAATTTTGGGCCACATCCATCCTTTGATAAGAAATGGAGGTAGCGGGAGTAAGCTGGGAAAACTTTTATTACATTTGTATCAGTTATTTGGTCTCAGTGTTAATGCAACATGGTATCTAGTTCAGCTGTCCTAATTGAAGATCAATGTTGAATAAATGGAAAGGGTTGGAAAAAAACAGATGCTTTAATGGCAGCAAAAATATTTCTTACAGTGTTGGGCAGCCAGAGATCAGACTGTACTTAGCCTTGCTTAGTGGGCTATGCTTGCCTCAAATTGTGAATGGGAGGAGAACTGATTTGCTGGACAGTGGCTGAAGTTCAGTTTGCTAATGAGGAGAAGGTGTGAGGGATCTGCAGCCCTTTACTACAAACATCCACTGTGGTAAATGCCAAACTGGGGGTTGAGACAGCTCTGTGTCTGGGTGTGCTCCAGGTCATGACAAAGTGGAAGCACTGGTGAAAGTCATTTGAAATCTAACAGTTTTGGAAAAAAGATCCTTTCATTCCTTCAGTGGAAGAGAAAATGTTAAACCTTATAAATTCTTAAATAAAGTTTGTAAAATACTTTTGTAAGACAGATCTGTGAGAACTATAGCAATTTATTGCAGTAAATGGAATGTATTCTTGGATTCCAGCGTTACAAATGGGTAAGGTCAAGATCCCCAAAGGTACAATCTATCACCAAATTTAGTGAACCTAGCAATGACTTATTTCATTCTGGTTTACCACTTGAGACCATTAGGGTAACACTGAACAGTCATTTCAACTTTTCAAATACAAATTGAGCCCAGTAGAAAAAGTTACAATCCAGTGGTCCAGAACTTTTGGAGATGTACTGTAAATGAACTTGAGTTTGGAAACTGTTGTTAATCTTGAGGACATTTAAAGTGTAATCTCTCTGTAAAGGTCTGCAGAATTAAGGAATCTGGAAAGAAACCTTTTGACTCCACCCTCAAAGCTGTAAGTACTGGTGGTTATGGCAGGGTGACTGCTGAGCTGGATGTGGTTCTGATCTACTTGAAGATGTCCCTACTCATTGTAGGGGACTTGGACTAGATGACTTTTCACACACACACATGCACCCTCCTCTCTCTCTCTCTCCCTCTCTCTTTCTGTCATTTGGCTTGACTATACAATAATTAAAAGTTTAGAGCACTCACCATGGATGCGAGGAACTTGGATGGTTCTAGTTACTTTGCTGGTTTGGAGGTACATGGATTCATCACACCTTGATGAACCAGTGTTATGACTCAAATATTGTGCCTTCCCCTATTTTTACCTAATTTATCCAATGTAGCTTTAATGTAAGATATAATGCAGAATGGGATACATGAAACAGTACTAAATTTTTGTCTTCCTGTCTGTGGCTGAATAAACCTGTGATGCTTTGTACAGAGTGTCAAAGTTCTGAGTATGAGAGGGTGTGAGACGGTCCAAATAGGATATACACCCTGCAGCTTTGTTCATCTATATGGCTGTAAATTTATCACATGTTCATGCGGATATGTAACAATGGATCCTGGGTATGTAAAAATGTGTAGATATAATGCCTCATTAAGATTGTTGTTGGTTTATTAAAGTATTTGTTGGAGCTGTTGCTGGGATATGAGCTGCTTTTGTCCTTAGGTCAGAAGAAGTGTAGTTGCCATCTTTATCTCTTCACGTGCTTAGTACAGCTCGTGTGGAATGAATAACTCAGTGGTACCTGTGTTCAGAATGGCTTGATTTCATCCATGTGTAGGGGACCTGTACTGTCTTAAATCTCTGCTCAGGTTTTACATGAGTTGACAATGTGCCCTTGCTGGAACAAAGGCAAATGGTATCCTGGTCCGCATTAGGCAAAGCGTTGCCAGCAAGTTCAGGGAGGTGATCCTTCCTCGCTACTAAGCATGGGTGAGGCCACACCTGAGTGGGGGTGGCGAGTCCAGTTCTGGGATACCCAGTACAAAAGAGACATGAACATGCTGAACAGAGCTCAATGAGGGGCCTGTAAGATGATGAAGGGTATAGAGCATGTGTCTTATGAGGTAAAGCTGAGAGAGCTGGGACTCTTCAGCCTGGAGAAGACAAGGCTCTGGAGGATCTTTTGAATGTATAAATACCCGAAGGGAGAGTATAAAGAGGGCAAAGCTAGGTGTTTTTCAGTGGTGCCCAGTGACAGGACCAGAGGCAATGGGCACAACCTGGAACAGAAAAGGTTCCCTTTGAACATCAGGAAACACTTTTACACTTTTTTTTACTGTGAGGGTGACTGAACACTGACTAGTATGGGTTATGCAGGGAGGTTCTGGAGTCTCCAGCCTTGGAGGTATTCAGAAGCTGCCTGGACATAGTCCTTGACAACCAGCTCTAGGTGGTCCTGCTTCAGCAGCGGGCTTCGGCAAGGTGACCTCCAGAGGTCCCTTTCAACCTCGATCTTTCTGTGATTTGTGGCCTGATTTACTGTAGTATTAAGATTAAAGTGGTCTTATCTCAAGCTAGTTATTCCAGGCCCCCTTTTAATCAGTGGAGGAAAAAACCCCAAAGTAATTGCACTTTGAAGTAGTCATCCAAAAATAGGTCAGATGGACTGTGCCACAAAAGTGCTGATATGACTGTAAAGGAAACCAGAGGTGACCAGCTTAATTGGAGACAGCTACTCTGCAGCTGTCTAGTGTTAGGTAAAATGAATCCCAGCTAAAGATTTAATGGACAAAGTGTACTAGGTGGACTGTATGTATGCTCAGCACGCTACTGACATTTGACTGTGTAGGTGCAATGGATAGCATACTAGCCAGCTGGGGAAGATGGACAGGGTGAGGATCTGAATCAGCGGGTGAGATACTCTGTTGCTGTTCACAGTGTTTTTCTTAGACAGTAAATGGGCATTGAGGTCTCAGAAGGACTGGGCTCTGAGGCAGCTGCTGAAATTGTTTCTTGGTGTATAGTAAGACGCGCAGCCGGTTCTAAAAGGCTGTTTTTAGATCATGGACATATCTGCCAGCATAGATAAGGAGCTGCCTGCCAATTCCAGGCGTACACACCAGACATTTAATCAATCACACACAAATATAAACAAGCACATAAACAACCTCCCCCTCCCATAAACTAATCAAGCTTTTTTTTTTTCCCTTCAGATGAAAAAGGAAGAAAGAAACAGCCTGCTATTTTGTTCCCTAAATAAAAGGAGGGGCACACATACTATATTGAAGCTGGAGCTATTTAGATACATAAATAAAATATGCAGATTTAGGAGTTAGTTTACCCATATTTATCTGGAAAATAAGACAGAAATAAAATCATAAAACGTTTGCCAGCTTTGTTAAATGAAATTGGAATCCCTCCATTATGTGAGGGCCTTCAGTCTTCACACTGTGAATCAACAAAATCAATTAATGTTGTGCTTAATTGGTCAAATTGATCATACGTTAACACTGATTTAATTACTTAATTGTCATTATAGTAGGGATAAATTTGGCTACTTCACTTTGGTTTAAAATGGTAGTCTTTCTGTAGAAATCTAGGAGGTTTGGAAGGAGTTCTGGCATGACCTTATTTAAGATTCAGAGTAATGATTTTCTTTTTCTTGATAAGCCTGGCCCTGTTTTACCTCTGCTGGCCCTGAAACTTTCTCTCTTCTATTGTGGAACCTTCAGAATTTACTTTAACTGAAGAAAAAGTGCCCCAAGACTTTCTGTGTATTCAAGTAGTGGATAACATGAATTTTTAAGGTGACATAACAAGTCTTAATATGGCTTGTGATTCATTCCTAACATAGCCAGGCATAGTACTATTAGAGTATTTAGAAGATAGCACTGCCAGAGAATGTGCCATAAATATGAAAGAGAATAATTAAGTCAGATTCTGTCAGGATGAACATGCTAAACTGAGACCAGAGTGCATGTACAGTGTATTAAAAATAAATACATGTACTGCACAGGCGGTGGTTCAGCTGTCATTTGAATTTAGTGAATTTTTTTATGCAAGCTGATTTCAGTGAAGCTGCTCATGCAAGTAACTTACTCTCATGCAGAAATGGGCTCATGGAGTCACTGACATATTTCTGACCTGAAGCCAGGTGGGTGCAATAAGACTGAAACCAGCCATTTTATTTCTTTGGTTAGCTATGCTTCAGTGACTGGGTCAGCTGGCTGGAGTTCTCTTTTTACTTGTGGTGTAATGTTGAAAAAGTCATTTCACCACTGTGTGCCACAGTTTCCTTAGCTAGAGGTATGAATAGCAGTGCATAACCATGTTTGAAAAGAGCTTTGGGAATTTTGAAGTAAAGCATGTCAGTGAAAAGTATTTGTATTATTTCCACTGTCAGTATTCACCAACTTAAGGTTTGTCCCTTTTTGTATTCATACATAGCTCTGTCCAGCTTTTAGGTACTGTGAACCTGGCTTGTAGTTGTAATTTAAGAAAGGTGTGGGTCTCCTCTAAGTCCTTTTGACATACCTGCCTGTCATATATAGATGCCTTAGACATCCTGGAGCATCCAGTGGTGGGAAATGACAGTAAGGTAACTGTATCCCTCTGTCTAGGCTTATTTCAGTCACCATCATGTAGGCTGCTAGTGCCATTTGAGGTGAAAAAAAGGTACCTAAGACCCCTGTGTGGGGCTGGCAGGTGTGGTTAAAACTGGGGGAGAAATATGCCCTTCTGGATAAATATGCCAGCAGGATACCCTGGGAAGTAACTAGAGCTTGGTGTCTGCTTGAGTGATTAAACTGAGCTTTCTGACTCTTATCTAGGTCGGGCTGAACTGTTCTCCAGGCTCTTCTGGCTGTATTGCCATTCATTATAATGGAAAGACATATATGTGAAATACAAAATTGTGTGAAATTGTCTAAATTTGGGTGTTAGTCCTGAACTTATTTTTTGCTTATTTCCTTCATTCTATTTTGGAAAAGATAGGAGAGACTAGACCAGAATATTTCAATTGGTGGGGACCTACAACAATCATTTAATCCGCCTGCCTGACCACTTCAGGGATGACCAAAAGTTAAAGCATTATTCTAAACTGTAAGTAATCCTTTTCTAAAATATGCCTTGTTTTCTTTTATAGCACATTCACTGTGGTGTTCTTTTTCCTGAAGATATTTTTTCCTTAATAAAGAACAAAAAATTTTGCTTTCTAATGTTTTCAATGTTTTTCAAAAAACATTGCTTTCTAAAGTGATGTTTTGAAAGATCCCTTTCTGCTATAGCTAAGGGAGCTGCATCAATGGATGCAAGGAAAGTATGTTAAAAAGAGTCTGTTTGACTGAAAAATCATTTACTGTTCTGCATACACTGAAACTGTGCAGTGCAAAAAGGCCACAAAATGCTCCTGTCGTGCAAGAAATTAGCATAGTGTCAGGTTTGAATAAAATATAACTCATAACAAAAGTGAATATAGTGTTAGGTAGATCATGTGCAAACACCAAGTTTTTTGGGGAGTGAGTCCTTGGAATTTAAATGTGTTACCTCATCATCTTCCAAAATGGCCAATGCACATGCATGGGTAAGTGTCTTCTTTTTTTAAAAAGATTGAAGTTTTCTTACCAGGTGTTGGGAGGAATTTTTGATTGCATGCTTTTCTGATGTATGCAAATAAGATGCATATGAATAAATAAAGCAGTTAAATGCTTAGTTTAGTGTTGTCAAAGTTATTACATTAACAGTAACATGGAAATTTTTATAGCTACCTGTAGTTATAATTAAGTTTGGAGTTTTCAAAGGCATCTCTTCAATTTGGCTACCATAAAAAAATTCTCAGCCTTCATTTACTAGCACGATATAGTAACTTCTGAAGTGTTGCATGTGTTTCATTCCCTGCTAGCAACTAAGAAAGCATTCACCACCAAGCCTGAACTTTGGAAGTCTTTGCTGCTATTACATGCTCTGTTCACGTGGACGGACGGAGCCATTGCACCTCCATCTCCACTGATGTTGATGCACCAACTGCAATAATATTTCAACTCAATCCCTGATTAGTTAGGGGAAGGTCAGCTATTTCTGACTGGCCTCACCCAGACAGAGAAACAGAATGAAGCTCTGCCATCAGTGTCCTAAAATAGAAGGCCCTGTTCATCTGTCAGGCTTGAGCCAGCCACATGGAACACAAATTAGGAGATGCAAACCGAATCACAGGACATTAGGAGGAAGGGCACAGGAAGAAAGTCAACTGTAGAGAAACTTCTTCAGATATGAGCTGTATTCTCCAAACAGCTAATTAGCCACTTTCCCAATAACTTTATTTATTGTACTAAAGTACTTAAGGAGGTTTTTTGTAAGATAACTTTGATAATGAAATTAAGTGTGGGGGTGTTTTTTGGAGGCTTCTTTGCAGCTCTGGGGGTTTTGCTTTTTTTGGTGGCATTTGGAACTGATTATTGGCTTCTTGCTACAGAAATAGGAACATGTTCAAAAGCACCTGAAGATGCTGGGGTTAGTATGGATGTTTTTATTTATAATGAGAATTAAATATATAGGCTTCTTGGATGTTTATTTTGTAAGAATTTATTTCTATATGAACTTTTGAATATTCTCATTTTGACCTTCTGGAGACTTATAAGCCTGCTTTAAACCTTCTTGTAACCAGGTGTAACTAGCTCTAAAATGGGTTTGTATTTTCTGATACTACTTTTGCAACATGAGATTCTTTCAAATGAAGTACAACTGTTTAGACATGCTATAGCTAACCTCTACTCAGGCTGAGTTTCGTTATGAGGGTGGTGGTGTTTTGCCTCAACATCTAATTTCAGTTGTGATAACACCTTTTTTTGTATATATTTTTTTCCTGCCTATAGAGAGAGAAGGCCACTTTCCATCATGAAGGTTTCTTCTGGAGGTGCTGGTTTAGTGGAAATGTAGGAGAGAATAATGCCAGCATGTGGAATTTCTGGTATAGTAAGTAACTTTTTCATTTTACATTATCTACAGTAGCTTGTTCTCAAAATTGCGGTGGTTTTGGTGTTTATTTTTCCCCATTTTACAAATCACTGGGTTTCTTGTGGCTTCTTCAGTGATCAGGTTCTTTAGCTACCCTAAAAGAAATTCTTGACACATTTTTGCATGTTAAAGGAAACCCTGGGACAAAATGATACACGTTTAACTGTCAACTTACTCTATGAGTGTTATGGCTACCCTGTTAATCTGAGTCCATTCTTATCAGGACAGTCCCTTGCCATGTAGGTTAAACAGACCATTTGTTTCTGCAATGTGGGGAAAAAGAGCTTAGTGGTTAGGATGGTCTGTGAATTTTCGTCTGGAGAGTTTTTCAAACTAGTGCTACAAGTGGGTTAAAGAGGCCATGGGTAGTTTCACTGTGAAAGCAGTGAAACTGTGCACATCATCTCCAGAATTTCTCTACTAAACTCACAGATGACCCTTCGCTTTTTTTCACTACATGCAGATAGTATTTTACAACCAAAATCTCCCATGAAGAGAAGTCAAGCAAAACATCTTTTCCTGTCTTTGACCCTGTCTCTGAGGTACAGAGCTCCCTCTCCTTATTGCAAGATTTACACAATCCTTGTGAAAAGCAGATGCCATCATACAAATTTGAGTTCAATAACCTGTGTTTTCCTAACTATATTGCTTGGTCTTAGGTGGCAAATGTAATATTCACTGTAGTTAATTTTCCTTTGTTACTTATCTGGAGAATTCTGCGGTCAGGTATCTGAAATGTAAATGTGATTTAAGCTATAGTCAGCTTTTATCTTTCATAAGGAAGAAGGTGATGTTTTTATAGGCATTTAATATAAAGGGTGAAATTACCCTTCTCTGGGGATATTGATTCTGTAAACTAAACTCATATGTAAACTTCCTGAAGATGCTTGATATTTTTCATTGTTCTTTCACAAGAGAAAAAGTAATTTCCTGGGATTTTTTTTTTTTTTGGTGGGACATGCAGTAATGAGATGCACATAATTAACCCTCACAGGTGAAAGGTATATATGCATGTAAAAGTGTACATATGTGTTGCATATAAATTGAAGTGTGCCTTCAGCAAGGCTGCTTTACTGTTCTCAAAATCTGTGTTGCTCTTTAAAGAGTATCCTTGGCTGGATAACAAGGCTGGTATCTCTTACCAAACTAAATCCACTGTAAGTTGTTGCCTGAGAAAAAAATCTGGAATTCTGACATACGGTACCCAATTTGCCCATTTGAAGAACAGGCTTAAAATATTTTATTTTTAAGGCAGTAAATTATTAATCTTAATCTTTCTTTCACTTTTAGCTAACCAGTCACCTTCTAAGAATTGTACACATGCGTACCTGTCACCATTTCCTCTTATTCGAGATGAACACAACTCAACCTCCTATGACTCTGCAATCAGTAAGTATTTTTTTGGCTGCAAATGGATTCAGTGCCTATAGTTTCAAGAAAACCATTTGTATGCTTCAGTGTAAAACATCCTTATCACTCCACACAGTTTAATTAATAGTTTTGGTGTTTCATACTTCTCATTATTTTACAACATACAAATTAAAGCCACTAATTAGCAAAGTAGTTAAATGAATGCTTAGGTTTAAGCATAATGGTAGAGTGATGGTAATTTGTTTTTTTTTAAAAAACATATTTCCTTTTTAAGTGCTTTATTTTCTCACATAAAAAGTATCTTCCTTGAACAAGTACTTCTCATGTATTCCAGTAAACCTGTTTGGTTTTTTTTTGTTAAATAAATAATCACATGTGGAAATATATTGCAATTTTACTTTATGAGGAAGGAGTAGAGGGGCCTTAATACTGTCTAAGTTTATTCAACTAATTCAGATATACTGCACTGACTGCTGGATGTGCCAGCTTCTCTACACTGACACTGTAGGGAGCTGAGGCTCTGAAATTACTCTCAACAGTGTGTGCCTAAGATTGTAGCAATGGACAGTTTTGTTTTGTCATTTCTGATGATTTCATAGGACTTTTTTACATAACCCACAATGTGTGGATGCTGCATGTCTCTGAGCTCACTCAGTGATCCTTTCCTGTCCTGAAGCTGTAATTATGCCTTGGCTAACTTCAAAGTGTCTTCAGAATCCATTTTTTTTTTTTTTTTTTCCTGCAGACATGAAAAAGAAAGTTGGACTGACAATGTTTCTGTTAATCTTTAGAAATTATGAACTGTTTGTCCAGGAAGAATTCAGACCTCACCATTCAGAGATCTAATCTGTAATTTTACAGCACATCTAGAACAGTTTCTTTTCATTTGAAAATGACAGAGTCATCAGGTCCCAATAATCTAGACAGAGTTTATATTCAACCGTTCACTAATACATTCAGAAAGGATCCTCAATTCATATTACATGATTACACAGAAGTGGACAAACAAAGAATAAGGAAAGGAGAAGGAATATCATCAAAAGTTTAATTAATTTTAGTTACGTTTGTCAAAAGAACCGCTGCTCAAATATGATTTTCTTATCTATACTTCATATAAGGAGATTAAAAATAGACAGAACTGTAGTAGGGATGCTGGCCCAGGTAGGGTGTACTCAAAGCCATTCCTGCTATATAAATAGATACTGTTGGATTGCTTTCGAGCTCATTAAAACTGAAGAGGTTTTTTTTTATGCCTTCAGCTTGTTTTCAGCATCCAAGCTTAGTTATTTACTAGAGCAGGTATGCTTGTTCAAGAGTCTTTCACAACTTTTTATGAAAAAGGTTATGTCATTATTTCTTCTGTTAGTTTAAAACTTCTTTCTCCTTTTGTCTAGTTTGATGGTCCTGCCCGTGATATTTGGCAAACAAGTTTCTAAAACCTCTCTGCAACTGCAGTTGCTAAATTAAGAAATGCTAGAAGGTTATCCTCTTCTTGATTCACAGTGGAGGAACTGCTTCTCTGTAAAAGCCAGTGGCAAAAGCCCTCAGTTTGATTTCATGAAAAGCAAGATTTCATGAACTATTTTATATCCAGTTGGCTGCATTGGATGTGTTGCATCAGCTAAACACAGAACAAAAAGGTGCTACCAAAAGACTGAAGTTATTGTCCCTTTTTTGGTTCTGCTACTGTTTCTTGATAGAATATTACTGTTTTCATATGCTTTCTCAACTTTTCATAATTTACTCAACATATTCACTTTTCGGGATAAAAAAAGAAATCTCTCACACAGGTTTATAGCTGCAATTTTAGTGAGACTCTCAAATCCTATTTTAATTAGGTGTGGATAAGAAGAAATATTCTGAAAAATAGTTTGCTCTTTTCTAGAAAAATAAACAGCTGAATAAAAAGCTTTACACTTCATTAGAACAATAAAATATGTATGTACCACACATCTTTATAAAAATCTGTAACTTTTCTGCTAACTGCGCCTAAGTTTTCTGAGCAAGTGAAGGCACGTGTCTTGTTTTACAGACTTTTTGGCTTTGGGACCTTATCAGAGGAATTTGGATTTAACTGCAGCCCCTAGTGGAAACAAAAGTGTGGTTTGTTTATGGAGTGCCTTGTTGCCATCCAGTTAGAAGGGCTCAGGCAAATATAAGTTTCCTGAGGGACATAAAATCTCTGATTTTTGAATGCAGTGTCTGGACCAAGTTCTCTGTTGACACAGCTTGTTTGGCATTAGTGTCAGTATGAATTTGGCTCAGAGGCTTCCTGGGCCAGAATTCAAAAGAAGCTCAATCTATCCTCTCTTAGCTGATTTACATCTTTTTGTATGTTGGTTTTATGCGTTTTGTATTATAGCTCCCGAAAGACTCAAAACACTGAGGACCTTGGAAGTTCTGTGTTACAGTACACCTTACAAGGCTTTAGACCAAAAGCTTGGTTCATCCTGCTATACAAACCTAGACTATGAGCTCTTGGTGTCAAGAATTATAGCCTTAGATGGAAATGTAAAGGCAGAAAAGCCTTCAGTGATGCTTATAGTGGAAATTTGAATGCATGTCTTAATGTTTCAGATTTCTTTTTATCATTACTGTCATATACATTATCAACTTTGAAGGGTTAAGTAGCACTGCATTGAAATTTCAGCTTGCTGTATCTTTTAATCACTGTTACAATGTTTTTGTTCATTCACCAGTTTTGTTTGGTATCTTGGCACAGTGGTGAGGACTTCACCCGCCTGCAATGTAAGGTGGTGTGTCCACAGCTGTGCTAGCCATCATTTGTGGTTAAAGTGCTTTAAAGAAAATTTACGCCACATCATTTATCTTAACCTGTAACAGGTATCTAAATGAACTCAGGGAAGCCTGACTCTAGTGACTTTCTGTGATGGTACAGTGGTTTATAGTGACAGCTATTATAGTGTGCAGCTCTTAAGTAGACTTAGACAGCACCTCATTGTGTTGCCAGCAGATTCATTTATATGATGACTCACAAATGTATGTGCAACAAACTACAACCTAGGAATAAAAAAATGTGAAATTAGCCCATAGAATAAAAGTGCCAGAGTAGTGAACTCTGCACCCTTAAATAAACATGCATTTGTGTAATCATAATCAGACTGGTCATCCTGTCAGGCTATTTTGAAATCAGAATAGTATAGTACTTAAATAATAATTAATTGCTAGCTAGATTACTGCATGGTATCATGGCATTAGATTACTTAACAGTGACATTCAAGGACTATCACACTTTTATAAAACACTTTTACTACAGGACAATACTAGGCCTGTTTTTGAAAAATGTACAAAGTACTTATTTGTATACGGAGTCCCATTGGCTACAGTGGGATTATTCCTAAGACAAAGAAGTGCAAAATTTAGCACTTAGCTAAGTCATTAATTTTATTCTTGAGTTTTGGTTTTGTGGTTTTTGGGGGTTTTTAACTTTATTTGGAAATGAACAGTAGTTCCTTAACTGTCGTAAATTGCCCCAGCACCTTCTGAAGCTAAATTGGAAGACATTTAATGGGGCTGCACTGACACATTAGTTTAATACTCTGATTTGTAGCTGCTAATACTTTTTTTTCCTGACTATTAGTACCTTATTTAGTCTAGTAGCAGGCACATTGCCAGGATTTGAAGTAACGCCTAATAAAATGTAGCATACACAACATTTATAGGACTGAAGCGAAATTCTGGTTCAGCAACTGTTAAATCTAAAATGGTGTGATCAAATTTATTGGCAGGTTTGTTACTGGGTTGAAATTAACCTAAACTAATCTAAAAAATATCAGCAATGAAATCTGAGAATAAAAATTGTACAGTGAAATGTTAGCAGTAGCCTATTTCTAGAGCAAAAAAAATGCTGTTATGCAATACAGTCACATAATTGCCCATGAGAGATTGTAATGCAGTACATTTACTAAGGGAGAACACCCCAGCCACTAAGCAGTGATAAAGTAAGAAGTATTTAAAAAAAGTAATGTATTCCTACTGTGAATATTGTATTTGTTTTACCATTAAGGTTATTAAAAAAAAAGGGTTTATTACTACTAAGGGGTATTAAAGGGTACTGAGTGAAACTGAGAATAGTCTTGCAAGGTTTACTGTGCTGCCAGGTGTGTCTCTTGTGTGCTGATGAGATCTCTGACCTCATTCATAGTTGTTTATCTGCAGGGAAGATAGATGCTCCTGATTTAGAGCAGTTCAGGCACTTCACCTTTCACAGTATTTTATGTTGTGAGTGACAATACTCATGTCAGATGAACTTTGATATCTCTTACATGAAATAGAGAGGTAAAAAAGACATATTCTAAATTGCAGTCCACAGTTAAATCATAGGAAAAGTTCAGTTAAGGAGGTAAGCTTGTGGGTGAAAATTCAAGGCAATGTTCCCAAGTCATTTTGCCTATCCTTAGCAATGTTTATGCAATACTGTACTCACACATGCTTCAGAAGTTTTTCAGCATTTTTAGTGCTTAATAATTTCTGTTGATATTAAATTTAGTATTAAGTGTCTGGGTTTTGCGTTTGTTCTTTTTTTTTTTATAAGCCATAGAAAATGTATGGGCTGATGGCTGAGATTTTAAAACACTTGAAGTAAGCAAGGACAATAAGATATGTAGTGTGGTTTCATGAGGTTGATGTTGACATCTGAAATAGTAGATGGGTATCACATTGTCATTTTAGCTAACCTGTTCCTGGATAACCCAGGAGCTTCAGAGGTGTATGTGTGTGGCTACTACACAAGTGTGTGTTGTAAGTGACACAGCTGTGGAACTTTGTCAAAACATATTATTGCTTCTCTTTCATATCATGCACCAGTAACTTCTTAAAATATAAATCTATGTCTTAGTTTATAATCAGTGCTGGGACTTGCTATACTAGATAATTTTCAGATATTTCTCAAAAATTTGGCCCCTTATTCAAAACCAGATAATACTTCTAGATTTCAAATGATGCATAAATCTCCAGAGGGACCCAAATTAACATCTTTAGGGAGAAAAGCAAGTAGCAAGGAAAAACTACAGGTCATGCAATTTTGAAGGAATATACTGCAGTTATAATGTTCCCATAGTATGGAGGCCAAACGGTGCAGAACTCAAAGACAAGCATACCGTGTGTACTCCTGTTTTCCTCTAAGTACTATTTTATTTTTAGGCCTGCGTGTCACTGCCAAGGCAAATGTTGTACCCGACAAAGGGGCAGCTTACCAAGACAAGTTACAGAACCTTCTGTTTAGCACTCTTGCAACACAGAGCAATGGTATCCAAGATTAACACTGCAGATAGGTTTACCTCGGACTCTGCAGTAGGGCTTGTACTTTATTGCTTCTGTTGTAAGAAATACTTTGATTAATGCATGTATTTGAGGTATCTAACAAATGTATCTGTGAAGTACTTTGCAGAGGCAAGTGTGCTCTTTGTCATCTGGACTGGAATACGGACTACCTTAAGAACTGCCTCAGTGAGACTTGAAATGGTGCAAACTTATGTTAACACTTTGCACATTTGCACTGAACCATTATTTCTTGAAACAGGCTGCTTAGATCACGGTGTCAGCCCTTTTCATGGGATATAAAGAAGCATAATTCAAAGCAGCATCTTCTGTTGCATTTTAGCTGTCATGGTTTACCTCAGTCTCAGAGCAGCAAAGTCTTTGACTTGAAGAGTAGGTTCATTCTTAGGAAGGTTTAATTTCAACCATCTCTTTTGCATCCAACTGTAGATGCCAGCTAAAGTAAATCACAGTAGGGTTGCATTATAATTTGGCTTATTAGCCCTGTAGGAACTGATCTTGCCCATCTGGGCAGAGAAGATGGGAAATGTCTGAGCAAAAATAGGCCTTTGCAGAAAAATGGCTTCTTGCTAATGAAAAAGTCTAAATGTTCTTAGGATGTTCCTCAGACCTGTGCCACAAATGATCCAAATGACTTACTGTCTTGCAAATTAGAGGGGGTAGTCTTTTGCTTGAAAAGTTGCAGATCTGGGAGCATTGCAGACTTTTTACCTGCCAACTATATTGTGTTTTCTAACTGATGTTTAATGACAGAGTTAGCTGGATAAACAAGCATTAGTGTCATCAGAATTTATCTGTGAATCTCTAGAGTAAATAATTATTTCTAGAGAAATAGAATGGAAGCTTATTTCAGGTGATAGCCAGGTCAAATCAGTATTTCATGTATAATGTATAAAATCGTTATGCTGTTGGAGCATAGGAACAGCTTTTGTCTTGTATAGCTACAGAGAGGTTTAAACAAATTTTCATCAGTTACATATGTACTCCTTTTTTTGTGTTATGTCTCCAGGAATATTTGAACAAATAAAGCTTTTCTGGTAAAATTTCACTAAAAGCAGACTTCAGAGTTTCCTGTGTGAAGAACAGATAATGAAACTGGATACTGATTTTGTAATGCTGGAGAATCTTGTATCCTCATCCATTCAGAAAATAGAAACAATGCTGTATGATTTAGGTGACTGACTATAATGGTATCGAAGAAAGCTTTTTCAAGGTCCATTTTGGCCAATGTGTCCTATTATGTAGCATGACTTTGAAGTACCTTGGGCCATCCATGTAAAAGAGTTGGGTGGTTATAGACTGATTTAGTGGTATTAGGTTTTAAATGAGGAAGTAATGTCCCATGGACTTGGGGACTGCGATGAAGCTTAGCAAAGTAGTCCCATGAGTAAAATAATATGAAATTGCTTCAGAAACCCAAGACTGAAGGACTTGAGAGATTTACCTCTCTAGGTCTCCATTCACTGTCCATTTGCTTTAAGTGAATCATTTAACTATGAGTTTAACTTCAAACAGGTGCCTAAATCCCGTAAGAGATAGAATACTTAGAGCAGAACATACACTTAACTGCTTTGCTGAACCACAACCTTATTTCTTACCTATTATTTCCATATTCTTTTTTTGTTTATGTGGAAAGAAGAGTTGTATTGGATATGAACCAAAACACAGTTTTAACCCTTCTGCCAGCTTATTTCAGATACATTCATCCTTTCATGCCCAAATCTGCTGACCGGTGTGGCAGAAAATTATGTCTCTGAATGTTTGCATGGATTAAAAAGGATGTTATTTAAAAAGTGTGGCTAATGTGATGTGGTGAATGTGATCTAGCTAACACAGAAGCAAGATGGTATATACTTCAGCATGAGTTAAACTGGTCAAGTTAAAAACTATAGGTTTTTGGAACGCAGTAGTGGGAAGCACAAGCTGATAATGTGTAGTGCACCTCCAGATTTCAGATGAGGGCAAACCCAAATTTTTCCAGAAGCTGGCTCTAATAAGCTGTATGAATTGGAAACTTTCAGTATATGAACCAGCGTAATAGATTCTTGGTTGTGTTTTGCCATAACAGTAAGTAGGTGCTGTCAAATGATAACTGGCAGTTTCTTTTGTGACTCACTTTTCCTGACTTGCCAGCTGGCTTATATGCTTTCCCTCAGTTGGGTGGAAATGTTTTTCACTGACTGAATTGTCAGTGCTTCAAGATTTTCAGATCTGACGATGGAGATCTTTGCAACTCATAATTTTACTAATGGGTTGTGTTAATGTACCAATTTTTAAATTCATGGGAGAAATGTATGTCACTCTTGTAGCATTTGTAAAATGATGACTTTGTTAAATGGATGTGCAATTAACCAGCTAAAAAATAATTGTTAGAAAGACTCTTTTGGCCAGGGTATGTCACAAAACTCTCGGCTCATTTATCACCAGCTGCATCCATTAATTCAGCGCTGCTTGGCACTAACAGGGCTTCTAAAACATCATGTTTTAAATTTAATAAAATACAAAGAGTTTTAGAGCAGGAATAGGCTGGTTTAAAATACTTCACTGTTTTTCAGAAAGCTAGGTTACGTTTTTTGAATTTCTTTCCCCTCCTGCTTTAGATTTTCATCTATTGAATATAACTGTATATAAGGGGAATTATCCAGTTGTAGAGAACTTGCAGATTGCTATTGGTGATATGGTCTGAGCACTAAGAATGTCAAGATGTTGCAGCTCTCTGCTTCTCACAGGCAATTGGGTTAAAACAATTGCATCCTGTCAGTCTAGTCATTTATCCCAAAGAAACATTGCTACAGCTTTGGTGTACGATTTTCTAAAGAGCATAAATTTGGTCAAGTTGTTATCTTACAAGTCACTGCTAAATATTAAGCAGACAGATTTTATTCATGGTGATTTACAACCTATTTTCCATGATCATCAGATAAGGACTGACGTTCAAAGGTAATTTAGCCCACATGATATGTAACTTGTAGTCACAATAGAATGAATGTTTCATTTGTTAATAAGGCAAGTAAGAAGAAAAGGGGAAATTAAATGTCTTTGTTAGCCAAATATGCCACTTGTTTAAGTTCTAAAAAGTGTTGTATTCTTTTTTCCTCCTTCCCTTTCTCCAGTTTATCGAGGTTTCTGGACAGTTCTTATGCTCCTGGGAGTAGTCACTATTGTGATGGCTAGTTTCTTCATCATCTGTGCAGCTCCTTTTGCCAGCCACATTCTGTACAAAGCAGGAGGAGGCTTTTTCATCATTGCTGGTGGGTATACTGTTTGCTCAGTCAGTTAAAGAATAGAAAGGATGAGGTATTTCTTCCATTTTCCTTGACCAAAAATTATATTATTCATGGCTAAAAGAAAGAAAAAGCATATGCTTCTACCCATTGGCTTATGGAGTGCCTGCCATGGAGACAATTCTTTCCACAGTTACTTGGTCATGAAATAATCCAAAAGTTGCTTTTAGAATAAAAAAAATAATAATAATCCAGGACAAATCATGGAATTACACTGAAATTTCAGTCTACTCTTTTAACAGGAAAAACAATGCATATTTAGGGGTGCTGCCTTATAGGATTCTCAAAGGCCAAAGAGAGGTGTTTTTTAATAAGTGACGAAAAAGATCATTATGGTGGGCTCAAGGAATTTGGAAGACAGAGAACAATAGAGTACAAAAAATAGTTGTCACATATGAATAAGTGGGTGCTCTAAACCTCTGTGAATGAAAGATAACAAATAACCTGACTTCCTCCTTCCTCATAACCCAAATGTATTGTGGAGGATGCACTCTGCCATGATTCAGGTGATATGGGCAGCTTTCTGGGATTCTGTTCTGTTAACCTTGCAAAGTCTGGGAAGATGTCACACTGGTGTGTAAGACACAGTTGTGCAGGATGTAAATGATATTATGTGCTCAGTCACTGTTCTCCTTTGTATGTAGCCTGGTGAGAGGCAGCCATGTGAGAGCAATATTTTGTTACAGGTTAGAGCTACTCATGTCAGGACCAAAAGGCCCAGGCTCTTTTTCTGCTTCTGTTACTGACCTGCTGACCTTGCTTACCAGCTTCACCTCTCAGCTCTTCATGCACAGCAAGTGATCATTATTCCATTTTAAAGGATCCTCAGTAAAGTGTGGGAAGTATTTTATAATATTTTTGCTGAAAAACCTCCTGCATACTTGAATTTGATCCCTTGAGAATTACTCCTCCACACTTTTAAAAGACATACAAAATATATTCATAGTCTGATGGAAATCACAAGATATTTCAATGCTTTTTGTCACTAATTTGCAGGGTAAGAGCCCATGTGAGTCCTACTCTTTCTGCATTTGTAATCTATAAAAAACCTCAGCTGTGACTAGAAAGTAGTAGAGGCTGTTACAGAGGAAAAGGGCACTTGAAAGACAGCAGGAACTGATGGGCAGAGGTGGGAAGACATGTCTGTTCTCCTCTCTGGGTCAGTTAATCTGCCCTCCTCTAGGCAGGGGAAAGTTAGATCCCCAAGTCTGCACTAGTCTCCTTTGTCTTCCCTAGGAGGCCTGCAAGAGGCAATAAAAGAGGCATTTGCGGTAAAAACAGTAGGTACATAAGAAGTTCTCCTAGCTGCGGATTCATTTCATCCTGAAAGAGGGGCCTAATTGGATCAGATGAATGCTTATGGAGGAACCCTACACCTCTGTTTCCTTTACTGAGGGAATGTAGAGAGGCCATTTTTTTAGATGTGTGAAGTTAAGTGAGCTTTGTTATTATCCTAGTGTGTGATTTTGGGCCTGTCTCTTTGCCCCTCTCACCCTCTGTCTCTTTAGAGCAGATGTTATTCAAGGGAAATCATGACTTCCTACTCTGTATGTAGTATTTTTCAACTTAAGAACTGTTCTCAATCAGCATTTCAGAAAAGAGCTGTGTTGTATTTATTATTGCAATTATTGCTGTTGAAAAGCAAAGATATTTAACAAAATCCTGCTATGATTTGCCAAAAGGTAGTGGTGACAGCACAATATAGGACCCTGGAGCCATTCAGCTTGCATGAGAAATTTTGGCTTGGGTAGGGGGACATGATTCCTGACCAAGCTCTTCTGTATCTACTGCCAGTCTCACCAGTAGGGTGGGGTTGCCCAGGGAAGGTATTCACATCACGATCCTACCCAACACTGAAGATCACCCACAAAGACACTGAAAAAAGCTTGTGGCTCTCAGCTCTTCTCAGAAGTACTCATATTGACAAGGTGAAGGTTTAATTATATCATGAGTTAAAGTCATGCTGTGGGAGTGACCATGCTGACATAAGAATTGCTTGTAAATCCTTTGTATTTGATATAATTTAAGCTATATCCTGTGACATGTTTTGGGCACAACTCAGTTTCCCAACTGTGGTATTACTGATCAATGGCCCATTAATGGAGTTAAATGGAGAGTAAGAGGGATTCTCTGACCCAAAGGTATGACAGCATGAAATCGCTATATTTCTTTCTCTCCCAGTAGGAAATCCTCACAGTAGTTAATACCTTAAATCTGGGAAAACTTGTGGGCAGAGGTAAGGTAGAACCTGATTCAGAAGAGGCAGGTTTTAGCCTGCCTCTAGAAGGCAGGATGGTATGCTCTACTGTGTTCTCTTCTGCCCTGATCTGTTCCTCTATCCATCTCCTTCAGAACTAGAAGAGCTAAAAATAAAAGGAAAGCAGGGAAGAAGGGGAGAAGTGATGAGAAGTGGTACATATTTACCATTCATATCAATATGTGATCAGGATGCAGCCATGGTGTTGGAACTAGGTGATCTTAAGGTCCTTTCCAGCCCTAACCATTCTATGATTCTATGATCTATTTAAATGCACACCTAAGGGGAAAATGAAAAGATGTGACTTAATCATAGGTGAAGTTAGAGTTCTTTTAAAACAGAAACCAGCATAATAATTTGAAGAAAAAAAAGGAATTACATACATTGTTTTGAAAGGATCTGGATGCTGTCTTACCACAAAATTCGAGTAGCTGTTATACTGGAGAGAATAGTATGCTTCTGAGAAAGAAGTTAGACAAGATAGTTCTGTGGAAATTTGGTAGGAGATGGGAAGATCAGTCATTTTCCTACTTACATATCCTTAAAGAAAAAATGTTAGCTGAAGCAATTTTAGTACCTGTTATTGGATTGAAGTATCTGTATCCTTTTGCAACCCCAACTGACAAATTAGGTGGCAGATAAAAGCTCTGCCTCCACTGAAGATAACAGCTTGGAGCATGGTCTGCTGTAGCATCTTAGGGTTCAGAAAGCAGCTGAAGATATTACTGGGAGTGGAATTCATGCCAACTGTTCAGCCATCTGAAAGCTAAGTGCTTTTTATGAACCAAATACTTAAAATTCTACCATCAATAGTAAGAAACACACTCTCAGAGGGACACTTCATGTTATCTGTGCTAAGGCAGATAGACTTGCCTTTTGGAGGGAGCCGTGACAGAGCTTCTGAGTGACACAGAATAAATTTAGGTTGGAAAGGACCTCTTGTGTCAGTCAGGTCTGACCTTCCATGATTCAAAGCCAGGCTGGCTACAGAGTTAGATCAGGCAGCTCAGAGCCTTATCCAGTCAAGTTTTTAAAAACTCCATTAACTGATGTTTCACAGCATCTTTGGACACTTGTCTCAGTATGACCAACCTAATTGAGAACTTGTTTTTTTCCCTGTATCCACCTGAAATTTTCTTTGCTGCAGTTTGTGATCACTGTGTCTCATCTTTCAATGTGCAGACCTGTGAAGTGTCTATCCCCATCATCTCTAGAACTCCATTTAGAAAGATACGAAGTCTGTTTTCTTTCTCTTCCCTGGCTTATTCAGCCTCTCCTTATCCTCCATTCCCTTAGCCATCATGGTGGTCATCATCTCAGTTTATTGGTATCTCTTTTTCACCAGGGAATCTCAAACTGGACACAGTTTTCCAGATATGTTGTCAAAAAATGCTGAGGAAAGAGAAATAGTAGTATTTTCAAACCTGATGGTTATGTTCTTCCTAATGCAGCTCTGTGTGAGGTTAATTTTCATTTATGCCTGACCTGCTTGAACTGTTGTCTACTGAGAGGGGCCATTCTTGTGCTTTAAGGAAGTTGCCCAAGAGGAACAACCAGATATTCTAGGCACCTTTGTCCTTCAGAGCATCCTTTGTCCTTCAGAGCAGCCTTCCTTGGGATCCTGTTTACCAGTTTCTTAACAGGCTAAAGTCTGTTCTCCTGAAGTTCTGGGTCTCTAATCTCCTGCTCACCTTCTGTATTCCTCCTAGGATACTAAACTTGGCAATTTCATGGCCATTATAACCACAGCTAACACCATCTATTGCATTCTTGACCAGTTTTTCCTTATTTGTGAATAGCAGGTCTGGCAAAGCACTTCCATTATTACATGTGTGTTCCACGCCTGTTTCAAAAGGTTATCATTGATTCTAGAAGATCCCTCGTAAGATCCAGAAATCATTACTATTTTTCCAGTCCACTACTTCTTCTTGATTGGGTAGCCTGTAGCAGGTGCTCACCATGATCACACCATTTTTGTCCGCCTTATTGATCTTAACCCATAAGCTCCTATGACTTAAATCTCTGTCCATTCGAGACAGGCCACAGCCATCCCACGCCATCTTAACTGCTTGTTCTTAAAGAGTCTGTATGCATCCAGCAAAGCATTCCAGTCAAGCAAACTGTCTTACCATGTCTGCAGCTGAAATGTCACCATCCACTAGAACTCCTCCTATGTTATTCCAACAGCAGGTTTATTTATGTACACACATTTGAGATGGGCTTTCAGTTGTGCTGCTTTCTTAGTGGAAGTGCGTGGTCCTCCCTTATTGCTCTGCCCCATTCCCTTCCTCCTGCTTATCTGGAGGCTTTAATGTCTGTCTGCTGATGGTCCTTGCTTGCATCTTAAGGTTACTGAGCTTATTGTTCTTTTCCCATCTTGTCTGATGAATCTTGCCTCTCTCCAGCAATCCTCAAATCTCAGAGAAAGTCTCATGGTCACAGGAGCCCAAGCCCTCCTTGCAAGACTAGCTGCAAAGCTAGGAGCTGACACAGTGTAAATCAACATTTGTATAGTTTTTATTGTTTGGGCAGCAGGTTTGAGACCATCATCACCAGAGCCTCATACCCTTGCCTATAACCCTTAGAGCCCTGCAATTACTCACTCAAGGTCTCTCTGCCAATTTCACTGGTGCACATGTGGATGAACCACAAAGGGTCTCCAACGGTCAAAGAGACCTCAAAGTCCTCTCCACAGCATCACATATCTGGGGTTCAGAATAGCAGCAAACCTACCTACAGAGAAATTATGATGTCTGATCTGTGGCAGAGTCACACACCTACCCTTTCTTCATCCTGATCTTTAAGAAAGGCTTCCCACTTCTCTTGTTGAGTGCTGCAGCTGAACTCAGTGGAGTACAAATGGAGAGGCATACACAGTTATTGGCATTGGTGGCAGCTTATTGACTAGCACCTTCCTCTGTTAAGCTTTGTAGCCACATTATCTCCCTGAGGCTGTAGACGAAACTACAGATGCTACACCTGTAAGGGAAAGAGCATATCAGTTCAACAGTATTATAGTCAGTGACTTAAGTGCTGTGTTTGCAGCCTCACCTCCATGTCTACAATATCATAGGATGGACCAAGAGCAGCTACAGTAATGCAAACTGTAAGAAGCCTTATAGTTGCTTCAGAGGTCATAGGAAATGAAGGGAAGGCTGTCCTAAAATAATAACTTAAGACAGCCTTCAGTAAAGTAGATAATTACCTTGGGCCTGGCTAGTGGTGAAAACTGTCCTGTTGTACTGATGTCAAACAATCAAGCCCCGAGGGTGTGCACAGAGCATTACAGAATCACACCCTCATGAAGAAGCAAGATTAGAGTACCAGTATGACTTCTGCTTCCTGCCAAAAGAGTGAAAAAGCTGATATTTTAATTCTAGCTTCTAGATAAGGACAAAAATCTGTCTTCAGAGATATGTGCCAACTCCCATAACACGAAAGTGGGATCCTCTGCATGTACTTCAGAGTGGAATGTCAACCCTACTTTTTAAATAAAGGTCACAAGAGGCTAAGGTAGGTGTCAGAATCTGTAATAAGGAAAAGGACATAAAAATGCAACTGAAAAAGAAAATATATATATACACACATACAAGTTTTCCTCAAGTGAGATAAAAAGTTCTAAACTTCTAGGCACAAGTAAAAGGCTCACATCATTCTTTATAGCACCTGTTGTCTTCGTGTCTGCATAGTAAAAAATTCATGCCATAAACAGCCATTCACCATTGACAAGTGAAAGGCATTTCTACGTGGGAAGAATAAGTACTAAAGGCCAGCAAACTGCTTCTTGAATTCATAAACGTTTCTAAAGGTTCTGTATTCTTCTCTGCAATATGCACAAGTGTTTGTTTGAAAGAAATTCAAAAGAATGAATGCAGAAGACATAAAGAGTGACCTCGGAGAAGTCCATGTCTTATCACACTGCACAGGGCTGTGTATCAAAAATGTGTGTTCTTAAAAAAAAAAAAAGCAAAATGACAAAAGGGAGGGAAAAAGGAGGAGGAGGGAAGTATTTATTTGTCTTAATCTCTCTCAGACATATTTCATGTTCTAGGAATAATTTCCCTCATCATTCCTGATTCATGCAACTGCTGTTTTATTTTATATGCATTAAAAGGCAAGGTCAAATGGACACCTGCACACTGTGTAAAAGGTCTACATGCCAAAAGTGTAGAAATATGTCATAGCACACATTGTTCCTAAAAATACTTGTTTCATGAAATTGTGGATTTTTTTTTTTTTCAATCTCAGTAATTTTGCCCTGGAGCTTGGCTATGAGAGTTCATAACATTCAAAATAGATAGTCAAGATAGCAGAAGCAGATTTCCCAGAATAAATATATATTCAGTATGCTCCTAAGTGCTTAACTCCCATGAAATTACAACTATGTGAAAATTAGACAAAAGGAGCACTAATGAAAGAAATGCTGTTAGAGGCAATAGGACATTTTTTCTTAGCTTGATACTAGTGTTCAAGACATTTCTTGAACACACTAGGCAATATACCTACTAATTAGCTTCCATTAACAGATAGTGAGAACCCTTAAATACTCCTTTAGTGCTTTAATTAAATAAGAGGGCTTACATATTGTCCCTTTCCTTTTCTTCTCTTTTAAAAAAGGACATCTATCTCTGCTTGACATACATTTCTTCAGCAAATTTCCATACCCAACAGTTTGCCACACACAGGTATTAACAGCTTGCTGTGAAATCACTTGATGGATTTTAGCTTCCCTGAAGTCGCTTTACCACTGGCAGTACTTCCTTGCTATTTTGCGCCTACATGGTGTTGGCTCTGTTTGAACCAGCTAGCTATTGTTTCAGACTGCCCGAAGAGCAAGGGGTGCCCATTCTGGGATTTAGGCACTCTAATAGATTCTTGTTTTCATGGCAGATGCTTCTGACTAACTGAGCTACCTAGTGTTGTACCTGCCTAGGGTGACAGAGGTCATGTTGGATGTGCAAAGCTCAGTTATACTTACCTGCTACTATAGTAAGGGAATATGCATCACCACTTTTTGTAATTATTAATGTTTTGGAATAAGTTTGCCTCAAGAATATATAGAAGACTACAGATATTTGAAAATGACACAGCACCTGAAGAGGTAAATTCCAATGTTCATATGGATTTTGTCATATTATTAATTTATATTTCAAAATTTTGGGGCTATAATTTTTTTTTTTTCTGTTTTTGACATTTTGAAACCTTGGACAAACCCTATGTTTCTAATAACTCTATTTATAAATTTTGGCCTGAATCTTTTTACATCAAAATTTACTAGCTCTGTTTGCTTCTAATTTTCTTATGTTGCCTGCATTACCTGTTATCATTAGATGTTCTCTTATAGGAATCTTCCTCTCAGTTTGACTTATATTTGGAGTGTCTTCAATTTCTCAGCCTTCATGTCTGGCCCTAAGGTGATCCTTTTCTCTGATTGTTTCACAGGTTTTATGTTTAATACAAGCGCAGTATTAAATTCCATCAAAATTGAGTTTTAGTTAGGTAAAATGCTTTCAGAATGAATTAATGCCTTTTAGAGCTGAGTGTTGGTTTTTTTCAAACTTTGTTAGGAATTTGAGCCCTAGCAAAAAATGTAATCCTGAAAGTATATTTCATAGACAGGAAATGTGTCTGCCTCCTTCTTTATTTAGTTTTTCCTCTTTCTTTCAGCCTCATAAAAGTTGTAGATCCTTTGGGATTTTCAGTCACATTTTGATTATGCCTTAGGTTAACTACTTCAGCTCATTTTTTCGTGGGCTTCAAAAGGTAGTGTTCACTAGGACTGAGTTGTGAGCTCTTCCCTGTCAGATGTTCAGGCTGTCCACAATGTAAAGCTATTACATTTTGACCATAAAGCACTAACAGGAACACCAGCAGATCACCGGAAGGGCAGGCAAAGAAGGTGGTGAAGCAGTATCTCAAAGTGGGGATGGAGAAAGGTAACCGTGAAAGATTCCCAGGACAGATGGAAGCAAATGCTAGTCCATGGGTGCTTACAATGTACACTTGTGGATTTTGCCGCAAGTGTCACATTTGTTCATGGTTGCACTGCAAATATTTAAGAGGGTGGGGAAGAGATCACAAATACCTTTGACTTCTGCTCTGCAGCTTTACAGCCTGTAGACTCAGGTTTGGCAAGAAGTGTTCCCAGGAGTATGCACTGGCTTATGGTTCTAATGAGGCATGTAAGCATCCTCGGGTAAAAATATGATGGGGTGGTGTCCTCCAAATATTTTAATATTGGCATAGATAAGTTTTGCTGCTGTAACTGTGCTGTGACAGCTGGACCTGAGGGAGCAAGTGGGTACAGGCTGGAGCACGCAAAATATTCAGACTTGTGCCCTCAGTTTTCTAGCAAATCTTCTGCTGGAGCATCTGTGCTACAGGCTTACATTTCTCAAGTGTCCACATTCCTCTAAAGTGAAATGAAATATTAGGAATGCAACTGATACTTTGGAAAGTACTTTCTTCTTATATCTCCTTCTAGCGTATAGTAACAGAAAGATTAACAAAGTTTGTAAGGACATGTGCTCCTATTACTATCATGTGTAAACAATCCACAGGCCTTTCAGAGGAGAGGTTGGGAAAAGGCTGTGAATTATGTGGTGGATTAATTCCAGGAAACTGTTGTATCCAATATGACGCTAATACTACTAGGCTGCTTCATAGCTATTATTTCATTATTGTTGGATTTTGTTACTACAGCAGGAACTTCTTTTCTAATGTGGAGGATCTTGAATTAAATATTTGAGTACAATACACTGAAGGTAGTACATTCCAAACAAAGCCCTTTTCATAAGAAAAAAGTAGCAAATGTAGATAGGTGAAGATGATAGAATGTTTTTTCTGCCTGTTCCCCCTTTTCATATCTCATCCAAAAACCTGCAATAGAAACAATGTCAGAGTTTGAAAAAAAGGAAAATAAAAGTAGGTATTTTTTTCCAGGTCATCCTGTTCCATCCTCCCTTGGCTCCTGAATTCAGAACAGTAAATACCTGGCTGAATTTTGTCCCTGAACACACCTGGGTTTCAGTCTGCCTACCGAAGTCAGATAAATTCTTTATTATGGGAGTATGCCTTTCAGTGCAAATCAGAAGCAAGATCAAGATAGGGCTTGTCAGAGGAAGCCAAAGGCAAAAAAATATCCAGTGGTGGCTGACTGTGTCTTGCAGATGGGACCTGAAGTACTGACAGATTTCTGAATATTACAGTAAATGCACCCAGCATTTGTCTCACACTCTGTTGTTAAAACCTGGTGTTTCTTTTCCAGGTGTCTTTTTTTCGCTGGTAGTCATGATGTATGTCATCTGGGTCCAGGCGATGGCTGATCTGGAAAACTACACAGACATGAAAAAAATGGATTGCCCAGACTTTGCTGTTTATGTGCATTATGGCTGGTCTTTTATGCTGGCTCCTATAGGAGTATTTTTTGCTTTATTAGCAGGGATGCTGTTTTTGTTGGTAGGGCGTTCCATTTATTTACACTCAGACTAGATGTACACTGCTTAAGGCAATACAGTAGGAAAGGAATCCTAGTGAAGCTTCATCACAATTGTAAACTGGAACACAATTTTATACATTACCTTTATGGCAACCGTAAGTGTGCAGGCAGACTTCTAGAAGTTCTTCTGCAGGCTTCTGGAAGTTCTTCTGTTACTTGCTTAAGGGTAAAGGACACAAAACTCATTACAGGAGGAAACCACCTTTAGCCTCAACTAGTTGTTTTTAAATCTTTAGTAAGTACACTTGTGGTTCTCCATATTGTACTATTAGCAACATATTTGCAGTTTTGCAACTAGAGAAAGGCAAAAATTTTCTGCAACCTAAAGCCCAACACAAAGTGGGCCAAACCAACATTTTATACATCTTTTAACATTTATTTTGTGCTTGTACTTGTGGAAAATGGTACAAGGTAGAGGAGACAACAAACATTCACACACAGTAATTCAATCTGCCCCCTCTTCTGTTTTCCACTACTTGCCTTAGCTTTAGTATAAGCAAACATGTTTGCACATTATAAAAATAGAGTGCAGTTGTTCATACAGCATCCATGCGAAGAGGACGAGAGAGAAGACAATTGCCATGAACAGTGACCTGGTGCTAGTCTGTACATGTAGAAGCCTAACTGCTTCTGTTACACGTTTCTCTTTTCTGTATGCATTTGAAAACTGTATACTTCTGTGTTCTGAAATCCATGTATCTTGCATGATTCTATAAGCCAAAATGCCATAGTTAAATCACTAGCTAAAGTTATGCCAAAATTGTACTTTTAATTATAGCATTAATATTTTAACCAAGTTTTAACCCTTTTATTTTTGTCTGGAATAGTCGGCTTCTCCACAAACATTTTCCTGGTTGTGTAAAATTACTTTTTTTATTAAAAAAGGTTTATTACGAAGACAATATCTAGGACATAAAAATGTATATTTCATGTAGCCTTCATTTTCCCAAATACTAAAAATCCACGTTAAAGACCAAATCCAGCTCACCTACTAGTCATCCCAGGGAAAGCAATGAGCCTAGCTAAGACAGCAGGGGAGATGGATTTGGTTCTGTATTGATTGTCGGAGTGGCTGGTTCTCTGTGTATATGTGTGTGCACATATATTTGGAAGATGGGGTAAGGATGGGACTGTATGCATGGCATGAAAAAGATGGGGTGCGGTTTTAACAGTGGGGAAACTGTCTGGCATTGGGCCCAAGTTGAAATTAAATCCATCTGAGAGTCTGTTGGTTTTCACTTTGTAACTCAATGAGGAATAGTTTAGGACTGATGGGGAAAAGTAAAGACTGCATGTTGGTTTCTTCTTGTTCATAATGCTTAATTCCACAGCTGTTATGAATACTGAAAGCATCACTAAAAGGCAGGAAAGGAGTGCCCACCTAGAAGATGTGGTGGGCCAGATTGGATGTTGCTTCCATTTTGGGAGTTTTTGTGATTGGAAACTTTCCAGCCTTCCCTGCTACTTATTTATTTTTCCATCATCAAGATTAGCTTTATACATTTTAGAACAGGAAGACAACAAGGGCAGGGGGTAGGGGAGCTGGGACTATGAGATCTGGAATAATTACCAAATCACAAAAATATTTTTATTGGCAGCTAACATGGTGTTTTTAATTACTGTGTCAGAGTGTATGATGGGTGAATTTTAACCAAATATTCATAAGCATATATATGAACTCTGTATAAATGATAGCCATCCGGAGAACATTAGGCTTACACCATAGTGCCATTGGTTAGTCAGGAAATGCTGAAATTAACCCTGACCCTTGTGCATATGGTATTATATTCCTGCCCTTAATTACACAATCACATACTGTTTCTCAAATAATACAATCTGTTGGTATTTACCCTCTTTACAGTCTAGGATACTCACTGGTAATTGTAGAGGTAAATTCAATAATCAAGAGTTACTTAACTAGGTGCCTCTCCCAAACCCTGTCTGCTTCTCTGCAGGGGAGAGTCCTTCTCCACAAGAGCTTAGAGGGGGCAATACAGAGCCACTTTCTTGCAACTTTTAGAAGCTGAAGGAATTGAGAGGTGCCTCAGAGCTGGACTTCTTCCAGCAAACCTAACCATGTGTGCAGCAGCAACTAATAAACTCTGCAAGGAATGAGCCAAAGGCTCCCACGGAGACTTTAATTCAGCCCATGTGCATCTTCAGAACTCTCTCCATTATGCAGCTACGTTAGTTACACTCTTGTGTGCGAGGCAGCCTGTCTTGGAGACAATTCTTCGGGTGAGGCTGTGGATGTAATGGCCATTGAAGATCCAAGGTGTTTTGAGAAGAAACTTCAGGAGGCTTTTCTGGTGTCAGTAGAAATTGCTTGAATACTCAGTTCTTTACTCAAACTCACACTCTCAGTAATAGTCTGTAACTCCATCAATTTGCCTCAATTGGATGCCACCTTCTCCTAATAATAGAACTAAGAGTCAGATTCCTTCTGAAAGACCTGGGACAGGTTGCTTGTTCCCTCCAAAACACATGATGCATAGTAAGTAGCTGCCGCAGACCAGGGAATGGTGTTGAGGGTGGTGGGAAGGCATTTCTGCACGGGTATTACCTAAAAGCACAGTCTGTCTCTGTTCTGAACTATGTGCAGGGGAATAGGTTTGTAAGAACTTGAGGAAAGCAAACCAGCTAAGGAGACTCACTCCATGGAATTCTTCCAGATATGCTTTTGTCTAGCAAATCCTTGGTGGTGATGCAGGGATTTTCATGATTACAGCTGAATAAGAGATTGTGAAGGGATTAAATACTGTAATCAAAATATTCTGTGAAATTGGTAAAAAACCCCATGTTCCTCACAAATCTGTGGGCTTTTGAGCTTGTTTTTGGTTGATTGGGGTCTTTCTTTTAAATTGCCTGGCCACTTAATAGCCTGTGGTCATATTGGGAAAAAAAGTTATTTTTTAATTTATTTTTTAAGTAACATGTTTGGAAAAATGATGGTAAGAAACAAGTAGGTGAGAAGCATTTTCTGATTACTTCCAATCTGACAGTCATCTGCTTGTCCAGTGCATAGTACGGACTGTGACTACCAACAAAGGAGGCAGTGAGAAAACAAGGGGATGGAGGTGAGAAAGGAGGGTGAGTGTCCCTCTGATGCCTCTGCCAGCCCGCTGTGCAGCTGTTGTAGATTCCTAGGGGATGCGCTGACACAACATGGCAAAGGCAACTGCGGACAGAAACAGTCAGAGAAGGATTTACCCCTAGTTTATCCTTGTTACTGATTGGGGTGGCAGCTGGACTTTTCACTGCAGATGAGCTTCATGAAGTATGTGGCTGTTCATTGACACTTACATTATTGCAATAAAGCAATGTTGTCCTTTGAGGAAATGCAAGATAAAGCCTACTTTATTTCTCTGGAGGGTGACTAGCTGTTGCAACTGAGACTGTACTCTATAGGGTGCTAGTAAACTGCTGGTAGGACAATTGTTAAGTAGGGTCTGTATTGCTGTCTCCATTACGGCAAAATCCTAACTTGCTGAAAAGTATGTTGTGCTCAGTGTCTTTTTTAAGAAATTATATTTAACCTCATAAATGAGCTATTTACCCTCTGATGCAGCAGCTGGGTTTTCCCCTGGTCTCCTATTCCTGCCTGTCCTTTCAGCAGTGTGATTTCCCAGCAGTGAAGACTAGATAAAGTATGTTCACGTGAAGTTCTGCTGTGTTAACTTAAAGTAAGTCTGGATTGCTGCTGCTGCTGTTGGTGGAGACGCTGAAATTGAAAACAGAAGTTGGTCATATATAATTGAAAGTGACAGAAGGGATGAAGAATCACAAGTATTTACAGTACTGCATTTCCCTCCATGTCTCTTACTCACATTACCAGTTTTAACTGGTCTATCTTTCCAGTCCACAATGTGACTCATCTGCGCAGGAGACATATTGACAATAGGGATCAGGAGAACCATTTGACATGAAGGTAAGAAAGAATGGAGGGCTGACAGCATCTCCTATATTTAACATCCCCAAACTCTGCACCTGATTTTTCCCTACATCCCAGAGCCCAGAGGGTTTTCACGGAGTGCTGCAAGACTCCACATTTTGCTGTGAGGATAAGGGGAGGGCCAGGAGCAGAAGTCACCCCATGTTATTTGCTGTAGATCTGTTCCTTATCTGTTCCGAAAAACTGCCAAGCATGTATTTGGTACAAACTAATGGGAGTCTTTGGACAAGGAAGGTGCTTGGAAGGAGACAGCCACCCTGAACTGGGTTGCATCAAGGGAATGGTCTGTGGTGGTGCTTCACATTTGGCACACTGTCCCCTCTCCACCTGGGTGCCCAAGATGTTCTCTGAAATGACCTGCGCGTAATTCAGGTTTTAAAATGGTTAAGAAAAAGACCTTAAACTAATGCATCTTTAAGATGGAAACACTTTTTAAACAGAAAGAAACCCAGAAAGATAATGAAAAACGTTCCCCCCTCCTTTTCTGTACCACATCAGATTGACTCTGTTATGTGGCTTTACTTTGAAACAGATCATTCTCATTGCAACACGTTTAATGCTGCCAGCCACCACATGGTTATTTGGCAGCTATTTAAAGCTCAGATCATATTACTCTGTCGCAGTGCTAGGCACCCATGTTCCAACTGGTATACAACTGATCTAAAGAGAAATCAGCTTCAGGTTTTGTTCTCTGAAATTAAATGTGACGGCATGATCTCTATGATCCCTTTTTTCCACTTTTCTCTCTTTTTCTTTCTTTTTTTTTTTTTTTGTATGCATTATTAGTTTTTGGAACAGCATTTTGCTAGCAGCTCAGGGGAAATTTAGTTAGGTTGTCAGCCTGATATGGTGTATTATCAGATGCGTTAGCTTTTCCTCCCTCTTACATTTGCTTAAGAGCTTATAAACCACAAAGAATAAAAAGTGCTAAATAGAATGAAATGACCTGTCAAGGGTAGATATAGTATTTGTGAATGACTTAAAAAAATTCCACTAGCTCCAAGCACTCCAGGCTCATTGACAGTCTGTGCTATCTTGAAATTTGGCCTCTTTCTTTTTTCCCCCAAGTAAAACTCTTTGATGGTCATTGATCTTTGATGATTGCTTCTTGAAAAGGACTAATTTTGTCTTCCCATATTCAGTCCAGGATGAGATTTTATAGTGGGAGAGGATGCCATTAAGAGATTTGAAATAGATTTGAATCCTGCTCTTAATATGATAAGCCTAATCTTGAATTTTACAAAACATTGAACAAAGTCAAGACAAGTGACTCCCGGGAAGGCTTAACTGATAAATACCCTTCAGGGAATTGAATTATTTTTATTAATGGAGGAGTATCTTCCATAGGGAATAAAGTGCCTGATCTCATATGCAGGTCATTTTTAACCCTCATAGATATATTAAATTGAGGTGCTGAGATGACCAGTGATCATAAATAGGAAATATAGGATAGTGCTTACCCGGAAGTTCTGGTGGGTATTGATTAGGAAACTGAAGTTTTGTACTTCTTTCACTTCTTTTTTTCTGAAGTCCTGTCTGTGTCGTTTGTCATTGTCCCTGTTCCACCCAAGTCCACAATTACATCAAAACCTTTTCAGGGTTTAAAGCTTTGCCTGGAACTTTAAATAGCAACTTGCTAGTCAACGCAGTATGAAGAGCATATCTATATATTCCAGGACTAACGCTAAGTTTATAATGTAGCTTGTTTCTTTGGCACATAGATCACATAATCCAATACAAAAGCACCTTTTCAATCTTCCTCAAAGAGCAGGCTTTCGGGAAAGATATGTTAAGGCTCCCTTGGAGCACCACATGCTTCAAGGCACTGGTGTGCTGCTACCATGCTGCACACTTGGTGCTGAGATGAGCCTGCACAGCTATGTGAGCTGCTCCAGGACCCACACCAGGGTCCAGGCATGGGAGGATGTAGCATAAATGCAGTCTCCACAGATGTCTATGTATCAAGGTAGCATAGGCATACCAACTAGCTCAAAATGTTAGCTTGAGTACTCTGTCAGCTGATGGCGACTATGCTGTGGTATCAAGACAGAGTTAGTCAGAGAGGAGGAACTGTAACCTGGACTGTATTCTCTGCCTTCCCCACAGAACAAGGCCCAGACTGCCAGTACTGTGGTTGAATTATTGCAGCTTCAAATGCTTGTTTTGCCATTGGAGTTGCACAGTACACCATTAATTCGTGGGATTCCCAAATGTTAGATGTGCCTGAGGAAATGAGCCTGGTGGGATTCAAACCAGAATGTGGTATATAGTATAGGCTGTAGATCCTCTGCTGAATCTATACAGTACCGTGTAGAAGCTGTGCAAGAGCTTCATATTTCCTTGGAAGACATTTCTGATGATAGGCTACTAACTCTATCTACAGAGAATGCAATCCACAGGAGGCACTTGCTTCTAGTTGCCATCAGAAAAAAAAGCTCTAGCCTGACAAAAAAATATCCCTAACTCCTGTCAGTTTAGTTTTAATATTCCTGATGAAAACCTAGTAGTACCTTATTGCGCGAACAGTCATGTAGAAATCTGTCACAAGGCAATGACGTACACGCTCAAAGACGGGATGGTGACAGCTGGTTCTAGTACATAAGACCGTTTTACAAGTCTTAAGCTGTGATTCACCCAGTAGGAAAATATTTGGATAACCTTTCTGCAGTAAGAAACATTACTTGGTAATTCAGATGTATGGGAATATTGAGTAATTATAATCCAATTATTAATTGCTACAAAAAAGTATATCTGACTTTTTTCTCTGAAGAAAAGAACCCCAACAAATTCTATGCATATTTCAATAACAGTGAAATCACCTTCAGATTGCCCTTGGTAATCTATGCCCGTATCTCTGCTGCTGCAGTGAAATGAGCACATCCCTTAAAGACTCTGCATGAATCAGCTATGGGCTCTTTAATTTAATAAGGAGCTTCTGCACTCGGAATAGGAGGAAATTCATGAACTAGAGAGACCAAAGAAAAAGCCCCAGTTAGAAGCTAATGCCCTACATCTTGATATCTGAAACTCTTTGATCAGTCATATGCTTGGGTTATTTGGTCAGATCCTTATTCCAGCACAAACACACTGTTCAGTTATCACCTGTATGTCTAGACATAGGGATACCTTTAGATGTAAGACTGCCTAAGAAACTGCTCAATAATAGAAAAAGACAAGGCCCTGAGAGAGTAATTTAACAAAAACCATTTTGCCCATGCCAGCTTTTCAGTGAACCTGGATTCTACTGATGAATGCCGAAGGTGTGGTTTTAAGTCTGAAAAGGACACTTGTGCTACATGAGCTTCTGAACTTCCTGTTCTTCCAGCATTAAGACAAAGAGTTGGCAAAACCAATCTCACCTCACGAGACGTGGATGCCCATCAACTTCTTTCTCTGTGAAAGAAGAGCTGCAACCTGCATCACAGTCATGGAGATTTATATTTGCTGTTCAGTTTAAGAGGGAACACAAGTAATAGCCATGTCACCCCTCTGCAAGCCACAACCCGTATGTTACACACAGGATGGAAATCCCCTCATCTGATGCCTACATCTGCCAGCCTGCTGCTGTTTATTCTCACTCAATGACTCATAAAAGTGGGCTGGAGGAAGAAGACTGTGACGACAAAATTTTTGGAGAGGGGGGTCATATAATCACAGGATGGTTTGGGTTGGAAAGGGCCTAAAGGATCATCTAATTCCAGCCCCCCAGCCATGGACAGGGACACCTCCCACTAGACCAGGTTGCTCAAAGCCCCGTTCAGCCTGGCTTGGATGCTTGGGCAGGGGTGTGTTATTGTGGCGCAGCCGGCCCCTCGGTGCGGGCTGGGCTGCTGCACCCATCGCGGGCTTCCTAGCAGGGCCGCTGGGCAGCGGCGCCGAAGCGCTGGAGCCAGGGAGCGGTGCAGGACCGGAGCGGGGACGGAGAGGGTTGCTGCAAAGCGCTCGGCTGCCACCGGGGGGCTTCATTTCCCCTCGAAAGCAGCTTTGCCGGGAGCTCCTTCCAGAGCAAGCGACTGGCTAGCGCTAATGAGAGTCTGGCTTTTCTCCCCCCGTTGCGGAGCATTTGCTGTTGGCTCAGGTTTATCCATCTAAAGGTATCTCAGCCTCCCTGTTTATTCTGGGGGTTTCAAGGCTGTCGGCCTTCACAAGAGTTGAGGTTAATACACTTCAACACGTTTCACCCTTCACAGGAGTCTTGCGTTACTTTAATAACAGCAAAAGCCGTTTCTGGGCCAGGACAGCCCTAGATGTTGTGCTAAAAGCTCTTTACAGCCTACCAGACTCCTGTTCCCACAGTGCTGCTCTACTTCTTGCTATAAAAGGGTGCTTCAATAATTTCTTGCTTAAATAACTAGCCGTGAGAGTAATACATATTAATGACTATAATAGAGGGTTTTTTAAAAACACTTATATTCATTCATAAGATCTCAAAGTGCTTTTTAAATGAGGTCAGTACAATTAACCCTATCGAACCACTGCTGTGAAGAATTTCCAGACATGCTCATAACTGATGCTGTCACTGTTCATCAGCCAGTCAAATGCTCCTGTTTCCAACACCTTCAAGCTGAGGCTGGAACCAAAACCAAACCAGCAGGAAGCCTTCGGATTAGATAAGGTTTTTGGTCACAGAAGCTGCTGCTGCCTTGATGCAGGGAAGAAAACAGCCGGGAAGCATTTGGAAACTGACCCTCTGTGGTTAATGTGGTTGGGGATGACTGAAGAGCTGAAATGAGGAAGAGAAGCAACTGGCAGAAAGTGGAAGAGGTAGCAGTGAGAAGGAGAGTGAAGTTTCTTAAGTAACATGTAGCTTAGAGAGCTGTCACAGTTTTTGAGATAGGCTCCTGCCCTTCCTTGGAGAAAAACGTTCCCAGTGATCTGGAAGACTGAGGGGGCTAAAGCCCTAAAAGGAGGCCTCCAATTTTAGAAATGTCTCTCCTTTCCATAATCCCTTCCACTTTCATAACATTTTCTACGTATGACATTATACAAACTGCATAACTGACAAATCTTCCGTTTGCATTAGGTTTAAGTGCCTTCCCTCCCATCACTCCTCACCGTTAAAAATACATTACAGAAATTACTATCCTGCCTAGGAAAATGTGTGATGACTCTGGTGTCTGTCATTTATTTCTAAAACATTTTGGCACTTTTTCTGCCAGGTTGTCTTTTCCCTTCAGCTTCGAGTGGGGGAAAAGGAAGTGCAGGGTTAGGGCAAGATTTTTCAGTTTCCCTGGTTATTGCATGCATGCATTGCAGCCCACATGCCAGGCATAACAGGTTCTAAATGCTGAGCAGGAGCAGTGAAATCCTCAGGAGGAAAGGAGAATAGACAGCACAGGGAAGCCACACTTTGGGCTGACATCTGAATGGCCATATCGAATCAGAACAAAGGTACTGGCGCAGGATATTGTCCTCCTTCAGTGGCCAGTATCTGCAGAAAGACTGTCAGCAAACAGCAAGTGTAATGTGTCCTTTCAGATTCTGCAAAGGGGACAAATTCACCCCTTCTTTCGCCTCCTGGCCACATGGGCTACATGTGGCCCTCTTCATCCAAACAACCCTCTGATCTCCTTCTCTCTCCTGCAGGCCCCTGGCTGATGCTCCAGCACTGCTTTGAGGGGCTGCTTGCGTGGGGCATTTCTGAGCATTAATCATGATGCAGAGATCCATTTTCCCTCTGATAAGAGCCTGGATCAATCTGCAAGGAAAGGAGGGGAATCAATCTGCCTGATTGCTGTGGGCCCTTCATTTCGCACTTCGTAGCCCCTTGCCAAACAGAACAGTGGGAGAGTCTTTGCGCAGTTCTTCCCAGCAGGTGTCACTATGGAATGGGAAAAGCAATTCCAGGGCCGGGAAAAGAGCTTGGCTGCAGGCAGAGCATCCTCTGACACTGCCACAGAGGTAGCATGACACTGTGTCTGGGAAACTTTCATAATTAGATCTGAAACAGATGTGCTGCCGCCCTCCGCTTTCCCCCCTTTTCCGCCTCCATCACAACAACCCTAATAGTGGGTCAGAAGAGTTTTCTGGCTTTCTTTAAGCATTGCCTAGCAAAGAACAAAGAGGCACCCATCTTTATGGATCACTACCCTGTGTAGTAACACAGCACAATAACGTGTAAATTTTCCAGAACTGTTGGTAATTACTGATAAGCCCAGTTCAGCTCTCAGTTACATACAAAGCTGGGTAAACAATGGGAGGAAAAAATTAATTACAGCCCATGTTTGCTGAAGCTGGCTAGCGACTCCATCTGATCACATTCCTGCTCCTTTTATTCCCTTTGCACAAACATTTGGGTGGTCAGGTTTTGCTGGCATCTAGGTGTGCAGGAGGAGCTTTTGACCGTGCAAATAGTACATCTCTCTCAGGGCATGGGCCCTTTTGGCAAGGGTTTGCCTGTGCTCTGCCCTTTTGTTTGCAGTTAGGGAGGTGTTTGGAGGCCCGAGAAGGTGGAAGCTAAATGATCACCTCTCCCAAGCAATTCTGGCAGTTTATACATCAGGAAGAGCAATAGGGGAAGAGAGAAGAGAAGAAAGGCAGAAATAGGACACAGTGGGAAGGACACTCATCTGGAGACATTTCACATATGTTTTCACCCCTGAATACCCTTGTGCAGTATGTCTTACAGCAAGCACAGCCTATATGGAGAAACAGAGGGGAATTCAGCATCTTACACATGCTCTGAACACACTGGTGGCACAAACGTTGGGCCTGGCTTAGATTGCCTGTCTTGCTGGGAAATCTGGGTTAGGCCCAGTTCTTACAGTTTTGTCCAAATCAAATGGTAAAGCTTGATGAGTGCTACAAGGCAACTTGAACACTGCATGGGACACTTGTCCTTCCCTGGTTCTTCCTCAAGGGAACTTCTGTCTGTTCCAGGGGACTGAGGGTGTCAGAGTGTTGTCAGGGCTCTAGAAAGCCTGTTCTGCATAGAGACCTCATAGCAGCCTTCCAATACCTGAAGGGTGCTGGAGAGGAACTCTTCATCAGGACTGTGCTGATAGAACGGGAGGTAATGGGCTTAAGCTTAAGCAGGGAAAGTTTAGATTAGATATAAGGAAGAAATTCTTTACAGTTAGCATGCTGAGATGCTAGAACAGGTTGCCCAAAGAAGTAGTAAAAAAACACACCCCTGGCAGTGTTCGAGGCCAGCTTGGACAGAGCCTTGGGCTACGTGGTCTAGTGTGAGGTGTCCCTGCCCATGGCAGAGGGGTGGAACTTGATGATCTTTCCAACCCTAACTATTCTATGAGATTTGTCATAACAATGAAGAAAAGGGCTGATAGCTGTGACATGAGATCAACTTTCACCATTCTGTGATTCTATGATTCTATGACTGGTTGAACCCCCTCATTATGGTAGGACTGATTTACTAACATCAAAAATTGCTCAGTCTTGAGAAGGTGATCAGACCAGATGACCCCCAAATGTCCCTTCCAACTAAAATAACTCTATGAATTCTATGAATGTGGAGTCACATTTACTTATCCATGTTCTTGTGCAGCACCTTTATGTTTTCCGCATGCCATTTACCAGTTTTCTGCAGTGGCAGTGCCTGTTTTTCTTCTCTGCCTTTTTCAGAGATCAGGAAGGCTGAATGTGACATCCCCTCAACTGATTATAAATCTGGTATACATCTTTCCCTCTCCTTCTTCCTAGGAGGAACTCAGAAAGCTGCAGGTGAGGACCATGACTGGCCCAGGGGTGAACAGAGAAAATACTTCAGTGCCCTGAGCATCATCTCCTGTCATGCTTCATTCCCTGAAGTGCTCCTTCAGAGTCAGGACCTCAGTGATTTCTTCAGATTCAGTTCCAAAATGTAGCAACCAGGTCAGGCAAACATGGGTATGGCTTGATGTTTTGCTGGCAACGAACAGTTTGGTGAGACCTGGCATCTGCTTAAACTCATAGTGTATTTCTCTTGCGAAAAAATGTTTGGCAGATGGATTCATAAAACCCTACCCTTAAATGCACCCATTTACTGGTGTTGTTTGTGCCCTGGTATGCAAAGCTGTGTTTTATGGGGTGCTGGGAAAGGCTCAGATCAAAGCTAATGCTATTTAGCCATGATACTTTCAGCAAGAAGAGGAGTTCAAAAGATAGGAAATAAACTATGAAGACAATCAGGCTTCACATACGCTTTCCTGTACTTGATGCTGAGTCGGCACCACAAAAAGAAGAGCTCTGGGCAGGGGCCTAATATAGGTCCCTCCCTTTTCCCACTATCACGTTGGACAACATGCACCTCATCTAACTTAGCCTGCGGCATCTCCCCTTGGCCACCAACCACAAGCATCTGCTCTGGCAGTGTGCTTCTAAAACAGACTCGGACTGTGTGGATGTAATTAAATTCTCCCCTCTCCCTATTTAAGCTACCATTAGGAAAAAAAAAAATGATCCCTATGCTCTAATTTTTGTTTATTCTGAACGCACTTGCTGGATGTAAGCCATTCTAATTAAACTGCAAGCTTCTTTTATAGAGAGCTCAGATGTTGCTGACATTGATGTCAAGTGTTATACATGTCTGTATAGTTTCCACTGATCTTTCTAAATTTCGAATTTGGAATTCTAAATTCCTAATTTGGCATAAAGAAGAAATAGCAAAAAAACCCCCAGCAAACCCATTAAAACCCCCAACCAAGCCCCGAGATCTATCTACTGTTGCACTTGGCTGTCCTTGGGGTCTCCCTGGAATTTACAAACCAGGAGCAGAGCCTGAAGCAGGGTGTCAGCTGGCAAATGTGGGTGGTACTTGGGTGTCAGATAAAGATTCGTTTAGAAATGCAGCCAAAGAGAAGAAAGCCTCCTTCCATATCCAGCCCTTGCAAATCAGGGCTCAAATTTGGCATCATGCAGAGAGCAAGTGCTCTGCAAGTGATTCCCCATGCATAGCTGACAGAGGTGATGCTACTGTAACCTACACAGTTGCACCGGGTGTCCAGCAGAAGACCCTAAGACCCTTTGCTAGCAGTGCGGGAGGGTCTGGGACATCCGCCAGCTGAGCTGCATACACTTGCTCATACTCAATTAGCAGGTTCAGGCTGTGTATGCAATCCACACCATCTACAGTGCCAAGCCGCCAGTTGCCCTCAGCAGCTAATAATATAGAACTGCAAAGTACAGTTAATTAAGTAGGTACAATTTATTCCATAGTATGTTCTCTACATAAAAAATGGTGTGTAGTTCTCTGCTAGTGATGTAAGATGTTGCTTCCAGAGTTGTCCCTCGTGGTCCTTGTCTCAGGTACCGATCCCTTCTCACATGATCTGTGCGAGATCATGGCCTGCACCCAGGGTTGTGGAGGCCATGACTGGCACCAAAAATGTTGAGTACTCTTTTGAACTTGGGGTCTGGACTTGTGATGGTTTTTCTTTGGCTTTCTTTGCCATCTCTTACCTTGTAAATTAGGATCCCAAAGAAGATCATACTATCATAGTTCTTTGCGCAGTTCAAAGTTCCAGCTTCGTATAGCTGAAAAGTAACAGTGTGGAGGGCAGGGGACAGGATGAGGAAGGTAACTTTTCAAGCCTAGCATCAGGATTTCTGTAGAATCTTCATGCCAACTGCTCATGGTCATCCCCACCAGTGTTCCTTCCATGCACTGAAACACTATCCAGTTGTCCAATGCATGGATTCTGGGTCAGCTTCCATCATGCACAGAGGCAGATAGCTATGACTTATATGTAGAGAGGATGTGTGGGAAATGCTTCACAAATAGAAAGGAGCTTGTTTTATAAGCTGCCAGTGAGTCCCCTTTCAGAAAGAAACATTTTTCAGGCTGTGTATCATGTCTGAAGGCAGATTTCTTGCAACTGCCTTGTTAGGAACAGGGTGAAGAGGGCTGCAGTGAAACTTTATAAGGACACTAAAAGCCATTAAAGTAAAACCAAAACCATACAAAAGTTATTTACAAATCATTAAGAGTAATCTGGGGGCTACTGTAAGAGTGAAACTTCGCTTCTTCTTCTGTCTCTGCTCGCTACAGAGAGCTTTTGGCAGCATCTGCCATTTGTCTAGGTCAAGGTGAAATATCCATTTGGTTTTGAGAAGGAATCAAACATTTTTACAGTACATCTCATCTTACTTAAAGAGTCATTCTTGGGTTGAAAGGAAAGCTTTGCTACCACACTGCAAATGAGGTGTAAGTCCAATGTAATAAACTCAGACCAGTTTAAGCAGAGACCAGAAAACAGTACCACATGTTTCTTTGAAAAAGAAAGAAAGAAAAAACCAACAAACAAACCAAATAACAAAAAAGCTGGAAGAGAGTGAAAGATAAAGATGTATTTGAATGATCCGGTAATTATATCTACACCAAAAGCCATTCATTCATTTATCTATTCTTCCTTTGCCAGCATTGGCGAGCAGGCAGGAGCGAAAACTCTTCCAACCTTCTCTGTCATTTGCTGCTTCTTTCATCTGCTTTCCAATTGTGAAATCAAACAGCTCTCCTAGTGCTATGGAGATTTGGAAGGTTTTTGTTGTGCTTCCTTCCTTGAGTTGGCCTCCAGTTAACACAGCAATGGACAGGCCCAGTATGAAAGGTCAAATGATTAGTCTGTAAAACTGAAGTATTACTTCCAGGAGAAAATAGCAGGCCATAAGCACTGCATTCTAAGAATGTCACTCACAGTGACAGGGAGGCATCTAGGTGTTAGGGAGGGCTGATAGACATGTAATAGGCACAGCTCTGTGCCACTTACATACTACCGGTATAGGGGTAATTGCCTTACACACACATTTCAGACATATATAGGAAGGCAAAGTGTCTGCCTGTGACAGTCTATGGTTTGAGTTAAAGGACAACAGTTAGGAGGGGAAAGAACAAGAATTAAGAGAGTAGTAATAAGATCACACAGTAAGTAACTACCTACATGCACAATTGGTCAGTTCCAAGCCATTTTAGAGTTCTGTGAATTAGGGTTGTGTGAATAATTGATTTTTCCATTCACTCGTCAAACTGAAGAAAAAACCCCATTCATTTTGGTCTGACCTGAAACATAAAATTTTATTGGGTTATTTGCCAAAATGAAAAAAAGTTTTAGAAAGCGGTTTGGGGTTGAAGTCAAAGGATTCATTTAGTTGGGGGAACTGAAATGCTCGTTAAGCACATTTTTTATTTAGAGAAATTTAAAAATAATAACTTTTGAATAAAATATTGAAATACTGTGAAAATACAAAAACCATTTCTCTTTCTTTAAGTAATCTTTTTTTTTCTGTCAAAATTATTAGCCACATTAAGCTGGAGTCAGGAACAATTTTGACCTGATCTATTTGTCTGGTACCTAATGCCCCTGGTTCCCTCTATCCTTCCACTTTGCTTTCACAAGATGATAGCACATTTGTTGAAAGAAGGGTTGCAAACAACTTCTGAAGGAAATGATGATTTGATTTTTAAATGAGGATTTTTTATCTCACTTCTGTTGAAGACAAAGGACATCATTCTAAACCAATTCTCTGTTATAAAGCTAGGATTTACAGACAAAATATTAAAGTGAAGCAATTATTTGGTTTTGTGGTTTGTTTTTTTTTTTTTTTTTAAAGTAATATGTAAATAAATAAATAAGGCTTGACAAATGAAACAAGTAGCTCTTCTTGAGTCCATCAAAACCACTACTGGTAAAATTACCAATTACCAGTCCTGAGAAATAAACTGGAATAAAATATCATGGTCTGTCAGAGTATGCACTGACAAGTGTCACAGATTTGCACTGGATTTACAAGCCATCGTTCCTGCAGCAAACTGGTGATTACCCTGGGTGCAGAGCGCCACTCTGGGGTTTCAGGTGGACCCACGGACAGGCGAGATCAGAGTCTAGTCATGCTGGCTGCCCTGGTGTCAGTTCCAAAGGCTGGATCCCTCATTTCCACTCATGAGGGAAAAGCTGGCATGCCTCCTGTGGGCTGTGCTTTCAGGCTTGCTCTTCTTCCAGGAACGGTTCAAAGATCAAAGAAAGAGCAGACGCTATTTCCTGGGATCCTGAAAGATACCCATTACATAGGCCCTGTGGGAAGTGCCTGGCAAAAAACCAGGATTTATTTGTCATTTTGGTTAGTAGCTGGTTCTTTCCCACCCTTAATTTTCCTTATGTTGAAAATATTTTCTCTCTTATGAATGCCATCTACTCTTTATTGTTACTCTCTTTTAAGATGTGTGCTGTATTTCTGCACATCATACTTTATACGTACTTAAAAAGGTTCCTGAATGGATTACTTTTTTCTTGCATTAGCTGAGTAACTTTGAGCAAGGAAAGAAATTGTCTAACATGATCACCCTTCCCCACGTCTATCTCTCAGCATCACTGACTGGTATATTTGGTGTACAGGGCCTCTGCCAGCCTCAGGGAAGAGAGATCTTCACTTGCGGGGGACTTGTATTGACCTCTTCACACATGGGCTCAGCACAAGAGTACAGACACGTATTTATGGCTCTGAAGCCTAAGCAGCTATTCAAAATGAAGACACCTTGATTGTTAGGATATGGAAAATAATGGGCGCTATGCATGTGCTTTGATACATTTGCTTTTCTTTTGATTTGGCTGAAAGCCTCTCATACTCTGTCTTTCCTCTCTCTACTGTCATTTCCCTTTTTTCTCTTTCCATTCCTATTTCAAACCTGACTTAAAGAGTTTATGAAGGAGAACCAGGCTCCAGCACAGCACAGCCATTGATCTTAAGGGGAGCAGATTTCTTCCTATATCAATCTGTCCTTTGGGTGCTGCTGAAGCAATCAGACAATTCATTTATTTTCTACTAAAACTTTATTAGGGACAACCAATCTTATTTTTCTTTATGTGTTTCTCTATTCTCCAGAAAAATGGAATAAAGCAGTCACACTAAGATGTATTCATAAAGCAATTAATAATGGTAAAAATAACATCATCACTGTCATTAATGACCACACTCTGATACTCTTTTTCAGGCAATAGATCACCTTATCGTCACTTCTGTGGCTCTCTGTGCAAAAGTGGGAAAAAAAAAGCTTCTCCTGGTGTATAAGGAAATTGAAACCTGTTTATTTATGACTGGATAAGAACGAGCTGCCTCATTAATGTGGTATAAAATGGGTATAATTCAGCATTCCATACAGCCCTCCATGACGTGTTGACAGGTGCTGTCATGCACTATCACTTTTAGGTTATTGCACTCTAATAGACTACAATTATAGCTCATTTAATATGATATGACAGTGAGGAAGCACGTGTGAGGCTACAAGCAGTTACACTTACAAAACAAGCCTGTAGCAATGGGTACAGCTACAGGTAAATACTGCAGGGGGCAAGTCCCCTTTCCACCATCACAGGACCTAAATCTGTGTGGCTACAGGTCTTATGCATACAGTTCTTGCAATGAAACATTTGTGTCTAGCCACTTCCTCGCATTTTCTCTTATTTTCCCCACAAATGCCAATATTACTGCTTTCAGTTGTGCCTCCTAATGTTGCTCCAACAGTCGAAACCACAGCAGGGGGTGGAGTAGGCTTGAAGAAAAGCCGAAGCTGTAAGTAGCACAAGATTTATAACAGTTGGCAGCCCAACATCTCATCTCGTACAAACAACTCGGTTTCTTTTTGGCGACCTGCTGTGCCACTAACAAGGCAGGCTACAAAATTCACCCACTGGGTGATGGGGGAAGGCAGAGAGAAGCACATGCCAGCATCATTTTCATATGGTAGGCGAGTAGCAGAAAAGTTGGGTCCTATGCTTTGGTTTCACTCATTAAAGGGGAAAATTGCAGAACTGATGCTGGATAGAAATATTTTTAACTGGTTATAAAAAAGTCCACTAGGGAAGGTTAAGGATTTCTCAACATTTGTAACCCGAGCACTGCAGAGTTTTTTTCAGGGCAAGAATCACACTGTGGCCATGTAGGTGGTATTATATGACAAAAAGATGACAGCTAGTCTGTATTTTTGTTTAAGCCAAGGTGAATGACATTGCTGCATTCTTGCTTAAAGTGTATTTCAGATATTGTTTTAAATGCTAAGGTTGTAGCTGTGTCTGCACACTGAGCAACTGCAGGATATAGTTCTGGGAGCTGCCACACGCTTTAATTCAAAAGTTTAAATATAAAAACCCAGAAGCTGACTCTTTGCTATGTTTTCAGAAAACCAGCTTTCTGGCCCGTGCAGCCATGATGCCTCAGCAGCTGGGTCACGCCATATGGGTCAGGATGCTGCCTCTTCTTTTCTTGCATCCATGGAGCTGGAGTTATGCTCCTCAACCAGTTTGTAATGAAACACCTCCTTTGCATTACAAAGGATGTGCTTGTTCACTGAAGCTCTTTCCCTATCACCAGCAATCACATGCTTGGCATGCCTACTGGAAGAGTACACTCTCAGCCTCTTCTGCTCCGCCTCAGCAGCTCGGAAGTCTCAGCCTGGTGAGCTGTCACCTTCCTTCCTCCCTTCCCGACCAGCCACCTCTCCTGCACAATTCAGTTTTCCCTGCTCTCCTCACACCTTTCCAAACCCCCAGCTCCCACCATGTCCTCAATGTGCCTGCTCCAGCTCCTGCCAGCAGCTCAGCAAAGGCGAAGGAGGTAACTTTCAGGCTGGGAGCATGACTGAGCTGCTGCTTCTCTACCAGTGCGAAACAATTTTCAGCCAGCCCTGTGTGCCTGACAAAGCGGGTATTCTGCCCACAGCTACTTTTTTTTCAGGGGAGATGCCTATGTCCACTTCATCTTGATAATACCAAGTGGTTGCTATATCCCATGGACTTGCCCAAAGGGTGCATACTGGAGCCATTGTCACACACAAACCCTTTTAAACTAACCGTGCCCTCTGGTTCTTAAGGGGATTGCAGGGCTATGGAGAACAGCATAAATAAGTCCACTCTGCTAAAAACGGTATCCTTCTATTTTGCATCTTTTCATGCTATTTTATGCCTCCATCCCAAGGGAAGAATTAAATCAATATAGCATACTAGGGTGCTGGAGAGAAAATACAAGAAGTGCTGATATGATCAAGGAACACTTGCCTTTAAAATTATTGCTAATTTGAAGAAGGACTCTGAAAAGCTCCTGCTGCTCTTTGGGGAAGAATTTCCTCTGCAGAGCAGTGACACGTGGGATCCCAATCCCTTGTTTCCTTCTGAAAATCTCCCATTTGACATAGTTGTTGTTTTTAGGAGCAGCACTAGGGAGAGCATTAAATACAGAGGTTTTATTTTCCTGCAGACTGCTTGCAAAAAAGCACCAGCAACAGAGTAAACCCTTCTCTGTTACAAACTTCAGTGATTTTGTCATGTCTTTTAATATTTAATGTTTATAAAAAGCTCTTTTCACCCCCCCTTCTCATCCTCACTTTCATAGTCCTAGGAAAGTAGTTTATTTAGCCCCCTTTGCTATGGACAGAAGGTTCAAACGTGGCTGTGTGGTTTTAGTCAGGTTTTCAGGAGTAAAACTGTGTGCTTCACCCAGCTACTACAGAGTGATTTCTAACACATTTCATAAATTTCATTCTGAAAGAAAAATGCTAAGTAGAGAATTCTAAGTTCTCTTTTTAGTGCCTGTCTTCATGAACTGCTCACAGTGGATAATGCCATAACCTCTACTGGTAACATGCAGTGTTATCAAAGCCAGGCATTCACAAATCAGCAGGGAGGTAGAGACCTGAAAGGCTTTTTGTTAGTCAAAACAAAGTTTGATAGTCAGATCTTTTCAGGTATCTCTTGTTTTTAGGCTTCGTACTGGGTTTGGCTTGACTAAAACCATGCTAAAGTAGTAAGCATTATCTTTGTTCCTGAGAGTTGTGACCTGTTGTTTTTGTGTGAAACAAATATTCAGACCTATGCATATGTGATAAAAAGGAAGTCTGGTATATTAATATGGGGTTCTTTTTTTACTACATGCAGTATTATTTTATTTTATTCTTACATAAGGAATACTTTGGTGGTAACAAGGTAACAAAATAGAGTCAGTTTTTAAAAAGAGTCTAAGATTATCAAACACTTCTAAAACCAGATTCCCTGTGAAAACAAGATTTTTATTTCTTCACATACACACAAAAAACCTTGGGGTCTTATTGGAATTTGTCCAGTAAGACACATTTCTCCTTCTCCTTCTTTCTCTCTCTCTTAATTCTTTCAATATTTTTCTATTTCTTTACCCTGTCATTTTCCTTCTTCCATCCCTCCCTTCCTCCGTCTATCCCTCCCTCCCTCCCTCCCTCTCTCCCTCCCTCCCTCTCTCCCTCTTGTTTCTTTCCTTCCATAAGTCTATCCTTCTGTCTGTCCATCCTTCCATCTGTCCTTCCCTCTTACCTCTCCCTTTCCCTTTCCCTCTCCCTTTCCCTTTTCCTTTCCTTTTCCTTTTCCATTCCCCTTTCCTTTTCCCTTTCCCTTTCCCCTCTTCACCTTTCCCTTTCCCCTCTTCACCTTTCCCTTTCCCCTCTTCACCTTTCTCTTTCCCTTCAGCTTTCTCTTTCCCTTTCCTTTTCCCTTTCCTTTTCTCTTTCCCCTCTTCCTCTTTCCCTTTCCCCTCTTCCACCTTCCCTTTCCCTCTCCCTCTCCCTTTCCCTTTCCCTTTCCCTTTCCTTTTCCCCTCTTCCCCTTTCCCTTTCCTTTTCCCCTCTTCCCCTTTCCCTTTCCTTTTCCCTTTCCCTTTCCTTTTCCCTTTCCCTCTCCCTTTCTCTTTCTTTTTCCCTCTTCCTTTCCTTTTCCCTTTCCTTTTTCTTTTCCCCTTTTCTCTTTTCCCCCTTGCCCTTTTCCCTCTTCCATTTTCCTTCTTCCTCTTTCCCTTTTCACTTTCCTTTTCTCTTTCCCCTTTTCCCTTTCCTGTTTCCCATTCTCCCTTTCCCCTTTCCCTTCTCCCCTTTCCTTTCCTTCTCCCTCACCCTCTCCATCTCTTTTCCCCCCATATCTCCTTTATCTATTTTCAGGATAAATCCTATCCTTGCAAATTCATAACTGACAGGGCTGAAAGCTAGAATACTTACTGGAAAAACAAGAATGCACAGCAAGACTTCTTGATTCTCTTTCTCATATATATTTCTTTATAGGGTGCATTCTGCAGTATTTGGTGCATGTGTCAGTGGAGATGAAAAGATATTTTACAGGGAAACTGAAATCTATTTCCAATGACATTACTATAGCACAAAATGGAATATTATGAATGACAGTCACTCAGATTTCCATAAATGCAGCTTCTCTATAAGTGAAATTCTGAAGTGAGTTTTATTTCTCATGTCACCCTTGGGAGCTCTGCAATGTCATCCTCATTTTTGCCAGAATAATTATATTTAATTTTTGGATTTGGTCTACCACAGGTCTACAAATTTGTTTCATTATTTAACATTACTTCTTTGTCTAAAACAGGCAAGAAGCAATGATTTCCCTGTTTCGCCTCTATACTGTATGGGCATTCTTCAATGGTTAAAATGGTATCATTAGGGGAGGAAAAGAGAAAACACTTTTTATAGGTGCTTCCCACTGAACACAACAGTCTTTTTCTGCCTAGTGTGATAGGCCAGTTGAACCTTGTGTTGCATGAAGACCTGAATACCTCCCAGTCAAAAAGGAGCAGTTTCCCCAGTAAAAGCACAGTAGTCTTGTAAGTCTGAAGTATGTATGAGGGAAGCTAGATTTAGGGAGTTTTCTTTACCAGCAAGTTATGAAGTTTCAAAATGGAATCAATCACATCAACCTTCCAAGTCCATTTCAGGCTTTCTTTTTATTATTTTTTTCTCTTTGGACATAAAACACTTCAAATAAAAGTTCTATTAATAAAGCTCTAACCACAGATTAAATATTTCTGCTGACATTATTTGACTGATAATATCAATTTCAAAGTTCAAATTTTAATAAGGTATTACAAAGCATAGGAAGAAACAAGCTAATCAAGCCAAGTTTCATATTTCCCCTCTTTGTATAAAATGATAAGTGAATTTAAAGCTATGCTTTGTCTCTTTAATATCTGCTAAATATGGATGAATTACTGAATATATATTTATTCTTAGCCTCATTTGAAGGCAAATATTTACAAGGCTTTTCTCTTGTAATCTGATTTTAATATCTCAACTGAAAATGATTCATAACATGTGCCTTCAAATACCCTGTAGTTAAAGAGGCCAAAAATTAATTAGCTGATTCTAGCGAGGGTTTCTTGGAACTGACCTTGAAAGAGAAAAAAAAGCAGTACTGTTTATCAGATCATTGTACATTGTTGTTGCTTGTGCAAAGAATTTCAGGAGTAAATAACACAGACTGGCAATAACTTGTGTCTGATCCTTGGTGCTGATGTACGCGTACATCCTCTAGTTTTCTGTGGCTCTTCTAGTAGGTCTTCAGGGGCCAAGTATCTTCTGTACTTTTGGCATGGAAATTGCTCAGACAGGCATCAGTTATGTGAAGGGGGTTAGCAACAGTTATGCACGCAATGGGAAGAACCTCCCTTTAATCCCTTGTCCAGATTAAAATGCAGTGAGTGCGGAAATACTTGCAGGTCCTTTTTTTTGCGTCTTATAAATATACTCAGGAAGCCATCTGGGAACAGAAATACTCCCTAAGTACCGCTGACCTGAAACACAAGTGTCTTTGTGAAGTCAGTTTCTCTCCTTCCTTTGAAAGACAATCTTGCTGATGCTGACTGCTAAAAATAAGGACGCAAAATCTTATCCAGCATCTGGACTTTTCTGTGCCTTAATCCGTTCATTTCCTTATGTATTGTTATATAGGTATTTCTGTGCACACTCTGATTAATGTACAAATATATATTTTACTCAGTAGGATTAGAGTCAAGTGGGCCTGATTCTCCACTTCCTTGCATCATTAGCTATAAGTGTAGGTACAGCCCTTTTAAGAACTGTCATTTTATAAGGCGCTTTAGGAATTAGATTAACTCTCACGTTGCCACTTCACAAGTAGTATCCATCTATTGTGAGCTGAAAACAATTTTTTTTCTGGGATTTCATCTATTTTTATATTTTTTTTCCTAGAAACCTTAGCTGTGGGTTGCCTTCTGTCCCAATAAAAGCAGCTGTTTCCAAAGAGTACTGTATAGTGTTGAGACAACAGTATTCCTATGAGAGTGTAGAGGTATGTGTGCAGTTATTAGGTATTTATGCCATCTAATTACCAGGCATAAAGGTGCAAATAAGCTGTTTAACAGCCCTTACACAAACCACCTCAGAAACCTCCTTTTTAGTTCCTGTCATGTGTGGTTTGCAATGTATTTGGAGAGGTCTCCATATTAGGCGGGTACGTTGACTGTATTTGTACTTTTTTCATGTGTTTGTTCTGGGCAATGGTTCATTCAGCTTTGAAGAAAAGCACACATTTGCTTTGTTTATGTCCATTTTCTTCTCCTATGAAACTGTGTTCTATGGGAGCTGTGGTGTCCTTCGTTGCTACAGCCACATTATCTCAATGATACTGTGTCAGTGGCAAACACTGTGATAGTAGGTACTTTCATATCATCCTGTGTTAGGATTTAAATGTGTATAATCTGTGTATTTCTGATACTCCCACTTGCACATTAGGTTGACAGTAATCATCCTTAAAAGAGTCAAACAGTAAAAACTATTTCACATCATTTCTTCAGCAGCGATGAGCCTTGGTTTGCCATGAAAAAAAGGCCTTCATGGTCATTCTGAGTATTGCAGAGATCTGGTACCAGAATAGTGATTCAGTTACAATTTCATAAATGTGAACCAGGTCAGGAAGACTTTCAAGATTTCAGTTTTTCACAGAAAGGAAAATGGAACAAGATTTGTACACTTAGATAAACAGGAGCGTAACCTCAGCTCCAGGGTTTGGATTTTCTCAGTAATTTAGTGTCTGCTTTGGTTTTGATAACATTAATTCATTTCAAAAAAGCTGATGGAATTTACTGAATGTTAAAGCACGGAAATTTAATATGTACATTTCTACTCTGTGGCATTTTGTCTTTCCACATGAGTGTGTATGCACACGTGTGTGTGTTGTGTCTCGTACAGCCCCAAATGCCCCATCTGCAGGCTTGTAGGAGGGTGTGCCAACGATGCAATGATACTGATGAAGGTGAGGTGATGTGCACTCTCCTGGTATCTGTTCCCAGAGTGTCATGCATCCTTTTATGTTCCTGTGATACAAATCTTGATTTGTCTATGAGCAGCCTTTCATATGAGGCTTGAAAGTTTAGGTGTTCTTGTGGGATTTTGTCAGTTTGGTGTTGTCCAATGTTGACTATTATTCCCTGAATTAATGCATTTAACAGGAGTTCTTCTGTCAATGATGGAAAAAGTCAACAACGTGCTGGTGCCCCTGACTTATTGAAGGTCTTATATTTCAAGAAACATGAGGGATTGTAAACCCACACTTAGCACTTTGGATCAAGTTGCACTGAACAGGAGCAATTATGTTTTTATCAGTGAATGGGTTCACTTTATATAGTTTTTCCTTCTTCCACAAGGTTAGCTTTTTCTCGGTATAATTGGTAACTTTTCATCTTTACTTAAAATGCTTTCTGGAAATTTAGCATAGATTTTCCCTGAAAATGAAGCTGAGGCACAGTTTTAGGCAGTTGCATGCAGTTAGTTAAAGGTGGTACAGTCTGCTGTTTAAAAGCTTCTACTGTCTTCAGCTCCATATCTTGCATTTTATCAATGTGATGTGATCTAATAGGCACAGGAAAGACAGAATGTCCTGAGTAACCAGCAACTGCTACAGGGCAGTATGATTTGGCAGAATCCTTCTTGTAATTGCCGATTTTGAGCTGAGGAAATATGGGTAGAAAAAAATAAAATAAATACAAAATTATTTGTGCCTTGCTTTTTTGCAAAAATGGGAGGCATTGCTTGAGAAGTCTGGATTACTGATTTTTCACTTTTTCTGCTTTTACAAAACACAAAAGAGGTAATGTTTTGAGTGACCCTTTCTGTGTACATACTGTCTACGGTTTTGATATAATCAACTCACTATAGTAGCCACATCCTTCCCTTCTCATAATAGCTCTTTTGCTCTCATCTGTGGTGCCACTGCTTATTTCCTCCCTCTTCATTATCTTGCGTAGTGGACTTATAAAGGTCTCTTCTTTAACATACAACTAGATGACCTAGTCTGGGCTTGCAATAAAAAGCATGTGCTACTGGAGTACCAGAGAGCTTGCTGTGATCTTTGAACAGAATTTTTTTGGTGTTTGCTGCTGTATAGTTCTTTTTTACATGACACATCCCTGTCTATTACCATTACCACCATCATAAAAATAAAAAAAAAAGAAAAAAAAAAAGAATGTATTTAATTACAATGCTTTAAAAATCAAGTTTAGAAGCTAAGGATGTAGACACAGGATCGTTAAGATGGTTCGACAAACGTAGCTCCAGGGAGCTAGCTAATACACTACTGAATTAGCAGATCAAGCCAAAGAACTTGTACAAAGTCTGCTCGTTTATGGTTTCTTGAATGCTCCTAGTCATTGGGTATGAACAAGTTATGCTACAGAGTTTACAACATAGCATATACACTTCACAGCCTGTTATAGCCATAATCCATATTTTAATGCTTTATGTCAGGCATCCCTGCTGCCCTCTAACCATTCTTTAATAATAAGACAAAAATGATATTTTAGGGTAACAGTTAATAAATAACGTGACTTATCCAATCACACCTTTCACTAAAATATTATTATCTTTTGACAGGTTCATTACTGTAGAGACATCAGGGACTGATGAAACATTGTCTAATTCTACCACTAGTACATTTTCTGTAGTTGTCTTTCTTTTAATTTAATTCTCTTACTCTGAAAGCATACTGTCCATTGCAATTATCGAATGAGCATTTAATCTAGCATAACTAAGGCATTTTAATCTTTTCTTATGGAAAAACGATTAAATGGTCATAACATTGCTCTGATGTGCACTCATCTACTCCTGACTTAGGGAATCAAAGTTTTCTTCTTTCTGATAACTAAACCTCAAGTAAGATTTTAGCTGTAGTGCAGAGGGTTGGCTGCTTGAGAAAGATGAGGTCTGTCATTTATTTCATGTTATCACAGAGTCAGAAAGACAATTTGTGGTTATCAGTTACTTCTGGTAGGATTTTTTTCTGGGCAAATTCTGCATATGCCAGTGCTTTTTGCTGGGTAACATTTTTTTTTTTAAACTGTTTTTTTCTGGAGTCAGAGATGTGTAAATAGAACAGACCCAAAATCTGACAGATTTAAACAATGCAAAAGGAAAAAAAGAAGTATTCTGAACCTACTTTCTGCATACTGCTGTGATCACATTTCAAGAAATCGAGTTCTTGTAGTCTGATGTATCCTTCTTGCCTTACATTGCATATATAAATTCAATTGAAAATGAATCTGAAACACACAAACATGCATATAGAATACAAAATACTGGTTTTAAAGTTTGCCTTCAGAATTTGGCTAGAAGCAAAGTCCATCCCTAGCAAAAGGGTGACTGAATAAGAAAGTCAAATTAACTATCCCAGAACTGAACAGTAGCTCTCAATCTTTTTTCTTACTGAGGTCTACCTGCTATCACTGTAGGACAGCATTACCTGTTGACAGCAGGGAAAAGGGCAGTACATTCATTGCTCTTTCAGAATATTCTGTAATCTCCAAATTCCCCTGGAGAGATTGTATCAGATATCCACAAAGCTCTGCTTCAAATCAATTCAGAGACTTTAAAAGGTATTTTAATAATAAATAGAATTGTGAAAAAGAAAGCTAAATTTATCAGATAGATTTATTGCTTATTGTCCCAGACCATTTTTAATGGATCATTATTTTGCTGTTAAATAACTTAATCTGTACTCATTTTTATAAAGGATTATTCAGAAGTCATATTTCTAAATTCAGACAAAAAGTGCTGGTACATATGTGTACCCTGCTACATGCTTTAGCACATACTACAGATATGACTTCACCAGGTTAACATTCAGGTTGTCACCACTCAGTAACTCTCCATCCCAAGCAAAGATGAAAAATGTCTTAGCTCACCCTCACAGGAAAATAATTCTACAAAAGAGTGCCTAGTATTAAGGCTTTTTGTCCAGTTACTGTGAATTTTGGTTTGATAATATCAGTGCAGGACCTCATAACTCCCATATGCATTGCAGATGGATACCTTATAGCTGTTGGGGCTTCTAAAGATCCTTTGGCTAATTCTCCTTCTTTGTGCTTCACCTTCATACCTTTCATGAAGCTGAAGTGTTTCACTGTGAGAGCCTCTGGCTTTAATGACCATGTTCATTTATTTTTTGTTTTCTTGTTCAACTTCTTCGTAGCTGACATGGACAGTGGGATTGAGTGCACCCTCAGCAAGTTTGCCGATGACACCAAGCTGTGTGGTTCAGTTGTTACACTGGAGGGAAGGGATGCCATCCAGAGGGACCTTGACACGCTTGTGAGGTGGGCTGATGCCAACCTTATGAAGTTTAACCATGCCAAGTGCAAGGTCCTACACCTGGGTTGGAGCAATCCCAGGCACAGCTACAGGTTGGGCAGAGAAGAGATTCAGAGCAGCCCTATGGAGAAGGACTTGGAGGTGGTGGTTGATGAGAAACTGAACATGAGCCGGCTTCAGTGTGCGCTCGCAGCCCAAAAAGCCAACCGTATCCTGGGCTGCATCAAAAGGAGCGTGACCAGCAGGTCGAAGGAGGTCATCCTGCCTTGTCCTGGGTTCTATTCTGGTCTCGTGAGACCTCAGTTAGAGTATTGTGTGCAGTTCTGGTGTCCGCAACATAAAAAGGACATAGAACTGTTTGAAGAAGTCCAGAGGAGGGCTATGAGGATGATCAGGGGGCTGGAGCACTTCCCGTATGAAGACAGGCTGAGACAGTTGGGGCTGTTCAGCCTGAAGAACAGACGGCTGTGTGGAGACCTTACAGCAACCTTCCAGGATTTGAAGGGGGCCTACGAACTTGCCAGGGAGGGACTATTAATCTGGGACTGTAGCGACAGGACAAGGGGTAATGGATTTAAACTTAAACAGGGGAAATTCAGGTTAGATATAAGGAAGAAGTTCTTTACTGTGAGGGTATGTTGGGCAACTGGAACAGGTTGTCCGAAGAAGTGGTAAATGCTCTGTCCTTGGCAGTGTTCAAGACCAGGTTGGACAAAGCCTTGGGTGGCATGGTCTAGTGTGAGGTGTTCCTGCCCATGGCAGGGGAGTTGGAACTTGATGATCCTAAAGGGTGCTTCCAACCCTGACCATTCTATGATTCTATGATGTAGGTCTGTAGTGAGAAAATGGACAACGTGAGGCAAATAACTAGCCTAGAACGAGACCAGCTACCCATTTAGTGAACAGTGACATTGCAAGTGGCAGCTGACTCTGACACAAAAGCATCACTAGAGATAATGATATTCCAAAATATAGCACAGGTAATAATGGCCAAATTGCATCAGCTCCTACTTAAATGTCTTTTAAATTATCCCCTGAATGATTAGCTTATGCCTTTGAGGACAAAGGTCTTTCTTTCCCAAGATGTTTCCTGAGCAAATTTCCTACCCTGATAAGCAGAAAAAGGGTAAATTCATGTTTATCATTGAAGGATTAATCTAATATTTCTCTTCCCAGACAAACACTGACAAGAACTGTTGGCCCTGAACACAGCAGCTTTCTCTGAGGGCAGCTGCATGGCAAAACTGGTAAAATTTAGCTTTAGCAGCCGCTGTAGAAAACCTCTTCTTTAATTTGAAGGTAAATAATCATGGACATCTTCTTCCATGCTGACAGTGTAAAGTGTAGAACACTCCTCTATTCCTGCTAGTAATGAATGGAAAATATTACTCTTGTCCAGTTTTGAACCTGCTCAGTCATTAGGGGTTTGGAAGTTCATTTCAGACTTAAACGTTATAGGGCCTGTGTGCTACTGGAAAAAGATCAAAGCAAGGAAGGGAACAAATCCAAGTCATGTCACTGAGGAAGGACACTTTGGAGCTTGAACATTTACTATGGTATTAGTTCATACTTTTGATCTTTTAAAGAAAAAGATGGATGACCTTTAAAAATATCAGGGAAAACATGCATTAATTTTGCATTAACTGAGTACTTAAAACCTAGAATGATTATGAAATATAGATAATTGCCCATATATTTTCTCTCACTGATACAGAGAATGCCTCTGCTTTTAGATCAATGTTGAAGGTATAAACAGGATAAGGTCTCTTTCTAAGGACACTTCAGGAATGGGAAGACTTGCTGAAACAAGAGCAAGCTCTCTTTGCCCCTTCAGCTCTGGCAAGGTGAACATTCCATGTGTCTCCTTTCTTAACATGGAATAACTGTGGTTTGGAATGTTTGACTGGGAAAAGCGTTCAGTGTCGAGTCATGTAGCTGGGGAATGTGCTTCCTAGCCATCGGCACTGGAAAGTAGGACTGCTTGCTGCATTCTGCCCCAAAACATGGCAGAGAAACAGCATCTCTGCCTGGCAATGTGATGAAGATAATTTCCCTTTTTTTTTTTTCCTGTCCTTACCCTCCAGTTTATCAGTGGTGATTTTTCTTTCATGCTTCCAATCATGGGCATGAAACATTAACATATTTTGGTTTTCCAGCCTTTGGCTTTTCGTAGCAGTTTGGTTCACATCATAGGGTAGTCTCAGGGTATGTGAAACTGATCCTTTTAGTTGAAACTAAACCAGGAGATAGCACTCCAGGAATCCACCTAGTGTGCTATATGTAGTAGTGGGTGTTGAAACCACAGGCACAGTTTAATATTCTCTCATGATCACAGGGTTTCATCAGCCCTTCTTGACTCAAATCCAAAATAGGGGTAACAATTTGCTTAAGTCATAGCTAGGTTAATGACAAAGTGAGGACTTCACATTTTCTCTCTTTTTATCTTTACCAAAGCTCCCTTATCTTTCATGTTCTGTGCTTTGCCATTCCCCATTTATTTGCTCTTTTTTTTTTTTTTTTGGCTTCTTCCTGTGTCCGATTCCATGCCTGATTTGAAACCTCTGATCTTGTTCAAAACCTATCTCTGTCTGCCTTCCCTCTCCCATTTTCACATTTCCCTAAGTCACTTCCTGCCCTAAACCAAAGCTTATTGGCTTCTCTTCAAATCATAAAGCATGCATTATGTGTATTTGGAGATGACTGGAAATAATGTTCAACTTAAATAGTATTTATTTACTAAATTTGCTGATTCATTCATAACTCAAACTTTTCAAAATCCTGATAAATTGTCATTCTATTCTGACCATCTCTGTACAAAAATGCCTACTTTCAGCTCAAAATAACTGATTGCTTTGTAAGCCAGACTAATTCTATTATAAACTTTTATAAAAGTCTGAAAAATATTTTAACTGCTTTGATACATTTTGCTCCACTGATTCTTAATATGGGAAAAATTTCAAAATGCTGACATTTGTCCCAGCTTGAGGATGAAAAAATAGAAATCTAGAAATATTTTGCTTAGCAATAAAGCCATATGGTTAAGAGGAGCAAAATGTACATATGGCAATAAGATCATTTCCTGTAATTCAACCCAATAGTGCAAGAAATTTGCTCAGACAGGTATGGAGTTTGATTTTCATTTATGTTACTGCCACCTCATTCTTACCTGGCCATAAAAAATGCCCTGAAATGCTAACGGTAAATAGTGCATATGCTTCCACTAAAAGGTGTCAAAGTCTTGTGTCCTTACACCTGATTGGGTTCTGGTGTGTCTCTGTAATGCATGCATATGTGGTTGAAAGTTCAATCCTTTCCACCCCCCACCCCCCCCCCTTAGTCTGAAATTAAACAACTGTAAAAAAATCCACATGAGGATTGCAATATTTTCACCCCAAAACAGAATGAAAATCAATGTATTCTCTAACTTCTGCATACTTCCCTTTCCCTACCATGCAACCTTTGTTTAGACAATTCTTTATTGTACAGAATTAATACCACTGTCTGTGGAGAGACTTCTTAATGGTGAAGCGCAAATTCAACCACAGATTAGCATCCTGAGTTTCCAAGGGGGTTTTGTAGGGTGCTCAAGAGTGAGTAAAAATGAAAGATAGTTGCATAATAATCCTGTATATCTAACTCCCACTGCTGGCTTTGAGGACATTTCAGCATCTTCAGCATCTTTTCTACATGTTTACCCCAGTTTCCTGGATTACTGCTCACAATTTACCTGGACAAAGCCTTGCTATTTCAACTGTCAGGTTGTTGAATACTGCGCGTAGGGAACTCCTTTCAGCTTTCTGTGCTTTGGATACTGTGATAATGTCTGCCTCTCTGAAGCACTTTCAAAGGTGGATAGTATAAATAGAGAACTTTAAGAAGAGCTGATACAAAGTTATGGTCATTAAAGATGTCAACAACTCATTTTAACACACCAGTATTTTTTCCCAAAATATATTTTCAAACAAAGTTGTACTGACTTCTGTTCTGATTTAAATGCTGCTTGCTTACATCGGGAAATACTTGTCTCCAAGGAAACTCTCATAGATTATAGTTTCTACATACTTTGTCTCCAAGCTTCTGTAAAGCCCTGTCTTCCAACCTCTGGACAGCCAAGTTAAATAGAGGTTTTACTGTTAACGAGTGTAATACTAGCATGTGTTAGCTAACTTTATTGCAGAGTAGTCAAATGGGAGAAGATACAGCACTTGACAAAGTCAGAAATGGAGAGCACAAGTAGTACATGATGTTACCAACCCCCCCTCACTGTTTATTATTATCATATAGAAAATATTCAAATTAATAAATTATGTTAAAATTCAACAGCAGTTATCATACTCCAATATTGTGAAGCAGAATGGAGTGGCAACTGAATTGTTGGTTAGTTCTAGTAACAGTAAATCTTTGTGTACTTAGATCCAAAGACTAAAGCTGCTCCTGACTTTCTATTCTCTATAGTACACTTCCTGGCCACTGAAAATTTGAAGGCTGAGCTAAAAATAATACTAATTCCTAAGCTCTTGCTGAGAAAATTCTCCATCTAAACTAGTCATTTTATTAAAAATGTAGTTGTGAAAGATCAAAAGCGTTTAAACACACTGCCAAATTATTCCATAGATATACCTCATTTTCTTTTGTTTGTTATTTATTTTCATGTTCAACAGCTTACTACCATTCAGTTTTTGCCCTCAGGTATGTTTGGGAACAGGGATTAAGGAGACTGTCTCAGGAGTAGATTTTAATGTCAAAACCTGTGTAAATCCATTGCATATATTTTAGGGGACAAATTAACAATACTAAGGTTTTTGATAATACAATAGGTAGCAGGTATGCATAAAGAAGACTTAAAGCAGCATCTGACATTATTCACTATCAGCAAATGACTGTCTAAACATAAGAAAATGATCCCAAATTTTCGATGATCCTAAAACCTAAATCCACAGGACAGCTGAGAGAGTGAATCAAATTGCACAGAATGTAATTTTTCTGGACAAAATACACATATTTTCTGTCATATAGAAATACAAACTACAGATATATTAAACTGCTGCACCATAAATATTTTCCACTTGGTGACTGTGAAAATTATCATATTATTTCCTGATTCAGATATGCCCGATGAAACCTAGTATTAGTGATAAGTGACTGTACATACAGTAACTTCTGGGTAGGACTGACATGAAATACTTTAATGATAGGATTCACATACATACCTGCATTCATGCACCTGATCTCACGTTTTCTTCTTCTCTGTCATTTAACCAATTCTACAGCCTTAGCAGCAAAATGTCCAAAACAACCATGGGATAAGATCACTTGGAAGTAATTTTTCCCCATTATCAGTGACATGCTTTTCCTGGCATACAGTGAATTGATTGTGTCCTCAAATTGTTGAACTCACTGCCTAAACTGTTCATGATGGCAACGTGTTGGTGTCATGGAAGCTATACAAACCCATGCTGACTGCATTTATCCCCCTCTCTGTCACCAAAATACAACTGTTTTGGTAGCTATGGTCTTTTCCCTGAAATGATAGATATGCCAGTGTTAAAGCATGGTCTTATAGCACATAGGATTCGTGTAGAAGCAGTGACACAGATATATAGAAAAATCACTTTTTTCCTATCAATGTTGGATTTACTGTCTGGATACTCTGTCAATATTATTTGCTGTAACTGTTGGCTGCAGTCTAGCTATACTGATTTGTACGAGTGGTGAGTTAAGATTTAAAAAGCAAATGGCTATTTAAATGTAAGAAAATGATCCCAAATTTTGGCTGATCTTGAAACCTAAATCCACAGGACAGCTCAGAGAGTGAAATTGCACAGAATGCGATTTTTCTGCACAGAATACATGTATTTTCTCTCATAGTAAAAGATTTTAACTGCTTTTACCTTGCTTATCCTTCCACCTCTATTTTTGCCCTAGTGCAGTGTTTGGATTGTTATGTGCCTTAAGATGTTGTAAGGTTGTCTGCAAAAATGCTTGTGAAAAGACTCCCCAGTAAAATGCTTTCAAATATGTTCACCACATGCAATTGTGCAAGAGAGAGAAAATGACCACAGAACATTCAGTATTTACCCTAATTTTGATTTTTATGTAAACAAAAACCCTTCTGACTAAGAATGTCAAGAAATATTGCCCTTTCCTATGATAAGTCATTCCAAAGGTATTTATATAACACAGGTCTCTGACTCCTGCTCTAGCCCCTGGACTATGCCAGTTCAATGTTGTTCTGCTTTCTCCTGTTGTTTTCAGAGAGCATCAACTGTGTTTTGGCTTGTTTCCCAGACAATGTTGTTCCAGAGCAGAGATTTTGACCCTCACTAGAGACAAAGACATATGAATCAAAAGTAAAAAAAGGGGTAACAAATAAAATGCTAGAGCTGCAGGCATGTGAAGAAAATCGTAGGCAGGTTGAATGGTAGACCTTGCCATCGGTGTGACCTCTAAACTTAGGTTTCACTTGCGTATCTCCAAACTTACATTTGCTTTGCATGGCCTGCTCTTACCTTTGGGATGTCCTGGCTTTGAATACCAAATATTCTTGAAAGAGAAAAATCTTTTCTGGCTTCCCAGTAAAGGTCACTTCTGTTAATGGTGAAGGCACCTATTGTAGTAGGTTAATGGCACTGTGATGGGTCTACTGAGTCTACCATAGCTAGACCTAACTTAACCACAAATGTGCCTATGTTTTCAAGTGCTTGTCTTTGGAGAGACAGTTTGTCAGACCCTTTGGGAGCTTTTTAGTTCAAGCTGCAGTGTGCTTAGATTTACCTGTCTGGAAACCTAAAATAGTCTGGGAGTGAGGTGGAAGTGCCTTCCACCTACGATTTCTGGTCTAAATTGTACGGTTTTCTAAAGGATTAAATGTGTCCCTTTTATATCACGAAGCTACAGAGAACAACCCAATCTAGTGAAAAATGCTGACTAACCAGCCCCTCAGACAAGAAACAGTTAACGTAATTGGTGTGAGAGATGGCCTTCCAATGGTTTCTAATGGAAGCCATGACAGATCCCAGGACTCTGAGTAACAACATACAGCTTAAAGCATTTTGTTTAACCTATAAAGGCATTTTATGAAAATGTCTCTATCAATTGCAGTCTCCATCAAAAGATGCCTGCTGGTGCTGCCAACATTTTGAAGCATGCACATAGAGATCAGAGACTTCCAGGCCTTTGCCTTTTGCTTGTGTGACATTAGTATTAGGAGTATGAAAAGAGGGGTTGGTGTAGAACAGTGCAGTATATGGGCAACTCAAACACACACTCTGGCTACTAGCACGTTTATTGGTGCAGAAAGATTGGAGTCAGACCAGGATCTCTAAATTTCTAATTACTGGATACCAGTGTGGCATGGAAAGGCATTCGGTGTCCTGTCATTGTTTCTTCATTAGGGAAGAGCCTTTTATCTTTAAATGGATATCAGCAGGAGACTGAATGTTGTGAAAATTATCCTTTTTATAGGGTAGGCAAAGGCCTTTGGTTAAAAGAGAACAGCTACAGACTGGAGAACGGGCTTGCCGAAGGGTGTGATAGTCTGCAAGGCATGGTGCTGTTGGTTCTCTTCACAAGTCGTGCTGTCAGACCTTCATTTTCCACCTCTCCCTTTTTGTTCATTTCAGTTGTCTAATTTTTCTCTTCATCTGTGTCTTGAGTCAAGCACGCCAGTTCCCTTTTGCAGCCTTTTGTGCCCATTGATCAGATGTTGTCATATTCTTGACTATCCTTATCTGCAACTGAACCCTCCAAACCTGCGCCTCTCTGTCCTCCTTCTCCATGAACCCCTTGCTACCCCTTACCCTGGGCTGTCAGCATAATGAAGGCTTGATTTCAATACTTCCTCTCATTTCTCTGTTCACTGCTCTGCAGGTTAATGCAGATTCCAAACTTCAACAAGCAGCTGTTAAACATGTCATTAACACTGCTTCGGCTGCAAATGAAACTCTGCTATTGGGATTATTCCGGGAGCTATAGTTTTGTGATGAGCTTTGTCAATCACAGCTGACCTGCTGTGTACAGAATGAAACTCAGATTATCTTCTTTCTTCCTCAGACTCTTGTCATTTTTTTTCACAAAGAATTACTATTCTACTCCCCGAAAGATTGATTACTTGCACAAATAAGAGAGTCTGAGACATTAATACAAAATTCACAGGCTTTTCTTTATCTCATACCTGCAACTCCCTCTACATTTCCTCCTGGTAATTATATTAGAATTGTGTACACTAGGAATTGCCATCTGATTATTATGAAACTAGTTTTGTCATGACAAAAATGAGCTTAAGTCTTGTTTTTTTGGAAAATGATCAGTACAGTGCACTGGATGAGAGAGAAGGAGATTAAATCCAACTTGCTTTCATCCATGAATGCTTTCATCTCTTTTTCAAACACAGGAAATGATTACCAGTGCTATAAGCTGCAGTTCATATGAGTGAAAAAGGATAAGAAAATATTGAAAATTCTGTAACCAACAGTAGGACATAATATAGGTCTCTGGTACCCACTGAGAGACATGTACTTTATTTTTCTATGCTGGCAGTGTCAAGGGTTTCACATTTTAAGAGCTGCCTTCTACTGAGGTGTTGTTGAGTACTGGAGAATATGTTAATTAATTTGCTATTTCTTCGGGTTAGGATTTTCTTTCATTGTAGGAAACGAAAATATGCTAATTTTTTTTCGCTCAAATAGCTTGTCCTCATCAGTCACTTAATGAACCTTATTCTTGTTTCTTCCCTTAATTCTGGAATTGTTGAATAACCCAAAACTGAACCCAAGCTTTCCTTTGTTCATAATGCTTGGAGAATATTTCAAATAAAGTAGGAAGCATTTACATTGGTTTGACAGGCTGACTTCAGTTCATCTCCAATTTAATACATAGATCTAAACACTGGTTTGATTTGGTTTTAATTCTAAAGTTGAGGAAATTGCTTGACCTCTTGCACAGCACTTTCAGTGAAGCATCGATCTCAGTGAGCTTTGCCTCCCATGATAGAAAACTCGGCTTTTTATTTGGAATCAGCTGCACCTTTGGGCAAGCGATATATTTAAATTTGCGCTCACTTCCTCTAATACTGCAATCCAGTAAATAAAACCATTTCAAGTTTCATTGTCTTTGTTCAATGGATTTTCTCTTTACAAGGCCTATCAAGCTGGTGCTGAAAAGTAAGTCCTGGTATAATTTCCTCCGAATTGCTATTCAAAGTATTTGGGTTCATTAAATGGTGTGTGCCCAAGTCAGTAAGAAATTCAGACTCTCCCAGGCACCTAACCCAACAGAGCTGCTGAATGTAAGGTCACGTTCAAAGTCAGATCATCGCCTCATGAATCACAGAATCACAGAATCACAGAATCCCAAGGGTTGGAAGGGACCTAAAAAGATCATCTAGTCCAACCCCCCTGCAAGAGCAGGGTAACCTACAGTACATCACACAGGAACTTGTCCAGGCGGGCCTTGAATATCTCCAGTGTAGGAGACTCCACAACCCCCCTGGGCAACCTGTTCCAGTGCTCTGTCACTCTTACAGTAAAGAAGTTCTTCCTGATGTTAACGTGGAACTTCCTATGTTCCAGTTTACACCCATTGCCCCTTGTCCTATCACTGGATATCACTGAAAAAAGCCTAGCTCCATCATCCTGACACCTACCCTTCACATATTTGTAAACATTGATGAGGTCACCCCTCAGTCTCCTCTTTTGCAAGCTAAAGAGACCCAGCTCCCTCAGCCTCTCCTCATAAGGGAGATGTTCCACTCCCTTAATCATCTTTGTGGCTCTGCGCTGGACTCCTTCAAGCAATTCCCTGTCCTTCTTGAACAGAGGGGCCCAGAACTGGACGCAATATTCCAGATGCGGCCTCACCAAGGCTGAGTAGAGGGGGAGGAGAACCTCTCTTGACCTACTAACCACTCCCTTTCTAATGCACCCTAAGATGCCATTTGCCTTCTTGGCCACAAGAGCACATTGCTGGCTCATGGTCATCCTCCTATCCACCAGGACCCCCAGGTCCCTTTCCCCTTCACTACTTTCCAGCAGGTCGACCCCCAACCTGTACTGGTACATGGGGTTGTTCTTCCCCAGATGCAAGACTCTACACTTGCCCTTGTTAAATTTCATCAAGTTTCTCCCCGCCCAACTCTCCAGCCTGTCCAGGTCTCGCTGAATGGCAGCACAGTCCTCTGGTGTGTCGGCCACTCCTCCCAGTTTTGTGTCATCAGCAAACTTGCTGAGGGTGCACTCAGTTCCCTCATCCAGGTCATTGATGAAAATATTAAACAGCACCGGTCCCAGCACCGACCCCTGGGGAACTCCACTAGTCACAGACCTCCAGCTAGATTCTGCGCCATTGACCACAACTCTCTGCCTTCTTCCTTTCAACCAGTTCTCGATCCACCTCACTACTTGATCGTCAAGCCCACACTTCCTTAGCTTATCTATGAGGATGCTGTGGGAGACAGTATCAAATGCCTTACTGAAATCAAGAAAAACTACATCTACCGCTCTACCATCATCCCTCCACCTAGTCACTTCCTCATAGAAGGCTATAAGGTTGGTCATACATGACTTCCCCCTCATAAAACCATGTTGGCTGTTCTTAATGACCCCCTCATCCTTGATATGCCTAGTGATGGAGTCAAGAATAAGTTGTTCCATCATCTTTCCAGGGATGGAGGTAAGGCTGACCGGTCTATAATTACCCGGGTCCTCCTTCTTGCCCTTCTTATAGATTGGTGTGACCTTTGCCATCCGCCAATCCTCAGGCACCTCGCCCGTTTCCCACGACTTACCAAAGATGATGGAAAGTGGCCTAGCAATGACCTCCGCCAGCTCCCTCAGCACCCGTGGGTGCATTCCATCCGGACCCATCGATTTACAGATGTCCAGTTTGCATAGCTGATCCCTAACCCAATCCTCATCTACCAAAGCAAACTCCTCCTTTGTCCTGACTCCTTCTGGGGCTATAGAAATCCGAGGCCCTCGGGGAGAGTCTGCAGGAGTAAAGACAGAGGCAAAGAAGGCATTCAGCACCTCTGCCTTCTTTATATCCTCTGTCTCCAGGGTACCCACTTCGTTCAGCAGTGGGCCTATATTGCCTCTTGTGTTAGTTTTATTTGCTATGTATTTGAAGAAGCCCTTTCTATTGTCTTTAACCCGACTAGCAAGATTGAGTTCCAAGGAGGCCTTAGCTGTCCTAATTGCCTCCCTACATCCTCTAACAACTGTCCTATATTCCTCCCAAGCGGCCAGCCCCTCCTTCCATAATCCATAGATTCTCCTTTTCCACTTGAGTTTGCCCAGCAGCTCCTTGTTTAACCACGCCGGTCTCCTAGATCCCTTACTTGACTTCCTACTCATTGGGACGCTCCGATCCTGAGCTTGGAAGAAGCGGTCCTTGAATGCTAACCAACTATCTTGAGCCCCTTTACCGCCTAGTACACTTTCCCATGAGACTTCCCTTAGCAGTTGACTGAAGAGGCCAAAGTTGGCCCTTCGGAAATCCAGAACTGTGGCTTTGCTAGGTATTCTATTCCTCCCACACAGGATCCTAAACTCCACCATCTCATGGTCACTGCAGCCAAGGCTGCCATTGACCGTCACCACTTCGACCAAACCCTCCTTGTTGGCGAGTACTAAATCTAGCAGCGCTGCTCCCCTAGTTGGTACGTCCACCATTTGCATTAAGAAATTATCATCAATGCACTCGAGGAACCTCCTAGACTGTGAATGACTGGCTGTGTGAGTCTTCCAGCAAATATCGGGGTAATTAAAGTCCCCCACGACGACTAAGGCATGTAGTCGCGAGGCTACTTCCAGTTGCCTGTAGAAAGCCTCATCAACTCCTTCGTCCTGATCAGGAGGTCTGTAATAGACCCCCACAACTGTATCACCCGTGCCAGTCAGCCCCTTGATTCGTACCCACAGACATTCCACTTGCTCCTCATCCGACCCCGGACAGAACTCAATACATTCTAGTTGCTCTCTCACGTAAAGAGCAACTCCACCACCTCGCTTCGCTGACCTATCTTTCCTAAAAAGGACATAGCCATCACGATCACACTCTTCACAAGTGAAAAAGAAAGACTGAGAGGAGACAGTGTGTGTTTCAGGGAGAGAGGGCAGGAGAATGAGAGGAAGCAGCAAGCATAAGGTCTGAATCAAAGGGGGACACCAGGATGACAAAGAGCAAAGGGCTGGAGAAACATGGGTTCTTCTCCTTTAACCCTTCTGTCTAGCAGGGAAAGCAAGGGGAAGGATGTGAAGTGTGGAGTAAGTGAAGAAATGCTCACCAAACAAAACCTTACAATTATTAGTAATTGAATATTTCATATTTTGAGTCATTCAAGCTCTGTGAGCCCCAAATAGCACTTTTAAGTATTCAATTTTTTTCTCCATTGACTTTAATTAAGCTTGCCCCAGGCTGGCAATCCTGATGAACATGGAAAAGGTTTTTTATAAAGGAGTAAGCTTTCTAACAGTGCAGTTTTTTCTTCCTCCTGAAATCCTCCGGTTGTTATTTAAACTCAAACTCTTATTATGTCATCAGGAAAAATCTTAGAAATATAAAATACAGATATATTAAACTGCTGCACCATAAATATTTTCCACTTGGTGACTGTGAAAATTATCATATTATTTCCTGATTCAGATATGCCCGATGAAACCTAGTATTAGTGATAAGTGACTGTACGTACAGTAACTTCTGGGTAGGACTGACATGAAATACTTTAATGATAGGATTCACATACATACCTGCATTAATGCACCTGATCTCACGTTTTCTTCTTCTCTGTCATTTAACCAATTCTACAGCCTTAGCAGCAAAATGTCCAAAACAACCATGGGATAAGATCACTTGGAAGTAATTTTTCCCCATTATCAGTGACATGCTTTTCCTGGCATACAGTGAATTGATTGTGTCCTCAAATTGTTGAACTCACTGCCTAGACTGTTCATGATGGCAACGTGTTGGTGTCATGGAAGCTATACAAACCCATGCTGACTGCATTTATCCCCCTCTCTGTCACCAAAATACAACTGTTTTGGTAGCTATGGTCTTTTCCCTGAAATGATAGATATGCCAGTGTTAAAGCATGGTCTTATAGCACATAGGATTCGTGTAGAAGCAGTGACACAGATATATAGAAAAATCGCTTTTTTCCTATCAATGTTGGATTTACTGTCTGGATACTCTGTCAATATTATTTGCTGTAACTGTTGGCTGCAGTCTAGCTATACTGATTTATACTAGTGGTGAGTTAAGATTTAGAAAGCACAGTCATCTGGAGTGCTACCAAAACTACAATTATGACAGAATGAGACAACATGGGAGAAATAATCCCTGAAGTCATGCCCGGTGCAGACACCAAGGGCAGGCTGTCATGCAGTTGCTGAGCCTGTGCCAACCCCAGTGCCTGGTAAGTAAATAGGTGGATTGTCTTTGGGGCTCACAGAAAACCCAAGGTCCCCATGAGATCAATAGTGGTGATGTTGAGGTATATTTTAGAAACAAAGTCTTTGGATGCTTGAGCAGTTCCAGGGACATTGTAATATGCTGAGGGCTTCAAAGGTGGTCATGGTGAAGTCTTATTCTGATGGCTGTTCTGTAGGGGGCCTTTCAGGAGACTTGCTATGAAGAACTGATATCCCTCACAGTCTCCAAAATTATTCTTGTTTTACCTAGCTTTATGTTGACGTAGCTCCTATAGTACCACAACAAACAAAAACATATGCTAACCTCCTCCTGAGAACTTGAACATTGCATTAAAGCTAATCTAAATAACTCTGCCCTTCTACTCTTTCCTATCAGTCCCTCTGCTGCAAACTTTCAGCCCTTTCCAGTTAAATTGCAAAACATGTAAACAAACAGTTCCTCTGGAGACCAACCTCAAATCAAACTCATTTCATTTGTAACCATATTGAGTAGCTTCCTTGTGGGTTTCTGAGGCTATGAATGTTTTCTAGCCCTCTGTTACAAAACTGCACTTGCTTTCACTATCTTTCAGCACAACTGTTTTGTCAAGATTTATGCTTGACTATGTCTAGGCACTAACCCAAAAGGGGAAATATATATTTGCACATAGCCTAGCAGGACTATCTGCAGTAGCTCTACTCACTGAGAGAATCCTGAATCACTAAATCCTCCAGCAATTACCAAAGATTTTGCAGCCAGACCTTCATTACAATGGGTCAGGAAATAAGACATTGGGCTTCCAAAATGTGGAAAGTGGTTACACCCAGCCCAATTTTGGACTGCCTTGTTTTGTGCTTGTTTACACAAGTCTGTCGGTGTTTTCCTCAGCTACAGAGTCCTTGAGCATGAAAGTGCTAAAGGTGACTATGAAAGGTGAGTATGAAAGTCTTACCTATCATATCTTTCTAAATGTTTTTTTTTTTCAGACTTTATTCATCACAATCATAGAATCACAGAATGGGTTGGGTTGGAAGGGACTTTAACATCATCTAGTTAGAATCATAGAATCATAGAATAGTTAGGGTTGGAAAGGACCTCAAAATCATTAAGTTCCAGCCCCCCTGCCATGGGCAGGGACACCTCACACTAAACCATCCCACACAAGGCTTCATCCAACCTGGCCTTGAACACTGCCAGGGATGGAGCGCTCACAACCTCCCTGGGCAACTGATTCCAGTGTCTCACCACCCTAACAGGAAAGAATTTCCTCCTTATATCCAATCTAAACTTCCTTTGTTTAAGTTTCAACCCGTTACCCCTTGTCCTCTCACTACAGTCCCTAAAGAAGAGTCCCTCCCCAGCATCCCTATAGGCCCCCTTCAGATACTGGAAGGCTGCTATTAGGTCCCCGCGCAGCCTTCTCTTCTCCAGGCTGAACAGCCCCAACTTCCTCAGCCTGTCTTCATACGGGAGGTGCTCCAGTCCCCTGATCATCCTCGTGGCCCTCCTCTGGACTTGTTCCAGCAGTTGCATGTCCTTTTTATGTTGAGGACACCAGAACTGCACACAATACTCCAGGTGAGGTCTCACAAGAGCAGAGTAGAGGGGCAGGATCACCTCTTTCGACCTGCTGGTCACGCTCCTTTTGATGCAGCCCAGGATACGATTGGCTTTCTGGGCTGCGAGCGCACACTGCCGGCTCATGTTCATTTTCTCATCAACCAGCACCCCCAAGTCCGTCTCTGCAGGGCCGCTCTGAATCTCTTCTTTGCCCAATCTGTAGCTGTGCCTGGGATTGCTCCGACCCAGGTGTAGGACCTTGCACTTGTCATGGTTGAACTTCATGAGATTGGCATCAGCCCACCTCACAAGCGTGTCAAGGTCCCTCTGGATGGCATCCCTTCCCTCCAGCATATCAACCGGACCACACAGCTTGGTGTCATCAGCAAACTTGCTGAGGGTGCACTCAATCCCACTGTCCATGTCAGCGACGAAGTTGTTAAACAAGACCAGTCCCAACACCAATCCCTGAGGGACACCACTCATTACCGGTCTCCAGCCGGACATTGAGCCATTGACCACAACTCTGTGTGCGGCCATCCAGCCAGTTCTTTATCCAGTGAGTGGTCCATCCATCAAATTGATATCTCTCCAATTTAGAGAGAAGGATGTTGTGTGGGACAAAGTTCCAATCCTGCTGCCATAGGCAGGGACACCTCACATTAGACCACATCACCCAAGGCTCTGTCCAACAGAACCTTGAACACTGCAGGGATAGAGCATTTACCACTTCTTTGGGTAACCTGTTCCAGTGCCTGTTGGGCTAGTTTCTCTCCTGCAACCAAAACAGGGTGAATGGGTGATAAGCCAACCCTTCTTACCCCTTCTCTGAAGCATTCAGGAGTCTGAACACTTAATTTCTCATCTTCACCAGCCTGCAAACTTTTGAGATTTAGTGGCATAGTCAGCAGCAACAAAAGTCATCTTCTGTATACTAGGGGGGAGGCCAACATAAGGGTCTGAATTTCTGTTGAGCAAGCAGAATTTAAATGGCCCTGCCCAGGCTGCAGACAAAAATAGATACAAATACATTACTCATGAGAAAAGATGAGGGTTTTTTTGCCATTGCCCCTGTGTGGGGTTACCCACACTTACAGATCTTATCATACTAAAATTATAAAATACAAAATTATTTGACTATTTTCTATGTCAAAAGGACAATGTATTAAAACCAAGTCACAGACAGTTCTTTTCCTGTAAAGGTTAGGGATTCTCAATGTACATTCAGAGCCATACACACAAGTGCAAATAAGTCAACTACCACAGCTATTTAATCAGGAGCGTTTGTTGATTTGAGCAGAGCCCCTATGCTGTGAAATGAAAAAAGAAAACCAAATTTTCTTGAGCAATCTTGCTGTTCCTGCTTCAGGTGCTAGGCCATTTCACTAAAGCAGCTCAGACGAGAATGTCATTAGTTCCTAAGCCCCAGGTGAATTTGCCACTGTTCCACATGATTAAGCCAGATAATTGTGTGTTGATAGCGAATGTGGTTGGTGAAATACAATTTCTAGGACCTTCCTAAACAAACACAATGTAGAAGTGAGTCAAAGTGCTGTCATTTCAGTCCTTTGTCACAGGCTTTGCACTTGCAGACATCTCTGGTGAGGACTGGCGAATAATTCTGTGGCGTGTCACTGTGCTCTTAAAGGTGACCCAGCTCAGAAAGTAGATCATACATCTTTTGGTATGTAGTTTAGGGGAGGAGAGGGGGAAAAAAAGCCTTGTTAATGTGCCTGTGAACAATGCAGGCTTCTAACGTTAGCCCATTTTAAACTATTCATGCTGGAGTTTGCCTTGTCTTCAAACAACTTTACAATTCCAGACAGTACTTTCAGAAGTGATTAAAATGCCACAAGTAATGTGCAATTATATATCCTGAGAAGCAAGCCACTGAAAACTTTTTAAGAGCTATTTTAAACAGTGTTTCTCTGTCAGGGCAATGCAGACCCAGTAAGCAGACTTCTGGGACCGTATCCTCTTTCTGCTGGTGTTCTCTGTGACCTTGAGCGGGTAACTAAAGATCTGATTTTAGATCCTGATCCGAGAAGAGGCAGGACCCTAGATCTTAATTTTGTATTTTAGATTCCAGGTAGATATTCAATGGCAGTGATAGCTTCAGCAGGCGCTGTACTCCCTTTCTGTTCTTGTTTCTACTTGTTTCTACCCGTTTCTACTCTGGCGCTGAACTGGCACAGACGTATTTGATGAGTCACAGATGGGGACGCACTTGGCTGAAACATAGGCTTCTCTGCCCCCAAGGAAAGGTAGTTTTACAGCAGATTTAGTTCTCTGATCCTGTCTACCACATGATTCACCAATATTTGTGCTGGACTAGTGCAAGATGTAGAGGTAGGAACAAAGAAACATGTTTAGCACCTTGGAAAGGGAGAAGGGGATAGCAAGCGGGTTGATGATATTGACACTGCTGCCAAAATCCAATTGTGATTTTACTAATAAGAGCGAGCTGCTAGTATTCAGGCTGTCATTGTGAGGATTATATACTGTAGTATCATGCTCTGAGATCTTTTGATGAAAGTCACAATGGAAATGGAGTAGATTGATTCTACTCACTGAATGCTGGTTGTGAGATATTCAAAGTGATTAATCCTTAACGAAGAAATCCATTTTTACAAAACCAAACAAACAGAAAGACATAAGACAAGTTGATTTTCCTGATTTACCTACATTATGTTTTCTGTATCTGGCAGTACCAGGAAAATCTGACCTTCAATTGTTAAGCTGCAGGGTTTTTCCTAGTTACTATATGTATTGGAAGCTAAGAAAGGTAGAATTGTTTTTTTGAGAAAGTAGTTCCTCCGAAATGGTACATGTGTATTTATCCTGGAGATGCATGATATGAGTCCACCAGACTTTGCACAGCAGCCTTTAAAACAAATGTCAGTTGAAGAATGTGAGCATGCACACAAGTGTGTGTGTGCCTGCACACTTGTGTCTGTATCTCACCTGCAAAGCTGTGTTTTCCTACCAAAAGCAGGAAAGTATGAGCAGGCAGCAAAAGGACTAGAAGTGCAGGAAAAGAAGAATGTCCGTTGCCTTTTTGAGTAGTTTGGAAATATTTATATGATTATTATTTCTAACTCTCTTGCTTCATCCAATAAGCCAGCATATATTATGTACAATCAGTATCCTGCAGTATTATCTAGTAGTCCTTGGGCAGGACAAGGAAAGGAGTTTTGCCTCGTGATTTATGATGCCATTAAATGTTGGTTGTTTATCTGTGCAAGCTAAATATTCCCAGTGTGCATTCTTCATTCCTGTGTCTGTCTTCCACATCCCTTTTCCTACAGACCCACTTTCTTAAATCACACTGATCATGTTTCTCCCAAGACACTGAAGGAGGAGTCTCTTAAAAGACCACTTCAGCTTCATTTCATGGCCTGGCTAGGGTCTCCGAGTATTATGACTACTGTTTTATCTTCTGAAAGCATTTTTCACCAAAAGACTAATCATTGACTGAGAAAACTGTTCTCACCTGCCTTCTGGGTAGTTTATTAATATTCAAAGATGAATGGAGAAGCCAGAACGTGTGTACCTTTAGCGAGCAGGTATGGCTTTATCTAGAATAAGACAAACTGATTACGTTGACAGTTTGGCAAAATGGCTTAAAGCATGTGCTTTCAATTAATTTTAATTAGATTGGATTAAAAGGAAAGTTTAATTTTGATGGCTGTTGCAGGGTGAATCAGAGAGGAGTAATGGAAACTTTGTTCTTTCTATGTTTAACTATGTTGCCTGATTCAGGAAAAATGAGATTTGGAGGAAAACATCGCTGTATAGGTTTCTTTCTGTGAAGGTGCTCAGAACCGCCACAGGGACTGATAAGCACTATAAAACATAGATAAACTATATTATGTAGAAAATTGAATATATGGTTAATTAATTTATTGGGAAAAAAAGGAAAAAGAAATTGTTAGATTTTACCGTGATCTAAACTTTGTGATCATCCCTCCTGCTGAGGAGAAAAAAAAATCGTGATAACACCAAGTCTTTTTAAAAACAGCTTTTTGGTTGGTAGGAGTCGGGAGTGTAAGTATAGTCATCAGTGTCAAAAGATAAATAATTTTCTGATTCTTCACAAATTACTACTAATATCTGTTTCTCAAGGGAACAAGACAGATGTGTATCCAAATGGCCAGAGTAGTCCTTAAAGCAACTTCAAACAATATAAAAAAAAGGAGAGGAAGAAAAATATCCATTGTTTACACTCCTGTCAGTGCTGCCCTAATGCATCACAATGTGGATTTTAGAAGAAGGAGAGGCAGGTTTTAACAATTTCAAATAATTGTGTGAAAATAGCCTTGATCTCTCCTTAAACTGCTAAATCTTTTTAATGCTTCTCAAAAAAAAAAAAAAAAAAAAAAAAGGCTCCAAATGGGTTTGAACAGCTTTGATGAATGTGAAACTTATCCCTCTGCTTGTAGTATTTCCAGAAATAGTGCTATTAGGTTGATTTGTGCGTAGACACAAATCATTAGCAAATTGGACCCTTTATGTGAAAAAGGTTTTAGTCAGTGTTTAACTCTTAGGGTGAAAACCATGTTCTAAGCAGCCTTTTAGAGTACAAACCTTGAGTTCTATAAAATGAGGCGTTGAACTCTCTTACCCTTAATATTCAGTGTCATGGGTATTGCATGTCAGAAACTATGTTGGTCACTGACACAAACTTGCCTTTTGCTTATGCCTGAAGGCAGTTACGATCTGTGCGCTGAACTGTCTTCTGACACCTCCTGGGGCAGAGAGGATTTTTCCATCTATCACTGACAGTCTTTTCCACTTATTGGAGGTGATCACATTCCTTGAATTCACATGGGAACCTGCCATAGAACCATCCATGGCTGGCATGCACAAGTCCAAAGATCCAGTCCACAGCCACAGTTCAGAGCAGCCGTCTACTCCTTTTCCCTCTTGCCTTTATTTTAATGAGATGATTTTAACTTTGGCCACTCAGAAACCTAAATTTCCCCTTCTGTGCCTCTTTTTGAATTCCCAGAAGAGAGGCTATTTCAACACCCATCCGTATCTAGGGACCAAAGAATAACACAGTCCACAGCTGCCATGTCATTCTTTTTTATTCCTGTTTAATTACACTTGCTTGTGTGTTTTTTTTTTTTCTCTCAAAGAAAAGCAATAATTTGGCTTCCATAATATTTCAACAGTGTTCCATACTGAAGACTAATGTCACAGTTTCTTGCATATAAACTAAATGAGCTAGAAGTCTGCTACCCTTTTGTCTAGCAGAATCAGACAGATAGTATCAACCACTTGGAACACTCTTATTTATAAGCCATTAAGATGAGCAGCGGGTCAGAGCCTTAAAAAATAGGTAAGTATGTATTTGCTTATAAAATGAGTTTCTAACTACTGAACAGTATAATTTAGTAAAATAGAGGCAAACCAATTTCTGTTATGAAAATTTCTGTTGGAATACCAATTTCTGACTCTGGTGATCAGAACTATTCTCATTTTCAGTTAGCTATATTGTAACCCTGAGTGAATTACCAGAGAATTCTTTCCTTTCATTTACAGTATGCTCTTCCTCAGACATCTGGGTAACAGGAGCTCAGTTTTTAAACGCATACTCCAAAACTTTCACAGATTTCAAGAGGTTTTGGTTTTGTCTTTATGTGCCCATCCCTACTGCAGGTCTTCTTGGGTTTGAAGGAAAAGCAGAAAGAAGAGACTCTTACAAGCAAAAAGAATTTTGTAAAGCTATACTTTCCTCTAGATCTGTATTATCTTATTCAAGCTTTTCTGGAAAAGGACTATATTTTCTTATCTGTCTGCAATGTGCACACAACCAATGAAGTCCTGTGCTTGACTGGGTTTCCAGCTTCTGTTATAAGGCAAATAACGAATCCTGCTTGGTTTAGATGTTTAACACATCTTGACTTTCTTGTTCTTGTGTTTTAAACTGCAGGACCCTTGAGGCAAGGGTTGACTTTATTTATGACAGATAACACGGTATACACTGTTGGAGGTTAATTATAAAAAGAAACCCAAAATGTAACAAAACCATTTGTAGCAAGGAGATAATTCCAAGGAAAATTTTGCAACAGTTTTAAATACTGCATGGTATTATCAGTATTAACAGCTTTATTAGAGCCTTGTATTAACAAGTCTTAGTACCGTATATTAGTAGCAGCTGGCTCTGCATTAATTATCTACTAGTTTAAATGTGACAGCAATATGTATTTATAGTGGTCAGAAAACTTGTCATTATCTTAGCTAACTTTATCTCAGTAAAATAACTGAGAGTATTCTAAACTGTAATGATAAAGTGGTACAAGTCATCAATATAGCTACTCAGTAGTACATGTTATTTTAACCCAGTGAAGTCCAGTGTATCATTAAGAGCGAGCACTGTACAGAGATATGTCATTCAGTAATGACATGTATCTGATCAATAATGTTGAACAAGTACATCACCAACCTTTAGAAATACGGAAAAGAGTGTCTTGCTTGGGGTTGGATCAACAGAATTTAAAACCCTTCAAAACAACCCGAAAACTTATTTAAATATTTTGTTTCATATCTGTTCAATGTTTCTCTGTGTTGCCTCGGAGTGTCATTGTGCCTGACATCCTGGTGACCAAGATCCATACAGAAACATCTCCTTAGTGGATAACATTTTACAAGATGCAACTGGATGTCTTATTTAGGGTGAACTTGGGGATGTGAATGATGGTAATGTACCTTGTAGCACACTCAAAAAATCTGTCCATAGTAAAAATTTGATAGTTCAAGGCATCTAGCCTCTAGCTTTTGTGAGGTATCAAGATCATCTCGGGGAGACTCAGATTGGTATTGAAATGATCTAAAATGAACTGCTTTGGTTTCATTCAGAAAATTATATTCAGCATTGCAGTTTTGTAATATTCAGCATTTGCTTTAGATCAGAAATACTAAAATGGCATGTTTTGACATTTCTGAACTTTGTGATTTTCAGATGTTTCAGTAGTCAATATTTGACTTTCTGCTCCAAACTGGGATAAAAGCAAATATGAAGACAGTGAAATTTTCAGTGGGACTGAAAACACATGTTCTTTCAGCCCTAGCTGTATCTTCATTCCACATAAAAAGAATTTCAGATATTTGCCAGGGATACTTAATTTTGACTAGTTTCACTGTATTTCCTGACAGTATAAAACAGCGGGCATGCAACATTCGTAAAACTGTAATAGATGACTTTGTTTATTAGCTGGTGTTCTCAGATGTGGGAATCTAAGCATGAGAAAATGAAAACTCAGCTGATGTTTGAGTTTTTCTGGAGATGCATAAACTTGAGCCTTTCTTCATGCAATGATTCTGTCTTATTTTCCCCAGGGGATTCAATGGTTGTTTGATGTGTCCCAGTCTCTGCATGCTCCTTAAGCAGAAAAAAAGAGAGTGGAAGCTGACAGTTCTGCTGGGAATTCTTGTGCAATGTGAGGATATACTATCTCTAGGTCTCTTTCTTGACAAGATCCTTGGGAAGAGTTGAGGCACAGGGATTCCTGCAGAGACTCAGGCAACCGAAAATAATATTTTAAGTCTTTAGGATCTCTGTCATGCTCGGGTGAGGTGTATAATCTGGTCTTTAGCGTCTTCTATCATTATGGAAACATGTGTACTGAGAAAGAGTGGAGGTTAAACATCTGTCCTCTGTCTTAAGTGAACAGCAAAGGGAAATTAACCCATTGTAGCCTATCTGTGTGGTGTGTCCTATCCATGAAGCATGTTTGCAAACAGTCAAAGCATTGCTCTAGATGAGAATGAACTTCATGTGCCTGCTCAAAAGGTTTGAAAGTTTACCTTATTCCTGTAGAAAGAAGGGAGAGTACAATACATTTGATTTCAGTGAGCTACTACCTGTAATATCCTCCATATCCTGATGCTGTGACACCAAAAAGGCCCCCAGTTATCACCTTTCTAACAACCCCAAAACCATTCATAACATTTCAAGATACACTATGTTATTTTTCATCTCACACATAATATAGGGTCTCAAAGCACCAAGGGACCTACAGTAATGTGCAGTGTTTCACAGTGTGCTGGAGAAATCCACGTGATTTCTGCGCAAACACCTCATTTCCCCCTGGGGCTTTGCTACTTGGGAGCAATTCAGACTACAGTGCAGCAGGCAAGGAGACTTCTTCTTCTTCTGCAATGGGGATGCTCCCTCGTCCATCTTGCTCTTTGTTATGTATTAGTCCTCTCTCCAGCATGATGGGTAGACTTTCTATGTGCAGACAGCTCTCAAACTGCAGTAATTAGGGGTGAGACTGTCCAAGGGATAAACCAGCTAAAGCAAAATACAGAGCATAGATAAATGAGGCTGCTCTCAGTTTACCAGATGCCTTTACCTTTGAAAGACGGGAAGACTCCTTTCTGAGGAGAACAGAGGCAACTTCAACCAGCTTTGGGCTGTGTTGGTCCTGGTGATGTGAGCAATGTCCTTTCTGTATCACACACCTTGTACCTCTGTGCTGAAGCTGAGGATTTTGGAGGAAAGCCCTGCAATGCAGACAACACGTACATGCAAAGCTGAAATGTACTTTAGTCACCCAGCGCTTTTTTGTGTTGGACTTTTTTGTTCTGTTTTTTGTTTGTTTTTTTGTTTGTTTGTTTTAATGATTTTTTTTTTTTTTTTGTTTAATACACAGGTGTATTCAGGACCAATGTTTGCAGACAAAAATGAGAGTCTGACCAACTCAGGAAACAGTCAGCTATGTTCCCAGCTTCCCAGGGTGGGAGCTTCCTGCACAACTTCTCTCATGTGCACATCTCCTAAATATATGTCCAGTGAAAACTGCTGGTGGCCTGAACACCTTAATGAATCTTGGTGGTGGTGGTATATTGAGCTGCTGTAATCCTCACCTCTCCCATAAACCAGGTGATAAAGACACGTCCTCCCTGAAAAAGTTGAACATGCAAACATTGCTGTTATGGAAATTCCCCTGCCACTATGATCTCTCCTGTAGGACCTGAGCAGCTTGCTTTGTTCTGTGAATACCTGAGGGGTTCACCACACAAGCCAGTGGCATGTGGCTGTTTCAGGCTGACCGTTTTTATTCTATTTTATATTATTTTAACTGAATTTTAAGTATCAGAAAGGCTATCCCAAGGTGTAGGTTTAGCCAAACCTCAGTTCTTGTTTGGAAAGTAGTTTTTAGTACCCATCTGGAGTGTGGGTGAAGGTGAAAGTTGTCAGGTGTGAAAAATAGAATTGGTGTTGGCTGACCTGAAATAGGCCGTAAAGTTCTATTCCTCACAAAGGCAAGATATATTATTGCTGTAACGCCATTATTCCGCTCCATCACTTTTAAACCTTGTTCCCATTATCTGCAAGTTAAATATAACCCTATGTAAAAACAGGAAGGACAGTGCTAAGTTGTCCAGCTTAACAGCACACACTTAAAACATAATAGAGCACTTGTTACTGTATTTTATGGAACGGAAACTCCAAATGTAAAGATGTATTAAGGAAATATCTCAAAGTTATTAGGGAAGGATATTTACAATTACAGATTGCTTTATATTATGCTTTTATGAACATCTCAGGAAATGAAATAGCCCTCAGCTGTAGAGAGTGAAGAGGGAGGTAATTTTCCTTAATACGGGTGATAAAATTAATCTGATTGAAATCGCTAGCGATTATTTCGCAGAATACTGAGTGGCAGTACAATCACTTACACTCTTTTATATTTTTTTAGTCAAAGCTCGTGTAGATGAAAGCTAATTACAAAGTAGTGATGTGAAGCGCTAAGGAAATAGTTTGTATAGCATAGAACAGGCACAGCTAATTGGGGTTTGTGATTACACAGATTGTTGTTAGGGAGAATTAACTACCAGCAGTCTCTCCTGCAAAGCTTCTCATCAAGGGAAAGTAAAAATAGACACTGGATCTGTTATTTATCTAATTATGCTATGAATATTTTCACAAGCATGTTACACACTCTCAAATGGTTTGTTGTTCAAAAACTTTCAGTCTCATGTTGCTTCTGATCAAAGTATCAATATGAAGTTTCTGACATTTGATTTTTTCACTTAATATTACACACCCAGTCCTTCCACTCCACATAACTATGCCTGGGAACAGAATTTAGGCATCTACACAAAATGCTGTGGCAGCAGGAATGCTTCAAAATAATTATTACAAAGGTGACTGGACAGACAAGATTGCAGCAAGTGACCAAAGTAAGGAAAAACAATATAGGCTTGAAATAGCACTGAGAAATATTTTCTCAGCTATTATTGTTTAAATCATTCTACGAACCTACTGACAACTAAAACCTTTCAAATATGCAAAAAGGCAGGCTTTTGTTTTACACTGCTCTATACAGAATGGGAAGGGGTGGAGGGAGGAGATGTTCCATATGGAGACCCTGATCTTGTAAACTAATCTGCATGGGAGACTCCTTATGCTGCATGGAGCCTCACTGAAATCATTAGGACTCTGTGTGGTGCAGTGTGTAATCAGGCTGATAATAGATGCTCATTGAATTTGTTACATGTTTTGCTTTGCTTTGTTACTGCCTTTTACTTGCTGACCTGGAGTAGCTCACTGAGATTGAAAACTGTCATGTGATAGAGTTTCAGAAGTATCCATAAAAGCTAATATAGATAACTGCTTAGAATCCTAATTTCTGGTGGTTTATTTAATAGATATTACTTATTAACAGGTTCAGCAAACTTTGGTCATCACCAGGGTGGCTGCTATTATTTAGGAGGAAGGCCCCTGAAGATCTTACTTATACGTTGTAAAAGTATGTATTAGTAGTCCTAGTGTATCAGTCTCCATTGAAGTTTTCAGGGAAGGGGAAAGCAATAATGAAATTCTTAGGCAGTGGCATTCAAACAAATTAGCAAGCATTAATATCACTGCTTAAAGGAGCACCACACCTTCCTGTGAACACTGCTTCTTGAAATTACTGCCTCTTGGGGGAAACCTCAGATATTCCTGCCTCCATGCATATAACATCTCGCTGTACCATCCCTCAAGAAGTATTTTAGTAACACCCAGCTGCATTCTGTGCAGGAGCTAGATGCTCTGTATTTGTAAGGCATCTTAGGAGAAAACTGCAGCAGAGAGGTATTTTCCACCTGCATAATCTTGATTTTCTGTGTTATACAGAGTGTACAGTCTTTCAGTTTAGAATTTGAAGATGAATGGGTAATTCATAGCAGTTTAATAATTCATGCACAGAATAATAGCAAAAAATTGTCAGAAGCTGCTTCTGACTTTGGGTGGTCAATTTGAAACACTTGGGTTTGGGTTTGCTTTTGCTTTGTAAAAATTCTGAGTTCCCACAATCTCCACTCCACAGAGTTAAGATTGAAATGCCCCAAGTCAGAAGACCACTTCAACATATGCTCATATGCTTTTATTTTACTCTCCTTTTTTCTTCCATTTTTCTGACGAATCCTCAAACAACAGCTTGCTAAACCACAAGTTGTCCTATAATCCAGCAGTTTCCAAACTTATTTGAACTGACAACACTGAAAACTTCTGCCAGTGCTCCCAAATTTAGTCCTGCTATGGAAATTGCCCAGTAGCCAGAGGTACTTCCATCTGGCTGGAGATTGTGGTGGGTGACAGAGCCTATATCTTACTGTAGGCTCCAGGGATGGGCTGTAACCAAGGCTAACTGTGGGTTTAGGACCAGGTGACTTGGGACCATCCATGTACCAACCTTTGCTGAAGTCCCATCCTCACCATAGCCTTACTGACTGTGCTTCCGTGGAGCACAGTTGGAAAATCCCAGGACAGGTGATTTATGTTACATCTATGCAAATAAGCCCAGGAAATTTGAGATGTAACAAAAGTTACTAACTAGCAGTACAAAAACCAGTATTCCATATTCACAGAAACAATAGGTGCACCAAAAATTACTGCAGTGGGAAAGTGCTGTTACACCTTTAAATAAAAAAAAAAACTTGACAAGAAAATGTCTATACAGAAGTGGAGTAAATTTTTTTCCATAGAGGCTTTTTCCTCTGGGTAATTAATTTAAGACAAGCTGGGTCTGATTTTCCAATGTGCCAAATTTCTGCAGCTTTCAATGACTTCACACTGAGATGCCCAAAATCAAACCAGTAAGTATAGCATTAAATGCTTGTAATAGTGCTGGTTCTCCAGCCGCCTCTTCTGAGGAGCAGGACCCCTGTCCCAGGGGAGACCTCTTGAGATAGAGGCTGGATACTTATTCTTTGTAGCTTGTACCCTCTTCTTAAGACTTGAGTACAGCTTCCTTTTGGGTTTCCTGCCTGGGTCCACATTCTCACAGGGGTGGAGGAAAGAAGTGTATGGTGTGTGTGACAGCCTATGCAGACCATGTCTACACAGAGTACTACTGGGGAAAATGCCGTATAGTTTCCATGCCTAAAAAGCCCACATAAAGCAAGTTGCATGAACACTGGAAAAACACAGACTGCCCTCTCCTGAGGCAGTGGACTTGTATCTTCTGCCCAAACCCTCTGAAATGTCCCCCTCTGAAGGGGTTCACGTAATGAATTTTAATTGTCATTTTAATTACAACTACCATCTCATGCAAAATCACTGCAATCACAAGCATCAGGCAGGTGAAGAGGAGTCTCAGGTGTGTCACCCAGTGCTAGGGGGAAAGCTTAACAGGGAGCTGCAGCTGATCACTTTTTCTCTTCCTATGGTACTGCCAACTGTACTGAGGGCTGTTGAGATACAGGTATAATTTCCCAGACATGATATTTGCCTGCTATGTAAGGAAACGGCATTTTACAGTCCTCTGCAATGGGGATAGTGATAGCAAGAAGGGAAGGCATATCGAAAAGGAAACCTTATCCAGCAGTTGGTTTATTTTACATTTGGAGAAGTATCAAGAACAAGTTACAATAGACAAAACTGCTCATAGTAGGCATAATATAAGAGGCTCTCATTTTTCATGAGTACACAAAGGACATACTGGATGAGACAAGTTGTCCACTTTCTTGAGTAAACCATTTATAAAATTAACTAGCTTCAGATGAGCATGCCAGAAACTGCAGCAGGTTGTTACAGGCAACTTGCTCACAGGGAAAATATCTTCCTAATCCACAGACTTTTTTTCTGCCCTGAGGCATATGAATTTACATCCTTTCTCAAAAGTCTTGGAATCTTTTTTGCTTTGTTTTTCTGCTCTTTATTGCAATAACTATGGATATTTATTGCTGATGAAAGTTCAGTATTACAATATTACGTAAAAGACTTGTACATAAATATTTGGTATTAATTTTTTCCAGAAAATGAGTACAGGTGTAACGTAAAATGATGTATTTGTTCATACTATTAATCGTCTGACACTAGCAATACACTGTATTCTATACATGTTAGAGTTTCACTGCCATTCTGTATGAGCAGAAGATAAAAAATATATGTATGTATGCAAATGATGAAGGGTCTGGACCTGTGCTAAGTAATTTTCCTGTGCTCCTTTACTTTGTCCACTTCAAATGACAGCCACTGAAAATTAAATGGTTTTCAATAAAAAATCTGTAACCTAAAATGAATCCCTACAGGATAATTAGAGTATCTTGCACATAAAAAAATAATTGTGTTTCCCTCACTCATGAAGAATCCTCCACAACTGATCTGCATCCCTGAAGTGGCAGGTCAAGCTAGATCTTTAATACCCATGAGATGTAATGTTCAGCTGTCACACTGCTTAGGGATATATCCTTCCTCAAGCAGTTTGGTTTACTGCTCTATGCAAACTGTGCTGTACTACTTTTTGCACTCCTGCTCTTCATGGAACTGACTCCAGCATGCCTCCTGCTTTTCTGTCCTGGCAGTCCACCCCTCCTCAGCAGCACTCGGTCTTGGGCAAAGTGTGCGTTCCCCTATCTGACAAACTACATTAAAAATTCTATCTTCACTAAGGCTTTTAGTGCTAATTTGGTGTGGACAGAAGTTTGTTCCAGGCAACTCAAGTCCTAAGTATTTCCAGACCTTCTTAAATCTTTAACTCACACAATAGCTTTTAGGAAAACATAAGCCTTATGTTATATCCATAGGCCTTGGATCTAGTAGAAAACTGGGCATTCCTGTTCCAAAAGCCACATGCTCATAAAAGTAATACACTGAGCATGTATCAGTGTATCCTAACTCAGTACCACTTACACCTTGGGCCCAAATCTGTCCCGTCACAGTCATGGGACTTTCAGCTCAGAGCATGAGCCAGGCAGATGCAAGTCTTCCCTTGGTCTGCATTGTAAAAATACCCCGAAAGAAACAACCAAAACCACAATAAAAAATAACTTTTGAGTTTGCATTCTCAAAGAAACTCTTTCCTATCAACTAATGGTCCAGAACTCAGCAAATCTAATGAACTGTGATATTGATATTAATGTTGTTATTCCTACATATTATATAGACACCTAATTAGGACTGCCTTCACAATATAGTAAAGACTAAAAATAAGAGAGGTACGTACCACTGGAGATCGGCTTACCCTGTCCTAAGGGAAACAAGTAATCATCCTCTGGAATAGCCTAGTATCTTGGCCTAATGCATTTTAGATGTCTGTTTTATTTTTTTGTGCTGACTGCGCTGTCCCCATAACAACTGCTCATCTGTCTAGGGTGGTTCAGGGACCCTTCCTGTACCAAAACCCACCCATTCCAAGGCTGGGGAGTCCAAAGTTAAGAAAACATAAACTGCTTCCTCACATCCTGGAAGCTAAGTGCAGTTTTGCTATAGCTACTTTACAGCTAGTAACTGAGCTATTGTGAGCATGATAGAAACTGACATATATACTTAGAGGATGGCAGAATATTTCTTAATGTAGAGTTTTTTATTATGCAAAATACTAAATCTATGAGAATATGAAGCTGCAATTTATTTATATCTTTAGTTTGTTTACAAAAAAATACTTTATGCATATACTTTACAGCAGTACCACTTTTAGTCCACACATATAAATTATCTACTAACTAGCATGCACCCACAAACTTGATGACATCCATGTTAATGTTAACAAATGTTACAAATTGCATCCTCTGAAGGTTTGGGCTCACAATAGGCTCAGTCCTGAGGTTTTTTCATGATGCTTCTAATACCATAAATATTCAGTAAAGAGGAATAAAAAGGGAAAAAAACTGTCAGTGTCTTGTGGGAGTCTCTCTTCAGTTCCTTGCCTGTAGTGCATTTTGCTTGAACACTGCTGTAGCAAGTTTTATCTACATGTTTATCTAGCTGCCTACACCAGAGGATATATTGACCAGGATAGTATTCCCTGCCTACATCTAGCTTTTTCCTGGTTCTTAAATCTTCATTGTTACCTAATCCCTTGATGAGCTCTACCGTGTTCAACTCCTAGGTGCCTTGGTACTACAGTACACAGATTTGCATACAGCTAAATCACCCCATGAAAAATTCCCTTGGTGCCCATTTCCTGCTTAAACTGGTGATTAAGTACCTCTATCTACTACAATTTGAAAAGCATCAGCATGTTCCTGGGTGTCTATTTCAGCTGGTTGAAAAAGTAATTTAGTTTTCATGGGAAACGTCAAAATTTTATTGGTTTTCCCCTCTGATGTTCCCCATGCTGTTTTGTGGTTGGTTTGTTTTTTTTTTTTTTGAATAAAAGACAGCAAAACCATTTATTTCAAATGACACTAACAAGAGTAATAAAAAAGGATGGGGGGGTGCCTCTTCTTTTGGGAAAAAAAGTTAAAATTACACACTACAATTAGCAAAAGAATGTGGGAGGGTTGTTTTATTTTTTTTTTCTTTTGTTGTTTTTTTGTTTGTGGTTTGTTTTTGGTTTTTGGGGGTGTTTGTTTTTTTGCATTTTTTGCGGTTCTTTTTTTTTTTTTAAATTTTTTGTTATCTGTTTCTGATTTTCCCATCAATACCTGGCACATTTGTAGGAAATCTGTATCTTGTTTGAATTATCTTCCAAGAAAAAAAGATTTTCAGAAGCCCAAGGGATGTACAGGTATATACAGAGACACAGTCTTAAAAATCCACATATACAAAATGTTAAGCTCATAGTTAAAAATGTTGAACCATCTGAATGCTAAAGCTAGGACTGCACATGCATCTTAATTTAATTCTTTTATGTATTTGCCTAGGAGGACAAACTTAAATTCATGCACACTTGCTGGAACAAAGCAGCAGTAACTGTGGTAGATCTGGGGAGATGAACATTTTCTTTGCCTTCAGGGAAATAGAGTCACTGTTCACAGCTGCTCCTACCTCACTTCCCTTTCTGGTTGACAGCACGGACAGTGTGGCTGCACAAATGGGCAGCGTCTGGGCTTTTCTTCAGCTGATAGCAGCGGGCAGGTCAACCAGTGTGAGAATGGCTGTCTTCTGAGATGGAGATGTACATACCTGACTCTGGACTGGAATATGTTGCCCAGGGAGGTTGTGAATGCTCCATCCCTGGCAGTGTTCAAGGCCAGGTTGGAAGAAGCCTTGGGTGAGATGGTTTAGTGTGAGGTGTCCCTGCCCATGGCAGGGGGGTTGGAACTAGATGATCTTGAGGTCCTTTCCAACCCTAACCATTCTATGATTCTATTTCCATCATATCTCCATGGCCCTACCTGTTTTTACGGATGGTACAAAATAAGACATCAATGTTTGTTTGTTTATTTGTTTGTTTGTTTTATTTTTCCTTTTTCTTTTTTGCTAGGTAGTGTCACCCCTCATATATGGGCTTTTCTGGAAACTCAGCTAACTGTCCCAAGTATAAGTGCTAATCCTAATGTCATTAGCATGCTTTTAGTACCTGAGCTAGCACCCAGCATGGCTCTAGCATCCAAGTCTATACTAATAAAATGAGAAGAGGCTGTTTTATGAGAGCAAGTAGGTAGCACCCTGTCCTGGGTTGAGCAGCAGCAGTCATTTTTCTCCTTCTTAGGAGCTAGTACAGTGCTGTGTTTTGATCTTTTGGCCTTGGAACAGTGGTGATAACACCGATGTTTTCAGTTGCTGCTCGAATGTTTGGTCTGGCCAAGGACTTTCTGAGCCTCATGCTCTGCCAGGGAGGAGGGGAGGTTGGGAGGAAGCAGAGACAGGACACCTGACCCAAACTGACCAAAGAGGTATTCCATACCACAGCACGTCATGCCCAGGATGTAACTTGGAGTAACCCGGAAGGGGAAGAGGGACTGCAGGGTTGGAGGAGGTATCGGTCGGTGCTGGGCTGGGGGGAGTGGGGCGAGTTACTGGTTGGCTGGTGTTGAGGCGTTGTATTCTTTCCTCTTGTTATTTCCTTTATCATTATTATTATTGGTGGTAGCAGCAGTGATTTGTGTTATACCTTAGTTACTAAACTGTTCTTATCTCAACCCGTGGGAGTTGCATTCTTTTCGATTCTCCTCTCCGTCCCTCCAGGAGCAGGGGGAGGGCAAGAAGGGGGGGGAGTGAATGGACGAGGTTTGTGGTTGGGTTTAAACCACGACACACCCAGAGACTGTCCATACTGCAATCTATTCCTTGAACAATACCTGGGAGACTACTAGCGGGCATGTACCCAAAATATGTCAAGGAGCACCATGGATGACTATAGGCCTGGTCCACCTGCTGATTAATTCACTAGCAGAGAGGTAGCTGTCATGAGCTGCACAGAGCGGCAGCCAGCTCACATGTGGCTTGTAGCTCTCTGACCTGTCTTCCATGCATTTTGCATATTTCCAGACCTCAGTAATAAAAAAAACCCCAGGATTATGACAGCAAATGAAAGCAAGGAATTAAAGCCATCTGCAATCTGATCCATAACCCTGGCTTCTGCCTCAGATTTTGAAAATAAATGTCTTTTGTCCCATGTGTTGGCCTTCTTTAGATATGGACCATTTCCAGTCAAAGAAAGTGGAACCAAAGAGACTGCCTCCACCTAAGAACTAGAGGACCCAATATATGGGCCTGATCAGCAGTGCCTGTTGCAGCGTCAAATACATACAGAAAAAGGTGGTGTCTTGGTTATTTGGATTTCAAAACAATTGCAGTTAGTTAAGCAATAACTCAGACTCCACTCAGGATGTGGCGAGCAGCCAGTTTGAGACATTGACTAGCTGGCACATTCTGAGCTGTTGATTTTTTTGTGAGTAGATATCCATAAAATATCTCCCATTTTCCCCCACGTTTTATGCAGCTGTACTGTCTCTTTTATCTGCTTACTACCCACTTCCTCCTAGTGATTTTTGAACCTGTTAAGTTCAACCAGGTTTTTGAATCAAACACATTTAAAAGATGAAGATGTCTCAAAGCCAGTGAAATACTTAACATTTTCATAAATGTTCGTAGCTGAGAAAAAGAGCCCCTATAACCTCCTGTAAGAGTAAGACAGGTAGAGTTCAGTTCACATATCCCATTCGGCAGCAGCTTGCAGCTGATCAGCAGTGATATATTGTCTAGCAGCTTTGCTGTGTCTTGTCTGGGATGGTGTTGTAGAGACTGTGAGAGAAAACTGGGTTATTCCAGGCAGAAGCTTAAAGAACCAAAAGACTCAAATCTATAGGAAAGCTCATTTCATTAGTCTGTCCTTGGACAGCATCTAGTCTAAACTGTAGAGATGCCTGTCAGTGGACAACCAGGCTATGCTGGGCATACAGGTTTCTGGTGCATTACTAAATTTCATAATGTCAATGCAGTGGCCTAAGTGGCTTCATCACAGAATATGTTTTTCAATAGTTTCTCAGGAAATACATATCTTTCTTCCACTAGCTTTGAAGAACTGCTTTGTGCACACTTGCTGGGCATGCCTCCAGTGCAAGTAAGTGTCATGTTAGCTTCAACTATGCTGAAAAGTCCAGTATACAATTGTAAAGTTAATTTTTAGACACAGACTGCAAATTTAAGCTATAGAAAGAAGTGTACTCTAAATGCAAATCTTTATTCAGTTTGTTTGGAGATTATATTAACAGAATATTCCTGGAACATCCAAAAGAGCAAACATTACACTTAAAGGATGCCATATTTGAGGATCTTTTTCATTTTACTCAAATCAGCTGTATACTTGCATGTTGTTTCACCACTGCAGGCACTGATGCAGTGGAAAAAAAAAATCTACTCTGTTCTCAGACTCCAACTTGCTCACACAAAAATCAGTTTACCCAGAATAAGATTGTGGCCTGCTTCTCCAAAAAGGCTATTTTCATGCTAAATTTGCTTGTTAAATCTGAAACATTTCAGATATAGGGCTATTTTGAAGACCAACATTTTTTTGTATATACAAGGGAAAACTGTATTTCCTTATGCTCAAAGATGGCACGAAACATGTATGCTAGAAGGATGCTTAAAACGCCAAACTCTGCCTACCTGACTCAATCAAACCTACGAAACAGAATGCTGTTTTCCTTTCTGTTTGAAATGGATTAATCTGAAATTCCTCAGTTCAACAGAAGTAGTAGAGGCTTACCGCAGTGGCTACAGACCCAGTCATTACCTCACATGTGCATTCACTGATGTCGGGAGAAGACAGGAAGGTGCTGGTTCTGATAGCTTTAAACCAGAGTTTCTCCTAGAGTAATTAGCTCATATGCTACTGTGAATTAAAGCCAACTCATTCAAACACTGAAGGATGTAGATGGGAAAATAGCATAAACCCAATTTTGACCTCAGCAATAGAAAATTTCAGCCCTCACGTAAGCATTTCAGCATACTCAAGTGAGGTCGGATAGAAAGCAACAATTCAGTCTAATGAAAAAATGCATGTCTGAATATTTAATTGACTTTTCGTTAGGATGAAGCTCATCTTGACAAGTCAGAGGACAGCAGCTACAGCTCGGAGCTTGGGAGGTTGCAGAGCAACAGGTCTGGACAGAAAGAACTTGCCTTCCTCTCTGCAGTCCTCCTAATGGCTACAGGGTGTTTGGCTGCTTCAGATCTGCTACCTGTGGGGATTGAACCAGTGCTGCACTCTGGATATGAGACTTTTTGCATGCCAGCTCTGCTTATGAAAATGAAAACTGGAATTAAAGTCATGTGGAGATCCCTGGGTGCCTCTTAATGTGACTAGTACAGGCCAGGATCCAAAACAGTCATGGAACCACAGGCACACAAGAGCAGACTTCCCAGTTAATGATGGGTTATATTTTGTTGAGTTTATATATGCCTCTACAATAGCTATATAAAGTACAAACTCTGAGCTTGTTTTTTAGAGGTGCAATAGGCCTATCACATGTAAATTCATAGCTTGGAGACATGCCTGTGATGCTTGTTCGTTATTGATATGAAATGCCCTGTTTGCCTGTGGTCAGAGAGAACACACGTTCAAATAGCTTTTTGTTTCTGCTAAAGCACTTCTTTAAATAATTTCTGTTTTAGCCTTCATTTTTATTTTTTATGTTCCAGCCTTCCAGGCAGGCTCTGGACTTAGATCACCTATGCACATCTTGAGAAATGGTGCCTCTGTCAGGGTATTTATAGTCCAGCTCTAAATGAACTATTTAAGGTTTTGTCGTGGCTCTACACTCTTCTTACTTATTTTACAACCTGTTGTGTCAGTTCCCACATCTACTGTGGCCAAAGAGTATCCTTCTGGTAATGTATTATTAACGGCTATGCACTAATAATAATAAGAAGAAGCAGAAATTATAGATTTTATCTTTAAATATTTGTGCACCAATGAGGTAGAGACTAATTTCAGAATTAATATGGGAATGTTTCAATCAAATGTAAATAATTATACAGGCACACAATATCAAAACATAAGTTCTTTTGGTACATGCAGAATTTAGTTACAACCTGTTTTATTCATCGCTTTAATTTTTTAAATACCAGAATTCTGAGTTTGTATGCCCACTCATTTTAACAAATAAGTTGCTGAAGATTACCTCATATACTCTATGCTGATTAGTATCCAGAAAAAAAATCAGGAACAACAGGTGCCAGTTTTGAATGTTAGTACTGCATGTCACACTGTGTTAAATGCAGAGGTTTCATACAAAGAAAATGAGGAAGAAGAATGCTTCTATAAAGATGAAAATGATCATATTTTGCTTTTTCAAATGAGAGGAAAGCAGGCCATAATGAAAAAAACTTCATATCACAGAATTACTTTTTATCAGCCAACCTAACCCACAGTTCATCATAAATTACAGCCCAGGTCATTGTTTCAGAAATAAAAGGAAATGTTTTTGGCGGTGGAATGAAGTATCCTGGCTTACCTTGGCACACTGCCTCTTGGGAGCAACTGTTTCAAGAAATTTGTGGGTCAGGTTGAACTGGCTTCCACATGGTTATGGTTTTACTATGCTTGTGGAAATTAGCCCTATTAGGTCAGGATCTTAACAGACATTTTTGGTCTACTTTTCAGGATGGAGGTCTGATTTTTATAATAAAATAATAATTTCCACCTTAACTACATTTGACAAATAAACATCTAAATGAGAACATAATAATTTGAAAATATGTCCTGTGTTACACCATTAAGAATTTTGACAAAGTAAGAGGTATTCTGCAGGGAGAGCATTACTATGCTGCTTTTTCAGAGTTCACATTAAAAAACAGAATTCTTGGCACTCTGAAGTAGGACATGAACCTGTATTTACCCCATCAATATGAATAAAAGGACATGAAACCCATGTCAGATGGGCTGATTAGAAAAGTTAAAAGTTACAGAAGAGCTAAAGTGCACATACGAAACAATTGTACCACTGCCTACTGGAAACTTGAAAAGAGTTATTACTGATGAACTGCACTGAGAAACTAGTTAATGAAATTATCATGCAGCTTTAGCTGTACTAAAGAGAAGACTAATTAAAGATTACTTGCTTATAATATATGAAGAGAAATACCATTGTATGTCACTGCAAATTGCATAACTGAGAAAATAAAGGGTTAAAAAGACCAAGCAGCTCCTTAGTTGAGGGAAAAAAAAGTAATAAAAGTCTTCATTTCTGTTATATCCAGAAGGGACATTTGTGTCTAGGATTGCATGAAATGAATATGCATAATATTTAGCTTTATTCTTGTCATTGTATACAGTGTATGCTGCCTCTGTATTGGCAAACCATATTTCCCACTTGGGATAAAGCACAATGGATATCACAGACAGAAGTGAGTCAGTCTGGGTTTACCATTACATTTAGATCAGGAAATCCCATGATCCAATGCTTTTTTTTGCAGCCTCTTTGTGTCTTCTACCAGGCAGCAAATTAAATTAAATTAAGCCAGGTAAAGAATTTGAAGGAAATCCTCTGTTCTTCTGGCACCAAGCTCAAGTTGCTGGCTGGGTCTAGAGAATGTTATGGGGATTGAAAGGGAACTTCCTTTGGAAGCTTTCCATCTACTTGTGTATCTGCATGTGTACAGATGGTGGGAACTCTGGAGATCTCCAAATATTCGCTGATTCTCACACTAAGGCAGCTCTGCAGTGACTTGACCCTCTTTAGGCTACTTCTGGAGAGGGCAAGATTTCTCTTGTACTGCCCTGAATGTCCATATTTCAGTAGGGTGCAAAATACATCCCTAGGTGAGCCCTGTGGTTCAGGTGGGGGAAGAAGCACTTTGCAGAGGGAAGTCTTCTAAGTAACCTTAGTTGGGGCATCCCATCACAGGAGCAATACCACGCTAATCCGGCCACTGTGCCACCTGCTTCAGAGCAAAGGGGATTTTATAAACCCATGGAGAGAGAATGAGCTTGTGCTCCAAAAAAACGCTACTAATCCAACCAAACAAAATCAACAGAGATTGCAGTGCTAACAGAATCAATTTTCTCTGGAGTTACACTGCTGGTCTACACAAAGGCTGAGAGACCTTAAAGAGTGGTTAAGACAATCCCACTTGCTTGAGCAAGCAAGAAGTGGCCACATTTACAACCCAGTCTATCAGAAGTATATTATTGCCCTTACACTATTTAAGTAATAATATTTTGCCTACCTTTTAAGAAGCTGAGGAATTTGCAGCCAGATATTTCTGATATGGATAGCTAAATAATCAGATTAAAATTCTAGATTTTTTTTTTATTTGAAAAATACATCTTTTCCAAAGTTTTCAGAAGAGATGGCATAGTCTGGCAATTATTGCTCAAGACATGTACTCTGAAGAAGCACGCCTTTCTTCTGATGGGATTATGCTATAAGGGACCAGTGTTCCTTGCAGCTCACCTATATGCTTACACCCTCACTGTTTCCACAGGTTGGATGTTTGCAACCAAAAGCAAATAATGAAGCGACAATTCCATTCTCATTAAACGATTATATGTTTCTAATAGGTAAAATTGGCTCATTAAGAGTCCTCCATATTCTCCACTGGAAAAGAAGATGACCTTGTGAAAGCACATAGATACATTATACAAAAGGGCTGAATTTGTCTCCTTTTTCCTCACATATTTCAGTGGAAAAATACAAACTGCTGTAATGAGGGTTATAAACTACCATTGCTCAAATCTGACTTTAAAATTTGGTTTATTTAGAACATAGAAATACACATGAAATTTAATCAGCATCTCAAGTCACATTATGTACTCTCTGTTCGACAGGAACCGAGCACATAAATTAGCTGAACTGGGAGCTAGTCCCAGATCCATCCCTACTTGGCTACGGCACCTTTTGCTAGGAACTTCCAGCAGGGGAAGCTCTTAGCACATCAGTATCTTCACACTTCTTTAGAAGAGAGCGAAGTTTAGTCAAGGGAGCAGGGGATGGAGTGTGGAGGGGGGCAAAGGAAGGGAACAAAAAATCCACACTGTCATAAATAGTCACATTAGAATATTAGAGAAAAAATATTATTCTGGACAGATGCCTTTTCTGCACCTTAGAAGTTTAAATCCCATATAGACATGTTATGTAAGAACAGGGAGACAGAGTATTTTTGTACGAAACTTTGTGGCTCACAATACTTCTTCTGTGAGGAAACCGCGTCCAGTTTGGGACTGACAGGCAGCCTACAAGCTTTGTGCTGGCACACTAATCCCTTGTCTGTGGGTTACTGAAAAACTACTTGCATTTTTGTTCCCAGTTCACCTTGGTGAAAAAAACCCAATTCCACATATGATAAATCCAGTGTCTGCAGAAAGGCAGTCACCTAATTGCACAGTGAAGCAGAAGAAAGCCTTGCAAATGGTATACAATTTTCAAAGTGTTCCAAGCCTTAGGCAAAAGCCTTTCAACTATGTCTAAAACTGAATGATAAAATATGTTGTACAAATTATCTGTGAACAGGAAACATGTGGTAGTGGCAGGGGACTGAAATGTAACACTTGTAAAGAAATGGGAACTGCCAGTCATTTATACCCTTTTACTTTTCTCTCAGTCACAAGTTCCATCATATTTTTTTTTCACCATCAGTTGATGTTCAAGTTTATAATAAGATATTTATCACTAGGCCGATTACAGCTTTGTAGCAAAAACAACAAAAATAATACCCCCATATGAAGCTAAAGGTTTAGTTTTGTCCCTTTCTTCATACTTTTATAGAGTTTCTGTTGTATTGTGAGGATGTGTGTGGATGGAATTTTGAAAGAGCTTCAGTACTGCAGAAATGCCTGGCATGCCAGTCATCTGCACTTTGACTAAAATAATCATAAGTTGACAAAACTTTCTCAAGCCCTGTCTATAAAACAGTATTAAAAATGAAATGAAGAGAACAAGAGGAAGAAAAGGGAAATGCATACAGTTACTGTTCAGCAGGAATTAGAGACAAAAAAAACCCAACACCAAAACAACTGCTATTCTGAAAGCTCATTTCTGCTCCCTTGCTCTTCTGTTCCTGCAGTAATGGTGTATCTTATATCTGCTGGTTTTTAAAGATGTAATCTTTATCACCAATACCAACCACTGTGCACTGTGGTCCTCATTGATGGAATTTTTTATAGTTTACCTCCAGAAGAACATTTCAGCGGTGCGGGGAAGACAAAAAAAAAAACCTTCCATGTTTTTTGCTTCACCTTTCACAACAAAAAGCGAGCAGTATTGCCAAGTCTCAAGAATCTGTTTGGCATTAGTGAAACATAAGATTTAAATGTACTGCTTAAAAATGCCACCTGTAAGCAGCAGGTAGAAAAATATAAAGCCACAAAACCTCCCAGGATTTTAACCATGGCGTTTTTTAGATAACTAGGTATATTTAGGTTTTAGTTCTTTGAGACATTAGAATATATAAATACATAGAATAGTGTGTGAAAGTCCATCGACAAAGTAAGGTTCTTTAGTGACACGCTGAATGACACCCTAACCCTCATTTAAGACTGTATTACTTGTCTGTGTACTGCTGTCCTAATTAGACCACATTAGGTGTCCTCGGTTTACTTTAGGGGTAGAACCATTCATGCCCATCGTGATAATATGGCTGGTGTAATTTGGTGAACTGGTGAACATGCAACATTAGTGTCTGTCAAATCAATTTCCTGCTGATATTTCCCGTTACGTATCCGACACATAAGCACTTGAGTAAATAATTGAAATTTCGATCGTATCTTAGATAAAAAGTCTTGCTTTCAAGTCCTGCTAAGAGAATCTTTCAGAAGGAAAAGAATTAAAGGTTGTGCAGCATTTTGAGAGACTAATGAAGAGGTTGTGTCATTTAAAGGTTAGCTCATTGGGTTGGGGCTCATTAACATAGCTAGGCAAACAATAAGGTGTTTTTTTTGATTCAGTGATCAAACCAAAGCATTGGGGAAAATCTCAAGCAGATCTTTAAAAACAGTTCTGTGGTTAAAACAAAATGAAAGCAAAATAAAAAATGTTGTGATTTACTTCAATCAGTCTTTTTTTCTTTTCCTTTCTCTTTTTCTTTTTCTTTTTCTTTTCCTTTCTCTTTCTCTTTTTCTTTTTCTTTTTCTTTTTCTTTTCCTTTTTCTTTCTCTTTTTCTTTTTCTTTTTTCTTTTCTTTTTTCTTTTTTCCTTTTTCTTTTTCTTTTTCTTTTTCTTTTTCTTTTTCTTTTTCTTTTTCTTTTTCTTTTTCTTTTTCTTTTTCTTTTTCTTTTTCTTTTTCTTTTTCTTTTTCTTTTTCTTTTTCTTTTTCTTTTTCTTTTCTTTTTCTTTTTTTTTCTTTATTTTTACTTTTTCTTTCTCTTTCTCTTTTGCTTTTTCTTTTTCCGTTCCTTTTCTTTTCCCTTTTCTTTTCACTTTTTTCAAATTTGGGTCATTTTTCTTGGAAGAATTGCAATAGAAAATAGTATTTAAAATTCAAAAGGCTAGAAATTTTATTCTGAACTATTTTAGCACTTTTTTGAAGGAAGAATTTTCTTAAAAAATGTCACAAGGAAATCTCTGCAAACAATTTTAATGCTTCCCTTCCCTTTCTATCTTCTGGTCAGAAAAATTTGCTGTTCAGAATTTGCAACTGGATTTGATCCCTATAGGTGCTCCTGTATTGCAAATCAGGAAAACCTCCTCAGCCTCAGCCTCCAGTAGTCCAGGCCTGGGATCTCCTAGAGAACCTAGTGGCTGCTTTCCATGTGGCCTGTCTGGATTTGCTTTGCATGAAAACCAGGAAAGCATGAAGCAGTGATGGTGTCTGACTTTTACACTGAAGTAGACCCAGACAGAGCTGGGAAGCATTCACGGCTTCCCCGGTATCAACATAAGCTTTGAAATAGTAGGATTTTTGTTTAGTGACTTATTACTCCTGAAAAAATCCACTTAATGGGTTCTGAAAAAATGTGCAGTTCTATTATTTGATACCTAGACAACTTCTGGTCAGTATCTTTATATTTATGGGCTTTATTTTGCCTATCTGCATCATGGGAATAATAATAGCTGCTCCCTTTGAACAGAGCTTTGAAATCTTTAGAAGAAAAATGCCATACAACTGTATTTGACTGTTCCAAATTATTTGTGCTTCTTCACTTTCTTCTGTTAATTCCCATTTAACCCCAGCATTTTTTAAAGAACAATAATAGCTTCTGAAAACTTTCAGTTTACCTGTTTTTCCATTGCCCTGGACCCAAGTTCCTAAAATTCTGGAAGAAGGATCCATTTATAACTAATAGACATAAAGTTATCATCTTTAGCTGAGCAAATGCTTGAACCAGAGTGCTGCAGTCTAGCAGAATATTTGGACTCCTGCTGTGATGCTGATCCTGTTCTGGCACTGTTCCTTCAGCATATGATGTTGTCTGCATCTTTTCTTTTTAAGGGTTGAGTAAGGGTTGCTTTGGTACATCAGAGGCTGGAAACATCATGTAAATGCCACCCCTTTCTATCCAAGGAAGCCCTTTCCTGTTAGTCCCAGAGGCAGCCACTTTGAGAAAGAAGCACTACTAGAAAATGTTGGGATTTGGCCTCATGTTGGTGGTTTTCTGGAGTGGTAGGCCTCTGAAAGCATTCTTGCTTCATGCATCCAGTTACCAATCTGTCAGTACGGTGGTATGCACTTCTGCTCTAGTTGCCCAAACTCACTGGCTTCCCCTGTGCAATTCCAAAACCGCTTGTTTGTCGTTCCTTGCAGGAGCTGCTGCACATTAGCCACAATGAACTGCATCTTTGTCTGCAATGAGCCCAGGGTCCTTCTTAAGCCCCTCATTAAAACCCTAGGGACTGAAATACGAATTTGTCCTACTTCTGGAAAAATACTGTCTACTCTGAAGACATGGTATTGAACTTGTTGGTTCTTGGCTCTGACTTATATGGATGTTTTTACACACCTTACATCAGGTTTCTAAGTCATTGGGGGATCCCCTGGGGAAGGGAGACAGAGAAAGCACTTGGTAGTTTTTATATCTAACTTTATCCTTCAGTGCACGTAAATATATGAAATAACAGGGACCGAAGTCATGTTCTTTCATTGCAGACAGTCTTCACTTGAAAACTATCATCTCCTAATGCTCCTAACTAATAATCTTAAAGTAATGACATCCTCAGTGCAAGACTGTCTTTTCTTTCTACAGAGAAATTTGACTGCTTTCAAGGGGAAAACCAACTTTGTGTCATACAAGGATAAGCAACAGAAAAACTGCATTCAGTGCAATTGCTAGTGAATGCTTGTTAGAGTCATTTTAGAGGACAAAAATGTCTTGTGTGGCTTCCAGTTGCCTCTACAGAAGAATGCAGTGGGCCTCTTTCTACCATATCTACCAACCCCATTAGGATGTTTCTAATATCCTGGTTATTGCTTTTTTATTCTTTGGTGTCTTCTGTTTTGGAATACAATAGTTTAATAGTGATTGTCTGTTTGTCTGGGTTTGCTGTTTTTTTGTTTTGTTTTGTTTTTAATCAGAACTGTCATACTGTGACACATGGACCAGTTGTGGTCTATGAATCACTTTTCAGTTATTATAATGGGCCACTGGGCTGTATGATGTTGTCTCTTCACCTTGTTCCAGATGGCAAATGCTGCTAAAAACCCTCTAAAAACTCTAAATACTTACCTAATATCGCAATTGCTGCAGTTGTTAGTGAGATGCTACGTGATCACAAATGGGAGAGAAACTGGTTCATGAGTCAAACTCTCTAATAAGATGTGTCATCACTATGATAAATCCCTGCATGGCGTGTCATGTGCCTGATGAAGTGAAAAATATTATGAATCTATTTTCTGAGGTCTGCAGGTGTGAGGAATTTCTGCCTACCTTGGTACCAGTGAAGATGGACTAATGTAAAGTTGCTGCAGAAAAATATGGTTGTCAAAAATAGCTACTTTGAGTGGGATTCTCTGACTGGACAGATAAAGTCTGTCTCATGCAGACTCTGCTGAAGAAAAACAGAGCAAAGTATGTGTGTCACTGGAAGGACATACCACTATAAACAAAGACACGGTCTTTTCATATGAGTGTGCTACTGCTTTACTTGCCTCCTTGTCAAAGTAAAAAGAAGAAGTCCCATAGACCCCTGTGGGATCTGCTGTAGGCAGTTGCTGTATGTTTCAGGCTATCCTAGTAATGAACAGCTTACACTGCCATTACGTACTCCATCAACACAAATTTCTCTTTTGCCAGGTGGCAAATTGTCACCTTCCTCATTCACTACATACACCTGAAGTTTTGACCCAAACTATCTTAGCCACCTGCAACGGTGTCGTTGTTGCTTTAAAAGTGAAAAAAAAAAAAATCACTTAACAGCTAAATTAACAGGCCAAAATGTTGCTAATTCACTGTCTCAGAGGGGAGCTAAATTCAGACACAGCAAGGCAGATGTCTCATGCTGTGGATACTATTTACTTTTCCTAGGTGGTTCTTTCAGTGCCTGGGATATCCTACACTAACTTTAAGCAGCTTCTGGTGGCTGGTTCACACATTATAACAGAAAAAAGGCCTTGCTTCAAGCTCAATAGGAGACTGAAGTATTACAGGACTTTGAGAAAGAAGGGAAACTACAAAATGGGAAAAAGAGTATTGCTGCATAACCAGGAACCCCCACATGAATAAGATTAACTAATGTTTTCCCCAGCTTCTACCAACTGGCTTTGATAAATGACTAAATACATAATGCCATTTGATTCAAGCTAAATTATGTGCTGTTTTCCAAATACCGGTTTGAAAGAATGCTGCTCCTGAGAATGCTGCATGATGCAGTGGGCCAACATGTATTCACAATAATAACAATTTCCGTTTTTATTAAGAATTTAATTTTGAAGTTTCCGAAAATGCTTCATAAAATCCATATATAAAGTATATGGCAGATTTGCTATCAATGGGAACAAGGCAGAGCAAGAATGGTGAACTTTAGTAACAGGCTTCAGCAATCCCTACTTTACAGAAAGTATGTGTGGTCTTTAATGTTTACATAGGCAAGATATAGCCTTAGTTCTTTAACGATCAAATAAAAAAAAAAGTCCAGTGGAAGAGATCAAATTAAACTAAATCTATCTATTAGGAATGGAGAATCTCCTTTAAAATTGTTGCTTTGAGATCAGGATCTTGTGGTCTTAAAGGAATATATATATTCAAGCTTGAACCAGAAGGTTATGAGCTAATTTTTACACAAATTTTCCTGATAGGAGCAGACGAATTCTCAGTCCTTCTGTTCTGCAATGCTATACTGAAGGAAGAATGAAACAGGTGTAAGTGGATGGGTTTAGTCTTAGATAAAACTAGAGAGAATAGACACATGTTTAGCTGCTGCTGTTTCAAGGCTCAGCCTCCAGCTTCTTGCTGAACCCATAAAGGGTGCAGTAAGTGGATATAAAAAATAGATAGTCTTACCACTTTGGAACTTTGGGTGCAAAAATACCCTATTTCTGTACCTTTCACTTAATTTCTCCAATTTCCCCCAAGCACCCAGAATATCTCCATGCTGTTCTGTTTTTCATCTGCCATGTGAGTGACCCAGGATGCCTGTCGCATTCTCCCTGCCCATACAAACGACCTGGGATCCCCCCTCTCCTGCACACGCAGAGAACCCTCCTTTCAGATAATTTTGCCATTGGGATTTCCTGTTTATTCAGACAAAATCTCACTGAAGTCAGAACTTCCATAAGAACCAAATACAAACAGGTAGCAAGATAATATCTTCCTAAGAAACAAAGTCTTCAGAGTGCTGAAGGGAATGATCAGTACAGCTCTTTATGGTTTCCTTCAGCCAGCTGTACACCAGAAAAAGAGAAGAGATTGCTGGGCTATAGGTATCCATCTAGCTGGACACAGACCTTCTCCAGCTGCTTGGCCCCAGAGCTTTACCACTCCAACAGCAAAGTTGTCCTGCCAGGGATTTCCAAGGGAAGAAATGCAAAAAGTAAGAGACCTAAGCCTTGTCCTGCCAATGCTGTGTTGAAATCCAAGCTGCAAGTTTATATTGCACCTACTGATGGCACGATGCTCTCACACTTCCAATCAAACCCACTATTTCCCACTTGCATATGTTTTTAAATACAGGTTGTGCAATGCAGTGGATGGCAGCAAGCCTGCTGTGCTCTTCCACAGCAGTCCCCTCTGTGCTCTGCTGCATGCCAGTCCCCTCTGAGCAATCCTCCTATTTGCATCATCGTTATAACTGGTGTTATTTCCATTACGATATTTTCCCTCTTTTCTACTGAGAGGGTTTATCAGAGCTCCCTTCAGAGTAAATCACTCCCCTGTAACTTCGTGAGGTTTTAAAAACATAATTTGAAGCTAAAGTCTAGAATCAAATTGCTGTCTCAATCTTCTGCAAAGAAGCTGTCAATTAGAGACACCAGGTGGGAGCAAAGATCACTGAAACCAAAACTGAATCAAAACATGGATTTTTCTGCCTGCTGAGGAGCTGGCAAGCATGTTTGCTGTTCTTCAGTTGGCATGACTGATTTACTGTGAGGGAGAAACTATTGCACTCTTAGAAGGTGAGAAAGTTTATACATTATATTGCCATACAGTGTTATCTCAGAGAACCGAAGTGAAGGTCTGAGGGAAACAGGGAGTACCAACAGTTCTCCAGTTTGCTGAACATAATGGTTTAATGCAAGACAGCTAGCAGACAGCTCTGGTTCTATCCCAAAAAATATGCAATTTATACTGTAACCTGGCAAAACCAGATCTCCTCTTAGGGTCTCTATTTTCCTTTCCAGAGCATTAGTTACACCAAGACACCTCCAAGTCTGGTGCCTGTCACAGCTTCCTCTGGGACAATCCAGTTTTGCAACAGTGCTGAAATAGTGTCATAAAAACACACTCATGCAAAACCCAGCACAATGCATTTGTTTCAGGTTTCCAAGCTGATAAAGATAAAATTGCAAATGATCCAGAGCTATCGGCCTTAGTAATACCTTTGTAAAGGTTTTCAGACTCCCTTCCCAGCTCCTCTCTCGTGACAGTGAGAAAAAATGTGCTCTGATCACATCTATCTTCTCTGTATCTACTCCCTGTTTCTCATGTGTGTTGACTAAGACTAGCTAAGAATCCAGTGTGCTCAAGTCTAATTCACCTAAATTAGTTCTCTAGAAATCCTAATCCCCTTTCTTTTGGGCTATAGCTTTTAGAAAACTCTATAAACTATTTGAGTCTAGATAGATCCTCTTTCATTGCCCAGCCATTATTATCTTAACTCCTTTGTTACTTGTCATTTTCTATTTTACTGATTCCTTTGAATATTACTGCAAATGTAAGAAGACTGTTGTAATTTACATAAAGTGAAGTAAATCTATATTATTCTGATGCATGCAAGATATATGTAACATTTATATAAAAATAATGCAAATGTTTCCTAGATGTTGCCAACATGCTTATTACAATGTTAAAATTTCTTTTTCTGGGAAGTGTACTGATAGAGCTGTGCTAGGGCTTAAAAGCTAGGAACAAAGCTTTGTCTGTAGAAAATAATAGAATAGGATAGGTAGACAACCAGATAGGCAGACAGACTGACTAAACTCAGCTATCAATAGGGTATGCATAAACCAACAGCATAAATCAAGCAGCAAAAGCAAGGGTCTAAATTTTTAGGCTCTGAATTATTAGACTTGCATTGGAGCTCCTGAAGAGGAAAAAGAAGCCATCAGGTTACAAAGTCCTGAATCAAGCAATAACTCCACAGGACCAACAGCTATCAGTTACAGACAAATCATGGAAATGACGGCTCATATAAACCCTGAAGGAGAGAGCTGTCACAGTACCTTTTGTGGAATGTGTTCATTCTCGAGGAAGAATAAAACTTTGGAGTCCTTTCTTATCCTGAGAGAGGAGAAGAATAACTACCTAATGCTGCTAATGACGCACTGTTTTGAGACCCCTAAATGTAATGTGTGTGGTGGGCTCCCGCAGCAAAATGGATATTTCACTTTCATATGAACAGTAAAAAGTCTGTTAAGCAGTTGCACCTGTGGATAACTTCAAGTATTTTAATAGTTCCACTTGCTATATTGGGATGAATCATGTGAGTGATGTTACCCACAGGCACATTTAAAAGTATTGATCCTAAGGTCATGCCATGAATTATTCCACTAATTCATAAACTTGATCTTTAGGAAGTAAGCTTCTTCAAAGATTCAAGCATAAGGGTTTTAAAACACAGCTAATGAGTGAACCTTAAAGCAAACCATTCTTGAAGTTTAAATACATATACTTCCCTTGAGGAAAAAGAAAACAAAAACCATCACCAACAAAAAAAATTGATTATCTATTGATCATCCTCTTACCTTCTTTACTGATAAAAGCTTGCAAGTTCTTTGGAGCACCTGAAGATTGATGATATAACCCCAGAAAAGCTATGACTATACTTGCAGTACTTTCCTAAGCAAAATAGAGAGGCCTGCCCTGACATACATTATTTAGTATGGATGAAATGAGCTGGACATTACTTAGACTGATCTAGCGTTCATCCAGAGTCACAACATTGGAGAAGTAGTAATCATGAGCATTGGTGCATGGAAAACTCGTTTATCACTACAGAACCACAAAAGAAAGAGCCCATTTGAATCTTATTTTCAAGTGTGCTTTGAAGCACTAAGGTTAACAAATCCTTTAGTCACATACTGTACAGCCCTAATCGAAGCTTTTTCTACTTGGTCCTGCAGAGTGTGTCTTTTTGAATGAACCCCCTACAGAAATAAAAGGGACAGTGTAACTCTGAAACTGAACTTCTGTTTGAAACTGCTCTACCTGCTTCTGCGACAAGTAGTTCTACAATGACCGCAAATGACACAGATAATTTTCCTGTTTGTTCAGCATGTTTGATAGCTCTTTCTACGTAGATGATGACACCAGCTCCTTGTTAGTATATGTCTTTTGCTCAGCAACCACCAAGAGCAAACTTTAAAAAATTCATCAGTTCAGAAGCACATTGACAGAAAGACAGCAGGGAATGCACAGACATCCCTGAAATGATTTTCTCTTATTAATTGCACTAAGTTTTACTTAGAAACAAATCCAAACCTCAAAAAGATTTGTCAGGTTAAATTTTTAAAACAGTGTTCAATTGAATGTGTTTTATAAGCTTTGTCTTAGCCAAGACAGAGATAGTATTGCAAGAACTCTGTAGTAAAAATTTCATATTTAAATTTCCTCTACAGTTCATTGAGATCAAGAGGCTTGACTAGCATCTGAATGGGTGGGATTGAAGTCGCAGAAAAACTCTCACTCGTCCCCTAGACTTCATTTCACTTTTAGTACTATAAAGTCATTTGACCTCAATGATTTATTTTCTTCCCCTCTTCTTCTGTAACTAAGTATATTTAGCAAAGAAAATATCTTTAGGGAAAAAAAAACCCACAACAAAACCACCATCACCACCATCACCAACTTCCCTTCCTTTCCCTCCCTTTCCTTTCCTTTTTCCTTTTCTTTTCCCTTTCCTTTCCCTTCTTTTTCTCTGATGAAATAGGGATCTTTCTTTGAATTATTTATATACCTATTTGGCAGGTAGGTCAGGTGAAAAGAGCTCAGTATTTAGTGGGGAACTCTCAAGTCTCCATCTGTAATTCTGGCAAGATCAGTGCACATGTGTGTGTTAAGAAGCTTTTGGTCAGACTTTCTATGTGTGTGAGACAATATGATGTCAACCAATCTGACAGCCTCTAGAGAGACACTTCGCTGGGGACTGACTCATGGACTGATTTTGAGATCATGTGTGTGTTATCTGGGGAATCAAAAAACTCACTTCCATTACAGCTTTGCAAATTCCATGCTTCAGCATTTCAGGAAAAATAGGATGTCTGAGCTTTTGCACCCTGAAATGGTGCCACTTCACATGTGGTAATGTAATTAATGTTAACTGTGAGTGTTTAGACTGTGCTCTGAAAACATGAAAATCTATATAGATGGTAAGTATCATTAAGTACTTTTAGAAGCATTTGTTTTCCCTGGGGTAGTCTTTGAAAATTAATTTCTTGGGGCATGTTTTCAACAAACAACTTTTAGGACAGCTTGTTCAAAGAATAAACTGGCCTAATCTTCAGAACTTATGAGTCCTGTAGATAAACTTGTACTGAAGAGGAGCTTCTTGTTTCTAGAAGAGCAAAACCATAGGAATACCCGTGTTCTGGGAAGGACCATAATGCTAGCATCTAAATAAACAAATGTGAAAAGAAATACTTTGTGAATTTTCACTCTACTTTCTTTTCAAGGCAGCAATATCCTCTGACAAAAAGACTGTCACCAACCTGTGTTTCAGGGTTGAACAGCCATGATAACATTTAAAGCCAAAAGAGGCCTTTTAGTCTTATCTCTTATGTATTATCCACCGTTAAATTTCCCAGAGTTGTAGCTGTCCATTTACTGAGTCCAACAGATTTGGTTTCAATGAAATTGTGTCTCTCAAAGAGAACAAGTGATACCAGGGTGCTACCGATGCTTAGAGCCCTCCAGTGTCAGATGATTAAACGTGTTATGATCATGCATTCCTAGAAAAGGTGGGGGTAAACTCTACATCCTGGCCTTCCTGAACTGTCTTGGTTGGTTCTTTGTTAAGTATATGGAAACTACTACTTTACATATAGACACGTATATTTAAAATCCTAAGCCCCATAACAATTTGAAGACAGTTCCCTGGGAATTCTATCTCTCATGCTGCAGAGACTAAAAAAAAACCACTCTAAAACCCCAGCTAATACACATTGGTAGAAAAATTCTTTCCTTGCACCAAGTCTAACAATCCTAGCAAACCTAAGCATGGGAATATAATTGGTCAATTGCTTAGTCCTTCCAGGCTTTTGGAGATGACTCTGCTTGCCAGCATGAGATTTCATTGTATTTTATGTACTAATGTAAAGTTGAAAATGTCATGATGGCAGTGCAAAACTTCTTGATCTTCTGTAAAGGAAGGAAATGATGAAAGAGTTTAACAGCTATCAGTTGACTAGCACCAAATATGAGAGGGTAAAAACATAGCCATCTAACCAGAAAATACAGACAGCTTTTCTTGTGGAAAATGGCATTTTGAAGGCTCTAATATGAAAGATTCCAGTCAATGGTGGCTGTATTTACACCTAGTAAGCTATTCCAATGTTTAATTACCTTCTCCACTAGGACACTGAGTTTTATTTCAAGGCTGAAGCTAATATCATTTTCCTGCTAATATATCTTTTAATATCTCTATTAGATTGAAAAGCCCCTCACCTGCTCCAGTATTGTTTCTGCCTTTATAAACACAGTGTTCAAATTCTTTCTTATCTGCCTTTTTGATAAATTGAGTAGGTTGAGCTGCTTGACTTCTTATTGTAAGAGCTGTTTTTCAGCTCCTATCTATGTAAAGGAATCAGCTTTTCCTTTTTTTTTCTTTCCTTTTACTTCATTTTGCCTATTTCATATAATCAGATGTTTATTTAACAATTTTTACAAAGAATTGCAATAAGTGTGTTACTGGCATTTTCAAGATCGATGTATTGGCAGCTGATTCTGACAGAATTTGTGTTTTTATATGCCTGTGATATTTATTATATTTACTTTTACATATGGTAATGCATACTATGAAATAATACATGACAAATTGCTGCTCTTGCTTTCACATATACATTTTTGCTGTGTAATAAAGCACAAGTACCATGTGTGCAAGAGTCTGGTGAGCTCATTGTATAACTGCACTGCTGCAGTCTCTTTATGGAGTATCTAGTAGTTCTGTGTGAGATACAAAATACTTAGTCATTGCTTTCTACTAAAGAATAGTTCCCATGTTTATTTTAAAGGACTTGAAATCACAAATAAAAATCAGTAAGTAGACCACATTGTATATTTAAAAACCTACTATGTTTGTATTTTCAGCAATCGCAGCCAAGATCCTGGAGATGTTTTGCATGATTCAGGTGAGTAGGAAAGTAATTCAAGATGTGATTATTTTTGTAAACATTTGTAAACATTTATTTCCTGTTATAGAAGTCTCATGATATCTCCCCAAATAAAATATCCATTAGTTCCCACTTTTGTTATTTTTTTGTCATTGTTTCTCAGCTATACAAATGATTACTTGAGACATTTAGAAAGCTTTAGAGATGTGTCACTCTTAAAATTTATATATTAATTTGGTAATTATATAAAGTTATTTGCCTGGCTCTGGCTATTCTGTAGTATAAATAGATATTTCCTTGTAATTTTGTATCTAGGTAGAAAGAATGTAAGGGGTAGTCAAATCAAAATTAAAGAAAAGCAGAATTGAGAGCAATTCAGCTATGAAGTTTTTATCTATCTGACTACATGATATAAGCATTTATTAAAGCAGAGAGCAAATTACAGTCAGATTCTCTTTCGCATTTAAAACAACTAAAAGCTTTTTCGTATAGAGAACTCAGGGCTGGCTTGGGGCTGGAACACAGGAAGAACTTTACTTCGCCCATCATTTTTCCTCATAGTGAAGAAATTATGAAAACTACATTCTCAACTAGGTTACAAATCAGTGTGGATTTTTTAACATTAGAAGGAATCACAGAATGACCGAACAGTTTGGGTTGGAAAGGACTTTAAGATCATCTAGTTCCATCCCCCCTCCTATGGGCAGGGACACCTACCACTAGATCAGGTTGCCCAAGGCCTGAATCATCTGTAATATATATGAAAAAAACCCTAACAGACCAATATTAATCTCAAGCACTATAGTCATGATGCCAGAAACTCCCATCTGGTTGTTACTTGCTTTTGCCAAAAGATCTGAGGCTGACATGGACAAGGGCAAGGTAGCTCACTCTAACTCCTCTATAGAACTTCTTGGATTTAGACTTTTTTCAAATTTTCATTACAATAAACTGGCTACTTGTTAATATAGTGCAGACAATGTGCTTGCGAATGATAACTCCAAAACAAGTCTAACAGTTGTCAGGATATATATCCTGTGTTCTAGGATAGCAACAAAACCACTATCACAATTACTAATAAAAAGCACTTTAGATTAAACCTCATTTACCAGGTTTGGTTTACAATTGTTGTTTCCGGTGATGAATTTTAAAGCTAATGTTGATTCAAATGTGAGTTTTGGGTTTTTTTTATTATTTTTATCTTACTTATAAAGACAGGAGTTTGCTCATTAGAACAATATGGAAAAAGAAAATAACTTGACAAAATGCCCAGGGACACAGAGAAATACACAATATGAAATCCCTCACCTGAAGAGGTTATTTTACTATTGCCATTTTCAGAAGGAAAAGGAAAAACACTTAAAAATACATATATAAGATTAGAATTACACATGAAATTTACAGAGAGAGTAGGGTAAATTGCTTTGTTGTGCCGTAGAATTTCAACTCTTCTTCACAGACGGCATGCCTTGGGATAAGTTAAACTCAGAGCTCTGGCTAGTATAAATGACACCATTGCGGGATTATCAGCCTTCATGTCCCTTCATAGAGGACATCACTGAGTACAGCATTATATTGTGTGGTCAGAAAAACACAGTCTTGCTGAGTCCATGCAAATAAAAGCAAGACTAGATTCAGCTTCATCGTACGAAATAATCACAAGGGATGGATAAAGAAAATAAATTCTGGCCTCAGCTCAACAGAAGTTGTATTCAAAAACCTGTCTCAGTGCAATAAACATACATAAGCCTTGTTTCCAGCTTCTCAGCAATTAACTAGTCAAAAGTAAACCAATCTTTTAAGGCATAAATTTTTGGAGGTTTAAAAAAAACTCACAAAAAAGTATTCCAGGTTTCTGAAGTTACTGGCATAATGTGCCATCTGAGGTCGAACATTGATAGGACCTGGTGTGATCAAAGAACTGAAAAGAAAAAAACTATGTTAAATACATAGGAATGAGCTCCAATTACAAGCTGGAAATCCTTAAGCTTCACACAGCTTAAGCACAGCTGGAGACAGCATTGCTGATCCTTACTTTAGGTGAAACACCACCAAGGTGGCTCGAACCAGAGACACAGGCTCTTGAGGTTCAGTTCTATAGGCAACATGCAGTGTGTCAGGATGAAGCTTATGGAAGTGCCACAGAGAACTTAATTATCCAATGTCATGCCGCTGGTGTGAGATTCTGGTCTAAACCTGCTTCTACCAACTCTTGTCTGAAGGCTTCAACAGTCCTGCAGTTGCCTACATCTGGTTTCTTAATTTCTGTGCAAAACACAGTCATGCTATGCACAATTATGTCCATACCATTAAGAGGGGGCTGGAAGTTACAAAATTCACACCCTTGGAAATGAGTTTCTGGAGTGAATAAAGGTATTTCTCTTGAGATGTCTTGCAGCGTATTCCAACATCACTAAGCACCCAAAACCAGAAGGTGCAGTTTCACATTCCTTCTTAGCTTCAGATGCTGCTGAAAACTGCAGTTCTGATCTCCACAGCCTCCCTTGTTTTAGATTCTTATTCCCCGAATCTGTAGAAAACTAACTCCAAAATAAGACTGGCCGATCCAACCTATTTTTCATTATCACCTTATGGAAAATAGGAAAACACCTGGTCTGACAAGAAGATACTTAGAGGAGCAGGACAGACCATTCTGGCAAGAACCAGTTAGATCAAACTAAATACACAGCAATACTGCAGCCTTGCTATTCACATCCTTCCTTTAAAAGTGAGCAATAATACAAGCTCATTTGTACATGCATCATAAAAAGACATTTTCAGCACAATAGCAAGTAACTAGTAGCGTAAGTGTCAGTGAAGGATTTGTACTATCCAATACAAATAAGTGGCCACAAGCAAATGCTGGATTTGAATAAATAGTCTCATTGTATTGTATTGTATTGTATTGCATTGTATTTTATTTTATTTTATTTATTTTTTTATTTTATTTCATTTTATATTAATTTAATTTAATTTTATTTTATTTTTTTATTGTTTTCTTTTTTTCCCCTCTGTGTAATAAGGGAAGCTTCCTTTCTCATCTAAAGGAGTCTCGCAGGGAGAACTTTCAAGTGCTGTCTTACTAGTTGCATTCTCTCTAGTATCCTAGTCAGTGAAATTACCTGATCATCAGGTCTTGTCATGTTGAACTGGCTTTGTCATGAAGCAATTGGCTGAAGTGTTTCATGTTCAGACACTTTTGTTTATTTGAATACATTAAGTCACCTATGGGGATTTTTGTATCAATATCTGTTGAGCTGGATAGAGATGTGAGGCTAATTCCATGTTTGTGTTTCAGGGCAATAACATATATTAATACAGTAAATGATAATATCTGTGGGCTCAAGGGTTCTGCGATGTTTCTGTTGCCCTATTGCTCTTCATCAGCAGAAAGACCAAAGCCCTCACTAAAAGTTAAGGTGACTTTAAAGAAAAAAATAATTTAGCAGTGTTTCTAAGACAGATTAAAATACAGAGGGCCTCCAAATAAAACTGGTCTAGCTGAAAATTATGAAGAATGTTGTGCTGAATATTGCAAAATCTTTCTTTTTCTTCCAAAAAAAGCAATTACATTTGGATGCTGACATTCGACCACCTGATTATATTCCATTTTGTAAAATGCAAGGAATTTACATAGTTGGAAGGTTGTGCATAGAACTCAATATTGTGTAATCTTGAAATGTTAACTTTTTCAAGCCATGTAGTCACTCTGTATGGAAAGGTAGGTGATATTTCTGCTCCAGTAACCTTCTCAAGACTCAGCAAATAGACTCTGCAGGGGTTAACCTGCAGGATGTCCATAACTGAACAGAATTTCTCCTCATCCGTAGTGATAAAAAATCAGCAGAATTTTCCTCTTTTCATATGTAAGGGAGAGTGAGAAGCCTTTAAAAAAATGCATAAGGACAGAAGAAGCTGGAATGCAATAGACTTCGTTATAATTTGTCCTCCTGTGCTGGATGAATATAGTGCTGAGTGACTGACAGATATTTTAAGATCTACTTCTTCCTTTTTTTTTTTTTTTTTTTGATTAGAAGAAATTGTTCATAGCTTTCTTGGTGTACAGCCCTTGATTTCTCTCTACTTAGAAACTCTGTATTAGAAAGCAACTTCTTTTTAATAAAGACTTTAGGGATAACTCACTTGTGAACAAGCTAACAATAACCTCTAAAGTTGTCTTACAAGCACATTTTAGTTTCTTTTATTTCACCAAAGTTTCTCTCAGATTAAATTCTCTGAGATTTCTGCCTATCTTAAAATGATAGGTGACATGTATATCTGTGTATGCATGTACTGGCGCAAAACTTATACTCCTTATGAAGAAACTTCATTCTCAACTTTGAAGCTGGATAGGAAACTCTAATTCAGAATGCTGGAGAGAACTTGCATTTGTAAGTAGCCATCCTTATTCCAGTTAACTGTAATCAAGTTTATTATGAAGCTTTGCCTATGCTATTATATTAGATTGTCATTATATTTACTGCTTCTTGTACAGCTTCATTCCAGACTGGGACTCAGCTACTACAGAGACAGTCACACAGTAATTACTATTATCCAAATATGCTTGGTTAGACTTAAACTATTGCACAGTGGCAGTGCAAAATGAAGAATAGATTCACTATCATATTCACAAATGTCTTGCCTCTCTGTAATTTCTATTTGCTAATCTCAAAAGTCTCATAAATGGTTATGAGCCAGAAAACTTATTCCAGGTGTGGATTATTTGCTAGTTAACACTTTCCACTTGCTTCTTTTAAAAAAAAAAAGTCTACCAACAAGAACAGAGAAACAAAAGCACCTGCTTTTGATGGCCAGTTATGTATTATAATTGTCTGAAGAAATTGATATATGAACCAGTGTTTTTCTAGGTCAAAAGAGCTTTGTCCAAGTATTTGTTAAATACTTATGAGTAACGAATATATTTGCAGAATTTAGAATTGCCTCTTGAATGATTGGTAAGCAAAACAAAAAGAAAAAAAAAAAAAAGAGGCTAAATTCACAATGAATATTATTTGCAATGAATAATTCAACCAGTACTAATTATTTAACACCTGTAGAGGAAAGAGAAGGAAATAGATATGCTAATATGATGTTGCCTCTTTTCTGCCTAACTATCAGGTATTGATGTAAAGAAGGGCAAATGTCTGTCACAGAGCACACTTACTGGCAGATGTGTTATCATCAAGAGAAGGGGGTTTAATTTTCCAAAATTATTCATCTATCTGTCTATCTAAGCATTTGCACAGAAAGAATATCATAGGGTTAGCTATTATCTCTATATGTTTAAGAAATCTGTTGTACATGAACTTTTTAGCATTGCTTGACAACTCCAAAATACATGTGTTGACTGTGATGTGCAGGACATAAGTATATAAAAATAATGTGCAGACATATTTTGTGTACATGCTAGTACAAGAGACTAAGGGCCACATTTCTTCTGAAGTGGTGAAACCAGCAGTTTTTATGCACGTAAGTCAGGTTGATGCAGAAGATGAATCTTTATTTTTTTTGAGTCATCATATTGTAGGTATTCAATATGTTTTAACAGGTAAAACTATTATGCTTGCCTTATTTTAAATGTTGGGCTTAATAGTACAATAAGAAGAAGAATATGAAATACAAAGATGCCAATGAACTTAGGAAGTAATAAGCAATATTTAAAACATTTCTGGTCTTTTCCAGTGCCTTTATATAGTACGTGTGTGTTGTGTAATTATCTGACAGCACATATATATATTCTACTTTATAGACCTTAGTCTCTTCTGTGGTATAACACTGTATTCTGTAGAATGAGATAAAGTGTCAATGGTTTATTTGGAAACTGCTGTGTTCTTATAGACAATCAGTGGACCACACATGTCAGTGTATAGTCATTCAGTGGGCCACTTATAATGGTTGGCATAGGTACGGGTTGTTCCCTGATGTTTCTCAACATTTTGTACTCACACAGACCTGTGGCACACACTGCCACCAAAGTGGCATCAGAAAAGTAGTATGGTTTTATTCTCTTTTATTAATAAAAGAATTGTTATTTAATCATTTTGCTCAAAATTTAGATTTATGCCATTGGCACCTAGAAGTTCCATGTACAGACAGATTTAGGCTATAGAGAAAAAGATACTTGACTATTTATGTTTTAATAAAAATATAGTTTAAATAATGAGAAGCACAGAGATTTGCTTGCTCTGAGTATCCCAGGAATTAATGTGCTGTGAATCCTGCAGTTAGACTAACACACCGGGCTTTTGCCACTTTTCTTTTAAGCAGTTGAGAGCTATAGCGCAGTATTAAGATGCAGCCAGTAGGACAGTATATTCTAAACAAGAAGATTTTAATAGCAACATGTAGCTAAATAACCTAGCCAGATTTAGAAGATCTCTTTTTTTCTAACTGGAACATGAGATTTTGAAAACAGATGTGTGGAACTGAGAAAATTATTATAAATGCATGGGGGGTGGTGGTGGGGTGTTGAATTTGGATGTTATTAGGAATTATCTGAAAAATATAGAAATGGGCTGTCAGGTTCCAGGTAGGTCTACAAGGCTCTATAGTCCTGTAGGTCTACAGTTACAATACCAGCAAGTTAGGTGTAAAGTTCAGCTGAGGAAATTCCAACTCTTCTAACATAATTTTCAATGTTTATCTTTTTCCTCTCTAAGATTTGAATCATTGAGAATAAAAATTGGCCCAGGTTCCTAGTTTTTTCCAACACAGGTTGAGTAATAGATAGCAAGCTATAAAAGCACCAGATGTAATTCAGTGATCCTGTGCTGGTTTTTGCCAGTCCTTAGCAAATTCTGAGCTTCTCTAAATTAAACTGGATGGTTACAATTCCAAAGGGAAGACATAATGCTTGATGATTGCTGAAAAGCAGAGCATGACAGTTGTGCACCCACTATGTTTTGTGTTTTGAATTGTGGGGTTTTTTTGTGTGTGTTTTTGGTTGGTTGGTTGGTTTGGGGTTCTTTTTGTTGTTTTGTGGGTTTTTTTCATGGACCTCTCAATTTTCTGTTTTTACTTTTCTCTGGCATATCTTAACTGTGGACCATAAGGGAAGCTTTCCCATGATTTCAGATTTCAAAGCTACAGGTGGTCCGCAAGCATGGCACTTCAAAGAGTGTTTTGATTAAATGAAACAGTGTTTATGCAATATGGATCCTAGATCTTTGAACTTTTTTCAGATCAATTCAGCCAACAAAGATTCAATTAGGTGAGATCAGAAGACCTGCTTCCATCCTTTGTTTTCTTCTGTCATTCAGCTTTGTCTTTTCAAATAGCTTTAATACAAAACTGGGGCCAATCATTTATTTTAATGAGGACCACAGTCATAATGATGGTGGTGGTGACGATGGTCCTTGTACTAACAGTAATAAAACACATTTGCAGCTGGCAATAATGTTTGCTTAAAAAAAAAAAGGCAAAAAAGCCCAAAACCAACTAGTATAGCCCAAGTAGTATTTTGAGTGAATTAGCACATGTTAGCACAAGCTGGGTCTGTATCCGCTACTGAAGCTTATTTAACCGTATGTATCTTGTGGGTTTTAGTTTTTTCTTTTTTCTTTTTTTTTTTTTTTTGCCTTCAGTGAAAGAAAAACTGATCCTAACAGTTTTAAACTTGTTAATTCAAACCATATGTCATAAAGCCAGTCTCCATATGGTGCAACACCACCTTATATTTACAGGGTGCTGCTTTTCCAAACATTATTCTAAAAGCTTTATTTGCCCCAAATGTAATAGGAGGGACTGAGCTCCTGAATACAGCTTTTAAAATACCTCAAGTGTCTAAATCACATGCTGATACAGCAAAACCACACCGATTATTAAAAGCTAATTACAGCCCATTTTATTGGCAAAAATGTGCTAATCAAGTCCTTGACTGAGAGTGTATTCTTAAGAGAAAGAAAAGCATGCTGTCAATCCTCCATTTCCACACATGGCAGTGAAAGGCAGGTGTAGAAAAAATATCCATCGCCTAGTGGAAAGATTTTTACTATTTGATCTTCCATAGTTGGCTGTTCAAAGCCATGCTAGAATTAAGAGAGAAGTAGTCTCAGCCCTTTCTGTCTTTAGGCAGGGGGAGGAGGGTGGGGAAAGGGGAAGACGCTCTGGATTTCTGAAGCAAAACTGTAATTGAAATAAATGGAGGTTAAAGAGGCTGTTGAGTTTGACTGACGCGTTTTGTCTGTTTCTATCTACCTTTAATAGAAAATGTTGTGGAAATATCCTTAAAATGTCTGTCTTCATTATGGAAAAATGCTGAAGAATAGCACATGGTGCTTTTGGGCTGTCTTTGAGGACCGTTCCTTCTATAGCACTTTAGTCTCTTGGCTTCATTTCACTTTCTGGGGCACCAGAAGCTACCTACTTTCTTACTCACATACCCTAGTACTATCCCACTGTCCATGCTGACAAGCCCTAGAGAACATGCAAATGCAACATGGATTTGATTTCCTCACCAAATTTTCCTGTGGGAACAAGCAGGAGCTTAGATAGACTTACCTGATAGATAATTTGGAAAAGGGCCTTCAGATGACACAATTATCTAAACTTAATTGCTTGATCTATACAGGCAAGAGTTGCTATGTTGAAACACATGCCGTCCAGAATTTGTTCTAGACCTGCTTTTTGTATCCAGTGACAAACAATACTCTGTTTTACTGCGTCTTATAGAGGAATGGTGTATGATCTCAATATTTTTCCCACCTTGCCCAGTAGATGATCCATCCAGACCCTGTTTAAACTGTAAGGTTTTATGTTGGAAAGCATCACGCGTCATGTACATGCCTCAGTCTGAACTGAACCCTGTAGCCAGAGTTAAGATGCTGGATTGAAAGCATTATCACTCATCATTCTTCACATATGTAAGACTGTCTCACAATCAGTCTCTCTTGGCTTGCTTTTCTCTTTTTGTGCTTTATGGTTAAAGTGAGACTTCTTTGCTCCTGTAAGGAAGGTTCTTGGCTGTGTGATTTTTAAATCTTTATAGTAAACCATCTTTTCAAAGAAGGACCCACAAACCACAAACAAGCCTTAAACTATTGACACATGTGAAGTCAAATTCTCTGATCACTTGAACCACAATAACTAAACCTACCATAGTGAATCTAGGATAAATCAACTGGCATCAAGGGAGTTACTTCAGGCTTCTCACTGTTGCAGCTGGAAGCAGAATTTGACCATGGAGAGAAACATTATTATTTAGTTCATTAATCACCAAGGAAACTTGCTAGCAGAACAATCCTACTGGTTTTCATTATTTCCTTGATAATCTTATTAGAAACGAAATTCTAAATTGCATGCAGAGAATTCAGTGGGAAGAAAACAGGCAGCACTTAACAAGCAGCCCAACCTATTTCCAGTCTAATAAGTTAATAACAACATTCTTACAGAAGCCCATGCAAACAAAAGCAAAATAGTGTTCTGAAATGAAAAAAGGGAAGAAAAACACATACACAAATGAATGAAGTAGTTCAGTGTATAATGCCATTGGTTACAAAAAAATTCTTGTTGTTTTCAACAGTCTCCCACTTAGATTAAACTACCAACCAGTTAACCTATTCAGAGTACACAATGCTTTCTTAATACAATAGTTGTGAATGGATCAGTGTAAGAATGATGCATTGTTTATCATCTGAATACATCCTGAAGAGAATGTACTCAAATACAGAAACTAAGCTTAAGATATAAACAAAAGATAAATATTAACATGTGCCTACTTTTTCAGGAGAAAATCAAAGAGCCCACCATATGATGTAGTGGCACAGTTACTTGAAGATGACCTCTCACAAAGATCAAGAAACAGTAATATGCTATGATTTATGATGGTAGATTAGCTAGGTGATTATTGCAGTCATGAAAGGTGTCCTTTCTGATAACAGCTCAGTCAGGTTTCTCTTTGTGCAGTACACATTTTGCATGTAAGTTTTGTTAGTTTTGTTACCAGAGAAATTACAAGGTTTGAAGCCTCTGCCACTACTAATAGAAAACAAATCAGCACAGAAGTCTCCTATAAAGTGCTCTGAATTGTTTAAAATACCTACTTCAGACTGCTGCAGATTTTTCATATTTTCTTTTCTAGTCCTCCAACTGATTTCAGGAATCTGCATTGACTATTAAGCTACCAGGAGCATAGTTTGATTCTAAACCCTGATGGCTTTCTTACTGGATTTTTTAAAAGAAAGTGGTATTTTTTTATATCACACTCAGACTTTACACCATATTAGTTCTCTGCATGATACTTATTTCTCCTATAAGCAAGCTTTGGTCCTTGAGAATGGATGGTAAAAATGCCAAAACCAGGCAAAAATGATCCTAGATTTCAGATCACTGAAGTGCAACGTGAGACAAATGTGGTGACTTGCTGTCTCTACCACAGATTTCATTTGTGCACTTCAGCAAGTCACTTGATTTTTCAGAGTCTTGGCTACCCATCTGTGGACTAGGAATAATAGTTTGTCATTTATTGAATGTTTTATGTATCTTCTCTATATAGCTGCAAGGGAGTAGCTGGGTCTGCAGAATGTCTGTTATGATGGAGTCTCAACTTTAGCTGGAGCCAGTAGGAGATCCTGGACTGCAAATAGTAGCTGTAGCAATAGAAATAATAATAAATAGGGGAGAAGGAAGAACATTATCATCATGATTTACACGTGGACTATTTATCCTTAACTGTTACACATCCCATATGCCTTTGCTTTATCACAGCATGATGTTCCCTGAGTTCTGCATCCCTCGATCACAGCTTTACTTTGAACTGAGGTATCTGATTGCTGGTCTGCAGGGAAAGAAACCTCATCTTGTCAAATGATTGGTATGAGGAAAGCGAGGTCATTTTCCCCCTCTCCCATTCAAGTAACCAAGCTTATACATCAGAGGGGGAAGAGAGGTTTGGATTTGTTGCAATAGCTATTTCAGACTCTGGAAATATTAATGATATACTGCACTTCTGCCTGTTGTATTTGCTATTGTGGCTGTATAAATTATATCCTTTATGAAAACCAGTAACTTTGGTGCTTTACAGGGTAGTTATTGCAAAAGAAATGTCCAACTTAGGAGGGATAGTTTTGTCTCTCAGTTTGGCAAATGAGAGACTGGGGACAAGCGAACCTACAGCATGTTATTGCTGGATTCAGCTAGGGTTACTGCAGTCGTGTCAATAAGCAGAATTTACCAGATTTGCTGGGAAAGCTCTCCATGTAACACATCAAACTACAGTGCCCAATGCCCTTGTCAGTTAGATCTGACTGCGCAAGCAACACTGTTCTTCCTGTGCCTCTGGTCTATGAGGCAGGGACCAAGCACCTCGACAGTGTCCTTCCTCCTGTGCTGTGCCCAGCACAGCTGGCCCACAACAGCGCTGCTGTCTGCATGGGGATCCAGGGCAGCTCAGGGTTTCATCTCTGTGAGACACAGCCACAGCAAGACTTAAGGGTTGGAGATGGGAGTTCCTGGGACAATGCAGCTCTTGCTGGAAAGTTGATAAATTGTCTCATAATAAGCTGAGTCGTTTAGGTCATAGCAGGTTAACTGACCGTCAGCACTTATTTTATAACATAAATTACTTATATTGAATTGGCCCAGGGGCTTTAGCATTTGATAAATAATTAATAATAGAACAGAAATGAAATGGAGAGGTTGTAGACCAATTTTTTTCTTTTTCCCACAGTTTCAACTACTGCCTTTTTTTTTCCTTAACATGAATCCTCTGAAGTTGCAGTTATGGTTATTAATGATAGGGATAATAAAACATTAATCAAATCTTTACAACTTTAAATAAGAAACTGTGTCTCATTAAAGTATATAACAACCTTAAATGCAATCTTACTTGTATGGCTTTTCTTTTCTCTTATTTCTTTTTTAATTTTAATTATATTTGTCTTTTAGGAGTTTAAAATTTCATTTTGTATAAAAGAATACACTTATATACCTTTGTTCCAGCTCAGGCTTTAGCTTAAATTATCCTGATGTGGGGTATTCTAAAATAGTGAGAGAAACCGATTGTTGTGCTTAATGCTACAGTGACCTGTACAGCAGCATAACATTTTACCAATACAGAAATCATTCTACACAGTCCGTCAAGTGAAACTATGGTTTTATGTAAGGATAACAAGGCATTTGCTTATTCATTTTTAAAATAACATGAGTTTTAAATAATCAAGATAAAAAGGTCACATATTTATTAATATGTAGCTCAGTTCTTATTACTCTGGTAATATTATGCAACTGTTGCCTTTCAGCTGCCAGTTGTTTGCATTCATTTAATGTGCTCCCATATCCTTGTGTGTGTGTCAAATATTACTATGCTTTTTGTTTTATTCAAGCTGAATATATTAACCTCTGCAACACTTGTTAGAAAGCAATGCTTTTCCTCCAGAATCCAGAAGGAAGAAGAACTAAAAAGGAAAAAAAATAAAACCCAAACCCGAAAACCAATTTTACATGGCCACATCAGATGCTTCTTTATAAACTGACTTTCAAAGTTGCAAATTTTACATTGGAATACTAATAGTTATTAACTTACATGCTTAAAGGCCCAGAAAAAAAAGAGGTATTTTGAGTCATTATTACTCATTCAGAGACCAACTTCTCTCTCAAGAGACTATACATTTTTGACAAGGGATATACAGGCAAACACTGCATTTCCCTCAGTAATAAGAACATTCCCTGAGAACATTTTGGTAACCTTAATAAGTTAATGATTATATTATTTAACTGTTAGCTTATTTCCAACAGAGATGTTTATATTTCAGCGAGTCAAACATCTCAACACTCAGTGCCGCTGATTTGGTATTTTTCTAAATCTAAAGGCTTACACATGGACAGGCCTATTGGAAAGAGCTGATGTTTATGTTTCTGGGGTTACAACCTGCACATGGATTCACAGGGAGGTAAATGTGTTCTATATATACCTTCAGACACAGTGACATTGATGGACTTGTAGAAAAAGATGCTGAAGGTGAAGCATGTAGTTCAGGTAGAGTAATTTAATACTGGTAATTCTGTTGCAATTCTGGTGTAATTCATTGAAATTATGAATTATATAATTTTCCTTAACAAAACGCTAGGTAAGACAACAGCAACTGGGTTTGCTGTGATTCAACTGTAAAATGTTTGTTAAAAAATATTTTTTAATCAACCATCTTAAAAGACACAGGCTTGGTAAACAGTTGGTAATGATACAAATTAAGGAAGCTAATAACCTAATTCACTCTGGAGCTCATGTTGTCACAGACATATTAAGACTTTCTGGACTCATGGTGAATATTGCCAAGGTCACTAAAAGTCTATATATTTCCTCAGTTCTGGAAGGGTTGTTGATAATGCAAGTAATTAATTTTAACTGTTTTTCCAGGGGCAGCCAAACGTCTCTCGAATATCTCTCTCCTCTCCTGATCTTTGCCATCTTGCTTAAATAGAATTAGTGTTATTGCAGTTTGAGTATCAGGTACTAAACTTGAATAGCCAAGTATATATATTTTTGGGGGGGGAACAATGCGAAAATATCCTTTGACTCCTTTGTGACATGACATGCTACAGAATTGAACACCATGATTTTTCACTAGGTCCAATATCTGTCATCTGCTGGAAAATGACAGAGCAAGCTGCCAGCAGTCTAGGAGATGCTCAGATTGTGACAAAAAGACCAGCCAGAGTAGATGTTTTGCTGGACCTGTTGCTCATCAACTCAGAGAAATTTAAAAGGTCATGGTAGCCTGGGCTACAGTGATCACACCCTGGTGAAATTCATGATCTTGAAGTATATAGGCCAGGTGAAAAGTATAGTTAAGACTTTGAATGTTAAGAAAGCAAACTTTCAGTTGTTTAACAGACTAGTGACTGCGACCCCTCAGGAAATTGCCCTTAGGAATAACGGAGCAGAAGAGAGTTGGCAGCTGTTGAAAGATATCTTTCCTAGAGCACAAAAGCTCCAAGTTCCCATTTGCAAGAAATCAGGCAAGTAAGACAGGACACCAGCATGTCTGAGTACAGTCCTGGTCAAACTGAAGCACAAATGCATATACAGTGGAATCAGGGACACACATCTGTCATGGTTTAAACCCAACCACAAACCTCGTTTGCTCACTTCCCCCCCTTCTTGCCCTCCCCCTGCTCCTGGAGGGACGGAGAGGAGAATCGAAAAGAGTGCAACTCCCACGGGTTGAGATAAGAACAGCCCAGTAACTAAGGTATAACACAAATCACTACTGCTTCCACCAATAATAATAATGATAAAGGAAATAACAAGGGAAGAGAATACAACACCTCAGCACCAGCCAACAGATAACTCGCCCCACTTCCCCCAGCCGAGTACCGACCGATACCTCCTCCAACCCTCCAGTCCTTCCAGCCCTTCCGGATAACTCCCCATTACATCCTGGGCATGACGTGCTGTGGTATGGAATACCTCTTTGGTCAGTTTGGGTCAGGTGTCCTGTCTCTGCTTCCTCCCGGCCTCCCCTCCTCCCTGGCAGAGCATGAGGCTCAGAAAGTCCTTGGCCAGACCAGACATTCGAGCAGCAACTGAAAACATCGGTGTTATCAGCGCTGTTCCCAGGCCAAAAAATTAAAACATAGCACTGCACTAGCTACTAAGAAGGAGAAAAATGACTGCTACTGCTGAATCCAGGACAACATCTTGGTAAGAATGTAAGGATACTGCTCAGGAGTACAGAGATGGGATCAGGAAAGCTAAGGCACAGCTGGAGCTAAATTTGGCAAGGAATGTGAAGAATAATGAGGACTTCTGTATGGTTAATCAGAAAAGGAGAAAAAAAGAAATTGTACCCCTCTGGTAAATGAGATGGGATCTTGTGACAACAGGCATGGAAAAAGCTCAATAACATTTTCGCCTCAGTTTTCACTGGCAATTTCTCTTCCCACTCAAGCACCTGAATCTCGAGGCAAGTACCAGGAGAATGGTCTCACCCATTGTAGGAAAAGACTAGGTTTGTGACCATCTGAGACACCTGAACATATACCAGTCTATGGGACCCAGTGAGATACACCCAAGGGTCCTGAAGGAACTGGCAGATGTAGTCACTAACCACTTTCCATAATATAGGAAAGTTGTGGCAGTCAGGTCATGTCACCAATGACTGAACAAAAAGAAACATCACACCCATTTTTAAAAAGTGTAAAAAGGAGAAGCCAGGGAACTACCCACAAGTCAGCCTCACCTTTGTGATGAGTAAGGTCACAATGGAATGGACTCTTCTGAAAGCTATGTCAAAGCATATGGATGACATGGAGGACATTAGAGACAGCCAACAGTTTCATAATGGACAAATGCTGCCTGACTAATTTGGTAGCCTTCTGCAACAAAGTGGCTGCATTGGCTGATAAATGAAGAGCAATAGATATCATCTATCTTGATGACATCAAAAATTTTGTAAGGACTTTGACATGGTCCCACACAACATCCTTGTTACTCAATTAGAGAAACATGGGTTTCATGGATGATCTATCCAATGGATAAGGAGTTGGCCAGATGGCCACATCCAAACCATTGCAGTCAATGGCTTAATGTCCAACAGAGGTCAATAGTAAATGGTGAACCTCAGGGGTCTTTACTGGCCTGGTACTGTTCAATATCTTTATTAATAGACAGTGGAATTCACCCTAATCAAGTCTGTGGATGACACGAAACTGAGCGGTGTGTTTGATGTGTTTGCATGAAGGGATGTCATTCAATGCAAGCTTGAAGAGTGGGCCAATGTGAACCTCATGAAGTTTAACGAGGCCTAACACAAGGTCTTGTACCTGGATCAGGGCAATCACCAGCAGCAGTACAGACTAAGTGGTCTATTGCTTGAGAGCAACCCTGCAGAGAAATACCTGGGGATACTGGTAGATGAAAAATTGAACATGAACCAGCATTGTGGGCCTGCAGTCCACAAAAACAGTCGTATCCTGGGCTGCACAAAAGGAAATGTTTGAGGGAGGTGTTTATTCTTTCCATTTTTAATACTCTGTTCAGCTCTGGGGTCCCTTGTATAAGAAATATATGGACCTGTTAGAGCACGTCCAGAGGAGGGCCAACAAAAAAGTCAGAAGGCTAGAATACCTTTCCTGTGAAGAAAGAGTCAGGGTTGTTCATCCTGGAGAAGAAAAGGCTCTAGGGAGTCCTTATTGCAGCCTTTCAATATTTACAGGAGACTTACAAGAAAGATGGAGAGAAGCATTTCAGCAGGACTTGTAGTAATAAAGCAAAAGGTAACGGTTTTAAACTGAAAGGTATTAGATGTAGATTAGATAAGGAAGAAATTATTTACTAAGAGGGATCGAGACACTGGAACAGGTTGTCCAAAGAAGCTGTGGGTGCCCCATCATTAGAAGTGTTCAAGGACAGGCTGGATGTGGCTTTGAGAAACCTGATCTACTAAAAGATGTCTCTGCCCATGGCAGAGGTGGTGGAACCAGATGATCTCTAAGGTCCCTTCCAATTTGTATAATTCTGTGATTTACGATTCTATGATCTTGTAGTATGCCATATACTTTTGGAAACGATCATACTTGACTGAAAGCTGCAGAGTACAGCAAAATGTACCACATCCTTTGTAACTTTTTCCGTCGACAAATTAATCTAAGTGTTAAAGAAATATGCCTTCTTATCCACTCGAACTCAAGGGAATTCAACTTCCAGTGCCTAGAGCTTCTCTTGACTTTTGATGACATTTCTTGAAGAAATGCAGAGATTTATCCACAGACAGGTGGTAAAAGGTCTCCAGACATTGATCTTGATGTATGCCTAAATACGTAAGGAAAAGTATGGATTTGTCAGGTGTCTTTCTTTTTCGGAGGCAAATAGTGACCACAGCCATACAGCAAGTGAAACCTGATTAAGCAACAGCAGGTACTAATTTCTGATGGTATAGATAATTGTGATTTTCTCTGTAGATAGGAAGTTACCTATTTTGGTGCCTGAACAATTACAAACTGTGCACTCTAGAGGACCAGAATGTGCAGGCAGAGAGTATCAACATGTGGCTGAGCTGCTTATTAAATAAAAAATAATTACTAAAATACAGTAGCTATTACGTAAAAGAAATCTTTTAAATATTATGATAAATTAAAATAAATTGTCTTCATTAAGAAGAAAATTAGCCAACAAATTGGGTCTTAATTATTACTAGATATATTAATTTAAAGGAACAAAAATTTTCAGATTATATCAATATCAAAAGAATTAGAATTAATCAACAGGTCAATAATAAGTATCTCAAAAGCTAGTGTTCAAAATAAAAATGTTTATGTTTATATTAAGTACAAATTTCAGAAATGTACTAATAGTATAAAGGAACAGAACTAACATTAAAACTACTAAAATGAGTAAAAAAAGGCAGAACTTTGATACTTTAATTAGAGCAAATAGAAAAAAATGTACATTAAAATTAGTAAAATCTGCTCTTTTTTGCAGGACTTACAAGTGCTATTGTTTTTAATTGTTGAGGTATTGACATTAAAAACTATATTAATATTTCTGAGCTACACAGAATCTAATTTAGTGATTTTATTAAGAGAAATATTTTCTAATTTCTACAAGGCTGTCTTAAGTCCGATGTTTAAGCCATTATGTTTCTTATATTGCTGACAGTTTATAGAAAAACTAAAAAACCCGTGCACTCAGATTTTGGTTTAGAATTAAGCAGATGTAGAGCAAACAAAATAAAAATAGTAGTTTGTATAGCAGCTTAGAATATTCAGGGAAACAGCATTTAGAGTAAGAGAGTGCCGCTCTGGCTTTCGAAATAGCTGCTGTGAAAGATGGCATTTGCAGTGGTTGTGAAATTAGTAGCTCTGGTGACGACCAGAAACAGTGTGGCCCAAAGTTTGCTGTGATTTCTGCCTGGGCTTGTGCTTATTTCTCTTCCCTGTAAGGAAGGATGTAGCCCCTAAAGGCTTCTGGAGGCAAACTCTGCCTGCCTAGTCAAGCCATATGAGTGAGCTGGTCAGGAGCAATTTCAGAAGCCTTTCTGAGCACTTCTCAGAGTTTTTTTCTGAGTATCTTTCAGTTGCCTGTAGGAGTAACATAGAGCGATAAATTTAGTAAATTTACCAATTCACTAATTTTAAGCACGAACTACACAGCTCCATCAGGCTGACAGATCCCATCTTTCCCAATGGTTTCCAAAGCAGTTGTTAATAAGTATGCATTCAATTTGGTTGACTGAAGATTTTGTGATACCTACAAAATGTGCACGGAGGAAGAGAATGAGGTCCACAGATTCCTTTTAGATTCCAATGATCTAGGGGCTGCAGAATTAAAAAACTGTTAGGGTACACCTACTCCTTACTATTTTCTCTTAAGCACTCATGGTAATTTAGAGGGCAATACTGATGAGCACCAAAAATTAATTAGAGCAAAAGGCTAATTGAGCATTATCAAATTCTGCTAAAAGTAAATCAAGTGCCAACATTGTTGTCATCTTGAAAATTAAGTGAGGTGGCTGTGTAGTGGATGTAAAGTCTAAGTGTATGAGACAAAAGGATCATTAGTATTAATGCCTGTCATTTATTTTGCATATGCAGTGAAATATCACAGTCAGGATGAGGGTTCCATTTACTTGGCAAAGTACAGATACAAATGAAAACGTAATTGCTGATATAAAGATATTTTGGATTTAGGCCAGCAGGAATCCTGAAAAAACTCAATCAAGTCTTAAAAATTTTACTCATGTGAGTAGCCCTAGAGACACGAAGAGGTGATTCATCTACAGAAGGAATCAAGAAAAGAGTATATGCAGAACCAAAGTACAATATAAAGCAAAAGACAAGCTGTGAGTCATAAGCAGGAGGAAGAAACTGAGGGTAATGGCATAAGAGGCTTGTTTCAGAAAAAGTAAGCCACCTGCTTTTGTAAAGAATCTATCATCAAGCCTTCTCCTTACCTACCCTGCACTCAAATCCTGAACTGAAATATAACTTATAACCTGTGTATGCACTATTCCAAAGGCACGCTCCTTTCAGCAGAATGGACTTCCAAATCTTTCAGGTCTTCACTGGGTTATGAACTGCCCTGGAACCACAGAATAACAGGGACTCCACAAAAGACTGAACCAGGTAATTTTTAGAGGTGCCTTCCAATCTGGGCTGTTCCATTATTCCTCATGGTGCCAGTGGTCCAACCCCACCAATAAACTTGCTCTGGTTTATCCAGGTCTTTTTTTTACTGTCTCCTAATACACTTCAGGATGGTCATTTGTATCTACCTAACTCTTTACAGCAAAAGGCTGTGCAAGTATGAACTCTCACAAAAGACCAATTGAAGATAAAAATTCAATACAATTCTTGCATCATCATTCTGAATGACATTCAGCAGGCAGATGGCCTCACTATCCTTAGATAGTGCAACATATAATTAAATCCTGGTAAAGAACCGGTGCCTTCGGAAGTCAAGGCAACTTCCTGACTCTTTAATGGGTGCCCACTGCTGTTTATGTCCGACCAAATATTACTGGGTGCTCACAGAAGCATTTCTTCATATAAAAGTGAAGAAATTGCAGTACAATTGAATGCGTAAAGAAAATGTGTTGAGGAGGTGACAATTTCAAGCACTTGAAAGTCAGGAAATAATGTTTCCTGTAGTAACATTATCTCAGCCATACTGTCTATTTTATGACGTACTCATATTTTACCACACTTAAAGGTAAGATACATACTTAAAAGAAAAGCAGGAATATAAAAGACTGCACTAAGAAAGTAACCTTTCCCATATCGCAGTTTTTAAAAGCTTAAAAGACTAACTTTAATGTGTGACTTATTTTTGTCCTTAATATCCATTATAGGAAAAAGAAAAAAAAAGTGCAAGAAAAAGTAATTTCCAACGTTTCTGCTGCAGACATAGATGGCAACTGCTCTCCTGTAAGTACACAGGTTTTGAAACTAAAAAAAAATAATTTTCAGGAACAAGAAACAAATCCCTATCAGGTTTAAAAATATATATCCAAATATATACAACCATATAAATTTTATTGAGAAATACAAAAATACTAGCCAAGATATTTCTGAAATTACTGGTATTGGAATGACAGAGGGATGTGAGACAACAGGAGTGTTTTGTCAGTACCAAAAAAAAAGAGCCAGACCAATGTAAATCACTACAAATGTCATTTAGGGTAACTGATGTCAAGCAAAGTCATGAACAGGATAGACAGATCTACAATTAGGGAGGAGGTAAAAGGTAGTAGCCCAAGAGAGTCAATGTGGCTTTATATAAAAAGGTCATGTCACAGAAATTTGATACAACTGTCTGATGAGATTTCAATCTTGTTTGACCAACATTATTGCATTTTCAAAACAAACTGAAATATTTCGCTTTGTGCACTATACAAAGTAAATTCATTAACCACTTACAAGGGACGAGATCAGAAAAAGTAATTGTAGATGGAGAATGAATCACCTGGTAATTTCAATACTGAAAGGAGTTGCAATAAGACTATCCTTGACCCAGGCCTATTCAGTATTTTTAATAGTTACCTGGAAATAAATACAATGTTCTTGATGGTGAAGTCCGCTGATAATCTGAGCAGCTGTGGCATAGAATCATAAAATCATAGAATAGTTAGGGTTGGAAAGGACCTCAAGATCATCTAGTTCCAACCCCCCTGCCATAGGCAGGGACACCTCACACTAAACCATCCCACCCAAGGCTTCATCCATGTTAAATAACAAAGAGAAATTCTAGCAAGTGATCTGTATTGTACAATCAGCATTACTTACACAGAATTAGTGTTTTTAAGCTAAATGAAAGGTCACACATTTGGGAAAACAAAAAGGTAGGTCACATTTCAGGATGAGGAAGTTTTACTTGAAATATGATAATAATTAAAAAAATCCCAAAACACCAAAACCCAGTGAACTGAAAGAGGACACAGTTGGCAAGGTAGAGAACCAGCTGAATATGAAGGCCCTGAAGACAAACACAATCCTAAGAAGTAAAGGCAGAGGAATCTAGTGCAATTTTACCTAACTGTAGATTAAATATCAGAAATGCTGACTCTGTTGTGTAGTTTCCACATAAGACAGAAATGGTAAAGAAAGCAACAAGAATGACCGACAGTCCAGAAAATCTAACTTGCAATAGTTGTTTTAAGAAGCCCAGAAGAGGGCTTAGCCTAGCCATCCTATGTTTGGGAGTTTAAACACCTAATGTATAGGCTTAGATCAGGTGAGGAACGTTAACTTAAGCTTCATAGATTTCTTCTAAGCTTTTATTCCATTCAGTAAGAAGCTTGCCATGCACTTTTTTGTTGGAAGCATAAATTTGTAATTTGAATACTGGACATTCACTGTCAGTGTCTGACAGCCTAGTGTGATACTTTCCACCATGTACCATCCAAGACTGAGATCAGAATGACAGAAAAAGCTCTCAAAGGAAGACTGCATTAAACCATTTGTAGACAGAGGGATTAGATATGATTTTTTTTTTCTCCCTCTTTCTTCATTTCTCTGGGTTTTATGCTTTTTTCTAATCATCATACTGCCTAAGAAACAGAAGCTATTAGTAGACTTTACAGAGTGATTTATATTCTTACTTTTCCTTGGAACAGGTTTTATTGGTTATATTTTCCTTTTTTCTTTTTTTTTTTTTTTTTTTTTATGTTTTGCTGCTGTTGCCTGTTAGCTGTTATCAGTCAGAAAAGAGCTCTACATGCTTTGGTCATGAGAGTCCACTTAATGTCTGAAAAGGGGCAGTCTTTAGTGAAATAAAGTATTTTTGTCACACTTGCAAGTTCCGAGAGTAAAGGTTTTCTTGAAATCCAGGAGAGAAGTCCATTAGGATTGAACAGTTGAAGAAGGAAGAAATCCATTTAAAATCTACATTTGATTATTTTTTCCAAGTCTTATTTCTGCATAGCAGATTTGTACAAATTTGCAGCCACTATATTTGGATGTCTTTTTTACTTTTTTTTTTCTTTTTTTTTTTTTTTATCTAGTTCAGAATTTTCTATTTAAATTTTTAGCTTTAAAATGGCATAGCCAGCTCAGGAGACAGCCTTTAATACAAAGAAAAGTACAAAAACGACTGAACACTACTATGGAATGAAATGAAAGGAAGAAAGTATTAAGGGGTGAAGGAGGTGTTATTGATGTGGAAAATGAAATGGAGACCCTTTTCCAAAGACTTCTTAAAAGAACTGTCCTTACAGTGCCTTCCTGCCATTTTCTCCATTTCCCCAAAGATTTTGTAGGTAAAACCCTGTATTGTAGGTGTTTTTCTACCCATGAAATATTCATCAGCTCTGCAGTCTTCACTTAAAGAAGGAGCCAATAAAAGAAAAATACTTTAGATATTCTTATAAGAAGAAATTCAGTGCTGCCTAACTTCAAAAAATTAGGTGCATTTGAGAAAGAGAACTATGTCACAATCTTCAATATATTAGCTCTCTCCCTATAAATCTGTAGCTAATGATGTAATGTGTAACATGAAAATCATATTGGATTTATATTCAGTTCCATTAGGAATATGACCTTTTCTCATTTGGAGCAACATTGGTACAATTTTTTCCTGAAATGGGGCAATCTAAACAGAGCAGCTTTTGAATCATAAGGACAATGACTGATGACAATTTCAGAAATAGTCCGTAAGGGGATTGCTGGTTATTTGAAACGAATTAAAATTTTGTGTGAAAATCTTGTGTGAAACCTCTGTCTAGTGATGAAATGTGGAGTGACATAGAGTGAAATGTACCAAATGTCTTCATTGCATCTTCATCGTTGCTACAATAATAATGACAAATCCTCCAAATGAAGAAATTATCATATTTATAAAATGTGGGTTTTAATTGAATGTGATCGTTTTCTGAAATATCTGTAAAAGATATCGCAAAATGAAACCAAATCTCTAAAAGATACTGGAAAATGAAGCCAAATACTGCTATTTCAGCTCAAAGTGTGATATTCAATGCATCCTCAGAAATGTCGCATTTACCATAGAATTGTAAAATAGTTACGGTTAGAAAGAACCTAAAGATCATCTAGTTCCAACCAACCTGCCATGGGTTGCCACCTCACACTAGATCATGTCACCCAAGGCTCTGTCCAACCTGACCTTGAACACTGCCAGGGATGGAGCATTAATCACTCCTTTTGGCAACCTGTTCCAGGGCCTCATCCCCCTCACAGTAACAGACTTCTTCCTTACATCTAACCTGAACTTCCCCTGTTTTAGTTTGAACCCATTATCCCTTGTCTTATCACTTACCATGATGGAAAGAATGTTCATAGGGAAAATCACTGTAGCCCAAGTAAGTTCATAATGTCAGGACATGGGTGGTGACTAAGAAGCAGAAGCACAGGGCTTGTCACAGGTAAATCTATGAAAGAACTTTCCAAGATTGCAGGAGGGTAGAACTAAAAATTCCCCACCTGAAGAAGAATGAGCAATGGGGAAGAGACCCCTGGAGGGGTATTTATAGGGGCTACTTCTTCAGAACCTCTTTACTTTTAACTTCGACAAGGTAGCACAAGACATACGAGACTGGCATGTGAAGGTACATTCAGGGAAATCAAAGTCATATATCCCACTGAATTGTCTGGGATTGCTTACTCATGATTTCTTTCACCAAGCTCTTTTGAGAAAGGTTAAATCATCAAGTACAGATTATCACAGATCATCAAATTCATTTTGTTGAGACCATTTATGAACGCACACTTGGGGTTTTTTTTATAAACTAAAAATGAAAGAGAATCGTGAAGGTATCAGTGCAAAAACTGATTTCTTGTCAAAGTACAAATACATGAAAATGGAAAAAAACAAAAATACAAGTTTAGCTGAAAAAGAAAAATAATTAAATCTCAGACTAATTTTGAAAGTATTTTTGGTTATTTTTGAAACTACAGTTTTGTTGTCTAACACTGAATTGCCACCAAGGTGCCAGGCTGAGCTACCTATTCCATGATGGATGTTGATGATTGGTTCTGATGCCTCATTGTGGAACAATCAGAAAATCATCTCACAGAGAAGGAAGGCATGAGGCATTTGAACTGCAGTTCCCCTGAAACACCTCAATGACATTTGTAAATCACTCTCTGGGTTTTAATCATAAGACTTAAGGTTCCTTTATGCTGTTTGTGATGAGAATTTAAAGTATCTACATTAAAAAGGAAAAAAATAATCAAAGGTCTTCATTCATGTGCTAAGATTCTTAGGTAATGTGTGATGATGGTTTATATCTGCTTGTAGCCTGCCCTTCCTGTGCAGTTGAATACTTCAGCTCCTATCAGATAAAAGTCTTACCTGGAGGAAAATAAGATTTAATTTAGTCAGAAGAAGACTAAAGTGATACATGTAGGTGGAGAGAAACATCAAGGTAATATGTTTTGACAAAATGTGTGCGACTCCTTTGTGTGAGCTGTGTTTCCAAAATTCATTTTGAGCTACCATTAGGCCAGGAATTTTTTCTTCACCAAATGTTGGTCAGCTTAAGTATGCGAAATCCTCAGGTCAGTATACCTTTCCTACTCTTCTCTTTGAATACAGAGAAAATCTCTAAGACTTACTTTCATTAGATATTTGCCTTTAGAAGGTTTCAGTTCAGTGACAGGAATCTGATCTATTATTCTGTGAATGTTTGTTAAACTAGAAGTTTTGATTTTCAAGATATAAGGAATATTTCATTTTAGAAAAGTGATTTAACATACATTTTTGTAAAAGATTGAAATGAAAACCAATTTGACTGGGACATTTGATTCTATCTGAAATATTATTTATGGCTTTAGCTATCTAGCTTTGGTAAAAGATACATTTTCATAAACTAAGGAAATTTTGATGGAATAGCCTGAATCTTTTCAACTTCTTTCAGTTTGCTTAGAAGTAATTAGAGATCCTTACCATCTTTCCTACAATGCATTAAAATCTCCAATCGAGAAATGGCATGCACTGCCATGGCTTCTACTGAGTTGTAGGTGACAGGAAATTCATGTATCAGAGCCTGGGAAAGGCATTCTTACACAGGATACCAAAAAGTATCTTCCAGGGCTTATAGTTATCTTAAAAAGTGGAAAACCATCACCTTTTAATTTTGCTGAAATCCCACTGTTTAACCATGACACTTTTCTTCTCTTCCCAGTTTCTCACACCCTCACTGGAGACAGTACTTTGGGCCCTCACCATGTCACTACCTGATGGCTGATATTTGAGTTTGAGTCTCTTCTGCACTGGGACAGAGGCTAGATCCTCAAGGAGTTAGTGAGATGTGTTTGAAATGAGGGGGTGGTCCCAGCCTGGAAATAACGAACAAAGAGGTTTAGGGTACAGATGAACCATGAAGCTGCCTGAGCCCAAGCGAGGTTTTGGCTTGGAGAAGAAGCTTTTTAACACTGCAGTGAAGGTTCTCCCCCACATATTTTTGCCATGAGTGATCTAAGTAAATTTTAGTCTTGCTGTAAGCCTGCCCCATGAGAATTTTCAATCATTTTATAAACCAAGAATAACACAGTATGACCCACATAAGAACACAAATATCTGTTATTTGCAAATCCTTCTGAACTGACAGAAGAAGCTTTAGATGGAAATTATTCTGAATTACTGATGAAAATAAAATAATTTAGATTTATGAAAAGTTACTGCTGTGTGAAATCTACAGACTTAAACAAAAAAAAAAAAAAAAGAAAAAACCCAAAGAACAAAATCAAAAAACCTTCTTTTGCTCATGTAATGTTCATTGAAAGAAAAATACTCCACCGATTCATATTTTGCACTTCATCCAGTGCCATTATACTGTCAATAGAAGTCTTTGTAACTGCATACCTTGGCAACAACTACTTTGGGAAAATGAAGTCTGTTACTAAAATATGTTCCACATTAAAAACCAAGCAACCAAGCAACCAAAATACTCGAACAAACAAACAAAAAACCCTCCAAATAACCCAACACCCCTCCCCCCCCCCCCAAAAAAAAAAAAAAAAAAGCAGTGGGCTTTTTTTCTCTCCGTTTCTTTTTTGTGTTCTTCTATATATTTTATCAAGGTAAGTTGTCATCTGAACTCACTGTGCAGGACGTCTTCCTTTTCAGAACATTTGCATGTAGTAGATGATAAGGCAGAATGCATGCAGCTATTTCAGACCCCTAAAAAAAAAAGTCATGATTATATAGCACTACAACAGGCTTCTTAGTATACAAAGGGTTACCATACATCATTGAAAGAATGAGCAAGCTTTTTGATTTTAATTGTAATTGTAATCCTCTCTACTGAAGCCTCAAATACATCGTTTGAAATCTAGTGGAGATGTGAGTTTTCACCGCAGCCACTTTACGTTTGTGATACATTAAAAGGTGTAATCCAACTGAAATGTAAATCACTGTTCTTGAAAACAAATTACAAATAAAGATAACAGGGCAGCATACTAGCACTAAAGCATCCGAGAGCCCATCTGAGGCAGTTTTCTTTCAGACCCAAATTGCAGCAGCCCTGTTATCATGGGTAATAGGGTGCTGCTAAGGCAGGTTGATTACAAGGCTATGGTAAACAATCCTTTTAAACGTGGCTCCTCAATACACGTGCACATACAACATTAATCAACTGAATTCAAACAGAATCACAAAGGGAAGTGGTGGGCCAGCCCCTGTTCCTTTAACTCACACAGTAAGTGGCTGTAGTTCAGTGCTGACTTGCCACAGACGTGTTTTCCGTCCCTACATAATCAGCATTAACTTGTATACAATCTTAATTGTGAGCCCTGTGGAAAACAAGAAAATGAACACTTGAGGTTTCCTCTCAGGAAAGGGCTGCTTTTCCATGCTTCAAGGTATAGCAATTTTGCTTCACTTAGGCAGTGGCCTCCCTGGGACAGGGTTGGCCTCTGCTTTGTGTGTTTGCTTAGTCCCCTGTGGCAGGATGAAACCGCAGGATGTGTTCGCTGGGCAAGCTCTGGCTAGCGTTGAAGCCCCATTCCTGGACAACCATGAAGAGCTAACCCAAGTTAAAACAAACCTTCTCCTTGCTTAGCCTCTCCTTCCACAATAACTCTCCCTTTCCAAATAAATCCCCACCCAGCCAGCTAGCCCCATTGCATTAAGAGAAACCTTTTTTTTTTAATATTACCAGCTCCCTCTTGAAGCTTGCCATAACTCAGTTTATTACACCACTCAACCTGTTTAAAAGGTTCATGCATTTATAGCATGTACTGCCAAGAAATCTCCTCTATAATTGGAGATTTGCTTTAGAAAAGCTGCTGTAATGGGGTGAGAAAAATAAGCATCTGTTGGAAGGATGTTGATGCAACATGGAAAAGCAGGTAAGCTACAGAAAGAGCAAAGTGTGATAAATAGCTTCTATTTAAAAAATAAACACAGTAATTTAAATCTGCCTGAAGATAGCTTTAAATAATTCAGCAAATGATAACAATAACATGCTCTGAATGATAGCTAAAGAATATCTTGTAGAGTAACTTACAGCAATTCTGTGAGAGGCCAGCTATGTGTAATCACCAAACATGGCCATACTCAGCAATTCAATTTATTTCAGAAAATTTCAACCGAATACTTTAATTAAAACATCTGTAATTCTTTAGGACAAGGAATATCTGCTGTTAGCTCGTTAAATAAAAAGTGAATATGTAAATGCAGGAGTTCCATAAAACTGAGTATTAAACGCATTTTAAATTGGTGATACTTATAAAATTTTGAAGTGTAGGTGCTGGGACACCACAAAGTTTTACTAATGAGGTTTGGGAACTTTCACATCTTCTTAATAGTAAAAATCCAATCCCAGCTGGGTGATACGTATGTTTTCCTCAGCATGGGATGGCAGATGAGCTATTAACCTTACGACCTGTCTCCCAGGAGGTGTCTGTATCACTAAAACTCAGGAACACGTCAGGTATTTTTTTGAAACTGAGAAGACTGGGTGGCAATGTATAATGCTTTGCAGTACTCTCCAGAATCTGATCCTCCAAGAGAAGATATTTCTAGCACTCTCAGAGAAACAAAAATATTGAACCCTTCGAAGAAAAACAGAATACACTGGTATTTCACCATGTAAGACTCAATTACTTTTGCCTATTTTGTTCCCCATCGCATACAGATAATGTGTTTTTGGGATCAGACCTGTTTCACAGGAACACTGCACATGGGTTTTGCGCATGAGTCTGCGGAGTGCAAGTAAGCAAAGGATTACAACTGCAGTGCAAATGGCACACACAAACTACTGCAAAAGACAGTAAGTGAGTAAATGATTACAAAAACTCATCAGCATGAATAGACTGACAGACCTTTACTAAAAAAGCTTCTCTCTTCCCCATACAGGCACACTGGGCATCAGTACAGCCATTTCCCCTGGGTTACTTTGTCAGTGCATGTGATCACCATTACTTACTAGGAATAGCTCTAGAAATACAAAGGTAATTCACATCACTTAGTTCTTGGATTTAATTCAACCTGTTCAAAAAGAGTGATTTTTTTTTTTTTTTTTTTGAGGATGGCTCTCAGGAGGAATATGACAGGAATATTCATCCTCCAGAATTAACTTAAGAGTGCATTTCCTTGAAATTAGTCATCAATAGCTTAAATATTTTTCAGTACTCGCCAATCCAGCCTAAATTTAACTGGTGACCTAGATTGAAGTGCTCTACGAGCACAGATGGTACTCACCACTTTAAATCTAAATAGTAACCCAACAGCACAAACCCTGACATGTTTTTCCGACATTGTAGGGACTGGTTTCTGAGATCTAGTATTGGGTTCCTCACTTAGAATTTCCATTCAAATAAGAAGATGCTGCGTTAATGTGAGAGAGACTATGCTAGCAGAAGTATAAGCTTCTGACCATAGCTCAGAGAAAGCCAGACATATCTGGAAGGTAGAGGAGGGAGTCTGAGCTGGATACTTCTGACCTGGGAGGAAGACTGTACAAAGAAGCACTAGCTTCCAAGACCTTGACTGTACATCCAAGAGAAGAAATGTTATCATCCTTTTCCTCCAACTCCAACAAATGAAGGGGATTGCTGCCACTATGCAACAGCAGAGAAGCTGTTATTAAAAAAGCAATAGGGAGCAAAGAAATTGAGTAGCCCACATCCCTTTCATCTCCTGGACCTCCTAGATGCCCTGATATCTCTTCTTGAAGCTGTCATAAAAAGCCTGTTGTCTTGACTTCCCTCAGCAGGGTGTTGCATAACAAATATTTACTAGTCAACTAGGTTAAGGTTCCAGTGTCCAAAAAGTACATACTCTAATGAACTGCAGATGTACCTTTAAGCTTCTAACTGGAATAATAGAAATAAAGATTTCGTCATTCATGTTGAGCACAGTCTTTAAGGAGTTTCTGTATTAATATGACCTGTCATAAAATGATCGTTAGGCTTCATTAGACAATAATAGAGATAGAGGGAATGGAAGTATCACCAAACTGTTTCTATCAATTTTAAAATTCTGTGCTTTCCCTGACACTATTAAAGAAAAAAAAAAAAAAAAGTCAGAGTATTTGAAAATTTCTTTAGACTGCAATAACTTTTACATATTCTAGAAATGTCTTTAAGAATACAAAATACTGAGAAAATTGTACACAAAGAGGGACATGCACTGTGAGTTCAGTGCAGCTATACAAGGCAGCTCACAATACAGACTTGTAACAAATTGGACAATCCAAGATGCTGTAGTCAAGAACTAACTGTATGAAACACAGGGATCATTTGTACACATGGAGCTGAAAAATACGGCTGTTGTTTTCACTCAGAGATAATAATCGTATCCCTGGGCCACAGGATAAGGCCTGCTTTCTTGGTTCATGAACATTAAGAAACAACTCTCCCATTGTTAACCTTCCTGAGGAGACGCTGCAAATGCAGGGTCGTATAGGAAACAAAGATGTAGGAATCATTTAGTGCAACCCTACACTTAGACAGGTGCCACTCTTAGTCTTTTTAATCGATCTCATTTGTTACTTATACCTGTAAATCACACTGTTATCATCTCTGAACAAGCAATGGAAACCAGAATTTGTCACTGACTAAAGATAGCAGACCAAGTCCTGAAACGGGCTGGTCATATAGATTTACTGGCTTAATTACACAACAGTACATTAGATTGAAATGAGATACTTGGAATAATCCAAATTACATGCAGGCCTCTTGTTTCTTTATCCCACATTGACACAAAACACAATTCAAATGCAACTGCTAAGAGAGTAAGTTATAGTCTTCTGAGAGAGACAAAGCTAGACACAGATGCAGGCCTGACATAAAGATTTTTGCAGTAAGATTAATCTTATATTGATCTAAAGGCCTCTTATGCTGACAGCATGACACTTCATCCCAGAGATGCTCAGTGTCATGAAGGGAACAGGAGCATCATCAAGGTAAAAAGCTGGAGCCTTCTCAGGGGGAAAAATCTAGTAATTTAAGAATGCATAACATGAACACAATCTCATTTGCTTTCATTGGAATTACTCAATCCTATATGAAGTCCCACGTAAAGACTACGGTGTATAAAAAGACTGAGACAAATTCTCCATATGGAAAGAGTAGTACAAATATTCAGATGTGCTTCTAGCTACTATTGTGCATGATTCTTAAATGGAGCCCAAAAACGCAGTGCTGAAGTGTGAGATAATGAAACCCAACACCATATTCTGTCATACAAAATAGCTACAAAAGCAGACTTCCAAAATAATCCTTCCTCTGTGGTTCACATTTTTACTACTTCTGTGGCTTTGCCTAATTGGTCTCTCCTAGCAGAGGCAGATAAAATTAAAAGACTGTTCTGCTCCTAGGTGTTCTCCAAGCTTTCTGGAGACTCCAAAAAGTCTGTTTCATAAAAGACATTCCCAAATGTTGTCCTTTTGGGCCTTTAGAAATACAGAGTGAATGAAATAAAAGTACTTCTGAACAGTAATCTTATGTTAAACCCTACCTCTACTTGGAACACCGTGGAGGTAGGTCTCCAAAAACAAATCTATTGTCATTGGTAAGAATGACAGGAAGAGAAAAAATATTGGGTGAGAGGACTGATATGGAATATCTAAAAGCAACTGCACTCTCAGATATAGAAGAAAAATAATGGAAAACATGGAATGAAAAGTTAACAGAAAAGTCAACAGAAAAGTTTAAGAAAAAAAAAAGAAGGATAATATGCAGCAGCATGAAAACAGGGATATGGAGGAAACAGAGCAATACACAGCAGCCATAATAAATCAGAAATAATAATTCGTCCATTTTTTGACCATGACTAGATAATTATGTGGTCATTACACTTAGTGAAATGAGATGACATTTTGTTTACATCATTAAAAATATGTTGGTACAGACATTCCCCCTAGCTATTATCATTCATTCTTTTGAGAGATAACTGAGAGCAAAAAAAACCTTCCTCTTCCTCAGCTTTATTTGGAGTGTTTTATGGTACCTTTCTGCCTGCTAAAAGTAGACAGCGATGCTGGCAGGCACACCACATTTGGCAGATACGTTTAACCAGAGACTGCAAAAACAAAATGTATGAAGGACAGCTAGGCTGGAAAACTAGAGCTGTCCTATGAGCCAGAAGGAATTAAGCTGTTTTCCAGAACTGCCATACATTGAAAGATAAGTAAAAACTATGCATTTCTATTAGTAACCCTCCCCAGATTGTGATTAACTACAATTTTGAACAAAGCAGCAGTAGCTGTTCAAACCTGTTCAAACCTACAAGACAGGTATTTTTATGAGGTAGATGTGTCACAGTTCAGTTTTTGCCTTTGTGGTACACCACCTAACCGATGTTGAGTGAGGCAGACCAGCACTAAATCTTACCCTCCTTTCACTAGCTTTCTCAAAGGGATGTTTTAAAGGAAGGGCTATTTTGCCCCAAAGGAACGGAGAGGCTTTTTTGAGTTTTGCTTCCAGAAAGGATACCAAAGGTTGGGAATGATTTCTGCAAAATAATGTGAGACAGATAAAGGGGGTGTGGGAAGTAGGACAAAAATACAGAGCTGCTTGAATAAAATCTACCTAAAACACAATTTACCTTCCAGTTCTACCCAAAGTCCACATCACACTTAGGAGTAACCACTTAGATTCCTTACAGCTATCTCTTGAAAGTAGTAGTGTGGAGAAACCACATTTCCTTAATTGTTCCACCTCCTTCCAAATACACAGAGATTTGGTCTACTTTAGTTTTTCTGGCTACCTCTGGCAAAGCTAGTCAGCAGGCACTAATGCCATGAGGGACATTCCTCAGTTTGTGAGCCCTGAAACCAATTCTTAAGGAAATGTCAAATAGACTTCAGTTTCCTTCCTGATCTTAAAGCTGCTCTCAGAGGCCTTTGAATAATCTGGAAGTAAGTTTTCAGCTGTCCTAGCCTTTGATGTTATCATTTCAGCCACTAGGCTCCTAGATAATGGTGTCATGTTTGCAGTCTCAGCTCTGCCAGGCACATGGTTCCCAGTGGTAGCAAAGGTAGCAGAGGGAAGGTAGCAAAGATGTGGAGTTAGCTTATGTCTGGCACCAGGGCCATGCAGATGAGTGACTCAATGGCCTGAACACCTCTTACAATGTGGCTGACAAAAAAGTGTCCTTTTCATAGCCAAGCCATCCTGCTTCCTTTTGACTAGAGAGGTGGGACTCAGAGCACAAGTTGCAGTGCTATATATTTGTTAGTCTTAAAAGCACTGCAGTTAATTAAAATTATTTCTTTTTATCCTGAAACCCAAAACCTCTGAGCTATTGAAAGAACATAGGTACTGATGGTGAGAAGACGTTCATGCAATTTGCAAAGACAGAACAAACACTATTACTCTTTAATCTCCTATCTCACAGCAATATGCATTTGTCTCAAGCCTATGCTCTGATTGTCATTAGGGGATGTAGGCTTCAGATTGTGACAGAATGATAAATTTTACTATTTTGAAATCAGATTAAAAAGGACAGTTAATCCATAATTTTTGTCTTAAATAATCTTTCACTTGGTATATTCTTTTTCTGCAAATATGTTATAAATGAATTGGTGTGAAAAGGTTTTTGAATAGGGGACTCTTGAAGTTATTTTAGATAAAACAGTGACATGAGTTTAAGAAGAATTTAAAGTTAAACTGCAGTAAATTGTGGATATGGATACCCTTATTCAGAAACAGTCTTAAATCAGTTTATTCCAATTCATAAAGCTATGTCATGTTAAGGATACCTCAAAATTCTGAAGCAAAATTTCCTGTGGAATTGATGCAGTTTAAGTAACACACTGTAGAAGTGAATTCAGATTAACTTTTCTCTAATCTTCCCACAAAAATAAATTACTACTTATGGTATACAGTTAAGATTGGATCACATACAAAACTTTCTAATATTGGTCCAAGGAATATAACAATGGATGCTATTTTTATTTGTCTTTAGGAACATAGAAAAAATTTAATGCTGTTAAGCAATGATTGTTGCTTTTAAGCCATAATGAAGTATTTGCATATAATTATTTAAAAATCCTGCTTTCTAATCTCCATGGAAAATTCACTTTCTGGAAATTTGTAGAAAGGAAGGATAGATTGTCTTAGCAGTAGAATAAAAATCAATCACATAAAAATTAAATTTTAGCCGCCCATGATATTTTAATTTTCAGGTTTATGACTGAACCTATCTTATTTGGACAATATTGTTAGCAGCTGTATTTAATTCAGTAATTTCAGCTGTTTTAACATTTGAGTTTGCAGAAAAAAACAGTTGTATGTTGGTTGGCATTGATAGTAGCAAAACATTTCAAAGAATTATAACAGGTTAGACTTTTAAAATTTCTAAGAGAAAGTAACCAAGGATTTGCCTTTTAAATAAAAAAAGAATATATGACATGGTTTCATAACAACAAAACAAATGTTTCTACCAGGCAGCAAATGGATATTACTACATATGACTTTTTAATCTGTAATTGTACTCAGCTGAACATATGCAGCATAAAATAGCAAGCATTAGACAGATCAGCTTCTAAAATAGCTATCAGAGCACAGATTTGGAAGTTCAAAGCATCAAAAAGTGAACTAGAAAAGTAATACCTAGCAAGAGGGGTGTACACTTTTACTGATTCCAATAGAGATTGCAAGTTGATTTTTATGCTGAATTTTTATTTAAACACATATGTGTCTCAGTTTCATAACTTTAGAACTTTTACCCTGTTAAAGTATGCAGAGAAATGCAAAACATACATGGTTTTATTAGCTTTAACAGAGAAGCAACAGTTGGTTTAATGTGGCCTGCTTAGTTCTACTGTTTCTTTTTCAGTAATAATAAAAACTAAAATACAAGTCTCAATATTTTATTTTCTTAAAGTAGAAGAATGGGCAAGTCTTATTCTGCGTTAAGCAGCTGCATAAGCAAGAGCTGTCTCTATTTTTCTTTGCTTTAAGATCTCATTGTGAAAACTGAGGTGGAAATTATTGTTGCCTGGCATTGCACTTCTGACTCCACAGCTACATTTTATGAAGCTTGTGTGCAATTAGCCAGTTCGTTATTTTATCCTAATTTTACAATAAATCACTTCACTCTTTTTCTCTCATCCATCATCAACTTATCTGCCCGCAAGTCAAAATGGTACCAATTATTAATCAAGGCCAGAGGCACCCGCTCCTGCATAGGAGCACCATGTTTCAACTGTCAGGTGGCATCCATCCCAGCCTCTCTTTGTCAGCAATAAAGAAAATGAAATTGGACTCATATGAATCTCATTTCTGCCCTGATTAAAGGCCTACATTTTCCCTAGGCATTGCCTGACCAGGTCCTGACTTGTGAGATATTCAATGTTCTTGTAATGTCATTCGGACAGAGCGCGCCTGTCTCCTTAGGTCATTGTTCTTCAGATTCACTTGTTTTACATGGAATATAGGCTAGAAAATCTAGACTTCCTTTGGGGTGTTAATTAAGAGGAGCATCCAAAATTAATCAGCAAATTCACCAGGGCGAAGGGGAGCTGTCTGAAGGCCTCGATATAAAATGCACTTCTAGTACAGAGAAATGAGCCTTCGGCTATTGACAAAGAGAAAACAAGTGCACAGACGGCAATGTGACATAAAAATTCATATACGTATACAATTTTACATTCATTTTGCTTGTCAGCTTGTCACCTTTAATTATAAAGGTTGATTCGCTATTTGGCAGATCTGGAAATTGTAAACGCTTGGCCATTTGAATATCATCATATGGTCAATGTCTTCAAAAAAGAATGACACAGAAGCATACCAGGAAAGGAACACTGTAAAGTCCAAACTGAACTTCTCTGATGATCACCTTGAAGTATCTTGCAGGTCTTAGGGACACCTGTGAACCTGGCTATAAAAGCACACAAGTTATGACCATCTGCAGACAAAACACGATATTGACAAGTTGCTAGCCCCAACCCCTTTTTACGTAGAGTAGTTTCTAATCCTAATTTCTTTAATTCTTTTATCACTCATTCCATTCTAATGTTATTAGTGCTTGGTGTGAAGGATTTGCATAGACCTTCAGGCTACTAATGACCTTTATGTGGAAACAGAAAATTCTGTGGTTTGTCCAGTGAAGACTTTCAAAAGGAGTAATGCTAAGTCCACATCATGCAGACACCTCAAAGAGAAGCTTCTTAGATAGTTAAAAATTTTAATCAGATAAGTTTGCTTGTTTTCAGTAGCCACTAAATTAGAACTGGGTTTTTGTAACTGGCAACAGCACTTCTTATCTGTACCTTGAAGGAAGTCCATGAGCTCAGGTTTCAGAAGCTACCTGTTGTAGTTTTTTGTAGTTACACTTTTCTTATTTACCAGCTGTCTCTGTGCATTTTTCATGATTTTGGAAAGACTGGAACTGCCATCTTTTTAATATTACAGCATGTCATAGCTCCAGACTAAGAACAGCCATATTGCTCAAGGTTTCGGGTATCACAATTACTCTTCATGCATTTCAATAGACCTAGAAACAGTATAAAAATAGGCCTTAAAAATGCTACAGACCTATGCAGAAGCACACACAGAGGAGCTAAGCTCTCCAAATCTGTTCTGAAGAGTCTGATATTGAAGATTTTACTTACATCAGCTACAGACTTATGGTAAAAAAACCTAACAGACAGGAAAGTTGAAGACTTCAGAGAAAGGGGTGGCTTGTACTGGGTTTTGAACACTTCTCTAATGTTATGGAACAGAAAACCACACAGTGTAAGGATCAATATATTGAAACTTGGCACTGTGATGTTTACTTCAAATAATGGCTGCACAAAAACTAGCATATTCTGAGCTGGTGTGGTACTCTACATTGAATCACATACTAGGTAATCTAAGATTCTGACTGCATCTTCTAAAATCGGTCACCTTTATCCCTAAATGGGTGTAGTAAGTTAACCTTATACCATTGACTTTTCAGCTGCTGCATTTTTAAACTTTGGTATTGATGAATAAAAATCATCAAGGGTACTGAACTCACCTAAGTAACTTTTTCCCTAACTCGTTTTTACATGGTAGTAAAAAGGCAATATTCATTGGCTACCTATACCAGGTTGCCAGAGCAGTTGTCTAAATACATGAAAGAATTGCCCTCATGCTGAGATCTGTGACTGTGAAATATGATGAAGTTAGGTCAAAACTTGCAACAGTGAGCGCTGATATTTATACTTTTGTATCTACAGTTAAGCTGCCAGAGCACAGCAGAGTACTTCCTTTTTTTTTTTCAATTAATGTTGGTTCTCATGATGACTAATTTTATTAGGACTAATGGGACCTCGGGTGGACACCTGTTAGGTGGCTTTACATTGCCTAATGGTTGATAATTACTGAGCAACACTAAAAAATCCTATCTGATAATCACAGAATTTTAGTACAGAACATTAACCCTGATTTCACTTCAAGGACACCTATATCCTCTATATATGCTGTACTGCCTGTATATATTTTACAGACAGTCTTTATATATAACTCCTGAAAGCAGAGATTTAAAAAAATTAAAATAGTATTTACTTCCTATGTATTTTATAAACTAATACCTAAATAACACACTGAGACCGCTTATGAAGCTTGTAAAAATTTAAAAAACAGAAATAAAATCCCAGCATATAAATGTAAGATTGTAGGAGGTCATCTCCATTTTGCTATTGTCCAATTAATTCCCTACTCTTAAGGGACTTAAACTATGAAATGTAAGCTTAACTATGAATCATCCACATGACTCCAATGACTATTTGTAAAACAGGATTTCCTTTGACATTTGTTTTTCCAGGTTAAACACCTGAAAACAAACCACACTTTTCTTTGCAAAGGAAGATCCACATATTTATGTCCCCATGTGTATTTCTTTCATTTCTAGAAAAGTTCAGTCATGGGCTATATCTATTGTACAGTGCAGAAATGGTATGAAGTGTGAATCCATATTCCCCCATCATTCCCAACAATTATGTACATTGGGCCAACAGTTGGGGTGACCCAGCAGATCTGATGCAGGGATCTCTGTACCTCTTTGAGGTGCATCCTGAGGCTTAGCACACACTGAAGGAAAAACTTGCCCACCTTCCTGACAATGCACCTATAGATCTCTGTGTCCTTGTAGAAGAATACCTGAAGCAAGCACATACAGCGGCACTGCGTTTTTCCTAAACAGAATTCATAGTGGTTGGTGAAAGGATGTGATCTGTAGGCAGCCTTCCTGAAATCACTGGATACATGACATAAGAGTTGATGCCACCTTAGGAGCTGCATGATGTCTGCCATCTCAGATAACATGAGATATAATCATTGTTCTGTGAACTGTTACTCCTTTTCTTCAGCTCATTTAATTTTCTAATTATACGCACTACCTTTTATCTGCATTTCCTGAATCTCTTGTTCTGAGGAGAAAGAGTTATTCCTTAGGATCTGATCAGGTAGTCAGAAAGTCAGTAGATTTTCCAGCAAAAGGTGAACACAACTGTGGCCTTGGCATGCTGCTTGTGCTCACTAAATATAAATATAAAACAATAACAACAGCAACAAAAAAAAAAGTATTTACATATATTCCACCAAAACTTTAAAGAATTGATTACTAATAACAAAACAAATGTCTTTACAAACTTCAAGTTTCCCCTAAGTGAACCAGAATTCCAGTGGGAGTCATTTTTTATGTCAGATCTACAAAGAATCTATAGTACAAAAAGAGTGGTTTTGCCCTTTATCTTCCAAAAACACCCCAATCCTGTCAGTGCACAGAAGTAATCAAAACCACCAAAGATCTTAATGCCAGTAAAACTTTAAGAGAGTGAACTTAATTAACAAATAATTAATGCACAGTATACTAAAACCTTAGTAGCTCAAGGCATTTCCCTAGTTATTTTTTCCTTACCTTTTTTTCAGGCTTTCACAGGATAATTTTGCTACAGTTTCATGCAACCAAATTCCCCAAACTGCTACGGAAGAGATCTGTTCTGCAAGAACTGTGGTAACTCCTAGCAACCCTGCAGTTGAAATGTTGCATTGCAGTTGCAATGAAACAGGCACTAGCTTCCTTCTTTCTTTAATGGTGACTGATTGCTGGATTATTAAATAAATATTAATCAATAGGGATGGATTTTATGCACTACTTAGTGTTGTTCACATCAGAATTTAGCTGTACCCTTTGGAGTTGCAATGGTTTCATTCCTATTGTATCAGGGGCTGCTTCTGAATGAGGGAAACTTCACATGCATGTCTTTCTGCTGCACTGGGAAGACTGGTGCTGCAGGAAAGACTTGCCAGCTTGTCCTGTAGACACAGTGGCAATGGAAGAGCCTTCCACAGGTTTGGGATCTAGGTCTGCATTCAACAGCTTGCCAGAGGCAGTTTGGGTGCATACTGATGTTCCCCAAGAGTCATAGCATTCATACATCAGGTGCTCCTTTGGTAGAGACCTGCTCTGTAGCATACAGGGACAGTGTAGCAGCTTGGCTAAAGTGGAAGAGAGCATTGACTATCTAACGCTGCCCCTCTGCCAGCCCCACAAAATATAGGGAGCTATGCAGCATACAAGGACAGCATAGTGGGACAGGTGAGCTGTCCTTCCCTTTCCAAGGGGCAGTGAAGGGATGCATTCATGTCCCTGTGTCATCCTGCTGTGCATCAGGGCCATCCCAGCACAGCAGGGAGGAGGGTACCTCACGACAGTCAGAAACTCACCCTGGCTCACTATGGTCATTCATGCCTCCTTCAAGTGCAGACTTTTATGTCAAACTAGCCACTGACTCATCTACAGTATTTTTCCCAAACTCTTGCTGTAGACAGAAAATGAAGGGCAGGACTCCCTGAACCAGAGGTATCTAGCAGAACAGTTGGCTCAGAGCTGGTTTTCGTGGCTAAAGAAGTGGCACCTCACTATATTACAGCACATTATGTATATAGGAAATTGCAGTCTTATCTACATTGGGTACCCCTCTGTGGTGGGCTGACCTTGGATAGATGCCAGGTGCCCACCAAGCTGTTCTATCACTCTCCTTATTAGTGGGAGAAGACGGGGGAGAAGAAAATAAGACGGAAAAAAACATCGTGGGTCAAGATAAAGGAAGTTTGATAAAACAAAAGCCAAGGCTGCATGTGACAGCAAAGGAAAACAAAAGATTTCTTCTCTACTTTCCATCAGAAGGTTATGTCCAGCCACTTCCCAAGAAACAAGGCTTCTGTGCACTCAGACATTGCTCTGGAAGGCAAATGTCATAAATAACAAATGCCCTCCCTTTCCCACTCTCAGCTTTTATTGCTGATCATCCATCATATGCTATGGAATATCACTTTGGTCAGCCTGGCTCAGGTCTCCTGGCTATGTCCCTTCCAAAGATTGGAAGACTACTGGTGAGAGGAAATGTAGAGACAATCTTGATGCTGTGTGAGCACTGCTCAGCAGTAGCCAAAACTCTAGTGTGTTATCAACACCTTTCTAGCTACCAATACAAAGCACAGCGCTATGAAGGCTGCTGTGGGAAAAATTAACTCCAACTCAGCAAGACCCAATGCAACCTGTACGTTTTGGGGGGGAGTCTTGACTGGCATAGTTGGTATGCTGCAATATGTTGGTGCCCTGCTGTAATTATCGGTAAGAGGTATAATTTTGCTTTGGCTCCTGTCCAGTCTATATACTGAAAAAAAAAAAAAAGAAGTTAACTTTCTGTGGTAAAGAACAAACAGAGTAGAGAAAAACAGATCCAGAGAACACCTGGTCTTGAAATGCATAACTCTGGGACAAATCTGCGATAAACAGCCCCTGGTTCCACAAGCTAAGTGCATCTGTGAGAGAGGCGATAGCAAAAGCTTTCAGTTAAACAGCTGCAAGAGACCCTTGGGTTAAAGCACTATCTTTAAACATATATATATATAAACATATATATATATATATATATAAAATCCTCTTCATCCTTTTTAAAAAATGAGCTTATAAAACCATTTTTTTTCAGCATTCATTTAAAATGCAATTTATTTAATTTTAAAACTGAGGCTTGATCCAAATTTACAGAAAACACAGCTGACTTTACTGGGAATGTGGTTTGAACCTTGATTTTCTTCTCTTTTTTCTGTTTTCCACTTACAAAAGTTGAAAGACAACAAATGGCTGAGAAACTGCATAAGTATATTAAACTATGTGCAGCAGCTGGATAAAATACCTGCCAATCCCACTTCTTCCTTAAAAGATACGGTTTTATTTAGGTAATACTTCTATCACAGTGAGGCTTGACTTGTAAATTCTGCTCTTAAGTAATCAATGTTAAAGCAAACAGAAGAAGACTGCAAAGAGGAGCACAGCTCTGATTTACACATACTTTGTTACAGTTGTTTTCATCACACAAACTAGTTGCCAACACCAAGTGGCAGATGTGAGACCTTGGGATTATGGAAACATCAAAATATGTCACATTTTACCAGATCTTGGAAGATTCAAAAACCACCGCACTGACATTATTAAGTATTATAGGGGGTTGTGTTGTTGGAAAGGAATCAACAAAAAAATTCCTGTAGGAGCTGAACTGCAATTCAAACATAGCTAATGCCAATCCTCATGTAGTTAGAAAACTGCTTCTCTCTGTTAGGAAGCAACTTCTGTTAAGGAGTTAAGGAGCAAATGTATGTTCTAGCTTGAATTGCTTGAAGGAAACCTCCAACAAAAGAGCAGATAACAGGATAATACCATTGGCCTAAGGATTCTGAGGAGTTGCAATTCAAACACTGACAGGAGGCTTTGGGTACATCTTTAACCACAGAGAAGGACAGCCAAGGTGACTGCTGGTGAGCTGACTCAGGCATAGAAGCAATATATCTAAATCTGAGGGGTACAGGGTCTGAGCTAATAATCACTGCTGATTTATGAACTCTTAATCAGGGTTTAGCTTGTCACAGGGCTGCGATAACTTAGTGAGACTGCATCCAAAATGGTACTGTGCAGAGGCTGCATGGCTTCATGCTGCATGGACTCACGAGGGGCTCTCACTGCTTTGGAAATGTCTCTTGAAATGCCACTGTAAGGTAGCCAGGCTCTGTCATTTGCCTCCATGTATCCAAGACTTAATCCCCAGTAAGTTTAACTCGCCTTTATTCTATATTATATTTTCCCCAGGATGCTTCTGGAGAAGCTGAACTGTAATTGCTGTAATTTCTGAAGTGTCCCTTAGTTTCCTCATGTTACTGTGCTTTGCTGCCAAGTATGGCTTGGTACCTGCAAGCTAGATGCCCACAGAGCAGATCTCAGAGGAAAGCAAATGAGGACCTCCACTTCAGGGGTGCATCAAGCGTGGTATGTTCCCTAATGCAACCATAAGCGTCTGGGCATTGAGTGGGTGACTTTGAACCATATGAGGACATTCAGACCAGGAGATCATATTAAACCTGGTCTGCAGTTTCAACACATAGCAAGATGCAGGGGTTCAGCATCGACTGCTTTCATCTACTGATTTAATCTTATCATACTGAATTATTTGCTAATGTAGACACAGCCTTAATCTGCCTTTTCTAATCACATAGGAAGTTCACCACACACTGAAATGCAGATGAAAGTACTTTCTTATGTAATGTTAATAAACCTGGTTCCACTGTAACCAGTTAGAGTTCGGCCTCGTACTGCAGGGTGCCAAGATTTTCCTGAAGCAAGCTCTTATTTCTAAAGAAAATCCTGAGTCTGAAAAATCTTGAAGTCTATACAATTTCAAAGAGCCACCTCCCAGAAAACAAAGATGAAGTAGAGACCTACTTATCCCTACCAATTAGAGAATGCATTTGAGGGGGGACGATGACAAAATATTTGACCTGTTTTTAATAAGTTGAATTCACTAGTATCTGAAGTAATTTTTCAAATTTAAGCTCATAGAAAGGCTCTGTGATATATATGACAAACCCAACATTAGTTTTGGATATTTTCATACAGGCTTTTAAAGTAATACCACATACTGCCTTTTACTGAACTGGACAGAAAGGAAATGTGTTCCTATTACAGTCTTTTTGAGAATATGCTTATTGTGAATTGTGAGCTGAAAAGGGGTTTAGGAAAACAAAAATCCCATCAATACATGGGAATATACAGTTACTCCTGGAGAAGTGACTCACATTAAATACCATCCTATCCACCTTTCCAGCAAAGCCTGGGCAAGGGGTAAGAAAATGACAGTTTTCTGAGGTCTTGTTTTATGCAAGTATTTAAAACCTTTTTGTATTGATTCCATTAAAAGAGATCATGTCAGAGAACATAGGACTCTGGTCCAAAACTTCCAAAACAGAAGTTATGACCCTCAAAAGTCAGAAGATTATTTTTGAAGTCTTACTCACCCCATCGAATTCAACAGGGATGGATAGATTTTAAGCACTTTTATGCCCTTCAGCTAGTGGGATCCAGCTTGTGAATCATTTAGTGATTAAAAGAAACATGTCAGCACTGAAACAACATCATGTATAGAAGTCTTAGCTTAAGTAAGGATCCCGCTACACATATGAATATCTCACTCACCATCTTTGCGAATGCTTGAAGTTACATTTATAAGCAATCACAACCAAAACTATAAATTATTGTGTGTTCTAACTCAGAAAAATACTCTGTTGTTTGGGGTTTTTTGTTGGTTTTTGGGGGTTTTTTGGTGGGTTTTTTTCTGTTTTTTTTTTGTTTTTTTTTTTTTAGGTAGAACTTTCTCTTTGCTCTCTGTCGCATAGACATTTTCATGTCAGGATAAACAGTTGAAGCTTATAGACTGACCCTAGCATTATGAGTTCTTTCTGCCAAATAGGAAAAGCAAAGCTAAAGTAATTAATGTGCATTTTTGTTAAGCAACAAAACTAGAACGAATATTTTAAGTAGTCACTCCCTTAAATATTCTGCTATGTGTAGAGAATGCATATATACATGTGTACAAAAGAGCAGAAGTCTGAAACTTTTCTTTCCCTTAGTGCAAATAAAAGCAGTCTTCCCGAAATGATGCCTGTTTTTCAAATTTGGTTCCTTTTCCAATCTAAACAACGTTTGGAAAATGTTCGGTTGTACAAATTAACACCATCAAGATTTTTTTTTTTAAACCAAAGGTCTAATTTTAATGGTAATATTTCACCTATAAAAAGTGAGGATAACAAGTTTGTATTCATACAAAGGTGTTAATTAATGAAAGACAAACCTTTGCCAATTATTGACACATTCCTCTGTAATCCTGTTATGTGGAACATTCTAATGAAGTCATAGTTTATTACTAATGATCTAGCTTTGTTTAAAAAAAAAAAAAAAGCTGCAAGGGGGAGGGGGGCCGAAATAATTTATTTGCTTTGGTGTATTTTTTATCACAGCAGGTAAGAATGCTGCATTTTGACTGCCACATTGTATGCAGGATGAGGGGGTATGACCTCAGAAGCAGCAACGGAGAACTGGCTTTTTCACACTTCAGCACACACTGCTGTGAACCAGCACTTTGGTCATATTATCCGCTGCACCACAAAGCTGTCCGCTAATTATCTCTGAATACGAATTTTATTGAACCTTAATTTTCAGTAATGGGGCCTGATAGTTTGTGAAGAAAGACAAAAGAAGGGTCCCTTTGTTTTTCCCTCACAATAGCCTTCTAGTGCTGGAGCTATGGCAGAACTCATTAAACTTGAACAATGAGTTGAAATATGATCGGGTTATTTTTGTCCCTGCCCCCAAACTAGGCTAGTCCTGTCTGCCAGCCTGTCCATCTGTCTAACGATATGGGAAGAGACATTGATTTTGTAGTGGACACTGTTACAACGCATTGCTGAGCTCCTACCAAATCACTGCGAACATGAATCTGAGCAGAAATTTATTCTTTTGTGCATGTTTGGCAAGATCTCATGGCAAGTTTAGCAGTGATCTGGGCACTACGGAGATCTGAAAATCCTGATTAAACCAGGTTAAACGAAAGCTGATTTGTGTTTGATGTGCACTGCGCAGGAATAAATGTACACTAGCTAGAAATACCTGCTATTCATTCAAACTTTGAGTTAAAAGAAGCTAACATGGGAAAAAAAGCTAAAATATGTGCTAAAATATGTGAAAGGTTTCTGCTCAGCTGAGAGCTGTTAGATGTTTTTGTACTGTCTTCAAAGTCCAGCCTTCTCAAGGCATCTTCTGCTAAGCAATGGAGCTCTTAAAAGCTCATTCTCTTCTAATCTGGAAGTTTCACTCTAATTTTCTAATTGAACTGGGGGCTGAGGCTGAGCACTTGTACTGTAACGTGTATAGTAAAATACCTCAGGATATACATAATGAGCCAAAATCAATGGATTACTCAAAACACAAAAATCCTGTTACACTGAAACTGAGTTATTTGATTTCATGTGAAAAACAAAAAAGAGTTGGGTACTTTCTTTTTCCAGGATTGTCTCATTAACTCATTGCAATGGCAATTTGGATGGCTCACCAACAGTTTTGTCCCTCCTAAACAGTGGTTATTTACTATGAGAGCCATCAACACGTTTTTGGAAAATATCTTCTTCTCAAGCCTTCAAGTATCTCCTCTACCCAAAAATATTGCTTCAGATGTATTTCATACAGTTCTGTGGGTGATATGTTTGTAGACAATTTGCACAAAACAGCAAATCAACATTGGGGGTATCAAAGAAAATTCTGAATATTGTCCACTTTAAGATTCTGGTGTATACTTGAAAAGTTTCACATAGCCTAGTTTTTAATTTTATCTTCATTTTTGTAGGAGAACATGCCACAGCCAAACAGAATATTGCAAGTTCTGTGATTCCTTTCCTTTGTTTTCAGCCCTAATTTTCTTTCTGCTAGATGCTATTCAATTATTCTTAAATTAGTCACCACTATAAAGCCATCTTGCATCTGCAAACCAATTAAAAAATAAGTTTTGAAACAAAATCATATAAAGGCAGCCCCCTCCTCCATCTCTGTGCCCTCACAGGGAATGGGGACACTCACACAAACGTGCTTGCACATGAACACAATCTCACGCACACACACACACACACTCAGAAGCACACAAAGTGATACCTAGCTAGGACTGTGAGTTTGCTGAACAAATTATAGTTTGGGAGAGTGGGGGAAACAGGAGATTGTTTCAGAGGCATGATAAACACATATATATTTATATTTTTATATGTCTAAGTACAAACATCAATATACAGATGTGCACACGCACACGCATACTTATATGAAACAACCAAACCACAAACTCATTTCTTTTTGACTTGACCTATTCCATGAATTTTAACATTCCATATCAAAACAAATAATCTATTCTGTGAATAGTACTACTATTTTTATTGTCATGAGTATTTAAAGGCTGAAATAATAGCTAGCTTTACATTAACTCCATTAATAAAACTGAACATCTAGTTAGGATACTGTGACAACAAAGATTTTGATGTTTTAGTGCATGGAAAGTTGCTCATACTGCATGTGCTGCGTACTAGAACAGTCTGCATTTGATTTTGAAATAAACCAAAACAAAACCTGAAAAGAAAACAATATCTATTAACAAGCAGTAATTGAATGCCCTTCAGTGATACAACTTTCACAGACTTTTTCCATCACATATGAAGCCTGATTCTTCTGTCATTCCCACAATTGTCAGTCAGGAGTAATTACATTAAGGTCAGCAAAGAGACCAGCACTAAAAGTGGCATATGAAAAATATTGAGAGTATAAAATTTTAACATGTAGCATTTGGTTATACTTACAAGCTGCTTTTGGGGAATTTTAAAAAATTTTAATGATCTTGCATTTTACTTCACTAATCTAGAAATCTTTGCTTGGTCTGTTCACTGAACACCAAGTTGATTTGCGGAGTTGTATTTCGTCTATTTAATTATATATTTCTTTTAATTTTGACACAGTAAGTGAACTATACTGGAAAATGTCAGTCTGGCATTCGAAAAAGGGTGAACTAAGAAATAAAAAATAGCTTTGGTCTGTGATAAATGTGCACTGAAGAAAGTCATCCAAACAGCAAAAAGCAGATTCATCATGGCTTCTTTAAAAGACATAAGTCACACTTCATTTTTCAATTAAATAAAGTAGTGAGCAGAGACTTTGTGTTGCCTATATATCCACTGTTAGGGATGGGAGTAAGATCCTATTTGCTTGCTGGTGTGGCATCCGGCAGAAACATTGCCCCTGACAGCTTATACCAGCAATGTAATCTGTTTACTGTAGCTGGCTCTGGTCTGCCAGTGGGAATTCCTGGATGCAACTGGGAGACAGTGAGGCAGCTGAGGAATGTACTGTATATTCAAATAGATGTATCATGGGTACTGTATGTTCCTTTCCAACAACAGCTATATCACTGTATTGCAGTTCAAATTCCAAGTATTCAGGGATGTAAATATATTAAACAATGCATCTGTTTGTGCAAAGCATTCTTATGAGGGGCATCCATGTGCTTTTAATCAGTTTCATGCTGAGTGAAAGAAAATTGTAAACTATGCATTAAAAGAAGATTTAGTGAAAGTTATTTTTTCTCTATCTTCTGCATCCTAATTCAATGCTTCCCCTTGCTTTCAGTGATAATATAAGTAATCTTCTAGTAACATTCATGAGGAAAGTTTGATGTGGATTTACACTAGTGGAGCTACATTACAATGGGTAGATTTAAGGTATTATAAAATGAGTTTTTGGATTTGTTACAGAGGTATGAAACCCCTAAGACACAGACAGATAGGACTTCCAACATATGGCAACCACTCTTCTTATAAAACAAAACAGTGTTAAGTCAAAGTACCTGATTACAATTCGCTAGTGCTATGTCGCTCTGATAGCAGGCTTATATTTAATGCCACAGAAACAATATAATTTATTTTTCTGTCTTCCCTTATCCCTTCATTATTGAGTTTGTAGGCTTTGAAACCTTAAGCAAAAGGACAAAATATAAATTATAGAAAACATCAAAGTACAGTGAAATCAAATGACATTCCATACAATCCTTACAGAGATATCTAACATATTTCTTATGTGGAGTTTGGTCAAATTGCTATCACTGCAGAGCTTTAGTGGCTATAATTAGTAATCTTTTGGGAGCTACAGTAGCACACTTTTAATGTTAAAAATATCTAATTGAATGCAATAGTTTAGCAATGTAAAAATTCGTGTGATATTTGACAATGATTTAAGCTGGATGATTTTTCAACCTGTTATCAAAAGTATCATTAGAAAAAGCATAGTTGTATATTTTTATTGCATACTGCTTCTTCAGCTCAGTCTGTTTATAGATTTTTCTTAAATTGCATTATTGAGATGTAGATTTTGGAGGTAGAGCATCTAACACCTCACCTACTTGAACTATTAAATACAATTTTTGGTAAGCAACATATCACCTGAAACATGTGAATTAAGAAAAATATGACTGTTATGGGCATGTCAAAAGAAAAATCACCAAGCCCAGTAGGTTAATAAACAAAATTCCGTTTGGAGAATGAATTGACTGACAAGCAGTTCCTAACAAATAAATGCACATTAGATTCAGATGCATACCAGGGTATCAAATAACTAGATAATTTATCACCAGTCAAATTTAAAACCACGTTTCCTTGTCTTGGTCTATGGTTCCCATGCACTGCTATTTTATTAACAAGACTTTAATTCTCGTACTGACACACAAAAGTGTTGTACTCTAATGAACTGTCTGCTCCTTGCAGAAATCTGGTGGTAATGTAGGATGTTAGTTACAATAATGATAATCTTTAGTATTTTTAGCCTGTCAGAACCTGCATAGCCAACAACAACCAGTCTTTTACTAAAACTCTACCTCATCAAACTAACTTAATTAGCAATTCAACTCCTTATTTTTGTTTTGGATTCCCCTCTGGCTACTAATTAAAGCTTAATCGAAACTGCTGAACTGAGGTTGTAAAGAATTCATTAATATTAAAATTAGCCCCAACAATTTTTTTGGGCTGGTGCAATTTGTATTTGTTACTGTCAGGGTTTGAAATTCAGTTGAATTGTTAAGAAAGCTGTACCAGAAATTTGCTGTATGTTCATATTATAAGTAGAACAAATATGATGAATTACAATAGTTGAACAAGTAATTCATGATTTGACCACGCACAGTTCACATTACTTGTGTCACTGTTTAATACCAACAGACAAAATATATTTTCAGACATTTTTTCCAAAGTCATCCACATTTCTTTATCCTCCCAAGTGCTTTCATATTTTGGATAAAATGGAATAAAGGGCTCAGAAAAAAAAAATGCAAAGATTGATTTTATGTATTATCTTGACAAGATTAATATGTTTGAAAAATGAACAGATTTACCACTTCACTTTGATTCTTCCACTTTTCTTAACATCAAAGATTACTCCAGCTGCAATAATGGTTATTCTGAAAACTAAGATTCACCAAACTATGAGCTTCTGTAAGGGACATATTTTGCTGGTAACATATCTCTCATCAACCTTACTTTTTTTTTAGTAAGAGACTAATACATTGTCTTCTAAATTAAAATGAGCATCTCAGTGCTCTATAAATTATTTAAATATATTCTTTTCTGAACTCAGTTTATTCTTTGCAATGAGTTTAAATGTATTTTTAATTTAATTGCTTAGCTTACAATAAGAAATGAACTTATATTTGAGTATTACTAAATACTCTCAACAAGATGAGTGAAGCATACTTGTGTTTTTTGTAAATTTAATGAAAAATGTAAATAAGAAAAGCAGTCTTTTTATAGCAGATGAAAACGATTTTCATAATTCAAGTTCACTTTTCATTTTAACTTTTATGCTTTAATATTTTTATAGGAACATGTATATTTATTTTACCCTACAGGAAATTTTTTCAAGAATGTTTATAGGAAGCAAACTTGTTAAGACTAAAATATACAGCAACTAATACTGTTTAACATATTTTATTAAATATAAACATTAAGATTATTTATATAATGCAAAACTTTACAAAAATATACAGAAAAAATTACATATGCATCTAGGTTTCATTTAAATAACATTTATGACAAAACAATCATGCACATATTTAAAAATCAACATATGTCCATTTTTTACTCACTGACTAAATCAACAATGGCACACAAAGCACACAATTTAAAATCTTGGTGACAATTTCCGTGAAGTTATTCAAATACAATTTGACTTCTGACAAGAGGATGTAATTTATAAAACAGAACATGCCTATCAGTGGAACGTAAATTTGCATAATGAGGATACTTTCATTTCTGCAAGCACAGTTTTTGACATCCCAACTTGGAGCACTGGAAGAATCTGGTGAAAAATGTCAATATACATAAATAGAAAAATGATGAATAAAATACCCATAACATTTATCTGATTTGAGTAAACAAAATAAATTTTGCTTGCAAAAAGTAATGATTTTGAAAACTATAATAATATGCTTCCTAAGTCTATGAAAGTCTAGCACTGCCTTTAGCTGCAATCAGCCTTGTAAACTAAGGGAGGTGTTCTGAGTTTATCATTAGATGATAAAAACACTGTTGTGACATTAATGTTATGCATTTTTTAATCAGTGTTTTGATTTGATTCTCTGTTGCGTTTCCTATAAATATACTGCAGTATCAGCAGTAAAAGAAAAAAAAAAGAAAAAGCCTTTACCCTTTCCTTCAGTAGTTAAACTTTAAATTTCTTGTTAACTTGGTCAGCTGGTTGAGAGCATCCATCATTCTTGAACTGGAGAGAAAATAGTTGTTTGCCCTCCCCTAATTTTTTTGAGTAGTCAGTTCAGGTAAACATATGTTCAGAGTTTAAATTCAACAAATGCTGGAACAGATTTCCTTTACTTCAGCATCTCTTACTAACCCCACCAAAAGGGATAGTATCAGATGACAATCAAAACCAAGTTACCTTTTTGTTTCGAAGCCAGAACTTGGACAAATTTAAACATATCTATTTCAGGTTTGCTAAAGAAAACCTGAACTGTCAAGAGGAAGCAATAGAACAACATCTGTAACAAAAAAGAAACAAACAAAAGAAAAAGAAAAAGAAAAAGAAAAAGAAAAAGAAAAAGAAAAAGAAAAAGAAAAAGAAAAAGAAAAAGAAAAAGAAAAAGAAAAAGAAAAAGAAAAAGAAAAAGAAAAAGAAAAAGAAAAAGAACAACACTCAATTTGGGAACAAAAAAAAGGAGTAGAAATTTACTGGAAGTTATTACTTTCCTTTATACAACTTAACTAATAGCACCTTTCAGAATCAGAACTAAAGGAAACTTAGTTTACTTTTCATTAGTGTGGATGCTTGTTTATATTTTCCTAATTCACTAAACTTTGAAATTATGTCTGGTTTACTTCTGTTTATGGTGAGACTCACTTTATGGTCTCTCTGATAATGCTATTGAATTGTAAATATTCCAAGAGGAATTACTTGGAATACTTTTTGTTGCAATACTGTTACAGCTGGGTTTGTTACAATAACATATAACGTGTATATAAAATATATTAGTTAAGATTCTGAGGCAGAGAAACATTTTTGCTGGCCTTTATTGCTATAAAATCTAAGAATATAAGAACAGAAGGATATGGAAAAATATTAAAACACAAATCAAAGCAAGGAGGGAAATCTCAGTGCAAAGTATACCTTTAATTCTAGATCGGACTTCTTTATATTCAAATTAAAGAGCTAGATCATGGCTTTGAAAACAGATGTTCATCATATGCTTTATTCAGGCTGGTACTTGTCACACACATACACCATTTATTAAAGCGAAAGAGGAGCATGCCACCCTTATTTATTTTAGCCATCAGGCTGACAAATAAATACTTTATCAGATACAGCTATAAATCCACCAGTTTTACAATTAAATCTTCTCTAAATAATATTTCTTCTTGCAATAGGTATTGAAAATATTGTCTGGTATAGTTCCAAGCAGAACTTGGAGGTGACTGTGACTGTCAAACACAAAAGGCTTGATGTACAGATAATACAAATAAAGATGATTCAATTTCTGTCAAATACCATGAAACTAAAATAATAAATAAAATCATGGAACAAGATCACTGGCAGCATATTCAAGCAAAATAGTAATTGCTTCTTAGCTGTTCTTATCATTATCGTTTTGATATAAGTAGGTATTTTATAAACACTTTCTGCTAGGAAACTTCACCACTTCTCCTTAAAAATTCCCTTTTATTATCAGTGTAGATTCATAGCAAAGAAATAAGAAGCTTGCTGTTCAAACAGCTTAAAGGGGAAAAAGCGGGCTCTTTTAACATTTCTTTTGCATCTTTAATTTCCTTCAATGCTCTGTACATAGTGAATATGTCAGCTGAACACACGTCTCATTTTCAATTGCTAACATTTCAGGTACGATGGGAACATACACATCAGCTTGATGCATGAAAGCATTTGCAAGATTGGAATGGGAGCGCGCTGCAGTGTGCAGTGATGCCTGTGCACCCACAGTAAATGTGATTGGCTTAAGCTCAGCTGCTAAGTCCTCTCCTTATCCAGGGCACTGTGTGTTTATCCTGTGTTTATCTTACTAACTACTTCTACATATAAATACACCTAGTTCTGTATTGTGTATTCTTAGAAATTACTTCTGCTATGAAATACATTTTGGGGTTTTTTTTTGTCATTAAGATATTACTCAGATGTGAACTCTTTTGATTCTGATTTTTCCTAATATAGAATGATCACAAATGGAGCTCTGTAGCAGCAAGTCACCTACAAAACCAAAATCCCAGCAGCCCTCCCCTTCCCTGATTTTAATCCCAGTAGCCTTCCACTTCCCTGATTTTTAAGACAGACCGCTCCCCCTCCCCAGCTTATTTCTCACTCAGAAGTGGAATCAGACATAGATGCATAGTACTTTTGGCCTAATTTGTTACAGAAAAGAAAAAAAAAATCCCAATATGCTGCCATACATCTCAGATATATTCATATTTGGGAAGGCTTGGAGAGACCTACAGATTTTTCACTGAAAAAGAGTTCTCACAAACATTTTACAATACACTCTGGTTACATGTCAGCTGGTAAATTCAGCAGAAGAGGAAGGGATAGCCATATTCCGGTACACAAACTTTCCTCAAAACTGAGAGAAAACACAGATATTGTGTTGGGACAGGAGGGAAATATGTGCCTTCTCTAAACCCTTACTGACTCTGTCTGTTCTTTTAGAACAACCAGGAATACTTAACGGAGGCAAAATTTGGTGGTTCCTTAAAACTGTACAGCAAAGGCAGGGAATGTACCTCAACATTCCTGGGAAATATTCAGATTCTGCTGTTCCAGAACAGTGGGAGTAGAACTCTTCAAGCCATAGTTAATAGAAACATGAAGTCAAATCCAATGTGTTTGTTGCCCAAGGGTGGGAGTGAATGAGTGACAGCAAAAAACAACTAGACATTGGGATTAGTTTACCCATGCAATTATTATTTTTTAAAATATATCTTAGCACCAAGATTTTCAGTCCCATATTTTGGAGTTATTGTTGTTACATTGTTTAAACATTCTTTGAAATAAAATGGCAAACATTTTTGTTTCTAATTAGGGCATTTGTTATGTTTACAGACCTCTTACTAAATACTCAAAGCACCATCTCTTCCTAATACTAATAAATATGCTGCAAACATTCATTGCCCTACTAGCTAGTTAGCAATGGGTAAATTATAATGTTCTGAGTAACCTATGTTACATTTTAAGAATTCCTGGTTTGAGTTGTTTTACGGGTTTCTGTACCTGTGAATTGAAATGAACAGTACGCCCCTTCACACCCAAGCTGAAGTGCTTATATGCCAGTGCTGTTTATTAGGATAATCAGTGTTAAGAGTTATATTTGACATTCCAGGCTATTTTCAAAAATACAGGGATGTAGTGATCAATAAAGCTGTCCTCATTGGTGGCATCAATTTTGTTCATGCACTACAAACACATTATGGTATTATAAAAAAAAGAGTCCTCTCGACTTAAATCCAACATTACCAGTCTGTGTTTGGCTGCCTTGAAGAGCAGTGCTGGGTGGTGAGGAGGAAAGCAGTACTCAATCAACACAAAGAGGTTAACCACAGCAATCTGCCTTTTACATTCCCTTCCTAGCCCTATCTTTCACAAGCCATTCCACATGAGTTGCATGATGCCCCTAGCAAGTGTTTGACCTGGGGGAGATCGATGCCCTCCTCTGCAGGTCCTTGGGACACCATGGCTGTGGGTGCTTCTCAGTGCTCTTATAAACATCACCTACACCTCTGCTCTCACATTGGCAGGATATTGGAGCACTACCTCCACTCACACAGGTTTTATTTTTTAAAGCAGAAGCCAAATGCACCATTTTGGAGGTAAATTATGCAGAAAAAAACTTTATATTTCTGCTAAGGCAAATGATTTTTAAGTAGGTCTCATAATTACTTCGGGTGGAGAATGTGCTTTTTCTCTTTGGTCTATTCACTTACAGTTCATACGAGGAAGGATTATATTACTGTCATTACACAAACACTTAAATGGGTCCATTGATTTGTTTAGAAATGAGATATCAATGACAGTTAATTATTCAATAACTGATCATTAATTTTGGGCAAATGATCAGAGACCCTTAGGTCCTTCTAATTTTGCTTGGCTCAAAGCAATAAATGAAATCTGTTTGTTAAAAACATACGGCAGACTACTAAGCATTCATTTTCATTCTGCTACAGTAAAGTAGTGTTTTAAACAGATTCATGAAATGTTTTAATACTACTCAGGCAAACCTATCAATAGAAGAAAAGTTAAGCACAGTCAAAGGGATTATTATCTAGCTGTCTATATCTTTCATCTAACCTGACACCTTGCCATGTGGTTTTGTGTGGAAAACAATTTTTTACTTACTTAAACAACCTGCTTTTAATTAATCCGTCTCTCTTTTCCTTGCATTTTAAGCTATCCTAAGGAGATCAAGGACTGTTCATACTGACTGGGCTACAGCAGTACCGGATGATGCTCAAAGAGCATTGCTTATATAATGAGGGTATCATCAGTCGTTACATTCTTAATTAAAGTTCATTCAAAGGGTGCTTTCCAATAGCTGTGTCATAACCCTATTGCCATATCTTGGAGATTTGCTAATGATTAATAAGCAACACAACATTTTCCCTCACTCCATCTGCACAGGATTGAGCTCGAAAATTTCCAAAGAATAAATTAAAGTAGAATTAAGGTTACGAAATAAAGTGAATGTCAAGCTGAAACTCTTTTCATTAACTCAATGCTCACTCCTGCCAAGGTCTGCAGCACATAGCTGATTCTGTATCATCAATGTGCTGAGATCATTCCAATATCATAATAGAGCACATTAAAATGAGCAATTGAAAACTTTCAGCCTTTTCCCTGGATTTGTTTGCTTTTCTTGGCTAGATGAACAAAAACTAGCCTGGGCGGAGATCTGGTTTCCGTTCACTTCAGGGGAGTTAATGCCATGTTTGGTGAGTGCAGGGAGAAATCCTGGGGATAGCAGTGTTGTGAGGAGCTGCACAGTGTCACTTCTTCACGGGCCATAGACTTATTCCAAAAATGTTTTAGTAATTAAGGTCCCTGTGAAGCATAATATGTAAGTCAGTTTTCACGAGATAGTGTGACAGACGATAAACTTGTCTAACATGAGCAATATGTATTTTGAGGAATGTTGTACAAAACTTATTAGAGTAACAGAAGGGCTGTGATAAGTCCCATGGGTAAAACCAGAGCAGAAACAAACCTTGGGAAGCATACCCGTGTCCATTCTTTATGGTGCAAAACAGACTGGGAAATATATTCTCATTAAAGGGGATGCACTGCCCTGGTAAAAAAAAAAAAAAAAAATAAAAATCAAACCACCTTAGCTCAAAATTGCAGCTGTGTCACTTCAGTGTGAGTGTTACTTATGTGATCACCAGAGGTCAGTGTCACCACAGGCTGCAGCACAGAGAGAAGGAGATGCTGTTTATAAAAGATTAAAACGAGCTTGCCTGATCCCTCCAGAGTTTGCCTGTGCTCCAACACCAAGTATAACAAATTCAAAAGCCTCCCCCTTCTTTGTGAGAAGGAGGGTGGATGACTATGAGGGAGTGCTGAGGAAAGAAAAGGACAAGGAAAAAAATGAAACAGAGAGCTGGAAGGAAATGGGAGCAGGAATAAAAGCACAACTTGGCTGGCAGCTTTGTGACCATAAAAGATACTGCCTTCAGATTCTCAAGCAGGCAAGTCCCACCTGTGTTAAGGCATCTACCTACCAATATAAATCATTGCCTGATCCAAATGCTGAAAAATAAGGAGGCTAGATCACGTTCAAATAGTAAAAAATACTGTTTCTTTTCCTTTCTCCACAGGCTTGAGTTGTTGGGTTGTTGGGGTTTTTTGCCATATTCTCAAACTTTCTTCCACTAATGTAACACCTGAGAATGTGTGAATGTATGGGTGTGTATGCAGGTAATTTTAATGACATGTGAAATCTTCAGGTTGTGCAGTTTGCCTCCAGTGGCTAGAGTTTAAGAAAAATACAAGATGCAGGATAAAACTCTGGCATCTGGGAAGACTTCTTCCCTAGTTGCTCACTTTCCTTTGAGAAATGCTCCTAAAGCTGTGGCCTTCGTGCATAGATCAGAGGTGATGGATAAGCACACGGACTGTTATTACTTCCTCACTTTGGTATGTCATGAGGCCCACAACTCACTGAGCACATCCACGGTGTACTAATCCACCCTCAGGGACCAGCCGATCTGCAGATATGTTGGGTTGGGATTGTGCATGCAGGGAAGAGTAAAAGCCATCATTCAAGAGCAGAGAGGAGACTAGAAAGTCTTACACGTTAGCCTTCCTGGAGCATCCTGAGGTATGAGAACAAGTTTAGCAACAAACGCTATTGCTTTGTCCATACTGGCATTTCTGGAACTTAATCTCCTACCAGTGTTCAAGCAAGTAGCAGCAATGGTAATACAAATACTGGTACAGAGAAATCCTGAGGTTTAGATGCCCTGTATTCTAAGTGTATTCTATGGCGGTTGCTGCTAGGCATTATTAGAGAAAAAAAATTATGACGATGAAAACTTTCAGAAAAAATACTCCTTTTGTAGGATATTTATTGTTTGACAATGGCAGAACCTTTCACTAAGAAAGGTTGCTGTGGGTTGCAGCCAATGAGTTTTTTCCTGATGGAGCATGGTAGTCTCTGTTTGGCCTTTGCAGTCCTCTGATGTTTTCATTTGCAACATTAGAGTTCAAGCATCAATTCAGCTATGCAGCTCAGAAGTAGTGGTGTAACTGTTGTGAAAGAAAGGAGCTTGTTTCCAAGCTTCCACTGTGTCTTAACAGAAATACCTTCTTTTTGTGAACATTTTAATGGCCACATTTGGAAAAGATCCAGCTTTAAAATACCAGGTTTGCAGAATCATTTCTTGGGTAACCTGAGACATTTTTTTACAATCTAAGAACATAGACAGTCTCTCATATGGAAGGCACATACCTGACACCAGGTAGAACTTAAGTATTTATCCAACCATATTGACTGCTCTCAGTTCACTCCAGCGTAAAGTCCTCAATATTGCTCCAGAAAAATGATACTGCTTATCAAAAGGAATTATCTAGATAGTGTCATGACAGATACATGCCAAACTTGCTTTCTCTGCACAAGTCTTAGGGCTAAGCAAATACAAATTGAGCCTCTTTCCCAAGGCAAAATGCAAGCTGATTTTCGCACAACCCAACCAAAGAAAAGTAGGACTGTTCTCCACACTGAGCTTGAATGTAGCACAAAGTAAAGGTCCTAAAGCAGGCAGTCTTTAATGAACACTCCATATTACTGAAGTCTACAAATACCGAACATCTTAGTGTATTTGTTGCAATACACTTTCCTGTGATGGGAAGTAGGGATTTGAATAACATTTACTTGATCTTGGCATAGTGCTTTGACCAGCTCTGTGATGTCTCTCAGCAATTTATACCATCCACCATGAGGATGCTACCACAGGTTGCACTGCAAAGGGCTGAGCACAAGCACACTCCTATTTACAATTGTATTCTCTGACATCCACCATCAGGCTAAACAATCTACGGCAGCAGATCTTATCAAGTTCACATTGTTGCATTGAATTAATAGCATAGGGTTTAAATAACAACTGAAAAAAAAACCCAAACCCCAAACATATAAATGTAAGGCAAGAATAATTGGGTAAATTTGCATATTTTCAACAGTTTGTTTTCTTCCAAACACTCCAGAAATATTTTACCACACATTTTCTTGTAGTAATTATTCCCTTTTCTTTCTATTCCAAAATATACTTCACCTTTCCAAAATGCAGACTCATCTCAGATCAAGGCATTACTTGAGTCTAGAATAAATTAAGACAGAACTAGGAAGAAGCATTTCCCTAAAAAAATTAACATAGGAAAAGTACTTTGACATCTAAAATAAAGGTCTCCTCTATAATTCTCAGTGCTTTCTGTAGTTTAAACTGGTCTTAAAGTATTAACTCAGAAACACTCTCCAGCTGCATTTAATGGTGGTTAGGGAACAACACATTAATTGTGAAGTAGTAATAATAATAATAATAATAATAGCCCATGTCAGTATGGGAGCTGGTAGGGATGAGTACATTTAATAAGTCATCTGAAAAGCATGAAATTTAATTAATGCTCTTTGGCAAACTTCCGAGTTGTGTCAAGACACAGCAGAAGCCCACTTCTGGGTTAACCCTATGAGAGCTGCTGAGCCTCCAAGCAACAGGTAGGAGGAAAACTTTCTGTGCCATTCAAGATGCTGACCACTGACCCTCTTTCTGCACTCTGTGCCTCCAAAGGAGAGCAGAACCACCAAGGAAGTGCTGGCAGGAGATGCAATGCAAATCCTCCCCAGAGGATAAGCATGCAGAAAAAAGGAGAGTGTAACAAAAATCTGCACCTCTGGGTTGCTAGGATAGGGTAACAACACACTGCACCCTGTAGTAAGCTCTGAATCCTGTGGCACGTTTTCAGCTCAGAGAGAAAAAGGCACCAGTGAAGGCAGTAGCTGTGCAAGAAAATCCCTTGTTATATCTGCCAGTGTTTATGGGTGCCTGAACTTGTATGGGATAGATGAACTGTGGAAGAAGGCAGGCAGGATATTCATACTGCTTAGGTGCAGGGACATAATACACACTTTTAGAACTGCAAAGTTCCCTCAGTTCCCATATTTCAATGAAGAGAAATAGGTTCTTCAAGGAACTGATCTTAGGTGCCCTGAAGTAGGTGCTCTCTCCAGGGATCTACTTCTCTCTCTGGCTAATTAAAAAGGACAGGACTCCTCCCAACTCAGATACTTAATTTTCCTACCCTCTTCAAGTTAGACACCTTAGTGAAGTGCCTCAAGCTACCTACCAGCTAATCTTGGACATCCCCTCCTGCTGGATGCTCAGACTGATGCCAGGAATGATGGCCTGCTGGTACTATAGAAGAGAAGATAGACTTGAGGAAGAGGTGACTTGAAACAATCCAGAGGTTTTCAGTTCTAGATGACATGTGGTTAAGTGGACATGTTTGGAGGACTTTAAATGGCCAGCTGGTTTACTCACCATAATAAGGAAAGGAAAACTGCTGGGTGGAAATAGGCATTTTTAAAAGGAAAAAAAAAAGTTTTCATATGAAAATAACTTGGTAAGATTTCAGTAATGTGTCCAGGTGTTAAACAAAGAGGTTGGGTTTCAGTTTTTGCCTTGCTGTCAGTGAAATGCATCCACAGAGTGCCAAGGAAGGGTGAAGCAAAAAGCTCGAGACTTTTGAGTTCCTGAAACCTACTCAGTTTCACAGAGCTCTGCCAGCTCCTGCTTTGAGACCCTGTTATTGCCACCCCATGTAAACTGCAGAGCTGTGGAGTATATCTTGAACATCTGTTGCTTCACATCTTGGTCTTCCTCTCTCGGGACAGATGCTGTGCTCCCAGGCCTTACCCCCACATGCAGGCAGGTGTTCACAGGGGAAGGACAGGAAAGGGGAGGGTGTTTGCAGGGGAGCAACACAAAGTTGATACGTTTTCTGCTAGGACCTATCAAAAGCTGAGTAAACTCTGGAGAAATTGAAAGGCAGCCCTAATGATCTGCAAGTACTCTTTTAAAGTTATAAACCCACAGTTTTCTCAAGGAAAAAAGAAAATAAAAAAAAAAAAAAAAAGAAAAGTTTTCCTGGTTTCTGCGAGGCTGGAATTTCTCTAGCTACTTATTTTGCTACAACCGCCAGACAGCTAATTGTGACTATATCTCCATGACAGTTTAGTCTGCTCTGTAACTCCATGCTTATTTCTGTTGCCTGGTATATGTACTAAAAATCTCCAGGTTTCCAAGTCCACAAATCTGATACATTAGTTCTGGGCATGCAGCTGATAACACTCCTGACTGCAGCTGTGGTGATGCCTGCAATGTGGTGTGAAGACTCCTACCTTTGTTTATGCAAAGCCCCATGGCTCCAACTCTCACAGTCAGGCAAATAAAGCGCTTGCAGGTCAGACTCTCCTTTTTTTTCTAAGACCTGTCCTCAAGAGCCTAGGCTGTCACAGGCAGTTAGGGAAATTACTTGCAAATAGCACAATTTCATACAATTTGAAGCTGTGTCCTGCTATGTATTTCCAATTCTAAATGACTAAGAACTAATTTTTATTTCAGAACAAGATTCTGTAATATATGTGGTGTACATTCATGTATATGTGGGTTCCTTTACTTTTAAAAGACCACCTGGGAGACCTGCTGGCAATTTTCTATAGCAATGGAAGTGGAAATGTATGTGGATTGTTAATACCGGAATATCACCTACCATCTGGATAGGCTTAACACATGATAAACTGTGAGGTCTGGACACAGATTTGTGGTGCTTGAGGAGATTGCTTAAAACCTTGTCTATGCTGGCCTTGCCTGCCTCTCATCGTGTGGAGCCTTAGCCTGTTTCTTTTTACAAGATGAACAGAACAGCAGCTGAGAGATGTAGTAGCCTGAAATTTAGAACAATAAACAAGAAATGACAGTGGGGTTAAAGTTGCTCTACTCACTATTCTTAAATTCAGATCTCGGAGTTGAGTTACAGAGCTATAGATTCATAGATTATAAGACCGAAAAGAACAACTGGGTTTATCCATTTTTTAAACTCCTATTTAACAAAGACCAAAAGCCTGTTAAACACCTTGGTTTATCTCCAAACCTCATCTCCCCTTGGAGATAAATAATTTACTAAAAATATCTAGACTTGTTTTAACTTTTTTTTTGTTTGTTTTCTGATGGAGAATCTACTAAAAGTGTTAATACATTGTTTGGGACTTAATTGCTGTCACTGATAGCAAACCTGGTTTCCAGTCTGACTTTACCCTAGCTGACCTTTCAGCCGTTGGAGTGTGTCAGTCTGTGTGACTGTCTGTCTCCTTTGTGTTGTTCCTCCTAGACCTGATCAAGTCACCTGTTACTTCAGTTTCTGACTGTTTTTTCCAGTGACATCAGTTAGACATAAAAAATAATACTTCTCTTTGCAAACATTGCCTGCCTTATAAACTATACAGGCGTAATTTGCTGGACTTGGTTATTGCAATGGCTAATTATAAAGCACTGTCACGGTCCTGATGGCTTTTTCTGGATTGGGAAGTTCAGAACTGGCAACAAAGATTCTGTGATATACAGCGTTGACATACAGCTGCAGGCTGCTAATTTTTATATTCCTTCTTCTCCCCTTCTTCTCTTCCCACTGCTCTCCTGCTATGGTTATGTTGCAATACTATGTTGCTTGCTTATATCTGAATTATCAGGAGGTCGATCTAGCTGGCACTGTATGAGCAGTTTACCCTCTTTTTTATTTATCACTGCTCAAGTTTCCCAACTACCCTCAAATTTTATTATTGATCAACTTGTGCTTGAATCATGCAGATGCAGTTCTGGAGGTGTCTCAAAAGGTCATCTAGATCATATCTCTGCTAGGAATGATATGCAAGAGAATTTACACAGCCCCAGCTTGTTGTTTAATCAGTTCTTAAAAACCTTCATGGAGAAACTGCAACTTCCCTAGGTATTCTCTTTGTATAGCTCAGAAATCTCAGAAAGTTCTTCCAGTCACCTATCCTAAGTCTATTCCTCTGCACTAATAAAAATATTTCACAGCATGGTATTAAAAACTGATCTCTGAGGACCTGATTAGGAAAACATAATTTCTGTGAGAATTCCCTGTTTGCAATTAAAGGAAAAAATTGTACTTCTTAAGCCATTCAACATATGCCGTCTTGAGTTTATTATTGTTCTGCTTTCTTAATCAAAAATTTTGTAAGGTACAAAGTCAAATGCCTAACAGTATTTGTGTGAACATTATTACCTTTATCAACAAATCCACATGCAATATTTGAAAGGTATGAGGTATCTGAGATAGTTTCCTAATCATCTCTATCCCTTCCCACTAGAAATACCCAAACCTAATCTCCCTTGCCAAGCCCTCCACCTAGCTCATTTGAAATACCTTTTTTTCATTTTTTTTTTTTTATTATATGTTTTCCAGAATACTGGAAGAGAAGGGATTTTGGAAAGGGAGAGAAGCAAAGCTGTTGTTTCCTACTTTCTCCTTACCTTTTTCCATAGCCTACAAGAAACAAGCTGGCTAAGTGGCACACACATATAATTAAAGTGAAGCCATTTTAGAAATAATTCCAATTTAAACTGAAAAAGTGATATATTAGCTCGCAAATGATGTGTTTCAAAATTAGAGGTGTGCATAGGTTAAGTTTAAGTTGATTGTTAAAACATAAAAATTGTCAATTAAAAAAGCCAACAACCCTACTAACTACTGTCGTTTTCGGAACAAGTCAATGAGAACATCAAGTAATGAATTGAAATTAAGTTGTTTCTCAGTAATCACAATCTATCTAATTTCTTATCTCTTAAACATCTGCTACTTACACATCAAAGGAAGGGTGGTTAAATTAAAAGTATCTGGACAATGTAGCTAGCTACTGGAAAACCTTCCTTGCCAAACAGGGAATTTCTGATTACACTCAAAGGAAAATGGAACCTCGAGTTAATTTTCCCTGGATATATTTTAGTAATAAATTCAGTATTTCCACAGAGAACCAATGCTGGATCAAATGTTTAGGGATTAGAAAACAGAAAAAAAAATGAAAGTGATCATTCAGTATAGTTATTTTCATTGTATTCATTATATATTCAGTTTCACTATACTCTTCTCAGTTCCTTTTAATGAAATCTAGCTGAAGTGAAGCCTAAGTTCAGTGCAATGTAATTTAATGTAAGGTTTAGCTAGGAAGAGGTAATGAACACCTGCATCAAAAGTGGTGGTTACCATAAAATGATACGTGTGTTAAATATTTACCAGATCGCAGTATTATTTTCTGCTCAAAGTTTAAGGAACTACTTAGTGTCCTAGGCTTGATGATGTGATAACCCTTGGTAAATATTGATCTTTAAATGGTGACCACTGTACAAATTTATACTTGCTAATGGGAAGGCCACAAAGCAAACAGTACTAATTGAGAAAAATCAAGGCACTTCTTCAGCTTGGATGTTTGACTTGACATATTGCAACAGACACAATGCAGCTCCCAAGTGTTTCCCACCAAAACAACGCTCATTGTACCTCCAGGCAACATGGAGACACTAAGGTAAAGAATAAAAAGGCTTGTAATCTTTCCTTCTGTAATGTGCACCTTTGTAAGAAGCCAAATGAGATATTAACTGCTCTCAAACCACTCATCATCTTATCTTCTCTTACCACATATGCTGTTGCCCCCTCACACTTCCTTTCATATTTTTTGGCTTTTTTATGATTATGCCTTTAAACTTCCAGGCAAAGCAGGGACACTGCTAATAGGTCTGATGGCAAAGGTTTTTTTTCTCAGACTATGATTCTCAGGATCTATCTTGTCTTCCCTCACTTCAAAGACTCATTCAGAAGCAGTACCAAAGAATCACCCTAACATCACAGTCCAAAAGTGTGGTGTTAAGACCCAGTTTTCAGCCATATGACTTGAAGAGACTTCAAGCCACTGCACAATGTCTTTGAAGCAAGGCTAGGGAGACAGTCCATGTGCTTGCTACCCTGTTCATCTGCACTTGCACTCAGTTATACTGAAATATATGCATAGTGGGAAAGAATTCACTGTGCAAGTGATGTAGAGTTACTTGTTGGGTGTAAATGCTTTGCCCGTGTTCCAAGAATACTTAACATGTTGCAGGCTGCATACTGAAACATTCTTCATTTTAAATGCATAGAATTGAAGATTGTGAGATTATTTAGAGAAACTGTTTATATATTGCTGGCCCTTAAATTTCACCCATTTACCCTCAGACTGAGCACCCCAATTAAGGTTGGAGCATATCTTCTGAAAAGACATCTGGACCTGAGATGAGTTGAATTTTCAAAAATATGGAAAACCCCCAACTTCCTTGAAGAGAACTTTATCAGATTGTGCATCGTTCCCTCGCATTTCAAGCATGGTGGCAGTCAACACACAAAAATTTTCTTCTGCCAGAATGCAGCGAAGAAGCAAATCAGTCGCAGCCAAATTTGGTATACTGTGAATAAATAAATAAAAAAAAAATCTAAAAAAAAAATCTGTATGTATAGGGCAAATCTTTATCAAGAGTTTTATGACTAGAAAGAAAATTATTTATCAAATTATTAACACTGGACAGAGCAGGAGGACCTCAAATCAGATTTACCTGCTCTGTTAGTGCCCACCAGATGCAAATGAGATGTTGAAGGAGTACCAGGAGCAAGGCAGTAATGACCCTCCTAAGCTTGCGTTTGTCTACTGCATTGCAGTTTATATGTGTGTAAGGAGTGTACAACCTAAGCCTGATGAACTTGTTAGCTAGATACTTTCATGCCAGCTATATGTAAAGATTAAACATTCCAAGAAGAGATTGTCTCAATAGACCCCTTTTTTTACCTCAACCCTTCATCTCCTTCTATATGAGAGAAGCCTCTTCTAAAAGATTTCATGATTTTTTGAAATTAATTTTGTGTGCCATGCTACTATCTACTACAGCTTGGCTTGATAGCTAAAGACCCCCTCAGCACGCTTCATTCATGATCTGACCTGTGTTTCAAAGATGGCCTCCATAGATAAAAGCTAGCATTGGTAGCTGTTGTGTACCAGTCAGCCATCTGGGCTCTTTTGTTTGAGCAGGATCTCTGCTAGACCTCTAACTTCTAATGGTGCTACTAGCTCATGTCTGTACGGAAAGTAGTTGTAGCAAACGATCAATTAGCAACCGAGAACATTACTGGGGTGTTGCTACTGCTGCTGTTGCTATAAATTACAGCCTATTGTTACATTTTTTGTAACTATGGAGCATTTGTGGATTTGCATAAAAATATGGGTCACTGGTATGAGAACATTAACAGGTGCTTCCAACAATCTTATTATTTTCTTAGACAATAAGGATATGTTATCAGAACCTATAGCATTGTCCTAATGGTGATTTTACTTCAAAAAGTCTACACTGAAGAGAAAAAAAGATATTTTTACCTTTTCTAAATTGAAAGACTGAGCAACTTTTGTTTGAGCAAAGATATTAGGTCTCTCAGTCAGCAAGGCTAGTGAACAGAAGAGAGCCTTCTCCAGCTGGATAGCAGTGAAGGGTTCAGCCCTTCTGCACCATTTCTGGGGACAGGCCTCCCATGAGTCACACATGCTGCAGACGCATGTGAGATGCATCTCAGGAGCCTGGCTTACATAGTCTGTGGAGGTTGCAACTGCTGGAAATAATACACTTCAGACTGTGTTAAACTCCCAGAAAATCCTTATCAGAAAATCCTGCAGAGCTCAAGGCTTTAAAAAGCCCTACTAACATACTATTGGAGGTACTTAAGCCTTTTCAGTTCTGGCTTTCCCAGGGTTTTGGAGCTGATCACTCTGAGGACCATCAACTGTCAGATCTGGAGACAACCACTACTGTCATCTACATGGTTTTGTGTGTCTTTGGAGTAGATGAGAAACACAACTCAGCCTATGAACTTCAGGAACAAATTTCAAAAATCTCATACAAAACCGACTTTAGCAGATGCTGCCTTGAACATTGCAAATGCTGTTCTACAGCAGACAAGAGCACAGAAACTATTTCACAACACAAAACCATTGCAGGTTTAAGTATTAATGGCCCAGGAAATTGCTAATGCCAAAAGAGAAAAGAATTTCTATTTTTGCAAGGGAAGGCTTCCCCAGCTCCCTGCTAAATGGTGGACTGAAACCTGAGCAATACCTGAAGCAAATTCTGGCAGCCGCTGCCTAAACATGGGCTGGGCTATGTTGCAGAACTTCAGTCCTGAATCAAATTTATTTGTACTAAACTTGCAGTTGCTATCTAAACCTTTTACTCAGATTGAATAGGTGCATTAATTTTTTTGTGTGTATGTGCAGGGCAGAAATAGTGCAGTGGGTATTAATATAATTTTGCCTTGTTTCATGGTGAAAGAGATTTTGCATGTGAGCCTAGCTAATAAATGCTAAATATTCTGTATGACTATGTTTTTCTAACTTTTATCATTCTGTTTTTTTTGGGGGGGTTGGTTTGTTGTTTTTTTTTCCTGTTTTTTCTTTTTTTGTCTCTGTACATTTGCTCTGTGTCTTCTATGGAGACTACCTTGCATGTTCCTGGCATCCTCTTCTCCTTTTTCTCCTTTAAAACTTTGATTCTACACAAAGGAGACACATCAATGACTCTAATTTATTAATATCATCTAAAGTTTCTCTAGGTGATTTTATTTATATTGTCTCCTTCTCTAAGTTACTCGACAATATATATTAATGCATATATGCATATATATTTAAACACTTATTACAAATAAGGAAAATATTCTAGATGGCTTCAAAAATCTATGTACCAATGGAATCAGTCAGAAGGTTTTGTCATCAGTTACACTGAATCCCTGCTTTATTGAAATCACCAGGTAAATTCTACTTTGGACTTCAATTAAACTAAGATTTCAAACACCCCTTTCTCCCCCATGTACTTTCAATTTTTGTCAGTTTGCACTGCTTATTATATGCAGCAGTGTTAATGCAGTAATATTAGATGTTCCCAGAATACTGACCAATGAAATATTCACAGTCAGATGAAAGATAGGGCATATGTTGGTTTTAATTTTTTAAAGAACAAACTTAAGTCTATCTTGATCTCTTTTGGCAGGGGGTGGGAGTGATTGAAAAAAACAGAAGTAGGAGGAATAGGCTTAAGACAAGCTGCCTTTCCGCACCACTGGTATGGACAAGGCATTCTGCAGTGCCATGCTGCTCACATAGGTGCTCAAACACTCTTGTAGGTCACTTCCCTTGTGACTGAAGGAGGTCAGGATTTTTGTTTTTCTGGAGGAAATTTTTCACAGGAAGTGTGGACTTCTAAGAAAAATTAGGTAAAACTACATTAAAATTGACATGGATGTGAGAAAATTTGGCTTATACTTGAAAATGCACCCATTTCCACCCACCCCCCCTCCAAAAAAAATAAAGAAGGAATAACTTTATAAAAAAATTAAATCAGTGGGATTATGGAGAAAAGCAAAATGCAAAATGTGTTTAATGCTAGAGTTTATAAATTTATACTAGAATCTACATATTAGTTATAATACTAGAGTTCATATATCAGTTTATTCTAATAAATCTCTGATTAAATGTATGTCTGTAACTAAAGAACTTTGTGTAATGGTTTCTCTATTTATGAGTCCCCAAGTTTTAGAAATAGTGACTCATCCAGAGTTCATGCTTTTTTTAATTCCTGAAAAATGGAGAAAAGCAGTCCTAGCAATAAGGACACAAGAAGTTTTCCAGCAATGTTATGCTACAGCTGGGGTGGGGGGGGGGGGTGGGGGGGGTGTTGCGGGTTGCTTTGTCCCTTTACCTGTAAAGGCACTGGAAATTATATAAGGGTTTTACTTTATGTGGAGGGTTTGTTTTGTTAGGGGTGAGGTTTTTTTCAGCTCCAACAATGGTATTATAATAAAATAATCTGAGTTTCATCATGTCAGCTTTGCTGTACACGTTTGATAAATCCTTTGTGATATTCAATACTTCCTTGAAAGTCTTAACTGTTACACATGAACACAGAATGCCCTGTCAGGCATGAGCTGGTTGTACTGGAAAACTAAAAGATCCATGAAACGAGCTCTTTTGTCAAAGACATTGTCAAAGACAATGTAATATGAAGACCGCCATTCAGTGGATAGCTCTGTCCATTGTTTATGTTTCACATAATTCTCTTGAAGATATATTTGTTGAGAAATCTCCTCTAACAGATGAGAAATCTACAGTGGTTGAAATATTTGCAACTCTGAACTCAGGCAAAGTTGCTATTTTGAGTTTTAATTTCTCTGGAATATTTGTAGGGCCTGTAATTTTCCTAAACAGTTGGAAGAGATTTTATCCAATGCCACATATTGTTTCATTTTTTCCTGAGAAAGTGATTTTCTAGATTTCTGTTAGAGGTACCCTGATTGTGAGAGAGAGCATGAATTTTACAGTCAGGAAAAGCAAAAATATCTTTCAAGTAGGAGCACCAGATACTTCATCCTCTTGCATATATTATTAAACAACATTACTGGCCCATTTATTGCTGTAGCAGCCAATGAAGAGTCCTCAATCACACTTCTTTGATTGACTACTTTGATTGCTTAAAGGACTTAGCATGGATTTAAACAGCTGGACAGAGAATGACCAACAAAAAATAGGAAAGCAAGACTGGACAACTCGGATGGGCTTTGACCTTATCTTCCTAAAGATGCTGAATTTCCACTATTCAGGCTTCATGTAAACCAGAAAAAAAGTCAACAACGTTGTCACTTTTTTGTTTTCTGCTAAGTTATATAGCCTACATTTTTATCTAATTCTGAAATGTCAAAAAAAGTCATCACTCACAAGCAAAAGTATCAAGGGAATGATTTGTGTGGGGTTTGTCATCTCCTTCTTGTTTATCAACCAGCTCCATTTTTCTGCCTAAAAGCTCCTCCAGAGTTTCGCAGCACTTGTGTTGTCTGCCTGAACTGCTTCTAACCGGGTGCTGTCAAGAATACTTCGCATTCATTTGTGACATGTTTGTGTCAGATATAGCATGCAGGAAAGGACACCATTCCTAAATGCTCAGAAGGAGCCCAGCAGCACACAAGAGCTCAGGGCAAGCCCAGATGAGGTCTTTTGCTGGTGAATTCATTATGATGTCTGAGAGTGCCCTACAGGTCTCGCTATTTAAGAGAAAGAAAAATGAGCTTATGTTTTGACCTCTCATTTTCACCTCCATCTCCAAATTTCAAACAGTGACCATCTCAGTTAGGAACAGTTCTCAATCTGAGACACTTAAAATGTCCCTTCTCCAAAATAATTCCTCTTTGCTCTTCAGTGGTAGATCTCAGTTTTAATCCAATACTGACCTTGGACTGCCTAATGACCTTCACATGCAACCCACCTCTGAAACAAACATCTAATTTTTCATTTCACTATACAAGACTTAATATTTAGTTTAATTATTTGTGGGTGACCATCCATTCTTAATTATCTGAGAAAATCAATATTTATTGTATTTGCAGAAAACAATATTTAAGGCTGGAACATCTCATTAATGAAATAAAACCACATTCCCACATTTCCTCACATTTGCTCATTTTTTCAAGGCACCATTATGGTACCATTTAATCATTTTAAATTGCTGAACTGGAGATTTTCCAAATTTCTCTAATTTGAAGTCACAAAAGTTTTAACCGTGTCCCAGAGCACCCTCTTCATATATTCTCTCTCTGAGTATATATGTTAATGTGCATTAATTATACTCTTTCTAAGTACTGTGCATGTTTCTGACAAGAGGATTCTACATTACAGTGAAGGATTATTGTACTTTCTAGGCCCACTGCAGCTACAGCAGCTTCAATCACTCTAATATATTTTATTACAAGTAGCATTTAATTAACAGTACATCTACTGTCCATGTGAAGAATTCAGTCCTGCACAGGTTTAGGCACACACTTTATTTTGTGCACTGTGAATAGTTCTTTGGAACAGACTGTTTTGTTAAAAGAATGGGATTCTAAACCCACAAAACACACTTAGATTTTCACTGCTGTGTGCAGTGGTTGGCACTGCAGAGATATGAACGAGGAACGAAGTGTAGCTGACAAAGATAAGATATTTTGGACAGGATAAGGAGACTAATTTAATTTTTGCCTATATTTTGGGATTTATTTCAAACCAGAATGCATTTGCTGGTACTGAACAATGTTATTTCCTTTGTGCACCTGAAGATTTTTTCTATGCTTTGGGTAGCTCTTGCAGGGATGATTTACAATAATTATATGGGACAGTGAGAAACTGTGTAGGCACCGGAGCTTTTTTCAGCAATTCAATTTCCCCTGTTCCAAAAAAGAATCTTTCAGAGGTATCCTGTATAATTTTATTAAAGCATTTGGAGAAAGAGGCATTTGGAGAGTCAAGAAAAGACAACATTAAGTTTTTGGGGAAAGTACAGAATAGCTTTTAAAAATCTTTCCTGCTACAGTAGCTAAGTCATGAGCACTGTGCACTCATGTTCCCTTCATTGATTTCCTAACAATTTCTCACAGCAGATATAAAGTATCCAACACCAGAGGGTATAAAAACACATAGCTGTGCAAAGGAGAGGTCCCAGGGCATTTTCAAGTTCTTGCTAATTGTTTTGTGCTTAGTTTGGGGCTTGCATCAAACTTTGCTGCAGAGATGTGGGATAGGAAAGACAGGAATCTTTCAGCACTGGCCAAGCGTGCTGTAGGAATGGTTACAGAAAATACAGGATGAACTGATGCTGTGTTAAAATGTAGAGGTTTTTCTGCTGGGAGCTGAAATTATTAAAGAATGTTAAGAAATAAAAGAGCCATTATATAATTACATATGGCAGTAAAATTTCAACATTCAATTAGAGTGTGTATCTATATATTTAATCACAACTTTTAAAATATTTCTCCCAGAAAGATTGTAGTTTCTTCACAGTGGTGGTGTACTGCAACCCGTCTGGGTGCCCAGGCTACTTGAATGATTGCTTCACCCTTCTGTGAAACCACTAGGTGGAGATGTAGGTTTACCAAGCTAGCATTGCCAACAAGGCTTTAAAAGGCCCAAGATTGAAAAATGCCTCTTAAAAAAAAGTACAAGATTGATAAATTATGTATCTTGTTGGTTACAAATTCCAACACATCTTTGAAGGAGGAAAAAATGGGAAAAACCTAAATGCTCAGTTGTAAAATTGTCCAAGCAAATTATTATTTTTTAAGACACAAGTTCTGATGTTTAAGGCTCTGAGAGAATAATCGCTTCATGTTATAAATTGTCTGCTGCCAATACACACACATTTTCCTTTATTCTCCTACCAGCTGCTAGCTCATGCTATCAGTGGTCAGGAACAAACAAACAAAAACTACCCCTAAATTTTTTAGCTTGCTTTCAAACTTTCAAACCAGTGGAAATATGCCAGCAACTGGCAAATTTCAGAACTGTTTGCTCAAGTTGGGGGAATTACTTTCAATTCTGGCACTCTTCCAGCAGCATCCTGATATCTGGTATAAGATGTACAAAGCAAAGAATGGTATTCTGAATTGCTTTCTTTAAAATAAGAGCCATTTCTTTCTGTCTTTTTGCTATGTGTGCTAATCATGGAAAAGGAAAACCAGAAGTTGAATGAAACAGTTCTGTGTACTATTTCCATTTCCCCTTTACATAAACCTCTTCTATCTCTACTACTTATCTATGTGCACTAAAACTCCCCCACAGCAGACAACAAAAAACCTGTGCATTTTCCAACAGGAAAAAATTCACTCTTCCATATTTCTCCCCTTAGTGAAAATGCTCCTGCAGCTCCTGGTATTTTCTCTGATGAATAGGAAAAACAAGTGCTACCTTGACTTCCACCCTTCAGCATCAAAAAGAACTTAACTAGTTTAGTCTATCCTTCCTTCAGATACATGTAAGGATTTTGAACCTCTTTTTTTGTTTGCTTTGGGTTTTTTTAATTTAACTTTCCAAGTCTCATTAAAAAAGATGTGGGAATGAATTTACTTACTTTTTAAATATTAGGGGAAAAAATATATATTAGATATTAGTTTGAGGAAGGTTAGTACCTTCATAGAAATGACCCCTCCTTTTCTATAACCTTGTATATAGAACCTGCTTTTAGCCAAGTGTCTGAGATTTAATACTGTTTACTACAAGCTCTGTAATTCTGCTAATGGTGTATCTAAGTCCAAGGTGTGAGTGGATAGATCACATACCAGTTCTAGCTTTTTTGGTTGAGGTTTTTTTTTCCCCAATTCAAGCCAAAGTCTTCTTGTTTAGTGAGAAAAAATGGGGAATAACATTTCAGAAATAAAACCTGTGAATTGCGGTATTTTAGATGCCATTGTCTAATTATGGGATTATTTCTATAAGTGACTGCAATTCTTAGGGCTGTTTCCAGGGAGGACAGCAGAAATTGAAGTAACTACTAAATATTTGAGGAAATTCAGTCAAAAGAGGGGAGGCATTTCTTTTTCTGCTAGAAAACTCTTTAAAGACCCCCACTATCTGACAGACTCCTAAAACTGGTGATGCAGGGTCCTGCAGCTGCATTCATCATATTCAAGGGGAAATGCAGGCTGTTAGGAAGATAAACAATGAAGCTCTTCCAAAAGCTAAACTCATGGAAAGGAACAGCTATAGCATGAAACCTAAGAAAAGGGACTTTCCTTAACAAACAGTGTCCTACTTTTGCAGAAGGTGTATCCTCACATCTTAGCAGTATATTGTCATAGGCCTGTCCTACCCCTCAAGTCTTCAGTGCTTCCAATAAATGTTCTTAATTCTGAAATGAGAATCCTGGGGTTTTTTTAATGTAGACTAAAATACATCAGATTTCTTAAGGTCAGAGTACTTCAGTCTTGCATAGTGAAAATACATTTTTCTTTTTTTTTTTTCTTTTTTTTTTTTTTTTATATTTGTAAGGATTACAGCAAGCCTAAAAGTTAGCAAGAGCCAGGTAAGTTAGTGGTAAACAGAAAAGTAAAAGGAAACCTGTTTGGGGAGTAAGCGTAGTTCAATTTTAGACTTAAAGAATGGAGTGAATTATTAGTATTATTAAAGTGCCTGCCATTTTAGAAATACATGCATCTAGCAACTACAGAATCCTAAAGTTCTTGTGTGCAGCAAGACAAAGAAAGAAACAAACAAAAATCTCTGGCCCAGATAGAAAGGATGAGATTAAAGCTGCAGTCTTTAAAGCACTTCTTTCAGGGGAGAGCTCTGCTTTTTGAGAAGCAGAAATAGTCACTGAGGTGAGAGCATTTCTGCTGATGTAGGGCAACTTGCCTGCTTCTGAGGTAAAACTTCAGCCTCATCCCAACCAAAACTTGGGTTTGTTCTAGTCCAGTTCAGATCCCTACTCCTACCAACCCCCACCTTCTACCTCCTCAGCTGAGAATCTGCCCATCTTTTCATCCTGCATTAGCTTTGAATGCCTCCTAATCAGTTACAGATTGAGAAGGAAAAAGAAGAGCCCCTGTATTAAATAGCTTTTTTTTTTTCCTCAAATGTTGAATATGAAGGTCTCCTTAAAAAACATTTCCTACTGTGGTCACACACACACCTACTGAGGTACTTGCTGAAATAACCAAGCACAGAATTAAGACTCTTCTGACAGCCAGGGAAAAGAAAGATTTCAGCTTAATCCTAATGAAAAAAGAAAAGAGAGGGAAAAAAAAAAAAAAAGTGTCTGGCAGGAGTCTCTTTTGCAGTTAATCAGTAATGTTGCATCTTAACCCTTTATGGGCTACAGCCCAAGCCTGCCCCTAGTCGCACCTTTTTTAAAGTCCTATAACAACTGGAGAAATTGCAAAGAAGAACCCGAAAGAGGCAAAATCAGGCTTTAGGATTTAGCTGGCAGCAGGAAAGCTGGAGGGTGCCTGGGCTCCTGGTTTCTGCATGCTATTCCCCCCCACACCCAAAGAGACTCCTCCCTGTCTTCAGTTATCTGCGTAAACTATTTTGCTAAGACTCGTAGTTTGACACATCTTCCAAAGAGCCGACCCTGATTTTAGGGTCTGATACACGCAATGCGCACGCTCACGTGCAGAAACATCCTAACTTGCAGCCGCTGTAACGAGCCAGAGGGCACGGGGGAAGGACTACCCTCTGACGATCACATCTGAGGAAAACAGTCATTCCCCTCACCTTGAAACCCTCTGTACTTTTAGATGAGAACACATTTGATCAAAACACAATTCCATTTATCTTATGTGGCTGTTTGTCGATCATAGCTCTTGGAAGGATAAGCAAACCCTATGGAAAGACATTTATCTAAATTATCCTGATAAAATGCTATCACTCCTTGGGGAAAGAAAAATGAGGCAGAATGGTAGTTTGTACACAATTATACTAACCTGGAGAAAAACTGGGACATGGAGTTGAACTACACTTAATAAAAGTTGGAGGACTGGATTAAAAACATAAATTCTTTAAGTGAATTTTCTCCTTTGTGAGAATTCGGTCTGCTTGAAAATGAAAAATAAAATATAAACAAAAGAAAAAAAAAAAGGAAAGAAGATTAAAAATATGAACTGCCTCCTGCCTCTCCCGTTCAAACAGCATATAGTTAGTGTTTGTGACTTTTCCCTTGACAACTAGATAAGAAGATAAATGCATAGTTTCTCTTAATTAGCCTTTCTTAATTAAAAACACCAGAGGTATTTGTGATCATAATGAACTCTTCTGACAGAATGGTCACTTGTTCTTCTGGATGTCACTCCAGGAAAATTAGATTATTTTTTTTTACTGCGGATAAATTCTGTGTTAAGGAAGAAATAAATGATGCTCGCAAAAGCAGTGTCCCCTCGGTTCTATCTGAATGAGATGGATGTGTATCTTGTGGTTTTTAGAATGGTGTGGGGCAGTATTAGCCATCATTAGCACCCCAGTATGGATCCAATTCACTAATTACTTATGCTGTCTTGGTTCACTGAGATTTAAGTACCAAGTCAATCCCATTATCTGCAGTCTCCCAAGCTTGCCAGAGTCATCCGTCTTTTATGGAAAAAAGCACAAGGGTTATCAATAGGACCCTGAAATACTTGGGATTTTCCCACTTCAGGAGGAGGCAAGATTAGTCCTGACTAAAGTTGCGTGTTCTCTAAGCTGCTACTTTGGATGTGACAAAAGTGGATGCTGACAATTATCCATAACTACATAAAGAGAAGAGAGAAGGAAGGAGGCAAGAGCAGTGAGGAGAGAAGTCTGCCACACATGCCTGCATCTGTCCTACGGTCACAGGCAGCTTTTCATACCACCTCAGAGCTACAAATTACAATTCATCTGTTACAAACATGCGATAATATAGTCAGAAATCAGAAATTAAAATATTCCAACGGCCTCAGGCCTCCTCAGAGAGGGAGAGAGGCTGAGAGGGAGAGAAGGAGGAGGGAGAGGAAGAGGGAGAGAGAGGAGTACGCCGAGCCCCTGCGCTGCCTGTGTTGTTTGTGCCCTCCCTTCTCCATCCTACATGTTTAATGTCTGCGGCAGTACCGAGGCCTTGTCTGTTTGGGATGGTTGATTGACATCTGCTCTGCCGAGAGGAAGGAACTGGCAGCTATTGGCAGCACTGTCACGTTCATTTGCACACTTTATGAAGCAGCAGTGTGGCTACTAATACAAAAAGAAATCTTCTAAGCAGCATGACATCTCTTGGAATGGAATATTTGTCTTTACAAATGATTGCACTGCTGCCAGTACTTGACATGGTGCTCGCAAACATGTGTAATTGTTGGAAGTGTAATGATGATTATTTGCATATTTAATGTTCAAACAAGTACTGGAGAAGCAACTTAGACTAAACCTTTTATGGGGAGGATTTAAATATGTTCAGCATCAGCCTGATGAGTCCCAGAAAGGAGTCAGGGTCTGAGGAGAGAAGCTCATAAGCACGGCTGCTGTGTGAAGGGTAGTTTAAGATATCACCCTGTAACGCACCACTCAGATATTTTATAGGTTTATTTTGAGACCGATTTTATATGAATTCCTCTCCCACTTGTTTTAATTGCCCAAAATTATATTTAAATGCAATTATACGAAATTTTAGGAGTGGTCTATTCATCATGTGTCTGAAATCAGCCAAACAGCAAACTGAGGAAAGTAGATAAGCAAGCACATGTTTACCAGTAACATCAGTTTACGGAAAGCCTGTACATGGTAGCAACAGCATTTGTTTTAACTCTTTGGCGTAAGTGTATGAAGGGTGCAGGTCATGGGAGGGAGGCTTACAAACCCTTTTTTCCTGGGCTGGAAATACGGTGTTGGACATTTGCCCTGGAAATCAGAGCCAGACCAGGCTGATAGAAGAGGACTTTCTTTCCTGTAGAAACCTTTCCTCTTTCTGCCTTAGAAAGAGACTTTTCATTTTCCCCTTCCATATTATTATTTTTTTTTTTTTTAAATCTTGTGATGCAGGGACCTAGTCAGTGCACAGACCTTGCACACACATATGTGCACACAGGCATGCACAGCTGCATGGATGAAGGGTGAAACGTTTTACAAAAGGGGTCTCCAACACAGCAGAAAGAAACAATACTTTTGAAGGCAGTATTATTCCCCTGAGAGGGATACACATTGGTTTTATCAGTGGAATAATTTCAGATGATACAGATACATGAATGGCAATTTAGCTCTTCACCTTCAATGCAGAATTTCTTTAACTGAGGACTTCATCTCTCAACTATTTTTTTCATCTTAAAGACAGGCCTTCTCCAGTTGAAACTTTCCTTTCTTAAAATATTTATCTTAACAATTAGCTTTTATCTCCCTTCCCTATCCCTACTCTCCTGCTTCCTTCCTACTTTTTTCCTCTCTTTCTCTCTTTTCTCTTTTTTTTTTTGTGTGGTCTCAGTACCAAGAGATTTATAGTCACCAAATCCTACATTGTTTGAGGGGCAGCACAATAAACTTGACTCAATTATCATACTGTAAATTGATTAAAAAAAAAAATCTGATGGATTAATAGAGACTGAATATCTTCGTCTCTGACCCTGTCGTAACATCAGCAATTCTCTGGCAGGACTCCCACTTGATTGACAATGCTACTAATGAACACTGTCTTAGGCCATGTAATGATTTACCTGCCATGAACAAGGTTTGGCAATGATACCTTTGCAGACCCATCAAACAATTAATTCTTTAAAGAACAGATATATTGTCTTGAAGCATGGAAATGTCTCGAAATTAATAGAAAAGTGGAGGCATAAGATAAATACATGTCTGCTTATTAAGCTCATCAGGGTTGTTTTGTTGCTTATCTTGTTCCAAAAGCACTCTCCTTCTATTTATTTTAGCCACCTGTTGTCTCATCCTCACAAGAAGCCAATACTTTCCTTATCTGTCCAATTCCTACCTTATTCACCTTGGCTAACAATGAATACAGAAACTATTCAGCTGTGGTTGTGATGATTCTTCCCACCTGAACATGTGTTGAACTTCTGTGTTTTGGTTCTTTTCAAAATTATTTTCACTCATGTTCAGAATATCTACCTGTTCTGCTTTATCTTCTAAGAAGCTGAAGGTAAAGAAAACTTTGTACAGCATCTGGCATTAATGTGTAGTTTATTGGCCACCTGACTCTACCTCCAGACCAACCCAATCCTCCTTGCCACATGAACAGGGTGAAGACGCTGGGGTCCGAAGGATCACTTTCTTGCTATTTAACACTCCTAGCCCCTGAGCAGGATTCTGGAAGAAGGGTGATCTGTGTCACTTTTCCCGCAATAAAAAGTACCTTTTACTTCTTCAGGAATCAGAAAAGCCACCCAAACCCGTGTTTGTTGGCTCATTGAACACTACTAAGTGCATCAATATGTATTCCAGGTACCTTGCACAAAATGTAACTCATCTGAAGCACAATCTTGCATTTTTGTAAGTAGCTAATTGCTTGCCTAAAGAAATGAGAATGGGAGTAAGGGCACTGGAGGGTGGCTAGGAAAAGCGATGTTAAGTAGAGGAGGGGCTCATAAAAGAAACAGACAGCAAAGTTGAATTTAGTTCCTTATGAAATTCTTTGAAGAAGCAAAAGTATTTAAAAAACATATGACAATAATTAGCAGTATTTCTTTGGGGATTTGCTTGTTTGACCTTAGCCTTTTAATCTGTCAAAGTATGCTAATAAGCCTGACAGACAGAAAGATAAAATGCGGAGACAGATGAACTAACTGAGAAAACATCAGTACAAGACCGAACATACTTGTGGAAAAAGAAAAGAAAAAGAATGCAATTAAACATTACCTCAAGGCTTTGATGATGTGCTCACTATCATAGCAAAGTTGCTTCCAAATTGGAAGGAGCATATATATGAGGTCACTACTGGTTGTGTCTGGCATTTCTGATAGTTTTATTTTTAATGGAAAGACATCTCTGATAGTTTTATTTTTAATAGAAAGACATCTTTCTAAGTTCATTTTCTGCTTTAAATTTTGATCCAGTGTATTGAAACACCGGTTTCTGCACATTGTCTTACTGCTGGGGATCACTGAGAATATTTCATCAGTCTGTGACTGTTTACGGCTTGAAAATCCTAGTGCTGTTGAGCAAGCAGGCAAGAGGTTCCTTTCTGCCTTTGATGACCTGTGAAGAGGCTTGGTTTCTAATGGGATTTTTTTTTTCTTTTCTGTGAGACCTTTCAGGTTATCTGTGTGAAGCCCACAAGAATGATGATCCCAAAATAAATAGCCACTTTTAAGGAACAGTCTATTCTTCCTTCAAGGTGATCTGAGAAATCAGGAGTAACTCAACAGGAGTAAATGGCAGTGCATGAGTCAGTTCTCTTAGGACACAGAAAAAGGAGTCTACATTTTCCTGGGTTTTGTTTGCTTGTTTGTTTGTTTCTGGTTTTGTGTTTGTTTGTTCCTTTCCTGAAATAACTGGGTTTGTCTTCTCACTACAGCCTAAAGGACTTTTGGTGGTGCTAGAATAAGTTCACATCATAACAACAGGCATTTAGAGAAGGGTTTCCTTCTCTCACATGTAAAGCTTCTCAAGCCCTTCTGCTCAAGAAGGCTAAGAAAACTGCCTGAAGATGGAGTTTTGTTTTTCATTGGTACCACCTATCCCCAGACCTCCAGAAAGCCCTTCTGCAAAATCAGAAACATGATGCTGTCATGATCCTAAGTAAAAGACTAGCCATTCCTGCTTCCACTCTTAATAAACAAGCTATAAAGAAGTTAAAAATTTTCCCTGGGCTAGTGTTCTTTCCATATCCTGCCATACCGGGACCCATTTCCTGATGGTGGAGATAAGAATTATTGAGAACGCAGAAAAAAATTGAGCTCTCCTGCTGCCATGAGCTCTAAACCAAGAAATTAAACCTAAATCAGGATGTAGACTTCTCTTTGCTGTGTGACTAAGTTGGGCAACTCACTTCCATGAAGTGAGACTGTGAAGGAGTTCTTCAAAATAAAATGTTTGCACATTGTATATCAGTGTATCTTATTTCCTGACAGGACATCTGATACTCAGCTTTTCCATGCAGCCAAATGAAGCATGACATTTAAAAAAACCTTTTTCCAATGAGTGAGCTACCCACCCCACTTAAGCTCCCTAAAAATATACAGAAAATGAAACACAGACATGTCTTAGCAGCCAGAAGTGTGTCTGAAATTACTGCCTTTGCAAAGCTTTTACATTTAGTCAACTTTATAATCACTTAAAGAGCTCTTCCAAGCTTGGATTTTAAAAAATGTAGCTAAGGGCTTTCTTCCTCTTTCTGAACCAGATGCACAATTATAACCCAAAATTTAAACCCAGTTAAAAAAACAGTCATCATCATGGTCTAGCTGAAGCAGATACCCAGGGCCTACTGTTAAAGAACTGAGTGCTATATTCAGTGTCTTGCAAAAGTCCTCACCAGCACCTTGGAACTAAGGATGCTGATCTGTAAGATGCGCAGAACATAGTCCTGTTACAGCTTTTCTTGAAAACCCTAGCCTTGCTTACTGTTCGACTTGCACCTGCAGAACACGATGCCTGCTTCCTGAAGCAAAGGCTCTGCTCAGGTGTCACTGATGGGAAAGAGAGATGACTTCCCCGCAATCAGGCTGGTGTGTTTCTCCCCTCTTGGTTTGTTTCCAGTAGGCACCTCGAAGCCCAACTTTCACAGGTAGACATGTGAGCGCATAGGAAAGCACCTTCCAGGTGAGCTTCCAGGGAGACGGAGGACCACCCAACCCCCTCCAAGGCAGGCCCGCCCGCCAGCCGGCCGCCCGGCCCCACCGCTGTCCGCAGCTGGAGGAGCCAGGCCCGTGGCCGCGGGGCCTGGGGGTACGGGCTGGGGAGAGCAGGGCCATAGGACGGGGGTAGTCCGGGGGGGTCGGGGAGGGGTGGCGGCTCCTTTTCTCCCTGGAGGCTTGGAGAGGTGGGCCGGGGCTTTCAGAGGGGCTGACAGATCTGAAGTTTGGGAGGCTGAATGAAAGAAACACTCAGCTAACAAAACAGTGCGCCACAGAAGAAGTTTCATCTGGTCTGGCCAAATCCCTCCTTTCTTTCCATCTTTTCTCTCCTAATAACAGCTGCCCTCTCATTCCCTGTTACTCCGCTGTGAAGAACAAAACCTCCCTCTGACTATCTGTTTTTCTTTTCTTCCCCAGAGTAGGTCTCATTACTGGTGATTAGCAGATGATTAAAACCAATTCAGCTTCCCCCAGTAGATATTTTCTCCCTGTTTGTGACTAACGCGTCAGTCTTCAATGAACGTGCTCCTAAGCTTATTAACGGGCTCAGAGGATTAGCTGCCACCGAGCGCCGCCGCTCCGATATTGTGATGCAGCGAGTGACATGGAACCATTTGCTGAGCACCGGCAGGGCCGCTGGGACTAAATATCTAAATCGCAATTTTAGTTTCCGCGTAGAGAGGTTGGGAAGGGGGTGGGGTGGGGGAAATCCTAATGATAATTACAAAAATCAAACGTTTGGTGAAGTCTGAAAATAGCCTTAAACTTAAGGGCAGGAGGACTGCCGTTCAGGAGTAAGCCTTAACCACCACACCCCCCGAAAACCAACCCCGAGCCCAAACCAACTATAAAATATAAGAGCTTCCCTCATAGGGAGATTAGCTGATTTGAAGTCCAAAAGGGACTGTTTTGGTCAGCTACTGCTGCAAAACATACAGGCCACTCTTGAGACTGATACGCAAAAGTGTGGGTATGTATCGAATCTCTCTATCTGCTGCCCGCATATTACTATGTAAAACCCCAGCCCGTAGCACTCTCGAATTGGAGATTAGAGCAGGATGCCAAATTAGAAGCTTCACTTTATCCCACCCATCCCTTTACAAACGATCAAGCTTAAATAAAATTTAATAGCTAATAATAAAGGAAAAGAGGTCGAAATTATCTGCAGGTTTAAATTACACAGTAAGTTATCTCAGAGAAAAGAAGAAACATAGTAAAACAAGTTAAAATAGGTCATAAAAAATTTCAGATTATATGCTTTCTGTATTATTTTATGTTTTCTATTTGTTCTAGCTTTTAAGGATTGTGGTATTGAACTGTGGCCACATTTATAAAATTGACTCCCTGCGTTACACTTGTTTTCGCTAGATGAACATCATTGTAAGTAGTCCAGATAAATAAGCTGATTTGCACTTACAGTCCTTTTAAAGTTGCTCGGAGCTCCTAAGTGTCCAGAATTTCTGGCTATTGGAGTAGAGAACGCAAATTTTCATTTCAGGGAAATTTCCTCATGTAAATCACCCCTTCCATTTTGGAATAGAACACAGGAGAACAAACTTTTTCCAGAAATTTCTTGTAAAATGAAACTTAAAAAGAAATATTTGAATTCTAGTCAGCTGAAATATCTTATTTGGCCTGATTTGTAAAATTAACTTTGCTCTGACTTTTCTTTGTTTATTTTTTCAATACGTGGTGTTCTTTTTTTTGTTTTTTGTTTTTTGTTTTTTTTTTATATTACACAAACAGAAATTAAAAGCTTTTTAAAATGAAATCTGAAACTCTTCATATAGTGTGTGTGGGTTTGTTGGTGTGGTTTTTTTTTTTTTTTTTGTTTGTTTGTTTTTTTTTTTTTTAACCAGATTTCTCAATTCATTAAAATCCTGACAATAAGCACTATTTAGAAAGACACTTTCAGGATTCTGAAAATATTTCTCATCACAATTCTATACTTTTTGTCCTGAGGATTGTTTCAGGGGAAGATTTCAGAGTGGCTTTAGTGGAGGTAACCTCTGATGACTAAACACAGAGTTAGAACCTTAACTTTAGGCATCCAGCTTTAAAAACAAAGCAATCCCCCCACACACACACTTTGTAAGGATTTTTCTTCTCATTCTGTTCATAAATGCTTTAAAATAAAAGAAAAATCTCCTCCAAATAATTCCCCTTCCACATCTTCAAATTTCTTCCGTTTATATTTTCCATTGTCCTCTTTCCAGTGCAGCTTAACTCTGAGTGTGCTGAAGCTTGAAATGTAGCTTCCGATTTATAATAGCAACAGGGCATGCAGCAAATGTCAACAAATCCCCTGTCACCCAGGCAAGAAGGAAATGTGAGAGGTAAGGCAGAGTAGCCCTTCCTTACTGCATAACAAAAAAAGAAACATCCCTCAGTGAAAAATAAAGAACTAAGATCTTGCTCATGAAAAACCATGAGTCCATTAATATCAAACCAAAATTGTGACAGGAGGGTGACATGCATTGAAAATAGCCAGTTATAGATACAATGCAGGTATAGACGTATGCATTTGATATGTACGGAATTTTAAAACAAAACTCCTTCACCACCTACCTCCTCCTTTGCAAAATTAAAAGAATTCCAACAGACCAGACTGACCATATTCTGAGAAAAAGAAAAAAAAAAAGCACCCTATAAAACCCACATCACTGACCTCAAGTGACCTCAATAAATGAGTAACTGCTGAAGGATCAGCTCCCTTGTTGTGAAACAATAGACCCAAACTTCAGTGGAGCGCATGCAAGAAAATGTCACAGGAGGGTAGCACAGGATTTCAGAGCAGAAAGAAAGTTTGGGGAATAACAAGTGCACACTGCCAAGTTACTGAGGAAACCTTTTAGCAAAGGAAATTCTGCATTTGTCTTAACTTTGAGAGCAGGAGGTACCCCTCTTCTTGCCGTTCTTGGTACTAGAGATGGAGAAAAGTGATAAAAATACACTGTGCTGTTTGCACTTACTCTTTTTTCCCCTGTCTCTAAGCTGTCATTTTATAAATGTATTCACTGGTCAACAGTGAATCATGCAAAACATAGCAGGCCTCTAATTTTCTGTGAATTTTCTGTCATTGGTTTTTACTCTTTCTAATGTGATCAGTCACCTCAGTCACATTAGAGGCTTATTCCTGGCTTCAGCTTGAAACAGAGTACCTGTAAGACAAGAGGGAAAGCTGCCTTTGATTGTGTCAAAAGGTCTACAAAATTAGGAGCTGATAGACTGGCTCATAAAAGAAATTTAAGAATATTTTAAATCTTTTCATTTGGACTACTTCCTGCCTGAAAAATCCTTACTGGGAAAATATATGGATATTATGAGCAGGTTCATTCTTAAAATGGATTTTCTTCTTTTATCTTCAGGGACAGAAAGTGATTTAGACAAATGGAGTGTGCTAGGGAGCGTTTTTGTGTCATTTGAGGCCTTGTCTATCTGTAAGTTGAGGCTTGTGCCTATGAAAAGCAGGGTTTTCCTGTCCATCATATATGCAGATTTGAACTCAATACCACAATTGTAAGAGAGGGAGTTAGTTCATCTTCAGAGGCTACCACCACTGAGCTGGATATTACCTTCTTAATCTGAGCTATGATAACAATCATGTGTTAGTTAAAACCACCTTCGTGGTTGCTTCACATCTTTCTGTGATGAAAGAAGTAAAGAGTTGATAAAGGGAAACATACTCCATCTGTGCCTGGAACCAGACTGGCTCTGAGAAGGGGAGGCTGATATGAAATTAAGTTTTGAATGTTAATCCTGAAGCATTGGTTTTGTATGTTAACATACCAGACTTAAATTTTAAAGTGACCAACACAAAAAAGAGAGTTAGAAAGAGACAGAGAGAGCAAGGTGTATGCAGAGGACTAGTCCTAGCACTCAGCAGCTGGTATTGTTACTAGCACACCAGGCAATCCAGCAGTAGTGTCATGCAGGCATCAGCTGTGGAGCTGCTCCTCTTCCTTGACTCTCTAGTTTTAAAAAACAGGAGTGGTATTTTCAGCATCTTTTAAATGGAAGAATGGAAAGTGTCTGGGTAGGAGAGACTCCATTTTCTGATTTACTTGTGTGTTTACTTTGCCTTGCATTCAGTTATATTTTTTCAGCGGGAGGACGTAAAGTTGTTGCTGACTTTGTATTCAGCTGTACCACAACACTTGGTAGAGGGAAAGGAAAGCAAATGTGCAGAGTTGCCAGGAGACAGATTTATTCTGAACTTCAGCAGCTTGGCACTTCCACCACGACACTCCTTCCCCCTTCCCTCATTCCCTCATGCTCCAGGCACAGGCAGATAGACCAGAAATAGCAGGAAGTGACCCGCTCCTGTTTTGTACTAAAGCATTCAGTTTCGTTTAAATTTTAGCCTTTCACAGCTCCACAAATCAGCATGCATGTTTTCAAAGGATGGCTGTGAAATGGGTGCAACATGGAAAATTCAAGTTGTAAATTTGCCTGGAAGCATCTGAGCCTTCTTTGCCTGCTTCCTTGCTTTCCAAATGCCTATTTCTTCTTTGTTTTCAAAAGTAGCATTCAGGGAGAGGGGAAATAAATTAATTTGATAATCTGTTTTCCTTGTGAAATAATATCTGTTTGCAAACACACTTAATGGGGAGTAGGAATGGAGCCGAACTGGTGTTCCCCATCCAAACCTCTGCCATATTCAAAGGATTAATCTGAAAGCACAAACACATGCCACCACAAGAAAAGTGTCTTTAGGAAATAGGTTGTATGTTTTGTCTGATCTGAAGATGGATGGTGACTTCCAGCATAAACCTGTGAATGTACAGCGTCCAAATTGACTAACCTTCTCTATAACTTTTCTCTATCCATCACTAGACTGTGGAGTTTTTAATTTGGCCATTAAAGAGAGATATTGAAGAAACTATGGAAAGCAATAAGTTATGTTACAGTATGGAAATGATACAATTAAAGAAATAAAATGATGAATCAAAGAGCAACAACATAAGCCTTATATGGCTAGAGAAACCACACACAAAGGCACACAAAAGTGAGTCTTGCTAGTGTGTAGAAGAAATTACAATACTCTCACGCCCTGAAGGTGCATAGGATTTGTGGAAATAAGAGAATACTGGTCAGATACTGGAGAGAATTATTTCAGTTGCAATTTCTGAAGAACTAGAAAAATTAGCACTCTTACTGTAAAGAAAGCAGGTTCATACAAGATACTTTTTTCATGGAATGGAAGAGAACAGAACAGAACAGGATCATCAGTCCAACTTCCTGAACACTTCAGGGCTGACCAGAAATAAGTTGTTACTGGCATTGTCCAAATGCCTCTTAAACACTTCACAGGTCTGGGACATCTACTGCCCCTCTAGAAAGCCTATTCCATGGTTTCAACACCCTCTTGGTAGCAAAATGCTTCCTAGTGCCCAGTCTGAACCTCCCTGGTGCAGCTTTGAAGCATTCCCACAAATCCTGTCTCTGGATCCCAGGGAAAAGAGATCAGCACTGACCTCTCCACTTCCCTTCTTCAGGAAGCTGTAGAGAGCAAGGAGGTCACCCCTCAACCTCCTTTGCAACTGAGTCGACTAATAAATGTCATATAAGGATAACTAAACAGGGAAGATCACAGTTAATGTAAGTTTATAATTGCTTGTGTTTCTTTAATATGGTTCCTTCTGCTCACTCTCTACCTAAGAGAAATAACATTCCTCGAGTTATTTCCATCACTATGGCTACTTAAATAATAAATATATGTTCAATTACGTTTTAAATCTCACCTCTTTTAAAACTTTTTGAAAGGTTTTCTTGATTCAGAGATCTCACTGTTTTTATCTCAGTTATGTCACATTCCTCTGTTTACTGTTTCTATATTTTTTAATTAGATTTCTTGTCATTATTCTCATAGCTGTGAAACATGCAATTCAACCTTATAGCTGTGCCACGTGTCTGACTGTAGCCATTCCACTGTCTGGGGGAAATGCTAAGATTGATGCTTGAATCTTTTCTTAGCTTAGATGCTTGCATGATATAACGGTAAGTACTCCCTCTCTGGTGTGGGTCCTCCTTGGGCATCAAGGTAGACATCTGCTTCAGTGTGGTCCTTCAGTTCTATGGGAACAGCCTGTCTCACCATGGTCTGAACCATGAGCTGCAAGGGAATCTCTGCTCCAGCACCTGGAGCACCTCCTGCCCTCCTTCAGTGACCCTGGTGTCTACAGGGCTGTTTCTCACATTTTTTCCCACTCTTCTCCCTCACAGCTGCTCTTCAGAATTTTTTATCCTTTCTTAAATGTGTTATCACAGAGAATCCACCAGCATCACTGATGGGCTCAGCTTTGGCCAGCAGGGTGTCCATTTTGGAGCCGTTTGGAAGCTGTTGTGACTGTTACGGGGGAAGCCCCAGGACTCTTCTCGCAGAGAAGGCCACCCCTGCAGACCACCCACTACCAAAACCTTGCCATGGAAACCCAATACAGTGTGGAAGCAATATGATGGCTTACATAATTGGCAAACTTATGCCAACTGAATGCTTCTCCAGGTTAAAAGTCATGGTGTGTGTGTCTGTGAGTGTTACAGTGCAGATGCTGCTTTGGGTCAATGTCTAATGCCCTTAAAGGGGTAAGAAAGAACTATTTTATGCAGCTCTATTTAAAGTGTGTCAGGAAGAGCTGAGAGTATGGGTCTGAGTAACTCTGCCTAACAGGCAGTGCCTATGAATGGAAGGCAGAATCTCAGCAGAATCTCCTCAGAAATACAGTGATGCTTCAAAATGACATTTATCTACAGCTCTTAGGAGCTAATCACACTCTTAGAATGTGCAGAAGAGGTTTCCTGCATAAAAAAGACAGGTGCTTAGAGTGAGAGGATGGAGTTCTGTCATCTTTGGTCTTATTACAATGGCTATTGCAAAATATTGAAGTTGGATTTTAAATGCCTGCTTTCTGTACTTGAGTCAGCTGCACATGCAGCTGCAGCTGGAGTTGCATGTGGTGCTGTTATCCTCAAACACAACTTTCACTTTCACTTTCTTTTCTCCCAGTTATTAACAGCTGCCTCAAAACTGTGGAGGGCTTTAAATAAATAAATACCCCAGTAAATATATAAATAGATAGATAAACAACCCCCAGATTTCAAACAACAATTTCCAGCCCTTCAATATGATTTCTTTTTTAAAGGTGTGATTATAAGAGGATTGCAAAAATAACAGTCAAAATAGTGTCACGAGTTCTTTATAAAGGAACTTTCTACTTCCCCAAATATCCTGACCCTTCAGTCTTCCTGATGTTGGTTCACAATGCAGAAATAATACGACTTTTGCTTGTTCAGAAAACTTTTTGGTCAAAAAAATCCAGGGCAAATTCAGATAATTTTTGTTTCCTGGTGTTGTCCCTGTACCAGCTGACCTATCATACACAGGTTTGCCTCACCATAGGTGGTATAGCTGGAGTGAGAGCAGGCTTCCTTATTTGATTTCCTTTCTGTCTCGACATCTGAAACTGAGGAAATATTCTAAAGAAGCAGTGGCCTGGGAGATTTTTAAGATATCCACTTTTGTCCTATACATTGGCTTGGTTGTTCCTTTTCATTCTTTGTCCTCTTCTGCATAGTACTTTTTTTTCTTAAATCTGAAAGGTAAAATTGTCTCATTGCTTCTTTTCTTGGAATAACTCCTTGATGAAAGTCCCACATGGTAGAGATCTGCTGGTAAAAATGGAAATCCCACAGAAAGAATAGTCTTTAGAGATATAAACTTACTTCTTCATGTACAGTACCATATGTGAGGAATAAATAGAAGGCAAGTGCTCTATAATTTCTTGTTTTCTTCTCTTCAGGAACAACTACAACTGTGTTTGACAAATTAAAGATAAATCTGTTGTATAGAAGACCATCCAACAGAGTAACAGACTTCTGAATTTGATAGAATACTTTGATAGTGATGAGAAGAGAAGGAACTTGAGGAGAAGAAAGCAAGGAAGGGTGGCAAGACTGAAGAGGTAGGGAATCAGGAGGACAGCGTGGTTGACGTAAAGTCAAACAGAAGAAAATGAGACTGAAGAGGATCAACCAATAACTTCAGCTGTATGGTGTCATGGATGCTGTTATTCTAATTATTTGGTTATTTGGTTTGGCCATATTGAAAGAAAGCCCGTTATAAAAATAATCTTGTCATTGCACACTATGCACCCAATATATGTGTCCATGAGTGTCCTACCTTGACTGCACAATAAATGATGATGGAATAGGTGTCTATCCTGGTATTACAGTTGCAGGCACAGGATGAGAATATATGTCTGAACAGTTGTACTTGCACAGTTCAGTTTGACCAGTCTGGTCAAACCTCATTGTTACTTCAGCAGTACTTTCAATTTTGACATCTTTCGGGATGTAAAAGAATTAATTCCCTCACAAACCTCAGTGACCACTTAATAGTAGATTTTCCTACCTCTCCTTGATAGGTAACTGACTTCTACCTGCCCAATACTTTTTTGTTTAACAAACAGAAACAAACAGCATATAGAATGTCTCAGATGGGTAAGTTGCAGCTCCTTGGCTGGGACAGATTCCTCAATGTCTTAATAGATGTGTTTTTGTTTCATTAGATTATTCTGTATTTACTGCTGTATTTCTAGTGCAATTGGCTCCTTTTAAAGTGAACTTGCATTCTTGGCTCAAGAAGCTAATATGCAATGGGATCATTTGTGAGTTTATACCCAGTCTATAGCTCCTTTGTTCTTATCTAGTAGCTCACGCTGTAGTGCCATACTGCTGGAAAGATGTTGGGGTTTTGTGTTTTGTGGCATCAGAACTGCTTCTGATTTTCCCACTGGTGTCTGAGACAGCTGCGAAGCAGCGTAACAGAGAAAAATACATGTTCTTAAAAACAGCTGTATTATTATGCTTCAGCAATAACTACAGAAGCTTGGTATCTTAGCCGCTCACTATTTCTGTGCATGGTAAGTACCAGCCAAAGAATTCCATGATTCAAGCATATTTCCTTTCACATCCCAAGAGTGAACAGACAAATTGTCCCAAGCCACTCTACCAGTTGGATGATAAAGCAGCATACTGTCTTTTGTGATACTATGAATTCCTGCTTAGTTGTGGCAGATATGATCAGTTATCTGTTTTGCTCGACATTGATACAGAATAGTACTAACAGATATGTAGGGTGTGACATCAAGCTGCTAATATCAATGAGGTTGCAGGGTAGGCCCTAAAGATCAATTCTTTGAGTTTTGTACAATGGAGAAAGAGAAAACAGGGATGCAGATCTGATTACTTGCAGTGTCAGAGCTTCATCAATCTGCAAGCTTGTTAATAGAATTTGTTCCCATGCACTGATATCACAGATGGGTAATGCCAGAGAAATAGCAGGCACAATGTGATGTGTAATATAGCAAAAAAGGAATGAGCAGAATCATTCCAATAGCTTACTTTCAGGCAAAGCAAAGGACAAAACTGCCTGAAGAGACTAGATGCTTATGCAAATGACATACAGGGAGGAAAAGAGTCTCCATTGCCTTAATTTGCCACAACTGCGTGTTTTCATTGTCACTACCTTGAAGAAATCAGTCTGTGTAAACATCTACACTGGGGGCTATCTTACACTTAAGGTGTCTGCCTCACAGTGTTGTTCTCAGAGGCATGAATGACTGCAGTGTGGATCACGCAAAGAAGAGGAATAAAATGGATGAGAGCGGATTAAGTCTTCAAAGAAGACAAGATCAGTCTTATCTCAATAGCCATTCGTTTCACATCTTTACTACTTTTGTCACAGCAATACTATCAGAACAGACAAAAGTTAATTTCCCTAATATTCTTTCTCAGACTCAAAAATGAACATAATGAGGGACAAAAACTTAAATAAGTTAGAATAATTTCCTGAATGCCAGCGACCAGAGCAGGAAGGAGTAGATAAATGCTCGTTCACAGTGATTCTCAGATAGCATTGCTGGCCTTAAACACACCAACCGTTAAACACTAAATCTTATCCCATCTGAGCCAGCTCAGTCCAGAGCCATATGCCTCTGTTTGTATGTGATTTGCCAACCCCAAAAATACAGGCAGAGTTTCTAGTCTGAGTACAGGTGAATTTGAGTGTGACTTCTGGGTTTGACCCACACAGTGATATACTAGAGTGGCTGAATTTAGTAGCCTGAGCCAATGATACCTTGAGAATCTTTGCACCATGCTGCTTTTCCTAGCATCTCAAGGCTTTCAAGTGAGCTAAGGTTATCATTTTGAGCTAGCAAATACTAATAAAAAAATAATGCAGTAGTATATTAGATTTGACCTGGAGGAAATAGTACTATGATTCCAGTTGAAATCCTTATATTTGAAGTCCAGACTGCAAAGTGGACCAGGAAGCCTTAATTTTCACTCAGATGAGACTTGACTTCCCATGGATACTTCTGCTTCATCTTAAGCAATTTCGCATGTGGCTGGGCTGCTCTTCTGAAAACCCTAGTATATTCATCAGGATACCCTGATACCGTTCATCTGATAAACCTTCTGATTAGTACTTCATCTGTCTAAATTGTGTTGTGTCATTTAACTAAAGCAAATGACTCCACTTGTCCAAGACATTGGGTCCAATGCAGTAACTTTCCATAATGAGAACTACATGAACCTCAAAAATGTGGTGGTAGAAATATACATTAAAAAAGTTGTGTTTTGGGGATAAATAAATCTTTAGTGAATAGTTTATCTGTTTAGTTAGCACTCTGACAATGTGACAAGGCCTTTTTGCAGTATTTCTGCATTTAAACCGGATGAGAGCCGAAAAGGAAAGGATTCACCAAAAGGAAGAGTAATATTCATATATGTATTCAAATATACATTTATAGTATATTCAAGGCAATAAAAAAAATCCAACAAACCTTCTACTGTTAATTCCAGTCTTTGAATTTTGTTGAAATATCAAACATAGATGAAAAAAAAAATAATTTCCTGTTCTAGAGAAGGAGCGTGAGAATGCTTCTTCAGAAATATATTTTACTCTGGTAAGAACTCAAATGATGTAGCATTGGGGCTGTCTAACAGTCTCATGCATACAACAGAAAGAGAGCTACAGAATTAGATAAGTTAGGCTGCACACCAAACCTATCCTGCTACAGTCCAAATGAGGTTATTGACTCAGAGAAGGAGCCATTGATAAAGCAATTATTACCAGCAGCCAGATGTGTGATAGCTCGTTTTTGGAAATGGACAGATGCCTCAGCATTAATAACATGGAGATATCAAACATAAGAAGTCCTTTGAATAGAAACAAAATGACAGGCAGCCTCATATCAGAATCTAGTAGATTTAATGGGTAACATTTCCTTGGAACTGGAACAGAATAAACACATGGCTAAGAGGGCAAATAAACACAAATTAATCTTTTAAGGGTGACAAATACGCTATGTATGAATCAGGTTGTCCAGAAACTTAATGCATTCTAATAATGATTTATTTATTTTTTTTTAAGCTACTGGGACATAATGTACTCTAAAGTTAGGTGCATATTTCCAGGTACATTCAGTGTATTTCTATTCATTGCACATCCTTATTAGAAAACTCCACCATCTGAATATTACACTGTTATGCCAAATGTGCAATTCTATAAATCAGCCAGGGAAAGAGGATGCCAGCCCTTCCTGATGATAAATACAGTGGTACTTTGTTTTGTAGTTTGTAAGGCTGATTAATCCAAAACTGTTTGCAAACTTCATTCTATACAGGATACCCCTATCCTTACAATCAGATTAACAAATCAAAGGTGCATTCAGACTTGAAGACAGGTTTCCACTTAAGTATTTCAGATACTCAGGCATTCAGTTAAACTAAGCTTGGATTAACATGGTCTGACTATTTAAAGGGAGTTATGTTTAGGGTTTCTCTGTCTCTGCTTATTTAGAATGCTGCACTCATGGGATAGTGTCGTCCAGTCTTAAGAGCTCAGTGAGATTACAGTGCTTTACAGCCTCCCTGCAAGTTTCATGAGCTTAATTGAAGATAAGTATATACAAACTCACCTTCCTAGAAAGACCTCTATTCATGTGAAGGGGGAAAAAACCTAAACAAATCTCTTTATGCAGTGACTAAGCTGCATCATTCCTGTCATCATTTATACTTATTTTTATATACTGGAATTAGACTAAAACCCTTAATCACGTGGAATAGATGAAAGTGGAATCATTCAACACTGTCACCTTTTGTTGTCACTTGAGACTCTCTAGGAGATGACAAAGACTGATTAAATTATTTGTTAAGAGCGAATCATGCCAACTGATTTAGCCTCAGAGGAAAGTGGATTTGTGAGGGTCTGGTCCAAAGCCCCTCTCTGCTTTTCTTTCTGAATTTGTAAGTATGTAATGACAGAACTTCTCTACCTGATATGCTCAACAGTGTTCCCTTATCACTTGGAAATGGCTGTCTCTGTCACTTACAGAAAACAATCTTGCAGTGAAGAAGTGAAGAAATGAGCAGCATCTCACATGGAGAACCTGACTGCACTCACCTTTGAGAAGAGGAGGCCATTGGAGGCCCTATGCCTTAAGGATTGATGGTGGTGTTATGCGTAAGGGCTTTTCAGCAAGGATGTAATGATGCTGCTGCACTGAGGGGTTATTTGTGGGCTGGACTGGAACTGATGCTGCTTAGAGGTGAGAAACAGAAACATGAACATGGGGCAGGAACAGTGTAAAAGGTTGCTACAGTAGAGTTTTACTGGCATTGGTTTATGTTCAGAGTTGCAAATGCAGTCAATCATTTGGCAAGAAACCCTTCACTCATATGTAGCTGTATTGTCATATAGCTAGTGTATATACAATCACTCCTAAGGGAGACAGAGATTAAGGAGTATCATTTGTTCAACTATTTCAGGTCATGATAAAAAATAGATTACCATTATACAGTAACAAAAATGCATTTACAGAGGTTCTTTTCCATTTACTTATGTACTATTTGTGCCTTTAAAATAAGATTACCTTTCTGCTGAAATGTCCAAATGTCCTAACGAATGAGAGGGTTCAGGCAGGAAACCTTGGCAAGAGCCTCAACTGCTGCAAGAAGATGAGCTCTTTGTGGGGGCGCAAAAATATCCCCATGTGAAAAGTGTGTGTGACAGGTGGTTCTTCGCATATGTTCTCTCGCTAAACTCTCTGCCTCTGCATAAGGATCTTTTCCTATGTAATCACCACTGAACACCACAGAGTTAATGAAGGAACCAGTGGTTTATTTTATATCCTGTGAAGACCGCTTTGGGTCTCTTGTTATTTCATGAATGCTTTCTGAAGCATCATCTGTAGCAGTGTTTCTACCCCTTAACGTTCCTCTGCAAAAACACATACCAGGCTTACCTTCCTTTTATTAGTGTAATTTCAGTGGATAATTTTTCCAGCCAACAAATTTGTTCTGTGACAAGGAGAGTTCTCCAATCTGAATCTCCTCACAAGAGCTGTCTAAATTAAAAAACTCTATTCTACTTAGGTTCATGGTTGGACTGACCTCTTCCTGTCCTTCTCTGTCCTTGCAGTCTGTCTTTCCCTCTCACTTATACAAACAATCTCAGCGAAGTGTCCTACAAATATAAATGCTGACAGTTTAGTCTGCTTAAAATTCAGTGGTTAATAAGGTCCAAAATAGTAAGCTGCTCTAGGTGCTTGTTAGCAATGCACAAGTGTAAGACAGGTCTTCTGGCCTCTCTTGGACCATGAGTTAACACTTAAACGATGATTAAAACAAAACAGATACAAACCAGAGCCAGTTGCACTTGTTGTGATTAACATTAACAGTTGTTATACAAACAATTAGTAAGACTACAACATCAGTTCTGTTGGCAGGAGAAGGCACAGCCATGGCCAATCCAATCTAATTAAACCGTGTCTTCAGTATGCAGATGAACAGCAAAAGTGCAAATAAGAACATATCACTACATTGCCTTCCTCAAGACACTGAAAGGCTGATTCTGAGGGATTCAGAGGGCACTATGAGGAAGAAAGGACAAGTGGTGGGAAAAGAGAACACAGAGTGAGAAGGGTGCTGTGAAGCTAAGGTATCTTGGGAAATTAAAATGGCTTTCACGTAATTTATGTAGCAATAGCTGAAATATCTGTCCCAAAAGAAATTTTGAAATTTCAAAATTACTTTTTAGCCAGAATAATGCCAAAGAATTCATATTTATGAGTTTTTTTCAATAAATTAATTTTTCAGCACCCCTACATACATTTCTGTTCCCTAAAATATGAAAATAAGTTTAGAGAAGCACTTCATTATTAGGCTTACTATTTTGCTGCATAATGTTTTAAGGATTGAAATGAAGTTCTGTGATTAATGAAATTACATGTTTTCATAATTTTGCATGAAAAATTTCAATAAAATTAATACATTCTACCAGAACATATTGACTTGATTGAGTCACCATTTTCTGGTGAAATTAAAAAAAACCCCAACCAACCAAAAAAAAAAAAAACCAAACCAACAAAACCACCCCAAAACCACAAATGCCATTTGTCTGATTATTTTTCAAATGCCCAAATTCATAAACTTTGTGCCATTGAGTTTTCAGTTTGACCCAAATGAATAAAAAAGCTGCAAGAAACAGTGACAAATTTCTAATAAACTGTAATTTCACTAGGCAATTGGCTGAATCCTAAATCATATATGTTTCTGGTTATCAAAACACAATATCTCTTGAATATCTATAGTATCATTTATAAAGTAATGAAGTGATAGCACTTGTTTCTAAAAGCCCTGTCTTGTTCTAATTAAGTATTACATTTGTAGGGCTCTCTCACACACTTTATTTACTCAAGTTTTTTTAAGGTTTAGCATTCTGACATGCAGGATAGTAAACATATACTAAAAGCAAATAACACATTAAAAAGCTCAGAGGCGATGCAACAATCCTCTTCCCCTTTGGTTTATCATTAGAAGAATTCAGCAACAGAGCTTAGACCAAAAATGCCAGACTAATATATGCTTTGTATTTTTTCTCGGAGAAGCCTTATGAAATAGATTAGCAAACACAAAAGGCTGAAATATATTTTACAAAATCAAAGTAAAAAAATACAGGACAGATCAAGAGCAGGCATATTATGTTTATTCTTTAGCTTAGAGAGAATAACTTTAAGTTCATGTATGAGGTGAAAGTTCTCAAAGTCCAGACTGTTATTTTCTTACAGGGTATTTCTTACTGACAAATTCAACATGCAGACTGCATTTCTGCTGTGGATTTGATAAAAATACAATTAAAATGTTGTACAAGGGGGTACGCCAAATTGGCCTGCATCCTAGAACCCACTCCAAGCAAAACCTTGAGGAATATATTGTACAAGAAAAGGTTTGACCCTGGGGATTACCTCCCACTTCCTTTAACCTGATATTTTGCTCATCCTATTAGGAGATTCCTCAGAGGGGTGAAACACTAGATTGCCTCATTAAGACTCATCATTTACAAGATGTTGACAAACGCTGGCATTTATCCTGTTGTCATAACAAATGTGAGAAAATGACCACTTGGCAATAAGTGATTCTATGCAATTGCAGGTTGTAAAATACAAGAATAATGTATCAGTATCACTATGTAGCATCTATGGACAGATTCTGCATGCATTGTAACAAACCAAAAATAAATAAATAAATAAATAATGGACAACTTCTTTTTATAGAGTTTTCCACATGTGCTACCCAAACATTAATTAAAAAAAATGAGAGAATATATTTAAACCCAACAGAATAATGAAACAGTTATTAACCTTACTGGATATCTCAGCATGAGTATCCAGCATCCATATTGTCCTTGTTGATAACCTAAGAAATCTGAACAATGTTTGCCTCCAGCTCTCATCTCCCTTGTTACTGATGACAGTGTGGCCTTTCTTAATACAGGTCATCTTGCCCACTTGGTGTTAATGGTACGTTTGAGCTCACCACAAGAGGAGATCCCACAACAGAGACTGCTGAGATAGGTTCAGGTGCGCAAGAATGTTCTCCTGAGTCCATGCACAAGTGTTTTGAGAAGTGGAAGATTTTTTCCTTTGGGAATACCAGCAATGTGGCCACAAGAAAAAAGTGTACCAGGTAGAAATAACAGCCACAAAAACAGTCCAAGATAAACCTCTCCTCTCCTCTCCTCTCGTTGTCACAGGCTCTCTCAGCTCTACTCTTGGGTCATTTAGATGTTCACTTTAAACATTTATTATTAGTCCTTTAGACCTGGAATCATCTTATATATGGGATGATGTTTCCCCAATCACAATGCCATAGGGTGTGAGTTTATCATGCTGTCTCCTTGCCTTTGCACATCTCTATTTTGTTTATAGTGCTTTTAATTGAGTCCTGGACTCCCAGTCTGCATTCATTAAACACAGAGCAGATAAACACTTGTAAAGACACAATTAAGTCACAGCCAGGTACTGGTGTTTTTCTTCCTGCTGACTTTACCTCTGCTGAATGAAGCTCATTAGCATTTCCATAGGTTTTGGTTACCTCATATTGGAATTTAAGTCTGTATTTGCTTATTTTCTAGCTTATTGCCTGTTCTAAACCCCACTGCTCATTTGCTTTTATCAGATACACAGTTTCTTTGGGAACGCCATCAATGCGGCCACAAAAGTGTACCAGGTAGAGCCATCATTTTATCAGATATCAGATAATTCTGTGCACCTGCCTATCAGCCAGTGCCCCAACCTGTTTTTCCTAATGGATTCAAATATTTAATTGTGCTCCAAGAGACATTTTTTTCCTTGCCCTGAGCAAAACTGAATGCACTCACAAAGTAACATGCAGCAATGCATGCAATATTTACCAATTTCTACACTGTAGAGCACAAATGAAAAATGAGCAGCACTGCTATTCCAATGAGCATAGTTATAGCAATCTCACAATGATAAGACCAGTCAGAAAGCTGCTTCTTGTAGTGTTGTGCCTTACTACTTACTGATCTGGAACACTGTTGCCATGGGTGTCTTTTGAGTCCACCTTGGTAAGGTTGTCTTCTCAGTCAGTAGTATTAGGGATTAAATTTATATTTGCGTTTTAAAGGCACTAGCTTGCCATGCCACTGGAGTGTCCTAAAGGTGCAAGGCTGGGCTGTGGAAGGATATTGAAGGTGGGTCCCACATCTGAAGTACTATAATACACAGGTATGCATAATTAACTACACAGCTAGATTTCTGCAAGATAATCAGTATCTCTACATAGTCCTCTGCAGAGTGATATGAAGGTTCAGCAGCTCATGGAATGAATTTGTTTATATTTCTACATGGCATAGCACCTCTTGGTACAGGAAGACCTAGAGAAGCTGGACATTACAAACAGTACTGAAATGTTTCACTTTTATAAGAGAAACAGAGTTTCACAGAGTAAAGGCTGGGGGAATTTTTTTGTTTGTTTACTTGTTTTTTCTCCCTGGGAAAATTTAAAAACATGCAAATAATGTTTCACTAATTTTGTAAAACCACAGAAGTGTCAGTATCTGAAAAAGTGAGCTTCCTCTGATCAGTTTGGTTTTTGCCATAGCTGAGTGGAGCTGCAAACTAGTTCCTATTTACATCAGTAGAAGAGCTCTCACTGAGTTTAGAGTGAGCAGATGATGGCTTTTTGTGACCTACTGACACACCTGAAGCAGATGTTCGTAGCCATACACTGGCAAGTGCCCACTTTGTGCCTCGTTGCTAATTCACCACAGTCATCTTTCTCTTCTAACACACCCTACATCAAGTAACTGCCACACACCTCTTTGATTTCCCTTTTGAACTTGTAGGCTTATTTAGCAAACACCTATAAATAAAGGACAATGATTAAAAAAAATAATAATTACAGAAGCCAATAAGGACAATGCAAATAAAGAAAACCAGTTTGCTGACATAAAAAAAAAAAGTTAATCAACCATCTGGAGGTGTGCAAAAACTTTTGTGAATGTGCTGTAAAAATTGAGCATGATCTTTTTCCCTGAGATTACCAGTTTCTTAAATAATGCATTTGTCTTTCTTTTTTACCCTGAATTTTTTACATTGCTTCATTTAGTGTGAAAAAGATTCTAATACTCATGGCACAAATTGCTTCTAGATTTCTTCCTGAGTACCTTCATGATACAATATACCCATATATTGTATATTGTGGAATATGCCACATAAGAATCCTCATATACTGGATGGTAGTAATAATAATAATAATATAGAATACTACTGTAATAATAAATGTGAATTAGAACAGTGGTTAAATATGGTTGGGTATAATTATAGGTTGCCCTAGTGAACTAAATTTCAGTGGGGTTTGGTTCTATGGTTTAGGGTAGTCTCCATTAAATATAGGAAAATCCAGTTAATTAATTAGCCTTTAGTGTTAAATGAGTTTTCTAAGCCTGAGAGACAAGGGGAATGTGGGATTTGTGGGGACTTGACAGTGAACGTTTAATGATGTTAAACCCAAAGTGACTGTTAATATAAGCTACAGTACCTGAGAGTCAGAAATACAGTCAGAGAGATAAATGCAAATAAAGCACCAAGGTTTAGCAGGAAATGAAGAATATTAATTTACTCCAGCTGTTCAGATTGTCTTTGTATGATCTAAATTTTTTTTGATGGTGACAGTGCCAGGGTCCCTCATTCTCTGACTGTGCAAAGGACACTTACAAAATTCTACAAGAAATGTTATACAAAATGTGAGTGAGTTGACTTCTTCTGAGCATTTATGTCTTTCTTTTCCTGGGTGATTTTTCAACATGTGGAAAAGTTGTTTATGAAGGGCTGTCCTTGGGAGAGGGAGGCTTTATGTTGTCTTCACATCTCTTCATTCTGGGGCACTCTCAACAAGGATCAGTCCTGGGGCTGCAGCAGGCCAGTCTCTATCTCCCCATAATCCTGCCCTGCCCAACTACTGGGCCAGCGTCCTGGCCGAGCCTTGGCCTTCCTCCTGCCCCATGGCCCTGCCTGTGCATCCTGAGCAGTGTCTGACCCCAGTTCTACCTCATTAACCCTCATTCTGACCCCAGCTGTGGATTGACTTTCTGGCCTTACCCTAGGATCTCCCTCAGCTCCCAGTTTCCCAGGCTGCAGGAAGAAGTTGGCCCTCAGACATAGCTCATCCTCAGCCACGGTGAACATAACCATAATCCTTATTTTTGTTTTTATTCATGTCTGACCATTTTTATACCCCATACCAGCACAGTACTGTCAGGAGTTATTTATGGCCAAATACTAGCATAGGTGCAGAATGAGATTAATCCTCTTTAACTTTCTGCATCTACAAAGTCACTGTATCCATCTTGGTTAGTCATTCTTGGTTGCCTTCATCTTAGGTGGTATTAGGTGACCATACTTCATTTATCTGGCATATATCAAGAATTTACATTTGGATACAAAATGTAGCATTATATAGGTGGAACAAGGGTGAGCAGGAAGCATGCAGAGTGTCTGGGCTCTTCTATGCTGCTTCTCCATTCTCTCAGCCCCTTGAGGCTGTACTACATTCGTGGAGCCTGGAAAATTGCACATATATTCCTAAAGCAGGGGGATATGAGCAGCTCCCTGACAGCCACTTTTCCCTATCCTGAATTCAGTTCTTTGTGATATTTTATTTTCACCCTCCACTTGAACCTTATGCTAATTCTATGCAACATGGGTAGTAAGTATTTTTTTTTTATCAGTTTGGTGGAAGGACAGTGATCAGGGACCTCTTGAGATGACAGTCTGTCAGACTGTAAATCAAGTAGGATCTCTCCCTTAGCAGCCACAAAGATTAAACAGACTAATGAATCAATGTTTTAGACCGTCCACTCTGGGGAACCTTCACTTAAGTCCCAGCACTGCTGGTCAGGTCAGAAAATTCTCTTTCCTGTCAAATGGTAGGCTTCCCTATGTGGTAGTGTGCATTCATCCTCCTTTGTGGGAGCTGTAAAAACCTGACAGAGGCAGATGTCAATCCATACTGTTGTGACACTTCCTTGTTGAACTCCAAAACTTTGTGAGAGTGTTTCACCATCAAGTAATTGGCAAGGAGGAGAGGCTGCATTTGTTCATTTGCACTAATCAATTTAAGAGTTCATCTTTCTGTTTTTCCTTCCATTAGGCAACACTTTCTGTTGAAGAACGAGCCATTTATAACTATTCCCTCTTCCAGAACACAGAACACCCAATCCCTTATTTTTTTAATGTTTGCTGTCTTTAGGGCATTTTACCTGCATCTTTGTTCAGTCTGTTAACAGAAATAACACCATACCTGTAATTTTATTCTCAGCTGCTATTTCATTTTAAGCTAGAATCTTTATGGAGGTACTGGATTCTGTTCACTTTGGCAACAGTTCTGTGATGCTGAAATGGTCATAAATAATAACATATGTTCTTTGAAGCAGATGTTCTGTTTAAGTTCATGTATTCTCTCCATCTCTCAGATAACTGAAGCACTGATATTTAAAAGGACCCTCTACCACTAAAAGCACCACATGAATGTGAATAATAATATATGTCTGTTAATGTGTATCACACTGAGGGCACGTAGCCTGATAAAATAATACAATCAGAAACCCAGTTGGTTTAAGTAAATAATTTTTTAGAAATTTTAGGAAGAAAAATATTTTTCCTGGTATTTTTTAAGAACCAAAATGTTGTGAGCAAGTAATACTCAAAATAGTAAATGCATTTCATTCAGCACTTCCTCAGTGATAATTTCTGTTCCTTGCGTCAGTAAATGAAGAACCTTGTCATCTTTGATTTGATACTATTTAAAACACAGACCTGTAACTCAAGAGATCCATTGATGAAACAGGGAAATAAATGACTGTATTAAAAATGTCACTGCCCAGATGGTCCCACATAGAAGTTCTGATCTAAGTACTCACTAATTAAAGAGAAGGTGACTGGAATCTAAATTTATCTTCTAATTTTATATCTGACCCTTATCTACACATGAGCGGCTTGAACACATTTCATTTTTGAACACAACCCAAAAAAGCACTTAAGCAGGTGCTTAACTATAAACTGATGTTTGACTTGTACTACCATAAGTAGAGATGATTTCCTGAATGTGGACCATAGAGAGATTTCAAAGCTATGTCCTTATTTTGCCAGTTAAGGGAAACTGATCATTATTTATATACTTGAAGCTAAATTTCCCACAAAGATATTAAGTTTTCAGGCATTTTATGTTCATGGAAGATGGTGAATATTTCAAGATATGCTGAAATTCTTTTATCAACAGCAAAAGAGGTATCTACAAGGTGAACCAGTTTCCTGTGGTTCTTCTACCATGTTACAGAAAGACTGATGATTTTGGTTGAGTTGTCAAGCAAACTCTTAGGTAAATACCTACAAGAAAAGTAAAGAGATTCCTCCCTTCTCTGAGCTTTCATTAAGCCAAATCTCTCCTTCCTCCCTTCCTGATCTATTTCCTGTATTTTTGCTGTAGGTTACATTCAGATCACCCCAGTTACCTCAGTAAGGAAATGTATGGTACATAAAATTTTAAGATGTCTGCCTAATGGTTTCTGTCTGCTAGTCTTCATTTCTTACTGGTTTTCCTCTGCTCCAACATAGGTCACCCATGGCTACAATCCCTAACGATATCCTCACTCTGAAGGACACCCTCACTCTGATATGGGTCACTAATTGGCACAGTCCCTTGATGATGTTTCTATCAACGTTGTGGGTGCCCACAGCTGCAGTCCTCAGGGATTCTCTTCCTTGCTGAGGTTTCCTGTAGTTCCTAGAAGGTACTACCTTTCATCATGGAGTGCCTCCTCCCATGGGTGTATCTCCAGCCATGTCCTCAGCTGTGTGTCCTCAGCAACCTCTCCTTCTGCACATCCCCAGCCGCATACCCCCAAGCTTCATTGCTTACATGTGGCTTTGTTTTCTTACTGAGGTGGATGAGAGGAATTTGTCTATCCTGATCACCTACTCCAGCTGCAGAGGGTTGGGTGTGAGTGCAACTGCTTTAGTTCTTTACGGCATGAAAAGGTTGCTGCCTTTTTCCAATAGTATTGGGGAAGAATGATAAAACAGCATCTGGGAAAAAAAAAAAAAAAAAAAGACGTAAAAAAGAAAATGGAATGTTTATATTAGACTTTCAGACAGTGCTAATATCAAAGATGGGTTGGCAAGGCAAGGCTTCCTGAGACAAATAATGAGGTAATGAAAGTATAAAACACCAAGGATCACAAAACATTTTTATTCCTCTTGTGTATCCTATAAAGGATCCTGCTGCTTCCATAAATGCTGCATGAGATTGAAGAGTTAAACATTGCATTTAGTCTACTGAGCAATCTCATACTTCTCTACAAAGTCAGAGTCGATGAACAAGCATAAGCTTTTTAATAAAGTTACATGTTCTTAATACTATTTTTGTCACCAATATGCATTTTGTTCCCAGTGTCAGCACATAACATTCAACAGAACATACAGATAGTTCAGGGCTGACTGAAATTTTATCTACTCATGGCCAGGTTTCAAGGAGCAATAGGAGTGCATTCAACAGCTCTAACGGCTGGTATGGCTGCTTCTGTAGACACTGCTGCAACAGCTGGTGCCTAGCTGGGCAGCTGATCCTTGCTCCAGTTCTAGGCTGTGAAAAAGAGTCTTCCTCTTTCCAACTCCTTATTAACAGGCAGATCAGCTGGGAGAATATTCCTTTCAGTTTAACATACATTAAAGTAATAAAGCAGTCCCACTAGTATCAAATGACAACAGAGCCAAATGCTGGAAATTTTTTGGTCATCAGAAAGTAGGGAATGAGATTCCAGTGCTACTATATCTTATGGGAATGCTGTAATTTTACTGGAGCTAGCATTTCACCCTATACTCTGAAATGAAATCCCAATCAAATTATTCTAGGAAAGTTAACTGGTGATTACATTACTGTATTCATTAATGTCTCTATTAATCTTCCTTTAATAAGATAGGAATCAAATAATTAAATATTGCACATTTGTGTTTTAGTGAAATGCAAAGAAAAAGGTAAAGGCATGAACTGAAAAATAAAGATATTTTCAAGTTTAAAGGACCATGTGATCTGTATATCACTGCATGAACAGAAAAGATAAGGGGCCATATCAAAGATCTGTAATTGGATTAGAAAATGATATAATCATATGGTCCCTTTATTCTTTAGATTAAGCCATTGTCTGTCAGGGGAAAAAAATATAAAAAAGGAAGAAAAGGAGAGTAAAAAGAGAAAGAAACCTTCCTTTTATTTTTCTTAAAACAAGACAAAACAAAACAAGGAATATTCAAACAGTGAAAGATAAGACCACCTAATACCAGTGTAAGTCACACCTCTCTCTCAAGTTAAGTTTCATGTTCACTGCAATAATTTGATTAAACAGTGAAAAACTCCGGTTACTAAACTCAAGCTTCACTTGCGGTAGCACCATGCTAGTTCCACCAGCTGGGATTATGGCACTTTACATTCTGCAACTTTTTCCAAGCCCTGGGAATAAGAATTACCACATCTGAATTGTCATTATGTATGTGAATAGTAGTAATCATGGACAACTGGGAAAACATCCTGTAAGCAAGTCACCTAAAGAGCTGGAGTCACCAGATCTATTTATCTTTTGCTACTTCATATACCTTAAATACCCTACTAGGTAACATAAGGAACATGTGGTGAGGGAAGAGTCCAAGTGCAGGTTTGAAGCTTAGATTATGGTTCTTGGTGGACCACCCTAGAAGATGCATTCACCTATACTCTCCCCAGCAACAGCACAAGTTTGCAATGCCTCTTTTCTCTGGCAAACCTGCTTGGGACTGATCAGAAAGGTCATGTGAGATCAGGGAGTCGAAAAGAGGCTGTGGTGTGCTTGAGGGTGGTCCTGGCTGTGCTGTCAGACTGGGGATCTTGAAGCTAGCTGTAAGCTGAAGGTTGTACGTGGGAGGGGAGCTGCTTATTAAGGAAGATGAAAGTAGCTGGAAGCTGAGGTAGTAAAGAAGTCATGAGTTTGTAATATTGGTTTGGAGAGCTGTATGGAGTATGGCTAGAGGATGTGGCACCTTGCCACGTGATTTTGGAAAGTGGCTCCTAGAAGCAAAACATTTGCCCTTTATCTGAGCCCTGTAAGTGCATAACATGGGTAACAGAGAAAAACAAATGAATGTAAGCAGCACCATTCCTGCCAAAGCACGTTCTTTGGAAAGCACATCCTCCTGCAGTGAAAGTGGACTCTCCTGGCAAGGCTGGAGATGTGGCAATCTTTCTGCATTAACGAGGAGCTGTTAACCAAATACATAAATAAGCTGAAAACCACAAGAACAAAATCTCACTGTTTCCATATGTCTCTTGGCTACATCCCTTTAGTGGCTGTTCTGCTGAAACTTCTGCATATTATATGAAGTCTGTTAACTATGAGTTAGATATGAATGTGACCACATTTCTTGTTGATTTTGACACAACCAGTGAAACCACCCAAAAAGCAAGCCCTGAAATGATGCCTGGGAAAGTTGTTTCTAATTTCACTCAGTAAGCTCCACATTGCTCCTGTGGGAAAATATAGAAAGTTAAGTAGTAAGGGAGCATAGTAAAAGAAGCAAAAATATCCCCCACATGCAAACAAAGACAGCAAAACACACTGTCATGTTTCTATTCTATTACAGAAGCATAAGTGTAATCCTTCCAGCAAAGTGATGTTAACTACCTAAGAGGGGCAGGAGCTCTCCAGAAACTCACAGTCTGTCACGGAGTATGTTCGTAATAAGGGAAATAAGCCGACTTGTGCATTTACTTGGGTATGACATCACTGACAGCCAATTAGAAAGTTCCACTTGTGTCATTTCATAATAAAGGAAAGACTATTCAGCACTCACTGCATCAAAGAACGCATGTCACAGAGATTTGCACAGAAATGGGTTGATTAATTTTTAATGAATTTTACCAGGAAAAGTTTCCTTGTATAAACTGCTTTGAGAGTACCAGTGATAACCCATGCTTGAGTAAAGGGTTTCTGCATGTGTGGGTTCTACAAGTAAAGAGACACTGAGCAAAACTGAACTAAAAATGGTGCTACTTGGCCTAATCTATCCCGTTCATAACAGCAATAAAAACAGCATGGGGTGCACAGTAGTGCAGGTTTTAAAGACCATTTTATTCACTGGAAGTGTGTCTGTAACTAACAGAATGCTTCCCAGCCATCTTTGTTTTCAGTTTGAGAGTGGATGTCACTCTTGAAAACAGGCCTTTGCCGAACATAGCCTGGGCTCGGTACAGCTTTTAAATTCTGTAACCCATCCTACATGTCTTCAGACTTTGTGATTAAGTAGTCTTTTCTTTCATGAGAAGGTATGAATCTATCAATCAGCTGATGCATGGGTTAAACAGAGCATCCTTCTGGACCAAAAATGTGCAGCAATATGGCATTGTTTGTATTTCAAGGTGTGTAAAGAAGAAAGGCATTTCAATAATGATGTTAAGGAAAGCATTAGCTTTATGCGACCAGTGCAAAAGCCAGCTAGCTCACCCACTGTGGCATAAAGCATGGAGCTCAGATGGTGTTGTCCATGTGTTTACACACAGGTAGTCCTCAGACTTGCAGCCCTTTCATGCTAGCCATGGATGTTCTTTTCTTTGTGCAGGAGGCCTGAGAGTGGTCCTAGTGTTAAGAACATTACATACAAGTAAGAATTTCTCAAAGTTATCATAAATACACCTGTTTGAAAAGCAATGAAGTCCAGAGTTTGGTGGGTACATTTTCAACATACCCAGCTCACTTCAAGAGTTTGAGACCACCCAGAATTCAACATGGAGTAAAAATCTTATGAATTATAAATTATTCTTTCAAGCTGATTTGATAGAAGTCATGTAGTCCTAAATTCATAGTTTAAACTTGAAATAGTAAAGATGGACCACATTAAACTTTTTAATCTATTTCTATAACTTTGGTTAGATAATCCTATATCTACATGTGACCTAAGTTACTACAAAATCAAAATAATCAGGCATTAGCATTAGCCATGGTATACAAAGTGTATCTCATGTTATTCTACTTTGCTAATAGTGGTTTAGAATTAGGATCTAGACTGTTGTAATGCAAGGAAAGTACAAATAGCTATTCTTATCTCTTTCGATATTGAAATTATCTGGATAAAAACAAGGTCCCTATAGCTCCCTTATATATGACCCTATATTAAGTAAAATACATTTCTAAAATAGTCAGAGTGAACTGATTTTAGAATAGTTTTGTGCTTTTAATATTTAGAGCAAGTGCCTGAAAAGCATTTTCTCTTTTAGTTCCTTGTCACATATGTTCAGGATTCATTATGTTACTTCGAGGCAACCAGGTGAATTTCCTCTGAACGTTGTTTGTGCTGATCAAGGAATGCCAACGAATAGTGAATTTCTATTTTAATTGATCTGACTGGAATGAACTGCCACTCTTCTTTGCATATGAACATATCTCTGTATGGAGAGAAATTTTGTGCTCAGAATAATTTAGGATTAAGTGAAGAAATGTGGGTTCAAATACAGAAAGAGGTTTCTCACTAAGACATTTTTTTCCTGTATCTAGCATTGCCATAAATCAGAGAGGGCATACCTTAAAGTGGCAACTGTAGAAAACAGAGGAAAAAAGTCTCATTAAAATTAATGCATAGTAGGCTATAGAGTAAATTAAAAGCCAACAGGATCTCAGTGCATTGCAATTGGCATTCCTGATTTAACAGTTTCTGCTACCACAACTGAAAAAAATCTGCAGTGAGAAATTTGCCTTTTTATTTTACTACTATTCTTCACATACAGTTTGCTATAGTTTTCGAATAGACAGGCAAAGAAAGAGAGATTTATTTGACCTACCTGTAAGCCTTGAAATATGTATTTAGCACAGCTGTTCTTTTGTGTTTAAACTCATCACAAAAATGCAGCTTTAATGTAACCCACCATTGATCTGCAGTAAGTGGAAACAAAATCTCTCCTTAATTAGTATCATCCAATCACTTTTTTACATTTCTACAGAACACACACTGTGAACTGTTTAATGGACTATTATTTAGAAGAGTGGCAAAGAGCTTGAAAAAAAAAAAAAGGCACATAGTGAAAATAAAAACTAGCAGTGTCAATGAAAAATGTGTTGCAAAATAATGGAAAAAAAGATGTTTCATTAAGATGGGCTTCACTGGCATTTTACTGTATAGATGAACACTGCTCCAATTACTGCCAACAATGGGGAAAGAGATAGAGAGATATAGATTCATTACTTTCAACACCCTTAACTGTCTCCCACTGAATTCGCTTATCTGTTCCTTTTTCTACAGGACCAGCATGGAGGGGGGAAGGAATAAACAAAGAACTGAGTAGACTGAATGTGTCACAAATTACCACAAACACACTGTGACTCAATGCACTTTTCATTTCTCTCCTCATTAACTGTGTCTTGCTCAAAATGAGAGACTGGGTCTAAACATAATCAAGTCCCACAGATAACAATTGACTTGACTGCTGGGGCAGTCATCACCTTCTAGCTACTGGGAAATAAATTTAGAAATAAAATGAGTTAAAATAAAATTCACTCTGCTCTCTTTTCTGTGCTCAGATAATTTGAAGGCCATCAAGGCCTGCAGAAACAATCCATCTCTCTGTGAAAAGGAAAGCAGCCTGTGCCACTACCAATAAGGCATGTCTTTAGTGTTATCAAGAGTAAGTATAATTACACAGTGGAAAGGCCATCAAAGTGTCTTGGGCAGTGGTACTTTTTTTCCTGAGGTCTTCATCAATAGTGCTGTCTGAATGAAAAGAATAAGTGGAGGGAAAGGGAAAAAAAATAATATCCTCCAGATTGGTGTGACTGACCTGCAATCTAGTAGAGCACATTATAATTTGAGAGCAGTAGGACAATTCAATAAAAATTTTGCTGTTCTCCACTTTAAATCAGGAAGGATTCATTTCAAGAACCTTTGTGGATGCTCTTGTGGTCTTGGTTTAGTCACTGTTGAAATTTCTCTTCAAAGAGGCCAAAGGACTTCTGTTGAAAGGTATTTATACTTGCCAAGACTCTTTCCTTACCTCTAATAGCAATGCATTTCTGATAAGCAGATTTCTAGATGTTAAAGAGGAGGGAGGGCTATTTACTTCTGTTGAACAGTCTTCCAGTCATGCACTTTTTATTTGGACAATGCACCAGTGAAGTTAATTGGTCCACTATATTTATATCAAGAGAAGCCAGACTGAAGTACATGTTTTAATGGAATTTCAGTCAGTAAAATACATGCACAATATGTCTGACGCTGTTTTCCAGGGCAGGAAATCAGAGCCTGTGATGCCTTGCTCTGATTAGTAAATGTTGCTCTGGCAAGGAGTACCCCTGACCTCTGGGAAGGACTATGCATGAACAAGTTATGGAAAGATCTGGATATACATGTAGAGCTAATGTAAACAACTTGCTAACTGATTGTCTGATAATGAAGCTGCTTTTAAGAACAGAGAATCACCCCAAACCTAGCTATTAATTTGCCCCTGGCAGTCTTCTGTTTAATAAATACAACATGTTAGAAACTGTGGTATAAATCCTGAGAATAATCACCCAGTCTGGTTATTAAATCCAATCATCTAAACATCAGTGTCCCCAGCAGTCATGTTGTTCTTGGAACTTTCCTGTTCTGTGGCTACCAGATCTGAAAATCACAACATGCAAAATGGTGGTGATTGTTTGCTCTAGGGCAAATTAGGTTATTAAAAAGCTTTAACCCAGTATGTGGACATTTAATTCTGCCTCAGTGGTTTGTTTCTGCTGTTCACAACATGAATTATTTTCCAAACCTCACTTTTTTCTTTTTTTTTTTTTTTTTCAGATTTATTATAAGAAACAAGATTAATTGGGGCTGTATTGCTTTGACAAAACTCTGGTTCTTAAATAATAATTATAGATCTCCTGGACTCCAAAAGAACTGAAGTAAAGCAGACCCAGCAATGTGGCCAAACATAACAAATTGAGATGAGAGAGGGTAAAGAAGTAAAGAAATGTAACCAAGAGAATGCAAATTTGAAATCTCTCTGATATACTCCCTTAAAACTTCAAGGAGTTTTTATTGGATAACTGGCAAAATAATTTCTTTTTCTTGGGTTTTATTTGGACACCAGAATTGGCTGCAATTTGGGGAGAAAGGGTGTGAGGTCTTTTTCCAAAAAGCTGTCTGACAGAGTTCCCATTTATGACGGTGAGCTCTAAAGATTAAGGGGCCTGGCCTGCCTACATCTAGCTGAAGTGAGAGTCAACTAACAGGATGGACTGAACCACAAGTTCTAGTCCTGAGGAACTTGAGATGAATGATACTGGGAAATGGTTGAACCTCTGCCTGTATTTAGCTGTTCCATTGTACTGGCTGAAAGAGCATGGTAACTGGAACACACATATGACATGTCAGCTATATTGTTTCCAGCTTATTTCTTTATTGCTCTCATAAAAGTAGCAGAGATACTGTGTCAGGGTAGTGTATAGACACTAAGTTAGTTATAAAAGGTGTTATTTCAGACAGTAGGTGAATGGGACCTGCAGCTGTACAGGTCCTGGCAAAGGCTACATTAGTCTGCCTAATTACTCCTGTGACTGAGGTGGATATCCTAGTACAGTCTAAACTTGAATGGTTTCCAGAACATGAAACAAGTAAGCAGGATTAAAGATTTTTTATTTTTTTTTTAACATTGACCCTTCCAGAAAGTAGATTTGTATTTTCTAATCCATTTTTTCTAGTACGTTGGAAGGCCATTTATTCTAAAGTATTTTTGTTCTATCAACTAGCTGAGACTCCAGTTAACATCAGATCAAACTGGCTCAGTCACAAAAGAAAGAAACTCAATAAAAATAAGCCAAGTCTTTTTTGTTGTGTGTCATCATAACCTCTAAAAATAAAATTCAATACCCAAGTAAGACTCTACCTTCTTGAATCAGAAGTCTCTGATTCCTTGCTGGATTGGTGGGTGTTAGGAGAATTCCCCTGTTTGATGGTCTATTTGGGGTCCAATTAACCCAATGAGCAGGGAGAAGCAGTTGCAAAAAAATCATGGCTTCCTGACACTGTAAGCAGGTAAGTGCTTTGCAGGGGGACCTCTGATTTACCTGAGATGAAGATGAAGTATAGCAGATATCCATGCTGCTGGTGCCTGTCTCTTCCTGCTATTCCTCTGGAACACATCTGACAAACACCTTACTCCCTCTTTGGTTTTGGTTACAATGTCAGTAACCTGGTTTAAAATATGGCAAAGCTGTGTTTAAAAGGTGGATGGCAGTGGCCTCCAATAGCTTTTCCACTTTCAAGTCACTATGCCATGATCATGAATGAGATAGTAGACTAAAAGAGAAAACAGTTTAAACCCCAGTAATTATTACTCTCCATCTGTTTTAAATACCTCCTTGCAGGTATTCAGAAGACATGTAGATATGGCAGTAAGGGACATGGTTTAGTAGTAGACATGGCAGTGTAGGTCAGCAGTTGGCCTCGATCATCTTGAAGGTCCTTTCCAACCTAAATGATTCTATGATTCCATTTAACTGATATTTTCTCCAATATTCATGTTTTAAAAGTTTACTGGAATTTGGAATATACCAATACTTCAGTTATGTCTGAGATTGTTTATGTACCCAAAGGTCTATTCTGGGCAGACAAACAACAAGAGGGACATTTATGGTCATTATGATATAATGGTACATCATTATTTTACCAAGAAGTCAGAAATCACCTAATATGGCTCCCAAACATAGTTACATAAAAACATAGGTATTTCTTCAAGCTCAGGATTAATAAATATAAATGGTCTGTATCATGTGCAGTTTTTCCATGGGAGTATTATTTGGCACAGCATTATGTTGTGCCAAATTTGTGGTTTCCTAGGTTATTGCTTTTTAGAAAAATCTGGGTTTGGCACACACATACAAACACACAAATTGAAAAGGGATATATTTATACTGTGAAACTAAACTTGTTCACATCTTCAATAATGATTTATTAAAGAAAAAAGTATGGCAAGCCACAAAATGGTGAAACGTATACTGGCTTTTGCATTCCCTGTATAATACAACCACAAAACTAATTTGAAAACAAATAGTACTATAAAGACTTAAAGAAAGAAAATGAAGCATTTGCATGTATAAAATACCTCATACAACATATCTTCATTCTGAAAGACTAAAAAGAACTAAATGTTTCTCCAAATAGCTTTTCAAGGGCATTATTTTTTATGGCCAGGATGTTTCTGTTTCTGTAGGCACCTAGAATATGCTATTGGATTACTTCATTGAACTGCTGTTAGGTTAAGTACAATGCTTTCAGTGTTGCAGTATTCAGTGGACAATGAAAGCTGAAAACTGGTGAAACTAAATAACACTTATAGGTGTTTTGGGCAGGATGGAAAAAAGCGAACCAGTATAAAGGACTGCACACTAAAATCACTTTTATTTGTAGGGTTTGTTATGGGATTCATATGCATGCAAAATTTATTATTAAAGATCACATGATTTATCCTAGATAGTTTATTTACATTTTATGGTCAGATTCCCTTATAGATACAGACATGCAAATTATAAATATATATAAATATTTCTATTAGTTAAAGCCATTTGTAGCTAGTGGAGATTAATGTATACTTTTAAGGTACAATTCTCCTCACCTGCTTTGAGGACTACGTGAAGCAAAAGTTAAATGGACATCTTTTTTCTCTAAGAAAAGCCAAGTGTGAATAGCTCACCTGTATACATCTACATGCAGATACCTGAACAAAGAAGGATCCCAGTCCTTATGCATGCTACAATACAAAAAGCAATCAAGCTGTTAAGATAGATACAGAAAGAATAAGGCATAAGATTTGAGTATTAGGAAAGCTTCTGACTGCTGTAAAAACACCTGTAAGTCAAATGTTCCAGGCATGTCTGGTGTTCTCTAAAGCAAGCATCTCTCAGCATTAGAAGGTCCCACTGTGAAATAGTTACCAGCCTGGCTAAAACACTCCCAGTTTGCTAGCCAAAGTCTGAAGGAGGAGGGCAACAATGAGGGGCCAGCTTTGGCTGTTGCCAGAAGAGACACCAACATTAAGTGCACAAAACACTGAAGAAAATTATTAGCATCCGGGCTGACAGAAAATAAAAGTATACAGTGTTAGTAGTACAGTGGAAGAGAATGAAGGCATGAAAGCTTTCCAAAAATTGGTAATTTAGCTTGAATAATGGTACATCATTATGTTACATATACACAGAGTGTAACAGTTATTTTGATTAGGTTAAAAAAACCTAAATCATGAGAAACTTGATGCAGTTGTAATAAAGCACTGATAGAAAATTATAGAAAAGGAAGTTGTGAAAGGAAGAAATTTGAGTGCAGTGCAATAGTCTTCCAAGGTCAATGTAATACCTCTTTTCTAAATATGTTTGTGCACGAAGTGGAGTAGGAATATCAGAGGTTTGCATTTCCATCTGTTTGCTTATAAGTAGGTCTGTGCTCCAGCATGAGCAGGCAAAGCTCTGATGAGCTAGAAGTACTTTGGTTCATGATGCACCCTTTAACACTGCCATAGTACGCTGATTTCCTTATGATAATTGTTAAGGGGTTTGCAAGTTTTAATAGTCATCACATGGTCACAGGCTGATTTTATGAAACTTTGTTCATTAGTCTCAGCAAAATACTGCAGCACAAGTAAAAATTTCTAATTGAGTTTAGTAATACACTAAAAAGGTAGTTATCACACAAAGCAAACACAAAAGCAATGTAAAGAATTTTATTTTCTCTAGAATTGAAATCTGGCAGCAGTTTTATCTTGGGCCTTAAAGAAACACATAGTAAGCAATTAAATCAGTATTCTCATGAACTGCAGAGATCAAAAGTTAGCAGTGGCATTATTTGTGAAATATTAATGACCTTAGCAAATCTCTTTCTAGGCTCAGGTAGTCTAGAGTTGATGGAGAGAGCTGAATAAGGGCACTAGGTACGTATTACCTAACTTGAAAACTGGTTCTGACAGCACTGTCTCAGCTAGTAAGTAACCCCTGAATTTCACAGATAGGATTCACATTCAGCCTCAGAAATCTAGTCTAATTTGTCTAGAAAAAAATGTGTCTATGAGTATACTAATGTCTAAACCCTTTCTGCGGTAAAAGCCCGGGGTTCAGTTCAGATGTTCAACTATAGGCGTCTAATAATGTTTAGGTATCCTAGAGTACCTAAGATATCTGCACAGGCTTGGTGGTTATAGCAGAGGACTTGTGGTTTACTAGCAAGGGAGGCTATAGGGTCATCTCAAATGCGTATTTCTAGGCAAATAAATTGAGCTGTTAGTCAGCAGAGCTCAGTTCACTCAGGGTAAGGGCAACATCTTGTTTGATAAGCCAAAGTCTCTAGACTCACCTGATCATGTTTACTAGCTCTTGAATGAATATAGTGGGAATTCATTCTCCTACATCACATGTGAACAGGTACTTTTACACACCTAAATGAAAGTCTCTGAATGTGGAACTGACTTTTAAACTATGTAACTATGTAAGAGTTCGTAGCCTTAATATTTCTCAATTATTTTTGGTAAAAGTTCTTTGAAGCAGTTTACTAAATTAGTAGAGCAGAAAAGCCTAAAAGATATCTGTGCCAAAACCTGATGAAGATGAGATACTCCTTTCTGATGAGCTAACTCTTACAGGCCTTCTCAGAATGCATCTGGAGTGGGACCCAGTATGCAGGGACATCTGGCTTTGTTTAAAGAACAGCTGAAGAAAAATATGTGCTACTCTTACTATTATTGCTACTACTACTGCTATTACTATTCTCTTCTTTATAAGATGCAAAAATGGTCACAACATTTATCCAAGATATGGGAGGACTAGGATCACCTTTTTTGTTTGACTCTGGGGATTTAAGCCCCAATACCTTTGCTGTGAATAATGAATTTTCATGTACATCTGGGACTCTGTTGACAAAGCATCTCTAGCAAATGGCATTAGTTTATCTTATCACAAATGTCAGATTTGAGGGTTCACCCTTGATGGTTAGCAGGGCAAGCTCTGGGATTCTGGTACCCAAATCCTTCAGGCTAACATCCCTGTAAGAGGCAGGGTTTGCATGGACTTGTGCAGGAACGTGTGCAACCTTGATAGAGAGGTAGCACACGTTCTGGCCTGAGGAACTGACAAGTTCCTGGATCCTAGAGCATGAATGTATCCAAGGCTGGTTCAAAACGCTGAAAGTTGCATGTGTTTTTGTTAGTGCATGAAGTTGTCAGATTTTAATGACCCACTATTTCGTCAAGGACATCAGGCTTGCTTTCTTTAGATTATATGATTCAGTTACCTGCCAAAAGCAATCAGGATAATGTGGTTCCAATGACTAGTGCTAAATGTGATATTAACAGTAACACTCATAACTATTACAAGAGCTTTATATTCAGAGTATGAACTAATGAGCATATCTGGTGAACCTTTTGCAACATTTTTTGTGCTAGTATATCTGCCTTTTTAATAACATAATTCAGAAAATGAACAACAATGACAGATTTCCATAAGAAATAGACATATACACATTGATAATCTACAAACGCCTAATTAATTCAGTATCTCTAGGGTATGCCATAATTTACAGCTCTAAAATTATGAGGAATTACCTTGTTAAAGTCCTTTGAATCTGACTACAGGTGTTCTAGCAGTGTTCCAGTAAAAGAGTTATTCAAATACCATTCCCATTTCTGGTGGAATTTTTATCATTTGTGTGGCTATGTTTTGCCAACAAAAAATGAGAAAAGAGAAGACTCTGTTCACATTCATCTGTGGGGATTCAGCAATTAAATCAATTTGATTAACCAAAGACCCATTCTGCTGTGTATTTACATACTGTAATTACGAATTGGCAAATAGTGAGAAAAGTGGGAGCGTGGGATAGCGTGTTTTTATATCAGTTGTTCCAATACAACGCCTGTAATACTTCTAAATATGCAGTCAGATCTATTCACTGTCTCAGCATTCCAAATGGGTCAGATGAAACAATGTTTTTAAAAGGATTTGGGCTGTCTGAGATTTCATCCTAACATTCAGAAAATGAAAACGTTCTTTTATATTTAGAAAATATTTAAAAAACAGTAGTACAGCTCCTAAGAATTGTTTTGTCCCACCTTTCGTAGTCTATGTTTTCTTCTACTCTATCACCAATGTAACAGCTTACTTCAGACTTGCCAAACATCCTGGTTTGATCAAATCGGTATGGTTTTCAGTGTGTATGGTTGAGCTCTGATTGCAGCTTGGGCTACTGAAAATTGGGTAACACCCACGGTGAAGAAGGCTGTGAGGAGACAAGCTGACAGGCTAAATCAACAAGGAGTGCAGCCTCGAAGCTCAGCTGTTAGGCTCTGACTGGGTGGCCTCCTGTGTGCTTCCAGTCCAAGCTGAGGAAGGAGCATTTAAGGGCTCCAAGAGAACAAAGCTCCTCTGTAGACTTAACAGTTCCCTGTGGCATCTCAGGGACCTGCAGGGGTCAGGCACAGAGATTTTCAGGTTTGGATACAAATACATTAAGCAAAACTATTTGAATATCTTCCCATCTACTTGGTTATTGATCTAGTGTAACTGCTGAGAGAGGAAGAAAATATGGAACTGCTGAAGTGCTACCATGCATATCCATGTAAATGATCAATAGCACTAAATCATACCAGAACATGAGTCTTGATTAATACATAGCTCCTAGTATTTGAAATAGCTTGTCTTTACTATAGAAAACAGTCTCTTTTTTTTATTTCTGAACCAAAATAAAAATTACCTCCAGTCTGAACTGATAGTTCTAGTACTGATATTAATGTAGACCTTTTGTATCATTCAAAGAAAACATCACATCCTTTTCAATAGTTTAATTTGCTCTTAAAAATCACAGATTATTTTCAGTTTGTATTCGTGTAGCTTCAGCTCCTCCTTTATTATGCCTTTATTTACTAGACTAAAGACCCCATTGCAAGAAATAATGCAGGTAGTTTTAGACTGTTGTCATGTCTGTTGTCAGGTTTAGGCTGAGAAAGTTGGGGATGTTTACCCTGGAGAAGAGAAGGCTGCATGGAGACCTCATAGCAGCCTTCCAGTTTCTGAAGGGGGCCTATAGGGATGCTGGGGAGGGACTCTTCATTAGGGACTTTAGTGACAGAACAAGAGGTAACAGGTTCAAACTTAAACAGGGGAAGTTTAGATTGGATATAAGGAAGAAATTATTTAATGTAAGGGCAGTGAGGCATTGGAATGGGTTGCCCAGGGAGGCTGTGAATGCTCTGTCCCTGGCGGTGTTCAAGGCCAGGTTGGACGCAGCCTTGGCTGGTATGGTTTAGTGTCTTTCTGAAGTCTGATCTTTCTGTAGAGTCGATAAAGAAGCTCAGCTTTCTGTTTCTGAGATGTTGCAAGGCAGCTCATTTTCAGAACATCTGCCAAAGATTCAATAGGAACATTATTCCTCTGGTTTAAAGGGGAAAAAATTACTAGAAAATGTATCTATACCACTAGGCAGTCTTACCTAAAACAAATGATGATCCTATGGTTGTAGATCATAGAATCAATTAGGTTGGAAAAGACCTTTAAGATCACCAAGTCCAACCGTTACCACAGGATTTCCAAGTCCAGCACTAAAAGATTCCCTGCTTGCTCGTTTACCTGATTTGTTTTTCATGGTCAGCATGGTAGGCAATGCTAAATCTGTTTGCACTGTCCAAGTCAGGTGTTGTGTTTTGGTTGAGAGATGGCAAATTCTTTAAGAATTTGCCACTTCCCTAACTTTCATCAATCCCACATGAACCTCTTCTCTCCATCTGAGTGCATACTCTAACGAGTGAACTCTGCTGCATCAGCTTTTCCTTCAAGCATATTGGAAGCTTTTCCACTGCCATTTATAAAATAGGAGTGAGCTAGAAGAGTTATTCCTTAAGATCTCAGCCTGAATTGCTATCTCACAATAAAGACCTGATAACTAGCTTCGTTCAAACTAGTTATCTATCCCTTCTTTTTAACCGTAAAGCTCAGATTATTGACAGGAGACCACTGAACCTCCCGTACTGCAGTACACTACCTCACACTCTTCCAGAACAGCTGAAGCTATTGTTTGTGGATGCAAGACATTTCAGGGCTTTAGCAATCACAGAATCACATAATCACATCGTGGCTGATGTTGCAGGCACTTCTGGAGATCATCTGGTTCAATCCCCCTGCTCAAGTAGGGCCACTTAGATCTGGTTGCCCAGGACCATGTACAGGTAGCTTTTGAATATGTCCAAGGATGGAGACTTCACAAGCTCCTTGGGTATGTCTGTAGAGACATTCCCAGAGTGTTCTTCATGAATCTGTCAGCTGAAAGGTAGTTCATGGGTCACCAATGCCTCTTTGTTGAAGATATGCATAGCATGGTCTGTCTCTAAACTCATTTCTCATTGTGCCTGCTAGAGAGCTGAGGACAGCCTCTTCTTTGAAGATACCGAGTTTATAGAAACAGTGTGTTTTTCTTCCTAGGTTTTTTCTTGGACATATACCAGTACAGCTCTGTTTCAAGCAATTTCTTAAAAAACTGTAGATACTTACAGGGTGATAGAATCTCTGTAATTTGCCCACTCTTTATTTTAGTGAAAAGTTAGCCATATTTTCACATGGTCAGATTCTTATCTAGATCACTACTCATCCTTAAGCCTAAAACAATGACAATAAGTCTGTGATAAGCATTTCTCATATTCCAACCTGGTTTTAGGATGTGCAAGTGCTATTTTATTAGAATACAGTCACAAAAGAGGGGCCGTATGGACTCCAGTACAATAAGTCAGGGCCATAACTTGAAACTATGTAGACTCAGAACAAAGGGAATTCAGGAAGGAGTAAAAAGCCTTAATCTACTTAATTTTCTTTGCTGATGAAGAAAGGCATGAAGGGATTGGTAAATTCAGAGAGTAGGAGATGTGGCTGATGCTTTCATCTCATTTTTGGTTTTCAATTTTACCTTTAAATATGTTTTGTTTATAAGCACATGAAAGTGAAAATTCAATTTGCAGAATTAGAAATGCTATCATTTTTTTTTCTTTTTCCTTTTTTTTTTTTCCCCTGCAGATCATAGCATCACATGAACTTCTAGAATGACCTCAACTACTAGACTGAACTGAGGGTAGAGATGCAAAAATGCACCATGTATAACAACGTAAAAATATACAGAAATGATTGAAAAAATCAAAAAGACAAGATTCTTGCCTACAACTATATGTCTCTTCTCTCTCTTTTTTAGTTTTTCTGTTATACGCAGTAATTTAAACAAAGCATATTGAACACTTGATTTTGAATAAATGAGGTATGTGACTAAAATGCCTTTTTTATCAAAGGATTATCTAGGTCACTACAGTAAAAAAGTGCATCAGCAAGAAGGAGTATTTGCTGTGTTGATAGTCCTCTGAGCATCTTCAATGAGTGCCTGACTGGAGAATGAGAAACTGTTCTGTTGCCAGTTTTCAGTAACCATATGTTGTATGTCTCCTGAATACTGACTGCAGAGAGGTGTTTTGGATCTTCTAGACACCAGTGAAAGAAAATATTTCTAGTTTCAGAATAAAAAAAAAAAAGAGTAGACCTTTATGATCACGTTCAATTGCTGTTACCAGCAAAATATTTTGGATGATGAATCTATCTTCTAGTATCCTAGGTCAAAACTAATGTATTTTAGTTAGCACCTCTTTCTTCTAAAATCGTCAGATAATAGGAATTTTGTTATTGCTGTTGCACTTCCCTGTCTTAGATATCTTGAACAGGTATTTTGTCCTGTATCACAATCATATTCACATTGCCTGGATATTTCTGTTCCAACTGGTCTTGAGATTCACTGAATATTTAATAAAGACAATTCAAACTGTTTTATAATGCCTCTGTTCAGAGAGGTTGCAAACATGAATGTGCTTTAACATCACATTTTATTGGTTTACACTGAACAAAACAAAAAAGTTCAAGTCCCTCCTGTCATGGGAAATAAAAAAGGACTAAAAGGCTACAACAGATACTCTTTTTATTGCAATTGTTGACTCCTGAGGAGCTGGTCTGGTAGAATTTCATCAGGTCTTAGAAAAAATCTCATATGAAAACACAGGGGTTTGTATTTCCTGTGCATGAAGCTCGTTTTGTCACGTTGGCAGTATCCTCAAAAGGCAATAATCAAGTGATGTGACATAACTAAAACCCTAGCTGTAGCTTGCTGGTCAAGAGTTATAAAAGTTCAAAGTTGTCTGATAGAAACAGGACAAGCTAGCAACTGTTGTTATCCAGTCCTGAAAGCTGCTACCTCTCTCTACAGAAAAATGACATAAACTTATGGTCAGGTCCCACAAACTTAAACTTTTAAGAAAATAACTCTTCAAATACAATAATGGTTTTGGGCTTTTTGTTTGTAAGTGTGCTCTGTGAGAGATGTGTGAATAGATGGATACCTATACATACACATGAAAATTTATGTATAAAAATACTTATTTAGATACTCTTTTTTTCTGATTATCTTGGCTTTGAAACAAAGCAGAATATAATTCCTTCTAGGAGATCTAGGAAAACTGTAAAGAATCTATAACATAGCCCAGAAGCAAAACACTAGAGAGGTCTCTTGTCTTTCTAGTAAGTTGTCCAGATGTCCCCTCTGAGGACTTGGATCTGTATTTTGGATTTTGAATGTTAAAGTTCTCATATGCTCATTTTAATTACAGAGTTCTAGAATACACAGTTCCCCCATACTATTTTAGTCTTTACTTATATTTTATCTTTCAGACTTTCACTATTTTTCAAATTGTTCTTATTAATAATTTATCCCACTAAGAATACCCACCTTGATCATATTTTCAAATATCATATATAGTCATAACTTGCATTTTTTATAATGTTACAGATGCCTTTTTAAGCAAGTTCAGCACAGTGAGAGCTAGGTTAAAGGCTTCTAGGGGCTATAGCAGTAAAAAAAAAAAAAATAAGTAGAAAAGAGTGTCTTATAGTCCTTTCAGAGAAATACAGCGTAGAAGCTAATGTGAGTTAGCAGGGCGATATATTTTGTGTTCACTGAATATGTTCTATATTCATAAGCAAAGACACCCCAACTGTGGTAAGACATCTTAGATGTAACCACTCAAAGAAAATATTTGCCTTTATTTCTTCAGGTAATAAATCTCTTAGCCTCACCGCCAAACATCAGCATAGCAAAACTTACACTGAAAATGCAGAAAGACTTCTGGAGAAGAAACTCCTGCCTGGGGCTCTGGCAGTCCAGCATCATTGTTGTTAAAGCATCAAGTTTTGACACTGGCAATGGGACTGCATGCACATGACCAGTGAAGCAACTTGCAAGGTTAAAAGTTACAGTAGATGGAATTTTCGCACTGGGAATTAGAAGTCACATATTTGATTCAGTTACTAAATCTTTCACATCACTTTCATAAAGCAAGAGGAATGGACAATTATACAGCTGGACACAGAAAAATTCCCTTAGCCTGAGACTTCTTATGTAATCTAGTCTAAAATTAGGGGTTTTATCCCTATTGCTTCAGTCTCGGCCCTCAGCATAGAAGAATACTGTGATTTTGGTAAGATAGAAAGGGCAACAATTAACTTTCTACTGTCCTTTTGTGCTCCCATGCATGATGCCATGAACATAGAATGGTAGCCAGCTGGCAGAATCTTAAACAGTCTTGAAATAACAGACTAGAGAAAAACAAAAGTGTCTGAAACACGGGATGACAAATACATGCTCTGCTGCTGAGCTAGTTAAAAAAGATGAAAATCCAAGTCAAAATGGGCCACCGAGGAATGAAAAGTCACAAAAGCTGACTCCAGCCTTGTAAAGCTGAGATCCCTAAATTCCCTCTGTTGCCAGGGTGTGGCAGAGTGCAATTCAGAGCAGATATTTGAGTAGCTATGAATCTCTTTACAAAAAATTTGGGGAGCTTAAGAAGGGGAAAGATTGGGTTAACTTGCTAAAGGGGAAGGCTTTGTGAGCACTTTCATTCAATGTGTCTTTTTGATGCGGAATACCTATCCTCTGTGCTGCATGACAGTTAATTTTCATTTGGGCTCCAATATGGAACAAACAAACCAATTTCTAGCTAAGGATGCTTGGGACTGGACTACAGGCTAGTGCACATCAGCATGCTGCCTTTATACAGAAACCAGATTTGAGATGTGACTAACCTAGCTTGCACCTTACCCCAACCCCATAAGGTATGCTTTTCTGTTGTATCCCAACAGGCCTGGTAGACTCAGGTATCCTCCATAACTTCATATCCTACTCTATATAGCCCACTCTTGGCACTGGGGTACAAAAAGCATTGTCAAAACACTTGAAACAAATCCTTAGAATGCATGTAGCTTATACAAGCTATGGCTCAGTTACATTAAAACATGGCCTTAGGCTTGGAAGATGATAGTGCTCCAGGCAACATCCCTATACCTGTGGCTTTGTCCTTGGGAAGATCTGTCAACCTTATGCCAAAATGGCCATGCATATGCATTAAAAGAGAACTAGTTATCTGAATCCGTGTTTGTGTGTAAGGCAGCCAGCATCCCCAGCATGTATAAACTTTATTTGGAGCTGTGTGGGAACACCACCTGCTCATGCTGCTCCAAGAAATTCCACTTAGAACATTCAGAAGCAGCTGGGATGTGAATATTTGATTCATCTCATCAGAAGCTGAAATTAGGATTGAAAACATAGATCATGCATTCTACTAACATTCCAAGAAAATATTTATTTCTTAATATTTGTTGTTCATTGAGATATTACAAACTGCTTATAATTTCCAACTTGTTTATGCTAGGGGTTGAAGTGGTTTATATTAAACTTTGCAAATAAATTTACTGTTGTAAATTTATCATGATTCAAGCCTGCTGACCTGCAGCTAAAGCACAAAGTACAGCTGTAAGTAGTTCCTTCCATTTTGACCAACAGACATACAGCATATAGTGTTACACAGCATATAGTGCTATACAGCACTGTGGGTTTATAACTGTATTAACCTTCTACTCCTGTAATTTTAGGGACCACCACAATTCAAAGAAAATTCCACCTGACCCAGGAGGGAGTACAGTGAGGACTCTGCAGCTGATAACAGTAAGTCCTCTGAATGCACTGTTCAGGGGCCTAAGTAGCAGCACGTTTGTCTTCATACAGATGTAAGAGGAAGCCAGATCCAACACACAGCAGCTTCTCCTCAATTACAAAGAGCTAGGATGCCTGAGGCATCTTTTTATGTCTTTCAGTTCTTGAAAAACTGGGTTCTTGTACTGTCCTAAATCCTTTTACTCTTTTCTAGTTCTGCTATGTACTATACATAATTACTATTATCTATTCATAAATAAAACGATTGAGTGTAACAATGATCTTTGGAACTATTTTACTGAAATACTAGATCAGGCAGGGGTGGATTGTAATTCCTCCACTATTGTATTGAATAACTACTTGGTGAAATTTACTTTATTCCTACTTGGATGTTCTGAAAAAGTACCACACCTCCTACAACTACGAGCTGTATTTGGATGCACACCCAATTTTCGATCAAAAAGGCATGTTAGTTCTTCCTAAGGTGTCAATAGCAAGAAAAAAATCCAGATCACAAAATTAAAAAGCCCTTTCTTTAATAGCTCCTCTGAACAGGTCAAGCTCCTGGTATCCCTCCAGAAATATTCATATACTAATTCTTGTGTGGATAGGTATTGCTAATTTGAGTACCTCATTAGAGTAAGGAGCTCAAAACTGTTAATTCTAACTTGTTGAAAAATAGAGAACAATGATGCTAGATTAATATAAGACTTCTCCCTCACTCCCTTTTTTAGCTTGTATGTTTTGCTCCATGTGTTCATGTAAAAAATTTCCACTCAGACCCTCCCTAGGCCAAAGATAATATAGTAATGTTTGGAGATGAAGCCAGACTTATCTCTGAGAAAGTAGACAATTTTTAAACAAATATCAAATTTTTTGAGTAATCTAGTCTACAAGACAGCCAATGTTGGCAATACCAGTTTGTTTGTTTATCTTGTTATTAGTTGAGACATTCAACTTCTTAAATGTATTCTATTTTGCATACACAATCAACTTGGTCCAGGTACCTTACACAGTCCCCTTGATGCTGCTTGACTACAATTTTCTCTACAATGTTCTTATTTTCCTGTTTCCTTTGAGGCAAAGTGCCATTGTGAACACTTCATCTGTGGGACATTAAGGAACAGGAAAATACCAATTCCTGAAAAAAGTCAGTGGTGGAGCATGGATTGGTTCTTGCTTCTTGTGCCCTTATCTTCTTATGCAAGGGTAAAGGCATAGGTGGAGGCAACCTAAAGACTGTCCATGCTTTTGCACAGATCAGAAAGAGCCTTTTCTGATTTTTTGTCAGTCCTTTGCAATTACATCCTGTGTTATTTTCCCAGGGCATTCTCAGTAGTAAGGTGGTGTGGATGGTCTATCTAATCTAAATCATAATCTAGAGGCCTGAACACTTGGAGAATTTCATACCTAACTTCTGAAATTTCTCTTGTGCCAATGCAGCTCCAGTTCTTTGTCTGTTTGTGGCAGTAGTTAATGACATAGGTTGACCTTCAGTAGGTAAAGTTAAGATAGTCTGCACAGACTCAGAGAACTTGTAGTGCTTAAGAACTCTTTGTCATTGGATTCCTCTGAAAACACTTGAATATCTTAGAAACCCAACAACAACAAAAAACACAGGAACTTCCCTCCTTGATAATTATCAGTAAATTGTAACTATTACTAGAACAGCATAAATCCTTCAAAAGCTGAAAGTTGCCAGATCTCCTTCAGCCAGAATTAGAATGTGGATTCCAGGCCTCCTATATGGAAAGCCTGCATGTGTAGCGTGTGAGTGTGCACTTCTTGGTCTCTTTTAATCAAAAGAAAAATGGATAATGTAATAGTGGAGTTTTGAGAAAGAACGCAAATTGCTGCGCATTGCAATGAAATGTTTCCCCTTAGGATTAGAGCGCCTGGTAAGATTCCTCTGCATGAGCTGGAGCTGATACATGAAGCTTTCACTTCCATAAAGGAAGACAGGTTAGAACTCAGCTGGGCCAACCTGAGGGCCTGGTTCTTCAGTACTTAATCAGGCAAAGCACCCGCAGAAGTCAGAGTGGTTTGCCCCTTAATGAGAATGACCTGACTAAATCTCCCTCTGCAGGGCTGGCAGCATAATCCTGCTGCAGTAAAATGATACATGAGGGCCCCGTAATAAAAGTCATAATTTGCATTGACCACTGCTAGCATTTTAGGTACACAATGGCCTTGGAAGTTATCAGTTGTGCTTTGTTGGCCAGCACATTAAGTTCAGAGATTATTCCTCTTTAGTGCCGTCTGCTGAAATCCACTCATGTCCTCTCTGCTGCATTGAGCCTTTCTTCCACCTCTGTCACTCCTGTGGGGATAAGAGGGTCTTGGACTGCATGCCTCTTCCTTTGTTCTTCCTATGGAAATGGCAGTAAACAAAAACATGTCATATTCATTTACCAAGAAATATGAAATCATACTAAAAATGAAAAAGAAATGCATATTACAAAAATACAGTTAAGGGCTTAAATCAGAAGTACTATGCAGCAAAAAGAGTTACCATGTGTCACCTCAAACACAGTAACTTCGTGAGCTCTCTCAGCTTTCACTGAATGAGAGGAAACGTGTCCTAGAGCAGCCTCAAGAAAAAAAAGTGTCACCTTAAGTTTCATTATTTCACATTCTCCCTGTATTTCAAAGATGGTGTTACCATTTCTTAGTAGATAGTTGGCTAAAAAAAAGTAAATTAACCACAAGTCTGAATCACATGTTTGGGTACCATGACATATAGATGGGGGCAGTGCAAGGAACACTGCTGAGAGTACCTCGTATCACTTACAAGTAGGAATACATTAGCACAGACCTCCCATTCGTTTTCCTTCTGCTTTTATTTCTGTTTTGCCAAGCCATTTTTGATCAGTGAGATATCTTACTGGTTCAGAAAAAAACAAAGCAGCAAGATCTTTTAAAGCAAAGGTTGCATTTTCAATAGCTGTAACAACAAAACTGGGGAAAGCCATAGCTAAGTAGCTCATCCCTTTAAAAATCTGTCAGGACACACTCTCTACAGCTGCCAAAACAATGGTCATAAGAGCAGTTCTTAATACTGTTGGGTGAAATACAGATGTAGCAATTATCAGTCTTACTACATAATACTACCTAGCCAAGCCTCCTGGAAAATCTGCTTAAAGCAGATTTTCACCACTGACATTACTAACACCAGCTGATATTGTGGAGAAACTCTTTTCCAGCCCACTAAGAGTGAACTAGCCAAAATGCAGTGCAAGCCGAGGACTTCAGCAGGAAAAAACAAACTCAATGCCAATGAGCAAACTGAGATGACGAAGGAGTGGAGCAAAGAAAACAGCACTGACTGGTCTGTGAAAACTAGTAAGACCTCCAAGAACTGCCTGAACTCCACTCAGATGTAAGGCTGCTCATGATAAGAAGAAACATTTTTCATTCCTTCTCATGCCTGCCATGTGCTAGGTCATCCAGCCCGCACGCTGTCTGGCACAGGACATCATCTCATCTCAAGTAAGTGACAACAGTCTTTATAGTGACTTTAGCACTTCTTTGGACAGCTATTTTTATACAGGAGAACTTTAAATGTTGCAAATAAAGATAACCACAAGTGTCAATTAAGTGGCTGATGCACTTAGCATGCCTTTGTTATAAAATGGGTGGCATAGCAGTCTTTCTAGTGGTTTTCACCTAGTTTTCAAAGTCATCACAAAGTTGGAATTGCAATTCACAACTGTAATGCTTTAGAAAAAAATGCAGTTTTTTACTTTAAAATAAGTATTCAGAAAAGCAAGACTTCTCTTGTTTCTGGGGAAGACCTGTTTGTCAGGGCTGCAAGTTTAGGGATCATTCATCATATATATTGCTACTGCAAAAACTGGGATCTATTTTGTGAGCACAGACTGTACCAGCAATTAAAAAGCGGAGGTCAACTCCAGTTAATTTCTGTCCCTCTGTCTCCTTGTCCCCACCTCCATCAAAATCCATACCCCAGCATGCTGCAGTTCAACTGCAGGTTCCCAAATATTAGAAATACAGAGAAAGCTGCGAAAAAGATTTTTTAAAAAACCCGATTAAACAAGTATTATAACAATTTATTATTGTAGTAATTGTAATTTCCTGAGTTCTTTCTGAAGGATACTGTATTGCCTGCAGGGGTCACTGTGACTTCCTCAGGCCTCTTCAATATATCTGAATTCCAAACGACCAATACTTAAAAGTACGTAAATATAAGAAAAAAAATTCCCCCTCCCCCCCCCCCCCCCCATCCCACGATCCCCCAATGCTTGTTATCAGGATTTAGACAAATGGATTAATTTTTTTTTCTGATGTTTGGTGTATGAGGCAAACAAATGACTTATGAATACAACTGAAATCTGGCCCTCTCTACTTGCCCCAACGTTGCCTGTGGATTTCAATAAAGAGGTCTTAAGGGTATTTCAAGGTAATCATGGAGAGAAGTTAGGTGAGTAATCTAGGTGATACCCCAAACCCCTGCCTTCACCCCCCCCCCCGATGTTTCTGCAAACGGTGCCTGTCAGTCCCTTGCAGACTGACTGCACATATTACCCTCCTGAATGCTAGCCCTTCTTCCACTATTTTTGTGACATAATAATACAATAACTTTCCTGTACAGTGACTTTCTGCATCCATAAAAGAAGGGGTTGGGTCTTTCTCTGAAGATTATAACCCAGAGTCTTTCCTCAGTCTTTACCCTTGCAAAATCTCATTCAAATCAATTGATATTTGCATGAGAAAGGACTGACTTAAAATTAGACCTGAGTGAAGTAGTGTTTGGTGAGGGAAAAGGGGAGGTAGTGATGGGGGGTAATAGGTATTTTTATAGATTAGCAGCACAACATTTGATGTGGTTTGCTATGATTCACAGAATAATATTATTTAGGTTTTTAGGTTATTTGGCTGTTGAAGTAAATTGAACTCTTAAGAATTTTGCCATACGTATTTCCTAGTGTCTCTAGACTCTGTTTGCAAAATCATTATTTTTGTTAATAAAATATAAATAAAAACAAATACAACCAAGCATGATAGATAATTCAGCCAGGAAAAAAAAAAAATTGTAACTCTGTTGCCCACCCCTTGCCCGCATAGCCCTCTGTTATCAAAGGTACAGGACACATGGCTTGCCAATGCTCCAAGTGATGACAATGTACCAAGGGGAGAGAGAGGTGAAAAAAAAAGCCTGAAATTGTAGGTGAAGCACCCCTGGCTACCACATAAATATCTATTTGTTTTTCAGAAGTCTAACTACACAATATTTACCGCTGACATCTAACAAGAGATAATAGCTTGATGCTGTCCCCGCTATGCTCTGCAAGTGACAAGGGATGAGAGTGGAGACAATGTATGTAGTGACCAAAGATGCCTGTGCTGTAGCTCTTTTTCTGGTTGAAGATCATGGATTTTACTCCTTTTCCACATAAAGCTCTACTGTTTATGCTTTATGCTGATGGAGTGAATTTCTCCCTACATAATTTCGCCTGCCCTAGCTCAAGTCACTTAGGAAGCCTTTATGTAGATTTTACACTTAATTAACATAACCTCATCAGACTTGGTATTTTCTGGAATTTACATGAACTGGATGTCTGAAGAAACCCTGACTGGAAACGAAGAGGTAAGGATTGCTTTATTGTGAGAGAGGAAGAAAAATATTGTATACAGCAACAAGGGAAAGAAAAACTTGGATTAGAAGATGGATTTAGTGGGTTAAGAAGTCATAGAACTTTGACAAAGCACAACTTTACTAATACAAATAAGAACTCTGAGCTGCATTTGAATTCACATCACACCACACCTGGTAAGAATTAGTCTAGCACAGCATCATCAATCATAGTGTGGTTGTCAGTTTTGACATCCTTTAAGTCTACGTTGTGTGCTTAATGACTACATTACAGAAAATGTAAACAGACACCAAACATACAGGTATGCCCTATATTTTTTCAAAAGTTGCTGTATATTTGAAAATAATAATAAAGAACCACCAACAGTGTTTTGTAGAGAGAGTGAATAAATGACCTGTAAAACAAGCTGTTTTAAAATCATCAGGAAAAAAGTTTATAAAAACAGGAAATGAAATAAAATAGAAGTATTGCAATATTTAAGAACTTTGATTGACCCAAGTTGGGAATACATCAATTAATATTTAGAGGAAACAAAGAATCCTTTATATTTTGTTATTGTATATTTTCCCTCTCAAAAACATCCTGCAGAGATTAAATATTATCTTTACTATACATCCTGTGAATTTTTCAGTTTGATATTGTGACCATGCTTTACTAATAAGGACTCCGGAGTCACTTGTGGGCCCATTACAAACCATGTATTAATAATTCATAAGGGAAAAACATGCTGAAGAAGTGCCTGGGATCATGACCTAAGTTAAATGCCCGAGTTCAAACTAAAAATCTCCCAAATTCCACTTTTATTATTAGCAGATTTCTAGTATTACAACACTTACAAGAAAGCCTTCAGTTCTACAGCTCAGAAGGTTGCCCAGGTATTATTAGGAATATAAGGCCCCTTGTCTCATTTGCTTGTGTGATTTGTGATTAAAACTTCTACAGACTTCAGTGAGTGCAGGATCAGGTCCCTCAGCAATTCAGTCAGGGAGAAGCTTAATTTGAGATTTAGTGAGTGTTTATTTTCTGGCTCAACAGCAGCATATTTTGGAGGTGGGAAAAATGTATGCAAAGAAGGGTCAAAATCCAGATGTAAGGATGAATAGCAAGAATACATTCAAAGGGTGCAGGAGGAGTGAGAACTGTAAATACGTGTCTGATTTGGTCTGGGAAGGGTAATGTTATCTCTTTACTGAAACTGCATTGTATCTTCTCATGGTATATAAGTAACTGTTTCTGTAGAGGAATAAAAAAGGTTTTAAAACAAAAAGACCTCACTTTTTCTTTATAAATTAGTTTCATTAAGTTTCCAAAGTAAAAAGAAGAGCCAGAAAACAATGCTTATTTTAACTCATTTGAATAATCTTCCTTATTTCTGTGATCTATCACTCAGATAAGAAGCTCCTTGCAAATTTTATTATTTCTGCAAAATAGATCTTATTCAATTAGCAACTGTCAGTGAAAAAAATAACGATAAACCTCTAGATCTGATTAAAATAGAAAGAAAGAGTGAAATGCATGATATTGAAAGCTGTTATATTCTTTGAAAATGAGCATTTTTACAGAAATTACTTTCAAAGTTTTCTACTGAAAATGAATCAAAGTCCCAAATTTAGTTTGATTTTAGTAATCGGGAGCAAAATTGAAACTGGTAACTGCCTCAGATATCTGTAGTTTTAAATTAGCTATTTGTTTTTAGAAATAATAACCTATCAAAGCTTTGAGGGAGTTCCTATGTCTTTTTGGAATTTTGTTTTATTCCTTTAGGATCTCCCATTCATTTCCAGAACAAGGAAAAATAAGAAAAAGAGAACCACTCTATTTTCTAAACTTTATTAAAACAGCCCAAAGAAAGAAACCACAATTCCATTTGTCCCAATTTGTAAATGAGAATGTTGGTATGACATGTCTTAGGTAAAATAATGCAATCAAAATAGTTTTGCGTGTTTGCTTATCACAGTTCTGCTTATCACAGATTATTATTTAAAAGCTGAGATGCTTTCACAAATATAAGTGGGTGGCACACCAACAAAGTATTGAATATTAATTACTATTTTTATAAAGCAATTCTCATATGTCTTTGGTCTAAGCCAACAGTCGTTATTCAAGCAAAACAGCTTGAATGCTGTGGGAGTTTTACCTAGCTCAGTACTTCAATCTCCTTAGAGATCAATAAATAATTAAAAATTTTATCATACGAGCTACTGTGTTTTAAAATTGGCTACTTTTAAATTAATCGCTGCTTTACTTGTTGGAGAAATGGTGAATAATTTCTCCCCTGCTTTTGTGCCTGCACCCCCTCAGAAAAGCCTGTGCAAGCAGCACCCTGCATGTAACATCCAGCCCTATTTTAGTTCTGAAACAGTCCCATTTTTGGATTGCTTTTCCTTTAACAACCTGATTACATTGCACGATTTACTTCCACAGTTCCAGCGCTCCTCATTACTAATTCCAATAGCAAAAACTTGCCAGAACCCCTGAGAAGCAAACCTTCAAATCTAGAATTAAATAACAGAATATATTACACATTGGACATTTGCAGGGAAACTTTACTTGAGGGAAAATAAATACAAACATCTTGTTCTGTGATCTGTAAGTAAACTAGTTTAACCACTGTGCTGCTCTTAGAAAGGTTTCTGACAATTATGTCTAAGCCAAAGTTTTAACAGTGTGTTTCTGAGGCCAGCATATATACTTCATATAGCATTAATAAAGGGTTTCCTGAATTAATGAAAATGTACCATGTTCACATATAATGAATAAGCACCTAATTAAAAGCACAGTAAAGCCAGGAGCACAGATATTGTTTTTTTTTTATATTAATATCCATTGTATTATTTTAGCCTTTAATGTGAGCCTCTTCAGCTGACTGATGCCCAAAGGGGAGCTAACAAATCGCTCAGCTGGTGGCTGACACTGGTCCTGAAGAAAGCTAGTAAGGAACACTTTGCAGTCTTTCAGAGCCTCTACACCAGCTGTCACCCAGCTATGGGTGCTGAAAAGCTCCTGTCACTTCATCCAAAGGGATTTACTTGGTCAGAAGGAAAATTTAAATACAAAGCATGCAGCTAAGAAGCTAGTGAAAAGGATTATGAGTGCACAAGAGCACATGTGTATAAGACACTAATACATCTTTAGGAAATTTCAGATCCCCAAAGCCAGGATTACTGCCAGAGGCAGGGTGGTATACGTATGCTGGGACCTCTACCGTTAGAGTTATTATCTCCCAACTATTCAACTTTATAGGTCTTTCATCATGTGTGTGTGTGTGGGGGGGGGGTGTTGGTGATGGTGGTGGGGAAGAGGAGGAGGTTGTTTTAAAAAGCGTTCCCCTTATCTTCAATAGGGAAGTAAGGAAAGACATTCCTGATCTATTATTCCATAGAATTCACCTGCATTTAAAACACTCTATAGCTTTTGGTTATTTTCTGACATTTAATTTGTGTGTGTGTGCGTGAGCACTGTTGTCCAAATGGACCCAAATGTCCAGCTTAATTGTTTAATCATGACTAAAGCAAACAAAGCACGACATCTTATGCTCACCATCAGAGCTGCTGAGAGGAGGAGATGAACAAGGAGGAGAGGTGCGTGACAGGAGCAACCTGCCCAGCAAGGGGAAGGTTTCTGACTTTGATCTGGCCATCTTTGCAAATTGGCACTCAAGAAAATGACACAGTAGACCTGCTAGCTGAGCTTGAAGGGGAATGACAGTGGAAAAACGCCGTGCTATAGAGAGTTGGAAACGCTGTGCTGGAAAGAGTTGAGGGAGGGCGGTTGAATCTCGACTATAGCCTTCTTTCCTTGTTCCATTTTTGTTGTTTTTTTTTTTTTTTTCCTTTTCTTGTCTTTCATAAATGGCATTTAAAAATCACCGAAGGGAAAAAGGAAAGGAAAAGAAAATGTGAAACAGAAGAGTAACATCTATAAAAACTTACATTTTTAGCCAGCTTAACACTGCAGTCAAACTCGACTCGGAGCAGCACCCGTGCTGGCTGGCCTGTGGCGAGGTACTGTTATTCTATGTTAATAAAGCCCCTGGCCTGGCCTGCTGGATGCAGGAAAGTTGATGATAATGCCAAGTGGTTTAGAGGAAGAACGGAAAGCGAGACCACAGCACGAGACGCCGGCTACCACCGCCGAGCCCCAGGGGAGGGTCATGCGAGTTGTGACTGCTGTTAGCTTGGGCGAGCAGCCCTGGCTTGGCCCCCGGCACAGGCGGGCGGAGTGACAAATCTTGGGGGGGGGGGGGATGGAGGAAGGCAGAGGAACGAGGGGGAGGAGGGGGTGCAGGCAAGCGGGCAGGAGGGCTGGGATGTGGGGCTCACCTGCAGCCACTCTGGACAACGCAGGAGGAGGTGTGAACGTGGCGATGAAATGTGCAAGTTTTAATGGAAAAATCATATTTTGGAGAAAATTCCCCATGCAGAGCCTCTGGGAACATTGGCATTATGCGTCTTACAAAGCGGGAGGTTTAACAAAAAGTGCTACACAGCGCGAACCAGCTGCCTTTAGAGGTCACTAGAACATCGCTGCAGTATTTACAAATTTTCCATGAAGGATTAGAAGTTAGTCTAAAGCCCTATATATACTATATACAGTTCCAGTGGATGCTGTATACTATTATCTAAATTTCTTCACATAGACTATCATGTATCTGCCCCAGCAAAGCTGATTAGTGAAGCAGCTTGACTCTGACATATCCTTTATGCCAGCCACAAGCTGCCTTGCACAGCCACCTTATTCACTGTGGAGACAGGCCTGAAGCAAGATTGTAACACAACAAATGCAAATGAGATGAGCCTTACACCACTTAAACCGAGATGGCTATAATATGTAACAGCTTAATGTGCCCACAGAAGTGATTGATGTCCCTTCCATATCGCTAAAGAGCTTCAGTTTTGATGCACTCTGTTTTTAACTAATATTTCTTTTTCCTTCTCTTCCTGGATATGTCTTTCTCTGTATCCTCAATGTGGGTAAAGGAGGAAGAAAACATAATGCCATGCAACTTATCAAAGCTGGTTGTCTCTCCCAAGATCCTGACTTGATGAAAACAAAAATTTCAAGGATCTCTTAATCAGCTCCAGGTAATTTACTTAGATTATTGCAGCAGAAGTCTGGCCCCTTGTAAATCAGTTATTGCTGATAATAAGCAGTGTTACTTCCTACGGAAAGAAATAATGTTTGTAATCTGACAATCTGCTTGTTTTAGGGCAACACAGCTTAAAGGTCTCAAGGAACCATTGCCATTAATCCCAACCGACCACAGCCCCACTGTCTCTCTGCCTGAATAGCAGATAGCCACAAATGTGGGGATAATTTTGGGCAAATCTAACATCCTGTACCAACTTAACCAAATGCTGCACTAACCTAACTGGCTATACATTTCTAATCAGTATTCATTCCCTGTCCTTAAAATAAACAGAAAACAGATTTCTCCGTTTCCCCTAAAATCAATCTTTCACTGAATCTGTCAGTTGCTTTCTCCCAATTAGTATTCTAAATTCATTTATTTTTGTCATAAATTAATTTTTTTTGCGTACCTTGGCACGAGATTTTCATTCAATACTTGTGAGTAATGTGACAGACTTAACGTTGTGTTGCTTAGCAGTAATAAAAAAAAAGTAACTTTGTTAATGAATTGAGATGAATCAAAAATGCCTTATTAATTATTGCTTGCCTAGTAGGCTAAGCTTTGGCTCTTCACCTCACTGGCCCAGAGAACATTTCTTGCCTTTGGCCATGTCGGAGGGGCTCATTAAAACATCTCTTGGGAGCAGATAGATATTGTTAGTGAAAAGCAATGGTCAGTGCCTTAGCTAGAACCCAGCAGGGAAGGGAATCCCTCATCACTGAGAGCTAACAAGGCTGTATGTATTACACCTGTAATCAAACTGCTCCGAAAATGCCAGGAGACCACTGGGTTCTCTTTGTGATTGGTGAAGTTATCTGAAAATGCTGAATCCAATCCATAATTGATGTGCACACATGCAATTACAAGCCTCCAGATATCAGTTAAAATGTTGCAGTTGCAAGCCTTAAGGAGTGGTAAACCTTAACATGCATGGCATAAAATAAGGTGTTTGACATAATAAAAGTGAACCTGTTTTGCTTCCATGCACTGCCAGTTAAATTTTAATTGAATTTGCTACATTTGTTAACAGATGTAATTATAAAAAACCTCACTGAAAAACAATGATATATGGATGGGCTTGGGTATCTTGTAGACATTTTGTGAATTAATTTGTATGTTTAAGTAAAGATCTATATCACTGTTTTGCCTAAGGTAAGTAAAATTTGCTATGACATGTAATGTGACCTTGGGATATCGAAGTCTGAGAATTTTACATGTCCTAAGCTTCAGGTTAGGATAAGGTGAAAAAACAGTGCCTCTTAAAGACTTGTGTTTGTATCTGTCCTCCCTATGGTCTCCTAGAAAAGTCAGAATTGAAAACTGTTTTCAAGGTTTGGCTTCCAAGAAAGTCACCCTCTAGTAGATGAGAAGCTGAAACATGAGATGAAAGATGGCCAAAATAAGCTGAGCAGATAAATTTAGAAGTCAGTGGCATAACATTCTCCAAAACAATATATACGCTTACTACAGCTCATCCAGTCAGCCTCAGGACTACTGTTTTCTTTTTCTTTTTTTTTTTTTTATTCGATTGATTCTTGGCTATTGTAGGAGAAAAAGCCTCTTCTGGTGTGATGTATAAGCAGATAAACTTCTAGAGATGCTGAAGAACACAATCACTCCTTCCTTGCTCTGAGGAGCGGACAGCAGGACACCAGGGAGGCTGTGCAACAGTAAAACAGAAAAAAGGGAAAATGGAGAAAGAGATGATACAAAACCATCAAAATAACCACCATATATATTTTTGGTGTTCACCCACAAATTGAAGATGGAACAATTATTATTGCCGTTCAAGAGGGCTTCTCTATTTTGTGAAATACTTTGACCTAAGAAAATTGTAAATAGATCTGAGGGCCTATATGAACCCATATGAATAACATTAACAACTGATCCATGGGGCTACAACATGCAAAACATGCTCTGATGCACTCTATCTGGTGACTTTGTTGATGCTGTATCTGACTCCTGGGCATTTTTCTTAACAATACAAGAATAAGTTAAAATTTGTATCTGCCATTAATGTACAGGAATCACAAAACACCTCTTTGCAGGGCATCTGGCAGGTTTTGGACTCCTCTCTTTCAACCTTGTTAAGAGAGACATTTCTCTCCCCAACCTTAACTGCTCCAAAACATGCTGCCCAAAGTTAGATAGTCAGGCTCCCTCAGTAGACACTGGAAAGGGACAGCCATGCTCAAAGGGCAAGTTATTCCACCTGTCTTAGAGTGGCAGATTTATGTTTTGGAGGCAGAGGAAGCCCAGTTGAGGCTGGAGAAGGCAGAGGCTTAGGTAAGACAATCGACGCCTAAAGTGGCTTGCTTTTTTCCTCTTCCCCCCCACCAGAGTTTTTAAGAGTTTTTAATTGTGATCTCAGTAAAACCCTCATCACTAAAATGTCTTTGGGTTTTTTTCTGGCTTTTTGTTTCAGCAAGGCTTCATTTCATATTGTCTTTTAATCGTATGTTTTTAAGAAATACAGTGAACTGTGAGGCAGGGTAAGAAAAGTTGCTGATCAAATACTGTCTTAAAGGGTGGGATTGAGAAGTGTAGAAAGAGTTCAAATACCTACTGACATTTATTTGAAGTTACATTTTGCTTTCTATTTTATTTTTATACATCAGATTGAAAAGGGGAAAATATACAAAACCACAGACCCTGGCAATCCCTGAAACAGAAGAAAGAACCTTTTTCTTATTATTCCTAAACTGTAAGGTAGGTAGCTGAGATCTAAATCATTTTCAAACTGTTGTCAGTCCAAGATTTCATCCTGCCACCCAAATTATCAGCATAAAGAACTGTTTGTCATGAGGATTGCATGTTTGACTAGAAGCACAATTTACAATGGTAGAAGTCCTTTCTACTGGGTGCTATACAAGCAGAGAATAAAACACAGTCATCACCCTCTGAGAGCTAATGGTTCAAAAAGCAGTTTGTGATGAGACATCTATGGTTTAATATGTAGCGCTGTCCCGGTACTACGAGGATATAGATAGCAGGCTAGATTTGTCCAGAAATCACTGGCTATATTCAGCTCACATGAGATGTGAATCTCGAGGTGCAAATGACAGATGCTGCGGAAGTGGACAAAAGCATATTTTGCCCACCTTTGCCCTTTCTGAATTTCAGGGCTAACAGTGGTTTGCCTGTATGATTCAGAACACCTCAAGCCTGCTCTAAGCTCCACTGGCTTGTAACAGCCTCTGAAGTGTTTTTGTGCCACCAGGGGATTTCCAGAGCATATGCTGTGGCTATGGGCCCTGCCATGTGGTGTGGAGCAGAACGAGATCATTGGCTCTGCAGCAACTAGGGATTCCCCAGCTCCAAGGTAATCTCCCAGCCTCCATTAGTGTAGTTTTCCAGGATCTTTGCACTGCTGGCCTCAGAGCTGTGGTCCGATTGTGAAGTTGCAACCTTGCCATGAAATGTTAAAAAGATGAAGGATACTAATTTGTCACAAAGGTTGTATTGCAAAGGTTTCTGCCATGCCTGCTTTTGGCCTAGGCATTTGCAAGAGATTTGTGTTCACTTTCTGTGGGTCAAATTTTACCTAATATTACCTTTTGAGTTATTGCCAAATGCATGTATGTATATAGTACTTGGAGTCATTTAGAAAAACCTGCATCTACTAAGCCTTTTAATGAAATGCAGGATCAGCAATATCAGTAATCAGTGACTACTACTATTTCAGTGCACAAGTCATTAATGAAGTAGAAATAATTGATATGTGGTAGATGTCAATTACTGTATTGAACTCAGTGTTTGTGTATACCTTTACATGTAATGCATACACATATGTATATGCTGGGGTATATATGTGTGTATATATATACACACATATGTGCACACACATATATATGTTAGGTGTAACAACCATTATATACATGCTGACATGCATGGTACAGTTTCTGATCACAACAAATAAAGCCCCAAATTGACCATTTAAACTACAAGCAAATGATGCTTCCAGCCTGTGGTCTCTGCTCTGAATACAAGCAGGTGAGGAATAGTCCTAAATGCTTTTGATGTTGCCAGCTCCCATTTGCCACCCAACTTTTTTCTCCTCCAAAACCTCTTAACAAACTTCAAAGGCCTCCTTGCTTCTTGCCTTAATCCAGTGCACTGAGACCTCTAGTTCAAAGAACTTTTCTTAAACCCTCTTCTTAAACTGCAACCAAAACTTTTTCTTTCCTTTCCACAAAGTAGCAATTACAGCTCTGTTGCGTGGCAATTGGGCTTGGGCCGATCAGCTCCTGCTATTAATTAATCTCACAAAGGGGGCTCATTTCCTGAATTCAAATTGACAAGAGAGCAGAGAACAGAAAGCCCTTTCAAAGCAGTTCCAGTTAACTGAGGGAAGAGGTATCAGAAGAAAGAGCCCCACAGTTTTTGAGGTAGAGGGCACATTTGATACTACCTATGCTTGCTATTGATTGAATGATTTTGTTAAGGAGAGCTCTTTACTAATCTTTTACCTGCAAAAAGCTCAAGAGCAAGTAAATGCAGCACAATTATTGCTAAATTGTGGCAGAGAGGCTTCACAGGCCAGGCTTTCGGTTTTGCTCTCCCAGTGCATCTTCTCCAGCATTATACTTGCTTTAAACAGAAAGTGTTCACTTTACTAACACTGAAAAGCTCTTGGAAGAAGGGGAGGGGGGGAAAGATGAAGAGGCAAGAAAGAAGAATAGCAGACAAGAGATTAAAGCTTTTTATTCAGTATCTCTTTCGTATTCAAATTGTACTAAGGGCTCTGTGAAAGTTAGAAGCAAGCTTGTTCAGGAGGGCTTCTAAAGTGTGTACATGGATTTCATGGGAATAGAAAAGAAGCCACGGACTGGGTAATGAAAGAAAGATAAGATGTCCTATATAAAACAACTCAAGAGTGGTTCAATTACTTCAGCAAACCATCAAGCAAGCTTTGAAGATTTGAGGAAACACTGTTAAAATGTAACAAAAAACTCATGTTGCAGGTTTTGTACCACTACATGTTTGTATACTGTGTGAATTACTTAAGCTATATTCCCTCTGTGAACACTGTTTACTTCTTTGGGGGTTTTAGTATTATTTTTTCTGGAAGAGCTATGTTTGTGTGGAAGAGTTACGGAAAATGAAACATTCACGTTTGATCTTTGTATCTCTGTGAAAGGGAGTGTGCCGTAAAAAAAATGGCATCATTGTTTACAAAAATAAGCCTGGGAATTAAAGGTCTGTGGCTGACAGTTTCACATATTTCTCTTTGCAGTTAAAATAGCCCTCCTGACAAAAGCTAAATGGTATAAGAAATAATCAACTGTTTTCACCCAGGGAAAGGTCTGAACTGAAGAATATAACAGCTATAGAAATAAAAGCCTGCAGTTCAGAAAATACCTATTTTTAATTGCAGCTATCTCTTTCTCTCTCTGCCTCCTTCCCCTCCCCAGTTCTCTATGTCTGAGACTTGACAAGTAACATCAAACATGGCCCAAGAACAAAGCTAACCAACCATGGCCTGCAGCATCCTTCAACCAGAAGTCACCTTTAGTCAAGCTTAGCAATCTAATTTGCAGTGTTTCTGTTTGTACTCTTCAAGCAGAAGTCCTAAAACTCTTGCCGTATAAAGCTCCTGGTTTCTGTCCAGTAAGATTACAATGGGAATGTTGGAAAGTTCTAACCCCTTTAGCAGTCATCAGCCACAGCTGCGCTGGTGCTCTGACTTCAGAAATGCAGAGCTGAGCCCCCTACTTCATTCCTGCTAAGTTTATTTTGTGTTTTTTAATGCATTCTGAATAATACATCTGTAAGGCTCCATTTAAAAGTGCAACTCAATCCCCTTCTGTGTCGACTTCCTGGAGCAGTGCTAAATTACCTACATAGATTATTGGTTTTTTTAATTTAGTTGGGTCAAATAGATGGCAATGCTATATACCATCAAGTGAAAGCCAGCAATGAGTTGTTTGCTTGAATCAAAGTAAACAAAGACAGTTTACAGGTCCTTTTCTCACAAGAGAAAAAAGGAATGTCAACAGCAAAACTCATCAACTCATAGAGACAATGAAAGACAAGGTAAAAATGAAACCTAAACAACAAAGGAAATCTCCCTTTTCCTGCCCCATGATCGAGGAAAGTCATATATATTCATTAAGCATAGCATTAACATTCAAGGGATTAGCAACCAAGATTTTTTTTCCAGTGGTCTGTCAAAGATCTCATGGTTGTCTAAAAACTCGGAGCATTAACTTAAGACCTCAGATGGTCATTAAAATATGGCATTGCTCACTTTACTCAGTATTTAAGAGTCCTCTTGGCTTCACAGATGCTCAAAGAAAGGTTATATAAATTGTGCTTTGCCCTGTAGTGATTTAAATTCTTAATGCCACATGAACAAACCACCAGTAAGCAATTAAGCAATTCCATTCTGCCTCTGAGTCTCTGAATGCCTGCTCTGACTGGGATGCAGTGGTGTCAGTGCCCCACTAGTTGTATCCTGGGCTTTCCCTCTAAAGAGTGGCTGCTGAAAGGGACAGTGATGAGAACTGATGTATTAGGTAATCCAATAAACCAATGTGGAGAACACTTCAATACTCAAAGGCAAGCACTAGTCATGGCTGGAACATCTTTTTAAGACAGCTTTAAAAAAAAAAAGAAAAAGAAAAATTCATACAGAAATCGATATCCAAGACTTTTCCAAACATTAAAAAATGAACCATATGATTTTTAAAAAAAATGTATTTATTTTTTCCAAAAATAAACCCCAGAAGTCTATATGAAAGAAACATCTTGGATTTTTTCACTTTAGACATATCAGAAAGCAAAGCATGTTTTGAATTAATTTAATTCATGAATTTAGGGCCATCAACTCTTCACTATCCCTAAAGGAAGTCCTGTCAGCCACTGGGGGACAGTGAAGAAAGTAAAGGATAATTTTTATATTGTAAATGAACTTTCTTTGTTCCTTAATTTTTATGACGGTCATTACAATATAATGGGAAAGTAAGGTTTCAATGAAGAGTATTCTTCTACCTGTGTTCTCTTTCTTCAGTTGCCCCCATTCCCAATGAATTTTTCTTTTCTTCTTTTGTATATCACTATTTTTGCCTTTTCACTTTATTCTCAAGTAATTTAGGCCATAGTGGAATAATATCAGTTCATCCTCAATAGAAGATCAATATGTATCTTTCAAATAGTGACATTAAAATCCATCAAATTCCTGGATTTCATATACATGTGTGAGTTTGCCAATCTGTTCCTGGTGTGTTTGGAGTTTTTCCCCATTTATTACCTCTTTCAGCTAAGCAACATCTTGAGTGTATCTTCAACCTTGCAGCAAATAAAATAACTACAATAAACTTAGGCAAACTAAGACTTCACATACAGTTCCATTCCATGTGTTTCGAATATCTTAGTAATCTCTGTCAATACTTCTGTCGCATTCACTGAAACAGTGAGAGAAAATCTCAGATTGAATTGGATGTTCCCCTGGCTGCTATTGTCTTCGTCTGTGATCTCTTCTTCATATTCCATTCCTTCTTTCTCTTTTACCTGACTAATTTTACCAGGTTCTTTTCCTTTACCTGACTAATTTCAGCTGCATATTTGTTGAAGCATCACTCTTGTAATTTATGGGTTCTGCTTAGCACACATAGATAAATTCCCATCAACTTAGGTTTCTATGCGTATACATACGTAACTCCAGAATTTGCTTGTCTGCTCTAAAAGGTACACAAGTCTTCAGAAATCAAAATTGTTTGGAAACCCTCACCAGGAATGTGGCTTTCCTTGAATTCCATTTAAAGTTCATAACATGTTTTCCATTGCCATTGATGGGAGATTGATTAGGTATCAAACATAAAGGATTTTCTTTTTTAATAAAATGAAAAAAAAACCCTATATGGAAAGATCTCCTTGGATTCTCTCATTTTAGACATGCCAAAAGGCAAATCAACTCCCTGTCAGTCTGAAATTCTTTTTGATTTCTGAAGAAAAGACAATTTCGCAGGAAATAAATAAAAAAACCTCTGATTAACTGAACAACAAAGCAAAGGTCTTTCTCTCTTCCTAAAATGAGCAGTTCCCTTCTCTATCAGCTTAATAAAATTGTCTGGGGCAATTTTACTGGTTCTGAACTTGATATAAAGACAAATACCATTCTTCAGAGACTATAAAGCATACCTTTAGATCAATAGAGCATAGGAAATCCTCCAGAGATACAGTCTTGTTTATGGTCAGAGAAGCCTTTTTTGGGGGTGGAAAAGGAGAGTTTCACAGTATTCAGACTCATTAGAGTAAGTATCAGCCTAGAGGAGCCCTAATTTCTTTGAGACTGCAAAAGAGATTCAATTGAAACCTAAGCCCTTTTTCAATTGTGGTATTGGAATAATAGATTCTATGGCAAGTATCTTGGAGACGGTGGAAACGGCTGCTCGCTTTTTTATGCATAGTTCACTGATTAACATCTGCCTGATTGAACCCTTATAAACTTGGAATGGACTGAAATTTTATTGAGTAGGCTTACTGAAAGGTCTCTGAAATGCAAGTATATGATGCCTGTGGGCATATAGATGGGCAAATAGGTGAGGCTTCATCAGGCGCTAGTCCTGCTACCTGAGGAGTATACGCAGAATTGACAATAAAGGCTACTCATAGTACTAAGTGCTAGAAGTCCCTCAGTTCTTTTGTTATCCATTGGACTTGGATAGCAAAACAATCTTCGGTGATTACAGAAGCAAAAACATGTGACAGTTATCACTGAAGATTTTCTGACCTTTTGCATTGGACAAATAAGGTTTTTAACTTGGAAGGTCTTTATAAGTCCTTCCTGTGATAAGAAGGGGAGAGGAAATGGCTATATGAATGAAAGTTGATAGAACAACACATTAAACAAAAGATAGTGAAAAATGAGAACTGTTTGCCATGTTCTCTTTACAGCAACTTGAAAGAAAGCTCACTAGTAGCATAGTATGGGATTCCAATGTCCTTATTCAGATCAAGTAGTGTTTTGCTGATTTTTGGAGGATGACCATAAACAAAGGCAGCAACTACTTTGAGTGGGTAAAGAACTAGATTCTGCTCTACTCTTCTGCCCAGGCCTCCATGGTTCATCATGTGAACCATGTAGAAAAACCAAGAGCAGGCAGCATCAGGACTTCACTCAGCAGGATGCTGAGTGCTCAGCAGGATGCTCAGCAGGATGCTCAGCAGGATAAGTGGGTGGATTTTAATGTTTGGAGGATCCATTTTTTTTTTGGTTTTGACTAAATAAAAATACTTCAGGTTTGGATTGAATTAACCACGCATAATATATTTAATGAAGATAAAATACACCCACAGAGGTCATCTGGCTCAGGAGGGATATCTTGAGTATGGGAGAGAGAACAGAGAAGATGTCTTGTAGAAAACAAAACAGTGTAGCTAGCTGAATGGGAAGGAAAATATTACTGTACCTAAGAGTATCTGAGAAATGTTCTGACCTGTCTTGGTTTCCCCTGCTATAAACACTGCATCACCATCACAACGAAGAGAAATAGACTGTGATCACTGAATACTGAGAATTTTATCAGTGCATGATAATTAGAAAACACCTGTGCAGGATATAAATGTGCTGGCATATGGAGAAAATTTTTGATGTTCGATAGCCCTTAAAATTTCTCATTTTTCATGATGATGGAAGGATCTAGGTTACTGTTGTACAATGAAGTATACTGCACAAACAGAGGTGCAAACTCTGCTTTTGTTTACTCATGTAGCAAGATCTAACACTTTGTTTAACAGCATGCAATGGTATTTGTGTCTTTATTACTATTTTAACAGTTTGTATATCTCATTTAAAGAATTATAACAGCACATGAATAGATGTCGAGCATGATAAAAAAGAAAACATGTGAAGGTGGTAGTGGCTTTCTCTCAAGTTATAGTCAGGATATCCCTCTGGAAACATTTGTACTGTGCCTGTAGGTTTAGAGCTATAGTACTTGTTAGATAATATAACTGATCTCAAAAAAGGGAAGTTCATGACATATCTGAAACAACACTTACACCTTATATCTGGGGGGATTTTTCACAGGTCTGGACTATAAATAATGATATTCTAGGAAAAAAAGATAAAAGGTATGAGAGAGATACCTAGGTTGCGACTATGTACCAAGGCATAGAGAAAAATGTACCAAAACCCACATGACTTTGAAGTTCCCTAGAGCAAAAATATTTTATTGTACCTAGTGTAGGCAACATCTGCTGATGACTAAGGCTGCGGAGAGTAGAAATGCTCTATGTTTATAAGAGCACATTTATTAACCAAATAATAGAAGGGTAATGAATAAATCAAAGAAGGAATTAAAAAAAAAACAACTTTGAAATAGGGAAAAGAAAACGCTCTGATCCAAAGATTAAAGAACTTACATTACATAATTTTTGTTGTGATGTTTTGTTTTATTCCCTGGGCCTCTAAATTCCTAGGATTTGCTGCTAAGATTTAGTCTGGCTGTAAGGTAAAGTGTCAGCCGAAGACGGTAGTGCTGGGTCTTTCCCTTGAACACCTTGGCTTTACTTATCCCCCTGACCTAAAACAAGGCAATAAGCTGAGTAGATATGATGATGCCACTTATCTACTGAACTCCATTAAGGAGCATAAGGAATGTGGGAGAAGTTGGTGAGAAGGTGTGTGACGTTTCATTCAACAGCAACTGTTTAAACATGTACAGTATTAAGAGTTCACTTCAGAAAAATAGATTGCCTACATAGCTGTTTAAATCTAGCCTGCTCTAGTCTGGAGAATCTTTACGAGTTCAGTGATACAGTGATAGAGTAGATTTACTTGTTTTAGACCAGTGAAGACAGTAAAGCTGCACCACACAACAAATACTCAGGTCGTAGGTATGTGTAGTTCTCTTAGCTGGGAAAAATCTGCTCTGGAAAAATCCATATAAGCTTCATGTTTTGATTTTCCAGTCTTACAGGTACTGTTTGCATGTGGTATTCAAAAGATTGAAGATTAAAAAAATGCAGTTTTGTCATGGTTTAAACCCAGCCACACAGCTTGTCCGCTCACTCCACCCCCTTTCTCCCTCTTTCTTTCCTTCACCAGCACACACCCCACCCCCACCCCCACCCCCGCTGCCAGAGGGATTGGGAGGAGAATTGAGAGAATGTAACTCCCATGGGTTGAGATAAGAACAGCCCAGTAACTAAGGTATAACACAAATCACTGCTGCTACCGCCAATGATAATAATGATAAGAGAAAATAAGAAGGGGAGAGAATATGATACCACCCTCCAAAACGAGTCCGAGCCCCAGAAGAGAGCCTGTGGCCTTCAGAGTAACTCCTAGTTACCTCCCTGGGCATGACGTGCTGTGGTATGGAATACCTCTTTGGCTAGTTTGGGTCAGGTGTCCTGTCTCTGCTTCCTCCCGGCCTCCCCTCATCCCTGGCAGAGCATGAGACTCACAAAGTCCTTGGTCAGAGTAAACATTACTTAGCAACAACTGAAAACATCGGTGTTATCAGCTCTGTTCCCAGGCTGAAAGTCAAAACACAGCACTGCACCAGCTACTCAGAAGGAGAAAAACTGACTGCTGCTGCTGAACTCAGGACAAATTTGTACCCAGCTGCGTGTATTTTTAGTACTGCTAAGGAGCCTTCGACAATACTGAAAACAAGCATTGGAATTTTATCATTCTGTCATCTCCAGAAGAGTGTTTTTCTTCCCTGAAATGAGTTGCTGCTGGCTTGTGGATGACCCAAGAATGTGGCAATCTTTGTTATCTTAAAAGATGGTACCATTTGTCAAACAGCATCAAAGTATGTAACCTTTCAGACTTAGAATAATCAGTGAAGAGACATAGGCTATTCTGAGGGGCCATTCAGAGAACATAGTAAGAATCCTGATCTGAATCTTCTGCTGGAGAAGACAGTTTCCCTTCCACAGGTAAGTACATGGAAATTAGGAACATTTAAGGTTCCTGATCTCTGCCTTCAGCTTTCTGAAATTTAGCTGCATCCTCGGAGTTAATCACCTGGGTCCTGTCTGACATGAATACAGACAAAGGGAGACAGGTGTCCTCCAAATGCAATTTATCCTGCATATCTCAGGTTATCTTGGGATGGGCTAAATTCCCCTGTGATCATGTGTCTCCTTCCTGCAGAAATCTTGACACCTAGTTAAGATTATGTGCCTAAGTACTAGATGTGAAGTATCAGTGAAATGAATCCTTTACTTCCATTTCTTTTCAGTCTTAGTTAAGCTGTATTTTCAAGGCAAGTGGGGAATGAATGCTAGCTCACAGCACACATATCTTGGCAGACTCTTACGTCCATTTCCTTCTGAATAAGGCTACTTGAAGTCATAAAATAATATTTCTTGTTTTGCAATCTATAGTCTCTGAGGTGTCATGCTGTGTACACATTGGTCACAAATAATTAGCATGCGCTATAGTAAACAGACGCTGAGAGGAAATTATCTTAGAAAGAAGGTGTCTTTTTCTTTGTATTACGTAATATTCTGATAGCTTGTTGAGGATCTGAAATATGTAGTGGTTAAGAAATTACAAGTGAGCAACTCTTCCAATGAAAAGGTAAACTCATCTGACACTTGGTATGCCTTTCTATTTCAATGTTAGTTTTTCTAACAATTCTACATGAGAATTCAACTGTTTGTTATGTTTAGAATGGTGAAAAGAAATATAGCAGACTGCAATGTACACATTTCTGAGGTACAGCGAGACATGCTCCTCAGTAAGGGGTTACAACATAACATAAATCAAATTCAAACTCATAAAAGCAATAACTTACATGTATTTTATTACCATAGGCACATTTATTAGGATTAAAATTTTACAATATCATAATACCCCTACTGGCTCACCTTAAAGTATTAATGTGATAGGAACACTATTAATAAATATATATCATACAGTGGGTATTTTCTGGAAAAGTGTGACTTTGAACACCAGGTATTGTACTTGTCATGAAGATTTTTTAGCTACCTTTCGATATTCATTCCCAAGTCATAAATGAAAATAAAGCAAATAGATAATGCTTACATTATATACCAGCGTGCCCCCAGATGACTGAATATTTCTACCAGTTTTCCCCAGGAACACATCCTTCAGCAAAGCAGAAAATCCATAAGCCTTTGGTGCTGTCCTTGCAAATAGTTATTCCAAAACATGCATGGATGTTTTAAAACATGTATCTGAAGAAAAAAAAAAAAAGGTTTTGTTACTCATAGCATACATGTTATGCATTCTTTTCAGTTTTCTATTTTAAGTCTATATTTGAATAAAATTTTTTAGCAATATTTCAGCCATTGGGTCTTCAATAGTTCTAATAACTAAGCCTATTGTCACAGAAATATCAGATTGTAATGCAACTTAAACAAAAGATGGCTAAGTTTGCAGGGTTTATCAACCACAGAATAAATGAAGAGTCTGGAATCTGGCAGCTTTCTTTTACTTTTCCTTTTTTCCCCTCTCTCTTTTATTTTGCTATTAGCAGTTCTAGCTGGTTGAATTACATTCAACTCTATCAAACCTCTACTGAATCCTCTGTAGAACAGTCCAGATGTTCTTCACCTTTATGTAATGCATACTTTCCCAGCTGTTCTTTACTGGTCTTCCTGCTTCATTTTGACAATAACACATAAAGTAAAGGGCATGTTCAGGGGGATGTTTGATATAAAACTATAGCAGTCATCAACTTAACGTGTTTTGGGATATTTCAATAGCATTTGTTTATCTAATACATCACTATGGGTGGGATTCATCTCACCTAACTTCAGACATCTATAATCTTATCTGGTCATGCCATGGTCTTCAGGAGACTGATAGCCACATTTAAGGCATCAATCATTTGACAAAATTCTACTTTGGGAGGAGATGAACCATGCCCAAAAAATTCCTATCCTACCCACTCACTGATTATAAACGCTAAGGTGATTAACTCAGATACGGATGTCGGATTTGAAAACATCTACATTTCATCTGTGTGTCTAGTGGAAATATAAGAAATTCTTAAGCCCCTGTGTAGATATTTTGGGATTAATATGTCTGGAGTGTGAAGTGATGCTGACATAAGGAAGAAAAAGAGCAGAACAATCTGAGCAGTGGAACTACTCACATTTTTGGGGACACATATTTGGCCAAAAGTAATTTCAAGCATTTTCTGAAGAGCTGACACTATATGTGAAGACGGTGTATTACATTTGCATGTGGCAGTGCAAATGCACTGCTACTTGATTGGGATATGTCATTTCGAGTGCAAGAGAGGAGTAAGCAGGCAGAGCTACAGGAACCTAGCTCTTCCTGACAAGGTCAGGATCCTCAAGGTAAAAGGCCACCTTTGTGAACACGGGCACAAAAGCCCAAAGAATGAGGAAGTCCATTCTTTGATCTCTTTCATCTCCTGAACTGCCTTACATCATACGATGTTCTTCTTCAGGGTCTTCTTGCAAACCTGTCTGCTCTGCAAATGTGTCTTTGCAGAGGATCTGCTGGAATGGTATCATTCTGTGCTTCCAATCACATCTTTACACTGTTTAAGTCCTCTTGCCACCATCTCACTCTTTGCTGTAGAAGAGGCCTTCCTATTGGAATGAAAATGACCGCAAGGCAATTTCTGAGTGAAAATAAAATGCAAATATATGATATTGTGAGCATTACCTAGTGAGTATACAAATAAGCATTGCCATCTGTAGTAGTTTTTTCAAATGAGATTTTCAGGATCTGTTTTATTTTTTGTTTTCAGTAAAGAACAAAAACTGGAAAGTTGTAGGGAAATCTGTCCTGAAGTATTTGCCACCAGTATATGCATTTCTTCTTTACAAACAACATTCATTTATATTTCATTTGATCACTTTTCCCATACTCTTTGACAAAGGAAAACAGTTGATTGGAGGACAAGGACACTTACTGTGAGAACAAATTGGCATGGTATTTTGCAGATCAATATTGATATTTCCTATTTGATGCATATTTTATTGTTAATTGGATGTTGGGTTATTCCTGTTTGGATATATGCAAATATTTCTGAACTTTTTGCATAGAAATAATAAGAAAACATGATATTAAAAAATGCGTTTCAATATATGTAGAAAAACAAACCTAGTTTAGAGTTTGGACAGATGGTCCGATTTGGTGCAGCTGAAAAATAGCACAATTAAAACCTAAATATTGTATGTTTCCCCACTGCATGAGTCAGAGGTCAAGCGTAGGCATTTATTTTTAATTTTGCCAGAAGATCTTGTCTAGTGCACCATATAGAGCAAAACTAAGCAAGATTAATGCTCATTCCTGACTGAGTATGATCGGAACTTTCTGCTGGCATTTATACATAGGTTTAAATTCATTAAAATATAACTATCTAATATTTGTTCTATATGACTGAATTAATTACATTTGTAAATGTTAACACTCAATGACAGGTCTACACAAATCACCTCATTAAAATGCATGTACACTGTGTGCCTGAACTCTTAATTTTAACTCATTTTTAGCTAACATTAACACGATGTTAAAAACGTTAACTTATTGAGGAGTTTGCTTACCATTTCCTGTATATTCCTCATTACAAATAATGGAATTATTAAAGAAAAAAAGAAATGGAGACAACAAACTGTCTGGACTTTGAATGGTAGCTATCACTAGTAGAAGAATGTGAAGATATATTTTGGTAGATGATTTCTCTTGTCCTAATTCAGGAAAGAATGAATGCAACTTACAGAAACATAAATGCTTTCAAGCTTGTAAAAGTTATAATGGAAAAAAATAAACATATTTCTCTCTGTTCGCTCTTTCATGATCTTTAAACTAAAGAAAGATAATTTCAATAAGGATTTAGTTACTATAATTTTCTGGTGCTAGCACTTGGTACGAGAAAGAGATACCCTCTTTCTGTGCTTGCAGGTGCTTCCCTTTTTTCCACTATAATCTCTTCCTAACCTGTGTTTCTGCTGCACAGTCTGGCATGGATTAAATACTTCTATTTCAGTTTTCGGTTGGTTTGTTGGTTGGTTTTTTCCCTCTTTTTTTCATCAAAGTCATTCAGAAGTCCTACCTCTCTGTAAATCTCACTGATGTTTCTATCTTTATCAGTTTTGATTATCCTAGAAGATTTTCAGAGGAGAAATTGTGTGTTTTCTCCAAGTCTGTTAGCCTTTTGTCTAGAAAAAAAAAAAAAAATCTATTCAGTTCTAATAGTACCTTCCATGTTTTCTGACACAAGTTTGGTAAAAGCATGAATAAGCCCTCTTTGGCACATGAGTAATACCAGCTGGCAGATGGTCACATGCTCTAACTAAATAGATATGCCACAGAAGAAAATCTGAGTATTCAGGTTAGCAAAGGGAGAATGGTAAGACTCAGTTTCAAAATTATTAGCTGAGCCCTCCTTCTGAAAGAAAATGCCTCAGGAATTGTAAAGCCCATGAGGTACATGAAAAAATTTTCATTGCTAATGCCTGCTCCAAAGACAACCACTTTTTGATTGCCTGGCACTCAAAATACTTAGCTTGAAATTTTGAAACGCTGAGCTTGTTTGGGGCCTCATACTTTATGGTATTGTTTTTTCCAACCTTATACTTAGATTTTACAAGCCAAATACTTTGTATGATGTCCTCTGCCAATACTAAACAAATACATTGTAAATGATATGTGTGAACTGTGATGTAGGGAAAGCAGTTATAGTTTATTATTACTCTCTTACAGCTCTTCTTTAAAGCTAAATAGGTCAATGTAGACTACCCTAGACAATGTTCTAATTTAGATTCTACCTGCATATCTACCAAACGACTTGAAATTTACAGTATGTTTACTTGTTTTATTTATAAAATTTTCCTGTCTAAGGAAATCTCTTTGATCAGCTGAAAATGGAATAAAAGATAAAAAAAAAAAAAAAAAAAAAGGGTTTGTGGACACAAAATTTTCAAAGAATCACTGTGTCATTAATTTTCATAAAATTTCAGATTCATTTAGAAAAAAATCACAAATCATTACTGAAAGCATGCTCAGTTAGGCTATATATAAGACTATTGAGATAGATGCAAAGATGAAAACTAGTGTGTTGCAATTTATAAAATTCCAGACCTTAATAGGGTAAAGATGCAAAGTTATGCTGATATACTATTTATTTGAAACTGTAATACTTGTAAAAAATTGGTTAGGTACACTTCTGTTTCTGAAGCTGAAAAAGAGAACTGGCATTTTGCAGTGGTCTGTTGAAAGCATACTAACATCTTTGATGCATATGATCCTGCAAAACTTCAACCTGTATACATGATTTTCATGAAAGCAGTGATGAGTTTTGAAGGCCTACTGTTCCACAATCTTGGAAACTCTGGAAATACTCAATAGATTGGTATTGTTTAGAATCTCCTCTGAATGTTTTCAAGGGTTACATAAAATCCAGAATGCTAATTCTGGTCAGAAATGTTTGGAGAGGCAAACAAAAAAAATGTAGCAAATAAGCTCAGAGACAAAACTTGTCAAATGTGTGTGGGGAAAAAAAAACCCACCATGCCCTTTACCTATTTTATTGTAGGGAGCATACCCCTACTTCCTAATCATTACCACTTTCCCGATCACCTTGAAAGAAAAAGAATTCCTACAGCTTTCCTGTACTGGTATGTGTTAGTTAATGTACACTGTTGCTTTTAGACCAGACTCTTTATATTAGCTTGTTGGTTTTCTCAGATTACAGCCAAGGGGATATATATGAAAAGAACAACGTTTCATGCAGTATTGTGGCATTTTCAGCTAACATTAAGTCAAGAAGTTAAAAAGACATACACAAATTTATTTTTCTATTTATGAAGAATTATTCTGATTCATTTGAAGCAGAAATACTTTGTAGTTTATATTGGTCAGTTAATTCATTCCTATTATGCTAATTTCCCCTTCTGAGTACTTATTTACATTTGAACCATTAGGGCACATAAACCAGATTTGTGATTGTTTTCCTTTAAGAAATAGTTTCTTACAGCCTTACTGTACATGTTTCATACTGAACTGACTGGAAGAAATCAAACAAACCTGAAGAGTTTGACTTGTTTGTAAGAAATAAAGAGTTGTTGACTGATATCCTAAAAACCTGCAGTTTTTGGGGGCTTTTGTGTAATCAGCTCTATGGAGTAAAGCAATGTCTTCAAATGATGACATGTGAGATATTTCTCTAAATTCATGAGATTACCTGTTATTAAGGACACCTCTAGTTACTTTCTAAAGCACTGTAGAAACAACAAAGAACAAATTTGTCTCCTCATCACCTTGTAAGACTACTGTATTTCACTTCCCATTTTCCAGAAACAAAAGCTGAGGCACCAGTATTGAAAAGATTGATTTTTAAAGTGACAGAGCTATCACAGAAGTGCTAACCCATTCTCAGCCATTTCTAAAAAAGATCCCGAAAACCTCACAGCATCGTCTGGTGACAGTACAAGCTAGGTCCAGCAGGCACCAAGATGGACTGCAGCTAGCCAGAGCTGAGCCCATCAGTTACATTGGTAGCATCTCTGTGATAACATATTTAAGAAAGAGTAAAAAATGCTGTGCAACAGTAGCCAGAAAAGAGGAGAGCAGAAATGTGAAACAGCTGTGGAGACACTAAGGTCGGTGAAGAACGGTGTGGAGGAGTCCTCCATGCACTGGAGCAGAGATTACCCTGCAGCCCATGGAGCAGATATCCCACAGCCTGTGGAGGACCCCACATATTTCCCCTGGGTATCCCAATATTTTTCCTGTATCTAGCTCTGATTTGCAGATTGCCATAAATGGAAGGTCAGTAATAGAATGAATCCAGCTAAGTCCTATAAGAATCTGTAGTATCACTGGAGACTCTATTCAAGAAGTGCAGGTAGAGGATGAGATAAACCCTATTTAAACTAAGGATGCTGTATGGAACATTATCATACTGTAGAAGTGACCCACCACTGGCAGTAGAAATTATTACATGTCCTCATAGTTCCACTCCGTTCTTGTTAATTCTTTTGGGCACACACAAGGAAGATGTTCTCTCCTAGAATCAGTACAGCCTGAAACCTTATTGCAACTATAAATTAATTTCTTACGTGATTACAATCTTTACTGAGGAAAGTAGCTTAAATCAGTATCCTCTCTTGTAAGTCATGATTAAGCCATACCTTTACCCTGTGAAGAGGCATTCTGTCAGAAAGAAAAAAAAAAAAAGTGAATAATTCACATGAACTCTATTTTCCCAGCATTCCTCATATTCTTTCAATGTTCATACCTAAAATAAACACCGTGGCACCACTTTTCAGTTTGCTACTTGAAGGAAAAACCCTAATTGCAATGAAAAAACACCAGATCAGAAAGCACAAGATTTGTTAAGGAAAAAACATAAATTCACATTTTATTGCCTCTTCTGATAGCAAATCTAACAGAAGTCCTGGAGAAATTCTTAAAGCACCTAAATTTTATGTGTGCTCCAATAGCTTTTCTTTTCCCCCAGGGACAAAAAAAATACCTTAGTAAGAGATAGTTGTGGGTCTTGAGACTTATTGTCTCCTCAAATATAAATCACCTCTTTTTTATATGAGACCAGAAATCAAGTTCTAGTCATTTTTATAGGTGAAGTTTTGAACTCAATAAACGCACAAAACAGAGTCCAAGAGTATTTTATAAACTCTTACTTTAATAAGTTCAATAAATCGCTTTATACTTTTAAAACAGTATAGAATGGCTTATATACCAAAGTTTGTGCTTTATCCTTTTTTTTTTAGGCTTCATTATTGTTTTCTCTCCTGAGTAATATGATTGTCTTCAGAACCACAAACACTGTTCACTGGTGTACTCGAAGTTAATAGTGTATTGATAGGTGTATATTTATCAATGAGCAAGCCTAATCATCTCACATTTTGTTTATTTTCTCCTGCAGCTCACAAAATGTCTGCGGCAGGCTTATCTGTACATAATAGACTTGTTGTGAACTTATACTCAGTTAAAGGTTAGAATCATAGAATCATAGAATAATTTGGATTGGAAGAGACCTCAAAGATCATAGAGTTCCAAACCCCTTGCCACAGGCAGGGGCACCTTTCACTAGACCAGGTTGCTCAAAGCCCCGTCCAACCTGGCCTTGAGCACTGCCAGGGATGGGGCAGCCACGGCTTTTCTGGGCAACCTGTTCAGTGCCTCACTATCCTCATAGTGAAGAATTTCTTCCAAATATCTAATCTAAATCTACCCTCTCCCAGTTTAAAGCCATTCACCTTTGTCCTGTTGATACATGTCCTTGTAAAACGTCCCTCTCCAGATTTCTTGTGGGCACCCTTTAGGTACTGGAAGACTGCCCTAAGGTCTCCCCAGAGCCTTCTCTCTTCCAGGCTGAACAATCCCGACTCTCTCAGCCTGTCTTCATAGGAGAGGTGCTCCACCCCCCTGATTGTCTTTGTGGCATCCTCTGGACTCGCTCAAGCAGGTCCATGCCCTTCTCATGCTGGGGACCCCAGAGTTGGACGCAGTACTGAGGTGGGGTCTCATGAGAGAAGGAGAGGCACCTCCTTTGACCTGCTGGCCACCCTCCTTTTGATGCAGCCCAGGGTACGGTTGTTTTTCTGGGCTGTGAGTACACGCTGCCGGTCATGTTTAGCTTGTCAATCAACATCTCCTGGTCCTGGGACATGTTCTTACTTAGTAATGCAGATTATGTAAAAACAAACTGGAATCCACATATTCTGCTTTTTATATTCCACCTAATTTCAGGAATAGTGGAAAATATTTTTCACTTTTCCTTTTCTGAATCCTGGATCTGGATGTATTTGATTTCAGTCACAAACATGAAAGACTCGGGTACAGAATATTATTATGGTGATGGTCCCACTGCTATTGCTATATAGCTGGAGAATCAAGCTGCTGTTGCTATGGGGGGAAGCATAAGTCTGAGCAAAGCAGACTGAAATTTCCATAGCTGAACAGTCCTTTCCTTCCGCCATCTCTGCACCTCACTCTTTTCCCTCTCCCTTGCTCCTTCTCATGGTAAAGGCAATTTCACTCTGCCCCCAAACCACTTCTTTATCCATGTGTTATCATCTTTTATCAATACTACTAAAAACCTCAGCAGCAACTTTGTAAAACACAGAAATAGGTACTATTTATCCCAAAATAAACAAGGAGAAGAGCTCAATAGGATACCTCATCAGTGCTGTAGACACAGTGCTGTACCCCAGTGTAATGCACCCACGCAGTACAGCTCTGTGGGTAGGGTACAGTCCTACAAGGTCTGACTGCAGTAAGGCTGTACTTGCATCTCCCAAGGTAATGAACCTTTTCTGCCAGTACGATTTTGACTCAGCCGTACAGATCTATGAAACATTTGTGGCTGACAAGTGTCTCCTTCCTGCATTACATAGTGCAGGTGTCACTTGCCAGAATATTTGTAGATGGCCCAGCACAGGGCAGGGATTAGACACAAAACCTCCCAGCCTCCCACAAGATTACTCAGGCCATAGCAATGATCCTCTCCCTCTACAGTGTGCATAGCATTTTCCTGATGCTTCCTGGTACCTGAACCCCAGAAGGATGCGAATGAACAAAAGGTATTCAGCAGACAGCTGGGTGGGCAAAGGGAAAAAGCTCTGGGGAGCTCTCCTGCTCAGGGTCCTTTGTATTTTATTTCTGAAATAAGATTGTTTAGTTTGACAGTTAGCCACAACCATGATCAGTGCCTGAATACAGTCCTCTGTGTTTGGGTGTTTCCAAGGTGTAATCAGGCACTTCTGCATGGGGGTGTACAGATACAGGTGCGATAAAGACATACAGACGTGCACCTCTAGATCTCTTTTCTACCCATCTTCCTCTGTTGAATGATGAAAACCAAATAAAAAATAAAATACAAGAAATTATTTTTGTCCAGATAACTAAGCTTTCTAATGCTCCTAAGTCAAGATAATGTAACTACCTAAGAGTGAAGAACTTCCCCCACGCAGCTGAGAACCTCAGCCCTGACCTACAAAGATCACACTGCAGTTATAGTTATACTTTCATGCTATTTCAGTCACAGACTCTTCCTAAGGCTGTCACCAATGTAGACAAGGGTTTATTTGGACATGATATTTTTATGATTTTGGCTGCTGTGTAGTTGGAAAGAAGAAATATAAAAAAATCCTACAGTTTCTATTTAGTTTACTGGCTTGAAGGCTTGAAAAACATCATGGCTCTAAGGTTCCCTATGAATCCTGTGTTGCCAGGAATCTTGCTTCTACACTTTCAGATACAAAATAATATATGTGAATTATGCACTTAAGGTGTTTAAGCAAATGATAAACACTTTAAATGAGGGAGTAAAGATTTATCATACATGAAAAATATTGCTGCCCAAGCTAGAACTGCCAGTCACAGGTTCTAAGTCACTTGGTAAATCTGCAACCTAAACATGCCAGCAGCTGGGCCACCTTCTCTGTGACCCTGTCAGATCTTACTAGTTAGTAATTTGCATGTCTAAAATGCAGGTAAAGGTACACATCTTGGTCTTTGAATCTCTATTCTGTAACTGAAGGTGTAAATAAGTAAAGCACTTAGAGATTAAAATTAATTTAATTAAATTTTACAGAGTAAAGTTCTCTACAGATGAATAAATGAAGTTACTAGATTTCAAGGTATTTTTCATTTTCAAATCATTGCAAGATACATGGAACACCAAATAGCTTTAGCAGTGCTGGAGTAAACAGGAGTAAGGGCATTCTGACATCAACTGCAGTAATATATGATTATGAATCTCTCTCCAAATAATAAAACAATTGCAAGAAAAAAGTTAGATTTTACTGAGTTATTTTCTTTAGAAAGAGGACTTGAAAGTTACTGGAAAGTTTTTTCACAACTTTTTTCCAACCCTTGCTACAAAAGGATTCCATACAGTTCTTTATTCAAAGCCAGATGCTCACCCAACCAAAAAGTAAACGATACTGAACAGATTTACCGATAAGGTGAGCTTGCTTCATAGAAAATCTCTTTGGTGGAAGCGAATCTCTTCCACTAGGATTTTATTAAGATCTTCTAGAACTGAAAAGCACAGCTCACTGTAAAAACTGAGGTATGATCTCTAAGTGCTATCTACTCCAGACTGAACAGATGTGTGCATGTTAGGAGCCAGTGGTTGATGGGAATTGTTTCCTAGATGACGAAACAGCTGTCAAGCAGATGAGTACAACCTGACAGAACATTTTAGAAGGTGGCTGGATTTAATATGCACACAAACAGCTCAAACCCAACACAGGTGAGTTGGTTGGCTGAAATCCATTACTATTGCTTGGCCATAATACATCTGTTATGGTACGTAAAACAATTTTGACAGCTCCAGGTTAGTTCCTAATGGAAAATGTTACATCAGGAACTATTAGTAATGTTGCTCTGTTGACACCATGCTACGTGTTGGCAGTCACTTCAGAGGTGAAAGATGGAAAAGAGAAGGTGAATTCAATATGTTTAGTTTATTTCTATTTATTGATTTTTTTAACCAAAAAGCATTTTATCCTTCTGGCCAATTGTTGATGACCTAACATCATTCATCAGGTCACCACTGATCTGACCATTGACTGCAGTTTTCATACTGTCCTTATAGTCATCCTTGATATATATTACATGCCTGCCAAATTAATGACTATTCTTGTTTTTATTCCCATCTAACCACTGCTGCAACCCTTTCTTGTTAAAATGTAAAATGATTAGTTTTCAGTGATACCTCAGTATGCAAAGATTGTAATGACATACATTCTAACTCATAACTTTGTGCTGTGATTTCAAAATCATTGCTTTGCTTGCTATTCTTTCATAGCTCTTGTTATTTGTCCTATTATTGTGAAAGACTGACAAGTTTCTGCTGAACATAATTATTAGTTAATACACCATATAAGTGCAAACATTTAGTCCTACAGCTTCTTATACAAATAATGTGTTTTCATTGCTTCAACAAGTATCAAACTTTTAAGCTTTAAAATGGGACCTTTATTATATATGGGATTCAATTAGAGCCTCCTGATAAGAAAGAGGTTGATGAGGGCAAATGGCAAATAGATGAAGCAAAGAAAGAAAATCCCAAAGTTTTCCACTTTGAAGCAAATTGGAAAATATAGCACACAGTACCTCATGATGCTTGAGCATATTGGGTGCACCTAAGAGTAGTACTAAGAAAAATGTGTTTCCCTGTTGACTCATGTTCTGTACCGTCCTTATTCAGACCTATACCTTAAAACCCACACTATTGTCCTTAATCTTTGACCATCAAACTCATTTGACAGAGAGAGATTAATTCCACTTTTATATCAGCCACATGAGTTTTGAGACAAATGCAGAGTTACAAACATCTTGCTTTATAAGCTAGGTGGCCTGCAATATGAGTGGGAGATTTCTACTGATACTAAAAGTTAGGATAAAATATTTTATTCTTTGCTATATATTAAATTTTTGTTGGTATGTATTTGCTTAGTACATGTTTACTACTCTTAGTAAAAGGCAATGAGGAAAAAGTTCCTCCTTAGGACAACCATATTTCTGGTCTTTTTCTTTCATTTTTCTTTTTCATGCTTCTCTTCTTCAACCTTCTGAGTCTCCCTCTCATTCCTTTGGCATTTCCTGAACATTTTTCATTTTGCCTAGATCCTAATCACTTCATCTCATTGTGAAAGCCTTACTTACATTTTCAATGAAAACAGGGTAGGTAGGATTTGTCTCATCTAACTTCATGTAACCTGGTGTAAACGAGTCCATAAGAGTAAGATTTCTCTTTCCACTCTGCAGACTCCCATCACTGTCAATGGACAGAATCAGGCACTATAGGAAATGACAGGACCAGTTCAGTTGCCTGAACATAGATGTCTAGTGTCAGACTGGTAGAAATGCTGAGACCTGTACTCATCTGGAGCATAACATTAGAGCATGACAGATTATACTTAGGCAGCTGAATTAGCCCAATTCAATTCATCCTACAGTAAACATCCAAAATAAGGTGGGTACACTGTGTCCAAGGTATCCTACAGAAGATGTCTACACATGAGCTAGCTATCTAAGATGCTTGTAGTCCACTGAAATTTAAATCAATCAATTCATTACAATGTGGGGAGCTAGTCAGCTCCTTTTGAAGTAGGCATGTATGCTAGGTCAGGCAAATCACTCCAGAAACATTTCTGGAAGAATTAACTAGACTTCAGCCAGCTATAATCTGACTGCAGACAGCTATATTTAGGCATCTGAAACTGTCCATCTGCAGGACAAGAGGACTTGCCCAGCATTACATTTAATAGTATCCCACTTTTGACTTTAGGTGATTTCAGCAAGATGAGATAAATCACACCCTACTCCACTACCAGCAGCAATGGAGTTCAGGGAGATGCATTAAAGACAGGGAAATTCACATCCTTCAGAACAATTGATTCAGTCTTGTCCAGACCAGGAAGACAACACTGTACCGATGACATTTGATTCAATAAAGGAATTTTTCTTTGGGCCCCTTTTCAGTGTTCAAAATGTGCTGCTTCTTTTGAAATGACAACAGATTTGACAGTATTTTGAACCAGCCTGTACATTACACACAAAGACCATGGAGGTGACTAGTAGGAGGCAGCTTTCTCTACAGCTAGCACAATCCTTCCATTTTGTATTTGTTTAGGTAAAACTGAAGAAGATGTTTAGTCACTGAAGTTTAGAGATGGATAGAAGTTCAAGAGGTTATCTGGATCACCTTAAAGTAGGATCAAGTTTTTGTTAGACACTCCTGACTTGTATTTATCTAACTTGTCTTTAAAATCTCTAAAGGGAAGGATTACTGAAACTTCAGGGACAGCATTTTCTGGGATTTGTCGCAGCAATAGGCTTATTCCTAATATCTAGACAGTTGGGGGTTTTATAAAAAAAGATTTTCTCTTTTTTTTTTTCCTTCACTCTTTCCACTCCTGGCAATGAGGAAGAAATGAGTACTGTCTTTATAACCATCTTTTACATGGTAGAGGACTGCTGTCATGTTCTGCCACAGTCCCCTGCGTTTTTTTTCTAGGCTAAATTCTCTCAGCCTTTACTCATAGGTTATGTCTTCTAAACCATATCTCAGTTTTCATGTGTCCTCTGGGCTTCTCCCATTTATTTTTCTTAAAGTGTGATGTTCAAAAGCATTCACAGAACTCCAGTCTCACCAGGGTAGGCTGAACAGAACTGTGTTCTGTATCTTCTGTGTGTCACCCCGCAAATTCCCCACAAAATATCTTGGATATGAAAATCATTTGATAAATTTACATCTAGTTTGAAACTCACTATGAGCCCCACATTTGTGTTCTACTTATGCCTGGACAGCCATTCCACACTTTCTAAGTGACCATAAAATTTTGGATAAAAGAAATGTGCTTCAAAATCTTAAGACTTCAGCTGGTTTCAGAAATGAGTGGGCAGTCTCAAGGGCTGCAAGATTTGTAAGTTTTCATCAGAAAAAAATATTTTTCTCTTTTCAGTGTAAAGAAGAAGGGACCAAGGATCAAAAGACAAATTTCGCTTATCACAATCTATATTTCATTATGTATTTTTTTTTCCAGCATGCTAAACTACTTTCAGACTTATAATTAGCTCTGAAAAGGAGAGATGGAACAGAATGAGATCACTTGGCCACCTTAGGGACAACATGTTTAAAGAATTACTGTAGAACATCTACATAAAGACTACAAATTTTGTCTTTCAATTCATACTCTCTCATTTTTTGAATATGGATCAAAATAGCAGCATACTATTTCAGAGCTTGTCTGAGTAGGTATCTGGAAGATAAAAGGATTGGCTGATAATGGCAACAAGGGGCCTAACAACAAAAAGTAGGCAAAACCACAAGCACTGGGTAAGACAATACTCCACATTATCCCATTCACTAAAAAAAACTGTGTGAGGTCTGACTATGGAGTGAAACTTCAAGACTTGTGCTATTTTTTATAGAATTCTTCACCTCTAACTATTAAAGAAGCTTCTTAAGGTTCAGGAGATATCCTGTCTTCACCAAAGTCAATGATGGTTTTTCTTAACTGGTTTGAGTAAAGGTATGATTTTGCATTCAGATACACACCCCTGAGCCAGCACGATTTTTTATTTTTTTTTTTTTTTCATTGCAGGATACAGGTTTTATTAGAATTATAATCAGTGCATTTCAGTCATGCTGACAGTTTCCTAAACCCTGTGATACCCTCTCCCTTCTTGCTCCTTCTCTCTCCTTCTTCTCAGCATTCTTTCTCCTTCCAATAGTCAGTCTCTCATTATGGAAAGGCAAGGTCATAAATCATTTAAAAACATGAGAAAAACTGGGGAAAGAGGATGGATGAGGTAGGCCTTTTCTTGTGTTAATACTACACCCTTAAAGCGCAGCATGTAGTCAATGAGTGTATATTTAGGGCTTTGATTTTGAAGCCCCTGCCCTGTGAGACATCTAGATCAACTTAAGTCAACAAAAGATTGTTTTGAAACAGTGGAATTCTCCTATTCCAGGAAGAAGGAAAAGAAAGTCAGGCAGGACTTTGTACTGGTTTTATACTGGCATTCTACAATTGCATGTGACCCATTTTCCAATATTTGAACACTATGAACTTCTCCTGGATTTAGCTTGCTTACACAAAATCCGGAGGGCAAAGCCACAGTGCAAGAACATGGACTGTTCCAGGCTTGGCTGGGGCAGAATTAGTATGGGAAGAGCGGTGGGAAGAGCAACACAGATCTCTCGTCTCTCAAAGTTACTCCTCTGTTTTTAACCAGAAGGACCATTCTCATGCCAGTACTCCAAAGACGCTGCCAGAATTAGCAGGTATGCTGCCTCTTTTCCTGAATAGTCTCCAACACTAGCATCTATTAAAAGAAATATGGAAATTAGGAGTTAAAGTCAACGAAGTTGATAGCTCCTGCTTACCAAATTGGTGCCTCGGTGATCAGCTCTAACGAGGAAAAACTGTACCCAACTCCTTATCAACAGCTTCAGACTTGGCAGAGTTGGATTTTGAAGTGACACCAAAAATCATGAGAAAAGTGACACATAGTTTAGTATGATTTTACTTGTACTTTAACCTGAATAGGGCTGAATAGAAGTGGATGATTCAATCATACTGAAGTTCTGTTGTCTCTCTGCAAAAGTTGCTTTTCAGTATAAAACACTTGCAGGCTAGAACCTAATACCAAGTTGCTTTAAAACATTGATTCCTCGTGCATGTGTTTGTTCATGAGGCTTCACATGAATTTGTTGTCATTCCATCATTCACAGTGACAGGCATTGTAGCTTGCTGTCATGCCATGGCACCTTACAATGATGTGAACTTTATTTTTTTATTAAGATAGTAAGTTACAATCAGTTAAAGATAAATGTATGAGCTTAGTCTGAAATTGAATACTGGTTGGGATGCCTGCAGTGCTAACAGGTTAGCATGGTTGACAATAGTCTTTTGGGATAGTTCTCCATTGTCTCTTATATGGTTCAACTGGTGGAAATGCTCATGTCCCACCCCCAGTCACTTTAAAATTAAGTGACATTAAGGCAAGAATTAAGAAAATACCCCATAAGTGGGAATTCCTCATAAGTAGGAATTCATCCCAGATTAATGCAGATGTATCAAATATAGGTATCTAAACCTACTGTAGTCATACTTGTCTCTCTTTTCTATAGTGCTGCTGGATTATTATTAAACATTTTATTATAATTATAATAATGCATAATAATTCCAATGTACAGTGCATTCAGTGCACTGTACATTGGAAGTACTTATTTTTCTCTGTTAAGTACAGAAAGGAACCTATGTTGAACCAGTTCAGTCTTAAATGTCTAACTTTTAGAAAGCTAAGGAGATGAGTGTGATTTTACATGTCTTAATAGAAGATTGCTCGCTTTTTTTAAAAGTTTTTCTCTGTCTCAAGCCCTTGGAACAAATTCATAGCCCTTTACATTTAGGGACTATTAAATAGAGGATCAAGGGTGGAAAACAGATCCTTGAACCCCAGAGACACTCTAGAAAATCATTTTCACAAACATTTATCCACACATTTTTTATTACTGCTTCTTTTTTGTCTATTTAAAAACATGTGGGTTTCTCTACGTCCGTTGTCCTTAAACTTAAATTAGAAACAGGGTTTTAGATATCTCTTTAAAAAAGGTCCTCATAAAAAATCCTAAATAGTGGGTTCCTAACAGGAATGCAAGCTCAGCATTACAAATGACACCAGTAGTAAATGTAAGCATGTGGAGCAGGGGAGAAAAAAATAAAGAAAAAACCCCACCAAAAACAAACAAGGAAAAACAACTCCCTTTGCTATAAATCAACCTCAGATTCAATATGAATCATCAAATTTAATATTGCCATTATCAGTATTCATGGAAAATAAATGATGCCAAATATGCTTTAAGAAAAAAGAAATCTGTTTAAATGGTATTAATGGTAAGGCATACTACAGCAAGGTGAACAACACTGATAATATTAAATTAACCCAAGAGGCTCCCTAATCAGTATCCCTATGCAGAAATCTGCTTGCCAACTGTCGTTCTTTTTCCCATTGGTTTAGTTAAGGGTTGAAGTTCTTCTTGAAGTTTCTTTTTTAATCATTAGATCCCGACCTTACAGTTTTCTCTGACTACTTTCCTTCAGGCTGTCTTTGCTCCTGTCAATTTAGGATTTCCAGGGAATTATTCTTCTTTGAAATGCATATTCCAGGCTTGAAATACTGGCATATGTACACTGTAGAGTAATTGTGGAGGCCAAATGTTTAATTACACATGACAGCTGGAGCTGTAGGAGTCCGAGGCATGCTTGAAAACAACTTATGCCCTATGCAGTCTTAACGAAAAGGAACAAAATAATATATATTTAGGTTTTGTGCCACATGGTAGCCGCTGTTCTCTCTCTTTTCACGACTGAGGGTGGTTTGCAAGAAGTTCAGCTGCTTTCACTTCTGTGTACTGTCTCTCTGAATATATACTTTTTTCTCTCCATACAGTCTAGGCACAAACTTTTAGACCATACAATCCTGCAAGAAATGATCAGTATTTTTTTTCATATTTTCCTGAGTGATAGAGAAAAGGTTTTCAGTAGCTTCTTTAATACAGTGTTATTGATACAAATTTATAAAATTATATATTACTAGAAATGCCAGAATCATCGAATCATAGAATCATAGAATAGTTAAGTGCTTTGAATTATGGACAGTATGAGCAATGTTCATGTTTTGTCCTAATACATGTGATGTGCTAAGAAATAAAGCAAATGAAATAACCTGACTTCTAAGTTTTCAGAAAATGTTTATTTCAATCAGCAAAAATGTTTGTCCACATTTATAGACAGAATGATTTTCAGACTCATGAAAACACATATTTAATTCTGGTTACAGAAATATTCTGCTCTTAGTAAAACAGAGGTAAAAATTCATTTCCTATTATCAATATATCTGTTGTCAATGTTCAGCTCTTCATTTGAAATAAATTTCATATAGTTCCACTGACAAAAATCTGTGTGTTGGTCTAAAGCATTTGGGGGATCTGACTCAATATCTGACACAGCTTTTCTATATATGCACATATTACACATACACATTTTAAATGATTATTACTTTTAATTATTATTATACTTACTATGCAAAAGAGGCTAAAATTTTATATTGAATTTTTGGCAAACCAGATTTTCTTTCTACATTATGTTACCTAAGCACATCTTCATTAAATTATACCATAATATGGAAGGGATTTCCTTTTTTATTCCTTTTCTTTTTATATTCTTACTTTATATAGGATTGATGCAACATTTAATTTAGTCATGGTACACTAGTGTTTCTCAGGAAAATGGCAAGCATGTCTTTACCCCCTGATTGTTCAGTTCCATAGTGAGAAAAATATACCAGTGCTGCCCAGGTGAAAAAGATATTGCTCTACTTGCAAGGAGTAGTTTATGACTATCTATAGCACTTAGATGTACAAACAAACAAACAAAGAACATTATTATATTTTCCTGATGTCTTTTCTTTCATTTAAAGATAGCAAAGATAAGATTGATTTGACAAATAATTAACTTTAAAGCAATATTGTTTGGTGGTGTTGGGAATGAACTGCTTTGTACAGTAGGTTAAGAACGAAGAATGTTGTAACTGAGGAAGTTAAAATAAAACTCACCAGAAAACAATTTGAGCACTTGACATCATTGCTATGAATCAGCAAGGAAACCAAACCTCCTCTGTTAAAAATATAAAGTAAAATTTCGGTTTTAAATACTTTATATTTCATGAATGAAAAAGACTTCCTTTGAGATGAGCCTTCTTGCTAAAGATGTGAACCATTAACCATCACTTTTTTTTTTTTTCCCCCTGCAGATTCTGTGTCTTTATTGTGAGAATTTGAAGGTAAGCAATTTTTTTTAAATTCTGCCAAAAATGATTTCAGGTTTTGTGGGTTCTGATTACCTCTGAGTTTAGAAAATAAGGTGGCAGACATGACTCTGAAATCCTCACCTCAATAAGGAGAAAATTAGAAATACAGCCACCAAACACTGTCATCTACCACTTCAAAGCCCCCAAATGAAATAGATTCATTAAAGTTGGACTGTAAATTCTAACAATCACTTGTGAGAGGAAGACAGGGAAGTGCGCCGTGATAAGACAGAAAGATCATGTTGTAGAAATGGCTGCTTCTAAGACTGTTCTAAGGGAGGCACAGGTATTTCCATCAGCTAGGAGTTTCCATTTGCAGGTAAAACCTGACTCAGGCTCATTTCCCGGGGATATGCATGGGTAAACATACATGTATATTTACATTCATAAATACTACACTTGCATGGTTTCTTGATTCGCTCAAGGAGATGAGGTGTACAAAAGTGCACCTCAGAAGGTAACTGTGATAACTGGTTCCTTAAAGATCTATACCAGAAACCCAGAAGACAAGTCATCTTATTCCCTGCCTCTCTCTGAAACATTTCTCTATGCAAACCCTTCATCCTTGTAGTGCAGAAACACTGCCCTCATTGTACTCACTACAGTATGATTATTTTATTTTCCTCATCTAGGAGGATGAGTTACGTGTTGGATCTGTGTCTTGTATAGCTGAAGGTGTTTGATTTCAAGCAAGATCAAACAAATGTCTTTGGCATTTTCTGCCTGACTTATTAACACAGTAAGTTCACATAATACAGAATGTATAGTGTCAATCCGTACTCCTTTCTCTCTTTAGAAAACTTGAATTTGAATGTAAATGATTATAAAAAACCCTAATTTTAGCAAGATTTTTGTGCTTTTAAGGTTTTCTGTTAATATGAAATAAGCTCAAGACAAAAGGTTGTAAAGTACTGAGAAAAACATCCAATACTGAAAACAGTAGATATGGAAAGTATTACTTTAAAAGTTTGACAGAGGGAAAAATATTTACACCATTAGTGTTGTGGGGAGTTGCATGTGATAGATGAAAAGATTTGCATCAATCAGGATGATTTACAATAGATATTTTATTTCTTCAGTCTTCCATTTATCTAGCTTCATGAACAGTACTCAACCCTTTGTAATATTGCTTTTCTACCTTTGTAGAATATCCGAATCTTATTTTAAGTCTCCTATTTTAGAAATCAAGAGGCTCTTACTGGTGTAAATAAAGCTCCTTGGGAAATGCATGCCAACATAAAGACATTGTGAAATGTTTTACTTTTGATAGGTAACATTATCTAGAGTTTGTGAGTGAACAGCTCTAGACTGGCATTTAATTCAAACCAGGCATGAGAGTGCACATGTTGACCTATGGGCTTTGCCAGACTCAAATAGGAATAGAGGAAGTGATACTCTGAAAGCGAGCCTGAACACCTGTACAGGTCACTGTTGGTCCATCATGCTTAACTAATTTTCCCCTGCCCTCTGACCTAGTTTTCAGCAGTGCCATTGAGATTTATATCTTTCATCCTGTAAGCCCTACAGCTGCCTTCAATTAATGAAACCAGACTTTACTTTGTTATCCCATAAACTGAACTCGTGGTGCTACGGGAACAATTGTTTTATTATGGTATTGACAAATTATCCTATTAACAAGTGGCTACTATGAAAATCAATTAAAATCTTGGCTGAAATACATGAATATCACTGGAGAAGATACAACGGAGAATTAACTACGGAGGCAATTAACTCTTATTCTATACAGTTCATAAATTAGGTGTGACCAACACAAAATCTGTGATTTGTACTGATAATTAGAACACAAAATTATTGGGTGAAATATAGAGTGGCATGACATGGAATTTAATCTTTTATTTCATAGGGGCTATGTTTACGTGAGTTATTTGCAACATGTTTGCTATAGATTTCACAAGTTTCTCCTTCTCTCTGTTTCTTGCAGATATTTTCATGAATGTAGAATGGAAATGCCAGTCTCCCATACTTCAGACTTCATGAGAAGGCAGGAGTGGTCATTCATCTTGCATGACTAGGAATGCCTACCTGAGTGTATTCTAACTCAGAACAGCTCCTTACAAACTTCCTGCATGAACTGGGCTTAAACCAACCTGCCTTTATGCAGAGATGCAAATTTTCTTTCAAAAGGACGTCTGGAAGATCAAACTGATTTCTGAAATCAGGTGATGTGGCCAAAGACATCGTATTAGTTGTCTTAAAGAGTAGAAAAATCTGACCTGCAAGCTGGTTGGGTTGTTAATAGTGTTACTATTACACTAGAAAATTTAGTTAATATATTTTGCAGAGAGCAACACAGGCTTCTTTTGATGCAAGCAAGGACTTGCTCTCATACCCAGGGAAAAATATCTAACACCTTCTACTATAAAAATAAGTATTACCCTACTGAAACAGTTTCAGTTAATAATCACTTGTACAATGTCTTGGGATTTAGTTCTGCTCTCTCACACCCTTTATAACGTGTGGCTTAAGAAAAAGCAAGTAAAATTATATGTACTGCATAAAGTATACATTATACTTCAAATGATCTTAAACTATACCTTGAACTGTACTTTGGGGAAACATAATCAGAAAAGGCAACATCAGAGAATGCGAGATTGCTAAGGTAAACCTTCTAAAGTAAAACTATACTTCCCTTAAGTACTTAATGGAGTTAAAAACTTCTAAAATCTTTAAGAAAATCTTCAAGAAAATCTTCAGGGAAAATGTATTTACCTTGTTATTATGCTACTATACTTGGAGGTAGTGTAAAAAGGCATATATTTGGTTTATATGGGGGGAGGGGAAGATGGGAGACCGGCAAGAAAATCTCCTCAGGCTAATCTGGATATCTGAGTTGTTGTTAGAGCTCATCTCTTTTGGAGGGTAGTGGAGGTCACGAAAGCTGTGATTTGCTACTCTGCCACTATACGTGCACATATATGGAGTGAAAAAGATATGCACATATATATTTATATGCATGTATATAAGTTTGTATATATCTGTATATGTACTTTTGTATACACATAAATACACATACAGTGGTCTAAGAAAACATATACTAAATAAATTTTGTCCAGTTCTCATATCTCAGTTAAAAAACAAAGATTGTTTCCTTAGGAAAAAATGAACAAAGCAGTCCTGGCACTGGAATATCAGAAACAGAAAATGTTGAGAGACTGAAAACAGAAAAAGGAAATTAGAGCTATTGTGCACCAGTGAGTCATTATGAGTCTCTCAGCTGCTGTTTGGCAATGGTTGCTGCAGGGAACTCTACGTGAGCATCTCATTCACCACCAACAGCTTATGGGGACTAACACTACAAAGACAGTGCATAGAAGCAAGGGAGGTGGCTGGATGGAAAAATCTGCTTTACTAACTATGCTCACTGTATGAATGACAAACCTTTCCACCTAGAAATGACGGTAGTCCTTAATGTTGCAGGGCCACAGAATCTGGATAACTGCAAAGTACTTTATATTCAGATGCCTACTAAAATATTATTTCACAAGATGTTATAGTATGAACTGGTTTTAGACCTTTTGTTTACTACCACTGTTGTTATAATCGTCTCTTTATAAGTGTGATAACATCCAGAAGCCCCAGTTAGAAAAAAGCACCATTGTATTAGGTGGTTTCAAAATGACCAGAAGTCCTTTTTCGAAGGCCTTGGAAAATCCTGTAGAGCGGATAGCATTCCTTAGAAGTTAATGAGTGTATGTGTAATTCACACATAAAACTAAAGTCTTTCCTTTTTATCAAATGCTTTTCCTAAGAAAACTATTATTTGAGAGCTGATATATAAAATCTGTACTAGATTGTAGTGATGTTTTTAGGCAAATGTAATCTGCAGTGGCATGGAAAATTGGCATAGTAATGTGTCCTGAAAATGGGGAATGAAAGAAACTTATTGAGCTAATACATGGTAAGAAACATTTGAGCCTAGAGAACAACATGGACAGAAAGTGAGCTGCCATAAATCATGGTAGCTGCAGTCAAATCTCTACAGTTGCAATAATCCTCTCTCTGCATAAGGTCCTTCAGTTTGATCTCAGGAGCTTAGTAAAATCTTCTGACCAAACTAGTGCAGTACAGCTACTACTAAATATATGTCTTTCTCTGCGGTGGTGAGCCATACTGATTTATAAAGAGCTGGAATTTTTTATGCTCAGAACATAAGGAATAGAGCTATATTATCTTGTTGCAGATGATTTTGTATGTCTACAGAAAGCTGTTATTTACTTCTGGATGTTGTTCCTGGAGTTGATTGCGCTTCCCTCCCTGCCTGCACTTTCGCTTTTTTTTTTTGTATGTACTTACAAATTAGTGAGAAAGTTATTCTGCCCAGCATGGCATGGAAACTGTATAGACTTTTTCCTACAAGGTTATTGTGACCATTGAGAGGTAATAGCCATAATGAACAGTTCAAATTGTAGAGAGCAGTGTTGTTTGCTGACAGCCCATCTGAAATCGTCTGGAGCACAAGCTTCCCAATCAGAAATTGGCTGGATGGTTGCTCTCAGTGTATTGCAGTAAAAGGACTGATGTTCAAGGGGAAACCAGTGATGACTGGAATTTCTCAGGGGTCAGGTTTGGGGCCTGCACTGTTTAACATCTTTGTCAGCGACATGGACAATGGGATTGAATGCAACCTCAGCAAGTCTGCTGATGATACTAAGCTGTCAGGTGTGGTTAATACGCTGGAGGGAAGGGATGCCATCCAGAGGGACCTTGACACGCTTGAAAGGTGGCAGCCCTGAGGAGGGGCACCAGGAGGTGTTGGTTCATGAGGAGCTTAACATGAGCCAGCTTCAGTGTGCGCTTGCAGCTCAGAAAGCCAACTGTATCCTGGGCTGCATCAAAAGGAGCGCAACCAGCAAGTCAAGGGAGGTGATTCTCCCCCTCTGCTCTCATGAGACCCCACATGCAATACTGTGCTCAGCTCTAGGGCCCCAGCACAACGTAAAACCTTGGGGCTTACAAGAAAGCTGGAGAGGGACTTTTTACAGGTGCATGTAGGGATAGAACAAGGGGGAATGGCTTTAAATTGAAAAAGGGTAGATTTATGTTAGTTGTTAGGAAGAGGTTCTTCACTGTGAGGGTGGTGAGGCACTGAACAGGTTGCCCAGAGGAGTTGTGGCTGCCCTATCCTTGGAAGTATTCAAGGCCAGGTTGGATAGAGCTTTAAGAAACCTGGTCTAGTGGATTCCTGCCTGTGGCAGGGAACTTGAAACTAGGTGATTTTAAGGTCCCTTCCAACCCAAACCATTCTGTGATTCTATGACTTCATGTTTATCTCTCTGACTGTAATCAACTGGCTAAGCATCTTTCAATAACATCTTTGGAGGAGGAGAAACAGTTTATTGTACCTGTCCGTATGTTTATTGTAAATGAGTTCTTCTATAGCTCTCCTTGTGCAGCAGTCAGGGTGTACCTTATCATGTGGATGATAGAGGATATTTTATCCTTTATTACAATGCATTCACGTTTTCACTGTTGGAGCCTGATCTAACCTTTAGCTTTTGAGCTTTAATGAAAAAAACTGCTTTCATCTCTTTAATCTAGCAGTAGTGTGTTGTTGTCATTGTTTAATACACACGAAATAGCAAGGGATCTGTAGCAGAGCAGAACAGGCAATAATAATTAAAAATAACTTCTAAATACTCTTGCAAATGCATGAAACGATTCTGGTTTATTTGCTGTTTCATAGTAGATATTTTACATTAGTACCCAGGCAGCAGAAAGTTAATTCAAGAAAACTTTACAAATCTCAAGATTCCTCCACCATGCTCTTAAGCAGATGGACAAGAAGTGCATCATTCATTGCTTGCCAGAGGCTATTAGTGTTTAACATTCGTCTTTCTCTGATTCTGAAATGTCTCTCCCCCAAATATCAGAAACAATATTTGGTAACCTGCTGTATTTCCCAATCAGACACAAAGTTGAGTGAAGTGGCTGACTTGTGAAACCCTTTTAGATGTTGGTGGAAGATGCAATCCATTTGTGATGGTAGCTACAGAAAGGCTTGTGTGCTAGCTTTAAACTGTTAAATATAGGTACAGCAGTGCATTTGTGGATGTAACTAGGGGATAATTAGAATAAGTTTTGTCTTCACACCTTGTATAAGCATATGCAAATATATAAAGAGAAATCCAAATTAGTTGTTAAAAAACTCAAGACAAAGACAAAGGCTGAAAGTACTAGAAAAAGAATTTATAGCGTTAATTAAACATTCTTCCAAGCTTCCTCAATTTAAGTGCGTTATTTATTAGTTTTTCTTCTTGGCCAGTTTATACATGAAGAATCACCCAATGCTTATGACTATACTGGTTTCTAACCATACTGCATGTCAGATGACTTTGTCCAATGCAAAGATCCAATCGTGATTTATTATTGATGTTGCTGGGGAGAAACCTCTGAGTCTTGTGGTGGCATACACAGATACAATTTCATTTTTGGCCATAAGACAGTAACAAAGAGCAATGCAAATGCTCGTCTGCTTCCATTGTGTCTCTTCGCCATGTGGAAATGATCAGACCATTGGTGAAGGCTATTTGAATATTGTTGTCTCCAAGGATACTACTAACTACATGCTACTAAATCTTTAGGCCTTGTTTTTTAACTCCACCTTCATATATAGCCTAGGTTTTCTGGGTCTTTTCTTCTTTTTCCTTTTTTTTTTTTTTTTAACCAAATCTCTTTTTATTCTCACTGATAGTCTTTTTTGTATCGTGATGTGTCTGTGTCTGCTGACCTTTTACTGTGCCCATCATTTTATATATGCAATTGTGAATTATATATGCATTACACAATGCATATTTAATTATTGTATAGGCACCATAGGCACCATAAGTGAAATTTACATTTCACAGCTGAAATCACCACTCCCTTTATATATGCAATATGATAAACCATGACACGAACAATGATGTACTCCATCCACAGAATAAGAAATATTGTACATTTTCTAAAACTGTGCATAATGATGAGTTCAGGGAAGCACAAGCAGTAAAACTCACAAATTTTTCATAATGTTTCCCTCTATAACTCCAGCAAATTAAGTGTGATAACAAAAATGGGCAAACTTTTGAATTCCTTTGAGTTTGCATGATGGTATAACTAAACCTGCCATCCCTTTGATGGGAGTGCCTTATGTGGCTCAACTCAGCCCAGACCTCATTGACTTCTCTATTCTGAATTTTTCAGATAATATCATCTGGCATCCATACTACTTTGGCATGCCAAAGAATATCTATCATATCTAACTCAATCAATCAGTCTGTCTGTCATACTTTGCATTTATATAATGCCTTTATCCAACAAATGCAACCTGCTTTACAAACTTTAATTAATTTAGGCATCTAGCATCCCAGGGAAGCAGGGAAATACGATCTCTTTTTGTAAAGAGGAGGAAACTGAGACACAGAGAAATTATAAGTGGGAGTCATCTTGCCTGGGTTTAGTTGTCTAAAAGATAGACATTTAAGCTTTGTAAAATCACGCTAGGCTCTCTTTAATGTTACAGGAAATAAGTCATCCAACATCTTTTAGGCACTGATTTTTAGGATGAGGCTGATCATCCTCTGGAGGCTTTTATCTGTAGTCATAAAAGAAGCCTAGATGCCTACCTTATACTTAAAACCCTAAGCATCTAAGGAAGATGATTCCTATCCAGAATGACTTGTCCAAAGTCAGTGAGGAATACAAGATGTGTGCTGCTCAAATCAAACCAGGTTCTCAGAATATATTGCTTGAGCTTTTTTTTTTTTTTTTTTTTGCAAACTGAGAAGACAGAAGGATTTAGAAGCAATGTTTTTATGGTTAAGGCCATGACCTTTCTACTCTAACATGGAAAATGTAAAAGACAGTATATTTTGTCAATAAAAATACAAATGACCATTTAGGGGTCTTCCTTTTCCCTGGAAAAAAATAACCTTTACAACTGGTGAAAATTTTTTGAGAGGAAAAAAAGTATTTGAAAAGGTTATTACAGTTTTACTTGAAAATGTTACAGTAAATGTTGTTTTGGAATTTTTCTGCATTTCTGAAGAACAAAATTATGTTCCAATCCCCCTCCCTGTTTTCTGCATTCTTGTGTATTTTTATCGTTTTCAGTTTCCTACCCTTACCTTTCTTTCATGAACACACAGTCCAAAAATGAAAATATTAATAGAAAAACAAAAGTAGAAAAATCCTAAGACAAAACCAGAAACAAACAAACAAAAAATCCTAAAAACAAGAGAATTCTTTTTTAAAGTGACTTTGTAATTAAAATGCATATAATGTTCTTCACTGCTTTGTGTTCTCCCCTTGCTTTAATTCCTTTTCTGCTTTGCTTTCCTTGGAGATATTTACCCAAACTAGATCTTGCCTTAAAAATTGCTTCCAAATTTTCCATTCATTGGCACCTTGTTAGGATGTCTCTGGAAGGAAGCCCACAGCACTTTCAGCTTCTCTTTTCTATACACTAACCCAGGACTGAAAAAACAGTTCATTCCATCTCTTCCCATTTCTGGCAGTGTGATTGTCATCAGAGTCCAGCTTCTTTGAGGGTCATCCAGAGAGAAAAATGCTCCCTCTTCTGTGAAAAGCTGTGAAATCTTATAACTAACAGTTAAATTTCATGATGCTGTAGGGCTTTTCCATTAGTTTTGCCTAGGCATTGCACGGAGCTACGAGAGCTAGCAAGGCAGGACTGCCTTCAGTGCTCACAAGTGGTCTAAAATATAAATCAACTTTAGACAGATGCCAAATGAGGAACAGGAAATGCTGATACACCTCCCGCATCATGTGGGGAAGGGAGGAGAAAGTGTAAGAGTTGGATGAAAGGCAGAAAGAATTTTTATGCGCATCAGTTCTTACCTGAAGAAAATGGCTCATTTTAGGCATTAGGTGTTTTGTAGCTCTTAATCGTGACCTAATCAATTGATTTTATTTAACATAAATAAATACACTATAGAATTTATGGTTTAAAAAAATAAGAAAAATTAGAGACACAAGATACCTCACTGTGCCTTTTAAAATCCCCAGCTACAGTTCAGTGGGAAGGGAGAACACAGGAAAGCCACCTCCTGCCCCCTGTCCCCTACTTAACACTAGTTTATGTAACTGGTAGAGTCCCACACTAGGGATGGTCAGGATTTTGCAGAACACTGCTTTATTTCAGACATGTTTTCTTTTCAGCCTAACCAAATTGCTCCCAGCCACTTCCTTACAGATTCCAGGATATAAGTGGCATTGATACTGAACACATAACTCTGCAAGCCTTCAGCAGAAAGGCTTATCTGGGCAGTAAAGATCCTCTCAATCACTATGTTCCTTGTGTAGAAGATTTTTTCCTCAAGTAACTTTTTCTAAGTGCCCTTGGAGCACTTTTCCAAAGTATCCTCAATATCAGAGTTCAATGATCCCAAGGAATTTATTTCTTCTTCAAATAGGAATTCAAAGATTTTTTTTTCATTTTTCATTTTAAAACAATTCAGTGAAATGATTTAGTTTTTTAGAAGTGGAAAAACCTAGAGCTGTCTTTCTCAAGTAAAGAAAATGCAGGAGAAATAGTGGCAGAATGTGCATTGTAGCTGCATACAATGTAGTATCTCCATATGCTGCAGTCATTGCAATTAAAGGAAAAGGCATTTTTATTATTATTTTAAATAGTTGTTATTCATGAAATGTTTATAACATATGAAACAAATAATTATGACTAACACATTGTCTAATAAAGATGAAAAGGATGAAATTCCCTATGAATTTTTAATCTGAAAATAAAGAACATTAACAATCCTTAATTATATCATCAAATATTTAAAATTGCCTTCCATACTAAATTCTATTTGTATTTAACATATTTATTTTTTAGATATCTGTAACATTTTTATGAGTAGGTACATAAAATATCATCATCTGTTACAACCAGAGACATCTTGACTTAATGTATTCAACATCTTGATAAAAATTTCCATTTTGTTTATTTTTAAGATAAATCAACAACCTTTGTACACTATATTAAAATTTATATTTTTCTCAATGTAGTAGGATACATAATTAATACTATTACTACAACAAAAAATAAATTGTGCTTGTCAGGCAAAAATCTTATGTAGGTCCAGATTTTCAGATCCCTTTTATACAAAATGTTTGCATAGTTTGCATGCTTCTAATTCATGGAATATGCTTCCCATTTTTATGTTTATATTTCATACAATAATCCTCCTGTCATATATCACTGCTGAGTCTTCTGTTAATACATGTGGAAACCAGAGATCTTGCAGAAAATTTGGGCATCAGGTTCCTGAAGAGAACTAGTCAGGCATTGCAAATTGTGTCCCAAAATCTTTCCATCAGACTCTTTAATGAAAGAAAAAAAAAAATAAAATTTGAAAGTGTGCAAGAAAATACAAAATGCCCAAGTCATGTTAAAGATAAAAGAAATTTCAATGCAATCAATCTTATCTATCTACGACTTCATATCCAGCATGATCTTAGAGGCAAAGCAGTCAGAAAACATTAGGCATTTGGATGCTTTGGTTTAAGGTCATCTTAAACAGATTAAATATTCCAAAAGGGATTGTTCAATCTTTTCTGAAAAACAGGCTTCTTTAAGGACATAAAAAAAAGTTTAGGTGTACAAATCTCTGTCTTTTTGTCACTTTGTAACTTAAAGATGGTTTTTCTAGATTGCATAAGAGAGCTGAGTACCAATCTTTGTGGCATGATTTCCTGGGAACACGAAAAATTGCACCAATACCTTATTTCTTGCCTAGGTATAATACTAGGTTCTCTTTGTGATCTTTTGCATTAAGGTGTAGTGCTTTAAGCCCAGCTAGTAACTCAGAACCATGCAGCCACTCTCTTACTCCCTCCCTTCTTCCCCCCAGCTCCCAGCAGTATGGGGATGAGAATCGAATGCATGTAAACCCCATGGGTTGAGATAAGAACAGTCCAGTAACTAAAGTATGATACAAACCCACTATTACTATAAATACTACTACTACTACTAATAATAACAATTATAAGGGAAATAACAAGGGGAGAGAATATAAAACTAAAAAAGAAAGAAGAGAAACAATTAGCATAAGTGATGCACAATATAATTGTTCACCACCCTCTGACCGACACCTGAACCTTTCAGGGCCTTCCGGGTGACTCCCCCCCATTTATATATTCGGCATGAAGTGCTGTGGTATGGAGTACCCTTTTGGCTAGTTTGGGTCAGGTGTCCTGTCTCTGCTTCCTCCCAGTTTCTTGTGCCCCTCCTCAATGGCAGAGCATGAGACTGAAAAATCCTTGATCAGGGTAATCATTACTTAGCAACAAATAAAACATTGGTGTGTAATCAACATTGTTCTCAGACTAAAGCTGAAGCACACCACTGCAACAGCTCCTAAGAAGGAGAAAAATAACTGTTACAGCTGAACCTAGGACAGGGAAAAATCTAGCAATGGACAGATAGCAGGGACTTGACTTGCCTAACTACTGCATCTGAAATCATCTCACAATCTTTTACAATGACCTCCCTTATTGAAGATGTCAGAATAGATACCACACTAGACAGCCAAGGTGGCAATCTCCTTTTAGTACCACTGAATAATACAATGTGTGGTTGTATTGTTCTCATCTCCCAACAGGCAAATGCTACTGTCTATTTAATGTTATTTTTTCATTAAAATGAAAATGTAACTTTGCAAGTATGGTAAAGCTATTCTGGGCTCAGTGCCTTCTTTGCTCTATTTATATATTTCAAATGTATTTAATTTAAAATAACTTCATCTTTCTAACTATAAGCTAAAAATAGAGAAGATGGAAATTCTCTGAAATTGGGCTGGCATGGGGGTTTAGTGTGATAACAGCTTATCTCTGAGAACTGGGTCGGAACATAGCTGAAATTATGCAAGTTTGATTGCTTTTTAGGCAGCTGGTTTGTTGATCTTGCTCTTGTGTCACATAGGAGTCCCAGGCACAAATTAGGATCCTAAGGAAGAGGGACCGAATAGGCAAAGAAAAGACAGCTTCTGCCACATACCAGCTGTTTAAAATACAGTGAAGGGTTGTATAATCTGTTGCAGTTCAGCTCAGACGTGTATCTGCCCCAGCACAACTTCCAAGTGGATTAATGGGGGCAGGCTCCCTCCAGTATCAGATACCTTGTCTGACAGACTTGCATGAGAACGAGGAGCTATGTCTAATCAACACTCTGTCTCGTTTTAGGCAATGTTATTACTCTCTGACTTTCATGAGCATCCCTGATAATTTATTAATTAAAAAATGGAAAACATACAATTTGTGAAATTCAGAAAAAAGGAGTGTATTAAAACACTGCTCTAGGCATGTATTGCTGCATGTAAATCTGATTTGTTGACATCCTATATAACATACCAAATGAATGTACTTCAGCCCAATGTTTTTCTGTCTTCCAGCATAATTAATTTCCAAGGCTGCATGTGCATCCAAACAAGAAGCATAAAAGGAATAGAAGGAATGAACTTGTCTGAGCATATTCACACAGTATACATGAAAAAATGTAACCAGTAACCTAATGCTTCCCTACTACCAAAAGTTCATCAAGATTAGTAACTTTGGCAGAGCTTAATTAACAGCTAGGGAAAATGTAACCTGGGGTGAAGGGGAGGCAAACTGATTAACAGAAACTTTTGTCTCTTAATTATGCTTTGAATTATTCTGGTTTAGATCCTTCTCACCTACTGATGGGCAAATTGCATGTACTTTGGTATTCACATTGTGTTCAGGTAAGTCTCAGGCATTCAGAAGCTTATTCAAAAACTGCCCTGGTATTCTTAGGCAACGCTGCAAACTTTTTATAAAAAATCTGTATTGCCTGGTTGGATAAGTTAAGAGCAAGTTTTTTTCATTCTTTTTCATGAGTCTTCTGTTGTCTGGGTTAGAGTCCAAGAACAGAAAATGAAAAGATTATTAAAAAATTACCCAAACTTCTAATTGAGAAGTAAAAAACCTAACTAAGAAGTTCAAGCAAGGGTGTTTGGATAGAAATTGGGATAAATACTCACTGAAGAGTTGAGGTGACTTAGCTTGTTTAAACTATTTGAGCCTGTTATTCAGAGCTGACCTTCTGGCTTTCTGCACCCCTGGGTGGGTGGGTGGCTCTGCGAAGCCGAATGCAGCCACAAACACGGAGCTGGCAGGCATTCAGCTTTGCATTTACCAGTCATGGTTGAAAGAAAAAAACAGGCAGACTGACTGGTATGCAGCCAATAAATGGAGAGGGTGATAATGCTTTTCCACAGCAGGGCCAGGATTTGAACCAGCACTAGATCCTTGCAGCTGCGCTATACTTTGCTGGACTGTCCCCTGGTGACACTGGACACTGTATTGACAGCACTACGAGCAAAAGTAGAAGCTGATGCTCCTCTCCCTGACATCATAGGTCTAGTGAGATACTTGGAGAAGGATCTGTAAGGAAGGTACTCTCTCCCCCTTCCATTCTGCTGAACTGTGCATCTCGTAGCTTTTAGTGTAACTTTGCAGTTATAGTAACGTGCACTTCAGCAAAGCAGTATCTCCAATTGCATAAGAAAAAAGGGATACATTTATGATTCTCTTCCTTTCTCTCCTTCACCATGTGTACTTCTCAAAACAGGTATCTGTCAAAACCCAAAAGATTCCTGTCCCAGTCTTTCCAGGTATGGTACACTCCGGCCTTGCTCCTGCAAGATACAAGCTTTGTTGTGAGGGAGTCTCATGATGTGTTTTTTATCATCTTTCCTAAAGTCAATCCCAGCTGCCTCCTCTAAGTACTCCAGAAGACTGAAAAGACGATAGAGAACAAAAAAGCTCAAGGCTGAAGCTGATTCACACTCAGGAAGTCTGAATAACTAATAGCTACGTGAGGAAAAAACACCTTTTTTTTTCCTAGTCTGGAAAGAGAAACCTTAAATTCACTATATAAATGTGGGTTTTTTTCTGGCATTTGCTCACTCAACAGTGAAACAAGGTGCAGTGGTGATTCAGTGCTTGTGGTTATTTCTGGTTAATGCAAACTATCTACATTACCTTTTTTACCCTGCAGCTTGACAGTAATATGCCAGTTAGAAAGTAGTCTGATACTATGGGTATGTTTCTGATTTCATTAGATAGTTATTTTTAATGGGAAATAGCTCGGATTATTTTAAAGAAGTTGTTTGTTTAAATCAGGATTATATTTTGTTAGAGAAAAAAGAAATATTTAAATATTTTTAATAGCTTATCTAACTGAGGTAACCAAACAGGTTTTCCATTGAGGTAACCAAACTACTGTCCAGGAGTTATAGCTTCTTAGGAGAGTAATGGAAGCTGTCTTCTCTGTATCAACTTAATTAAATGTCGGCAATGCTTTCACAAGAGCAGGACCAGGATGGCAGCAGAGGCAGGCAGAGAATTCTGGATTAAAACCAGTCGCCACAGTTAATTAATGGGATCTGCCAAAAGCACTGAGCCCTTAGCCTCTTGCTGCAATGGAGAATTTGCTTCTGTGATTCATGGGACTAAGCAAAATAAGGGACCACCTAAACCAATATTTAAGATGTGAGACATGTATATTAATTATATTTAAAAAAGACCCAAACCACCACAGTTTAAACACTGCTTGATGCTGTTGTAGGTCTCTGATAGAATGATCAAGGTCTCAATTATTAACCCTCCTTTGCTGGGTTGCTTTTAACCCAGGAAGATACATTTTTAGGATCACTTGTAAATTCCCTGGTGAGCCTGCAGGTGGGGATGGAAAAGAGAAACTCCTTATTAGAATTGCTGGAACTTTCTTTTTTATGCATTTATCTCTCAGCCTAGAGGAAGAAGGAGCAGTTCAAACAAACTCTTCTCTGGCTACTTTATTTCAGCACATTTGCGACCTAGATAAGATCATTATCTAACAGCTTGGAGTGAAGGTGAAGTTATATAGTTGTTTTTAATATGAAAAAATAGTTATAATTTAATGCAATCTATGTTTGTGAAAAGGCTGTGATATATTTCTCAGACTCTGAGCCGTAAGGCAGAAAGGACACTTTCAAGCAAATTATTCAATAGGTCAGATAAAATGGCTATTTTAAATTACACTGCTTGGGGAGTGGCACAGTTTTAGAAGGAAGTTAATAGTCCTGGGAAGTGCTTATTTCTAAGGGAGAGTAATTAAACAGCTTGCTTAGGGAAGTTGTGCATTCTCTGTCACATTACGTTTTTAAAACAAGATTGGATATTTTTTCTTGAAGGCAGGCTCTAGGTCAAGCAAAAGTTATGGCATTGGTGCAAAGAGTCTCTGGTAAGAATGATGAAAAAATTATGTAGGTTATCCTCTTTAGGTTTTGCCTTAAAATGTAATAGATCAGGAGACAATGACAACTAAAGATCAATATGTCACAGGTACAGTTCAGGCCCCTTTGTAGTCTAAACAGCAGGAAACATCATCCCATCTGCATCCGGAAAGTACTCTTGGACATCTCACCATTTTGTCAATAAGGAAATTCTATTTTTCAAGGTCACTTTTTTCTTTCTTTCTTTTTTTTTTTTTTTCATCCTGCAAAACATCATCCTGTTGTCAGGAAGAGGGGAGCAGCACAAAATGGATAAGCCAGCAGATCAGACTTCATTCTAGAAAGTTCATGGAAGGTTGAACTATGTCCATGTCTGCATTAACTTTCTCACAGCTCTTCGTATGAACTTGGAAATCTCTCTGCATGGGAGGTCCAGTGGCAGCCTTAACTGTGCCTCGGGAAAATCCTAGTGGTATGAGCTAATTTGTTTTTGAACAAAAAAAAAAAAAAAAAAGAATGGAATGGGAAATTTGTGCAGAAATATGATCTTCCATGTTCACGTCCTCCAAATGCTTGGAGTCGCACAGTCTGACCTGGTGGTGTATGTGCTAGTGTGCATGTGTGTGTGTGTGCGAACGTGGCAGTGATGAGAGAGCACCCTAAAACCCTAAACACACTAAACTCAGGATGAAGGCTTAAAGGACAGTTGAGACAGTAAATTTTCTTCTTTTTCATCCTTTTCTGCTTTTTTTTTTTTTTTTTTTTTCCCCTCAGAAGAAGAAAACATGACAACTTGACAACTTGAACATGACAACTAATGCGTTCTCAGTTTTAGTTGACTTTTTCTGTTGTTTTAGGTTAGTTACCCTGCTCTATATGTACCACAGTTCCAAGCTCTCCTGCTGAGACCTAGTGCTGAAGCACTAAAGCTCCATATTTTGGAGTTCTTTATTTACGATTTCTCTTCCAAAAGTGAAGGGCTGCAACTGCTTGGTGCCCCCTGCTGTCTTTCGGTCTCATATATTGATTTTCTTCACTTTGTGACCTTAGGGTCTGCTTTGACTTTTTGCCCTTTCATTTGGGAACTTCTCTACAGAAGAGATTGTGCTGGCTATGCTATTGGGAGGCAAGGACAGCCACCTATTTTCTGGTAAAGCTTCTTTTTGGTGGCTGTGGCTTGACTATATTGCCTTGGATATTTGCACATTAAAAATGATGGTGGAGGTCCAGTAGGATATACCCAGTTATCCTCTGAAATGATCGGGAGTCAGAGATACCACTTCTGATGTACATGGTGATAAAAGAACATAGTATGACCCCCTTCATTTCAGTTACAGTTAATGAAGTGGCAGTGATCTAAAATACCAGGAGAGAGGTCCAGATGATGCCTTGTATAAGTCTTTTATTCTTTCATACTAAATAGAGAGCAGCTCTGTGGAACATCTACGTGAGAGAAACTTGCAAGTATATGCAAACAAATGCAGCACTGTACCAAGCCACACCCACATCTCAGACACTGTCAAATATTTTGGAGGGGACTGGGGTCTTGTTTTTTTCCACAGAAACAATGCATTTGTCTTTCCATATTAATCACCTGCAGTGAAATTAAGAAAAAGGAAAAAAAGGAAAAAAATGCACCTCTAAAGCAAAGCAGCATAAGCCCTATATTAGTCATCAGACTGGCTAATTGCCGCCACAGTATTTCCCAGTGATATATATATATATATGTTGAGCAACCACCAGAAATATGAGGACTTAATAAGTAGCTAGAAGAGAATTTATACAAAAAACAGACATAACAAGGCAAAGTTAATTCATCACAACTTTCACATAAGCCTTTGTTGGGCAGTTGGCCAGGCCCATCACATTATCTGTTTGACTCAGTGAGTCACTCCAGCTAATAGAATTTTGCCCCGTGTTTGTTGTTGCCATGGCAATGCAATATTATCAGGCATGTCATGTTCACAGATCAGTAGCAGCGGCGCTGCTGCAGACACACAACAGCTTTCAGCCTTTGACCATAAACAGGAATTCACTCAACAGTCAGTCTGTCAAAAAGGAAGTCGGCTGTGGTGAAGAAGCACTAGTGCCAGTACTACTAGCCTTTTCCTTTTTCCTTTGTGAGCACATTGCCATTATCATTAAAATAACCTTGAGTCGTCATGAATTCATTCATTCACAAACATTGTCAAAGAAGGTGCAATAGTTCAAGAGAATCTAGAGGGTCAAAGAGAGGACTAGTTTTAAATCTGTGCCTATTGAACCTGGAAATGACATAGTCTGTTAGATATAATCTTATTCTTACCATAGCAAATCAAGCTGTGTTGACTGGCACCAATGTCCAAGTCAATTCAGCACCATGAAAGGTTACTAAGAGTAAAGAGGTCATATCCTTTGTGGTATTGCTTTGAGAAATAAACTTAGGCATGTGTGGGAATATTTTACAAAGAATAGCTTTTTCACCAAAAGTGAAAAACAAATCCTGTCAGGAATCTATCAAGACTGCAGGTATTTTCTGACATAGCCATATTTAGTGCTTAAACCAAAGATATAATTACTAACCTTTTTCAATATTTTAAATGTTTAATTGAGTCGTAAATATGCCACTGGATACTTTAATTGCATTCCAAAGAAAATGATTAAATATCTTTTTGAAACTGGCTTTTGAAACTGAGAATGCATTCTGTCTTGGGGTTTATAAGGACTTTCATTTTCTTTCCAACATAGACATATCAAATAATAATACAGAATACATGATCATAGACCCTCTGAATTTGATTTGTTTGATAGATTACAAAAGATTTGCCCCTGTGTAACCTCTTTGACATCAGCTGAGTTGTTCTGATTTACCCTGCTTTGAAAGGAGGATTAAGATTCTTGGATTTAAATTACAGGAGAAAATTTTTGCAAGGACATACTGTTTTTTAATGCCTCTGTTTTATGGAAAGACCTGTTTAAACATTTGTTGTTACATATGTCCCCAAATGTTGTTGACAAGCTATACTGGCATTGAGAGACCCTACACAAAGTTTAGGAATGAATTTGAAAATTATTATGAGCAATAAGGGGCTGATTATGCTTTTCCTTCTGTGGGCTTTAAACTGGTACAACTCCAGTGATTTTAAATCAGTTGCTGCTGAAATGCTGGGAGAAGTGGCTCCATTCTGGTACGTGCTGACCCCCTTTATTGCAGCACTGATTCTTAAGTTACACAGCTGAGACCACCAAAGTACTCACATTTACACTGGTGTAAACAAAAACAGTGCTTGGTCACTAGTCATTAAAATTGAACTTTGGAAGCACTCTTAAGATATGCTTGATGACTACAGAGCCGAAATCAAGAGATGTAAAGCTTTTGCCCGTGACCTCTTTTCTGCTGAACAGAATGTCTACTTTCAGCTTGCGTTACCACTGAAGTTACATTTCATCCAGTGTAGTAGGATGGCTTTGTAATTGCCAGGCATCTGCATAAATCTCTCCTTGCTAGCATCATGGCACAGATCCTTCAGCCTGGATTACCTTACAGTCTTAAAAAGGGCTGTCTCTCCCCAGACATAATGCCCAAAGAAACAGTAATGTCTAGTTTGACTGACTGAGTGGTGTACAAACCAAGAGAAGTACAGTATTCCAGTACCAGGATCCATTAATGGCCATGTAATTCAAATAGCCCTACTCTTGCATTTGAGACTTGAACCAGCTTCTGGCAATCAGGAAGGAGTAATGATAGAATTGGACCTTTTCTTTCAACTTCTGTCACAAAAGGGCAAGCATAGCTTGTCAAAGTCCAAAAGATTTGAAGCACTATTGCTTTTAACTGAAATCCATTTGCTTTAATGGTAGTACTCTTTTTTTTACTTCAATGAAGTAAATATCAGAATTAAGTGCAAGGAGTAGACAGGCTCCCCTTGTTTTAGGGGGAATGAACAGTAAGACTTTCAAAGTCATGAAATGGGACATGAGCAGGGAACTGACCTTTGTGTGCCTGCAGATGTGCATTTTGGTCAGCCTGTAGCATACCCATATAAGACAAAGAATAGGAAGGGAGGAGTAACATATATCTTTATCTATATTTTGCCTGTTTATAAAAATGTTAACTTAAGCTTATGTTGATTAAAAGCTATTGCAGTAAAATTGATGCAACTACTATGCCTGGCTATCCTCTGATCAGGTCCACAACATTTGTCAGTCTGGCTTGCAAGGGCTCTGAATGTCTCACACAGACTCCCTATTAAGTGGAGTAAAGTTTTAACCAGTGAAACAACATCCAATTCTATAACAATATAATTAAACAGGTGCAATTTCAGTGTGTTGAGAAGGAATGAAATACACAGAGTCCACTGTAGTAGAAATCATGAAATAAACCAGTTATGGTTTGGATCATTACATCTTAGAGTAATGTCTGTTCTGTTTACCCCAAGGGTCAGCAGATTTCTGCCATTCAGTGGCAATCTGCAAATGCATTATAGCTAATCATGTCAAACTGGCAAAGGAAAATAAACCATTGACATTTAAAAAATGTGGTTTTAACACATAACATTTTAAAGACTCTGTGATCTACAGCTGAATCAAACATTCCACTCTCTATTTGCTAGTTTTCCTCTATAAACAGTGAAATACACATTTTACTGGAACTTGACTCTACTGTAAACACCTTCAATTTTATTTCTTGCATTTGAATGTCACTTTGTATTATTAGTCCAATATTTTCTAACATAACCAAAAAGAAAGAATAATTCTTTCTTTTGACTACAACAGAAAGCATTCTTTGTGAAAAAGTATGTTTAGAAGTTTTCCACATAAGAGGATACATCCATTTCATGGAGGAAATTCTTACTTGTTAAACGTTGTGAATAGCAATTTAGTGGAAAATATGTGTGATATTCTATGGGTACTAGAATTTTCAATCATATCATCCAGGTGGTGTGATATATTATAGTAGTCATAACTACTTGCTTTCATTGGCGGACAAGCCTAGTAGAAGCTTTTCACTAAATACAGGCACTGAAAAATTAAATTTTGTGTCATCTGCAATGGTTCATAAGTTTGTCACAACTATGACAGAAGATGTTGACTCTGAGGAAAGAAAAACATTCAGCAAGTATGAAGAAATTTTTGCATAAGCCTATGTGTATGTTGGTCTTCCTATCTAGCACCTCTGCTTCCCTTTTGTCCTGCCTTTGAAAGAGAAGGTTTTTATAATCATTTAAAAATAAAAATTGTAAAATAGCCTTTAATTTTGGCTGCAGCAAAGAATTTTTTGAAATATTTTGTGCTAACAAAAGAGAAATGAGCTGAAAAAGTGGCTTTATAGAAAATGAGCATTTTGGATTTGCAACTAGGCTCAATATTAATATTTTGTATAATTCAGTGGAAGCATTTAAATATGAGGAGCTTTCTAGAACTAAAAATGAAATAAAATATTATTTATTTATAGGCTTTTCCATGGCACTTAATGCTTCATGCATTTGAGTACTGATGGTAAGGTCATCTCTTAATTAACAACTTAAATTTATAAAGAGAGAGAAAAATTCTCAGAACACTTTTAAGCAAATCCAGAAATCTTGAGATCTAATTACCTTGAAAGATAAAACAATGTGTAAAGAATATCTGGCTAAATATAAAAGTTCACTTCTTGTTCTGACTTAAATAATGAAGCACTTACTGATTAACTGTTACTTGGAACAGTTTTCACCTTATCCCTTGTGTCAGAGGTCATTAAGAAAGCATCCTAATAGGTGTAAGAAGTGGATCTGAGGTTAAACTCCTATATTACTATAAGTCTGACTGTGTTGAGATATTCAGAAGGACAAAGTTTAGAATCTGGTGTGACAGAAAATGATTAGTTGTGATCTAGACTGCAAGGATCTTAAGTCAAACTGATTATCATACCAAGTGACATTATGGTCTTATTGGAAACTGGCATATTTCCCACTGACTAGAGTGGTCCCACAGTTTTCATCCATGCTTTTTTAACCTTGAAAACTATGATGATGCCACCCCCACCTTAATCATGCATTTAAAGCTCCTTGCTTTTCTAGTTTTGGAGTTCTTATGTTGAGAACAAGCACTGTGAACCACCAAGAACTGTCTGGGAGGCAAAAAATAGCAGAAAGAAATGGTGCAAAAAGGTTAGAAGCAAAAGATTTTGGAAAAATAAGATTCAAAATCTTGGGAGAAAAGATGTGATAGAAGACAGTAAAGAAATTTAGAAGGAGAAATTAAATTAAAACAGTAGAGACAAGACTGTATCCTGGAAGAAGGAGAAGACTGTAAATGAGCCTTGAAAGCAGGCGGGATTGGAAGGATAAGAGTTAGTTGAGCATTCAATTCTCATGCTGTGTGTAGGCTGAGCATTTAAAAATCCTAGCACTTTATCAGGTAAAGCTACTGTACAATAATAGTAAAGTTTATGTTCAATTGTTCTGAGCTGCTTTTTAACATTCACAGTGGCACATCTAAACAAAACATCTCACTTTTAATGAAAATTTCTGTGATGTTGATCTGTGCTTTGTTTCAAATGTTCTTGTTAGTTCCTCAATCAATGTACAGGACAACATTTTCAAGTGCATTAAAATGATGCTATTTACCACTGTTATGATAATGATGGTTCTGTAATGCCTGACAAATATTTAACCAGTTTGTCTAAATCGGTCAACACATCTAAAAATGTTTATGGCAATTTTAATAATAGAGCCCCGTGTTGCGTGCCAACTCCTTCAGAATTTTCTCTAAGCCTAAACTGGGGCCAAACTGCTGCTCACGTTGAACTGTGGTGTGCTTTTTAGCATGTGTTGTCATTGAACAGGTTAGCCTCATTTTACATCTGAATTTCACAAGGACACATAGTTGATTCTACAAAAATAATGAACTCTAAGGTTCACAGGACATGTAATACTCAATTTTGATAGCGGCACAGAGCAGTTCACACTGATCACCTGAAGAATTAGTCTTATCTGTTTATTGACAGTGAATTGAAAATGAGAGGTTTTTAGTATCAGATATGAGATACTAGAATTGGAAGGCAATATACGTATGTATAACCGCTTCATAAATTTTTCATCTCCAGATATTAAACCCACACATTTTGTGGTCAAGTTACCTTGTCTCAAGAAATATTTTTGAGAAATGAGTGAGGTCCAAAATAATGATCCATTCTCAGCAGAATTGCTCTATTTTTTGTAGTATCCTTCTTTTGAATGTCTTTAGAAAGGAGTCTATTAGAAAAGGAAACAAAACTGTATTTACAATGTCATCAAGTATTATGTTGGTTAAGTCAACACAATTATGGTTATGACATGGTGAACTGCCAGAAAGAAGCAGTCTACTTATTTACTACTAAATTTGTTGATTCAGTGAATGCTAAAGCTGTTCATTAATTGTTGAACATAATATTTGTTATGCACTCTGGAATGTGTCTAAGAAGTGGGAAAGAGAGCGAAAGAGAGAAAAGAAATAACAAAGCTGAACCAAAGTGCTTCTCCAAATAATTGTAATCCTAAAGAGTATTTTCACTGGAAACTAGGTGTGTGTGAAAGTTTGTGTTCTTTACATGATTTTCTTTCACAGAAATTATTCTTCATAATTTTATTTGAGGTCAGGTGTTCCTCCATATATTTTGTTATTCTTCGTATGTCTTACTTTTCAAAACCTCTATGGTTCCTCTACCAGTAATTTCAAATTTCCCAGCACTTCTTCCATAGCCATCTTACTTGAAAAGGTCCACCAGTCTCTTTTCAGAAGTTAAACCATTTCTCTTTTCAAATTGTTTTACCATTCTCTGACAAACAAACAAACAAAACCAAAGATTTGATACTGCCAGTTCCATTTCTTTCTGGAGCTATTTTGTGATGGCAAGACATCAGCAACTGCAATAACACTTTGAATCAGGAAAGCAGTAGAATATGCTAGCTGGGATAACGTTTGTAGGTATAGGCAGTAGATGTTCTGTCCTTGATTCTGATTTCATGTGGGTTATTCCTGGAGAGTGACCTGTTCTGAGCTGAGTCAGCAAGTCAGCATTCTCCTTTAGCCTGCATTTTAGCATTGCAGCTCTGGGCTTTTTTCAAGACCTGTATCTTAGGCCAAGAGCGATGAAGGCTGCGGTCTGAGACAGGTGAACATACTGCTGTACCTTTCCACCAATACCCCTCAGTATTCAGAGGTGACAGTTTATCATGATTCTTCTGATCCAAGTCACTGCCTTGAGGCAAAAGCAATGCCTTCAAGTAGAGCCTGAATCACCAGCAGTTTAGTCTAGGTTGGCACTCTGGCCAAGAAATCAAACCATACATTCCTTTCTTAATCCTACGAATTGGACGGTCACCTTACCAAAGAGGCATTTAGAACAATACTTACACACCTAGGTGATTTTCCCTTTTTTTTAAACCTTCATAAATTCTCTGACCTTTTTTTATTTTGTAAAATATCTCTGAGTGTAGTTCACTGTACATTGATTTTAATAAGCATTCTCTACAGACCAATATGTATAATGTTGGAAATGGTATAATACAATTTTCCTCCACTAAAATGCTATAGAAAATTGCACATTTTATACTGACATGTGCCACATCAATAATACAGTTTTTATATCTTATTTGTAGCTATTGATCTCAACAACATAATGAAAAATTGATTGCAATGAAGTGCACTACTTCTTAAGTGTAAATTTCAATGTCAAATTATTTTTATCTATGCTTCCCAATTATAGATGAAGCTTATATATTTATATATGTTTGCTTTTACAAAACTCTGGATCAGTAAATTAGATATGACAAGAATCTGCTGGGTCAATAGAAACCTTGTTGCTCTCGCTAAAATATGATTCAAAAAATTAAATACACACTAGTTCCCTTTCTTCATTATAGAATGAATTAAAATCTCCATATGTGGCATCACCTTCCTGGGCAATTTAACAATTTGAGATAGGGTCCTAAATCTTAAGGGGGTATGGACATATTAAGTATTTTATTGTACAGGAAACCATACGAAATTCATACATTCATTCTGGAACCTACATGGCAAAGTAAACAAGGAGCAGAATATTCTTTTGTTATCTCTTGAGACCTTGTTATTTTTGGGGGGAAATATTTGTGTTTGGGAAAACTTTATGTTATTAGAACTGACAAAAACATGAGAATGTTTTCAATACTTAGCAAAGGGGAGGCACTGGATTTTTACTTTTTGTATTGTAAAGATGGAGTAACTCTATTTCTGCACCTTCTCCATAGCCTTTTGGGAAGCTCAGACTGTGAAATTCAGATGATTCTTCTGATGGGTCACAAGTAGAGGTTATCTCCAGAGAAAGCTCCCTAACTCATTTTGTTTTCTAGGGACTGGAATACTAAATACAGAACTGTTTCTTCTTGTGGAACTGCAGAAAATGGCAGAAGTATTGCTGATTTAATTAGACACACTGCACATTTCATCAACAAAAGATTTAGGTGTCCAGATAAGGCAGTTTGATAGATTTTTTTCTAGTCAGTGAGTGGAGGCAGGAACCTCCAAGATAGTATGATAGATCTCTTCCTAAGTTGATGAGACTGAATCACGTTTTGAAAGTGTTTGTCAATTTGCACTGATGATAGAGACAGTAGAGATGATTACTTCAAACTGAAGTGTGTATTTTAGGGCCTGGCCTAGCTGAAGGGGATAAATCTCACCTTAAGGGTTCATATAACTGTAACTGAATGTTGGCTTGCAATAATGTCATAGCATTATTCAACCACTACCATATACTTTGTAAATTCAATTATCTCACTGGCAGTAAGGTAGATTTTGGAAGTGTCTTGGGGCCTACAGGTACAAAAAGGACATGAGTGGGTTTGAGTGGTCTTTGGATACCAGTGACTAGTGTCACAATTCTTCAGTTTCTCAATACAGAAGTAAAAGCAACTTCCCAACCCAGCTGCGGATGTTGCGCTGACAGGGGAAAGAAGAGGGAAATGATGTCTAGAGAAGAATATCTGTAGTAATCTGACTTTTTTAGCAGTACCAATAAAAAAAACTGGCCCAATACCTGGAGATCATCTCAGTCATGATCTATTGTTCAGGAGATTTTTTTCATGTCCCTGTTATATAACATTATCTCTCTGCTTCTGTCTGTTTCTATTAAAACAGGTATTAGCATTTGCCTTTCCCAGAATTGGGTGAGCTGGTTACATTTATTGTGACCAGCTGCTGAAAAGGAAGGAATGAAAAGCCATTTCACACATTGTGGTATGAAGAAAACCTGTTTTCCCACATAACTGTGCCTTGTGCTTTTGCAGGCAAGATGTTCTTGACAGTTAGGACATTAAAAATGCCCTTCTCTTATAAAGAATCTTTCGTTTTCATAAAGCTTGAGTTCATGTTGAAGTCTATTCTTTCATGATAGTATTTAGAAGGTCTTCTCTTTCTGTTCAGCTCTCTGTATTTGTGGCATTTGTGACATTAGATCCTACCTATCTCTCAAATTTGGTTGATAACTGTCATATGTTCAAAACTGGCTGTAAATCAAGTTGAAAATATGACTAAAGCATGGTGCCCATTGTTTGCATGAAGGGACTGGATGAGTATCTGGTCTGAGATGACAAAAGATATTTTCCACCTTCACTGCAAAAGCTAAATTTTGTTACAAGCTGGCACTAGTGAAGTGGTTAGTCTCTCCCATGCCAGAGAGGTATTCACTTTGAGCCTCTCCTCAGGTGAGCAGTTGGTCCACGGATTTAAGATATGCTGACAGAAAAATGTCAAGAACTGTTTCAGTGAAGGCTGGATTTTATTGTTTCCATGTGTTTGTTTGAGGATGGAGTTTTATAACTTCACAATTCATTTCAAGACATCCTGAAGAAAATGTCCTGTGAATTTTGCATATTTCATGACTGATTTTTAAATTCAGCCCACATAGGAACTTAAAAGCTATGCAAATCTTTAAAGAGAAGATGATACTCTTACCAATTAGATAATTATTGTTATTATAATTACTGACTAGAAATCAGTCAAGACTTTATCATGAGATAGACTATGTGAAGGATGAAGTAGCATACCCATGTAGGAAGAGGACTTTTCCCTGACTTTTAAAGTCCTGTACTTCTTCCTGTAATACAAGGGCATGAATAAGTTCTGTGCACCTAAAAATCTTCTTCCCAAGAAGTTAGTATGAGCTATACTGCCACCCACATATACATCAGTCAATGGGGAAAACTCAAAATAAATCAGTGTTCATATGAATGCTAGTTTCCACGACTCTTTAAAACCTAAGTGTGTCACACTGAAACCAGGCTAAACAGTGTTTCCATCACCCTGATGTTTCAAAGCAAAGAGCATGTCGACACAGCTGTATGAGGGATGAGCATGCATGAGCAGTTAGAAGGACCATGAAAAATTAAAAACAAATAAATTGAGGTGGAAAACAAAAAGTTCCAGAAAGAGTACAAGGAAAAGCTACTAGAGTAAACTGGGGAGGTGTCATTTGCAATACTGCTCTATTGACAAATTGAGGTCCAGAAATTATCTAAAGTAAAATAAAAACAAATTACCAAACACTGAAATAACTGTGGAGATAACAGATATGATAAAATCATGTTTGTAAGAAGGTAATTATTTAAATGAATGTTTCCCAATTAAGGAAAGTTAAAACCTGCAATAGTAGTTAATGATTTATAATTTATAATTTAATGCAGTTTACTTTCAGGCTGAACTTCTAGAAAGTGCTGGCTTTGGTGTCCTTTATTGCTTGGCCAGCTGATAACATCAACAAGAGCTGGGCAACAAGGCTGACAACTGCAACACCAGGGTCCTCTGAGAAGGCTGTTAACCATGGGAGGGTCAGAGAAATATGAAAAGAAATGTAGAAACCCGAGGTCCTACACCTGGATCGGAGCAATCACAGGCACAGCTACAGGTTGGGCAGAGAAGAGATTCAGAGCAGCCCTGTGGAGAGGGACTTGGGCTTGATGGTTGTTGAAAAACCACATGAGCAGGCTTTACTGTGCGCTCGCAGTCCAGAAAGCCACCTGTATCTTGGGCTGTATCAAAAAGACTGTGACCAGCAGGTCGAAGGAGATGGTCCTGCCCCTCTATTCTGCTCTCATGAGACCTCACTTGGAGTACTGTGTACAGTTCTGTGTCCTCAACATAAGAAGGACATGAACCTGTCGGAGAAAGTCCAGAGGAGGGCCACGAGGATGATCAGGGGCCTGAAGCACCTCCTGTATGAAGACAGGCTGAGAAAGTTGGGTCTGTTCAGCCTGGAGAAGAGAAGGCTGCATGGAGACCTCATAGCAGACTTCCAGTGTCTGAAGTGGGCCTATAAGGGTGCTGAGGAGGGACTCTTCGTTAGGGACTGTAGTGATAGGACAAGGGGTAAAGGGTTCAAAGTTCAACAGGGGAAGTTTAGATTGGATATAAGGAAGAAGTTCTTTACTGTGAGGGTGGTGAGGCACTGGAACTGGTTGCTCAAAGAAGTTGTGAATGATCCATCCCTGGCAGTGTTCAAGGCGAGGTAGGGCAGAGCCTTGGGAGACATGGTCTAGTGTGATATGTCCATGCCTGTGGCAGGTGGGTTGGAACTAGATGACCTTAAGGTTCTTTCCAACGCTAAGCATTCTATTATTAAATGAAATTTGTGATGAACACTGTCAAATACAAATCAAGGAAAGAACTGTTAACTTATTCTTCTTATTCTTCTGAGAAAAGTTCTCAATTATCCTTTTTCTAAAGCAAGACCTTTTGGATGTTATGATACAAGAACTCATCATGTATCTTCAAACTTTCCATTGTATGCCAAAAGCTAGTGATATACAATGAGCTGCTAGAAGGGGTATGAGAATGTTACCTTACACATCATCAGATTACAAGGAATTTGAGTTCACTTTTTAATGATCACAGAAAAAAAATACAGCTGCTGTGAGTAACTCTTGCCCACAGAAAAATACATTGATCAGGCATACCTTATCAGACACCAGAGAATTCAATTCCCGGTTCCCAGAACCTTAATGAAAAAAGATGTAACCTAATTCCTACTAGGCAAACCACAACTGTGTTGATGTTCTTATTCCATGAAAACAAGGAACAGCACTGAGAAGTCTACAGATTTTATTTTTTTAGTTATCAGGAAATGCAATCTAAATACTCTGTGTCTAACAGAGCGAGAAAGAGAAGGAGTAACTTTCTTTTAGCAACTGCAATTCAGTTCTAACTTTTGAGTTGGACATTTCGATTAGTTGCTCTTTCATCTTTTTCATGAGTCCTTTTCATGAGTCCTATTCAGTTCCTAAGGGGCATATTTACAACAATAGACTAAGAAATAAGAGGAATTACACTAGTTAGAAACTGAGTGACTACTAGACCCACATTTTGCATATTTAGGCTCATTTTACATTGTTATATTTCACTATTTTATGCAGACAGCCACAGACCCTGGCTGAAAAGTTTTATGAGTATAGTCACACTTCTTTCTGGCTTAGTGATAGAAGCAGCTAATCTATTCATGAGGTGATATAGCTGGATCCGAGGCAGTGGCCATGTAGGAAGACAAGAAAATTATATTGTACTGACTGAAGGAACTAAGTGCTCTTTACCCAGCTAGAGTAATCAGTAGTTACAGTAAAGTTTGTGTACACTAAATCTCAGCAACCTGTACGGGCAAGAAATGGAAAGTTTTAAAGATTACTTGTTTCGCTGCAATTCCCCTAAAGGAAGTCTATCACTTATGCCACCAGCACCAAGGGGATTTATATTTGTGTGAAGCTCACGTGCATAAATTCACCTGTGTAAAATACAATCATCTGCTCTGGCTATTTACCCCAGACATCTTCAGCCAATGGAGAGTGGCAAGTGCCTTGGAGAATCATCTTACTTGTTCTAATACAGGATGGATTGCATTCGGGAGACATTGTCCTATTGGTCGCAAAGAATTTCTTGATAGCTATTTGACACCAGACGCTTCATTATGCTTATGCCGTACAATGTTTTACTCAAGCTTTAATATCAGGTGTTAGTAGCCTTGATTCAAGATCTTCATTAATTGCTGCATGGTACTTCTAGGTTGACAAATGGAAGTAAAATGTTATTTTCCACCTTTAACATTCACTGGTGGGATCTACACACCATGAATAGAGTTCTACCATACTCTATGCTGTTTCAATGGTACCAAGGAAATGCTTTTGTCTGTTGCAATTAGTTTGACATGATTGTTTCCCACTGGCTTAGTAAATCATTCAGCAATTCTTTCTCAGGTTGTCTTTCCACATCAACATAACTAGCAGGATAAATGAAATGTAGTGAGTTTCCAGATTATGTTGCAGATATAGGACTTACCTTGTGGAAATGATTTTTGTCCTCTCTTGCTCTGGTATACCCTTTGCAGCACTATATGCAAGTGTAGAAGCATTTAGCAGTTTTACAGTTGCATATCTGATCTGATTTTACTTAATTTAACTTAAGTAAATATGAAATCATATAATGACTTTATCTTAATTTGCAAAACAAGACTAAATTGAGTCACCTTGCTTCACAGCATGCTGCAAATGCCAATTCATATTTTAAAAACCTTTAGCCAAACTTCCTACTTTTTCTTCTATAGTTTCAGATCTCTCTTCACTTGTGTATTAGCTCTCTTGTCATATATTTTGATGTAGCAAATGTCATGTAAATAAAAGAAAATGGTCATTTTATTAAGGTGACTGGAAAATGTGATCTAGTACTTACCGGGACAACACCTGGGAGTCTCTGAAACCTCCTGCAACTCAAACCTACTCTTTCCTCCCTTTGGGAATTCTCCTTAGCACCATTTTATTTAGTTTGTATAAGTTCAAGTTTCATCAAAGTAGTATTTATTTGTATAAAACTGTACACCAGATGTCCGCAACTATGAAGCCTATAAAGTATTTAGTCGCCAATGTGACCCTGGTGGTTTCAACAATTATGAACTGAAGCAGGTCTGTTTACATAAGGCTTTAATGTTAAACTATATGCAAACATAACTGTGTGGACTCAGAGTCTCTAAGACAGACATATCCAGTTTCACAAATATTCCAGCAAATGAAATCTTAGAACTTGTAAGATACTAAGTATAGCACAAAGAACATGAAAATCACGATGCAGTAGTACTTAGCACTTATATATAGCACTTTACATCTTCAAAGTACTGTGCTAACAATATCTAATTAATCCTCCTCAGCTAATTAATCCTTTCCAGATCAGGAAGCTGAGACACATTAATTACAATTATTATTTATGTACTTATATAGCACCATAGGTGTGCATGCCACCTTACAGACTTATAGACCAGTCCCTCACTATCGTAAACAGCTAAAATTTGTCTGTAATACTAATATGATAAAGTTCATGGCATGCAATATTTGGAGGGAAAACTTTTCCTTGGAAAAGTTACAGCTGTGCATCTGATTCTGCTATCAGATTTGTCCATAAGAAAACATAGTAAAAGGCTGCTGGGTATAAGGAACTATATTGCAATTTGGGGATTTTTTAAAGAGAAAAATGCTGTTGTGTATGAAACATGTGTATGTGTATGGTTTTTAAGAAGTTTCAGAATGTGTTTAAGCCTCTCAATACATGAACTATCAACAGTAACTAACATCTATGATATCAGTAGATTTTCATAAAGAAGATCATGAAATAATGAGTGGTTCCCTTTTGTGGATAAAAGATCTAAATACTTGTAATGTTTGCAACTCCTTTTTGAAAGATAGTCCCAGTTGTCTCAGATTTTGCATTATTGTACTTGAAGCTCAGTTCTATTCTTAGTGTATAATTTCCCAATGCAGCACAAACCAGAGTTTATAAGAGAGATTATTACTTAATCATTACTTTAAAATTTACTTAATCGGCAGTGCCAGTACTTAAGTAGAAGTAAATCTAAAGCTAATGATCTCCCTCTCCCAGACCATACCACATTCCCTTAGATGAAGGAATATTATGGGGAATATAGAGCATAGTTTAATGGTGATGAGAGTATGACCTATATCCTTATTCAGTTTCAATCCTATCCGGACAGTCCTCATTACTAGCAGGACAACTTGAAAAGAAATTCAAGAGCTTTATCACATATAAGCTCTAGTAACCAAGCCTTATTCAGGAAATAATTATTAGTAACTCGCAAGCTAGGCCAAATCTAAGCAAATTGTTCCTTGCATGGCAAAAGGCTGCTCTAATAAACCTAGAACAAATGCCCTTCAACTTATAATGGATGGTCTAGAAATGTCTTCAGAAACAGGAAAATGCATGTAAGGGAAAGTATTTCTCAGTCTGAGTATGTGTGCTGATATCATATCCTATGATATTTGTTGCATTTTAATCTCAGACTTCAAGTCCCTATTTGATGTTGATTTATGAAATTCTTCATATCAAGTGGATGGAATAAGTCTCACTTTTTAGAATTTCTTAGGCTGAGGGAGTTATAAAGTGTATGGCTTAATCCTGAGTGAATAAATTTTAACAAAAAACCTTTTGAAAACTTTTGGTTTATAAGTTTGTGTGTTGTATACTGTAGCTCATTCTGACAGCAATTCACAAGCAGCTTGTTATTAGTACCGATAAAGGAGATTCAATTTTTGAGCCAGTTTGCTTAGTTGTGACTACCTATACTGCTTCTATATTATAGTTCTTGACCAAAAGTGAAGAACACATTTTGGTTGGCTTTTTTTTATTTTTATTTTTTCCCTCAGCTGAAATGGTAAGGATTATTTAGGTAAGCAGAATGTAATTTCCTGAACTGGCATTTGTCCAGTATATGTGGTTTGACCTCCTTTTAATGGAGATATGTTTATTTAGAGTAGCAGGGCACAATCAAAGACCAAGTGTATTTTCAGAGGAGGTGAGGAAGTGAAAACAGGCAACACCAATAAAGAATTCTAATCAGGAATGAAACACCTAAAAGTGCATTGAAACAGTGTTCTGCAGTGCTTCAATTAATGCCAGGCTGTTTTAACTCATGCAACTGGTACTTACAAGATGAATAATACAAGCTGACGCCAACCAGTTTTATGTTTTCATTAGGATAGGCCATTATTACAGAGTGCTTCAGATGTATTGAGTGACAGTGAACTTTCTGTTCTCAGGGTGTGGTGGTGCAGTGTTTAGTCTTCCCATGGGCTCAGGCACCCAGACTTCAGCCTTGCTTTAGGTTTGTGCGGATCGTCCACCAACCAAGTGAAGTGTAAATGAGTAGCAGTTCAGTGAGGCTGGGAGTAAATGTTGCTGCCTACTACTTTTCTCTTTGTGTCACTGGCTAGTTACATGGGGATACTTCAAATATCAGTGTGAATGGCAACCTAGAGCTGGATTGAAGTTGATCTCTTCTCTAGGCATGTGAGGCATTTGATTTTTGGGAAAAAAAACAATCAATCACTGTATTTTCCCACCTACCACTTTAAATCCTAATGTTGTAGCAGCCTCACATCAAATCTACCTTTGTATGGTTTATCATAGACTTAAAGCGAAGCTCAGCAACACTTTCACTTTCATGAACTTTCTAAATGACTGAAACAGGCAATGCTAAGGAATGCCTAAATACTCAATCCCCATCCTGTTGCCCCTGTAGCTGAATATCCAAGTGGGTTTCACCATCATTAGGAATTAAAGTCATTACTATTCCCTTATTTGATGCCTTATATTTGATAAGAGAAGTCATATTCTCTTGTGTACACATTACCGCTATTGCACGTTATGAGTGATAGCATGTGAATGTAAGAATTCTCACCAGCCTAGTCACAGATCAGATTAATCTAGCTGTGCACTAATTACTACTTTGTTATTTAACTCTTCTGAAAGCAACCAGCTATTCCAGAATGAGTTTCACTGCAAAAATGTGAATAGACTGAAAGAAAGCCACAAGAGGATATGTTGATTATAGATCACTAGAGGAACTAAGACACAGCTTTACTTTAGACAGGTACTGTCCAGGAATCTATCATGATTTTGGAGCTGTATATCTAATGAAACGTGGAAAGGGAAGAATTGTATGGAGCATGCCTGGAATTTTTAGGGTGTCTGGAAGAAAAAAGAATGTGTAAAAATTGATATTTAACTGAGATTAAGGCCAGTGTCTGAAGGAGACAGGTACCGAAGACTGCAGGAGTGATAGAACAGGTGACCAATTTAGAATTGTACAGGAGAGGAAAGCCATTACTGATTTATGTAATTAAAGGTGACATGGGGAACTGTCAGAGAAGGAAGAAGTCCCTAGCTATATGTTTGGGGTGATATAAGATTGATGGAATGACAAGAAAAAGGCACAGATAAAACAGATTAACTTGTTCTTGTGACCAACCAAACATTATGTTCCAAGGTAAAACACATAAGGGTGGACCTCTTTTGCCACAGGTGACCCATCTCAATGAAGATGACTCATTCACTGCAGAGGAAGAGTTATATCAATGCATATGGCGGAGTGATGAGAGAAAAGGAGTTTCTGAGAATCTGTTTTTTTTTTTTTCAACTATCAGTCCTGTGCTGTATATAAGAATTTTAGGAATATATGGTCATGATGACCCTCTGAGGATGTCAGGTGGAAGCTGGGTTTTAAGTTGTTCCTTTCTGCCTCCTTTCCTCCACTCTCCCTATCTTTCCATTTCTCCTTTTCTCCCCCTTCCTCCCACCTCTCTTCCCATCTTCGTCATTTTTTTTCTTTTCCTTTCACTACAGGCTCAGACTGTGGAGTTTTTTGAGCAGCATGGCAACATATCATCAAATGCAGCAAGCTTGGAAAAGGTGCTCAGGTCATTCTCCCAACCCGCTCAATGAAACCAACTAGCTCCTGTGCACTACTTGCTGATGGTAGCTGATTCTTTGTTGATAAAGAAGGGTCAACATATATAATCAGATTTGTGCTATTCCTTCCCATGATCAAAAGGAGGAGGTTCCCTCTTCCCTCATTTGAAATCTTTGCTGAAGTACACAGTCAGCATACCTCCCTGCTAAGTGCTCTACAATTGTTATAGGTTTGCAGATTTTTTTCTTTCTCCTCTGCCACCCCATATAAAAACTGAAGCTGCTGTCTCCTAACAAACCTCATCCAGGAAAGGAGCTAAAAGGAAGAATCTCTCTGCGTAATTCCAATATTGATGAATTAAAACCTAAAATGTCTTTCAGTATTTCAAAAACATTCAGAGTCCATGCTTAAAATTGAGATTAGCTCCATCAAGAAGCAGTAAATTCAGCAATATGATTTAATCTCTGTGGCACTCAAAAGACAAGATTCAATTATATTCTGTGATCTTAATTGAATTACAAAACCCCCCTCAAAAGTAATGACATTATTTTATATTTTCCCCAAGCCCTGCTTACTTGGATTGAAAAGAATTAAATAAGCCATGGTTTGAGAAAAATACGTTTGTTTTTGCTGCCTAATAATTCACAGCTTTGAGGAGAAGCTAATATCCTTTAAGTAAAAGACTAATATCTATCTCTGGAAGTGCTTTTTTTGACCCATCTGGTTTGTCAGAAAAGTCTCCTACCTCTGATATTTATACAATATCATGCAAATGTCAAAATCTGAATGTCATCTTCAAAGACCCTTTTATGTCAGGCAACCCCTTTATAGGGAAAAAATAAACAATTTTATGTATGCATGCTTGATGCCAGTCCAATTAATAAAAGCCTTTTTTGCTATGCTTGGCTACAAGCAAGTTTCTCTTTTGAAAATGAACAGAGGGAGAATGAGATAAAAGGTCTGTATTGTTTCCTTGCAAATTTTACAGTTTCATTTTTAATTTGTGTTTGGATGTGAGGATCTTGGTGCAGATGGTGTGATAGTCCACAGTATGTTCTGAGAACCTGAAATGATAACAAAGATATGCAAATTGAGAGGGTGCTTTGGATGAAAGCCAGGATATCCAATTTCACAATAGCTGAAAACAAATTGATGTGCCCAGCAAACTACACAGGGTAGCACTACGAAATGTAACAGTGCCAAAACAAATTATATTAATGACCTGAGCAGTTTGTTGAATTCTATTGGCTAGCTTAATGTTGGTTACATTTGTCTGCGTTGGCACTTCATTTACCGCACAAAACAACTTTCGTAAATGAAAAAAAAAAAGCAAAACCCCAAACCAAATCCCACAATAAAAAAAAAGCACTTAATGAAAAAAATAAAATCAGTTTTGGTAATTGCAAAATAAAGTTATACAAGAATTATTTTTGCATCTGAGAACTGTGCAACATATTTCATGTGAAACAAATTGAAAAAGTAGATACTCTTGAAATTCAGAAGTAAGAGTTGAAATTACTTCTATAAGGAAACTCTTTAATGTTTCAATCTAGATCAGCATTACGTCTGATAGTAACAAAAAAAAAGCAAAATTTTTATTATTTGATAGAGAAACTTGAAAAAGAGATGCTTTCAAAGGAAATATTTGGGTGTAAAGTCACTGTCTGAAGTAATTCTGAAACAGTAATGCTATTCACATCTTTGCCAGCATTAAAATGAGAACCTGAGCCCTTGGCTGTCATTTCTGTCTTCCTCTCCTCCTTTCTTTAAATGAAAGATTCCTGTCTCCAAGTCAATTGCTTTAAATAGTCTTTTAAAATTTTTTCCTCTCTTAAACTATGTTTAAGTGGATGAGAAAAAAAGTCTGCCAAGAATATTTGTAGTTTGACTATCCCCTAACAGTTCATACATTTTTATATGAATAGCTTCTTTCTATTTAGAATGAGAAAATAAAAGGCACTTCCAGTTTTCATAAAATCATACTAGCAAGTCAGTGAATCAAATGCACCTTTCACATACTTCAGTACTCCATACTGAATAACATATTTTGAACTACCAAGACCCATAATCTGAATCTTTTAAAGCCTGAATTTGGATTTGATCATAAACACATGAATCTTTTTATTTACTAATACCATACTTAAATTTGGCCAAGTAATGGAAAGAATAAACTGAGTTTTGATCTTGCTACCCAGCAGTCAATAGACTACTTTCACAGCTACTGTAATACCAGAGTTTCAATGGAGAGATAGCAGTCTAAGTCACCCAGATACCAGTGAACTGCAAATATTTTTTAATCTGCAGAACCACCACTAATCCTTTGTTCATCTAAAAAACTCTGAGGGCATTTTATAAAATACTAAATCAAAGTAAAAATAGTGGCAGATGCACCCCCTCCCCTCCCCCAGTGTACAACTATGACTTTAAAATGTTATGATTGATATGATATGTTAAAAATGTGAAGCATTTACTTGTTGCTTTGCAACTTTATTTTAATCTCTCACAAGAATGAAAACAAATACTGGCAGAGAATTCATCAGACATTCAGTACAAAGACAATGTGGCTCAATTCTTAAATGTCACCTATTATATATACACTTGTATTTGTCTTAATGCCACAAAGCTGCTCTTGTGAACAGCACTTATATCCATATTTTGCACTTTTGTTGACTTTAGCCTTCCCAGTACAGAATCTGTAACTAAAAAGTTCAAGACAATGTCAATACACTAATTGTAGTTATTGTCATTTCATAGATAAGCATACTTGTGAAAAAAAAACCCCTCCAACTCTCCACCCCATACAAATAAAAACCCCAATACACCAAAACCCTTGGTACAAGCTTTGTTTGTGACATTTTCTTTTCAGGTTCTTCTCTCAAAACTTGCGTCCAGAAGGATCCTTCTTTACAGATCAATTTGCCCTGGCTGGCAGAGACTAATATTTCAGCAGGGCTTGCAGCACCACTCCTACACTTGTCCTGAACCTGGAGGTGTTTCCCATTGGACATTTGGAAGAAAATTGATGTGGAGTTATGATAATTCAGAAGTGAATGAGGTATATTGGGTAAAGAGAGCTGAGAAAAAGGGAGAAGGGTATCTAATCTCTTCCTTGGCCCTGAGAGGCTTACTCAGAAAATATAGTCCATGTATACAGCTCCTGGATCCATGCTATTGGGGAGTCTGTGGTTGAAGCTGGTAGTCATATGGTGACTGCCTTTTTGTATGGATAAGCAACAGATTAAAAGACTTCATAGTCTTCCCCTCAGAAAACAACCCCATCCCTGTGACAGGATAGCAATCACATATGTCTTCAAAGAAAATGTGTGGGAACGACCTACATCCATTCCTTAAGCCTTCTTTTCTGCTTATGGTAACAGAAGGAGATGATCTGGCTCTGTGATTTTTAACTCATCCAGCACTGAGAATGATTCATTAAGTAAAACCAGAAGATTTAGAAGGTATGCTAAAAGTTTCTTTTCTTAGTGGCATGCCTTGCATGAAAATATCAAAGCTTCCCTGCAGCCCGTTGGATAGGGAAGATGGTAACACAAGTCATCCTATAGGTCTGGAGGACTGATCAGCAAAGATGGAAGAAAAATTAGTTTTCTTCGGAAAAACACCTCAAGAAAAATGCAACTACTCTGTTCAGCATTAATTACTTTTCTAAGGCCTGCGTCTCCATTTATTTTGCTTTTCCCCTTATTGCACCAAGAGCCTGTGTCCTCCTGAGTGTATCTGTGCAAAGGAAGAAGTGGAATAAAAGGAATGGAGAGGTAAGAAAACTGTGGAGACTGCAGCATTTACAAGCTTTAATAGTGTTCACCACTTTTTATGCACATTCTGCATGACTTTTATAAGAGCTTTGTGGGTTTTAGTTAAGAAAGCCCTAAGGGTAACCCTACCTCTTGCCTCCAGAGGTGCTGGGGCTTCTCAGCAGTGGCACCAATGCAGTGAATCCTGCTGCCCTGCTGCAGAACTGGCTTTGCAAAGTGGGGCTGCACTGGAGCCATGGTATCTGCCTGGAAGGCAGGTCTGACACCTCCTGGTGCAGCAGGTTACACCTAAGTGCTACTGGGACCTGCCCCTGTTGCAGACAGAGCACATCAGAGGGCAAGTCTCATCATCTCTGGAGTAAAAATGCCTGCTCCCCACCACGGGCATGAAATCAGGTCAGGGAGAGCACCAGCAGGGATAGCTCCTGCTCTGCAGTAGTGGGTTGTAAAACCTAGACTTTCAGTGGGGAAGCTGGAAGCAGCCCTTCTTCCTGCAAGAAATGTGTAGTGCCTCTTTTTAGCTGAGCACTCTCAAGCCTGAGGTGCCTATTCCAAACACTCTCATCTCCTACTGACTTCATTCCTCTGTGTTACTCCTACACTCTCCTCAGTAGGTGTGCAGCACTGTGCCATTTATATGTTGCATACAATGTGTCTGAGAGTAGAAGTTTAGCTTTTCTAATTAGGCATGGTGCTATTTTAAAACCCTTTTTTCATCGCAAGATGAAGGTGTAAGTGCGAATTTGACGCACATTTGTCAAAGGAAATAATAATAATAATAAAATCCTCACAAAGCAATTAATAGCTTTTATTAACTGATGTATCTATGTAACAGCAAAGTATAGGTTTTAGATGAGCCTGGAAAATGACCCTTGGTAAAAAGCTTGCTAAAAGGAATACCTTGGAGCTGTCCATCAGTTGCACAGACGCACACAAATCCTGAGCAGCGAGGCAATGTACTCTCTGTCTTCATGCATAATACATACAAAATAGGTGAAGTGGTATGTAAAGTGAATTTTAATTGGTTATAATTGTCATTTCATTTAGTAAAGTATTGTCTGGAGACCAGGATATCAATTAGCACTCTATGGACTCTGTTACTTATGAAAATATGCATATATAGAGATGATGTGCTCTAGCAGCAGATATACTTTAATTAAGAAAGTGGTACAGTAAATTAAAGACCTTTAAAGTATTAATTAATTGGTGTATAGATCAGTTCTGAGCTTCAACTTGGTAAAGTTAAAATCACTGTACCTGATTTAAATGAGATAAGAAATACGTATTCTGTGTTGATACTAACTTTTTAAAGGTGTACATTGCCAGAATCGTGTTAGATTAAAGGTGAAAGGTGTCTCTTCTCTATACAGCATTGAAGTTTTAGCTTAAGTTGGAACTGTTTAAAGTTCTCATTTGTTCATACGTAAACATCAACCAGAAGTGTTTTGTCAGGAGTCTTTATCCTGCTCTGGTTGTATATGTTCTTCATATTCCTTGGTATTAATAAACATCACAGATTAATAAGGCATAGAGAAGTGACTGATATATTCTATATTATTATTAAAATGTTTGTAACTAAGGCAGGTTTGGTTGAGGTTTTTTCCTTCTCCTTTTCCATCGGGAAAGACGAGGGACCTGTCCCTTTTTAACCACTTGCTCTGAATGACTTTTATACCCAATATAAGTGAGAAAAGAGGATGAATGTCACCTCTCTTCTCTTCCTCCTCCTGCCAATGCATACTCCTTCTTTTGATTGACAGATACTAATAACCTTCCTGCCCTAAGTGCCATGGAGACACTTTATTAGGACAAACAGCCAAGGAAATCTAGGAATGAAGCCAAGCCTGCAGTGAGTTATTATCGGGCTTGTATTTATCTCAGCTTTGTAATTTTTTTCAGTGATATGCAAATCCTGAAATAGATCTTCTTCTGTTGAAGGACAGGTCCCTCTGTTAATTGATCCACTGAGATTCAGCCTAACCTCTTTTAGCTATCAGCCAGGGAAACGGGCTACATAAAAGAGTCTCAGTGCTGTATACAGTTCACATAAATTCGCCGTGCATTCTACAAGGAAAACTTCTGCACAGAGAATGCATTTTTAGTTACTGAACATATTTTACATATCAGTGTTATCTGCATAACAGATCAAACTGATTTGTTTATTTGTTTATTAGATATGTATGAGGGTGCACTCTCATAATCAGATGTGATTTTAGATGGAGCTTTCTTTCTTTCTGGAATGATACACCACAAACATGTATTGTAAAAACACAATAAATGAAATTCAGACATAATGAAAATGCATTTCTTCAAAACCACCTTTTTTAGAAAAAAAAGACGCTACAAAGCAGAAACACTTTATTACTGAGCAATTTGACTGGGAATTAGCAACACAGGTGCATCTCCTACATGCCTTGAGATTCTGCAAGCATTTTTTTGTTTCTTCGTGGAGATTTGCAGCAAACAGGTAACTGTTTCAAATAGATCTTTTAACAGCATATTAATAACAGAATCAAGAAGGATTTTCTTCTGTTTTGTCATCCTATAGGGATAAGTCCATTTAACAAGCAATTTATTTGACAGAGAGCAGAATTTATAACGAAGGAAATGTTCAGGAAAACACTAATAATAATAATAATAATAGTAACAGTAATATCAAAGAGTCCAGAATGAAAAAGATCAGCATAAAAAGTGTTCATTAGTTTTACATTTACATAGCATCTCTCTTTCATGAGAATCCCGAAGATATTCATTAATCCCCAGTATAGTAACAACTGTAAAAGTATAGCTATCGTTGAGACTAGGAAGGTAACCCCAAGAAAGGGCAAATTTGAAACTGAGTTCAAACTCTGCTGAAGAGTGAAGTGGGATCAATAATGCTCGCACATTGTGGACCAGCTTTCATTTTGACACTTCATCTAAACCACAGCAACATGAAGTAACACGGGAGAAATCTATTACCAAAACCTTTCCAGTTTCTCAACCTAAGAGACAGGACGAGTGCAGTAATGAGGTGTGAGGCATGAAAGCCTGTACTCTAATCCTGGTTCTGCCCGCCAAATTATGTCATGGCCTTGAGCAAGTCGTTTCACCTCTACTTCTTTAAAATGAGGATGATAAGCTTACAAGGCTCAGTCTATGATTCTTACTCAGTAAGTGTTTGTAAAGTGCTTCCATTATGTGAAATCCTTATGCAAGTATGAATAATTTTTGTGAGCATGACCACAGTACCTGGAGTGAGGAGGTCCTGAAGGGGTAGCATTATTAGTGTGGGATGCAAGGGAATCTGTATTTCAGCATAGATCAGAATCCAGACTTCAGACACTGAAAATTATCATTTCCACAGCCAAATGTCTCTGGTAAGGTAATGGAAGAACTAGACAGGAACATCTTTACAGGTTAGGGAGCTGAGATCTAGAATCAATGCCCAACTGCAGCACTTCTGGACATGTTTGAGTATGATCATGCTGATGTTAGTGGTAATATGGCCTGTGTTTATAGCCGATGTGTTTAGAGCTGACAGGGACGGAGAACCCTGAAAATAATAATAGAACTTCTAAATTACTGTGCTATTTTGAGAATTGCAGATATATCTTTAAACTTTAACATGCTGTTGAAAGTCCAGTTTTTCTCAGTAAGGAGATTTTGAAATGGATTTTACAAGTTGTGGTGACCTTTGCTCAACTCCTTTATTCTTTCCATCTGTCCTCAAAGAATTTTCTATCAATTGCTATGTAGAAGCGAATCCACCAGGCAAAGCTGTTGTTTACATATATGTATGTGTAACTCATACCCCTGGTGGTGCAATAGCAGCTCCAGATAAAATGTCTTTGTTACATTGAAGGTATGGTACTGCAGATTGAAAGATGTTAAATAATAATGGGTTGTGCAGATGATTACTAAATTGACATTGCAGGAGTTTATTCCTTTGTGTTTTTCTGGTTGAGGTCATTCCTGAGTAATGAAGATGTGAAATTAAATTATCACTCAGTCCTCTTCAGTTTTCTCTTTTTCTTCTCTGCAATTTCACTCTTCCATTTCCTCCTTAGTTATTTGCACACTAGTGTGTTAATGTTTTGGAGGAAATGTCTAGCAAATGACGTCACTTCAGGGTCTAGGGCTCTGTGGAGGAATAAATACATCAGCATGAGATTTTACAAGATTTTATAGAAATTGTGGAGGGAGGTATTTAAGTAAAAGCATCCATGTTGCGTGAGTCAGTACTAGGATCTAGTAGATTTTCTCTCAAAAAAAAAGAGGGTTTGAAAACAGGTTTTCAATCTACTGTTTTTGACAGAAAAATTAGCTGTAGGGAAGAAAGACCACAGCACTTTTGTAAAGTGTTAGTTTCATAACAAGCTTTTCTTTCTGTGACTTCTGCTTTGTTTGAGTGAAATTGATCCAGCCGAAATTAGCTATGTTTTTATGCCTAAACCCAGAAATTTCTCAGGATTTTTTGAAAGCAATTCTATTTTATGCATGAAATGACAGTAAAGGCAAGCATCTCACATTCTGAGGAATTTTGAATTTAACTGATGGGTTTTTTTGTATACAGATAGATCAGGACAAGCAAATAAGATTGCAACTAGCAAAAAAAAATATAAGTAGAAAGTTGGCAGCTTTCTGTATACGTAGTATGCAAAGAAACCATAGTGTATGTACTACAATATCTCTAAAAGGCTACCATAGGAACCTATTATTTTTTATGTTAGATGCTGCGAAAACAAGCAATTAATTAATAGAGTTTCCCTACATGATTCTCTGGGGAAGGTGATTTATATATGGAATCCTTGTGAGCAAGAGTATGGCTTATTCCTGTATTTCTGGTTTTGGTATTTGATTTGTTGCAAACTAACTCAGATAATCTGTGATAGTCTTAAAGGACAGACAGTGACTTTATATCTATCTCTCTCTCCCTCCATTTTTTGCTCCCTTCCTCTTTGTTACATATACGGATTGACATTTTGTGTATACACACATACACATACACATGTATTTTATTGTATGCACTTCATTTAAAGTATGTATACATTTATATATATACACACTTAGATTTGTGCAGACTGTATTTGCTACCTTATCGCAAATATAAAATGGGAAACTTATAATCAGTCTTTAATAATAAGGTGAGGGTTTTTTGGAAAAAGCTAGCAAGGCTTTCCTGAATTCTCTGGGATCACAATTAAACCAGTGTTTAGTGTTTTAGGAACAGATCCTGAAGTGCTTAATAAGTGAAAGAAAATTATGAGAAAACAGTGCTGTCTTTAGAAGTGTACTAAAAAATAAGACATGCTAATTTTGATCAATCAGGTTAGTTAGAGTACGTAACAGCTTTTAGAAGAGATTAACATCTGAAAAATCACTTTTTCTGGAACTGATGAACTTCACTAATTTTACATTCATCTTAGCATGTAGAGAGCTGGGCAGGGATACATAATAAAGCCAGCAGAGTTAGCCTCTGAGGGTAAATAGTTTTTTCGATACTGGCTTCAAACCTAAGGCAGTGCCAAGGTAAAAGACAGCTCAATTTAATCTGACCAAAGCAAAACATGATGTATTTTTTTATTGATATTGTCTTTTATTTTGCGTCTACTCACAATAATCTGAGAAAAAGGAAACTGTCAAAAAAAGGCTCTTTTGAAACCTAGGACATGACAGTAAGGCTAGTCAGCTTTCCTTAGTGGACAAAGTGAAAGTGAAGTGTTCTAATCCTTAAAGTGTGAGGAAGTAAAGGTTTCTCAAAGTCAGGGCAATACAGCAGGTGACAGAGAGCACATAGCCTACAGGCACGTCTACAGGCCATTCCTGGTTTTCTCACACATGCTATTAAAAGGTTGCTTTATCCTGAGGCAAAGTTACACTGAAAGAGTTAAAAACCACTTTAGGACATCAGATGTCATGTCACAGTGCTTCAGAAACATTGCTGAAGTGTTGCCATGCATATAATGCCTTTTCTTAGCTTCATTTATCTTACCTAGGAAATCACTTTTAAGCCTGATCTAAAGCTTGATTCAGTCTTCAGCACTTCTCCATTAAAAAAAGAAAAATAAAAAAAATTGGTTTAGCGCTGACAGCAATAAGCTTTAGACTAAGCTAAATAATTTTATTGACAAACAAGATTAAAAATATTAAAATTACCTTCCAGTTTAGGAATAGATTCGGCCAGTTAGATAACAGTTGAAGATTGGCATAACTGAAAACAATGGTACTATGCTGATTTAAATCATCAGAGTTGCTCTCAAAAGATATTTGGGGGAAATGAAAAAACTAACCCTAAAAAAAGTGCATAAGCTAAAATGAAAATAACCAGCATTTTCACAAAATCTAGAATATATAAAAAGACACACAAGAAAAAGATTCTCTTGATCTGAAACAGCAAGTAACTTACATTAATCTAGTGTTTGAACTGCATTAACAGATGACAGTACTAAAGAAAGAAAGTGAACAAAAAGTCTTGTTTATGTCAGGGTAATATGACCCAAGACCTTTCCCTGCCCTTAGAAGGCACCTCTGTATAAGCAACTAGTCAGGAGTCTGGCTGAAAGGGCTGTGATGAAACAGGCTAGTGTTATAGACCAACCAGTATCTCTCACAAATAGGCAGGAACAAGTTTCGGATCTAAAATACAATAAAATCTGTTAGGGGGAAAACAAACAAAAAAAAAAAAACCACACCAAAAAACATTTAGTCTCTGTTTGCACTTGCATTTTACAATCTTGCACAAGCTGGCAAGAAATAAAGCAATGTTCTAGCTGTCTGAGCCTAGGAGCTGAATAAGGGGAGGTCGCTCTTGCGAGAACAAGGCAACCCTGGGTGCTGTTACTATTCACCACCCAAGAACAGAGGAAACTGGGTTGCTAGTCCAAGAGGACAGGCTATGAAGGGAAGAAGGCAAGACTTTTCCCAGGCTGATTCCTAACCCTAGTGAGTTGTATCCATGTGACCCAGAGCTGACAGATATGTGTAACACCCAGTTAGTCAAATCACAATGGCCAAGCCAGAGTCTTTGCCCAGAGGAGTTTATCTGTTTGTTACCTTCTAGCTTATGCCAGACAGAGCTTTCAGCCAGGCTATGAGCAGGAAGGAACATCCACATGGCATTTGGAGTCACAGAATCACAGACTCACAAAATCATTCAGCTTGGAAAAGACCTTTAAGATCATCGAGTCCAACTGTAAAACTAACAGTGGATGGGAGTTGCATTCACCCAGAAGTCAGTTCTTTATTATTATATTTCCTATTCAGACTTTGTGGACAGGTCCTCTAGTTGCCCATATATAGACAGAAAAAATGGAGAAGGATCTTTGAAAGTGTCTCCACACACAAACCTGACCATTTGAAGGTGGTCTAACTTAGATAAATATTGGTATCTTTGCTGACATTGCCAACACAGTTAATGCCCTCTAAAAGCCCTGTTTAATGTGAACATCTGGCCGATTATGTAGCTGTTAACTGGAGTGAAACCATCATGCACATTCCATATAAACAGCTTACTGTGTCACGTAGTAACAGCATTTAATTTTTAACAGTCTGGGTGCTTTCAAGCTGACCTCAGAACTCTTTCCCAAATATTAACAACCCCTTTGGCTTGTACAGTCCCCAAGAGTATTTCTTCCACAAGTTATATAACTTGTTTAGCTTAAGTTCTTTCACTCCACACAGCAACCTTAAATTGCTTTCTCATATGCTGCTGGACCCATCTTGTTCATCTCAGTAGCAAGAAACAGCATAACCTGAAGTACAAGCATATTTCTACAGAAAGGCAAGAATCCCTCTGGCTAAGCTGACATATTCCATGTTGAATCATTCTAGCTATCATATACTGAAACTGTCAGAAATCACAACAAGGCCCAAATATATACAGCTTCTTCCATGCTGGACCCCCTATCAAGCCATGATTACTGTCGTGAACTGGGTGAGTTATACAAGAGAGGAAGGGTTATTGGGTTTTGTTACAAATAACATACCCGTCAGTGAAGTGAAAGGCATGCCACATCCAAAAAGGTGATGTATGACATGCCTTTCACTTCACCAGGAGGGAGAGAGGAACAACTAAACTACGTTTCACACGCCCCATCTTCCACTCACAATTTAAGTGATTGCCTTGCTATTGTTTTCCACAAGGTGCTACAATCAGCAACTAAATTGTATTTTAGTCTATTTACAAAATTAAATGTGTTGTCTGCTGTGCAATTCTTACCTTTGAAAAATAAGATGAATAAAAGCTGATATAAATGAATGTGTCTCCTGTTGTTAGTGGAGTCTACAATGGAGTCTAAGCCTAAAGCTAACCATTGCAGATCTGCATGAGGAACCTGGAGTTTCTGAAAGATTGCATCATGGTTGTATCCTACAGGCACTGCTGGCACCAGAAATATCTCTCAGTCTTCTGGCAAGAAAGCTGCATTGTCTCAAGGGCTACTAAACCTGTGGACAGTTTCTTCACAGACTCACTCACTGTGTCCCCTTACCTTCCACCTTTATTTTCCTCCCACCCTTCTTAGCATGCTTTGCATACTTTTTTAGTCACTGCTTTTATTAGTCTATGAAAAGCAATTTAGCTATCTTCGGTACCTTAAGTATTTTACTAACTTTCCCAAAAATATTCTGTACAATGGTATCCGTAATTGAATAATAGAGGTTTCACTTGAGGGGACCAAAACCAGATGGTTTTTTTTTAAACACTTCCTGAAATACAAATGCTTAATGTGGACAGAGAACTATGATTCAGAAGCTGCAAGAACCCAGTTCTGGTCCCTGGTTTGTGTTCTCTGTTTGGTCTTGCTGTTTGCAGTGGCATATTAATTCTGAAAGTGACATACTGCTTTTGAGTGAGAGGAAGTTATAAAAGCAGCCGGAAATATACCATCTCTATAACATATCCATAATAAATGTTTCATACTGGATTCCGTTATAAGTGTCATATTCACTCTTATGGCTTTGCAAAGGAACAAATTTCATGATTACTGACAGGGCACAAAGAGAAAAGTTTTTGGCAAATATGCAGCTCATTTATCAAAGCATACTCAAGGTATGATGGATTACAAAAGTATGCCAGAATACTGGACTGCGAAAGCTCTGAATAATGATTGGAAAGAGATTAAAGAAAAACCAAACAAACTGCTGAATTTAAAAAAAAAAAATAGTTTTTGAAAGTTATTATGCTACAGGTAGCTTCCCCTAGATAATTACTTTGATCACCCAGGAACACAGGCATGCTCTTTGTAGGGGGAATCCTTTACATGAACACTCTAGAGGTTCAAACTGGGCTGTCTTTGAGCTCAATACAAAGAATTAGGAACACAGAAAGTGCAGTTCATCTAATCACTAGGTAGATATATACATTAACTCATATGACTCACCAAATCCATCTCTAGTCTGGGTAGCCAGATCAATTCAATGGTGAGACTACCTTCTGTACCAGAGCTAAGCTTGGTGTACATGGGAATGGAAAACCATAGAACCATAGAATAATTAGGGTTGGAAATGCATTAAGATCATCTAGTTCCAACCCACCTGCCACAGGCATGGACATATCACACTAGACCATGTCGCCCAAGACTCCGTCCAGCTTGGCCTTGAACACTGCCAGGGATGGATCATTCACAACTTCTTTGAGCAACCAGTTCCAGTGCCTCACCACCCTCACAGTAAGGAACTTCTTCCTTATATCCAATCTAAACTTCCCCTGTTGAACTTTGAATCGTTTACCCCTTGTCCTGTCACTACAGTCCCTAACGAAGAGTCCCTCTCCAGCATCCTTATATGCCCCCTCCAGACACTGGAAGTCTGCTATGAGGTCTCCATGCAGCCTTCTCTTCTACAGGCTGAACAGACCCAGCTTTCTCAGCCTGTCTTCATACAGGAGGTGCTCCAGGCCCCTGACCATCCTCGTGGCCCTCCTCTGGACTTTCTCCGACAGGTTCATGTCCTTCTTATGTTGGGGACACAGAACTGTACACAGTACTCCAAGTGAGGTCTCATGAGAGCAGAGCAGAAGGGCAGGATCACCTCCTTTCACCTGCTGGTCACGCTCCTTTTGATGCAGCCCAAGATATGTTTGGCTTTCTGGGCTGTGAGCACACACTGAAATCAGCTTATGTTAAGTTTCTTATCAACCTGTACCCCCAAGTCTGTCTCTGCAGGGCTGCTCTGAATCTCTTCTCTGCTCAACCTGTAGCTGTGCCTGGGACTGACCCAACCAGGGTGTAGGACTTTACACTTCTTTATGATGAGCTTCATGAGGCTGGCATTGGCCCACCTCTCAAGCATGTCAAGGTCCCTCTGGATGGCATTCCTTCCCTCCAGTGTATCAACTGAAGCACATAACTTAGTGAGATAGACAAACTTGCTGAGGTTGCACTCAGTCTTACTGTCCATGTCACCAGCAAAGATGTTGAACAAGATCAGTCCTGAAGGATACCACTCGTCACTGATCTCCAATTGGGCATTGAGCCGTTGACCACAACTCTTTCTGTATGGCCATCCAGCCAGTTCTTCATCCACCGAGTGGTCCACCTATCAAATTGATGTCTCTTCAGTTTGTAGAACTGCCCTGCTCACAGTGATTTTGTCATCACAGTGCAATTCAGCCTACAACAAAGGTCATCATCTCTACATTTTTCTGCTTTCATCATCCTAGGATTTCTATGCCCTGCACTTCAAATATCTGATGATTGTTGTGGGGAGTGAAGGCAATAAGATCAGCATGAAAAACAGTTTGGGAAGGAGCTCTGAGGCCTCGGTGCTTGACACACCCCTGGGCAATGTGTTGGAAGGACAGGGAAGATAGAAAAATAAGCCTTGGGGGAATGGGCAAGGGTGTATTTGTTGTGGGAGTCTCAGTTGATGATATGGGGTTGTGAGAGGGTCTGCAGCATTGTGATTGGACTATTTACCTGGAGAGTTTTACAGGGGCCAATGAGACTGAACATTATATGTATATGCAGGTTGGGAAAGTACTGAATAGGGGGATAAAAAGTGCTTGGTTGTAATAAAGTTGGATTTGAGTCTCGAGTGGGATTTGAGTCTCTTCATCAACTTGAGTCCGTGTTGTGAAACACCACAGATTGTTAATGGCCAAACATCCTCAGAGCAACAGGTATCATAAGCACTCTGCACACGGCTGGGAATTTCCAACAGGCAGCTAAAATGAGTAAGGAGCATATATAAGGTATAGAGGTCTGTTACTTAAGCAGCATTAAGTACTAGAAAGGTTGAAGTTACCAGGGCTGTGTCTTTCACTGTCTTTCTCACGCCCACAGACTAGGAAACAGCTAGTAGCATTGGCAAAACTCCTGAAAACTGCAGGCTGACTAGTGATTATTTCAGTGTTTTAAACAGTAGTTTTTGTTTAATGAGTGGCCAGTTTCTGTATTTACACTCAGTAACTATTTAACTATGCCTGTATTCAATCAGAGTGAATTAAATATCCCTGCTGTAGGTAATGCATTTGAGGCATTTCAGGTAGGATTCACACACCTATTTATAGCCATCTAGAGTTAACCCAACCTTAGAGTGTAGCAACTATCCTCCTCCATCTATGAATGCAGGGAAAGAGAGAAAGAGATTTTTAATGCTTGATTTGTCATCCCAGAAAACCTCATTCATATGGGATGAATTGCCTTCATGTCATTGACAGAAAAAGGGACTCAGATCTTCACTTCAGCTGGCGCTGCAGTTCATCAAAAATCAGAGGTCAGTGTCAGAGAGGATGAATCCCACCCCAAAAGTGCTAATGACCACTCAAAAAACTGAAGAAAACAAAAGATTCCCATAGAAAATTGTATTGTTCCCTGGAGCTATTTTCTCACTGAAAATGAAATACTATGTGATGACCAATTCTTTTTCTTTTTTTACTTCACTGTGCTCAAACTGACTTTTTCATTAAAATATAACCCTGATCAAGATTATTATTAACCTGTATAACCCATGTTAGCAGTGGTTGAAAAAGTTAGTCTAACCTAATCACCTGAAGTTTCAGAAAGATCCATTGGTTACTGCACTTTTTTCTAATTCTCAGTGTTCGTGCTTTCCGCATTTGTACGATTTTCACATTTTATTTCTTTGTTTACAGCCATTTTCTTATTTGTATATTCTCTCTTCCATGCAACAGAGAACTTTCTCATTTAGAAGCTGACACCCATGATTTTGAATAGCACCTTTTGATATAAGTTATATGGATGAGATGTGCTGCATGATTTTTTAGTGTACCTTACACAATAATTGACCTCACATAGATTATCAGTTACTCATGGCCCCTTGCCTTAAAAAGGATCCTAAACAGCCAATCACAATTTAAAGGCATATTATTCCACCTTAAACACATTTATTCACAGTACCTTTCACGAGTTATTGCCCATTTCGTTTCCCAGAATTAAGGATTATTGAAGCTTGTGCAACGAGAACTTTGTTCTTCATAACTCACCCTCTTACTTGCTTATGCAATGAAGCATTATAATGTGCAGATAGTTGCTTCAGAGGACTTATGACTTCACTAGCTGTACAAAGATGAGGACAATGACAAGTCAAGAGGAAGGAAAACATTTGCAATATAATGAGAAGGTAAATCACTTTACATTTGCTGCAAATAGGTTGATGGAAAATATCACTAATGTTCCCTTCTAGTTGTGAAGAACATGGTGCTTTATGTGGTCTTTTTAGGGGGGATTGGAGAGCCCAGACTTTACATACCTAATTTCTGATATTTAGACAAATTTAAGTTAAAAAAATAAAAAGGTAGGTGGTGGACCTCTTGAGAATTGCCGTTAGAGCTGCAGTAGTACACTACTAGAAACTTGGTTTGGGGGTTGAAAAACTGCCCAGACTCTCTGCTGAGGTGGCTGGAGTTACGCGCATCATTGTTTTGAACCCTAGTTTCCTAATGTAAGAGGGGGGGGAAGTAATACCATCTAGGTTTGGGTGTATCCAGAATGGCAAATGAGGTGTGAAGCGAGACATTACATTCTGGAAATGATCCTTACCTGGTCAAAAATCATGTTGGTTCTGCCATCACAGCATTTCTGAGAGCTCCAAGCTAATAAAAGTACAAGGAATGGCAATGCCCACTGATATGTTCAAAGGTTAACACTCAGTGCATTTATTAATTTCATCCTGCTTACTCCCTGTTTTTGGGGTCTTCCATACTGGGCTTTTGTAGAGTGTTTGAGATCTGCAAAAGGAAAGGAGCAAGAATCGCTAATTGCTACTATTACTGATGGAAGATTGCAATAATTTTGGATCAAAGCTTGAATTACTGACTATACTTTAAAGACTTTTTATTCTCTCACAGTTTATGAGAAATTTATGCATGCATGCATAAATGCCACCACAAAGAGAAAGGTATGAACTGAAGCCTGAGCAAAACTAGTAACTTCTCTTGTTATATGTATCTCATATTCCTGGCTGTTTTTGTTTAAATGACCCTTATGTGGTAGGATAAGAAAGAATAATATATGATTAATTTCTATTCTGAAGCCTTGTTTGAAAGGTGCTTTATTTGCATTAGCATTCATAATTACTTAATGACAAATCAGATATGGTTCATTGCTAGTAAGTGTAGAAACATGTTGTCTGAAGGATGTAGTTTAATTAGTATACTCCTAAAAACACGTCCCTCATGACCATTGGATGTAATCATTATTTTATGTATTTAACTGTGAAATTTATGTTTACTCAGCAGGCTAGAAAGCATCTTTTTTTTTCTTTTTTTTTTCCAAAGCTATTTAATGCAACACATTTAGACTTTAAAGAAAACCACAAAACGTCCCCAACAGCAGGTACTAAATAAATAAAAAAAAATAAAACAACTATTATTGCAGCAAAGCAGATATATTTTTTTAAAAAATATAACCAACATAATATTACATCCATAAAACATAGCAGGAGGAATAAATATGCAGGGAAGCTCATTTTAATTCCTCAGTTAATAACTTAGACAGAGGAGATGCACATTCTCCTAGATCAATGAGACAATTTGGGCATTCTTTTACTGTTGATTAGTGAATCTGAAAACGACCTCATTTCAAGGGCATCAAGCTATTTCTCTTTCTCTGTGCTGGTATAACACAAGTGAATACTGTGAACACTTTTTCAGCCCAGGCTGCTGTAGAATCTCAGGATGCCCTTTCCTTGGAGAAGCAGAGGACAGTGGCAGCAATCAAAAAATCATCAGAACTTTGTGAAGATGTCTCTAAAAGTCACACAGTCTCTTCAGTAGTAACCTCCTGCTCTTGAGAAGATGTCTCTAAAAGTCACACAGTCTCTTCAGTAGTAACCTCCTGCTCTTGATTCATCATTGCCTTCAGGCTAGGACCAGTAACTTAGAGATAGGCGCCTTTTGCCCCTCTAAGTACCAAACCCTTGGGTTTTAAAGTCTTTTTCACCTATCAGGGTTTGCTTGTATGCTAGGCACAGGCAACCTAAATGGGTTACAAGTATCTCCTTGCTTCTGCCACCCCTGCTCTCATCTGGTTACGCAGTGCAGTGCCTCCAGCGATCCCCACCTTGTTATTACCTCTTTCCTAGAGAAAACGGGTTGCTGGGCAGGGGTGAGAAGCATGTGTTTTCTGTTTGAACATCCCCCACAGCTGATTTAACTATGTGCCCCTAAGAAGTGGTGTTATATGAAAAGCGGAGAAACATGGCTCCTCTTTATTGCAGATTGTCACTGGGGCAATGTCTGCACTTAGTATTGTGAAGAGCAACTCCTGACATTACAGTAAAAAAATAAATAATAAATGTGCCCATTAATCTTGAGTGGCAGTGAAAAAGAGAGTCAACTTTTGAAGCAATAGGATTGTAAACATGATAGAATGCTTTAGTACTTACTTAGTCCACGATGGCCTCGTTCTGCAGGGTTTGATGAAGGATGCTGAATGCTTTCTTTTCCCACTCTCTATGCAGGCCCTTCATCCACCTGTGTTCTCTCAGAGGGCATAGATGTTCTCCCAGACTGCATTAGTAGTTTGGACCAAGGCAAAAATGTATGCATTTTGTAACGCCAGCAAACAAGCAAATATGATAAATGAAACATAAATGAAAACTGATGCAAGTGTACCTTCCAAGTCACATCAACTGAACAGTCATAATACAAAATAAAAAGGTGGTTTGGTTTTGTTTTTTCTCTTTGCAGTGTTCCGGAAATGTGTCCTTTTTCTTTGCCTTTTACAATATGTACCTGAAGTATCGCAAAGCAAAATAGGTCATCTTACACAAATCTCCACAAAGAAAATTCTGTTGGGAACGACACAGGGGCATTGTCTGAAGGACACTTCCTTTTATGATGAAAACAGGATTTAATATGCAAGAAAGAGCATTTCCTTAACTGAAAAACAGATTGAAAAGCTGAAGCAGGGGTGTGTGGATGAAGACTGTAGCTAGGAATGTACAGAGAGCCTGTTGAAGGGGTGGAGGGCAGGTGGTACAGATTGGCAAGATTGCTTGGTGTGGGCTGTTAGAAATCTGTATGGGGAGTAGTCATGAGGGAGGCAAGAAGTGTTGCTCACACCACAGAAAACGTTTTGAGGTAGAGGATGAATAGCGTGAAGATACAGAGAAACTTTTTTATGCCGTAAAACTTTGTGCATTTATCTTGGTACTAAGGGCATTTTCACATTCATTCATTTCCATTTTTCTTATTTATTAAAAACAAAGCAGAACAAAGCCCCACAAAAACTTTAAGTTGTCCTCTGTTTTTAGAGAAAAAAAAAAAAGAGGAAAGAGTAGGGTGCTGAAAAGAACCTCACTTTGTGTCTTTGTGTTCCTGTATGCTTATTTCTAATTTTCTTTTCTTTTTTTTTTTTTTTTATTCTGCAGTGGAGGAGTAGAGACCATCCCACACAACAGGAAATGTACATTGAAACTAAAATGAGTTTATATGTCATATGAGTTCATCAAGTCCAAATCTTTAATGGCAAAATATCAACTGCCTTGCCATGAAAAATCCCCTGTTGTTAGGACTGCAGGTTGTTGGTGTTATTTAAAGAAAAAAAACCATTTTGTTTTCAAACCTCATATGTCACTAAGAATGAAGGAAATATTTTCAAGACAACAACCAAAATCAAACACAATAACACAGCTTTACGCCTCTCATGCAAGCATAGCAAGGAACAGTGAAAGAGATATCTTTAACAAATAAAAATTCAGAACCTTGTATTAATATTGTCTTACCTGTTTAGAATGATGTGATTGTACTGAATAAAAAAAAATAAAAACCTAAACCAAAACTACTTAGGAGCAAGAACTGTACTTACAACTCTACTGAATATGAAGTTGAAAACTCGCTAGACAAATTACCAAAGAAGGCATTACATAAATTAGGTTTATATCAATATTTCTGAATATTGAATACCCTGTCTGATTGACCCCAAACTGTCTTACAATTGATAGAATTGGCAAAAGAAACCTGTGTAACTATAGCAAGCATGTCTTTTGTTTAGTGAAAATGTGAAATCCTCAAAATTTAAATCAGTGGGATGTTCTTTGCTTCATCTGAGATGCCTGTTCTAAAGGTGGTCTACCTGAAACTGAAAATCATCCACTCACATCATAAATTTCATCCCCTGTTAACATTGAAAGATAACTGATGGCAAGAATATATGTTATATGAAGCAGATGTGGCTCTTGGTTTCCAGCAATGGTCTTACCAATGACATGCAATGGCACAAGCCTCAGGAACGTAAAGAATTTGCACTTTTTCCACTACTGTTGAAGACAATGAGCTTATAAAATGCAAAACCAGTGCAAAAGTAAAGAAGCAGTGTTGTCAGTTACATGAAAAATCACCCTAGTATTGCCTTCGACAGTGGTCAATTACAGATCCAACAGGGAAACTGCATAAATGATACTTCTGCTCCTCAGTCTCCCTGCGTGGAGCAACTTGTGTTATGGGCATCTCCTGACTGACAGATTGCATTTGCAGCTTGTACTTAATGGCCCTTTATGGATTTTTCCACCATGAAATGAAGTTCTATTATTTTTCCTGTTATGTTAATACCTGTCACACAATTACATTACCTCTTACCTATTATGTTATTACCTGTTACACAAGTGTATGATGCACTACGTGTTCTTTCTTTTGGCTACCACAAGAATTTGCCCACTTATTAATGTTGCTTCCTGCCCAGCAGTAAATCCAGTAAGACAAAGGTTCATGGAGCTTGGTGGGGCTCAGATGAGTTTCAGAGTGGCTTTCAGGGTTGTTCTTTTCGATCAGGGCTTTAGACAGAAAATGTCATAATGAGAAGGCCTTGTAGATCACTGTTGTTCCTAGCACAATTGTAGCAGGTAACATGAACAACCTCTGATTGTGATTACACTGTTCTTTGGTTTGTAAGAACTGATATCCCTTATCAGCTTGTTCTACCTAGTTCCACTGCTGATGCTATTTTTCATAACATAATCGCTTTATCTTTCTTGAAACATTTTAAGCAGCCCTCAATTACTATTCAAGAATAACATACAGTGGTCAGTTCAACAAGCTAATTATAAGATGCAATGCCAAAAAAAGTATTTAATTTTTTCACTTCTACATTTGGTGACTTTTCCTTTCACTGAATGCCCTCTGTGTCTTACTGCAGAACAGAGCAGTGAGTACTACCCACTGCTTTTCTCTGTACCACTCATTATTATATATGTCGTCTTCTATTCTTTCTGCTTCACACTAAATAATCTTTTCAGTTTCTTTTCATATGAACACTCCCTTTCCAACTAATATGTATTTTTCTGCCCTTTTTCAGACCTTTCTTCTTCTGCTGTATCTTTCTGAAATGTGACTGAAGCCCCATAGATTATTCAACACGAGAATGTAACCTCCATTTATAGAATGACATTATAATAATTCCTGTATTAGTCTCCATCCCCTTCTTAATATAGCCTAACATCTGAGAACCTTATCAAAAAGTGAATTGTGAAGCAATTAAATCTACAATATGTAAATCTGAACCTGACAGGCCTATAAGAAAGATATTCTTTATATACAAAAAATAAAACTCTGTATTAAGGGAACAAACAAAAGATGATGCATGGGAAGTGATAAAGAGGATTAATAACAAGAAATGGCTATAAGACCTTCATCACAAAATCCATGAGCTATATTCTGCTCTCCATTACAACCTCAATGGATACTATGAACATTAGTAACCTGCAATTATGTTGTATAAAGGCTTCTGAGTTGCATTGTAATTAACATCCTTTAGGGTGACCACAGTAATTTTAAATGTTATCGCTGAATATAGAAATGAAAGTGGAAGGTGTTGAATATTCTATAGCTAAGTAGAAGTTGATGTCAGTTTTATATTTTTTTTATATTCCCCCACAGAAGGATTTCTTTCTAACAGAAATGAAGTCAGACACAATTTGAATGTTTTCCAAATTATTTCTTTTTCCAGTCATCCAGATTTCCTAAATATTGCCAGCTACAGATTTTAAAATTAAAATGACAGTGATAAACATTGTTGTAATTGTAGAAATAACCCCTACTTGAACTACTGAAGTTGGAGACTGCCTTCCTTCTAATAAAACTGAAGAAATCCTTAAAGCTGATGTAAACCTGCATCTTTTTACAGAGCTGATTGCTGGCAGGAGTTACCAGAATACACATCACAGTGGATTAAGAGAAGAAAGGCTGTAATCCACCTGTACCACCTTTCCTTTCTACTGGGATTCACTGTTCAGGGAAAAATACCTGTTGCTGGTTTAGAAACAAGGGGTTTCCTTTGCACTCATCAGAAATTCAAGGCAAAACTCATTAAAAGTCATTGTGAGAGTAAGAATTGTGTCACTTATGAGTTACATCATGGTGGTTCCAAGTTCTGGATAATGGTTTCAGTGGCTTAAAATAGAAAGGCAAGTGCCAAAATCCAAAGGCTGCTGAGAATAAGGAATTTTAACACACCTATGAGGTTTAGCTAAGACTTTGTACTTCACCCAGCAGCATTTACTATCCTCAGAAATGGTCCAGTTATCACAGCATCACAGAATCATAGATGGTTAGGGTTGGAAAGAACATTAAGATCATGCAGTTCAAACTGACCTGCCATGGGCAAGGACACCTCACAGTAGACCATGTTGCCCCGGGCTCTGCCTTACCTGGCTTTGAACACTGCTAGGAATGTTTACCACTTCTCTGGCCAACCTGCTCTATTGACTCCTTCTTTACATCTAACCTAAACTTCCCTCGTTTAAGTTTGAACCTGTTGGCCATCCAGCCAATAATCCAGCCAGTTTGGTCTTTCTGTGTTTGGAGGTCAGTGTTGTGCCTGTGAATAACCCCCTCTTCAGCTCTCTGTTCTGCACCACTGAGGCCTTCTACAGCTCCACATATGCTTGAGCCTCAGCCCTTATGCCACAGTGAAGTTTTTCAAGGCAATTTTAATTGCGCTATAGATGATCCTTAACTTCTCAATAGCCCTGGATTTCGTCCATCTATATGTACATGGAAAAGAAAAAAATTCCTTCAATACGTTGCAGCTGATTAAGTGCTTGACAGTGCAAATCAGTGCTGTACAACAAATGAAGTGGATATTTTATCTAATTGAAACATGAGAGTGAATTCTTCTACTAGACAAAATAGTTTTCTAAGAGGGAATTCGACATTGATGCTTACTAAAGTTTCCAAACTTGTGAAACTTTCCATTATGTCTTTAAGCTGTCATAAACCCCTCTTTCCTGCTATTTTTCCAAATATGAAAGCTATATGACCTAAGATTAAGCTTATTTCCCAGATAGAGATGAAATAAGGCTGTTATCCAAGCAAAGTCCTTAAACGTGCATACAGCTTAAATATGTAAGTAGATCATTTGAAGTTGGACATTTCATATGTAACTTTAGTGAAAGACTGGACTGTAGGTAACCCTACTTCTTTCTTTTACAGGTAAATAGAAAGAAACCTTATGCATGCCATTTTATTTTGTACCATTGAAATAAAAAAGAGATTTTGTAAGTATGAGAAATGTTTATGTTTTATTTGTTTAAAAACTATTACTTTAGCTTCAAATGCAGTAATATGCCTTTGAATAAAACTGCTGACATTTTGGATTGATAAGTCTTGAAATTAATGATACATTTAAGTAAATAGCTAAATTGCCATTGAATTTCATGTTACACCTACATTAATAATACCAAATGAATTAGTCATGATTAATGTTATAAAGAATATAAAATGAATTAATAATGATTGGCCTCTTATTGCAAAATGGGCAACACTTCATAATAAGTGGCAAATCATTCTTACTTCCTTTGGTATTTCTTGCAATAATTTTAATCATGATGAATTCCTTTGATATTCAGGTGCACATAATACAAGATTCCACAGGAAGTCCAGTGTAATTTAACATAATTTTACTGAAATGACTCATTTAAAGCCTGCCACTCCATCTGGGGCCAGATCTAGGCTGAACTTAGGCACTTTGGGGTTTGTCTATCTCGAGCAATGTAGCTGTGATGGGATGTCCCTCAGAGTAATGGATGCTGGCACAGAAGTGGCTAGGTCGGTGCAGATGTGAGTCAGACTCTGTAGATGCACAGGTGACTGAGCAGGTCTGTTCATGATAAATTACTTCTTCCCAATTGAGCTTCCAATTAAAACTCGCCTTTAAGGTTTCAGATTTCTAAATATACATATATATAAACAAATTAATAATTAATACCAATCATTTATTACAGTGTTATGGTCATAAATAGTATGTAGTGACAGTCAATTCTCACTTTAGGCAACTCTGTTTCCTGTGATCCTTTGTCGCCTCCTAGAAAATATTCCCACTTCTGAGAGTTGATTTTTACAGGTGTCTGGTCTGCTGTCGTGATCCTGTAGTGAACAGGCAGTACACAAGGTCAGCAAAACAAAGCTTGAGTAGACTTAAAGGTGAAGTAGACTTAAAGTAGGCTTAAAGGATGTTTTATTTTAGGTAACTGTGGGGAAGGAAGAAAGTGTGAGCAAAACTATAGGTGTCTGTGTGCTAGACATGCCTGAAGCCTGCATGCATGCACTGACAAACCTTACTCTTTGCAGAAATAAATTTTTCAGTAGAGATATTTGTGGGGCTTTCTTTAAAAATGTAAGTACAGAAAGTAGTCAGATCAGCATGAATCTGGAGCTGCCATGTAGGAAAAGTAAAGAATGGTCTGATGTTTGTTTTCTTGGTGGACAGATTCGCTTATCTTGAGGCTGTGGGCAGGCAACGCAGGCAATGACTGGAGCTGGGAGTCTTTCACTGTCTTGCAAGTACCAGTATGGTAAGAAGCTCAAGCCTAACAAACACCAGAGCACAGGTTTCTCTTTACAAACTGTGAAAACGATCAGCTAAGTGCATTTTCTTTTTTCCATTAATGTAAGTTTAAATACTTAAAAGAAAAGGGATAAATTTTTACTGAAGCTGTTATGGTTAGATCAACATTGTGCTGTTGCTAAGTAGACAACCTAACAGGTTGGTTTTAGACCCAACTTTAAGAAACAAAAAATTTTTTGCCAAGCAAGTATGTTAGATCTTTTCTTAGTTTTATGGGGCTTCTCTTAAAGACTTTTATTAAGAATTTCATTATTAAATAGTAATAGGGAAAAAAAAAAAAACCAAATAAACAAACAAAACAACCAAAACCTCCAAAAACCACCCCATAAAATAACCTGGTTTAAATTTGCACTAAACATTTTTGGGTTTTGTATTTTGTTAAAAATGTTATTCAGGTACTTTGAAATACACATTATTTCTGATTTCCTAAGTAAAAGGCTTGCTGTCAATTATTCACCCTCTGGGTAGAACTGAAAATTGCCCCCATGGTGATACTTTTCAAAGGGTGTATCAGAGAAACTATGTCTTACCTCATGAGAAACTCCCGAGTTTGTTCTTATTCTGTTAATTAGCCCTGTTTCCATTACAATTTCTATCTTGCTCAATGTCCTTTTAAAATTTATTTCTTGAGCAATTCTATAACTTCTTGCTGCTGGACTTCTTTTCTACCATTTTGACTTTGCACAGCTAGCGAAACTTAATGTAAGTTCATCATTCTTAGTTGACCGATAGCAAAAATCCTTTTGCCCCAGAGGGACACATCACTGGCTTAGTTTTTATTTCATTTACTTGAGTCAGTTGGACAAAACCACAAATTACTACAGTCCTTATTTTGCTACTGAAGGGCTTCATCCAAACATCTGCTTTGTTATTGCGTTGTTTGTCTTTTTTTCCTGGATGTAGCAATGGAATTCATTAAAAAAAAAAAAAAATAAATCTGAACCTGAAGTGGATCCCTCAAATTTAACAGCAGGTGAGATGGAGCCTTTTGAGACTTTCTTAACCAGCAAACCTATAATTTCTTTAGAAGAATTTTGATCTCTGCTTTTCCCAAGGGACAAATTGCCTACAAACTCTGTCATAACATCTTTGAGTGAAGGTTTAATGTTTTGTAGGTAAGTCAGTAGTTCGTTCTTAAAATCCTTAAGAAGCTAAAGGGAGGGGAGAAGAAGGCAAGGCAAAGCAAAGCAAGGCAGGGCAATGCAAGGCACCTCCAATACACATTGTATGACACTGATACTATAATCAGGTTTGCATTTGTTGTGGGAGCTTTTATTACTGGGATTCAAGAACTGACCCTTCAGAAAATTCTTTTTCTTTTTTTCCCCTCCCAAATAATTTATGGTCAACTACAAAAGACATGCATGACCTCATATAATGATACTACCAGAATGTAACTTGTAAAAGAAGTTAACCAAATTCTGTCATTGGATATAAATTTCCTAGCATCTATATAAAAAACAGATGTAAATGTTTCCAAATTCTGTGTTGCTTCTATGCAAGTAATAAAAGGTAAGTCCTGCTTTCTTCTTCAGGCTTATTTTTTTCCATAAGACTTTGAATCAGAGGTAAGAACAGATCAATATCAAGGTGTATGACTTTTTAACCATGTTTTATATACAGAATAATAATCACTTAACATGAATAGAACTGACATTACTTCTTATATAAATGACATTTCCTAAAGGCAGACTATTTTTAAACAGACACTTAAATAAAAATGTGTGCACCTGCAAGCTTAAAAGGCCACTGCAAGCATGTAAGGCAGCACCTACAAACACACCCTATTTAAAATGACTCTGCACTCAGATGAATTGCAGAGATAAGTGGTACACCTGTAATGTATTTAATTTTGTATTTTACCTGTTTTACTTTTTTCCTGTCAGAAGCATTCAGCTTTTTTCTTTGATGATTTGTTTCCATACCATTTATATAGACCACCACTAAATACTGGTTATATATATTCACTTAGATTGACCCAGTCCAGCAACAAAAAGTCAGTCAAACCAATGATTTGATGTCTAAAGTAAAAAAATATGTATCTATCAAACTCTGAAATGCAGACAGCCACACACGTTTGGATGGCATTTCTAAATGAGATTGAGCACTTTCATTCTTATAATCAAGACATTTCTACCTTTTCTTGGCACTGATAGAGTTTAGCCATCTGCCATGATGACACCTGCTTGTTACATACTTGCTGGAAGTTCCTTTATAGCCAGTGATAAGACACAGGTATTTGTGCAACATGCATTTGATCCATTTCAGACTTTTATTTTAAGGTAAAGCAAGTTACTCAGGCTGCTACATAATTATTTCAAAGAACTCTTTTTTTTTTTTTTTTTTGTTTTCTCATTCAAAACACAAGAGCAAGTTTAAATATATAACCGTAGTTGTACGTTCAGGTTCTGCATTAATAAGAACCCCAGTCAGGAATTTTAAGAGGTGAATGTTTTTGAATGCTTCAGATAAAGACTCAGCATTTCACAGACCAGGCAGGGTAACCCACTGATTGTAGTTGAACTAAGATTATATTTGTTTCTTTAAAATAAGAACATTTAAACTTTCTTAAGAGGACCAAAATCGTTCAAAAAGTTTTAAAATACAGATGTCTCACCTGAACTTGTGTATCGCTTATTTCGTTTAACAGAGCTACTGCTGTATTTGTTCTGCTTTGAGTGTTACATTTAATATCACAAGTTTAGTTTGCTTATTTTTAAGTTGAACATCAGAGACAAATTTTTTCCTCTCACCCTAATTTTTCAGAATCCACTTGAAGGGTATTTGAGAACTTGTTCTTCTGCATTTTGTTAAGCAAAAAAGTGTTCTGCTTCAATGGAACATGGCTGATCTGGCAGGGCAGCAGAATAATTTAACATGAGGATTTTAGAAAAGAAGTTCTTGAAGAAAATATACCCAGAAACTCTAAAAATGTGAATAAAAAGTTTTTCACTCCAAACCACTGGTGACATTTGAGGACAAAACCTTTTGCATTTTGATCTGTCAAGGTCAGGAAATACACACTCCCTGGCACATATTTCTCACATTTCTGGAAGTACAGTCTAATAAATTATAATGTTCTTCTAGATATGCCTTTTTTTCTTTTTTCATTCTTATTGCAGCTCTTATGAGAAAAAAAAAATCTTTACTAACAATTAATTTCATCTGGCTCTGTGAAATCAACTAATAATATCTCATTATTATTCTAAAGTCTGAAAAACCTTTCCATCTATATGCTTTTATATTTATTGTCCAAGTGTGATTTGGGCCATTCATTAAGAGAAGTATCTCTATTACTTTGACAAAAAGGTGATAACCTTTCCTTATTCTGGCCCAGGTATTTATTAATGACTCCCAGATACGATTTTACAGTTCTATGCACTGCAGTATTTTAATTTGATGGTACAAATTAGATAATACAAATGTCCTCCAACCATGCTTATAACTCCCAGTGATAGCCATGCCCATGCCCACAATGCTTTGTTAGATTGCTCTTAACGACTTTGCCAGCCAATATGCTTCATCTGTTGGTGCATTTGGAGGCCTTGCAGAGCCTCTGGACTGCTTCAGTCAAGCTGCATTTCTTGCTGGAGGGGATGCATTGTCACAGAATTTCCAACACCTTTCTGACATCCACCCTGGGTGTGACTTGTCTGCAGGAAACTTATCCCTAAGCTCAACATATAGCCTTATGTGAGTAATCTGGGCTGGCACAGCCTAGTGGCATCCAAGTATTTCTGTGATAAACTTAGGCAGCAACATCTGCAGCAGCCTAAGTTCAAAGAAGGTAAGAAGAGAAATTGGAAGCTCCAGGATGATTCAAATAGTTCTGATACTTCAAATAGTTCAAGGAATAAGTAAAGCTGTCACTAAATGGGCAATGTAATGGTCCTTTCCACAGGGCTGGTTTCCTTCAAGGTAAGGCTGGCTCCCCTTAATGACTGTGATTGCTCCCCATCTCCATCAGTGCCAGTACCATCTGTGTTTTTTACATTGCCTTACACACAAAGAGCAAGGCCCAGGCTCTGGAAGGCACTTGTATTTTGAGGGTTATGGGTGTCAAAATGGGATTAGTATTCTGGTTTTCAGAAATCAAGTTGGAAAAAACTTGACCTTCTGCCAGGAAACAGCATTGTTTTAGAAGTTCTTCACACCAGTTCACAAAGGGGCGAACGTCACCTACCAGCAGAACCTGTGGCATAGCAGTTTAATGACAGCAAGTTACCCTGGTCATTTTTGTCACAGATGCTATCCATTTGAAAGGAATCAGGAACTTGTTATAATAAGAGATGCTATTCCATCATATACAAGGCTCTCTCTAGTCACCACAAACAATGGTGACACTACAGATTAGTCTATGCATGATGGTGTTCATTTCTACAAGAATGGGTCTGTCTTGTTTAAGCATTAGTAATTATTAGTATTGTCACCAGTGTGTCACTTCATACCTGGGACTCCAGGGAATGTCTATGCTGGTTGAATGGTCCATGAATGTTTTTTCAACCTATACAATAGCCAGTGCCCCATCACCAGGTTTCAGAGCCCTAAGTGATGGGAATGCCTGTCTCATGTGTCACGTAATGAAAGAAGGTTAATTCCAAGAACAGTAAAAGAAAACAGACACTACAAGCAGAGCTGTATGTGCAATCGTGACTTTCACTAATGTTGAAAAACATACTTGAAACAAACTTGGGTTCTCATTCTGCTGTGCTGCTGTGCTTTTAATCCTCCTGTAAGTGTTCAATTTCAGATATTTAAACCCATATTTACAAAAGTTCTAAGGTGTCATGATGTTTTCCATATGAGAATGATTATGGAGAATAAATTGCTGTCTTTTCCCATTATTGGATAGTGAAGAACTCCATCATCCTTTGCCACATTCTGAAGCTGAGGTAATCAAAATTGTTATCTGGTAAGTAACTGGATTTGCATTAGATCTGGGTTTTTTTTTTTTTTTTTTTTTTTTTGTTTTTGTTTTCTGCCAAAACAATGCTTTTCAAACATGAATCAAAATATTATTATGGTATGCCTGTCACTGTATTTCATAGGATTGAAAATACAGGCATGTACCAGGAAATACAAGTATGTAGCAGGAAAACACAGGTGTGTCAACAGGAGATGCTTAGGCCAGTTCCATTCTTTACCTAAGTAGTTAAATACCTAAAATGGGATCAACATGAATCTAAAGTTTTGGGTTGGTCACAGCAGAGGAGCCAGTTATCACTGTTCACAAGCTAGTAAGAAACTCCCTCCCCTGTCAGTTCCTTACAAGGACCACACTACAAGACACTGACATGGTGGCATTGCGTTGTGTTCTCTTCAAAGAAAAGTTGGCAGCTGAAGAAGTTTTTTTTTTTTTTTTTTTTAGATAGGCTTAGAAACACAAATTATTTATTTTTAAAAGACAGAATGAGGAACACTGTTTAAATTACTGAAGTTCTCTTGTTGACTGCAACTATCTTCCAGAAGCTCCAGGTCACTAATTAGTTATCCAAAGGTATTTGTTTCATAGCTTGTTAGAATGGTTCATGAAAGTAGATTAATAACAAAATCTGCATTACAAATATAAGATTTTTTTTTTAAGCATTTATGTAGAGCAACTGAACTAGTAGGGAGTGATATGAAAATAACATGAGAAAAGGTGTAAAATCTGGGGAGGACAGTAAGTCTAGTTTCAAAGGTAGCTAGCGTAGCTGCTAAGACATTACAAGCATTCTTCCAAAGATGCCATTCCGTCACGGAGCTTAAGATGGGAGTTCATGCACATCTTGCTCAGTTATGTGTTAAAATTATTCTTTGCTGCACTTTTTTCTTCTCCGCTCTGAAAGATGAAAATTCCTGAATGCTTGATATGAGGGGAATCTTGAATCTATTAAAAATGTTGATGCTGCTGCTCTTCTCAAGAATTTTTACTTTAAAAATATTTGGTGTTATATTAAGAATACAAATGTGAAGAGTTATCTTTCCCTAGCTGTAAGCACCTGTACCTGAACTTACTCATTATTTTCTCTTCAGTCATACTTTAGATAATTTTTTTGAAGATTGACTGGCATTTTGGGTCAGAAAACTCTTATCACTGAAATCAGTCTCTTGCCTTACAAAACCATGATATTAAACCTTAACAATAATGTGTATATATGTTAAAAGCGCAAAACAAAATAAAATTGAAGACTAGAAAATTAGAATAGACTGAAGAATAGAAAATTGTTAGATCTAAAGAAGATGCAAATTATACTAATTTTTTTTCTTTCTGTCTATGCAGAAATTTAGCGGGGCAGGCGTCACTTGTCTATGTTATTGTTATATCCCTGCTGATGCTGTATGAAATCAGTAAGGTATTTAAAAAAACCACAAACAAAAAACAAAACCAAACAAACAAAAAACAAAACCAAAAAAACATTAGCTCAATAACTTTTTTTAATTTTTATTTTTACTTTGATAGTGTCAGAAAAAACAATCTATGCTTTCTTTTCAATATGGGCAATTTGTTTTCACTGCTTGAATCAAAAAAAGTGTAAAAATCCTGCAGAATCTGCTGCTGAGAATCTTACTGCCCACAATGCATTAAGAAGTTAATGGCTTCTTACAAATAAGAGACATAAGAGGCTAATTAGGCTTAATAATAAAGACTGGCATCTTTTGTAAAGCTTTGTTGTATAATGTATATATGTCTCTGTTCAAGATGTTTCTCAGGTTCAAATAAAGCTTTTCAGTCTAGAAAGCTTTTAGAAAGTGAGAAAGTTCTTGGTTTTCACAGCAACTTTTACAAATGAAGACACTAAATTTATATTCTTGTAGGATGGTATCAATCAATATTCATTAGTTGCTGTAATGCAGCATTACAGAATGTACCAGGATTGTAAAAGATAAAATACAGTAAAATAATAATCTTATGAATACATACTCTGCAGGTTTTTATAGTGGGTTTCAACTCCAGATTCAGACAGCAAAACATATTATCTAAATGTAGTTTCTACAGTAGAGCTAAATGTCTAAGCTCTGGTTACAGTCCTTGGAAATATGTAATGTGACTTAACGATCTATGTGTAGACATTCAGTAACAGTGTTTTCCCCACACAGCCTGTGCTTGAGTGCAAATGGACTTTTTTCAATCTGACAAATGTTTCTAAAATAGGGTTAAACTTTAAAGTCTGGTCCATTTTAAGAATGTGTATGTTTCTCACAGGACTATTTTTCTATTTGTGTTTGTCTATTAACAGAAAAGTTTCAGAATGAAGAAAAGATATTTAGTTGGTGAACATTTTGTCTACCTAAAGATAAATAAAAATTGGAAATTACAGTGCTTATTCATCTGATATATTCATAGCACAGAAATGAAAAAAGCCACGTGCAGAAGGATAAAGATAGTTATTTTTTGGAAGATAGTTGATGAATCTTTGTTGGTCAAATTTTGACAGTTAAAACACTTAATTTCAAACACCTGTGAACTAGAGAAGCCATGATGTCATATCTCTCCCTATTCTACGAGAAAAAAACCTTTCTTTGCACAACCAGTTGGCATCAATGAAGATGAGGATAGGAAGCTTATGAGCTCTACTAAAAAACACAACCTCGAGATATTTATTTTCTGTCCCACTGGTATACTTTCATATGAATGCTGTCTCACTTATATTTATTCATCTCTTTGGGGCACTGAAATTGAATATTGAGTGCCTAAGTCAGGTCTCTTTGTGCATCAGGAAGGTCAGACAACTTGATTACACCAGCTATAATCAAAGAGTATTCATTTTTTTTCATATCTGTTCACCATTTCTGCAAGAACTGAACTTTGCCAAGAACAGCAGAATGGATGAACAATTCTTTGGAAAGAGTAGTGTATCACTGTGTATATGAAGCATTTGAGGAAGAAAATAATCTCTGGTACTTGAAAAAAGAAAATCTTAAAAGGATTAAAGTGTGTGCAGATATGTTTATTAACTATAAACTAAATGCAATTTACCCTTTGCAGAAACAAAGTGGAAAAGCTAGTGCAGAGACAGGTCATCATGTGTGAAAAAAAGTTAAAGCTCATACTAAGCAAAGCTGAGCCTTGTTGTTGCTTTTCATTCAGCTGCACTCATCTATAAAAGAGCTATTAAAAACATCCATTAGCTGTTAATTTAGAATACTTCAGACACTGATCCCTAAACCTTCATTGATATCTTTCCAACAACCTCCTAATCTCTTAAAATTGTTGGCAAGAGCTTCATTCAATCAGCCCATCAGCAAGCCTGACTTTCATAATTTGAGTTAACACAGAGGCACTACCTGCAAACACTTACAAGAAATACTGAACTTCCTTTTTCTTGAAAGACATATTTACAAGCAGAATTTTATTTCATGAATGAAGCTGCTTCTCTTATCTATGTCATCACAAATTAATGACACAAAACCACACATAATTTAATGTTAGTAAAGCCAGAAAAAAATTCTGTGAACTTCAGAAATGTAAAGTGAGGAATTTTTGCTAAGACATTGCTAAAATCCTTAGATTGCTTCCACCTTGGATATTGCTAAGTCAAATTTTGGTGTATCATGACACTAATTACCTTTTATTTCCAGTTCAGAAAATGCTGCATCTTTATATGGGCTTGGTTCAGTACAAAGTTTACTAAACTTTTCCTTTTTTAAAATTTAATATTTTAATGGGTTATACAGCGTTTGCAACAAAATGTTATGCTTTGGTAATAAATACATGGACAAAGGCATGACGTAATATTTTGCTTTCACTAAGGTAGTAGATGTAAATTACATGGTGCAATGACAAACCAGCGATTGCTGGGTTTCTAATGATGTAGACGAACTTTGGGTAGAGCTGGATAATCAACTTTCTTTTTGAAAGTAGAGCATTCAATTAATTGATAACTAACAGTATCCTTTGTAATTTGCGTGCTGCTAACTTCTCAGTTTTATATGATTTCTGTAATATTCATTGGGCTAGGAAGGGTCACTATTGGTGAAGTAGTGGATTGGAAAATATTTTACCATCAAGTAGAGACCTATTAGTGAGGGAGAGGTATTAAAAAGTATTGAGATTGAGTGCCATTTAAACACCTTCGGTTATCAAACATAAAATTTCCCCCACTTTTTTTTTTTTTAAGGATAAACTCATCTTTATGGCCCCTGGAAACTGGAATTTCTTCCAGCTTTCACTTCTGGGGGTTAAGCTTAATAGCACTATTTATAAGTTGCTCAGCACAAACTACAGTGTGTTCTGCCTACTGTCCAGTCTACCACCATGCCTGTTTCTCTCAGACTACTTTTCTATAAACTAGATTATTAGTCTGCGAAAGAGTTGTCTTTACTTCCTGCACATGATCCACTTTTCAAAGACCGCAGAAGTAGTTTTCTAAATTAGGACTAATTTAGGAGGATTTTTTCACCATCATTCCTTAGACAAACCTACACTTTTCTGCTGATTGACCAGGGAATACAGACACTAGCTTTAAAATGTGTTGCCCATTGGCAACGGGATGCAGTTTCAAGAACTGTGGGGGTGGCTACTTAAATTAGGTGCAAATATTGACTTTGTTTGATCTGGACCATATCTTTAATGTTAATGGTCAGTAATATATTAGCATTGCAATTCATGCATTATTCTGAGCATTAACCAGTTGAAAATGTTTCCTTAGACCTTAATATCCATTGCTTATTTTAAAGGACATGTTTTTCTTCCCAAGTTCTAGCTATCCATGAAAACAATTATAACACAGAATGCTAGGAGGTGAATGATAATTTGCTAGCTGCCTCAGGAGCCGATTTTCCTTCATATGAGGCATTATTTTTTTAATACAACATTCCTATGGGTATTGCTGATACTAGAGTTGGTGTCTTTGTGCCCAGTACCGGTGTATTTTTCTTCTGCGAACAATCCCAAATATAAGACACCTCCCAGCACAAGATACCGTCGACCTCATTACTTTGGAAAGATCTTGGAACTTCTGAACACAGAAGGTGGAAAAGCTAGACTTCTCTCGCTAATTCAAAATATTAGACACTTGAAAGAAGGCAAAATATTTAGAATAGCATTTGAAAATATGGAAAACCAAAAAAGAATGTAAAGACAGAGGGGTCGTTCCAAGAGATTTAACCATACCTTAGATTTTGAGATGAAAGTTTGAAGGTTTTTTGTTTTGAAAAAATTACTTACATATATGCTGAATGTAAGTTTTCACATTCCACTGTAGAAACACTGTATCCTGAAGCTGAAATTTTTTTTTTTAAAGAAAAGCTTGGAGTGCTTTTTTTAGCTCGGGCACTTTGGAAAGACAGAAACACAAACACATATTTATACTTGAAAATAATTTTTGGACCTCAATCAGCATGGACATTTTTCATCATATCACAAAACTAAACAGTTGTTGGTGTCCTCCAAGCTAAATTTACAGAGCTAAGTACAAAAAATTCATGCAGAGCTATAAATATTAATCTGAATTACACACCAAGGATGTCTGCTAACATAGATTCAACAAACTAATGTGGATTTATTGCTTGGTTTTGTAGTCAACTGTACTAATGTAATTACTTATATTCTAAGTAAGACGATATGTAATAATTTAAAGTAATCCACACACTATCTCCCTACTTTCCACTACCAAGTGGCCATTAATAAATGCTACCTCTTGGGTGACTTGAAATGGAATTTCATTGTTCCCTCACAATTTATGTATTCACTTTTTTGTGCATTTTGCTCTTATAAATAGCAGTTTCAAACAAAAATAATTGACCTATTCTATTAAGATTTAAATACATGTGAATATGTAAAAACAGTGTATGGGAAGGTGGTTTTTTTACAGCATTCACTACATTCCACAGCTTAATCATAGCCTTATAGTTAAAACACGTCTTAAAACATGGGTAACTGTGAACTATTCTACTAAACAGCCATTAAAGTACAATATGATTCTCTGGTTCTTTTTAAAAAAACTCTTGGTCTGGTTTCCAGCTTATCAGAGATAGAGGATTTGTATCTTTCTTAAATGCTATGGACATCAAGTATGGAATTAGGTCATTTTACCTTGAAATCTGTGCAACGAAAATGTTGCATGTGAGGTCATCCTTAGATCCAGATAAAAGAGAAACATAGAGTAATTAGGATTGGAAAGGACATTAAGATCATGTAGTTCCACCCCTCTGCCATGCACAGGGACACCACACACTAAACCATGTCACCCAAGACTCCATCCAGCATGGCCTTGAACACTACTAGAGTTTCATTCAAAACTTCCTTGAGCAACCTGTTCCAGTGCCTCACCACGCTCACACTAAAGGACTTTTTCCCTATATCTAACCTAAACTTCCCCTGTTGAACTTTGAACCGTTTACCCCTTGTACTGTCACTACAGTCCCTAATGAAGAGTCCCTCCCCAGCATCCTTATAGGCCCCCTTCACATACTGGAAGTCTGCTATGAGGTCTTCATGCAGCTTCTCATCTCCAGAATGAACAGCCCCAACTTTCTCAGCCTGTCTTCATACAGGAAGTACTCCAGCCCCCGAACATCTGCGTGGCCCTCCTCTGGACTTGTTCCAACAGTTCCATGGTCTTTTTATGTTGAGGACACCAGAACTGCACACAATACTCCAGATGAAGTCTCACGAGAGCAGAGCAGAAGGGCAGGATCACCTCCTTTCACCTGCTGGTCATGCTCCTTTTGATGCAGCCCAGGATACAGTTGGCTTTCTGGGCTGTGAGCACACACTGAAGCCGGCTCATGTTCATTTTCTCATCAACCAACACCCCCAAGTCCTTCTCTGCAGGGCTCCTCTGAATCTCTTCTTTGCCCAACCTGTAGCTGTGCCTGGGATTGCCCTGACTGAGGTGTAGGACCTTGCACTTTGCAATGATGAACTTCATGAGGTTGGCATCAGCCCACCTCTCAAGCATGTCGAGGTCCCTCTGAATGGCATTCGTTCCCTCCAGCGTATCAACCGAACCACACAGCTTGGTGTCATCAGCAGACTTGCTGGGGGCACATTCAATCCCACTGTGCATGCCACAAAGATTTTGAACAAGACCGGTCCCAACACTGATCCCTGAGGGACACCACTTGTTACTGAGGTCCAGCTGAAGCTGAGTCGCTGACCACAACTCTATGCATTCGGCCATCCAGCCATTTCTTTATCCACTGAGTGGTCCATCTATCAAATTGATGTCTCTCCAATTTAGAGACAAAGACGTCATGTGGGACAGTGTCAAACACTTTGCACAAGTCCAGGTAGACGACATCAACTGCTCTGCCCCGTCCATCAGTTCCATAGCCCCATCATAGGAGGCCACCAGATTGGTCAGGCAGGATTTCCCCTTAGTGAAGCCATGCTGGCTGTCACCAAGCACCTTGTTGTTTTTCATGTGCCTTAACATGCCTTCCAGGAGAATCTGCTCCAAGATATTGCCAGGCACAGAGGTGAGACTGATTGGTCTGTAGTTTCCCGGGTCTTCCATTTTCTCCTTCTTGAAAATGGGGGTTATATTTCCCTTTTTTCCAGTCATCGGGAACTTAACCTGATTGCTATGATTTTTCAAATATGATGGAAGTGGCTTAGCAACTTTATTTGCCAGCTCCTTCAGGACCCGCAGATGGCTTTCATCAGGTCCCATGGACTTGTGCACATTCAGGTTCTTAAGATGGTCTCAAACCTGATACTCTCCTACAATGGGCGTAAGGCCTTCATTCTCACAGCCCCTGTATTTGCTTTCCAAGCCTTGGATTGTGTGGTCAGAGCATCTGCCAGTGAAGACTGAGGCAAAGAAGTCATTCTGATCCTCAGACTTCTCCAAATCCAGGGTAGCCAGTTCTCCCGATAGCTTCTGGAGAGGATTTGTTATTTTTTGTACACATATAGTCATACATTACATTACTTTGGATTTTCTTCTTGCCTGTTTTTGTTACAACCTACCTTATGTTTCATGCATCCAAACGTGGTTACATCAAGATGGCATCTTCAAAAGATCATATGAAAGTTCTGGCCTTAAACATCAGATAAAACAGTATGTTAATGAACAAATAATGCAGGAACTAATTGTTTGAAATCTGAATTTGTTTCTGGTATATACTGTATCCTTAGCTGTATGCCTAATTTATGGGTAGTTGCTGTAACACTAGGGATAACATTTTGTTAACAAAATTATTTTTTATTTCTGTAGCCTAGTAGGATTTGGAAACAGCTCATGATTCCCCACTATCATGAAATCATGGTAAATATACATAAATTTGATGAATAATCATACTCATTTTTTTAAGCTCTTATGTGTGCTTAATTGAAATATCAGATCCAATGTGCATCTTTCTTATACCTCATATGCATAAAACATGTCCATGTGTATTTGTTAAATTTTTTATTTAAAATTGACTCAATAATGGGCAGAATTGCTCTATATAATGTTTCATTATTTACATCCCTGACTGAAATTGAGAAAACTCTAACAAGGATGCAGACAGCTTGGGGTTTTGTCACTTATTTTTCCTTTACAGTATGCTATGCCAGGTGAAAACTGTCTACTACATTAATGTTTCTCCAGGATGTATGTTACTCAGAGAATATAAAATCTCTTCAGTTTCAGCTTGAACTAGTGTAAACTGGCACAATCCCCGTGAAGTCAAAGGAACTATAGCAAATTATGTCTGTTTAAAGTATCTGGCTCAATGGTACCTGAGATAAAAAGCAAGAAGTCTTTGAAAATATTACACAGCCATACACAGGTATATACAGGAATTGCAAAACAATCACATCAGGTCTCATTAAAACATCATTAAATATATAAAACTACAGACATCTTTATGACTAAACACATTTTTAGACCCTGACACCCCCACAAACCCAGTGGAGCTCCTTGATGAAATATAGGGTACAGAGTTACTGTAGTTCATATGCTGCAGTGGTGAGTGTGACATAACAACACGGACTGACTAGACGCTGTGGAGTTTAACTTGTGATGATACTTTTACCAGTAATAGTATTTATTGCAGTTTTGTCTTTGATTTCTAAGTTATACGATATTATCCCCTTCTACCTTTTTCTGCTTCCTTGTTTCTTTCGTTTTCTCAGCAAAATTGCCAGTTATTCCATCGCTGCCACAACCTATTAATTGGCATTAACCTCAGATGATCCCTGATGTTTGTCATACTAAAAATGTTCAGATCGTAATTGCCCTAAGTTTAATAGGGTATAACAAGGTGGAGAGAGGCAAGTAGAGGCTACATTAGTTTTCTTGGACTGATAGATGTAAAAAATCTTTATCTATCTTTATTGACGGTATGCCCTGAATCTCTACATAACATCACATTATTTTGTGACCTATTCTGAGAGCTAATACCAGGTGAGTTCAGCATCCATTCTTAATCATTCTATCATGTAACAAAGTGATAGGAAACAATACTTGAGATGAATAGAAAAAATAAAGCAGATCAAATAAATAGGAGAAAATAAGCTTATTTACTGGAGAAAAAAAAAGGGAGGGGAGGAGAAAAATGTTCTTTTGCCCAATTAAGGGAAGCATTTAAACATGTGCTAAAACTCATCCACATTAAGTAGCACACTTGAGCTCTTGACTTGAATGGAGCCTAAGTTTGGGTTTCATTCCAGGGCGATCCTGAACAGAGGTCTTAGGTTGTCAGCTATCTCTGTAAAACACAGCTGTCCATGAGTCATATTCCTTCTTGGCCAAAACCTGTGGCATCAGAATGAAGTTAGTCTGGTTTCTGTAATGTGTGTTTCACTACAGCAAGCAGTGTGTGGGACCTGGGGCATGTTTCAGTTCAGGAGTCAGGAGATCTCTGATGATGAAGGATGGACTAAGGTGTCCGTATTTCCAGAGGTTGTATGGACACGAGAGAAAGTAAACCTTTGCATTAGGAACCTGAAGTCTGCTGACTGTACAAAGGGGCTATGTGCTTTTACGCAACGCTATGGGGTTCTAAGCTACTGAAGGTGGTCACTATTGAAAAGGCACTTCAGAAGAGTCTCGTGAAATTACATGCCTATCTTAAGAAAGGCAAGGTTCAGCCAATGTGGCTAAGCTTGTTTGACAGTGTAATAAACTGCAGAAGATACAGGTCATGTGGTTACTGTGGGGAGAAAAGCAAAGGTAGACGTCCCTGAGGAAAACAGGCAGAAAGGATGGGAGTATTCAGTGCAAATGAGTTAAGGAGGAGGAGAGACAAGCAGTTAGAAAAATTTGGTTCAACATTACCCAGTTCATCATTTACAAGGTTGAACTTGCAAACAGGGCTTAGATCTCCAAACTTGAAATGGTGCTAGCAGCCAAGAAAGAGTTGATGCGGTGCTTGGAGACTCACTACTGTCTGCATTGCAGTAGTAGCATTTGGCTGAGGAGTTCAGCCTGCAGACAGTTCAGTTGTGGAAGGATCATAGGAGAACAGAATTGTTTGGGTTGGAAAGGTCCTTCAAAGTTCGTCTAGTTCCAGCTCTCCTGCAATAAGCAGGGACATCATGAGGGCTGTTTAAGAACAGGGTTGGAAGGCAACCAGGTGAGAAGGAAGGGACAGTGAAGAAAAATAATGCTTGGGAAATCTACAAGTAGAAAATCAATTGGGTTTTACTCGTTCTGATGTGTAGCGCAACAGAGAAAGAGCCGCTTGCTCTGAAGTTGCTGTATGTCCAGAATTACATTGTTTCATGCTCCCAAAATGAAATTCTTGAGGGGTACGTGCACCACTGACACTGGCCATCGATGGGAATGGGGGAGGTTAGGACTAGTCAGCCTTAAGACTAGATGCTGAGAAGGAGGAAGTCAGTGCTTTTATGCAAAGTGGGCACTTAAGAAACATTGGAAGCACGAAATTGATGCTGTGACAATGACTGGGCAACAGAGAGGACTAACTGCTGCAAGTAATTAAAATGTTGAGGGAAAAGAGCATAAGCAAAAGCTGAAAGCAAGGTTTGGGGATCAATTTCTCCTCTGGATCTCTGAAATGGTTAAAGAGATGTATTGGCTAGGAATTTAAAGCTCATCAAAAGCTTTTATTATTATATGTATACTGATTCTTAAATGTAAAAATGCCTCTAAATATGTTGAAAGAAGACAAAAATGAAGAGAAATCACCGCAAATTAGTTTTTCAGTTTATTTGTTCTGCATGTGGTTTTAATTCATATTTAGAGCATAAAAGACAGGTAATTTTACAAATTTCTGCTCTTATGAATTTGTAGTATTTGAATTTGAGTGACTAGATGGTTTGCATCCTCTTGTTCTTCCCACACCCATTCACCTTATTCCATGAAAAGAAGTTCCACAGTTTTTCTTCCAGGTTTTTAGGGCAGGGTGCTTTTGGTCTGGAATTGTTACATGACAGCTCTTATATTTTTCCCAGTAGAGAGATACATTATTTTAAAATACCTATTGCAAGCTTCAAAATTCTTTTCAGGGGCTCTGTGAAGGTATTGAAGTAAAATTAATCAGTCAGTTTCCATTTGTTTATCAGGTTTGAAAAAACAGTGTTGTAATAAACCAGGCATCAGCAGCTAACTATCATAGCAGCCTCTGCTGTCTGTTGTTGCTTGGAATGAAGATGCAATTAATGATGAGGCTGACTCCTGGAGAATAGATATTCACCTCAGCTGGGAGGATAAAATCACACCTTCAGTGATTTAAATATATGCACTACAGTGTCATCCGGACACATGAATAGAAAGATTGTTTCTGTTGGGATCACAGCTGTTTTTCTTGGAGTAGCGATTTTAGATTATGGCCTACCATAAGAGGCATCCTATAGACATTCCCAACCTCTGTCCCAACCCCCACAAAGAAAGGATGCGTAAAATGCGTAATCTGTTGGCACCTCAGGTGTTCTGAAAGGGAACTGTTTCTATGCTAAAACATGGGGAACATTCCACCCCATTCCCCTTGTTTACTCGCAGGCTCGTCACCTAACCTCCGGATATTTTTTCCCATGATTTCCATCCTGAGTACCTCCTTCTTTGAAATTTGGAACTGCAATTCAGAAACATGCAAAGAGGACCCTGAAGGGGACCAAAACTGACCTTTCCTCCCTCCTGCACTCTCCACAGCTAATGAATCACCTTGCTGATGCAATTTGACTCATTTAAAAACTCATCAAAAGTGAAAGATTACCAGCTAAATAAACTCCCTTTCCTTCTTATTTAGCAGTATAGAATATGGCTTGCATAGCTTTTAGGGAATTTTAAAAGCTTCATTTAAGACTCACACTAGACATAGCCATAGTTCTAGAAAGGAATAATGGAATGGAAATGCAGAGAAGAGAGAAAGAGCAGCTCCACAGGCTTCTCTTGCAAAACCTAGTCTGTTGGACTCACTTGGTGAAGCAACATGGCAATGGCAGGGCTGGAGCCATCTCAGCCTCTGTTCCAGCCCTGGTAATGCTGCTTCATGTGGGGCATGTAGTGACTGTATGCAGTCAATACGTCAGCCCGGAAACGTGCCAGGGAATGTGACACACACCCGAGACTGGTCATTTACAGAGAGGCAGCATGGCATAATATCCAATACTCTTTTTGAACAACTCAGGTAGATCCACAGCTTTTTCAAGATGTTTTTTTGTCTAGTACAACCACCAAAGAGCAGAACTGGTAGCTCTCCTACACTGTACTACACTACAAGCAAGTTTAAATCACAAAGACAGACCCAAAACTAGTTCTTTCACATACTGGCAAATGAGCAAAGTACAGAGTAAATTCTGACTACAGGAAGTAAGAATATTTTTGTATCATTCTGGAACATTTCATTGACAAACATAAAGGGAGACATATATGGCTCTTGTAACCATGTGTTAGTGATGAAATACAACATAAAGAATTTTAATTTTACTGGAATTACAGTTGTCAAAATAATTGCATTAGTTAATTCAAAATTCCTCATTGGAGAATGGCCCAGGCTGTATCTCTGTTGCTCAAAATGTTTTATTGTGTAATCACTATGCTTTTTGACGAGTAATTTCTTTAATGTTATGCTATATATACGTATTGCAAAACTGTGAGTGATCTTTGTTTTTATGCTGTTGTGTGTTTTGCATATAAAGTACATTATGCATATTCTCTCTCTCCCTCTTTCTGCAACTCCTACTCTAGAAAGCAGAGAATGGAGACCCAGTGTTCCCTTATGTCTGTGATTTCTTTTTTTTTTTTTTAATTTGCTCAAGCCTCTGAACTTTGTTTTCCAAACTATATACCTGTAAAATAACTGTAACAATCTTGGCTATGCAGCTAGTTTAGATTCCCGGACTAAAGACTGATACAGTGCATTAAGTGCATCAGCCCCAGCCTCCTCCCTTTACTTTAGCATTTTTCCCCTGCTATACTGGCAGCTTGGAGAATAAGCAGGATTTTTTTCTTGCAAGGAATAATCCTTCCTGGGCTGCTTATATTAACTTAATGTAGAAAATGGCAGTGCTACATCATAGCCATGCCCATAATGTCTTGACAGAAAAGGATAATGAAGTAGTCCCTTTTCTCTGATGGCATCTTTCTCTTCCCCTGGACGCTGATTTGCTCTGTCTCCCTGCCTGCTTTACTCATACTGAGTAAAGTTCTACATTCACTTTCACTGAGCTTCCTCAGAAAATATGCTGCTTATTCTCTTCAAAATCCACAATTTTTTATGTGTGTATGTCAAAGGATGAACTGGATGATCTTGGCAATGGTTTTGCATTCAAGTAAGCTTCAGGTTGGTGAAAACAGATATAGCAGAGATCAGATATCAGGGTTTTTCTGTCTCCCTGTAGAGGAACAAAGCTACAATCAGCACTGGTTCAATGTGAGAAGATGTTCGAGGATTAGGCCATGGAGCTGCCATAGTACGGTTCAGAGGAAAATTTGTGATTTAGAGTATTTTTTTCTGCTGTGGTTGCTTCACCTGATTAAAATAGCAGACCAATAGTGCTTTGCTCAGGTCTGCATTGTTGCACAGGTGGAACGGAGAGTATAACCTACAATGGGAGGTATAGGGAATGACAGAGAGACAGATACAGACACAAAGAAAAAATTCCTGTCTAGGAAATCACATATAACTTGAAATTATTTGTAAGTAAAGGACCTGATGGTGCTGTGATGCAAACTGTGATGTTACGTGAAGATTTCAGTGGAGTTGTGTTGGTTTACATTCTCTGAGGATTTAGTCCCCAAACTATTCACGCTGGAATGGCAGTATTAAACTAACCTTTGAGAGCTACAAAGTGTGCATTAACAAAACAGCCCACAGAAACCTGGAAGGCAAACAGAACAACAGTTCTCAGCAGCACACCATGATGCACACAGTCTGAGTGTAATGTAAATGGTTAACTGATAAATAAAATTACTAAATATTTTCTGTGCATTTAGACAGTGTGTTGAAGGGTTTCTTATTTTTCACGGAAATAGGTACACTATTCTAAACACCCTGATTCACCCTTGGACATTTCATGACTACTTCTTATCGCTCAGTTGAGCATAAATTCATAGATTTTACGGTTAAGGGAGCTTGAGATGGGCTGCTGTATTTTCAGTACTTAGTTCTGCCACTTCTTATGGGACCATCTGCTGTCACCTTAAAGAGACAAGTGTATATTATCAAGGTAAACATACAAATGACTCCTGCATTTAATTTTTTCTTTTAAGAGAAACCTTTAAACGTATTGATCCAAATGTGTCAATAATGTTACAGAGATAAGTCCTTGAAAAAGAAAATAACATAAATACTGCCTGTGCAGATCCAAACAGGATACTTTCACCATAAAAGTGGTTCCTGTGTACATAGCTTTACAACTTATTTCTTTAAATGGAAACATAAAAATCATGCTAGTTCAAGTAAGATAATTTTAAAAGGAAGGAAAAGAAGGAAACTGTTAAATTTTTAACAATTATTTTTAAAAGTGAGTTGTATTAGCTAACATTATGATTAAAAGTTAGATTTTCAGGGACTGAGTGCATCTGAAAACAGATGTCGACACTGCAACATTCATGTCTGTTCACACAAAATACATTTATATAAACAAATATATGTACACACATGTAAGCAGGCTTAATACATACCATAGTTTCAAAAAATCTAGAAAAAGATGTGTATGACACACATTGTTAGGGGAAGAATCATCAAACTTTGAAGCAAAACTAAATCTTATCACTGTTTATATGCATGTGCTGCATAAGACTGTGATAATATTATGAAACTAGAAAATAATTATTGTTTATAAGACCTATGGCAATGAATAAACCTGATGTCACACTTCCTTCTGTAGTGTTGTGCTTTTCGTTATTAAGACCTTGATTTCATATATATTTATCTTTAATTGTTATGGGGGGTTTCTTACATTACCAGAAAATGCTCTTAACTATAGGATTGATATGCTGATTCTACCTCCTTCATAGATGCCCAATGTAATGGGCAGCTAATTTAAGATATGTGATTGGCAGATGACATAACTAGTGGAAAAAATAAATATTTGAACATATTATGCTTTACTGTAACAAATATATATTAATTCTTCTTATTCTTATTGTTTAGATCAATACCATTATAAATTTAAAAATCTACTGATTAAAATGGAAACATTTAAAATACACTGAAGTTTTAAAATTAATATCCCTACCTCCTAAAAATATATAAAAAAATAAAATCACGAAAGAGTTTGAGCATCTTGTTTCTTTTGAGGCAGTGTAATCATACATATTTTCACTCATATCTGATACTACAAAAGCTACAGAAAGATTCTATTGTTAGTATGTGCCATATTATTAGTATTAACACACTCTAAATATGTGGAAATCTCATTCCAGCAGGGTTTTCTGTTTAATTTGTTCCCCTGTGATAATTACAGTTTTTGTCTGAGATGAGAGTCTTTTTTGTAAAGCTCCAGTGCTTCTGTGCAGTCCAACTGTTACACTAAGAAATAAATGAAAAAAACCTGTGTTCAAAAGCAACAGAAATAGGCCTCACTGCACTCATTTTCTGGTCTCAGCTCTGTACAAAATAAAAAGATGCAGTGTAGTTTTGAAAGATGGTGCCCTACTGATGTGTCAGAAATTACGAGAATTTGCCATTGAAAGATGGGAGTCCCTCCAAACAGCTAATTTTATTTTATTAGTGTATTTGACTCTCTTACTTATTGATTGTTTTTATTATGAACAGTTAAAATGACAAATACATATGTATATATGTACACGTCTGCACACTTAGGTACATATGTATATATGCGTGTATATGTATGTATAGCTCTTTAATTTCATTTTACCAAGGTAACCTAAAGTGGGGTGATTGATAGGTTTTTAGATTGACAACATTAACCAATAACCTATATGGTGATTTCCTCAAGTTTTTTTAGTGAGTGAAGAAAATGGTACAGAGCACCACTGTCCCTTAGATGACATCTGTCACCTCATCCTGCCTCTACCGCATAAGTAAACATCGGACACACAAAGGATACACTCTTCCTATTTTATTCTTTCATACAGGTACATGCAAACACACAAACACACACAGAGTGGTGGAATAGAGAAGTATCCTTACTGACCTTGCAAATAAGAACCACAAGCACATTGCAGGAAAGGCTTAGAATTCAAAATGACCTTGACAGATTTTCAAAGTGGTCTGGAAAAGAAAAGGAGGAGGGAGGATGAGATTCAAGAAGGGTGAGTAGAAGGGACTAAAAAGAGAAATGATCAATAAATACAGGATGAGAGTGTAGCTGGTCAGGCAGAATTTTTTCTAAGAAATTGGTAACTATGTGGGTCATGCTTGCTGCAGGCTGGACACGTGTTAGGAGCATCAAGTTTCTGAGGAAAAGATAAAATTTGTTGTGTGGTGTATGTGCAAGAGACAATATGCATAATATTTAAAACAAAGCAATCCTTTTAGTTCACTCAGTGTTGTAGATGCATTAATGAAAGTACCTGAGTACACTTCAGAAGTGATATAGATCATTTGGACAAGAATGATCAAAGGCCTGTGAAGACCTTCAAAAAAGGCTGAATACATCTAGTTCATCTAAAGAAGATAAAGAAGGGAGTCATGGTATGGTTTTCAGTGAAGAAGGGAATTCACCTGTTCCTCATATCCGTGGTCAATCTGAAAAGAAGGCACGGACTCAAAATTCAGTAAGATTCTGCTTAAACATGAGAAGATTTTTTTTTATGGGCAAGAATTGTCTATTGCAATTTGGTTTGGAGCATGGAGAGAGAGTTTGGTGGATACAGGGACACTGTGGTGGACACAATGCAAACTCAAACAAGCAAATCCTTACTTAGGGGAGAGAATGGTCAACAAGACAACTCAGACACTCTCTACTCTCACTTTTCTGCCATTCACATAGAATACAGTCTCTGATTGAGTGACCTATTCCTCCGCTTTCACTTCAAATGTCCTACTGCCCATGTGACTCACCCCTTTTCTATGTAAAAGCTCATTTTCCCCCATCTTTTTTCCATGATGCTGCTTCTATCTTGTTCTCTTGCTTTTCTTCTCTGTACAGTCATTTGCCCCAAATTCAGTCTTCCAGTTTTTCTGTCTCTCTTCAGTCACAGTGCATCTCTTCTTTTCTCTTGGCTCCTCTATATTTCCTCTCCCTTTTTCTTCACCTTTTTGAATCCTCCTGTCTTTCGAGAGGGAGGAAAAATCTGCAGCTGGATACTCATATGGAAACTCATTCCCCTTGTGAGATTTCAGATGGAAGGTGAGGGTCAGACCTGCTGCTTCTTCCTGCTTCTTGGATTGCAAGGAGAGTGAGGGGAAGGAGCAACAGGACAGCCGGATCTGCTGCTGAGGGAAACTCCAAGAGAGGAGATGTCCATTGAGCCCCAGCTGTGGCTGCTGACAACCTCTCTCTGCCCCAGCATGGAGGTGGCAGCTTAAATGTGGATTATTTGTTTTGTGTGGCACCTGGTCTATGCTTATTTCCACTCTTGATGGATTTTCATCCCCTTTTTAGTACAGTGCAAGGAACTTAGTTTCATCTTCAGCCTCTCAGGTGTGCTACAAATGAACACCATCTGTTTTTTAAGGTATTTTGGGGAGAAACTTTTTTTTTTTTTAAGGGGGTGGGGAAGGGAAGACTTCTCGTCTCCAGTTTACCAGTTCCTCCTTGTCTTAGTTTAATCTAGGCTGTGTTGTTGCACAGTTCCTGCAATGGTCTCTTCCCCTGAGACAAAGAAAGGGCCTGGTGCTCAGAGTACAGAAGAGCCTTATCTTAACATATTTGTTTCTTCTTTTCCTGTTACATAATTGATATTGGTTGTGCAGTAGTTTGTACAGAAACTCACAGATGTCACAAGCACGTTCACACATGCACGCATCAGTTCGGGCACGCACTTGACTCCAAACCGCTAGCGTTTCCTCAGTAAGCATATGGGATTGGATCCTGCAGCCCTTCTTCTGTTCTCTCCGCAGGGAATCCACGCAAATGCCCTGACTGCACTGCTACCCCCCTCTCCCTTCTCACAGGGGCTTTCACTTGCCAGCTGGTGCCAGGAACTGCTTTAGCTGGTCCTGAAAGATTAATCCTCCCTGGGACTGTATTAGCAATACGATGTTCCTGTTACTATAGCATGTCAGCTCAGCACAGTCATTTGGATATTGCAAGCTGGGAATTCTGCCACCAATAAACTCAGACACGATGCACATACATAGCCTCTTGGCTGCTTAAAGTACAAGGCGTTGGATGACCACTCACCAATTAACAAGGCCCATTTAGGGATATAAAGCTGCCAAACAATCGAGTGCAGTAGGTCCCCTAGTAGCCGCTACAGCAAATGATGTCTCCATTGTGGGTGCTCCGTTTCTGTGTCTGTATTGTCGCATCAGCACCAGAACTCTCCTCGCAGACTCCACCAAAGAAGCTGGAAAACACTTCCCATCACTGGGCCTGGCTCCAGTTGTGCTGCAGACAGGCTGAGGCAGCCCAGAGAGGGGGCAGGTCTGACCCCTTGGACCCACTGACTGGCAGCACCACCTGACAGGCAAACAAACAAAGAGAAATCCCCCAAAAATTTAGAACAATTGAACTGACCCACAGCAATAGGAGTCCTGAAGGTTTTCAGGGTTTCAGGAAACATATTTGTCACCAAAAACAAAAGGAGAAAAACCCCAAGCCAACAGCAACCAAAACTAGGCATGAAAGATTCACCACATATCCTTTTCCCTCTTGCTCCAGCACTAGCCCCTTTTAAACAGACTGTGGTTACTTTGGTTATGTGGTGGGTACCCTTTGTGAAAACCAAATAAACAAACAACACACACTATCCTGTAATGCAGGAGCGGCTCTCAGACTGCATATTGGCTTTGAGCCACATCTCCCGCAGTAAGGGGGGTGTGGAAATGCACAGCCTTGGCAGCAGCTTCCAGTGCCTCAGGCTCTCACGGTTTATTTTATTTATTTATAGTATTTTCTATGTCACTCGTCACCCTCATATCTAAGCATCTTAGTCATATTAGCAGACTTACCTTCACAACCCCTCTTTGAGGCAGAAAGTGTTATTATCCTCGTTTTATAGATAGAGGAGTAATAGCTTGCCAACTTGCTCAGATTCAGAAGGAGAATTTGGCAGAATTAGGGACTGGACAGCAAGCCCCTGAGTCCCAGTCCTGAGCTTTAACCACGGATTAATGAGATAAATAAAGTACAGAGAGAAGAACTTCATGGATGTATTTGACTCCTGTGTTTTTCCTAGAGTGCCAGGTCAAGCATGTGCTAAATACATCCATAGAAAATAAGGTGAAACTGTATATTCACACTTTCCCTTATCTCTGAGGTCTGAATAGGGATATTAATATGGCACACCTTTTTCATTTATATATTTAATAAAAACAGATGATATATTTTAAATTTGCCTGTAGCCAAAGTCTAACAGGTTTTTGGCATGACACTAATCCTAAATTAGTTGCTCTATGTTTATTTTTATTTTTCGCTTCTGTTTGTGGTTCATTTTTCTAATTTGAGGACAATCTGGCGCTGCTCTGAAGTAAGATTCGTTTTTCATCCCATTTTTTCCCCAAGCCCCCTCAGTTGGTAACTTCAATAATTAAACTGTCTGTCATGCAGCTATTTCAGTGTTCAAATTGGCCACTGCTGCAAAGATTTGTGTCTCCTGCTCTCCATCAGAGATGCATTGCCCCTGTACAGAAAAGCAGAGATACTACTATGTGTCAAGAAACCAGGAGGATCCCATGTCTCTGCAAATGAACCATGTATTTCCAGGGTTCAAAGGACAATGAAAAAGACAGGATGAGTCATGTGACTTTTGGGCTGCACCCTGATAAATGGCAGGTCAAGGAGGGTTGCGTTTAATAGTATATTCCTCAATGAAATGTCACTTTTTCCTCAATGTGTCCTCTGTGTGAGCTAATTAAAATCATGTTTTACTGCAATGTCAGCACATGAAGTTGCTGACTTTCTTGTTGTCTTCTACATAGTGCAAAATGAATGTTGTCATTTGATAAATTCAGGATCTTAAAGGTTCTGTCTGATGGGGTCTAATGTATGCTGCTTTATATATGTTTAATGCTTTCAAACTGCCCCTCTTCCTTTGTTCAAATCACAGCATTCATGACCTGTACATAATGTACTCTCCTGCTATCCTTAAGCCTCACTGTCCTCAAAATTAACAGAATTTTTAAAAAGAGTTCAAATAAATATTGGTATTGCTTTCTTTCCGGGCTGCATTAGCTTAGTCTTTAAGCAATGTGTCCAAAACCCACACTTATATGTATCCAATAAGAATTGGATGTTATGGGTGTTAATTTTCTTACGGCTTCTTTTTACATTGACATCAGGGTATGTGTGTTATGTTCATTTGAAAAGAAACTTCCACTTTATACGACGTCTGATAATAAGTAAATCAGTAGTTAAACAGTATTAGTATAGAAAGCAGGGGATTTGTTTCTCTAACCAGCAACCATTGGATTGGCACCAGGATTCTTATTTGTAAAGCTATTGGAAAGTGCTGTTAATGGTGCTTCTTATCTCAGTAATAGGAAAGTGAATCAACAAAAATTAACCAACTGCTATTGTGTGCATCTTTGCTTTCACTATATATATCATTGTAGCCTGTCAAATTCCTCGCTTTTTTTTATTATTGTTATTTTTTGTTTAACAGAAAGCAGAGCCAGTATCTCTGCATGTTTACAGTAAATGGCAAAGAACAAAGCTTCCATGTTTGGCCTGAAGCTGTATCACCTTGTATTGTGATCTACACAGAACTCGAGTTAGTTTGGGACTGGGTCAGTTCTTCAGTGGGAAATCTCCATAGATTAATTTATTGACAGGTGCTACGGAAATGAGTGGTGGCAATTGATGCAATTGCTCAGTCCAAGGTGTACCTTCACCATCCTCCCCACCCCCTTTCTCATCCAGCTCTTCTCTCTAGTGCTGAAGGGCAGTGTGCTGCTGACTTCTGGCTGAGATACAAAGCACAAATCTCAAAGAAATTCTTTCACCTCCTAAGGACCTGATCCGAAGCCCATTAAAGCTGATGAGAGCCTTCCCATTGACTTCAGAAGGCCTCAGATCCAGTCCCTGAGGGAAAAGATGCAAACACTCGTGCACATCCTTAAACCAGCCAGGAGAGAACTTCTTGAAATCAATACCTTTCTATCAATATTGGTACCTAAAACCCTAAACCACAACAAAGACACTTTACTTGTGAGTCCTGCTGTCTGCAGAGTTAAAAAAAAAAAAAAAAAAAGAAGAAAAAGAAATAGCAAACAAGCCCTTGGGAGATGCTATTATCTAAAATAAGCTGCTGAGTGTGAGCAGTGACCACACCACCTAGAAAGCTATATTCTGCCTTACTGTGTTTGTACTCACTCTGCTTTGCTTTACTGTATTCCCAGCTCCATACTGAATACACTAAATGACTCACATTACACATACTGTAACAAAGGCAGTTATACCCCAATCTTCATTAAGGTCTTAATGCAGCAAGGCACTTAAGCACATGCCTAACTCTAAGTACAAGGGAAGTCTAATTAACTTCAATGGGACTGCTCACTTGCTTTAAGCTAGGCATGTGCTTAAGTACCTTGCTGAAACTGAGCCGAAGACTCCAGGTGCTACCATTTATACAAGTGTCATTAAACACAGAGTTAGTGTACTTACACACACAAACTTCCTAACCCCTAAAACCAGATCATTAAATTATAACACTTACTAGGAAACAGCAAAGGTGAGCATGCTGATGAAGGATCACACATAGTAGTAGCAAAGACAGTAAGCATAAATGCAATCAGAAATCCAATATCCTGTGCACATTTTCAGTACTCCACCTGTGGTTTGTACACGTATACTTATTCCTTCAGACTTCAGGTTTCAGTAGACAGAGACTACAGACTTCTGAAAAGCCTAAGAAAAAGATCTTGATCCAAAAATAATTCTAACTGCAGCTTAGGCATGAAAGAAGTGAAACTGAAAATAGTGATGGAGGGACAAAGCAAAGATTCTTTGGGTTTCCTAACAGTCCGCTTTCATATTTTCAAGCACATATGTTATTTTTCAGCCCTCTGAATTTCCTGTATTTTTAATGCCTGTTTAATCATCAGCAGATAGAAGTTAAGCCACTCACTTGCTGTGTGACCGCAGGCAAGTTGCTTGACCTGCTTTTTACTCCTCTTATCTGGCTGTATAATCCAGTATAAATGGGAGCTCACTGAAAGCTAGAAGCTGTGCATGCGCTGAGCAGAAGCACTTGGCTAGTTTGCAGGTTAGTTCATCAATTGCTTTGTCAGAGTCAGAAAAGGATTTACTGGGAAAGGACAGCCTGTCCCAGGCCAGGATGGTTTTAATGCTGTTCTCATGTCATTTTTTTTTTTTTTGAGCTGTGTTTCTTCATTAAATGTTGCAGCACAAAGTCATATACTGCGGATTTGGAGCTGCACAGGGAATCCTAGTTAAAAACATAGGATCTCAAAAAATGAGGTATTCTTACTGCTTTCGCAGTGCAGCTCCCAGCTCGACTAAGGGACTGGCATCATTTCCCTGGGAGGATGTGGTTAAGAACCTGAAATTATGCACAGGTTGTGGATTACACCTAGATATTTCTATTTGGTAAATATAATTGCAAAGTGAAGTTTGCCTGATACTCAGGACAACATGGAATGACTCCCTCAAAATGAACACTAGCAATTTAACTCACAGAAAACAGTACACCTGAAGGAGACCAGGGAAATTTGGTCATTGAGATAAGGGGAGAGAGAGAATAGATAAAGCTAATAGATGTGACTCTCATTTTATATATGACAGTTAAATACTGTGGTGATGAGTATAGAACTGTTTCTTTCTCTTTTCAATTGATTAACTGATTATTTTGTTGAGGTCAGTAACAAATGTCTCTGACCTCATTGTTTGCTGAAGCAACTGTATTGTCATCAGCAGCGAAGTGGAACATTGCTAACTGAATGGGTTAAGAAAAGTGCTCATAAAAATAGTGCTGAAATGTACTCAGTCTTTGATAACCAAGACAGTCACTGTAGAAAAGAAAATACTGAAAAGAGCATCACATTGGACAATCGTTTTGAATTATTTGTTAAACATCAAACTACTTACCTATTATTCTACTTACTGCTCAGTGCTGACTAGTTGGATGCTCTGAAAAATAATCAGATACTTGCAATTAAGATTTTCTTTAGGAATAATGACATGGAAAGCACTTTTAGACAGCATTTCACAGTGAAGAAAGCTATGTATTTGCAAAGGTGCGCAGTTACTCAATATTTGAACAAACTTTGAAAGCTGTTAAAAGAGGAGAAAAACCTGCTTAGTTCTTTTTAAAGGGAAAGTTCTTTGCTTGATTTTACAAGCAACATGCTGCTCTGTTGTCAGCCTTTCTGCATCTGTTATATCATGGGTCTTGACAACATCATAAGCCAATGTCCCTTTTGATTGAAGTAAAGTATTAAATTTTAGTATCCAGAACATGGTGATATTTCAAAGGGCAGTCTATCATTGAGCTTGCAGGTGAAAAGTCTCAAATTCTGAAATTCTGCATTTTATAGAGAAGCACAACTGCTGACTTCAGAAATAAGTTTAAGAGAAACTGCCAAGCACAAATGAGCAAAGTTCAACCTGATTAAAGACAAGGGGTTCCAGGGCAGGGTGCCGATTGCATTTCTTGAGCTTTGCTGTGGCTTCTCCACTTCATAGAATAGGAAACACCTGCTGCTAGTGGCGTTAGAGAAGATTCTATTAAAATCAGGCCAAAACTTCACTCAAGAATCAAAGATAAAAAGTTCTGTAACTGGAGTCAGTTTTGTACCAGCAATACATCCACAGTGGTAGAGTTGTATAATGCAATTGCAATGCAAGATAAAGAAGTAACACACAAGTCTGATGATTTTCCAAGAAATAACCTGCTTGAGTAGTAGATTGCATGAGTGCAGACATCTCCTGGAGTCACTAGCATAGAATTACAAAGTGAATTTACAAATGTTTACTTTAGCGATCATCAGGTTGCACCTGCTGATCTTTCCTGCAGAGAAAGAGCGGACTAAGAAGTGTCATCTCTATCACTTGTAATGTGATAGGTGAATCAGAAACCTACAGGAATGTAGGTCCTGTTTGAATGGTGAAGAGTGATTTTTTTTCCCAAAAAGTCTCAAAAAAAAAAAATTAAAAAAAGGGGGGAGCACCAAAAATCAGCTTTCACACTTGGTCCCCATGAAGAAGAGTTGATGGTAGAACCCTTGACTGATAACTATCATAAGAAAATCAGAGGTAAACACTATTCACTTTCCTGAAAAAGATTCATGACATCAGGGTCATTCAATTCCCTGTCACCCAGTAGCAGAAGGACTGCAATCTCCACCTCATGAACCATTTAATTCATTCTATCTTACACCCACTGGCTCCCGTAAAAAAGTTCTGTTTGTTTCTAAGGAAAATGAGGGGGTGACAAAAGACAAGAGAAGGTAGAAAGATGAAAACAACTTTTAATTGAAAAGAAAGGAGGCAAATCATTTAGCACTGAATTTCTGGAGAACTGAGACAAAGTCAGAAAACTATAGTAAAGGCAACCTTTTTCTCTGATCTTACTGCAACTAATGAAACATTAACTATAACACATAACCATTGGTGATCATATTTCATTTGATAATCCATTAGGGCCTTACATAGTTCTCTGCTTTTTCATATAAAACTTAATACTTTAGGGGAAGGCAGGCAGGCAGAAGGGGGAAGAGGATTTGTACTCACACTGTGTGCTGGCACAATAATGTTCTTCCTGCTGAACTAATGGCTGTTCATAGGGTTTAGGTCAAAGAGTTTAATGGAGCTTAGCTCTAGATGTCTCAGTAACTTCTTAGATTCTAAAACTAAACTACTTTAGTCTTAAAATACAAATGATGATGGTCCTAATAAGGAGACACATTCCCAACCAGACTTGATAGTGGAATATATGATAAGAATGCTAAAACAGACACTATATTTCTTCCAACTAACGCTACGAGAGATGTCTGTTCCTTACCACAAGTGAACTCATTGTTTCCTGCAGTTCTCCAAGGCAGAGGAGAGGATGATTATACTCAGACTGTTTGCTGCATTTTATTTAGCCTCTGAGATTTAAAGATATATATATTTAAAGAAATACTGATCACACATATCTGTATGTATTTTGCTTTTTTTGCTACATGGCAATCAATTTGTGAAGAGAATGCCAAGGTCTCTTCACCTGCTCCTCATCATTATATTCCAAGATGAAGTGTAAAATACCTTGCTCCTATGTCAGCCACAAGTGTCACTGAAAAAGTAAATATCTCTATTAAATGGTTTTGGTTTTCAGACTTTCCACTGGTTACCTTCCTTTATCTATCCGAAAAGTTCTTCTCATAACATAGAGTTACATTACAGACTAATCTATTTGACAACATTGATTTCATTGCCAACACAAATCTGGTGCTTCTGCCTGATTTTACTGCATGTAATTTTCTTAATGTACATCTTACAACTGCATTTTTATCCACTGACTTCTATAAGTTCCCAATTAAAGCATATTTTGTTATTTGAAGACAGGACTATCCTGAAGTTTCTTTCAATGAAAGAACAAGAGCTGTTCCATCTGAAATTGGTAAGAAACAAAGCCTTTTCATTCTTTTTCATAAAATTGTCATTTTTTTGTTTTCTTTGGGTTAGCATTTCTGTCCTGACAGATCTGGGTACTTTCTCTACTTAATGAATAGAAAAATAGATATGAAGGATAAGGAGAAAAGCTACCCTTGCTTCAGAAAAGAGAAAAAGTCTGTAACATACATTACCATTTGTGTACTGGAAGTTTCCTTTCTAGAATCTGTTCAAGAAAGAAAAGGCAACAAGATTATTCTAGAGAGCTTTGAGCATTCAAGGTGCAAAGGGCAAAAAAGAGGACTCAGATTTACACACTACTGGACTTCTGATAGGCAGCTGCATCTTTGTAAAGTTTGCCCAAAACAGGGTAAAGTCTGACTGTGCTCTGCCAGCAGCTATGACCTTATGCAAAGTAAGCTCACTTGCAATTATGCTGCCTGGCTTGATGGACTGAAGTGAGAACTCCAGAAAGGCTGCGGTTGAAGGAAAGTGCATCAAAGTGCAGCAAGATGCAACAAGGTACAGAAAGCAAAAATTTGATCCTGCCCTTCTCATTCTTCTGGATGCCTTGGAAGAGGTATTGCAAAAGGCTGGGGTACGCAAAGGCAGCCCGTAACAACTCTAATCTAAGGAACAGAGCGTCTATGAAGGCTCTTCCATGCATATGACACGCTAGTTTTATGGTTTCTGTTGCATCTCTGATCGTAGTTTCCTTTACTTTTCACTTGCCTCATGTATAGAAAAGCACCCCCTGACAGGTAAACAAGGAGGGGGAACTTCTTGCTGTTGTACAATGCTAAGAACGGGCTGCACGGAATGTGTTGGCTACCTATCCATGCATAAAAGGCAATGAAGGCTTTTGCAGGCAGGAGATGTGAGAAAGAGGAAAAGCTGACAGCAGAGGTGGTTATTAGTTGGGGCCCTTAGCATCTAGCCAGTGGTTGGAGGCTAATGCATGAGTACTGCACAGGTGCAGATTTGAGGCAATTTTTCAGTGTCTCTTGCATGGAGTGAGTTTTTTTCCACTTTTCCTCAACAGATATGTTCAGCTTCAGGAGTGTCTTGTGCCAGCTTTCGTACACAATCATCTAAGTTCTTCCCAGACCTTTTGTTTCTCTTGAAATTCCCCAAGCAGCAATGTCAGGACTTGGAGATTGCAACACCCTTGTGAATTGCTGTGGGTAGACAAGGAGCCTGACTCCCTTCTCCTTAACAAGCATGTAAATTTGGATGCAACTTGAATGAAACTGCCTCATACACCCAAGGAGAGAATCTGGTACAAAAGGATGAATGGAAGGAAGCAGGAGAGAGAAGATGGAGAAGCTGATCCCTTCAGCTTTTAGCTGTGCTCCTCTCTGCAGCTGGAAACAGCTGATGTAGAATCTGCATTTTCTAACGGGGAATTATCCACTAAATAGCACCTACAGGGTTCATTTACTGTACATAAAACCAAGAGACAAGCTTGTGCTTTGAGATTAAGCCAGAAAAACAGCCTTATGCTGCACTTTCTTACTGTCTGCTAACAAGGGTTGAGGAACTTATGACCTTTAGAGTGGAGAAAATATATCTGCCTCTCTCCTTTGAAAATGATGCTGTTTTGAAAGACCTCAGGTAGGTCTTGTGCTAGGTACACTGCAGACATATTAGGACCTATAACTCACATCTAAAGCAATAATTACGGCTTTTGGATTTTGCTTTACTTTGTTCTGTTTTGTTTCTGCCTAGCACAAGGGCAACATACTGGCATGACGTAAGGACACCTTGATCTTCCTGACTTAAGTGTTTATCACTGCTCAGTCTTCACTGTCAGCAGCCCATCATGGGGAGATCTGAAGCCCAATTTTGAGTTGGTGTGATGAGGTAGCTGAGTCATTTTAAAGACACATTATGAGTGGGTTCTTCTCCTTCCTTCAGCATTTTGGTTGCATGTGATTCTCAATGCTGTTTACCTTCTGTAGCACTGTTCAGCTGACAGAAACACACACTTTAAAAAAATATTTAGATCTGCCATAGGTTGCTTCAGTTTGATTGGACTTTTTTTTTTTTTTTTTTTTCTGTAGGAGAAAAGCACCAACCAAAAACATGTCAAAAAAACTCCTCAACTATGCAGAACTTTGTACTGAGGCATCATGGTTCGGATTCCTGAAGAAAGCAACATCTTGTTGTACTGGAAATTACCATAGCTCTTGTAAACAGGTGATAAAAGTGTCTATCTCAGCAGTTATCAGCTTGTTCATATGCATAATTACTTCTTACAATGCATAACCCTTTATGGCCTGGCAAAATCAAGAAGGATGTTGCATTTTATTTATATTTTTACGGATGTATTTGAAGACGGGTTTTACACACACACAGACACATACACAGGTGTGTGTATATATATATATATATATATATATATATACAGGAATCCAACATATAGATGTGGTAGTGAGATTTGCTTCCCTGAAAGCTAGAAAGAAATAAAGAAGAAAATGGTTACTAGTAGAAGACAGGGGGCAAATAGGAGGAAGCAAGAACAGCAAAAAGAAGAAATCTTATATAAAGAATGGATGCTGGGAGAAAGTACTGAGCTGTGTATAACACCTCCAACATATACAGACCAGGCAATTCCAGGTTAAGTGATCCTGGTTGCAGAAAGCCATTAAAAAGTTAAAGCCATTAAAAAGTTAAAAGAATCAATTTAATTTACCACATTAAACAGATGAAAAAAAGCCAGTGCCACATCTAATACAGATGTTTTGCAGTATAAAGGGAAAATGAAGACATTTTCAAGCAGCAAGGCTTGCAAGTCATAGTCTTGAAATGCTTAGATCAGGTGGCACTGTCTGTTAGAAAAGCAGGCTCTGTAGTGATATTGATTGCTTCCAAGGCCATATTAGAGATGAAGACAAGTCCCAGGAGACAGGTTGTTGTCACCTTGACCTTGGGTCAGAGCTAGACCACTGACCCCTGACACCCAGGACTTCTGCACCACATCGTGATATCTTTCATGCCTACAGACAAAGTCAGCAGGGGACGCGTGTCGATGTGGCTCTTGCCAAATCAGAATTGACTGGCCTGTAGGAAGCTGGAGAGCAGCGGGAAATGTGGGTTAAAGTATGTCAATAATGTTTCACAAGAACAATTTCTCCCAAGAATTGTAGCTGTTGGAATGTTTTGACATTTATTCGGTAGAGAAATGTAGCATGTTTTGTGAAGCACTTCAAGAGAGCTGCTGCTAACTGCCGCGGTGTATTGATCTTCCTGTTAAATTGCATGGGCACACTTGGGAGATCATTGAGATTCAGGCAACAGGACAGAAAGGATCGGCTGCACCCGATGGTCACTAATGGTAATTGGTTTCGATCCTTGCACTTGAAGAAGCCGTGATTTACTTGGTTCACAGATGAATTGTAGACACTAAATATTTTGAAAAGAAAATATACTGTGATTTCTTTTTCTCATGTCATTTACAAATTATTGCATCCACTTCTGAATGTGTCATATAAAGTATATAAATCCACATGACTGGACATAAAAAACATGCTAAGAAAAATTTAAAGGAATTCTCCTTCTTGTCTGTAAAGTTTGTATTAATGTAAATGAACTTTCTGATCCTAACATGAGTAACTTAAATAATTATAATAATACTTAGCAGGATCTTAAAAATCCATCAACCCTTTTAAAGCCTCCCTATCATCACAATACATCCTTTTTACACTACACGTATTCTTCTCTCTGTCCCATTTGGTGGTGTATCATCACAGTTTTAATATAATGAATTTTAAATAAAAGTGTATTGAAGGCAACTACAAAAGTAGAATAATGTGGGCTCTTATGGATAGTAACGTAATATTGGAGGAAATTATTCAAAAAATAAAGACTCTGATATGAAAATAGAATACTCATTTAATATCAGAGTAAATTATTTCTGCAATACAGGATCTGGTATAAAACTAGAGTATACTTCCAAAAATGAATGCAGTGTTAACTGCCAAAATTCTTGCCACAGAAAATTTTCAAAGTAGAATTTAAAGGCTTCTGTAGCTTTCTGCTTTATATGAGATACCTTGCTAAGTATATATAAATAATTACATGAAAGCAAATATATTTGGTAAACAATGGCTGCTCTAATACAAAGAAATTCATATAGACTAACATTCTGGGAAGGAACTGATTTTGTACTTGTTTTAATCTGTTTTGAGTACATGTGTCCTTTATCATCCATACTACATTCTTATGTTTTTTTAAAGGACAAAAGGGTTTTCAGTTTTTGTTCTGCATTTTTTTTCCCTTCAATGGAGAGGTCAGCAGTTTCTACAGACAGCTGAGTTTCATGCATAAACTTGCATAAAATATCCATAAAATCTATATAGCACTTTAAGAAACAGAAAATAGCACAATATAAAGTAACAACACATATTGCATATTTGTTAACTGAGATCAAAACTATGCCTATCTATCTGGAGGATTTTGGTTAAAATGACTGTAAGTAGATTGCAATTCCAATTACAGCTAAATCATTCGTCATAGAATTTGTATCATTCAGAACCAAAATAGAGAAAATAAATAGAGAAAAGTGAATGCCTAAATGCTACTGAAAGTTCAGTATAACAGCAGTATGGCATTTGCAATTGTTATACAAGTCTCAAATTTCTGAAATATTTACAAACCTTAGATAATGACAACCTCAGGAGAAAATCAAGAAAACAGACGGTATACAGAAGATAGCCTGAGGCAACCAGCGATGAGGTCAGATCTATACAGTATGTATGCTTTACATGAAAAACATTCTACTAAAACGTCTGCGTATTGTGTAGGGCTTTGGGATATAGCAGGTATTCACTAGGGGAAGGTAAGGATTATTTACTAGGATCAGTAACATGGAATTCAATATTAAAACCGACAAAGGTTATCATCTATTACACATTAAATTCACCACAGTTATTTGACAACTCTCATAGCAACAGATTCTACCCTTAACAATTCAAAGCAATCTTTCAGATTAAAGTTCATGTGATCACTTTAAAGAACTATTCAGTGTTAATCAAGCCATATTGCTTCAGGCATCATGTTTGTCTTTCACTTCAGGCTATTTGGTTGATTGCAGAAAAAGCTGAATTTCTCTGTGTGCATGTGCAGAGCTGCGTGTCTGTTAGTGGCAGTGACAGGTGAGGTAGCTGTGGGGGGGATATGGGTGTGATTAAACAGGCTCTGCAGTAGAGATAAATAAAGTCCCAGTGACTGACTATTCTGGTGGAATAGGCTAAGCAGTATATTCTGCATTAATAATTGTATATTCTTTCTAATTTAAGTTTTCAGGGTAGTAACTAATAATGAAATGGTTAAAATATCAATAATTTCTTTAAAATGCCTTATTATATTTATAAATACTATATACACATAAATACCTATACCTATATATACACACGTTCATATATGCATCTTATTTTAATCTTGAACAGGTGTTCTTCATACATTTTCTAGTCAGAGCTTTTACTCAAAGAAAGGTACTTCTCAGTGGGATTATGAAAGTCCAACTCCAACATTCTCTGGCATAGAAACCTGTTTTTCTCTCCAGTAGTGCAACATCTGCTCCAGTCATGTCTTAGTTTTGATCTAACTGTTCTTTTGAGGTCTTACAGATGCAGAATCCATAACAGTAACATTATAGGGAGAAAAGGCTAAAGAAGCTGGGACTGCTATGTTCTCTGAAGTTACAGTTAGAGACCCTAGGGTATGAGTTAACATCTGTGGCAGTGTCCAGCATCTTCAAAAAATGGTCCTTTTGAAGAAAGCTTTCATTCTGCAAATCTGTCCTAACATCTGACCAGGTACTGAGTCCAAGCTCAAGATGAGAGACTGCTTGCTATTAGTCAGTGCAATTATCCTATCAGGCTGAACTGCAGGTTCATTAAAGTAACAGTAGCAACCACTGCTGTCAACACTGGAGGTCATACAATTGCTAAAATGAATCCTATATTGATGTCACTGAAGAGTCCTAGTTCCAGGTCAGCAGCACAACCCTTTGATATGAAGGAAAAATCAGTAAGTCTTGATGCAATACTCCTTGTGAACACTGGAAGTGGATATCCCGTCATGATATCTTCAAGAAATAAAGTCAAAACCTCTGCAGCATCTGAAGTAATATATATTTTTTGAATTAAAAAACTTCTTCATTCAAAACAATCTTTAACAATAAATTTTTTTTCATTAGAAAATGTAGATTTATTTGAAATTATACTGCGTATAAGAAATAGGCATTTCCAAACAGCCTTCTGATTCAACAGGCTTGGAAGACTTTTTTAGTGGTCAAATCTCCTATTTAGTCAGTTTTAATAGAAACTTCTGAGTTTGTCTCTGGTTCAAATTATCTTCCATTAGAGACTGTGCTGAATAAGAACTGTTTAAAACAATCAAAACCTGAACAAGTACTTTCAAACTATTGGAATTATATATAGTACTTTACTCAACCAAGTTTTTCTCCCCACTTCATCTGTTTGCATAAATTCCTCAATCCTTATATAAACCAGTTCCAGCCATTGGAAATGTGTTATTGGAGAAATATTGTTCCACTCAGATGTCCTTACCATGACTGCCTCCAGAATCTGGAAGAAGATTCCATTGGGAAAGGCATTATATTTTGTATTTTGGGACATTATCCCATTTTAAGTAATAGATTTCTGGGTTCTGATGAAGAATTAAGTCAAACATTAAAAGTTAACACTAAACAAAAAATTTTTAAGTTTTGCAATCTGCTTGAAGTATGAAAAATATGTATGACTCATAATCTTCTATAGTGTTTACTCCTAATTAAAGATATTCTTACAGTTAGAATTCTTTAAGCATGAGAAAATTAAATAATAGTAATCCGTAAGTATTAAAGCATAATGATATGTATGCATTTTACTCTTTCCTCCTTCAGATTATCCAAAATAAACAAGAAAGGTCCAGACCTTGTCCTCCAAATGTGTTCTCTAATGGTCACAATCATTATGAAAGAATTAAGGTTAATATATATTTTTTAAGATGATGTTTTATTTTAATAATGCTTTGAAATTCCCTTTTCAGCCAAAAAAAGAAATCCAGTTAACTGTGGAAGAAAATTCAAACCCTGATGATAATATCCTTGATAAATTTATGCTTCTTCAGAGTAAATGAGATTTTACTGCATTTTCTTTCACTTTTCATATTTGTAAGAATGAAAAATAGTTCCTAATGAATCACTGATTCTTCTTTTTTTTCCCTTTCTTATATTATTACACTTGCTAAGGAACATTCCCATAAATGTATACCTTCTTTTTTACATCTTCCTGAGGGGAAAAAAAGAAAAATAGCAAAGATTTCTATGGTCAACTTTTCACTCAATATTGTTGTGATTTCACTATATTCAAATTAATTAGTAATTTGTATTTTATTCTTTAACCTCCTTTCAAGTGCATATATTTTCTTCATATATGTCTATATGTACTAGCAAAAACTATGCATAAAATAAATAAATATGCATCAGTAAAGCTAAAAGTAAAAAGATGATTTATATCAAAGAGCTCTGCACGGCAGTGCAGTAGTGCACTGGATATTACAGAAGGACAGCAACATAGCAACAAAGTAGAAACCCATGGCTCTAGTTAACAAAAGCATGCACTCATACACATGAAAGTTCAGAAAGCAAATATCATAAATACTTTCCATCCTTTTTTGGGAAATGCAGCTTATTTAATAGCTCATGACTGGATACTATGTTTACATCTTCAGGACCTCTCAGTGAAAGCATTCAAATGAGTTAGTAATAGTCTGCTAGAGTGAGACTTTTCTGGACATTTTTGGATCCAGCTGAAAAAATAAAATGAGTATCATATAGAGTATTGTAACCTATGAAAAAGGATACCATTTTCTCTAGGCCTTCAGAGTCAGAAGCCCTACTTGTAGTGATAGACTGCTCTGCATGCTCGGTATGTTTCGACTCATTAATCCTTGAAAGATCTGGACTGATAGATTGCGCACAATCAAACATTGAACAAAAGTGGGACTTCCCAACAGAATGACTTACAAAGGTTATTCTAAAGTGGCACATCTAAAGTAGCCCTTATCAAGGGAAAAGAGATCTTCAAAACAAGAGAACAAGGGGAAACTGTCATACAACCTTTTTTTGCCTGACTCACGTCCTTAATATTGATATGCAGACAGTTTTATGGATTTTTTTAACTGTTAGCTTCTTTCCACAGCCCTGCTAAGACTGGGAATGTGAAGATGGCAGATGAGCTCCAACAGTGTGTTAGCAATTCATACAGTTGGTATTGTTAATGTTATTCTTAGCTGCTTTTGGTATTACTAATTTCATAGATTGAATTCTTTTCATTCAGTATGGGCATTTCTTGCTTTAGTTTTAACTTTTTTTAAATATTAGGTTCCTATTTTTATCAGTTTACATGTGCTTACAAGAAAAAAAGTACGTGGGATTTTGATGGATTTCTTGAGAGGGATGTTCACCTTTCATAATATATTGTTACTTTTTTGTCAAGAGTTTTGTTTAAAGTTGATGCAATTTACTTTTTTAGACTCTTTGAAAAGGACCACTTTGACAATGCTGTTTAATTAATAATGGAGTTATGGATATGGAATGCGTATTTATCTTCATTTTAAGGATGTTAATATTTGAAAGACTTTTTTTTTTTGAAAGACAATTTTGCTGCTAGACTTTCAAAATGTGGCCTTTATTCTGTGAATATTCCCTAAAATGGTACTACTGACATGGAGAAAACATCTGAACAAACAATAATATTTATGAGCAATCTATTGGACAAACACTACAGGAAATTGATGTCATCAAATATACCTGTACCATGTATGTGACCCAGTCTTTCTCCACTCATAGTTATTCCCAGAACAAGAAAAACTTCTGAATTCAGTTTTTATGGAATCTATTTATTCCTTGCTCAGTCCTAGGACTACCTAAGAAAAAGTTCCACTGATGGAAACTTTCACGTGTTATTTTTAGAAGCAATCAGAATTTATCTGAATATCTGAAGCAACAGTGATTTTAGTGAAAGCAGACCTCTGTTGGAAACATTTGAAAATTCTGCCATCATTCTTTTGGAAAAGAACAAGTAAACAAACACCCTCTGCTTGCAATAATATCCCCAAAGAGTATTTCATTGATCTATCGCTCTATCTTGGATTAACTCATTATATTGGTGGAAAGATGCCAGAGCATTAATAATATTTGATTTTTATATATAAACATATAGAAGAAAAATGGAGGATAAAAGAGAATGAAGTTCAAAGGAAAAGACATGCTGACTTTGATGTTTCCCACAGGTGCAGATCCATTTACAACAATGGCTCTTTTTGAAGGGTTTTGTATTATTTAGACTTCCAGCATTAAGATCTTTTTTGGGTTTTGTTTTTTTTGGGTGGGTTTTTTTGTTTGTTTGTTTGTTTTTGGTGTTTTGTTTTAAACTATTCAAATTGGAATATTGAATCTTTGTTTTAATATCTATTTAGCAAGAGCAGAGTTCTCAGGACGGTTGGTATAGTTAGTAATTTTTTTAATCCATGCTCATCTGGGTCAAGTTTAGAGATTTTAAGTAAAGGGATATAGCTTGCCCATAAATTGTTCATGCAAGAGTCATAGAAGAGGAAGCTCGAATTCTTATATATGCACGTACATAAATATATTCATTTATAAATATACATGTATGTGTCAATATCTGTGGAGTGCCAACCAGTGTAGTAAAAAAAAAGGGGAAAGCCCCAACAAGCCTTTAATCCCACTTAGTTGAGTCTATGTTTCTATGAATAACTTCTCAAATACAACAATAGCAACAAGATAATGGAAAAAAAACAAAAAAACAAAAAACGTTGCATTTCTATTCCTTTGCTCCCCATGCAGAGATAACTGACAGTAACAAAGGCCAAGCAATAGACTGTGTTCTACTTAGGCATAAAGTTCAGCATTCAGGACCCCATCAAGAACAGGGTAATAATTTAGTCATAGGTTATTGGTGCAACTATCATGAAATCACTAAAATATTGTCAGCATACTAGATATTTAATGAATATTGAACCACATTTTAGTGCTGTCCCATGATGTCAGTCAAAATTCAGAATAGTTATGTTGCAGAATTTGGAACAGCATGACCAGTGAAAATGTGGGTCAGATTTAGCACATCTGGGAATAGGGAATAACAAAAAGTGAGTAATCAAACTACTACATGAAGTGCATCCCTCTAAGGGAGATACAGCTTGGGAAACTCTGTGGAAGCACCGAATTCAGAAGTTAACTTACTTGTTGAGACTTCAGGAGCCACTGCATACAAAGTTTGGGTCTGACATGACTGAAATCCTCAGTCGGTCAGGATACAAGTATGAACTGAAATGTAAACACCTTTCATTAGACACTTCAGCTCCCTGTCTTGCATCTCTAGGTCACCAAATTAGGCCCTGAATCATCCTAGCAGATGGGAGTTTGCAGATTAATGTTGCCTTCTCTTTACCTTGGTTCCGTGTGTGATGACAGAGGCAGCTTCCCAGAGACATCAGCTAGTGAGCAAGAGATTCTGGTAGCAACCCCAGATCTGTATGCCTTTACTTGTTATGAGCACTATGCTATTCATAAGCAGAGACTTAGTGGGAGAAAATGCTGCACAAAGACTATCAGTTAAAGCGGACCATTAAATGATGTTCAGCTAACAAAAGCACCAAACCCACTAGCAAATGTGATTAGCTCTGTTTCTCTTCCTTAAAAGTGAAAGAAAAATGACTGTTGATATTTATAACTTCGTTGCAGTCTTCAGCATGATGCTTCATAAAAAAGGATCTACTTATGAGAGGAGAGAAAGGTGAGAAAACAGACAGGTGTTTGAATTGTTGAAACTCAGACAAAAAGTAGTGTATTCATTCTGAACACATATATTAAGTAGGATATTTTTTCCTCTCAAAAATACATGGGATGTTTAATTTACGGAATATCTACTATTTTAAGATTGTCCAAGGACCTATGCTCCCAAGGGTAATGAATCAGTTAGCTACCTCTACAAACTAGTGGAACATGGCTAAGAAGTAGTAAGATTAGTTGACATCACAAGGCATGGTCTGTAGACTTTATAGAGGATTTAGTTCTCAACTATGTATGTCATTAACTTTTCTCAGTCATCTCCTTGATTGCTACCTTTATTAAACAATAATAGTCTTGTAAAACAAACATGATATGCCACTTCCAGCAATTATAGCCTTTTAATAAGGAATTTATACTACCTTCTGCTATAAAACTGAGGTAGAAAATCCTGGCTCCAAACTTTACTATGTATAGTCATAATCACTTTTAGTTTATAACTCTCTGCTGTGTGTTGCTGAAATACTTGGCTTTGGGTGGTGATAGTTGAGTAAATATACTGCATATAGTACAAGGACTTAGAATACTGATATACTGAGTTACCCAGGAAGAAAATAGGAATAGGTAATAGTGTTAGGTTTGTTGCCTAATATAGCACAGGCATATTTATTACATTAATTAACTTTACAGACTTTAATAGAATTTTCTTTGGAAAGTTACACTTTTTTTCTACTTTCAGAGCTGTAACAGTATTTACGTGTTTGCAGATTAGAAAACAAGAACAGTTTGTCTGGATTTGATTCAAGTCTTTATAATGCTATTATACACATTTTTCTTCCCTGCATTCATAAAAAGCTGCAAGTTGATAAACATCACTTACTTGGCACAGATCAACCATTTTCCAGGCCATATACCTGAGAAAAGTACAATCCACAAGCCAACTGCAGCAGGTATTTTAGTTCATAAAATGGAATATGTGTCTCTAACCTCCTCTAATCAAAAATGAACAACATCCCTTGCTATGTGAAATGGGTTTATTGCCATATGGTAGCTGATTGGGAAAGTGGTAAACTCCTAGAAGTTCAGTATCATGGCCCCTAAATGGCAGGGGGTTCTGGTCAACTCCATGGGAAGAAAAGCAGTAGCTGTGCTCTAGTACCCCCAGCCATTCATCTGCTCTATGCCCTCAGACTTTGAATGTTTATTCTGGGAACACAGAAGGAATGTAAAGAATATCAGTAGGATGCTGGAGGTTTATTTTCTTGGTGGAACAAGATGCTTAGCCCTGTCCTTTTTTCCTTCTTTTCCTGCTTGTTGACAAAAACTAATAGACAAAGCAGACAGAGGTATCTCCATTTCTGGCATCCTCAGCACAAGCGTGATGAAAGGATGTTTAAGAGGCAGCTGACTAAGCCGGTTATTTTTAACAACAGAACTACCAGTGGACATTTCTGTGCCTGTCATGTTATCTAGGGCTTTAAACTAACTTGAAAAATCAATTTCCATGTAGTGAAAAGAAACTGAGAGTGCCCAGCAGGCCAGATTGCAGAAAACTTGGCATTTTAATATTAAAATATATTGTAAATACTATAATCTCTCTTCTCACTCCTCGCACATATTATTCATTGGGACATATAATAAGCTGAATAGAAACTACTTGTGTATAAATTTCTATAGCGAATGTGTTGTCCAGTAGGCTGTCCTGGGTTGAGCACCAGCAGTCATTTTTCTCCTTCTTAGGAGCTAGTACAGTGTTGTGTTTTGATCTTTTGGCCTGGGAACAGTGCTGATAACGCCAATGTTTTCAGTTGCTGCTTGAATGTTTGGTCTGGCCAAGGACTTTCTGAGCCTCATGCTCTGCCAGGGAGGAGGGGAGGCCGGGAGGAAGCAGAGACAGGACACTTGACCCAAACTAGCCAAAGAGGTATTCCATTCCACAGCACGTCATGCCCAGGATGCAACTGGGAGTGACCCGGAAGGGCTAGAGGGACTGCAGGGTTGGACGAGGTATCGGTCGGTGCTCCGCTGGGGGGAGTGGGGCGAGTTATCAGTCAGCTGGTGCTGAGGTGTTGTATTCTTTCCTCTTGTTATTTCCTTTAGCACCATTATTACTGGTGGTAGCAGCAGTGGTTTGTGTTATACCTTAGTTACTAAACTGTTCTTATCTCAACCCATGGGAGTTGCATTCTTTTCAATTCTCCTCTCCATCCCTCCAGGAGCAGGGGGAGGGCAAGAAGGGGGGGAGTGAGTGAACGAGGTTTGTGGTTGGGTTTAAACCACGACATAGGCTTAATCAGTTGATAGTATAATGTATAATGTCAGATTTTAGCTAATGCTTCAGCAGCTAATATTTCTTTTGCTGAGTACTTATATGTCTGTGTCCTCCTCTGGTCTTCACTTGGAGAACTAATATGGAAAGGATTTATTGGTTACCTAGATTCCATGTACACAGAAGGAGGTGCTTTTCTATCTCCAGATTGAAGCCTGCAAATTAATCTGTGAGTATGAATCACTCTTGATCTATCATTCCTCAGATTTCTGGACAGTATGAAATATCAGTCTCAAAGCATCTGCATCTCTAAACTCTAAATACCAAACTTTTCTTAATTAACTCACTGCTTAAACTGATATTGAATAAGGGAATATAAAAACTAAGGAACTGTTCATAGCATAAATCAACATACTTCCTGTACTGAACACCTTCCATTAAAGCTCACATTCCGTGCTTAAAGACTCAGAATTTTTACTCTTCCTTTCAGAACAAATTTCAGGAGAATAGACCGAGCAACTAAAATTGTTAATCTACTTTTTAACCAGTTGTAGTTTCACTTCTTTTCTGTTTATCTTCTCTTTTGGTTTCAGTTCTCAAGGTCATTTTCATTGGTTTCCAAAGTCTTGGCTTTTTGTGCAGCAAGTTAGATGAAGAGCTAAATGATTATTTTGTAGTAAGAGATGAAAGTTAGATGAACCTTGACATATCACTCATGGTATAATTCAGCAGTGAATTCATATCATCAGGATTTATCTACTTTAGAAACTAAACAGTTAACTTAATCATCTCTTTTTATTGCTAATTTAGAAAAGCTTTTTTTCCTAAGTACACTCTCACTTTTCTGAATTCACTGCATGTGACCTGCACCTTTTGTCCACTGCACCATTACCAGCAGCTAATCCCTCTTATTTATTGATAATTGGACAAAACTGAACAACATGCCAACTCCTGAAAACTGAACGCCACTAAAGGCGTCTATTCAGGTTTTCTTCCAAAACCACATTAGTTTCCAAGTTCACTTCCTTTGTAGAATATCAATGGGAAAAGAGTTTGCAATTCTCTCATGGCTTAGGAATTCCACTAATTCTAACCTGCACATTGCATAACCGTGTGAGATGTAGGAACATGATGTACTCGGGCTCAAAAAATGCACACTTGTAAAACAGGAAAGGGAAAACTTATTTAATGTTTTGCTAATCAATTTAGAACTTGCAATGTTCATTTGAAAACAAATGATCATTGTTGCAGTTATGTCGGTCAATGGGTAAGTGGTAATTAAGCAATCAGTATTTGTGAAATGTGGTCTGACCCTTAAAGTTTTAATCACAATTTTCATCATTACTGTTTTTGTCAAACACAACCTGCATTACTGATGCTTTGTCAAATATTCACTACAACATATTCAAGATAATGTTGAACTTCTTAAAACCATGTGTTGCTGGCAATCATGTTTATCTACAGGTTTATATAGTTCAATTACTTGGTGCAAAGTGCATGAGTACACACTGGGTAGAAGAAAACAAACAAAAAAGTGGCTTTAGGAAAAATCGTAGCTATCACCAATATACAAGACTCCTAAATAGCAGCTCCCCATGAAAAAGATTGCCATTTAGAAGCAGAAGCACTAGTGAGCTGTGCTGAACATCCCCCTTCAGCAAAATATTCTTTCATGTTTTTATTCATTTGCCCAATCTCTGTGCAGCCTTTCCAATATCCAGCTATACTGATCTAAAGATGAAGCCACAAGCCTCCTCTTGCAGAAACCAGGGAAGAGAATAAAATTCCTGTGTGGCATTTGACAAGACTGCCTGTATGTGAAGTCCTACACTGAGGTACCCAAGCAATTTGGGAGTGGGTTATCTTTGGAGCAGGAGGCACTGCATATGGGCTTATTAGTACTGTCTGTCAGGGCTTTGCTACTTTAATGTGGTTTTATAGCTTCTGCGTCACATGCTCATATTCTTGCTACACAGACTTACCAGCTTGCTCAGAGTGCGCTAGAGTACGTCTAACACAGCCTTTCACTGTGAGGTGTAGACACATTCCAAGAATCTCTGCTTGCCATTACTCAATTTGGGAAATGGATACAAGTAATTTTTCTGCAGTGAGGCTGGCTTTTAGCTAGGGAATTTAAGAAGCAGCATCACAGAGTGATCATTCAGAAGCAGATGAAAAGAATATTCTCCATCACCATATTTTTTTTTCTCTGTCAGCTTCCCTGGCAAGAAATCATGTCTCATTTTTAACAAATGGATTTTTTTTTTTTTTTTTAAGAAAAAGTGACTGTTCCCAAACATACAGTCTTGAATGAAGGGGCACAAAGAAACATTATTTACACATGGTGTGAAATGGAGTAATTTACAATTTTTAATCTAACAAATAATTTCAATCATATATTCAGAGCATATAGCCATTGCCTGTCAACTTTAGTTCCAGAAATTGGAAAGTATAATGGCTTTCTTTGTACATGGGGTGTGTGTGTGTGAATGGCATTGTTAGGTTTTATTTACAGAGAAGCTGGAGTGTCTCCATAACACAGCATGCATATCAGCAAAAGCCAAGAATAGACCCTTGCCCTCTATCTCTGGGAGGAGAGATGTTGCAGCCAAAGTATAAAAAACACCCCGTAGTAATCTCACAGGGACAAAAAGACACAAATGTGACCAAATTCCTTAGTTATTTTATGTTGACAAGCTTACTGATACCACTGATAGAGTTTCATTAATTTACATAGGCAAAAATAGTAATTCACTTTGCTCTCACTGGAGTTAATGGGAGGAGAAAAAACTTTCTACCAATCATATACATAAGACCAAAACTAAACTCAAAACTATCCTCACAGTGAACTTAATAACTTTATTGTTTTACAGTCTGAATTATTTCAAATATATTTAGCAAATGATTATTTAACTTTAAATGTACAGAAAAATCAAAAGCTTAGAAGCAAAATCTTGTAAGCTTGCAAGAGCACACAAAGAGTAATTATACTATACTCCCAAGTCAAATAAAACACATACTAATTATCTGTAATTTAAAAATCATGACAAGAATTTTGATCAAACCTTGCAGATCTTGTCCCTTACCCTGACATGAGAACAGAGTAAGTAAATTTTACCACAGGAAAAGTTACAGTTGAAAATATCTGAAATCTTCATGATCATCAGTAGCAACTTAATCCCACAACCAAACGAGGAGATAAGTTGTTTTTACCCACCTCTTCCTATTTCACAAACCTCTTGAGCTGCCATTGCATCCCACAGGAGGGAAGAAACGTGTCACTGTGTGGCCTTTCCATTTCTGAGAAGGGGCTAAGTGCAAGTTTAACAACAATAAATTGAAAATAATAATAAAAAATATCCATAACACCTCATGGTCTTAATTATGGGTGCACTGTCAATGCATGTACACAGCATGAGCATGGGTTGTTGCTTGAAACAGTAAAAGTAAGGCAAATGTTAATAGTTATTGTTGTCCATAAGGGTGTATGCTCTACTAGAGCTAGTAGGGAACAAGTAACTCATATTCAGTAGTTAATATCCTTACTTTTACATTGGTTGCCAGTGATGATCCAGGATCCTTGTTTTCAAGTGGTGAAAATGGTTAGGGGTGTCAGAAAATTTGCTGGTATTATTAATTTTAACCAGGATGGGTTTGCAGGCTTAGTCACATTCAGAAAAAATCCTATGTTGTTCAATTAAAAAATTATTTCTGCTTTGTTTTGTTTTAAGAGTGCTTCTTTCAGAGCATTTTCCATATATCTAGGAGATATGCAGAACAACAATACTTGGTATGAACCCAGAAATTAGGTATGTGAAGAAACATTGGTCCAAAATTAACCACTCTCGATAGCATAGTGAACTGATTTGGGAAGTTACCAGATGTCAAGATTTGTACTAAACCATCCCAAACCCTGTTTTTTAAACACAGATTTCTAAATCGATAATTGTCCAACTAGGAGATAACCATATTGTGTAAGTTTAAACAGATAATTTTGGTGCCTAGCGCAGATGATGTGTCTTCTTATAGTCCAAGGAGAAACCTGAAAATCTGAGTTAGAAGCCTGTCAATTTCCAGTGACTGTAGGTTTTAGATTAAGAAGAGTTTATAATGTCAATAAGATACCATAATTTCACCAGTGTGAACATCTCCCTTGCACCTTGTTAAGTCACCATTTCTTCAAGAAAAAACAAGTATTCACAACACTTGATTTTAAATGGCAATCACAGAATAAAGGGAAGCCTGAATGTATACACTTGTATATCATCTGATCAGCATTACTCTTGAGTGTGAGTTCTGTCAGTCTATTATGCAGGACTGGGAGGGATCAATTCTAACACAGGAGAAGTAAGATAAAAAGAGTAAACATTAAAATAGCTGGCCAATCCTAAACACAAATGCATGCCTTTGCTTTTACAGTAATTATAATTATACTAGGTTTCTTTTCTGCAGTTTCTCCCCTCCATGAGAAGTCACTGACAAAGATTCCTTTAAATTTCAGCAAGTTTCCTTCTTTTCTCAGCTGCAAAGTCTATGTAATGGGAAAATACTGTCCCGAAACTGCAAAAAAATATGTTTTTCATTCTGACAATGGAAAGACAAATGATTCACTTATCATGTAATATTTATCATCAATTCTATCAATTCTTGACAAAGAATGAAGGTAGACTGTTTGGTATTTAAAGGGACTGTACACTCATGGGATATTGAATTATCTAAAGATCACTGCTAAGGAAAAAACAGAAAATAACATACTAGTTATGGAAACTGAAAGTTTCTTGAATATATGTCCTGGCTGCAACTTGCCTTTAACCTTGAGTGCCTCTTATTTCCTTTCCCAGTAGCTATGAAACCAAGAAAAATTAGTGGAGTCCAAACTGGGGACACTGCAAATAACAGAGAGGGAAACCAAAAATTACTTCAAATTCAGAGTTTAAAGGGTTAAAGAAGTAATACTATTTAAACAGGGTTGCAGAACTCCTATTAAAAATGGCAGTACTATAAATGTTCTAGTATTGTCAGGAATGTTCTGTTGGATGACACTATACTGTGATTTGTACACACAGCGGACCAGAGCTGATGGGTGAATGAAATGATCCATAACCCTCACTGACACATTTAGAGCAGTTCAGCTGCACACAGAGAACAGTCCATCATTTGCACCCTTCTGTGAAAGCTGGCTTTACCAAGTGTTTCAATGAAATATGTGCAACTTCCCATTTAAATTAGTACCACATGAACCATGAAGAGCACCACAGGTATCTGTTGTAGTACCAGCCTAATGCAAAAGTGGCCTGTCTTGTAATGCTCTAACAGGAAAGACATACAACCATTCATCTGTAACATATTAAAACCAGAAGAAATAAATTACTCTGTAGATGAAGAATTATTGCTTGTGGAGAGAATGTGCAAAGGTAGTTCTAAAAAGCAGCTTTTACTAAAAAATTATTGCAACAGCATTTGAATTCCTAATGCATATTAAACCTAGTTCGCATAATCATAAATCATCATTTTTAAATCAAGAAAATCTGCTTGAAACTTTTTAAAGGTTTATTTTACTAGTTCAGAACTATTTCAGCATTACCACTGAGGGAAGCACAGTAGGAGTGACTATAAGGGTGAAATATAAAACTTAACCATTTGCCAAGAAAAAACATTTTGGTCCTGAATTTTTCAAGTTTACCAGTAAGAGCTGCATTAGTATCTAAAAATGCCTTGTGAACACAGAGGTGACTAAAAAGAATTGAATTCCTATGGATGGATTTGCCCTCTTGTGCAATGGCTTTTCTTAAATGGTCTCATGTAGTCTAGACAGTTAGGCACAAGAGTTAGAAAAAGCAATGAATTTACCCAAATGCTACAAATAGTTTATATTGAATTAATTTTAATGGGAAAATTAATCTCTGCTCATTCCAAGCAAAGTATCTAATGCTTGATAAATCCTGAGCTGAACACAAACTAGTGTTCAGGCTGGTGAATACTTGGTACATTCAGAGTAGCTTACAGGAACTGATGCAAACGTCCTTTTTGCTATTGGATAAGGAATCAGTACCAGTATCAATAAAGAAACAGTCCCACGCCTACCCACCAGTCTAGATACATGTTTGTGATAGTTCCAAACATAATACAAAGAATAAATGGAGTTAGCATCTTTTGCCCAGATTTTAAAAAGTGTGCCTTGAATTTCAGCTACTGGATGCTAAAGTAACCTCTGGGAAATCAGTCTTGTTCCAGCTGCATCTGGTTAGAACATTTCTGTCATCTCTGAAAGTGAGACCTTTGTCTTCATTTCTAGCAGTGCCTAGAAAACTGACATCAGGTCCAGCCTTTCAGTAAAACAGGATATTTTGTACTGCTATCTGCCCTATATATAATAGCAATGTGCTATGTTTTAATGAATGTTCTTATATTCAAGTATTCTTAATGTGACTTTTAAAGCAGAGTATCTACAAAGTTTGAACAGAGAAAATTCTGCAGTCAGGTACTTGATCCGAAACCCACTTTGCAAAACCAGCTTTGTCCTGAACTGATGAAGCTATATACCATGCTTCTTACTTGAAATTGTCCATAACTGAAAAATGCAACTCAGCCTTGGGCTCAGGCACCAGGTGAAGACAAACAAATAAGCACATACCCATACTGCACATCAATTCAGGGAATAGGTGATTTAGGGGGATGCAAGAAGAGCAGGAATGAGAGGATCAAAAAAACAGAATCAGTCTTCCCTAATAAGTAGGCTTCTCATACTAAGTAATATGTAAGTTCCATGCCTATTTAATGAATTTGTTTCTCCCATGAGCGTTCGGCAGTACCAGTGAGACTTGAATGCTAACAGGAGTAAGGCTGTCTCCTGAATTTTTCCTCAAGCCATGTTCACTGCCCTTTGGTTCATGGCTCTGTGGTCTCTCAGACACAAATATAAAGAAATGAAAAGCAATTTTGCAAAACTGGTAATTTTAGGTTGTGTGCTGTTAATTAAATAGAATACTATCATAAGATATTCAAACAGCACAAGGGTGGAACTGCTGCAGTTTTGTGAATGATATCTAAATAGTCTGGATGATTGAGAGTCATTTCTATCAGTAATCTTACTATAGCAGCTACAACATACAGCTCCATGTGTCAGGAAACCTCTATACTACTTCTGTCTTTGCTTAAAATAGCAGAATTTCAAATGCTAATGTGTGTAAAATAATTGCTTTTAGCCTAGATTCTTGTTTTAATACTGTGAGACTCTCAGATATGTGAGTTCATATCTGTATTTAATCTAAATGATCTAAATGGATGGAGCTTTAAGCAACCTGGGCTCGTGGAAGGTGCTCCTACCCACGACAGGGGCATTGAAACTAGATGATCTTTAAGGTCCCTTCCAACTCAAACCATTTTATGATTCTACCATTTTGGTGGGTTGACTCAGCCAGCAGGTAAGCTTCCACCCAGCTCAATTTCCCCCAGCAGAATGGGGGAGGGAACTGGAAGGCAAAGTCAAGAAAAACTTGTGGGTTGAGATAAAGATAGTTTATTAAGTGAAGGGAAAATGGGTGGTAAAAAACCAAAAACAAAACCCCAGGTGATGCAAAGGCATTCACTCACCACTTCCCACCAGCTGAGTGATGTCTAGCCAGGCTCCATGCAATAGCTGCTTTAGAAAAAACCCTTACCACTGCCAGAAGTTTATTGCTGAGCATGATGTAATATCGTATAGAATATCTTTTGTCCTTTTGGGTCAGCTATCCTCTCTGTCCTCTCCCGAAATCTCACCTACTCTGAGTCTTCACCCTGGGCAGGAGCAGAATGAAAAACAGAGAAGGCCTTGGCACTGGGCATGCACTGTTCAGGGTAGCTGAATCACTGCAGTGGTATCACCATCACAAAGACAAAGCACAGCACCATACAGGCTAGTATGAAGAAAAAGAATTCCATCCCATCCATCCCCATTACACTGATTTTTTTTGTTACAGTCATTATTTAAAACTCCCAGAAAAGATTCTCTTTGTACTAGAAGTTTTCACATCAAAATTTCAAAGGTAACCCCTGCATTTCAGATCAAAAAGTACATTGTATGTTGCATTCTGTATTTTTTCTTCCTCTGTTTCTTTGTGGGTAGGACAACAATAATGAGTGTTAAAAGATACATCAGTTTTATTATTGGACTCACCATCAGTATCATTGCAGAATCAAATAATAGCTGAGGTTGGAAGGCATCTCTGGGTATCATCTAGCCTTGCTCAAAGCAGAGACAGCTATAGTAGGTCACTCAGGGCTATGTTCAGTTGTATCTAGAATATCTCCAAGGATGAAAACTCCACAACTTTGCTGAGGAATATGTCCTAGTCTTTGACCATCCTCATAATAAAAAAGCTTTTCCTTATGTTTAGGTGGAATTTCCTGATTTATGCCCATCACCCCTTGTCCTGTCACTGAGAAGAGCCTGGCTCCATGATCTTTACTCCCTCAGCAGGTATTTATAGACATGGGTAAGAGCCCCCTTGACAGGAAGTCTAGTCCTTTAATCATCTTCATGACACTTTGTTGGACTGTCGGTAGTATGTCTATGTCTCTTCTGTAGTGCAAAGTCCACATTTGGACCAAGCACTCCAGATGCTGGGCAGAGAGAAAGGGTCACTTCCCTCAACCTTCCATCGATGCTCTCCTTAGCACAGTCCAGAAGGCAGCTGACCTTTTTTTGCCACAAGGGCACACTGTCACGAGTTTTTTCTGCCCCTAGCATGTACTGGTGCCCGGGGTTATTCCCCCGCAGATGCAAGACCGGTCATTGTCCTTTGGTAAACTTCAAGAGGTTCTTGTCAGCCCATTTCTCCATCTTTTTGAGGTCCTTCTGAATAGCAACATAGCCATCTGGTGTATGAGCCACTGATGCAAGTTTTGTATCATCTGAAGACTTGCTGAGGGTGCACTGTGGACCATCATTCTGGTCATTAATTAAGATGTTTCACAGTATTGGCCCCCACGGGTTCATATACCTGGCTCAGACACTCTACTGCCTGGCTTAACTGATCATCCCATGGAGGTCAGTTGGTGCCAGATGGTTCAGAAGAATACACATTCACACACACATAGGTAGTAAATATGAAATTATTTACTCCCCATACAAGTATCTGAGTAATTTCTGACAGACAGATATTGTTCTAAAGCCTAGAGCATGAATTTAAATAAATGCAGCTTATTTTCTATTAAGCCACTAGAATCAGACCTTCCTGATATCCATATAAATACATAACTTTTCTGTAAATCAGCGATGCCTAATCATAAGTTGCATAGAGGTGCAGGCAAAAGTAATTCTGAATAATGTGCTTTTTTTCTAAAGAAAGTCTTCTTCCTTTTTTTTTTTTTTCTTTCTTTTAATTTTTCTCTATATCTTTACAACAGTTTATAACCAGGCTATGACAATTAGATGCATGTTCTCTCCAAAGTACTTAGGAGCAGACTGAATTGTCACCTTCATCTTTATCCTTAGGTACGTTATGGACAGTATCATCATCATCATGATCCTCTTCTGGGATTGGAGTGATGGTCTTGACAGCAGGTCCAATAACTTCCCATCACCAAGGAGATGAGACAAGAAAGTCTGGAGCATGACAAAAATAAGGGGGGGGTGGGGGGTGGGGGGGTGGAGTGAGGGAAGGCATTTCTTTCTCTTAATCTGAGATCCAGGTTACATGTCATTAGACTTCACTGGTTATATCTTAACTAGAGCATGTGGCAATCAGCCTGAATTGTGGACAGTTTGGGTCAGATTCTAATCTTATGAAAAGTCTTCTTAAAGAAATGAAACCTGAAAGAATATGAGATTATTACCTAGAATTAAAAAATAAATTGATATATTCTATGTCATTTGATTCTTTCATATTGTGAAAATAGAGTAATGAATGATTAAAAATTGCAATGTACATTCAAACAAACTAAAAGGGATTTTGGTCATTTTTTTAAACTGCCAGTTGAATCCTCAACTGCACACTACACAGGGGTAAAGAGGAATTATGGATACACTTTCCTAGCTGTTTTGACCAGTTTCACTGTTGTTACTGTATTTGTGTAATTTCTTTCAAAATTTGTATGGCTTTCTATGTTTTCTACAGTGTTAAAGCTACTCACTGCATTAGCTGGAATTCGCCATTTGTAGTCCAGAAAGCAAATTACAAGTCTGGTCATGTACGTGAGTTGCTTGGATCACTTCAAATCCCAGTCAAAACCTGACCAAGAACTGTTGGGTTTTTTTTTGTTCTTATTAGCTTGCAAGCTATTTTGGATGGACAATGGCTACAGTGCTGAATATTCATTGGTTTGAAGTTACATCTATCTTATTATTTTTAAAAAGGGTCCTAAAGAACTCTCGCTGGAATCATTGTTAGGAGACATTACATATTTTTCACTTGGCCAGATCAGAGCTAATTTTTATATCAATGAAGTCTGTTCAAAAGGCACAATGCCACAATGATAATTTACTACAAACAAAATAAACCAGATGTAAGACTGGAGATCAAATATTGGCTGCAATGTCGCAAGTTTGAAAAGAATTAGTGAGCTTTCCCTGGTTTCCTCTGTTCTTCAGCATGCCAGAACAAACATCAGAGTATACACAACACACAGTCCTTTTTTTTTTTTTCATGTTTTAAAACACATATGAGGTTAGTAAATCAAGCATTGTGGTTCTATGTATAAAGTAAAATATGGTGGACGTGTTACTAGATAATTTATATAAAATTAGAAATAAATAGTTCATCTGTGATGATAAAAAAAATTAATATTGATAAAACAGGGAAAATGCTTAAATTTCCTGAACTTGTTCAACTCGGAGTCGCATGTTGGATTCACAAGAATTTTCCTAAGGAGAATTCAGTGGAAAAAATCCCAGACATTTGGATGCATAATATTTATCATCTTAAAGTTACTACCTCAAATAAATCCAATGAACCACTTTTAAAAAGCATTCACCTTCCTACACTGACTGTAAAGGAAGGCAAAGCTGGATTTCTAGAGTTGGTATCTATATTGCAAATGTTTAGCTCAGAGCAAATAGATCACACCTGTAGCAATTTCTGTGGGAAGGACGTAAACAGTCGAAAACTGGAAGGGTAGAAAAATAGGTAGAGGCAAAAGAAAAATCAGTATTTAGGTTTATGGCAAATGAATGTGAGAAAAAAATACATCTAAAAGATTATTTGCCAGGGGAGGAAAAGGTAATGTAAAAAAAAATGTTCAGGAGAATAGCTCAGGGAGAAAAGCTTGCAGAATTAAAAAGAAACAGACAGCATAGGTAAGATTCAGCTTCCTTATGGCTACACAGAGTGTAGTTGTGCTTATGAACCTTAGGCATCATCGGTATCCACCGTAGTCAGTGAAGAGCTGGTCAACATAGCTAGTAGGACCTAAAGAGCTTTTGCCTAGTCTCCTGTACTAGATACCTAATTTAATTCAGCTGAATTACTTTCTGATTCCAGTGCTTAAGTCAAGCTGCTATCTATTTCAGTCACCTGAATGTGAGTGCTATTTGACATGCTCTTGCATATCTTTCCTGGGATGCAGCAGAAGATCAACTGTAGAAGAGCATTAGTTTTCGTATTATTTCCTTATATACTTGGGTCCTGAATCATATTTCCCATGTAAGTATCTTGGATACTACAGGATAGTTGAAATTATTTCAGAAATGTATGCATGCTCAATCAAATTGAGATCCAGCTTTGTAGAGACTACAACAGGAAACCTGGCTATCAATAGACACCTAAATTTAGATGCCCGAGTCTGAAGCTAAATCCCTTTTCTTAAGTTAGAGCAAGTAGAATACAAAGGTTAAGAAGTCATAGCACTGAATAAAGTATGTCAGAAAGAAGATTGGAATTACTGAGAAACTTGTATCTAAAAAGAAAACAAGCCCAGGCACTGAAGAAATATGTCAGTAAAAGATGTGACTAGACACATTAAGAAAGAATAACACTATTTTCACACAGTAGAAGTTGGTTGCATGTTTAGATATAAACCCCATTTCTATTTGTAATCTGTAGGGATCTGGATTTACATGTGGGTGGGAGATCTTGAGTTGTATGACATTATAAAATGACAGACTAAAAATTCTTTGCCAGAATCCATTAGCTGAAGAAGATTTTGACTAATCATATACGAAAGTGCTTCGTAGCAATGTAAATAGTAATATCAGTATCAAGCAAAACTATAAGTTGTGTTATGTATCTTATTATTCTGTTCAGTTTAAATTACACTCTCTTTCACTGTTTCATATGTTTAAGGTCATTATGTTTACAACATATAACATGAAGAAGGCCATCAAGAAAGCTAGATGTTTCAGCAGATGTGATTGGCAGTCTGGAATGAGGGACTAAAAGAAGCAGATTTTTCTGATAAAATGATCATTAGAATGAAAGTTAAGGATATTGACAAGTGAAGCTCTAGGTATAAAGGTTAATAGCCTTCTTTGATGAATGTATCTCACTTGGTGTTATGTCTGGAAATGGGACACTGCTCCATTTAATACCCTTTTCACATCACAAACAGTTTCTTTTCAACCATAACAGCTAGAAAACATTCACTAAATAAAACAGCAATTTCTAGAAGACAGCTTCTCTCAAAGAGTAGATTGGTGATCTCACACAGTGCTGAGAAACTGGCTGCAATTATTGCCTTTTCACACACATGCACACAAATTTGAACTTCACATTCATTTTGTTAGCAGTTTGGCAGCATTTTTGAAATACACATGCATATATATTTTTTCTGAGTTACACCCATCTAATGGTCAACAGGAGGACTGTTATGAAAATGTTGAAGTATTGATAACAGTATCTGAAAACTTGCACTCTTGTCCTTTCTGTTTCTTCTCACTTGAAAGCATTTGTAATAGCATTTGGAGGCAGATATGACGTATTAGTGCATATATATATATCTCAAGGAAAAAATACTATTAAACACAAACATAACCATTAATTTTTCATATAAGCAAAATAATAGCAGTGACTGCTAAACTGCCTAAGACAGTAATAGTTTCAACACAGATAACTGTGTGGTTCCATGAGTTATGTTAATCTGTGTCTGATATATTGTTGAAGAATAAAGGAAAGACATAAACCAAAGGAGAATTGCAAGATTTTGCAAAAGACAAAAGTGAGAACTGCACATATTTTAAAAATTTGTGTAATCCACAAGGATCTTCTGTTCAGTGCCCTGTATTGTGGTGCTGCCTGCTCTAGGCAGTCTTGCAAGTGAACTAAGGAAACTGCAGGAGATTTTAAAATATAATTTAGATTTCTCTATGTCTTCATCATATAATTAGGTTATTATCTGGTGGCTGGTTTAAGAATTATTCACTTTTAACAGATGAGAAGGCTTTTGATAGAGTTGAATTGTACATCTCCTGTTTCTAAGAAATTCAATTTCAGGTCTGCTTTGTTAGGAAAACTGGAATATGTCAGTTTTTCTGTAGTAAACTCCTGTGTTGTCAGATTTCCTATAGGAAGCTACTATAATACTGGTATGTAACTCATTCTTACAAAATACATATACTTATGGAAGCAGAAGAAAGAGTAACTCCCCCTTTTCCTTCTTTGCTGGAACTTGCAAAATATGTAGCAGTGTAAATACCCAGGACAATTTCACACACCAACGTTTGGTCTATCAATATAATTTGAAGTACCCATTGAGGGCCAGAAGAAGTTTTCCATATGTTGCCTGGTATATTTAGGGGAGTACTAATGAGGTAGTTTCTTTAGACCACTGTAAAAGTGTTAAGGCTAGGGGTGAACTTGTTCTCTAGGCATGTTCATTGCACATTTGCTAGAATTGGATGCAGCTTGTTTTATGCCTTTTTGAGCTTTCATTAAGTGCTTTGAAGAACAGATTTTTTAAGTCTGAATTTAAGTTAATTTTCTAAATAGACTTTAAATCTGAACTTTTCTTACTCTGTTACCAGTGACATCTTTGTGATTTTGATTGGCCTTTTGATTTTCTTAATCTGCTGACAATAAAGACTAACATTAAATAATGAATATATAAAATATTTATATAAAATATTTATATAAATTTACATGTTAATAATCCCAGGACTGTGAAATAGTCTTCAGTAATAAATCTATTTCAGATTTGCTAGGATTCACAAAAGTAGGAATGTCTTTATTAACAGACAGAAAGATTACTATTTATTATTAATATTTTTTTTCTAATGTAAATCTTATGTAAATATTCATGTTCTTTCAAAATATAAACTGAAGAAATATAACTCATACATTTTCTAAAGTTTAATAAATATAAAACAAAACAGATAAAACCATTATGTCTTCTTCAAAGCGATCTCTAATTCAATAATGAAAGTAACATCATAGCAATATTCATTAAACACTTACAGGTTATTGACCTCCATAGCTGAACAGAACAGAGGCAGTCAGCCTTAAAGGACAAATATATCTTAATTTTTGTCGTGGGTGGATTAATGGCTTGCCTTTATTGATAACATTTTCTATTCAGCCATACAGAGGACTTACAAAATGAAGCACAACAAAAGGATTAGAAAACAAAGAAAATAATGTGCCCAGATGGACACACCATTTATTCAGTTTTTGATTACTCAATTATCAAGGACAAGGCATTCCTTTAAATATATTTACTCAATGATATTTAAGATTCAAAGTAAAATATAGTTTAGTGATGCTGTGAAAATCAGCTATGATGCATTTCCATAAAAATGACTGAACTGGCAGAGTGGATTAAATACTAGAGCATTTTGGAAGACGACACTCTAGCAAAGATTTTGCATTTATATGAACTGGAGAGTGTCAGAAATTTGTTTGCATTTGGGGATTTTCTACTAAAAGGGAATAGTAAACAAACGTGTTACCATTGAGATTACATGGTGTGCCAGCATGCATTATTTGTAGTTTGAAGGAGCATCCCATAGACTCCTTACTTTTGTGAAGCAAGATTATTAAATTTTAAGATATACCAAGATGGATTTTATTTAGTACTATATTGTTTCCACAAAACTATTAATTTAGAAAAAGCTACCTGTTATGATCCCTATATTAAAAGCTGTCCTGTAGATCTGTTTCTTATCACAGATAAGCATATTGATTATATTTTTAAATAAACATTTTAAGAAAAGCTTTCATATATGACTGTTTCCTTCAGGGATGGTCTCAGTCATATTTGGTGACGTCAAAATGAAACTGATGTCTTCATAAGTTCACTTTTTCTGTCACTTCCATGTCAGAAAGAATTTTTTTTCCAATGCTTTTGATTGCTCATTGAATTACACACCTTAGAGACTTCTATCTTTAGAATTCTGTTTCTGTTCGTTTATAGCAATGAGAAGACAGACAAACAGGACATAGAAAGCTATGATTCTAGTACATAGATTTTATGCTGGTGAGATCACATCAGTATCCGATATTTGCTTCACTTTACATCAGTGAATACTCAGTGTTTACCATGGAATTTGATGACCAAAAAACCTGTAAATCCTGTCATAAATACATTCGCTAAAGAGGCAGAGGGAATTGTGCTATGGCAGCATCTTTTTGATCTGATTCTTCCTTCAAATCACAGTGAAATGTTTTGACATATCAGTTTGATGTTGAAAAGCAAGGAAATAATAAACAACAAATTTAAACTGGAGTATCCTTGATTTGATCTCCAAAATCAAATTCTTGAATTTACCTGAGCAAGATTTCTTGGATACAGCATTCCTCTGTTTTAAAATAACTTCTGAAATTTTTATAAATTTTTTTTTTGCTTCTTATGTGCGGTATACTAAGAAGTATTTTCAAAACAGTTTTTCGTTCCTGGGTAAAACAGTGTTTGCTGCCAATGATTGACAGGGTAATGCTAAATCATTCAGAAGTTCTTGGGATAAATCAAGTCTATTAGCACCTCACATATAAAGAGATTTCTAAAAATAAGATATTACTTAAGTAGCACTCAATGATTCTAGATCTTCTACTGCTAATAATAGTGAATCCAGTCATGTTTTCAAAATCATAAGCATTGAGATAGTCCTTTCACTCCACTTCCACTTGAGATTAATAAAGCTGTTTTATTTCAGTATAAATCCACATTAAAAGTTTAGAATTCTCCTACTGTAAGTAGTGTGCATCATGGGGAAACAGTCTCAGATTTAGCTTGCTTTCACCAGGTTCTCAGTAACAACTCACTCGGCAATTAGCCCCGCAGAGCTCAGTGAGGAAGTGGTAGGACCAAATTCAACCCAGATGGAAGATAACAGGATCAGAAATGTAGACATAGATTATGCATGATCACCACTTACAGAAATTAAAATATCTCTACAACTCCCATCTTCTAATCTGTTTCTTTGGTAAAAAAAACTAAATTATTGTTTTCATTCTGAAAGGCAAACTATGACCTCCTAAAAGTTGCATGTTTAGGACAAAATTTTCCAAACTGTTCACCAGAGCTGTGTTACCTGGTACAGTCATAATCAATAAGTCTTAAAGTTAATGCTTTAAACTGTTACTGCAAGGTGGTTCTGAAACAGTTTTTAAAACCAGTGTCATTGTTAGTGAAGGCGGAAGCTAGTGCACAACAGCATGTATAAGAAAAGAAAGATGAACTTTGAAAATGTTTATAATGTAAATTCTTCTAATGATCAATAATCCTCTATGTAGCCTTCTTTTCTTTTTTAAAAAATGACAATTATGATTTTATACAGTCTAATTTAAATTAAAATAACATTGGGGACTCAGGTGTATTAATAGACATGAGCAAACACTGTCATTGAATTTAATGAAATATATAGTCACATGATTCAGAAATCATTACAAATAAGGTGTGCACAGATAAAGCAGAGTGCAATCATTACATTTGTTTTATAAAATGAAACTAGACTACCTAGAAGTAATAAACGTGGCTAAACCCTGATGTAACATCTTGCACTTAATAAACTTCTTTTTTTTTCTTTTGGTAAATCAATACAGGTGTCTTGATGTAATTTACTCAGACATGAGCTTGCTTTTAACTTTGTGTGTGAATTTCGTACAGACTTCTTCATCTTCAAGTACGCTTGTGCTTAAACTACACAGAAATATACAGCTTTTTGGTGTACATCAGGCAATGCCCTTTTATGACATTCATCCTATCTCTCTCCTCAGTGCTTACTGAGTTCATAAAAAGTTATTTACTCAGAGATATTCATATGTCCAACTTTAGGCTGCTTATACAAGGTCCCAGGAACTGCTGTCCACTAAGTATATAAAGAAGGTAATATTATTAATTTAGATAGTTCTATGGTAAAAAATTTATGCTTAATCAGATGAGCCTCACCCTTACAGGCTACTTGAAAAGCTGCCTGTCAATGCAGGACATACTAATTTTCTCTTATGTATTCATGGAAGCTACTGTAAGTGAATTAGTTAGATGAGATACAGTATCTATGTTGGTAAATATAGAAGACACTAGTGTGAAGGGCCTGATGACAGCAGAGGCAATGCATCAAGATAAATGCTCCTTTCATCTTGCTCTTCCAAACATTATGTTGGTCATGGCCAAAAAAAATTCAGATTTAGGAGATGATATGTTTTAGAGCAGCCAGATAATGAGAACTTTTTTATTTTATGAAAGTGAAGAACTTTCCAATACAGGGTTATCTTAAAAGACTAAATATTGCTTGTTTGCTTGGAAAAGAGACACAGGCAGAACATTTACATATATATATAAAGAGTCTACCCAGTGTATGAACTCTTTCAATATACATCAGTAAGGATGTTAGTAACAGAAAAGAGCAAATAAAATAATAATTTAAAAACATCAACAACAACAAAAAATAATCAAAAAAGCCCTAACAGATTGTTAAATCTGCATGTGAAATGAAACTGAGTGTCTGAAATATATAGAAGACAGACTTAGCATTCAGAATCACAGAAGCATGAAATCATAGAATGGCTTGGATTGGAAGGGATCTTGAAGATCATCTAGTTCCAACCCACCTGCAGTTACCAGGGACACCTTCGACTAGACCAGGTTGCTCAAAGCCTCATCCAACCTGACCATGAACACTAGCAGGGGTGGAGAAGCTACAGCTTCTCTGGTGTCTCACCACCCCCATAGGGAAGAATTTCTTCCTAATATCTAATCTAAATTAATCTCTTTCCAATTTAAAGCCATTTCACTTTGTCTAGTCACTACATGCCCTAGTAAAAAGTCCCTCTCCAGATTTCTTGTAGGCTCCCTTTAGGTACTGCTAGAAAGTCTCCCCGGTCTTCTTCAGGATGAACAAGTCTGTCTCTCTCAGCCTGTCTTCATAGAAGAGATGCTCCAGCCCTCTGTCCATCTTTGTGCCCTCCTCTGGACTTACTTTAACAGGTCCACATACTCATGTTGGAGGGTCCAGAGCTGAATGCAGGACTTCAGGTAGGATCACACGAGAGTGAAGTAGAGGCCATGATCGTTGTAAATTATAGAAATTGTCTTGGAAAATTGGGAAAATCCAGTAGGGACAAGTGTGAGGTATTACAAATAGACAAGAATAATCAACTTCACAAACACAGGATGGAGAGCAGCTGGCTAGACAGCAGTTTTTGGAAAGAGATCCAAGGGATAGACTAAATTACAGTCTGAACATGATCAAAAACACCATGCTGTTCTGAAGGTGGCAAACATCATACTGAGATGTGTAAGTGGAATATAGCTTGCAAAAAGAATTAACAAATCTTTCAACTTTATGCTACTTTTTAGGGCCTCATCAGGAGTGCGGTGTCCAGCTCTTGTTGACATTATGAACCATATCAGAATGAGAACAGAGAGCAAAGAAGGGCAAAATAGATCTACAAAGAGAAGCACTTAAAAAAAAAAAAAAAACCAACACAACAAAAACAGAAATTTAAAGATTCAAATGTTTAAATTAAAGAAAACTGAAAGGGTAAAGGCTAGGGTGTGTAAAAGGCTTCAAAAAAGAAAAAGGCAATAATCTATTCACTATGCCAAATGACAAAAGATGAGAAAGAATGACCTTGACAGTAAGAGAAACTGGAATTAGATGTCAATAACAACTTTGTAATGGTAAAGAACAGCTTGACTAGAAAGACTGTGGAGCCTACATCACTGAATGGTTTTAAAAATAGATTAAATCAACAGTTGCTAGGAGTCATGCAGGCTCAGTTGATACCAGCAATATTCAAGAAGATTCCTTGAGGTGCCTTCTCATCCTGTGTTTGCATGACTACATAACTGAGTGACCATCATGAAAGCTGTGAATATTGCATGACTGTCCACAACAGAAAAATGGGTCAGGAAGCAAATTTAACAGGAAAAGCAAGTCTGCTTACTGTGGTGGAATTAATCACAGCCACAGTGAGTCAAAATGTAACTTGGCACATTCATGGCAAATCACTATACAAACACTTCTGCTAAGAAACCTTGATGAATCTCCCTCATGGAAGTTTGAAAATCACTGGTTTCCACAATCTGTAAGAGTTTACTAAGAAAAGAATCTCAGTGAAAAGGTTATGTTTCCTTACACTCCAACATTCTTAGGGTGACCACTGATACAACACTGAGCTAGGTGAACTATTTATCTGATCCAGAATGCTGACATTACGACAAAGCACCTTTCTGGAAGCATCTTTGATTTGCACAAAGACACCGGTGAACAGCTCCAAATAAGGAATACATTAGCAGAAGAAAAGGTCTGTTCACAAACCATTCACAAACAAACAAACAAAAAGCAATGTGTGGGGAGTACATCTGCTGGATAATTTATTCACAATGAATTATTCAGCCAACTCTACTAAAGGACCTGCTTTTTTTTCTAGTTATATAAAGATATTTTTTTTATGACAACCATGGACACAAATGTTATCTCTGGCTGATGCTGTTCTTACTGTCATCTTTTCTGTCTGGCCCATAAAGTCAATTCAAGAAGTACTTTGTTTTCTCACTGATCTTTTGATTCAGAGGTGAATGACAACTTTAACCACACAGCTAGACCAAATGCCTCAGGATGGCAAGGGTAGGAGGAAAATAATATTTTTAAATTAGAAGGACAAAAATTGCCAGCAGCCAAGTAATAGACTATCACATAAACAGAAACTTTGTCATGTGAAATAGTAGCATTCCAATTTCAGGACAAAAGCAAGATAAAGTTAAGGACATTTGAAAACAAAGGTTTGAGTAAAGTGACTCATGCACTGATAAACCAGATAAAAACATAAAACACTGCATAAAAAAATAAAATGTAGCTATTACACACAATTCAACATTTTGTTGGCATTTATTTCTTCTTTTTAAAAATTATTTTCTTTTTCTTTTCTTTGTTCCACCCTCCCTTTCCCTTTTAGCTTGCAGTCCTTTGTTCTTTCCTTTTTAATGACTAACAGTGATTTAGTTATCTAGGTCATTCATTTACCTTGAACTGTTTGCTGTGGTACAACAAATACTAGTTGAAACCTAGAAACTCCTGTTAACTTTGCTTACATTGTTGAAACTGGTTTTATAAAAAAATGCCTTAAATATTTTTAATTGCTTAAAAGGTTTTAGTTTTAAAATTTGAAAAAAATTAATATGAATTGTAAAAGTCAATGAGTTGCTAAAATGTGTGCAGTCTTTTTATTCATTAGGCAGTGTGTTTTCACATTTCACTGTTAGCATAAGAAAACTCTAAAAATTCAATTAGTTGAATTAATGCAGTGTGCAACACAGCACAGAAAAAATCCCTATCCTTGATGGCATATACCACTTTTGCCCTATTATGTTACAGATTATGGCACAGATTTTCTTATGCATTATTTTCAAATTTCTGTAAGGAGAGTGATGCTTGACAGCAGATACAGGGCGGTAGAAAGGTAAGTGGCTTGCATTTTGTTAATCAGGATTAAAGAACAAGGATATTTGAAGAAATATAAGATGACAGATAAAGCCATATATTCACATCAGCCCTAATTGTTTATGTGATCCATATAGAGAAGTCACCTCATTTTCTCCAAACAGCAATGAGATTATATTCTGATTCTGTAGGGCAGAATATGTATGTGAACATACAATCTTCTTTCAGATGTGGATTACTACAGTACACTATATTGGCACTGCCATAATCAGGAACTTTATATTTAGGTAACAAAGGAAACCACCAACAGCTAGAGAGCTGGTGTGATGTGTTTTAAACAGTTTATCTCATCTCCCATAGTCCCATTGCCTTGTGGTTCCCTTTCATTTTTTGTTTGTAGTCTTCAGCTATTCTGTTATCATTTGCATATGTCTACAGAAACACATACATGCAAGTATGCATCTCCACACACACACACATATATAAAATGCAGTTCAGTAGCTATAGACCACCTGGTTTATGTTTGTACAATGCCAAACACAATAACCTTTATGTATAAAACCATTTGAAATGGTAAATATTTCTGTTCTTTCACTCAGTACCTACCCTGTATAGGGTTTGTTATTGCAGGGATCAGCGGATAAGACATTTGCTGGTGCCAGTTCCTGGCTTCAGCTTTCATAACTTTCAGAAAGCTCTTGTACATGTTTAAGTTGACTTTCTGGCAAATATATATTGTTTGAGTATACAAATAACATTTAACAAGCTTTCTCTTGAGCTTCCAGACTACTTCATGAGCTCAGGACTTTGAAAATAATTAATTTTTCAGTTTGGCATTGTGATTCAGACCCTTGTGTGTGAGCCTTGTCCTCCAGTCTCTCTCCTTCAGGTAAGCACCTTGATCGCTGGGCAGTAGGTGGAATACATCTGCACAAGCTTCAGACAGCTAGAAATCCTAGCCATCAGTCTTCAGTGCAGAAGGAAGTTCAACACTTCCAAATAGTGCTGGAACTGCTTTTGAGGTGCAGTTGATCTGCACAAAAGCATTAAGATCAAACCTTTGTATTTTTAATACATCAACGTACCACTTTCTGCCTAAATGAGTAAAGACTTTGTTTCTGGAACTCATGCCACATGATACGAATAAGCTCTATAGGCTTTGTAATACACTATACCCCATCATTTGGTCAGTTTTTTTAATTTTTTCTTTGGAAGAAAGGGTTACTGGCTAGAGATCACTAAGCTTTTCTTATCTGTGACAGTCTTCAAATTTTTTGGTCAGCCTATGCCTGTCAGGTGTCCGTGGCTTTCACACATGTATATAGATGTGTCGAATGTAGATTAGGAATATCTTTCACGTTGGACAAATGCCATTATGTCTTCTGCAACTGCTAAATGCCATCAAATGTGTGTTCATGAGAATGGTAAAAAACAGTAAATGTGTCCTCACGTGTAGGGAACCTTTTCTTAATGGGTTTTAGAAACCCCTAGTACACTTATTTCATTAAAAGATATATTTTTTCCTGTATACTCACTTAATTTCCCGTCAGCATATTAGTTCCAAACTCCTCACCTTTTACTGAAACTGGTAACACTGACACAATGTTGTCTTTGTGGCTCTCTTTGCCTTTAGCGTATAGATTACAAGATGCATTCTGCTTCATTTTGTTTCCCTTGGAAATGCTCCTCTGCACTTTGTTGCACTAATTCACAGGCAGCTTGAAAGCATACTGTCTTACATATAACACTCTCAACCAAATACCTGAATAAGATGTGAATTACCTGGGAATAAATAATGGTGAAATGACACCACAAGTACTCAGTAAGTTGTCTGTCTTTGATATCACCTCCCGTTCCACAGATGTCCTCTGCTTCCATTGCACTCTTCTCTATTGCACCTCCTGCCTATATTCCCAGATATATATCCTCTATTCTTCCCCTTGTACAAACAGTAGATTGAATTGCTGTCCTTCCCTTGTGCTAAACAGAACAATACTGCTTTTCTTTGATGCTTACTTGTTAATATGGGCATGCCCTTTTTTCTCCCCTTTTACCTAATCTGTTAGTAATACCTCCCAAGGATATTTTTCCATCCAGCTGCAGTGTGGTCCTTGGGAGTTATCTTGCACTAGAAGTCTCACTGTTCCACAGATGCAGGTGAATGCCATACATGCACAGACACATGAAAGTGCACACACACATATGCAAACAAAAGGGTGGGCCCAAATATCCTCATATATTTGATCTTTATGTTTTCCAAGGGCTGAGAGATCTGGCCATCTGGAATTTATTTGAATGGAAAAATTTATTGGACATGCTAAGTGACAGTTTTGCACCAGAACATTTCATTTAAATTCATCCAAATCTCAAAGGATAAGGTCTTACCCCAACCTAATATCACTGACTGACAGTATCACAAAAAGTAATTAGAATGTCAATAACCTACCTTCTTTTCTTTTTTTTTTTCAGTACACAGATGTTAACTTGGTCATGTCCTTGGTCATTGGATAGACATACAGAAAAACCTTCTGCCTCATGAAGTCCCAACTAAATACAATCGTTGTGCTTGAATTTAGTTAATAAATCAGTTATTTAGAATCCAGAATGAAGAGGATTTCTTATGTTCTCCAGGATTAATACAGGTCTCAACTCAAAAGAGCAGTGTAGTGAAAATGGCAAGCTCTAGCCCTGGGACTTTAACATACCACATCATTTGGGAAAAAAAGAGAATTAAAATTCTTTGTCTTTTGAAGAAATTGAGGATTGAGTTGAGAAGCTTGGTTGACTGAATCTCCTATATCAAGAGACTGGCACAGTACATAACTAACAGAGATGAGGAAATCTGGCAATAGTGTTTAGTATAATAGGGGCTGAAACCTATAACTTGTTCCCTGTCAAAACAAGCCATGCTACACCAGCAGACAAACCATTTGCTTTAATAGGTGATATTTCTATGAATTTGTGTATTCTTAAACCACTGGTCATTCTGTTTTGTCTTCTACTGATGGCTCTGAAATGAAAATGAAACACAGAAAAGTAAATGAAAATGCTAAGAAAATTAGCAACCCATTGTCATTTTGAAAAGAGCATAAGTGATGAAGCATAGGACTAGAGAGCATGTAGTATGCAAAATGAGATGATCCAGAAATAACAGTGATTTAGGCCAATTTCAAACCCAGAACATGCAGCATGAGCGGCTTTTTCAAAAGAGATCCTAGAGCCATTCAAGAACTGCAGTAGGAACATGCTGCATCAGTCTGTAGGAAACAAACAGGGTCAGGTAGACAGAAATGCAGAAGGCATTTAAGGACTGTGCTTTTACAGTCCTACAAGGCAAGTGATTGTTGATTCTTCAAGAATTTGGGCACATGCAGATGTCCCTTTTTCTTTTTCTGCAAAACAACTTCTACATGGAAGGATAAATCAAGAGAATTTCAGATTCATCACTTTGCAGAAATGTTCAAGGACTATGCTGTAACATCTCTAAAACTGTTTAGTTCTGAAAACAATTGAGAAGTGTCATTTGCATGTTTTTACAAGTGAAAGGGAAGAGCCTTAAAATGAAGTCTGATTTAGAACCTCAGAAGGATTGGGAAAAAACACTTCAGAATGAAAATGTTGGAAAATTCAGCTGTTCTAAGAAAATGCAATGTGGAGATCCTTGATAAATCCTAGATAACACTGAGGTACTGAGAACAAAAAAATACATGTCTTATGCAGAAAAATTTACAAATTTTAAGAAAGAGAGCCTTAAATTGCTTTAATAATAACAGAAAAAGAGTTAACACAGCACTAAATCAGCCCTAAGCAACCTAAACCCAGTCCTCTACAATGTGAAAGCATACCTGAGACATAATTTCCACGGGTGCTTTTCTGCTGAAAAGAAAGAAATAAACATTTGCAGGCCACGTCAAGATGACCAAATACATAAATAAATTTTTAAATCAGATTAACTGTGTTGGATCAGAGACTCTGTCAATCACAGGCTATTAAACCAGCTTAGCTCACAAATGGATGACTACATTGTGTATTTCTTTAGACGAACACCACCTTACATGTTTCAGAAGCTTAACAAAGTTTTATTACTTCCAACATCTGATGATCTTTCATGAAAGTTTGCCTTTACTTTAGTTAACTGTCAGTTACTGCATGATAAGAATGTGCAAACTAATTCCTATCATGACTCAGCTTCTGCATGATGCAATTTTTTATCCCGCAGCAGCTTGTTCTTGTGTCAGTGCCCTAACACAGGATAGAGCAAATGAGTGTCAGGGACACCACAAAGCACGATAATGTCCATCTTGATTATGGAAGTGCTGAGCAATTTTGCTGCTATTAAGCAGGCAATACTGTCAATATACATACAGAAGGAAATAGAGATATTATTCCAGATACTCCTATAAAGGCCTTAGGATGTTATTCAAACAGAAAATATACATTATCTCTATTCTATACTATGAAGCACTGAAACGTGGTTTGGTAACACAGTTGTAATTTGTGTACACTTCATTTCAGAGGGAGAAAGAAAGAAGTGAGAAGGAATTTGGCAATACAACTTTAAATATTGTATAATCCTTGTAGTCAGCGATCTCTGTTGGCAGCCAAAGAGAAGTGCCTAGAGTCAGAAACCTCAGCAAAGGGCATTTACAAATATTTAATAAATGCAGTTACTTGGAATACAACTCTGCTGTTGTGATGTCCCCACAGACTTCAGATTACAGAGGCAAGGGAAAGTAAGTGCCCCATCTCCCAGACTGCAACCCATTCTTCTTTTCTTCTTCTTGGGAATATAATTAGCTTCTTCTCCTCTACACTTCCAGCCCAGTCTATTGGACTGGACAGCTCTGCACTATGTCTTTTTCTTCCTCTGAAGCTTCTTTGCTTCTTTTTCTCTGTACTCAATCCTCAACAGACCTAGCTACTTTGATGATATTATGGGTTGACAGCCAGACTGCAAATAAGAAGAAAGAATCCTACTGACAAACTGGCTTTTTTTTTTTTTCCTCCTCAAAAAAATATAATATGTGTCATCAGTGGTTTTGACGCCAAAATTCTTGTGCAATGAACACAACTGGCATGAACACTTGGATGCCTTCCAAATGCAGATGGAAATGTCAAAGAAATGATGAAGGTAATATTGTCATGAACTGCATTATTCCATAACCGATATCTGCCCCAGAAGAAGAAAAAAAGAGTCTCCCTTAGCTAAAAAATAAAAAAATGACATAGGTAGATCATGACCCTGACAAGTACTCAAAGTCAGCTGGTGAAAAGAGGTTTTAAAGCAACAATAACAAGGCAGCAAGCAAGCCCAGAAATGATAAAAGAATTCAGTAAAATGTATGGATAGAGCAGAGAAGCAACTTGAAAGTCAGGTGTCACAAACATCAGAATACTTGTAAAGCACAGAAAAAAGAGTCAAGAATTATTGTTTTGTACTTGACTGTGCTGGAGACTTCTTGTGTGTCTATGGCCATCTGACAATGCAAGCAGGGACACCTCATATAGGAAGAACAGCATAAATGGAAAGCAAACACAGAAATAATCCTGCTTTGGAAATTATCTATGAAATGGCTTGAGTTTGTTTTTTTTCTTCATAAGGATTAATGTACAACATTACATTAACCTGGTAAATTTAAGTTATTTATTAGCCCTTAAGCCTACCAAATAGGACAAATAGAATTCTTATTGGTACTTTGCAATTTTTCTTTCAATCACTGGGCCTGACATGTGAACATGGTGTCTGTTAAAAAATTATGGTAAACATGAAAAATAAATCCACAGATTTACTTGAATCTGGAGATCATAGCCATAGAATTGTATGCTGAATGTAACAGAAGATAAATGACATGGAATTATAAACCTTGGCTGAGTATCAGAATTTGAAAAATGGAAAAATTTTAAAACTTCTCTGCCTCACCAGTAGGACACAAGCAGGAAAACAAGACTGAAAGATAGGGAAAGATTTTTCATGTTTTCTTAATACAAAATAGGAAATCACTGTGAAAATTTGCAAACTCTTTGATGCAAAATCTGTTCTGTGCCTGATTAAGAAAATCGTAGAAGATCATGGCCCACAAATCAAAACCGTGCTTCTATAAATCTCATAACTTTAATGTGAAATCAGAGTTATGTAGTCCATGAATCCAACTAAGAAAGATGTGCCATTGAACATTACAACCTTGGGCCTTGACTGTCATTCTGCTTAATTTCTCAGTTTACCCTTGTTAAGAAACTGAATGACACTGGTACAGGAATAAAAAATGGAAAGAAATTCAAAGCAATTAGGTGCAGAAAAAATAGCAGTAGCTTGCATCTTTGGTTGGGAGAGATAGGAAACAGAAAAAAAACAAGTACTTGAATGGTCAGAAAGACAAGTGTGTAATGGGGAAGCTGCTACCAAACAAATATATTTTCTCTTATTTTAAGAACGTGTGCTGTCAGGTAAGGAGAAAACAGGATTAAAAATAGAATGATGCATATACAGCACCAGTAAGATGTACAGTTAACAGCACACAGTGCAGATAGGTACATGGATGTTTTGGGTGTAACTCAGCTTCAGAAGAGCTCTCTATTTCCTATAACAAAGCAGATACCCTAGTTCATGTCACCCAAGGGCAGACGCCAGATTTAGGTGTTTAATCTGTGATGGAAATTTCACCCTTTCTGTATACTGATGTTCTTCTATTCCAGCAACTGAAATTTTGTCAAGAAGAGTTTTGTAATAACTGTGTTAAGAACATATTGCTCTGAGCGGTTTAATAAGGCATGAAGAATTTGTTACGGGCAGAGTTTAAACAGTGAAGGAACGACAGAGAAAAACAGCTCGTAAGAAACAGCTCCTGGTTTTTAGCTCAGGCAGAAGGGTTTGGAAAGAAAATGAAAGAGAGTTTTAAGTTACTTTCTACCTCCTTTTTGAATGAGGGGGGACCAGCCCAGATAACGGTGATATTCGTTTGAGTTTATATCAGTTTTCATCAGTTACCTGTATGCCAATTTGGTATTCTCTAGCCAGCAAGCCTTCTGCTCTATCTCGAGACCTTAGCCCTGGAAAAACATCCTCAATGCTTGGCAGCACCGCTTATTTGCATGCCAGAAGACATGTGGATGAATGACATAAAGAAAAGACATGCATGAACAAAATGGTGAGCACAAGCTATAGCTGCGTTCTACTCCACAGGCCACTTTCAGCAGTGAGCAGAGCACTTTCTCTGCTTCTTTAAGAGACAGCTATTGTCCCCCAACTGCGTTTAAGAGTGGGAATATATAAAAAATTTTGTAGGAACATAAAGCAGTGTTTCACAGGGCTTTTAAAAATGCTTCTCTCAAATCACTTTGGTGCTATTCATTGTTTCTCTCAACATAAATACAAGGTAAACTGTAATGTCTGCTTAAACAAAAAACATGAGGCCAGTTTTTAGGAGTTTCTGGACTCATAGTCCAGCTGAGGTGAGGCTGCCACAGCTTCATGCCCCAAGTCCCACGGGTAGTGGAGCTGAGCAGGTGCTCCCAGCAAGCATCTCCCACTATAATTCACTGTACACATGCACACATCTGGACACACAGAGCAGCACAGACAGGGCACAGCACTCACGCAAACAAACACAGCACCAATGGCCTCATTTTGTTCCCCTCTCTGGCTGATTGCAATAATAGCTTGTTAGTGGAAAGCATATATATAAAGCATGGATCCCTCCAATAGCTGGCTTTAGACGCACTATCAAGTACGGATAGGCCTGGACCCTCCATCTCCCCATTTGGTGGCACTTGGGCATGAAAACCCACAGGCACACAGCCTCATGGCAGCTGCTGGTACTCACACCTCAACACACACACACACACACACACACATGCACAGACACACATCCTAAGGACCCCTGCAGTAACTGGCTTATAGACATCCAGTTTACCTAGTAGCTGGCTCCCTTGACACTCTGGTGTCCTCCTGAACTGACATGCAAAAAGACCCTCTCTGGCATCTGATTCAGACTATGGCTTTACCAGTGGCCAATACCAGGTCTTAAGGTCACTTCAGCTCTGAACCTTCCAGACCATGCAGTTGACAACTTGCAGACACTCTGGTCTCCCTAGTCTCTCTTCCAGACTCACAGTTGCTCCAATACTTGGCTCCCAAGCCTCTTACCTACTAGGTGGCTAGGCTAGCTTGATGCTTGATAGTGATTTCCCACTGACATATGCACTTTCATTATGCATATGTAGTTGTCTTCTCCAGCTGCTGTGTCGTGGTTTAAGCCCAGGCAGTAAATCAGAACCCCTGCCTTTTCCTCCCACCACAACCCTCCCAGAGGGATGGGAAGGAGAATTGAAAGAATGTAACTCCCTTAGGTTGAGATAAGAACAGTTTAGTAACTAAGGTATAGCACAAACCCACTACTGCTGCCACCAATAATAATAATGATAAAGGAAATAACAAGGGAAGAGAATACGATACGACCCGCTGACCGATACTGATACCTAGCCCGACCCAGCAGTGATCTAGCCCTTTCGGGTAACTCCCAGTTACATCCCAGGCATGACGTGCTGTGGTATGGAATACCTCTTTGGCTAGTTTGGGACAGGTGTCCTGTCTCTGATTCCTCCTGGCTTTGCCTCCTCCCTGGCAGAGCATGAGGCTCAGAAAGTCCTTGGTCAGACCAAACATTTGAGCAGTAACTAAACAGCGCTGCACCAGCTACTAAGGAGAAAAAATGACTGCTGCTGCTAAACCCAACACATGCTGGCACACTGCCATATAGCTCTCCATGACCTGTGGTCCTACTCCCGTTGCTGGCCCTCGGTCTCACATGTTCTCACATGTACACAGAACAGAGTCCCCTCATCCTGGAAAACAGTCTAAAGTAGAGTTTAATGACAAAATAGGAGAGATTGCATTGACCAGGCACAGGGCATTGACTATTGTCTGGTCAGACATACCTCCTGACCAATCCTATTTACATAAGAGCAATCTTTTGTCTTTTTCACCTCTATTTTCCCTTGCTTTGCTATTCCCCAAACCATTCTGATCCTTTCCTTTCCCTGCATTTGGTTCCTGCCCTAAACTTCCCATGATAAATTGGTACAATCCTAAATGCTCTCCCCTGGCAACTCACAAAGAGTCCCTGACTCAGTGGCAGTTCATGAGGTGTCCCTGGGGAGAGCCTCTTCAATGGATCATCATGGTGAGTCTCACCCTGTTGATGGGGCTGATCACCCCCATGATGGATCAGGGCAAATGCTCAGGCTCATTCTTCTAACTGGGGTACTGGGGTTCTTCCACTTGCCATTGTGCCTCAGGGACCCTCTGTGTCTGTGAAGATGAGCCTTTAATCACATAACCTAACACAAGACACCTTCATCTTTTTGTTTGTTAATTTTTTTATTGAATAAGTTGCAGGTTGCAGCATTCTGGCTTCCATCTGACTGATTTGCAAGAGCAGCTGCTCCGAACTCCAGACTACAGTCCTGTTTTCACTGAAATCAATGGGACTTTGGCCACTGACTTCAGTGGACTTTTGAATAAGTATACACGGGCATGCTTCCAGAGTATCCGCTGGCCTAGCTCTCACCTCCTCTCAGCAAGAGACACAGAGTTACAGGAGAAAACAGCTCACATAGAAAATCTCTTTCTTTGTGCTTTGTTAAATTAGAAGGAGGAAACCTGGCCATTCCAACTTCACAGCTAGATCTACTACTTCTTACAGTAATCTCCATCATTCCCCCCATTTTCTTAATTTTCTGCAAGCCTTACCTTTTCAATTATCTGTTCATTTCAGGCTAAGAAGTATCATTATGAGCTTTTGCATGTGGCTGTACATCACTTAGCATCCCAATAGCTCTTCATGCCCCTGCAGTATCCAAACAATTAGGAAAACTGGCAAGGGAAAGTTCCAGAAAAGTTTTTAGCTGCTGAAATTATCAAAATTATGGATTGACTTTATTGTAAATAAACAGATGAATGTCGTAGTAGCAGGCAATTTCTCAGTCTTTTATTGCTATTTAGACTATGTTCTTTCATGCTGAAAACAGATCAGAAAGAAACATGCAGCATATTTTATTAGTAAGTCTCTTTTATTCTCCAGGAAAACTATCGAGAGACTAGGTCTACCGTATGAGTCTATCCAAATATTTTAATAGGACCCTGCTCAGCACTTTCCTAAAATGAAGACAGAGGGATTTTGGCTGAGTCCAAATTATGATCAGGAAGTTCCTCTTTGAACAGAAGCAAGAGTGCTGATAGAGGCTGATGACTGACTGAGACTGGAGGCTTACAATGCTGCAGCGATTTCTGGCCCTTCTCCAGCTCTGAGGAGAGAGTCTGCCAACTTGGCAGGCTCGCGAACTCACTGTGGCAATTTTTCAAATGGGAGAAATGGTCCAAAGAGGAGCTGCAGCTCTATATAAACTGCCCCGAACTGATGACAGGCGCTTCTGCTTCAAAGAGTCTGGCCAAGAACTGAGTGAATCACTGTGTCCAGCTGAAGATGGACAGCACGTTTATGGAATACCTGTGGGCATTCACTGTGCAGCTACAGCCAAATTGTTAATGCGACTGTGGCTTCCAGCTGAACTTGTTGGAGAGTGCAATGTCTGGGATTTTCTGGACATTAGAGACTGGAAGTTCCTTTGGATTCCTATAAACTTGAGGTCACCAAAACAAGATGCCTGGATTTTAAAAAGCGGGGCGGGGGGGGTGGGGTGGGGTGGGGTGTGTGTGTGAGCTGATTCATGTTGGTTTGTTTTAAAGAGGATCTAATTTCTAGAAGTCTTTACTGCACTATACCACACTACCACTTACATTAAAATCTCTACTAAGTTTTTTAAGATTTGGAGGACACTCTTTCTCAGCCCTCTAAATAAGAAGGACTCTTTTAAAAAGCCTGTCACAGCCTTTCTCCCATCTAAATCTTTCTGATGCTTTTCTGTGATCCATCTCAAGCAGCGAGATGGATTTGATGCATCCAGAAAAAATTTCAAGCTCAAACAAACGTTATAACCTTGGCTAATTTGCCCTGTTGAATTGAGCAAGAGCTACATGACTTGACCAGAAACCCTGTTAAAGCCACTTCAGACAGATTCCAAATATGAGAAAAAAGAGTTTTCTTTAGCTATTTCTTGAAGTTTCACAAAGAGGAGGAAAAAAAGCCCCAGAACAATTTCTGCTTAATTAAACAGAAAATAATGCAATTAATGCCTCACTGACTCTGGAGAGTAGGAAGGTCAAAACTCAACATCACCTTGGTCTACCAGTTAGATTAAGTTGGTCTTACCCACATAATCAGCAAATCATCTGTAACAATGACACTTCATGGCATGCATTATGGAGCCTGTGGTTTGTATTCTAAATTTGCAAGTGTTCAGGAATTTATGTTCATTTTCCCTAACACTTGTATGTGTTTCCTAAACTTGTATGTCTTTCTTATATGAATTTATAACTGTTCCTTGAAAGTCTGGGCTACCTAAATATATGACTTTTCTTAATAGAGTAGTGTTCACAAACTCCTTTAAGTGCTATGTCGTTTCTATTAAAGAAGAAAATAAAATATTGCTGTTATCACTTATAGCACTTTTAAACAGCACTGAAGAGATTGATACATGTGTTCATTCAAGCTGTTAAGCATAGCATATCCTACTCCAAATTCCTTCATACATATTTTTCTTATAGTATGCTCACTTCCTCATAGGACCTCAAGGTCACATTTGCTACTGTTTATTTCTTTTTGTGAGAGTAAGATTATTCTGTAATATACTTCCTGTTTATCTACAAGCTCACTGTTATAAAAAGTTGTTGTCATTTTGTTATTTTTTTCTTTGACCTAAAAATAGTGAGAAATAGAAACTCCTGCTGCAAGTGAGTGGCTGACATTCCAGCACCTTCAGCTGGAAAGAATTTGAGATGCAAAGGCAACCTGCACAGGCCCTTGTGAAAAGCAAAATAATAACATCCAGAGGGAGAGAGAACGAAGGAGAGCACATTTGAAGCTTTCTGAAGAGGTTTAGCACACTTAGCAACCCTATATACATAATTTAATTTCCCCACAGGGCTATATTCCATAGCTCAGTGAGGTATACTATGTAACAAAAGAAGAACCAACCAGTCTGGTGCCCTGTTAAAAAAAAACACCCAACTTTGTTGGAATTTGTGTATTTATAATACTACTCTCTGCAGTGATAAGGAGACACACAAAAAGAATGCAAGTCTTACCTGAACACAGAATACATTGCTACAACTGCAGATCTGAGCTACAGCAAGGGCAAACTAGCATGAGCTGTCTCAAAGCAACAAGAGGCATAAGGTGGAGTCAGTATGTCCTATTTCTATTGAATGCAGCAACCTGTGAAAAAAAGGATTGTGTATGTGTGTGGTGAGTGTGTCAGGAAGTAGCAGCAGACGAAAAAAGCAAAGAAGAGGGAGGCTTAACGTGGCTTGGCATCAAAATGTATCATTATATGTCCAGTATATTGCATTATATATATTATTATAAAAAAATTTCCAGGGCAGAAGAACTTCTGTTCTGATGGCCCTTTGACCTTCTTGGCTGTGAGTAACTAAATTGGAAGAACTTATAGATTTTAAAGATGGTGCTGACTTTTTTTTTTTTTTTTTTCCCAGAAACAGCATGTGAAGCATCTTTACGTTTGATTTGGGTTTTTTTTCTTGTATATTGGGTAATGCTTAATGTTATTCAAGCTAATTATTTATTTTGCTCCATTAACTTGGAATAGACATGGGGTTGAGGCTTCTTACATCTTATATGCAACATAAACAAGCATTAATTACTTTCAAAGCCCGCTAAGAAAAAATCTGTTAGGGGAGTCTGGAGCAAAGAAATTTGTCTAAGTAGTAAGGTTCACACATAAGAAGTGCGATTGCAAAGCTCTGCTACCTAAAACACTGGGTCATTCATTCCCAAAAGGAAGACTTTGCCATGACTTATCCCACCCTCAAATATTCCTTTAAACCCTGACTTAGCTGTGAGCAAAGTTGTAAAGAGCTCTTGGCTGCTTTTGAATGAAAATCTGTGATGTCCACTGTTCAGAAGCTGGCAACAATGAAAGCAATCATGCTGTTTTTCATCTGAGTGCAGGTTTGCCGGACATTCTTTATGTTCCCTTTAAAAAACAAACCTATAAATATGACTTTGGTGGCAGATGAATACACACAGCAGACAAATGTGTCCCCTCACTAATGGTTTGATAAATTTGTGAGATTTTTTGTGACATAATTACAGCTTGGTCAGCCCCTGCTATTATGCATCACTGTTTGTGATAAACAACGCTTTGCCCAGGGTGTTTTAGCAAAGTCTTTGAGAAAACTGCAGGCCTGTAAATCACCTGCTAACTAGGGCTGTAGCAAATTGTTCCTCAGAGTTATGAACTCCAGCAAACTAGAGTAACAAAGCTCATGAGAGATACCAACAAGGTTCTGAGTCTATTTGGCTGGGACAGATTGAGGAATAGCTAGCTGCAAGTGGAACAGATAAAGATGGTGAAAAGCTGTTGTATGGGTAATTTGCTGACTTAATTAAACCTTTACAGGTTATAATATTCAATAAAAACATACTCCCATAAAAAGTTCATCAGAAGTGTGGTTTTAATGAGGAATGTATGCACAAAATAATGCACAGGCTGGCATAAACAAAACATGTAATCCTGCTTAAATTTCCATGATAATTACAATATTTTTGGAGATTCAGAGCACTACCTGACAGAGCTTTTTCAAGTGTTTGTTTTATTTCTGAAGACAATCACATTTGCAGTGTTGATTAATGGGAAGTTTTTCAGATTTACTGACTTGTGTAAAAGGAGAATTATTATGCTATTTTAAGGTCAAATATTAAATCACTTTTGAAGAGCTCAGTACAATCTTCTTCAACAGACTGGTAGTTACACTAGCAGTGTGCTTGGATTTGTTTTACATCCATTACACAATTTATGTCCAAGTAGCTGTATATAAGAGGATATATAGTGATGATTTCTACCTATTTCTTATTGGTACAAAGTCGTTTTCCCAGCCATCTTTTCACTAGACTAGTTCGTACTTTTCTTGCAAGGTCCCTGAGTAGAACATAGTCAAAAGCCTTTCCAAAAGCAGCAATGGAAAGATTTTTCGTCAAACCCTCTGCTGTTTCTTTTAAAACACTGTTTATAGTCACATCCCCTCCCTCCAGTGGCCTCTCGTCAAGGAATGGCATCTACTTCCCCAGATCATAGGAGACTTATGCAGAAGAGGTTTTCCCTGTGCTCTTTCCACTCTTTCATAGCTAATCAACAACCACTCACTGCCTAGCTATTTGTGTTAGATGTGCTATATAACTGTGGCACAAAGCCTTTCATTTGTGTTCTTACTAATGCTATTTGTAGACTGTGGATTGTAGCTGCTGCCTCTGATCTTCCACTGTCTTTTAAAAATGAATAAAATAAAAAAAAAAAAAAAAAAAGAGAAGCAATTATTGGCAGTGTTCAAAGAGCTTTCCCTGTTCTGCTCTCAGGAAGGCAGCCTTTGTACAAAGCCAGTGGAGTTGTGCCCATTCACAGCAGGGCTGAATTTGGCCTGAAATTTTGCTCTAGTAAACAGCGCAGGCATCCTCTTATGAATTGTGAAAGGTAGTGGTGTGGCTAGTCTCTGCATCGGAGACGAGTCAAGCTTGCAGTCCCTGTCCCTCACCTCTCAGATAGCTATTTGAATGAATGCACAAATATTGCCCTTCAGATGGACAGAGTAATGCCCAGCCTTCTCATGGAGTGCAAATAGAATGAGCCAAAAGGGCTGTATGCAATACACGCTTAGATGCAGGTGATTTTGATCAACACAATAAAGTCATCACCATGCTGATGGCTTTTCTCAGGGAAGCTTGTAACATCTAGAAGAGCTTCAGTGTAAGTTAGATCAGATCCTCAACAAGAAGTAACCAAAATGCGATTAACAGAATGGGGGGAAAAGGGGGTCTGTGCATGCCATGAGAGGAGCAGAAAGCAAACAAGGAGAGGGACTAGTACTAATAAGGAGGAGGAGGAGTAAGACAATGTGTCGGATAGAGGCTGATTGATGTGAAAGAGCTATTTTCTTTGCCATTTGCTTTTTTTTTTTTTTTTTTGGCATTATAGGAAATGGGCTGATGCTTTGGAGAGGTAGTTAAGTTACAGTCAAGTTTTAAGTAAAGTCAGCCCTTGCTTGATTTATTTTCCTGTGTAGTGACCTTTATTTCTTGTGATCAAGCATCATGGATGCTGTCCTACTTGGGGAGCATTCTGTTCTTAAAAAAACTTCAGACACCCAAGAAAATGGATGACCAAGACAGCATTTTGTGGAGACGTTGTATATCTCTATGTGTAGTGAGGACTGAAGATCTGGATTTTGAGGAAAGTGGTTCAAAAGACAAGATGTATTTTGTCACAAATTAGTTCAGCTGAACGCCTTGCTGTATGGATTCAGACTGGAATGCACAGTATCTCCAGGCTAGCAAGACTCTTGTAAGCAATTTAACAAAGGTTAAAAACCCACCTTTTTGCTTTGTTTCATTACGTAAGACTAAGCATTTGAGACATACTTCTATGTGGTTTTACTGCCCTGTAATAGGTACAAGCAGACTGCAGTTACTTCTCACCATAGGAGGAAATTTCACTTGTAATCACATTCCCACAATCCATTTACGTCAGTGTTTTATAGAGAGTTACCTGTAATTTACTTTTTCTTTTTGAATGTTTGGGTGTATTATAAGACACCTAGCAAAAAAAGATTTCTATGAAGTCTTGTAAATATTTTAATAAAGAATTTCTAAGCTGGCAGTTCATATGCTTATAATTAGAGGAAGGGAATTTTACTTTACTTGGGTAGGTGGTTGAGTTTTTCAATTGAAAATGCAGCAGAGAATCCATAACACATAGAGTATATTTTCTAAAACATGTAAGTTCAGAAGGACCATAGGTGCTAGACTACAGTGGTGCTATTTAATACCACCATGGTTACATTTTTACAAGTGAGCCAATTGCAAGCTAAACTGCAGGCTTGTGAATAATGAGTCATAAAAAACCCTTGGTATGCAAGAATTTCGCTTTGTTTGCCATCAAAGTAAACTCACTTCAAAAGTAACTAATACAGAAAGAGGACTGACTGGTGATCAGCCTGTGAGGCACTTGAATACTCAACCTGTTAGGAAGGTAAATTAATAATACAAGGAAACTGTTAGGAGGGAAGAGGTTGCTGCTGCTACAAGGAGGTTTCTATCCCATCTCCAGAATGAGAATCTTGCAATTTCTTTAAAACCACCATGGTTACAGTACTGGGAATTAACTAATTCCACTCTGACCTAGACTATTTTACATTTCTATTCTTGGCTATTAGTTTGTTAGTGTATTTGTTTCCTTTTAAAACAGAAATCTAGTTTCAGAGGAAAGGAAGTAGACTCTTTAGCAGGGAGTTCAATTCAACTAAGATTATATGTGAAACACCCAAAACCCAGCTAGTGATTGAGGGCTAAGTTTCTTCAGGGCCAAAGATGGCTGTAGACAATCATGCAATGAGAAATCCAATTAAAAATATAAGTATATATTCTTCTTTTTTTAAACAAGTGAAGTGCCTTTTTATTCAGTTAACCATGTATCTTCAAGACACCTATTTTATTTTTCACTTCAGAGTTGACAGAGGCTAGTTAGGTTCAAGTTTCTGCGCAGGTTCTGTACTGCACAATTTCTGTAGTTGTCTCCCCAGAGCTATGTTAAGAAGTCCTTACCAGTGCCTACATATGTATTGCATCATTCCATCATTTTCAAATCAAAATACTACAGTTTTTAAATAGACAGGTAAACAGAGAAGCAAATAATTGAATAAAGAAACTGTTGAGAAGGGTTTTAGTAAGAAAATTGAAACAGGAGGGAATGGCATGCAAAGAAAAATGCAACTTCACACACCAAAGTTAGAGGATTTGGGATTAATTGAAATCCTCAAGTGGTGCATGGTAAGTGACTGCCTATTTAGAGCCAATAGATAGGTTTCCGTGAGGTTAAGGAAGCGAAAAATCCCATACGAAGCTAGTGAGATGTTAAATTCTAATTAGAAGTGTTAATTAAAAAAAAAACATTTCCAATTTCATCAGTGAGAGTGCTTTTGTTGTTCTGATTCTCTTTGCTACAGTGAATCCTAAGTATCCTAACCCATTTTGTCCCGATATTATTTACCACTTCTATAGGGTATAAAAAAGTTGACTATGACTATAGGAGCATGGATTATTACAGTGGAACCTACTACAGTCTCTGTGATAAGGGGGCTATCAGCACTTCCACTATATGAGACATTTCTGGGCTTGAAAACCAAAGTCATAAAATTCACACTGGACTGAAATTTGGGTACATAACTTACCAGCTTGTAAAAAAAAATGCCCCATAAACTTTATGCATACTGATTTGATTGAACGTTTTTTAATTAACTATACAAAAAAAAAGTCTGTTTCCTCCTGTTTCAAATACTTCTCTGTGCAACACTAACTAAAAAGTGTTGTTATTTAACTGGTTATTTTATAGGTTGTTAGCCCACAGCATGGATCAAATAGCCAATGCACAAAGAAACAGGATGCTAATGACAAACAATTCTTTACTGGCGGCTCTTGGTACCTACCCCTCCAGAAACCGAGCTTCTCTTCAACTATACTGCAGGCAAAAACTGCTTGCTGCCCGTGCAGGGGTTATGCCAAGCTCCTGCAAGAATGTGGGATTGTAAAAGCCCAGTAAGGAGGCTGACTGTAACTAAACAGGCAGTAAATTGCAACCCCCAGATTAGTGGTCTACATCAAGTAACTGCCTTGGAGAGAGCACTTACCACTCTTCAGTGAGGGCTCTGAGTTAGGAACACAGGCAATATCTTCATTTGCAGATCCATAGTAAGACTTCTGTAGTACATTTTGATGCTGATCAGCAAATAAAACCACAGAAGAACCTACAGACCTATTATACACCTTTTTAAAAATGCATATTTTAAAAAAATATTTCACTGGATGAATCTATAACCACAAATCATTACTGGTTTATGTATCGATACACACATTCCTGTGTGTTTCAAGTTCTGCAAAAAAGGAGAGACATTTTAAATATGGAGAACTCTGAAAACTGCAAAAGCTAGGAAGCCATGCGGTATGACTCCTCTTGGAGTGATGGTTTTCCTGCTCAGTACGTGATGAAATTTAAATCTTTTGAAGTATTTTGCAAAAGAAATCCAAAGCCCAGTAGAAAAATACCTCAACCAAACAGAATAAGTTCCCCCCCACCAAAAATCAAACCAAACCAAACCTAACTAAACCAGCAAAAACCCCCGCAAATGGCAAGTGGCAGGAAAGAGAGGTACCTACCCACCACACAGGCCAGTAATAGCCTTGGGGTGAGAATTCTTACCAGGCAAAAAACCCCAGCAAACAAACAAACAACCACCCCACCCCAAATACAGAATTCAATTTGAAGAAGATATTGAAAGACAACATCTTAAGAGCTTGGCATCTCCAGAAGTTTCCTACACTCTCTCTTGTGTGTGCTCACAGACCATGAAAGGAACATGCAAAGGCTACCGTTCTACTTCCAGGCAAGATATCTTCTGGATAATTTACAGGGTAACTTTACCTGCTTCTGAATAGGATGAGGAACACATGCAGATGCCAAAGCCATGGAAGTGGTGATTTCTTGCAGAACGATAGTGACATCTGTGAGAGACATAGTGCCCTAAATCTCTACATCTGTATGTTAGGGAATGTTCACCTATATCTAACGATGAAGAAAAATCAGAAATAAGAGAACTTGATATGCCTTAGGTAGAGTACAGGAACATCATATGCTTTCTTTTTGAATAGTTTAGCCAGAAGTCTGTTAGAAAGACCTGAACATGATGTTTTCTCACTAAAATTTATATACTGGATATGGAAAAATATTTCCCAGTGGTAATTTTGATCAACCAGATTTTTCTGGCAAAAACCTTCCTTTCAAGAATTCAAGAACTGAGAATGAATAAATGCTGTGATGGAAAGTCTCTGTCCAGTTTTGTCTTGTACATTTGGGCTTACTTAGCTTAGGCAGTTAGTCTTGTATACTAACAAAACACACACAAAAAAGTAAAGCATCAAGTAACTGACTTGATTTTTATGATTTAACACATGTAAATGCATTTTTTTTTTGTCATGTATAATTCAGAAAGTTAAGGCTAGCTTCTGGTGGCAGATCAAAACTATGACAAATATATATAAAATCCCCCTGAGAAAATGGAAGATCAAATTCTGTATTTCATTTCATCTGAAAAGGAAGGATCATTAGAGAAGAACATTTCAAATGTGTAAAGAGTATTTAGGATTTTATGCTTTATATTGCATAAAGGAGAAGTAGTTTTCCAGCCTATGAACTACCACGTCTTTCCTAAAACATTTCTGGATAATTGGCAACATTTATACCTGTACTTTTAAAAAAATCTGCCATTCTGCATTCCCCCCTATTCAGTACGTAATTAGAAAATGTTATTCTCTGTATAGCAAGCAATTTCTTTTCTTGGCACAATTACTGGACTGTATCTTGTAGATTTTTCTCTGAAGTACTGAAATGGAAGGATACCCCCATTAGCTCTTGCCCCCAGCTCCCTTAACTCTCCAGGCAAGTTTGATGAGTCACACTTTTTCCTTTAAAGCTTTAGAATCTCATGCCAAATTCAAGCAGTGTTGCCAACTCCAGTGATTTTATCATGGGTCTCATGATATTTAAAGCCCTAGCTCCAGTGCTCATTTGATAACATTAGAATCTTGCTTTTATTAAAAATAAATAAATACATAAAATCAAAGCTTTCAGGCTGGAGAACTGTGACAAAATAAGAAAAGAAAACCCAAACAAAACCCCCCAAAACAACAGAACACCAACAAAACAAAAACAAACCCCACAGAATATAAAGGGCTCAAAGAAATCCAGATGGCAAATAAAAAAAGAACCCTACTTAAAGAAAAATCTTGCAATTTGTAATGTGATTTATATGGTTTTAGGGGATTCCCTCATGGTTTTGGAAACAGCTGAGGCTGTTTCCAAAATTGTCACTCACAGTAGTGACTGAAATCGTCACTCACAGTAAGGAAGCACCACCAGCATCATGTAAAGGGAAGAGTCTGACCTAAAAATAATTTGATACTGCTAATTATGTTACTTACATTGCTCCTGGCCTCTGAGCATAAGCCATAGTCAAGAGTTTAGGAAGACCTTAAAGGAAGACCTGTATTGTTTTACTGTTCCTTGGTCACTGGGACAAGGAGACAGATTTTCATGACAGGGGTTGTGCAGTTGTGTTTGAAGTCCCAGGTAACCTTCAGTAGGGCGGTTGGGAAGATGATAAATGTTCTTCTGACACCACTCAATATAAAATGTTGTTCACCTTTCTGCTCTTTCAGATTTCTGATAACCATTAGAGTGGGCAATGACAAGAAGAGAGAAATAATCCTAATAGGCCCCTGAATTCACTTCTAATGTAGAGGTTCGTGCTTCTGTGAGATCATTTATAGGCTTACAGGGAGCACATCCTGGCATAATATTGCTGAAAAATATCATTTTTCCAAAACCTGTCCACCACAGAATCACAGAATCACAGAATCCCAAGGGTTGTAAGGGACCTAAAAAGATCATCTAGTCCAACCCCCCTGCAAGAGCAGGGTAACCTACAGTACATCACACAGGAACTTGTCCAGGCGGGCCTTGAATATCTCCAGTGTAGGAGACTCCACAACCCCCCTGGGCAACCTGTTCCAGTGCTCTGTCACTCTTACAGTAAAGAAGTTCTTCCTGATGTTAATGTGGAACTTCCTATGTTCCAGCTTACACCCATTGCCCCTTGTCCTATCACTGGATATCACTGAAAAAAGCCTAGCTCCATCATCCTGACACCTACCCTTCACATATTTGTAAACATTGATGAGGTCACCCCTCAGTCTCCTCTTTTGCAAGCTAAAGACCACCTTCTGAATCACCATTTTTCCTCAGATTTTCCTCAATGCTCTCAGCTTTCTTAGCCATCAATATTTTTAAACTTTTTATTTGTCCATGATGCAATGTCCCTTTTGTCTACAGAGAGCATTTACAACATCTTCCAGATTGTTCATTCTTCGTATTTTCTGACACGATGTTTTACCATCTGTCAACTTCTAAAAATACCTCTACTTCCCTTGAAAACTGCCTATTCTTCCTTCAGAGAAAAGAAAGAAAATTAAAGAAATAATTTTAAATACCAGACTTTAATGCTGCACAATATTAGACTAACCTGCATGGTCTTCCACATTTGTAGTCATGTTTTTGCCATGATACCTTTTCGAAGGAATGTTTCCTGTACATGTCACAAGAAACAAAACCAAAAACAGCACCCACAACCAACAATCAATCAAGCAGCCAACCACAACAAAAAAAAAAAAAAAAACAAAACAAGACAACAAACCTCAAAATGTGGTTACATAGCAGCTCTGGAAAGCAGAAAAAATATTGACTTCTTTTGGTAAAAATTTTGGGTTTAGCTTCTTTTACTTTTTTTACTTTGTTTTTTTTATCTTCATGGATCATGGTCTCTTAGCTTCTTCGTAGTGAGAAATATATCTCAAATGATCAAGACAATTATCAAAATTATGGAGGCTTTTTACCAGTAGCTATTTATAATTAATAAATACATACAAGAATAGGATTTGAGAAGTATTTTAAGTAATTTCTTTGTCTGTTTAGAGCTTTTCCTACAGCATATCCCACTTCGGTATCAACAAAGATATCATGAGTCAGAGTGAGGCAAAACCAATCAACTGATCACCTGACCAAAAGTTTAAAATGCACAACTGCATTCACTAGAACAGTTTTATCAAGCTTTTCAGTGTCAGGAGGACCTGGACTGAATTCGTTTCAGGATCTTCAGTTTCTCTTAAATATTCTGGTCAAATTACATTTTAACTCAGTAGTAAATTGCAGATTGGCTATCAGCCTTGAAAAGAAGGAGGTAAAGATATTCTGGTTAGATCCTCTGATCTCCATGTAACTGATTCCTGATGATTTTGAGCTCTTGTGGATCTGACCTTCAAGCCACATTCTCTTCCTTTTATAAACAGAGAAAATAAACTTAGTGTAAAAAAATGCTTTGGGTTGATGTAAAAAAAAAAAAGGCATGGCAACAGAGAATTTGTCCTGTCCTGGGTTCAGCAGTAGCAGTGTTTTTCTCCTTAGTAGCTGGTGCAGTGCTATGTTTTTGAGTTTCAGACTGGGAACAGTGCTGATAACGCTGATGTTTCTAGTTGTTGCTAAGTCATCTTTACTCTGACTAAGGACCTTCTGAGCCTCATGCTCTGCCAGGGAGGAGGGAAAGCCAGAAGGAATCAGAGACAGGACACCTGACCCAAACTAGCCAAAGAGGTATTCCATACCACAGCACGTCATGCCTGGTATATGAACTGGGGGCAGTTACCTGGAAGAGCTAGATCACTGCTCAGGTTAGACTGGGTGCTGGTCGGCAGGTGGTGAGTGATTGTATTCTCTTTCCTTGTTATTTCCCTTATAATTATTATTATTGGTGGTAGCAGCAGTGGTTTGTGTTATACCTTAGTTACTGGACTGTTCTTATCTCAACTCGTGGGAGTTATATTCTTTTGATTCTCCTCCCCATCCTTCTGAGAGCAGGGGGAGGAAGGGGTGGGGGGGAGTGAGCAAGTGGCTGCGTGATTCTAGGTTGCTGGCTGGGAAAATAAACAAGTAAACAAGGCATATTGCTTTTCACTTTCTGACAGTTTTTTATATGGTGGGGCCTCTTCAGCACGCATCACCTCCTCCCCTGGTGACATTTCAAAATCTTTGCCCTCTAGCCAGTCCATGATGAATTCTAGAATGCCTGGACAACTGGGATTTCCTGTTCGAGCTCATTGTGTAATTAGTGCAGCCCACTTACTCCATGTAGCATCGGTTGCATGATGTGTAGAGGAGACCCTGCCTTTGAACATCCAGCCCAGTAAGGGCAACCAGGGTGCCAGGAGAAGCTGTGCTTCAGCACCAATCACTTCTGAAGCAGCTCAAACCCTTTCATAGGCTGCCTGTATCTCTCTTTCAGTTGGGGTATAGCTGGCCTCAGATGGGCTTAGGTTGGCAACATAAGGGTGAATTATTTATATGTTTATAATGGAAGTGTTTAGCAATTACACAACTTTTTCCCCTCCTTGGGTGGTCAATCTGTGAAGGAGACATTCCCTTACACGGCCAGCTTCTCCACCAGACTGTTTACAGCATCATTTGAGAGTTCTGAAGGTTTTGAATAGTCATTGGATACCCTTGAGACCTGCCTGCTGATTGTGATGGGATCACCATGTTGGCATGCACACAGAGTGTGTTTTACCCACGACTATTTCATCTGATCTCAAAAGTTAAGCAGAGTCATGTTTGGGTCTTGTCTAGGGTTAGACAACGATATAGGAGGACCAAGAGATTTTCCCCAAGGCTGGACAGTCATGAGTGGACAGTCATGAGTGGCAGGGTGTGTGGGATAGTATGGGCAAGTTTCTAGGCCAGTTGGCCCCTCCAGTGCTTTGGAACTTCACCACTGAACAAGTGTAAACTCCAGAAAAATTAGTAAAACACTTAAAAAGCCTAAGTTTGTAGCTCCATTGAACAAAATCACCTGCACTGTGAAAAGTCGCCTTTCTAAAAGATGTTAGTTTCTCTCATGTGTCTTACATTCACATCCTGAACTACGAGAAAAAAAAACAACAAACACCCTCTTCTTTGTAAATTCTCCAAATACCCTGGAAAACCTAAGATTTTACAAGATGACAGAAAGAATACAGTGATTTTTGCTTTGAGTCATACCCCATAAAATATGACAGTTTTGAAGAAAGGAAAGTGTCATTCCATCTTGAATCAAATTTTGAATACAGTAGTAATGAAATTATCACTTCTCTCACACAAATACGTGAACAATGAAAATTTCACACAGCTCCAAGTTTAATTTGCTAATGGAAAAATTGCCTACTGCTCAAAGAAGCTAGTGTGAATACTACTGTTTTGTAATGGGGTCCGCATTAAAATATTTGACTGCAATTTGAGGGGTTTTGTGCAGCAAAAATACCCACTGATGTAAAAATGAAAAAGACTAGTTCGTCTATTAGGAGACCTGAATCAGCCTCTGTGCTGGTATTGCCAGCATTTATTTCTGTCTTGACAATAGATAATAACCATTTCTAGCAGGTCAGGCTCCTATTAAATATCCATTGCAACTTGACTTTTGGCAAAATATGTAGTTTTACAAGGGAAACAAAAGCTGCAATTCTCTAAATGAAAGCAGAGAATACATTGAGTTTAATGTGGTTTTTCTTGCCAGAGATGATTGGTGAAGCCCATCTATTAAGTTTTATTTATTTAGTAATTGTGCAGCAGCTTCCCAGTTCCACACTAACTACAAGAAATGAAGAGTTACAATAATATGCAGTATATTATGTGGTTTTTCTCTCTCTAGCCCACTTGCATGGTGGCTGGACTGGGCACGGCCTTACCCCCATCTGGATAGGAATGTTAGAGAGGTTATTTCCCTACTGCTTTTCCCTTCAACAAAACACTCTTCGCCGTGCTCATTTGTCGAAGATTTCTCTGCACATGATGTCAAAACAAAACCAAGCAGAGTCTGCCAGAGCTCCATCCCATTCTGTTCTTGATATCGTCCACGGACCTTTCTCTATTACAAACTTAATTTCAGAGTCTGAATTAAGCAGCAGATTTTGAATTGAGGTCTAGAGTTTAATATTTCAAAGTTTTGCAAGAGTTAGGAACCAAGCCCAAAATCAAAAGAACAGACATTTCATAAAATGTGGGGCATAATATAAGGAGGAAGAAGAGGATTCTAACTTTACAAAATATGGGATGTACTATAGGAAAGAAGAGGATTCTATTTTTGCCATAAAGTGCTCTTGCTTAACTGAAACCAAAATAAGTATATGCAAAATTGTCTTCTGATGGAATTTTGTATTGAGTTGCTTTTTTACTAAAACATACCCTTTTCTTTATCATCCCATTTTCTGTATCAGTCAGGAAGATGTTTGTTTTCATAAATTCTCAACTGGTTTCATAAACTCCTATTTAACTAAAAAACAATCTCAGCATACATGGGACTCCTTTAGTTTTTTCTTATCTTGATATACTCTCACTAGTCTCGTTCCCACTAGGCCACTTGTACCTCTGAAACTAGAAAATCCCATTTTGCAGTACATAGTTTTGCTATAGCAGATTAGCAGCAGTTCTTTCTTCTTCCCCAACGACCAAGATCATCAAAATACAATCTACTCTCAAATACAATTACTAAATATTTTTGGTAGAGATAAGGCAGACTTAAAACAAATATTCTATAGATTGTCTGCAAAGTGTTAAGATACAAACATTGATCTTTCTGTAGACTTTCTTGAAACCCTTATTTGGTCATAATTTCAGCTGTTTAGCACAAAGAAAACCATTTTGGTTTAGTTCTTATCAACATCAATGTCTTTCTTTACAAACTTTTTGAATCAGCATTCCTGTTTTTGTGATTAGAGATATTCATGATATGAAGCACTGCAACTTCCGTTCCTGAGTGGGCACCTTATTTTTTCTGGTATTAATTCTTTACTGCTGAGTCAGAAGAAACGGTGTTCTGACACAGTCAGTTCAGACTTCATCACTAGCTGCCTGCTTTCCCTTAGGATGTTGTTTTGGTAACAGAAGGAAAAGAAACATAAGCAAACAATCCAATGCAGAGGTTATGGCTGGGATCAAAATTTTCAAGCCTAGAGCCAGCTCACAAAACTGCACTTAGTCAAATACAAATTTCAATGGACATCAGCACTTTCTCCTCTTTCTTTCTGTTTTCTTGATCCATTGGGAAGAGATGCAACTAGTTCACTTACTTGATTATTGACTCTCACATGGTTGAAAGCCAAAAATGTTATCCTGCCACATAGTACCTATGCAGAAAAAAAACCCCTACATTAAAATATTTCTTGATTCAATACATAGAGAAAACTCGGCAAATTTTCAAGGAAATGCAGTGAATAGATCAATGGCAAGATAACGGCCTATGCAGCAAGATGGCTAATTATAGCAAGACAAAATGGAGGAAAAATTCTTGTTCTGCATTGCACTTACTATGTGTTATCCTGAGTTCTCACTACTTTGCAGTCAGTAGTCCATTAAACTGCAGAATTCTGGTAATATTAGTGAGAATGTTTAATTACTTCATCAGAGAAAATTTGTTTATACAAAAGCATCCATTTTACAAAAATAAATATATTTCATTGTATAAATATGGGAACAAAAATAAGTATTTTCTAACGTAAGGTCACTCATGCAGCAGTCTGTGAAACATAAAATCTTTCGTATATTTTTCACATAAAACACTGTTCTAAATGCGAGTGGATCTGTAACCTCAGAGATTAATAAAAAGAAAATCCTTTGGTTTGTTTGTTGTGGTTGCTTTTATTCGGGTGATGAAAATAGAACAAAGCAGACTATGTTCAAACAGCAGTTATTCAGTAGTCTTTACAGATATTGTCTGAATCTAATTGGATTTTAATGAAATGATATTTCCTTTGTGATAAGTACATAAAAATTATGTTTTTAATTAACATCACAAGGTATAAGCTATAGATACCAACCCTCAACTGAAATAATATTACTTTAATGTTTGCTTCATTAAAAAAAGGACAGAAGTAATAACAACATAGCAAAAAACGTGTGTAAACTAACTGGACAATGATTAGTGCTGGACCCTTTGCATCCCAAGCAGCACAGCCATTTTCCTGATTTCTTTTCATTTCCTGCTTCTCTAATTCACTAGTGTTTAGTCATGAAAGAGTTTACAGAGCTTATTTATACACTTGAAATTCATTCTGGGGGGAGCAGCCACTTGGACTGGAATATCAATATGCCAGAGAGAATATAAACTAAGTTTTCAAGGAGGCCTCGTAAGTGGTACAATTAAAAAAAATAAAAAACCCCAAACCAAAACCCAACTTGCAAACGAAAAGCTATGAAGAAGCAGCAATGTCCTTGCCCAAAGAGACCTTAGAATATTACACTACTTGGTAAATATCTCTCCTTACTCTTACAATGTAAGACTAGAATCATAGAATCATAAAACCACAGAAATGTTAAGGTTGGAAAATACTTTTAAGACCCATGGAGGCAAGAGAGAACGTCTGGAGAAAGGAAGACTTTCACTTAGTCAAGAAGGGTTGGGTTAGAGATCATTTAGGCAAACTTGACATACAAAAATCCATGGGCCTGGATGGGATTCACTGATCACTGTGGGGGGAACAGGCAGATGCTATTGCTAAGCCACTCTCTATCGTCTTTCAAACATCATGGAGAACAGGAATGGTGCCTGAAGGCTGGCAGAAAGCCATTGCCACACCAGTCTTCAAAAAGGCCACGAAGAAGGATCCAGGAAACTACTGGCCAGACAGCCTCACCCCCAACCCTAGAAAGCTAATGGAACAGCTCATCCTGAATGTCATCTCTAGGCATGTGGAGGAAAAGAAGGTTATCAGGAGTAGTCAACATGGATTCACCAAGGTAAAATCCTTGTAGGAAAGCTCAGAGGTAGTGTGTTAGATGAGTGGACAGCAAAGTGTGTTGAGAGCTGGCTGAATGGCAGAGCTCAGAGGGTTGTGACTTGGCTTTCCGCCACAGAGTCTAGCTGGAAGTCTGTAGCTCACACTGTTTCCCATGGACCAGTACTGAACCCAGTCTTGTTTGACCTATTAATCAAGGGCCTGGATGAAGGGACATAGTGTACCCTCAGTAAGTTTGCTGATACAAAATCCGGAGGTGTGGTTGGTACTCCTGAAGGCTGTGCTGCCCTTCAGTGAGACATGGACAGACTAGAGAGTTGGGTGGAGAGGAACCTAATGAAGTTCAATAATGGCAAGTTCAAGGGTCCTGCACCTAGAGTGGAATAACCCCACACACCAGTACAGGTTGAAGATTGACCTGCTGGAAAGTAGCTCGGCAGAGAAGAACCTGGAAGTCCTGGTGGGCAATGAGTTAATCATGAGCCTGCAATGTGCCCTTGAGACTAAGAAGGCCATAGTGCATAGGGAGGAGTGCATAGGGAGGAGTGTGGCCACAGGTAGACAGAGGTAATCTTTCCCCTCTACTCTGCCTTGGTGGCAGCAGCTGGAGTACTGTGCCCAGTTCTGTGCTCCAGAGCTCAACAGAGATGAGGAAAGGGTCCAGCAGAGGGCTGTGAAGATGACTAGGGGACTGGAGCTGGGTCTGTTCAGCCTGGAGAAGAGACAATGGAGAAGGGACCTTACTAATACACACAAATATCCTAAGGATAGGTGTCAAGAGGATGGGACCACACTTCTTTCAGGGGTGCCCAGTGACAGGAAAAAGGGCAATGGGCAAAAACTGAAACACAGGAAGTTCCACCTGACTATGAGGAAGAATTTCTTTACTTTGAGGGTGACAGAGCACTGGAATACGCTGCCCAGAGAGGTTGTGGAGTCTCCTTCTCTGCGATATTTAAAACTTGAACACATTCTCTAGAAGTTTAAGCCGCAGCAAGTTATGCATATTTCCAAGGTGTTCATCCTGGTAAGGAACTGACAGTGAAATTTCCCCCAGCTAGAATCTGGGCTAAGTGGAGTAAAGGAAAATCACTTTATAAATTTAAACTGTATTTTGTAACATAGACCAAAACCTGGTAATAGGTGGTTTGACTCACACCAAGCTCTGCATTCTCTAAAGCTCTGTCTGTTAAGTGGAATGGGGTGGGCCATGTCCTTGGAGTAATGATATATTTGCAACAAGACACAGCCCTGAACCCTGAGTCTTGTTTAGTAGCTTTTCTTTCTGCATGTAATTTTCATCCAAAGGAAGGATTTGAAAATGCAGGTCTATATTTTAAAGTGTCCAATGCTATGGATATAACAAAGCATCTTTACCTGTTCCCTTCACCCTGGAGTAACTGGATAAACAAATGCTTTCTCAGAAATACTCAGACCTTTTTCTTCCAATGATGACTTTATTTGGTGCCCACTGAGACTTCCATGATTTATTCATACTGAGGTACACTTACCATTATGTATCTGCAGCATCATTACTTGAGTTTGTTATCCTGTAACATTAGCTTAAACATTTTATAAACTGCTGTGCAGGTGGCAAGTTTATTAAACTGGGAAAGATAATAACTGTATGCAAAAAGTGTTAGACTGTGGTTACTACAAGTTTCACATAATCTTACTATATTTATCCTATTTGTCATGTGACAAATAAGGACTATACTTCCCTATTGCTCAAGGGTCACAAATTTAAACATTCAGGCATTTATTTGTTTTATCATATTTGTTTTTTTAAAGCTCCTGTGGTGGTGTTGGTGGAATTTTATTTCTTTTTCCACTGCTGGTCAGAAAAATTGAGTAAATTTCAGAGAATCAAGTTCCAAGAGCATGACAGCATGCTTCACTTTCACAGTTAATGCTGCTGTGTGTGTACATACGTAGACATGCATGGAGCTGCTTTACCCAATGTAGTGGTGATTACAAACATTACTGGTGTTAGTTTTCCTGTGGGGATATAAGCAGACTGGAGCAACAAATTTACTAGCTCAGATTTCATTCCTGAGTTCAAAACAGGAACCCACAAACAATACCGTAGCTTTAGTTAAACGGGTGCTATTTACACTTCTACGGTTTTCATTTGCATTAAATATGAAAATTCATGAAAACTCCCGCTAAGTTTTCCTCCTGAAAATAAGGAGGAAAACTTCTGCCAAACTGTATCAGGCACCAGTTGCTAGAACCCTCCTGACTGAGAGCACATGAAATTTGAAAGAGGTAGAGAACAATACCCCTTACCTCTGTTTAGTATGATCTCAAAATCTATCATGTTTCTAATCTTTTATTGTTTGAATAGCAACCAGTGATATCCATTTCTGAATTTCTCTAGAGCAATGCCAGGCTCTTTTCAGTGTCTCCAGGGACAGGATAGGAGGTAACAAGCACAAACTGAAACAGAAGAGGCTCCATCTGAAGATCTGGAAATATTTTTTCACTGCGAGGGTAACCAAGCCCTGGCACAGGCTGTCCAGAGAGGCTGTGATGTCTCCTTCACTGAAGATGTTCAAAAGCTATCTGAACATGGTCTTAGGCAACTGGCTGTAGGTGGCCATGCTTGAGCAGGGCGGGGGATGGACAAGAAGTACTCCAGGAATCCCTTCCAACCTCAAGTGTTCTGTGATTCTGTGAGCCAAGAAAGAAGTGCCTGTAGTGCCTATCAAATACAGCATTGTTTTGCCTTTGTTCAGGCAAATTCTATATAAGGAAGCTGCAGGGAAGGACTTTAAATCATCCAAATACAGAGGGTGCAGCTTGTAAGATTTACACTCAGCTTTGACCCCCAGTCCTACCGTCAGAAACCCATAAGGTATTCAGCTCTTTCTGGACTTGTGCTAAGGAAGAAGGGAAGACTACCATTGGTCCCCTTACCTCAAATTGCAGGACTAGTTAAATAAGTTTAACATTCTGATCTATCTGAATGTTAGCTTTAACAATTTAAACAGAAATGTCTTCTAATAATACAAGACATACCTTCCTTCTGTAGAAAGACTGCATACTAACATCAGGGGTATTAAAAGGGATTTTCAGGTTGTTCAAAGACATTTAACAAACTGTATAATATATTTTAAACTTATCTCAGCTGAAACAGGCTTTTCACCATGAATTAGACTGCAGTCACCTTCATTTAGATATATACTGAATATGATACAGTGATAAGCTCACTTTGATTGTGAAGTCTGGAAACTATCTATCTTAGCATATTATAACTGGTAGTAATATTAACAGTAACTCCTCCCATGACAGAATTACTAGCAAATTAATTTCTCCCATACTTTTAAAATAAAATACAAAGATTTAAAAACAAACAACAGAAATCACTACTTTTTAAGGAAATTTTTAGGTGACAGGCCTTTTCCTTATGCCTGGTCTTGCTTGTTCAGCGTGTGGTCCAAAATAGTTCATTGAAACTGAGGGTTGAAACTGAAGTTCTTCCTTTAAGATAGTTATTGAAAAACCCATTAAACCCCATGCAGGATCTGTATATGGGAAATAATTGGAGTCCCCCAGCAAAGAAAACACGTCAGTGACAAAAGCAGAAATGTATATTATCTACAAAAGTTTTTTAAAACTATGTATGAGAATGTTTACCCATTCTTCTAGTTTGATAAACCTACAAGATCCCATATTTATATCTAGCCATATGAGAATAACAAAACCGATTATTGTAGTGCTTAATAATGTGCATATCGTCTTTCAGACTAAAAATATTTTGTTTCAATGTTCTACTGGAATGGCATTCCAGTCTGTGTAGAACATCCAGATGGTTGAACAGTCTGATGGGACTATCTTCTATCAGTGTTTTCACAATGGTATCGCTGCCACAAGTGTGCAGTGCATCCTATACCATCCCAGCTGTGCAAGACCGTAGCTGTTTTTAGAAGATACTCTTGCACATGTGAAATATATTTTGAAGTATCGTTGGGGGAAAGAGAAGGGGAAATGGATAGGAGGGCTAGAGAGTCAATCATTTAGCCTTTGAAGCATTCATGCTGCAATGAAATAGTTTGATCTGCAGAAGGTGCAAACAGGGAGGTATTCACAACCATGTTAGAAACTTGTAACTGCTTAAAGGCAGTGAAGAAGTCCGGGCAGTATTCCCACAAATTAAATTAAAGATGTGGAGAACTTGCTTTAATAAACTTTTAACAATGAGAAGATGAAGGCCCAATTTTTTTACAATGTGTTCCCCAATAGAATTTTAATCACTCATGAGTACTCATTTCTGTCTTGACAGTAATTTTAGTAAGCAATTCTGAGCTGTCTTATAGAGCTTCAGCAATCACAGTCAGAAACAGAGCTGCAAGTATTGACTCAGGTCAATAAAGCTCCTCCACAGCTCTGAGACAATATTGCATTTTTTGTAGCCTAGAAAGCACCCAAAAGTGAAGGAGGGGCATATAACTAAAAGACCAGTTTCTGAAAAACTTTTTGTATCTAGGTCATGTGACTGTAGATTCAGCAAAAGTTATGCCAGAGGTTGACTAAGGTAGTCTGAGTATAAACCCCCCTAGAATAGAGTAATATTTTAAATCCCAAAGTAATAAAACTGCTATTAATTAAAATGTTAATAAAAAAGTGTATGCTACTTTCAACTTGTGACTCATCAAAAAAAAGAGCTTGAATTTTTAGAACCTTAAACAAATTCATATTCGCTATCATTAAACAGTGAGAAAACTACTATTACATCAACACTTATCCCCAAAACATTGCTGACTACACTCATCAGACTTTTCTCATCATCACAAAAATTGTTCATGACTGAGCATTTATTCTCGCAAAATTTTTATTCCTGCTAAACGTGGAGCAAATTGTATATGGTCTTGAAATGTCTCTTGAGCAAACAATCTGGAGCTATTAATAAACAAAATGTGACATGAAAAATCAGGGCATTTCAAGTGCCCCGAAAGACATTTCTTGGCAACCGTCTAATGACTTATTTGTAAAAATATTTATATATTATCTTTTCTGAAACATACCAATAATCCTGAAAGCTTCATACTGTTATCGTTGATTATTCATGACCTTCCATTCTAAAAGTTTCAGGATATATAATGGTGAAAAAGAAAATTAGCTCAGCTAATCCAGTCACTAATATTAACAAAAGATAGCAAACAGGGAGTATAAACAGTTTTCCAGTAACACACTGAATGCAGATGTGTTCAGTAACTGAACAATTTTTAAAGCTAATGCTCTTTTTTACCCTTTTGTGTTGCTTGGGTTTTGGGGAAAATAAAATAATATACTAGAAACTGAAACACAAAACTAACCTGTGAAATAGTTATTATTCTGATCACTTTGCTTATCTGATAAAACTTGTTTTCTCTTGTTTTATCTGTTTGTGGGCTTTTTTCCTTTTCTAATAACATCCTTTGCTTTACAGCATCTGTCGTAGCAGGTCCATGACCATAAGGATGATCCAGATTGGAATATTGCACAGGTCACAGAAATGGATAGGTAATAGTGGGCAAAAACTCATTTGTTTTTGCTGATCAAAGAAAGAGAAAATTAAAAATAAAAAAAAAAAAAGTAGACAAAAGGGTTTTTGTTTTATTTCCTATTATTAAACATTGAAAAAGAAAATATTTTAAATTTTAGTTAAATCCATGCATGATTTTTGCACCTCACTATAAAACCCAAAATTCTCCAGTAATTTTTGTGTTCGGCACAATGGACCTAAGACTGTATATGAAATGTTGCTGATTTGGCAGCAAAGTTGTTACAGTATATCATGCAAAGTTCCATGGAGAGCAAGCTCAATGGGTATACAGCATCTGCACGGTGCTCAGGAGCAACTCTGTGGTGTAGTCTCACGCCCAGGAGTTTCAGTGAATGCGGCTGCTGCACCCAAGGAGGGTACCTGTGCCCTCTTCCCAGCACATTCATTGAGTACCAAGAGTAACCACAGCTAGAGAGTTGCCTTGTGTCTGTTCTCATTGTCACTTCTAGACCTTGAGGTAGCTGGGTGGGAGGAGTAGGAAAGGGGGCCCTCATCCCAGTGCCTTGGAGTCCTGCTTGCAGTCAGCCTGGTCATGGGATACCTCCCCTGGGGCTTTTGAGATACACTGCCAGGAGCACTCGACTGCAGCAGCAACCTGACTCAGGATTCGTGGGAGGATGGCAGTCAGCACTGGTGTAGCCGCATCTTTATGGCTTGTTGTACTGACACCTCTTTCACCTCTTTCTTGTGTAGACAAGCCCTCAAGCAGAAGCTGTTGTGTTGCTTACACTTCCATTAAAGGAGTTCACAGAGCTGCCTGTTCCTGGCACTTGTCCTGGTTCCTTGGTCCTTCCAGAAATTGCCAAATTAAGATGTAAAGCAATGAAAGAGTAACTTTTCACTTCCTTGTCATTTCAGTGGGTTCCTACAGGGTTTGTGCCAAGTCAGATGCTGAAGTCATATTTGATTAAGCTAAGTACAATCAAGGAGGAACATTTCCAGGCCAACTCTAATAATTAAATAACAGAAACAGTACTACCAAATCTGTTGCCCATTGTGGTATGCAATCAGAGTGCCTATGCATGTAAAGTAATTACAACTGTGGTTATCTCAAGCATAAATCTTTACTATTAAAGGCAGTAGATTTTGCAGCATATTTCCCTGGTGAGTAATACTACTGTTGATTTTCTTCTAGATTCTGTTAAAAATGATATAAAAATGATGCAACTCAGAGGAGAGAGTAGTCTCAATATTTCATCTATGGTAATGTTGGTTGAATCTTATAGATCATGTTGATTTCTTTCTGATTAAATATGAATTTTTATTTCAGAGTACATGTCTACATATTAATAAAATCTTAACAATACTACCTTGTAGCATCAGTGCTAGTAGATAACAGATTGTAGATTACGAATGCATATTTGGCATAGGCAAGAGTGTTCAATGGCATGAGGTATCCTAACAGATTCATCTGGTTTTCAATCACTTTTGACTGCTTGCAAATACGATACCTCTTTCAGTAGGTGTCAGAGTTTGCAGCTCTCTGCCATGAACTTAGACAAATTTTGTGACAGACTGTTGTCACTCACAGCTGTTTGTGTCTTAAAAGCTGCTAGTAAACAATTGTCAAGGAACCAACCTCGCGTACGCCTAAGGAAAGTGTGTTCTGAGTGAGCCACCATTTGGATGTCTTTATGTTCTAGCCCAGATTCATTCCACAGCTTGTGTTACACTAAACTTAACTTACTTCAAAGTTAATCCTATTTGAACCTTAGCATATTTACAGTTGGGCCCATTTATTTCAGCTATGTGGTCTGTTAATTTTTATTGTCTTTTTTTCATATAGATAATGCATATGTCATTATACTTAATATTTATAAATAAATGGATATATGTGTGTGTGTGCATGTTTATACAGGTGCACATATATATTTTGCTATTGCAGCTCTGATAAGTGGACAGTTAGTAAATAAAGAGCAAGCAAACAGCAAGAAAACTGATGACATTTTCAGAATAAAATGTACAAGTAATTACCATGTTTTATATGAAACAGCATCCTTAACACATTACATCTCGATACAGGTTCCTGTCTGAAAAGCCAGCATAAGGGTAAGAAATCTAGGATTAGTGTTGTAAAAACCACAGTTGTCATTTCAAATTATATCTAATGACTTGAGATCAGTGTGTGGTGGTGGTAAAGGGCTGCTCTTTTCACCAGTATTTGCCCGACATCTCCTATACATGAGAGATTTTAAATACAGCTTATACAGATAAGTGTCTTCTGGCATGGACTCTATCAAAGACCACAACTTAATATAAGCAAATAAGTACATTTTAAGTACAAATACCAGCACTTCAGACTATGGCTTCAAAGCAAATCTCAGCTGTAATTCCTGTTTATGCTATAGGAATAATTCTTACTGAATACTGAATTCCTGCTACACCTTACCCTTTCAAATGACTACCTGGGAGCCTTTTAGCCTGACTGTATTTCAGAATGAATGCTTTCAGAAACCAGCAAGATGATGAAACGTAGTGTGCCGTAAACTATAGTTGTCCACAGTTCCAAATTAATTTTAATAATTTTCAGCTTGCTTTATACCATACCACTGAACATATGGCAACAATTTCAGAAAAATAACAGGTTCTTAAGAGTATCTGTAGAGATCAGCACACAACAAAATCCTCATATGCAGATACATATGAAGCAGGATAACTTTCAATCCCACATCCTAACTGCTCAGCTTTAGTGCTTATCTAAGAATGGTATCTCATTGCGACAAATACCCATCAGATCATAGTCACTCATGTCATCCACACTTCCAATCATACTCTGGAAAGATCATGCAGAGAAAAACAGAGAAAACTGTCTTAATTTTGGTTTTTTGGGGGTTTTTTTTTAGTGTATTCCTCTAGAATTTGGACCATAGTTTGTAGAGGGCAACACATCTTTCTGAAGAGGATTATTAATTACAATACTACTCCATCTATAATAAATAGACTTCAACTGTAACTCTAATAGACACTGTATCTAGACAGCAATAAAGTTTACTTACCTATCAGCTATCAGATGATTTTTAGTTTTGCATCTAGAGGAGCTCATATTAAGATAATCTGTTACAGAGCTATGGCCTAGTTGTAAATCATTGCTAGTTCCACCATTTTGGAAAGCTTACTGGTTTAGAAATATTCATGCCTATAATCATGAATAGCTAGTGAAAAGTCATGGGGACAGATACGAACAGTACTGTCACACAGTTTCCTTGTACTTTTTTGACTCATTCTCTGTCTTGAACCTACCATGAGACTGCAAAACTTGCAGTGAAATAGTGCAATCCATGGATGGCAGAAGCTTCAATAGATACAAATAAAAACCAGCATGAAATTCCTGTGTCCCTCATCTGAACGAGTAGCTATATGCTTATCTGTGATGGTTATCTTTTACTATTATGCATTTACATACAAGAACTCCATGCTACTGAATGAAATTGAGTCTTGATCTTTTCTTCATTGTTACCAGTCTGTCACCATATAATTCAAAAGAAAAGAAAAAAGTAACATGCTGTGCTCAAGGCTGAATAAAACTCATCTTAACTTCAGTATGTGTTGGATTTTATTTTAAATTCCCAAGGTTCATGCCAAGGAGCTGTACATTCCAAATATGTCAGTTCATGGTCCTTTCCAACCCTAACTATTCCATGATTCTATGGTTATGATTAATTCAATAAATGTCTGAGCGTAATGTCATGTCAGTAATGTTTACCACTCATGTTGAAGGATAAATTAGCAAAAAAAAAAAAAAAATTAAAATGGATGCATCAAAAATCTTCAGTTCTATTCCATTTGGCTGAACTTTCACAATGGCCATTTCTTCTCCTCCTTCTTTCCCAGATCAGTCTCTGTTCATGTTGTACTCTGTATATATTATTTATGTTGGTAGCATTCTGGTCCCTTGAGAGTAGATCTCTTGACCTATGAAGCACTCTAAACAGTTTTGTACAGAAAACCAGCTGGTCTACTAGCATTGAATACACAGCTTAGTGCCTCTCGTATTAAAAACCAACAAACCAACCGAGAAACCCACAACAACAACAACAAACCACCCCCAAATCTTTTAAGAATGCCTTAATTCAGGACCAGCATCGCAGGGACATTTGTCATAGAATCAGTATTTACGGAATCACGAAATGGTTTGGGTTGGAAGCGACCTTAAAGATCATCTAGTTCCAGCCCCCCTGCCATAGGCAGGGACACCGCCCACTAGACCAGGTTGCTGAAAGCCCTGTCCAACCTGCCGTTAAACACTTCCAGGAATGGGGTAGCCACAGCTGTATTGGGCAACTTGTTCCAATGTCTGATTACCCTCACAGTGAAGAATACCTAGCCTAAATCTACCCTCTTTCATCTTAGAGCCATTCCACCTTGTCCTATCACTACACGCCCTTGTAAAAAAACCACTCTCCAGATTTCTTGTAGGCCCCCTTTAGGGAGTGGAAGGCTGCTACAAAGTATACCCAGAGACTTCTCCAGGCTGAACAAGCTCATCTTTCTCAGCCTGTCTTCATAGGAGAGGTGTTCCAGCCCTTCATACTGTAATAGGAATATTAAATCTAAAATGTCTCACTTTCTGAATTAAAAACTCAACCTTAAGTATAGTATTATGTCACTATTTGCATGTAAATAGGGAAACATCTAAGCAAGATAGGGGCTATTTATTTCTCGCTGATTTTCTCTTCTATTATATACCCCTTTTTCACACTCTAAATGAGCTCTCCTTTCTCTTTCACAGCATAACTGTGGTGCTGCTGGTCCTCCTTGGAATAGTGTTGGAATGTGAACCTGAGATATTTAGTAGTCCTGATACAGCAAAACATTTTGGTGAAGGCAGTAATTAAGGCTGTTCTGAAAGCAATTAATGTTTATACACGTACTGCAGGAGGCAACTAATGTTAACTTTTTTTCCTGAACAAGATATAAAGACACTTTTGTTATTTAAGTGAGAAAACACCTCAAACCAACCAACAAACCCAAAGACAAATTAACAGCAAACTCCAAGATCTCTCTTACAGAGCAGCTACTAAAGATAGTGAGAAAAAAAGAATTCACACCACTTAATCACAGATACCTATGTCAAGAGAGTAGCAGACTCCCTCCACCATAAGCAGAAGGAGACAAGTTCTTCCAATGATTCAGAACTTCTGTTTAGGCATTGACCTTAAGCACTTAAGCACTCAAGTTATGTACCTAAAATTAGACAGTGTGAAACCCCTGAGTTCTATTGATAGCCATAATGACATGACTCATATCTAAGTCAGTGCAGTATTCAGTACAGCCAAGTCCCAGCTGGGGCCTTGAGGTTCTAGCATGTTATGTATAGATAACAGAAAATGCATAGGATCCCTGTCACCTAAATTTAACTACTCAAAAGATCAGCATTTCCAGTTAGGATCTACTGGCCCTTGCAAGTACCTGTTTCTCTGCTAACTGCAAATGGAAACTAGAAGATTAATTTAGACTGGACACCCACCTTTCATGTGGTTACAGTCAACTGAGTTGAAACTCACCCAGCATGATTAGGATTAGAGTTTTGTTACAAAAAATACCAGAAGAACTTGCAGACTGGTCTTGATGCATATTAATGACAGAAGTCACTAACTAAAAATAGCCTTTGTTTCCAAAGACTTCTAAACATTGATTATATGAATGCTACAATAATAAGATCGTCAGTTTGAGAAGAAAATAGGTATTGCCATATTCTTGTACAAGTCAGAATGATACCGTACAATATCCACTTAGCATATGTTTAAATGACACCAAAACCAGCTTCTTACAATTTCTTTTTTAAGAGCAGAGAGACATGCACTGAACCTCTGTAGCACCATATCTTTCCTTTTCAGGAAAGCTACTTACAGAAACTGACAAATAAAGAATCCTTCTTTCAGTGAGTGGGAAGTAGGAAAGGAAATGTTTGAAGGATTAATGGAGAGAGAAACTTCCTGACCTCCTTCCTGTATAGGCTGGGTCATAAGAATGCCCTCCTTCAGAGCATGTATGCAAAGTGCCCATCTTAAATAAAACAGGGTGGAAGAAAAAGAAGGAAATTGTTTTTTAAAGTTGCTTTTCTCCTCTTCGTAGCTATTTAGATTGTAGAGGGCATGCCTGTATGACTACCCAACACATTTCTGGGGGAAAAAATAACCCTAAAAAAACAAAACAAAACCAAACAAACTGGAAGGAAGCTGCAACTTTATGAAACCAGCAGGTAAGCAAGAAAAATTATTACAAATCCTGTTGGGCTGAATGACAGAAAGGAAGTGTACTAAAGGATGCATGCTGAACAAAGAACTAAAGGTTTGCTCTAAACTAGTATGAATTCTGGTAGCTGTGTAACAGTCAGTGTTTGGATAATGGTTTATTGTGTTAGAGGACCATATCACTGCAAAGCATACACATAAGCACTCCTCAAAATCAAGGGCTGATGGCCTAAGAAAGCTTTTAAGGCACTATGTGTCTCAGAGCTGCTTAAATAACACTATCGTTAAATCAGCCTGACAGTTACATAGAAAATTCAGCAAAACCAGTAAATTGACATCTTGTTGCAATATGATAGAAATCAAGTGGTGAACTTTTAGCTTGACCTACAGCTGCTACCAGCAGTTACCACTATCCATATCTCCCCATATTCAAACTGCTCTCTGTGGATGTCTTAACAGACACTGCCAGTAAATAATTTTTCAGTTCTTTTTCATTCTTTTGTGTGTTTATTTTTGCTTCTTGGAAAGTAACATCCAGAACTTAGTAACCTGATGGATTGGAGCTGGCACACATAAAAGAGTGTATCACTAATTCTTAGTGTATGACCACACCACAAGCACTGCAATAGGCTGTCAACATATGAAAGCTAGCTTGAAAATTAGCTATTTCAAATGCCACAAACCTCCTAGCTAGAACAACAGGGAGTTCAGCAAGTGTTTCCTGAGTGAATACTCACCAACCTACTCAGGCAGGAAAAGGTCCATGCCGTGCTGAGCTGCTAACTGCTCTTGGTAGCAATATTAACTGATCTGGGTGTGCTTCCACTCTCTTGTGGTCACAGCAGTGATAGTAGTGTAGACAAAGATTTGGCTCATTGACTAAAGAGCACTAAAAAAGTCACAGGTTATTCTTGCTGCAGCAGGCATCTTATGCAATTCGATCCACAGGGAGCTGTCACTGAGGAAGAAGGTGCCATTTTAATGTCATCAGGATGGAACAGGACTTCATACCAATTTCCAGCTCCAGTTCCCTGCACAGATGTTAGGGATGTCAGCCTACATTTCTGCTGTAATTTTTCAAGAAGAAAAGTTTTTGTTTTAAAATCCAAACAACCTATGTAATTTTTATTTTTTTTTTTTAAAGGAAACTCTCCTTGAGACTGTATCAGATCCAAAGACCCTTCAGGATCAGTATACTTAAAATACATGGATCATTTACATGCTAGACCATATCATCTCTTTCAGAGTCATCATACTCTAATATCAAGGCCTCCTGTTCACATACTGCACAGAGCTATTATAGACTATTGTGTCAGGCTTGCCTGGAAGAGTGGGGAGCACTTGAATGCATGGATTATTGACGCAATAGACTGTAATGGTATGTCAATTGTCAAGGCCTATGTGGGGATACTTTCCTATGTGGATCATTAACAAAGAAGCTGACACTCTATCATGTCAGTGCAGCTGCCAAGTGCACACACCAACTCTGCATATTAACACCCCTTATGAAATTCTGAATAAGGAGCATGTGTGCCCACTCCTGGCACTTGAAATTCACTCCATTTATGTATATTTAATAATTACATACGTGCTCATGCTGCAAAAAGCTGGAGCAGCACAAGAAAAAGTGGAACCCCTTTAAAAATGTTAAGCAAGAAAAACTATAGTAATGAGCCCTGCATGGCTCTTCTGAGCACTTCTCAACAGTGATCTCAGAATGCTTTAACAAAGTATCTTATGTTATCCTCAGGTGACTTGTGGTTTCCCTATTTCATAGAGAGAGAACTGAGTCTCAAAAATTAGTGACAGACGACAATGAAACTGCAACTTTTGAGACCCAGTCTAAGAGCCCACTGTGCTTGCTACATTAAAAACAGGATGTGTTTTGAGAATCTTTAGGAATGTACGTTTCTCTCTCTTTCCTCTTGTGTACTTCTGAGCTGAGTTCTGTGTTTCCTCACAGCTCTTCTGTCACATGTCCCCTTCTAGATATTCCCCTTTCCTCCCTCTTATTAACAAACTTAACTCAGAAAATATTTTCTTGCATCCAGTAGATAACAGCAGAATGATGATTCTCTTTGGCATGGACCATTATGGTCACAGGAAAAAATGAAACTTCTGATCACAGAATTTTTCTCCTAATTTGTCTAGAACTTGATACAGTCTTTATCACCACTGGTAGGCAAGAGTAGATTTTACACCTGCACAATACAATAACTGCAGGTAGTAGATTTTCTGCTTGTCAAAATGCATTGGCTTACTGAAGACGGTCTGTTTTCTGTAGGCTGGAGCAGGGGCTGATTTGTAGGGAGTACCAAGACTAACTTTTCCTTAAAGCTATAATGTAATGGCGATCTGCATCAAGACATTATTTGGACAACCCCCATCCACTCTTCAATACTGGAAATTATTTTGAGTCAGTGACCACAATGCTAATGGAAAATTATATACTGATATCTCTAATGCCAAACCCAGAGGCTAAAGTGAAGGCCACTAAGGCCAGCAAAAGGCTTCTACTGTTGTCATGAACTCAAACCCTGAAATTAAGAAAGATGTTCATATCATAGCCAGAAGATGATGCTGAGAAGGGACTTAGTGCACCCTCTGAAATCAGTAACATTCTCAAATGTATTTACCTCATCAACTTTACAAAGTCTACTATAAATGAAAATTTTGCATGTAGCCAGTTAATCTCTCAGTAGAATAGCTTGTTAAATTGTTCAGTGTTTGGTTGTTGGTACTGGTGTTGATGGGTGGTTTGCTGGGATTTTTTAGGAACACTACAGTATTCTGAGCATGAAGTCAAACAGAATGGAAAATAGTCCACTTTTCATAAATCTGGGGGGTTTTATGACAGTCCTGCCTAAGAGGATAGATCTTTCTGAATGAGTTTAAAACCAAGTAACTCATTCAAGCTTGCAGGAACAGAACTGACCTGGTTATTAAACAAAAGCTAGCACAAACTTTTAGGCAAGGCAATGTGAATTAAAAATTTTAATGATCACAGCAACTAGCATTTACCAGCAACTTACTGGGTTAAAAAGAAGAAAAAAAAAATTATACAATGTAACAACTAAATATAATTTAAAGTTCTGAGTAGCTGTTGCTAAAATTTATTTGCTGAAAGATGGAGATACCATGAGGCAATTACAACTATAGATAGTATAAAAGAAAAATAAGTGACAACTAAAATATAAGGCCAGAAGTTTCAAAGATTATTGCTGTTGAGTAGCCACAAATTCAACTGCTTATATGAAGCTTCTGTGAGCTAACTGGGTTCAAAAATATGGGTTGCAACACACACAAAGAAAAAATTAAGTATACTAGTTTTTTTCTTGTTTAACACTTTAGTTGTTCTAAGAAAAACACTAAGGAAAAATTTCTTCATTGTGTCATTTCTGCCTTTACTCAAAAAAAGTGAGAAAGAAGGAAAAATAGATTCAGAATTAACAACCAGAAGTAAGCATTTTTCACTTTCATATTTTTCTCAGAGACTTGTTTCTGGAAAAATATTACTGTCTTACTTCTCTCTATGTAAACATTTTTATCAGAAACGTATAAGGTATTTCTTAGTTTGTATAAGCAAGTACCCAATGAAAGCTGGTAGCAGTGGGAAATATTTCTTTAAATACTGTTAAGAAAATAGAGCTGAATGATCCCTTTGTTCTTGTAATATTTCCTTGCAGATGCAACACATCCTTCTACATGCAGAAAACCCCATTTACACATACCGAGGAATGCTTTGGATTAATGGGGTTGAAACTGATTATACAGAAAGTGTCAGGAGAGGAAACTAAGCAGCAACATCTCTATGGCAGAATGAGGTTTGCTGGAAATGTGGCCACAGACCATGGGAAGTTCACTTGGCACCAACCGTGTGAGTACCTGTTCATCAGACCTAGTGTTTGAGAAATGAATTTGTAGGCACAGCATTCTACTCTGCCCCTTCACAAAGTCCTCAGCTATGAGAGTGGATCTTGACTTTGACTGCTGTGGATGACAAGATTTCGAGAAGTTTCTCTGAGAAGATAACTTCACATGTGAGACTCCAGTCTGATATGCCTGAGGAGGTACTGCTCTCTTTAAATAATGAGTTCTTATTTCTAAGATCAACAGAAAACAGGAGTGAGAAGAACTGTGAGAACTGGATGTGATCAAGGTTAGGAAAGCTAGAAAATGTAAACAAGCAAAAGAAAGCAAGTGCTGCATCTAAAAGAAACAATTCAATTTGATACAGGTTCATGTAAATGTTTAAATGTATGAAATAGCAAGAGGTTCTTCTATTTTAACCCATTTAAAGAATCACAGATCTTTCAGATTTAAATCTTAATATTTAAGATTGAACAGGACCTCTTGAGATCATCTAGTCCACCTTCCCTGCTCAGATCAGGATTAAACAGATCAGGTTGCTCAGGGCTGTGTCCCTTTGGTTTTCAAGGTTTACCTTCCAGAAGGTAGTTGGCCTTCTTTGCTGCAAGGGCACACTGCGGGTTCATATTCAACCTGATGTCCAACAGGATCCCCAAGTCTTTTTTCGTGAGACTGCTTTCCAGCCACTTGGTCCCCTGCATATACTGGGACACAGACTGAAATGCAGGACTTGTGATTTCCCTTTGCTGTACTTCATGAAGTTCTTGTCAGCCCATTTCCTCAGCCTGCTGAATGGAAACAATGGCTGTACCATTTCATCTGGTATGTGAACACACCTTCCCATTCTGTATCATCTGCAACTTTGCTGAGCATGCACTCTGTTACTAATCCAAGTTACTAATGACGATACTACCCGATATTGCTCTATCAACCTCTTGAGTACCCTGCAATTGACTGGCCTCTAACTGGACTTCATGAGGCTGATCATTTGGCAGTTCAGTCAGTTTTCGATACACCTCACCGTCTGTTTATCCAGTCTAGATTTCATCAGCTTCTCTGTGAGGATGTTATAGGTGATAGTGTCGAAAGCCTTGCTAAAGTCAACATGAAAATACCCACTACTTTCCCTATGTGTTCTCTGCATCAGGATTCTTTTAAGAATGACAACTCATCCAAAATCTAAGCATAGAACTTGTCAAACGGCAAGTAATTAGTCAAGCCTTTCATATCAAGTACAAATACAGAGGTTCACCTTGTTTATACACATGAACTTACTGTGTTGCTTTGGGGAGAGGGGTGCTGTTGGATGTGCCTGTGTCCAGCTGGATGGAACTTATCTGAAATATTATATTGATTTATTTTTCTTTTTTTCTGAGCATGAAAGGACCGCTTTAGGTGGTCCAGGTTTACACCTGCTCTGCTTGGACTCTGCTGGGTTATGATGGTATGGAAATTTCTTTGTGAATTAAATACTAGTTGCTGTTAATCATTTCAATCAAGTTGGGCATGGCAAGTTCACAGGCTGATTTTTACAATGCCAGTGAGCATACATCCACATGAAACTTCCAGAATTCACAAATGTCCAGTGGGAGGTGTCCCTGTTCATGGCAGGGCGGTTGGAACTAGATGATCTTAAGGTCCTTTCCAACCTGAACTATTCTATGGTTCTTGGTTTCCATTATTCCCTGGCAGTCATCCAAGTGCCCAGCCGTGTGAGATGTAGTAGGCTAACATGTCACAGGGAACCAAAATCACCAAAATATTTGTGGAAATTCCTTTTTATTAATGTTATCATTATTTTTTTACAAGAGCTGCATGAAACAGAAACAAAGGAAACAACATGTGGTGTATAAAATATAGGAATATCAAAGGGCATGATTTCCAGCTGATGGTGGCTGCTCACTGCTTACTGTAATATTCAAGAAATGTGGTCTGCTAAAGCACTTCTGATCACCTGCATTTGCTGGAGATATAGGAACTGCTTTGATCACCTGAGCGTTCAGACAAGTCCATTAGTTATCTGTAAATCAATATATTGATATTTTGATTGCTTGTTTGTAAGGGTGTAAAGGAATTGTTTACAGACTGCTAATTCAAGTTCATACCCTCATATTAATTCTCCCTTGTGGTCAGCAGCCACGAGGTATTGTGATTTTCAGTAGCAAAAGACTTAGAAGAAACATACACTGTACATTGCCCTGAGGCATTAAAAAAATTGAAACAGTTGTTTTCAGAAGTCACAAGCAACAAACTCTGAGCTGTGGGCTTTCAGCAGCCAACCAGCTTGTTTATGTCAAGCTAATTATAATTCCGTGAAGCACTTTTAGATATATTTATGAGCAACATCCGTGGGATCCAATATATGTTTTTTATAGTGTCTTGAAAACATTTGCTTTTGCTTGCTATTACATCTGTGTTAAAAAGAAATACTTTTCTTTCACATGAATGGACCACTTGGGCCAAAATATTCCAAACATCAATAAAGCTAATCAGGGTTAATACTGAAATGAGTATTAAACTGAAGATTAAGCTGAGAAAACAAACTGAGAAGCAGGTTCTACTTTTTTCCTCAATTGCAAACTGAAACTGAAGAAGCTTATCATAATCAAGTGACAAGTTGAACTTAGCACTTACAATGTCTAGCCTTATGAGCAAATAGTGATATTTATTGATGGTATTAATGTTTTTAAATAGGCTTAGACCTTTTATAATACCACCGACATTTCATTTTATGGAACATGGAAGGTAGAGGCTGTAAATTCATGATTAATATTGCTAACAGTAATAAGTGGAAGTGTAATAGTCAGTTTTGTTCGTATTTGCTTATATTATGTGAATACCTTCTGTGTCTGAAGAAACTCTATAGGGATGCAATTTTCCCCAGCTTTGGAAATTGATTGACTTCTGAAAATATAGCAAAGAAAGACACAAAAGAGTTCAGATTATTTGCTTTAACTGTTAACTGACCAAAGGCTGTGATAGTCACTTAGAGGTATGTATCTTAGCTGTGTAATTAGCTGTATTATTTAATTCTTCTCAGCATGTGCTGCTGTGCAGTGGGGGATTTGTATGTGTTCAGCATCTCAGTTCTGCAAAAAAAAAAAGATGCTAACAATCCAAAGACTTTTGAAAGAATACCAGAAGGTCAGAATAAATCTGAAATAAAGTTTTGTGAAGATGAAATAAAGCAGAACAGAAAGAAGTTCTACCCTTGCCTAGCTTTGAGAAAGCCAATGCCAGCTTTTGGCTGTTGCAACTGAATAGTACAGTAGGAGTTCTTTAATGCCTAGATCACCATTTAAGAAGTTCATCCATCCATATGAATAAGCAAAATTTATGAAATACTGAAGATTATCTTGTAGTAGAATGTTACAAAAGGAAAAATGTAATAGGACTGTAAAAAAGGCTTTTATCACCTAACCTTCAGGCTAACATGAAGAAAGCCAATTATCAGCTCATCAGCCTCAGAGATCTCCATTCTAATTTTTGTTGCCATATTTCCATTTTCTGGTTAAGCAAATCTCAAAACAATGACAAAAAAATGTAACCAGAATCACATACAAGATTATAGACTGTCTTCTCAACTGACTGAAGTAACAGTGCTCACAATTCAAGACTTATCAAAATTTTTTCTCTTCTTTATCTTTTCTTTTTTTATTTGTGTGATTACAATGAGTACAGGTGGCAGTTGAGAAGAAAGCCAGAAAATTTAAGGGACATCTAAGGGACTACTTGCATCTAAGTATTTTAAGAATTATAAAATAGGGGAAAAAAAGGTTAAATTATTTTCCTTTGCAATATAATTGAACATTTTTTTTGTCTGTTGAAACAGTTACAAATTTTCTAGAATATCAGATATATAACCTTTACTCTTCCAGGGTGTAAGATAATGAAAGCCTGTTTGACATGCAGGAACTGCTGTGAAGCTGTGGCAAACCAAAAGAATATAAAGAAAATTTTAATTCTTGTGTTACCCACTTCTGTGGCTGTTTTTCAAACTGGAATAATAATCAGGGAGCATCACTGGAGATAGAGTACTTTTTGATTTCTTGGCTAGTGATTCAGCTCTGTCAGCAATATCTGTACCCCTGTTATGTGCTTTCAACCAGGACTGTAGCTGTTCTTCTTAAAGCAGGAGAAAACAGTTCTCAGATTTATTCTGAAGTTTGAAAACAGCCCAGGGCAACTGCTACCCTTTCAATGCATGAGCCTGCAACTCCTATTACGGAATCATAGAATCATTTGGGTTGGAAAAGAACTGTAATGTCAATTAATCCAACCATTAATCTAGTATTTCCAAACCCAGCACTAAACCATGTCCCTAAGTGATGCATCTACACATCTTTTACATACCTCCGGGTATGGTGACTCCACCACTGCCCTGAGTAACCTGGTCCAATACTTGACGACCTTTTTCGTGAGGAAATTTCCCCCAATATCCAATCTAAATCTCTGGCACAGCTTGTTGCCATTTCCTCTTATTGCTTGTTACTTCAGAGAAGAGACCAACACCTACCTCACTCCAACCTCCTTGCAGGTAGCTGTAAAGAGTGATAAAGTCTCCCTTGTGCCTCCTTTTCTCCAGCCTGACCAACCCCAGTTCCCTCACCCATTTCTTATAAGACTTGTGCTCCAAACCCTTCCCCAGCTTCATTGCCCTTCTCTGGACTTGCTCCAACACCTCAATGTCTCTCTTTTAGTGAGGGGCCCAGAACTGAACACAGGATTTGAGATGTGGCTTCACCAGTGCCGAGTACCAAGGGATGATCATTGCCCTGGCCCTGCTGGCCACACTATTGCTGATACAGGCCAGGATGCTGTTGGCCTTCTTGGCTGCCTGGGCACAAGCCAGCTCATGTTCAGCTGGCGTCAATCAGCCCCCTCAGGTCCTTTTCTGCCAAGCAGCTTTCCAGCCACTCTTCCCCAAGCTTGTAGTGTTGTATCAGGTTGTTGCAGCTCAATTGCTGGACCTGGAACTTTGCCTTGTTAAATATCCTGCAGTTGGCCTCAAATCATCAACCCAGCCTGTCCATATCCCTCTGTAGAGCCTTCCAACCCTTAAGCAGACCAACACTACCGCTCAGCTTCATGTTGTTCGCAAACTTACTGAGGGTGCACTCAATCCCTTCATCCAGATCATGATAAAGATATTAAATAGACTATTAGTACTAGTGGAACTCAAAGACAACATGTGCTGAGTTCACAATCCTGAAAAAACAGAGTCAACCAGGTATTTGCCATTGCTTCTATGTTCACAGGATAAAGTTTATGTAACTCATAAATAAAGTTACATGCTTTAATGTGGTTTCTTAATGCCTTCTTCATACTAGTGGATAGCTATAATTAAAAAACTTTTCAGGTAGATAATTATCTCATACTTTGTCTTTCAAGCTTAGATTTTTTAATTGTTTAGTTGAAAATAAAAGCATCTGTTATGGTAAGAAGCTCATAGAAGTTCTTCAAGGACACAATATTTATTTAAAAAACAGAAATATTACTTCCATGGGGTCATTGTCTATCTCTTTGGCCTACTGAGGTGTTGAGGTTTAGACCTAGCCAGTAACTCGGTACCACACAGCCATTCACTCATGCCCTCACATCACAAACTCCCCAGGGTGGGAGGGAGAGGAGAATTGAAGAATGTAAGCCCTATGGGTTAAGATCAGTCCAATGACTAAAACAAAGTAAAATATAGTGATAATAGAAAGAATACCAACAATAAAATAATAACAGGAAACAACAAGAGAAGAAATTAAAGCTCAGACAATATGAGTGATGCACAATACAATTGCTCACCAACCGCTGACTGATACTCCACCACACCCGAGTAGCAATCGGCCCCTTCCAGGTAACTTCCCCACAGTTTATATATTGGGCATGAAGTGCTGTGGTATGGAATACCCCTTTGGCTAGTTTGGGTCAGATGTCTTGTCTCTCCTCCTTCCCAGTTTCTTGTGCACCTCCTCACTGGCAGAGCATGAGACGGAAAAGTCCTTGATCAGAGTAAGCACGGATCAATAGCAACTAAAACATTGGTGTGTTATCAATATTGTTCTCAAACTAAAGCCAAAACACAGCAGTGCATCAGCCACTAGGAAGAAAAATAACCGTTACAGCTGAAACCAGGGTATGAGGAGTTAGACATTTCAAATATTGAGCTCCTGTGTTTGTTTTTTACAGTGATCCAGGTAGTACTTCTTAACAGGGTCATGCATTTTTACATCTGCCAAAAAAAAAACCACATGTGTTTAGATAAACCCACATATATTTATCTATTGATATATGGATACTTACTTTGAAAATTTGACTTCTGGGCATGGATAAGGGTATCTTCACAATAATCCTCTGAGGGAGAGAAATACAATTAGGTCTGTTTTACAAGATGAAGGAAAGAGATTAAAGGCTAAACTTAGAGTGGTACCTAAGGACTATTCACAAAAAGTAACTGTAGTCAGACATTTCCAGAGCATGATTCACAGCGCTTAAAGATAGGCTTTGAATCAACCCCTGGAGCTTCTCTTTCTTTCTCTCTCTCTGTGGAGCGTATGGGGATCCTGGGATGATTAGTCCCCCTAGGGTGAAGTTTGCATTTGAGAATAGGCAGTGTAAATCTGTTTCAACCATGTCTTTTCAACTGCCTATTCCCTGTGCTGGTATCCGAAACCTTAGCCTACATTTTGTCTCTGTGCAATGCAGAGGAGCCTGGGGGAAGGAACAACCAAAATCAGGACTCTGCTTAGGAAATCTAAGAGGAACAAAAGGAAAAAGATGTGCCTTGAATTAATACTCATTCCAGGGTATGATTGCTTTATTTACCTCTAGCGGGAGGCCTAAAGACCCCTTTCTAGAACTACAAAAAAACCCGTAGACAACAAGTGCTTCTTTGCCAGGAACCACAAAAGTACTTAGTTTTGCTCCCCTTTCTCCCTCTATCTTGTATAACTCAATAAAAAAAAAAAAAAATAGCAAGTGGTCCCCATCTTCCTCACCCTATACAGCAGCTATAGGCTATCAATATCCCAGGGTTAGGATAATTCATTTTGGCCAGAAACTCATCCAGGAAAACAGAAAAAATTAACTGAGTAGTACTGTGATCTTTCAGGAACTGTGGGAGAGACAAGAAGGTCATTTCACACATCACTTTGTAGCATTGAGTGTACAGAAAACACCTAAAATTGTTTTGTTGATCTCTCTGCAAATACCTCTTAAGATAGTGGGGAAAGTTTGTGGTAGAAGCCAGAATCCTCTCACTGTCTCTTGAATCTTAATCCACTGTCTCAATCAACAGGTGATGAAGCCGAGGGTAAACGTGCTTGAACTGAAGTGAAACAGAACAGTTTTCCTCATGGAGGCTGGAGAAATGTCATGTATGAATGAACCACAGAAACTTGTCAACTTTTATACAAATTCAAAAGGTTGAATAGTGTCTTGGATATATTTGCCTCTATAAAAATGTTCATTTCAGACCTTAGAATTATCAGCTGTTTTGGTTGCTGTTCTTCAAGCAAGAACCTTGTTTGATTTGCTATTATTTTGCGTTTATTAAAATAGAGTTTGGTACCAGATTTTTCCATGCAAAAGACACGTAGAAGCATCTGAAAATCTGTAATGTGTTCACACTGATGAGAACAGAAGTGATTAATGCACAATACTTTACTACAATGTAGGTGTAAGACATCAATATTGCTTTTAAAGATGAGCATCAAAAGGTGATTCTTTTTTCCCCACTAATTCACTCAAATTTCAGTCAAACATAAAATAACACAGTTGACTATCTGTAGGAAGTTGAAACGTGGGATATGAAGAAATATCTTATCCCAGGGGTTTATGTATACTTGTATCTATGTAAGCATACATGTAGCCTAGTAAGATCTCAAATGTTGAGCAGGAACTTTTGATGAGAATCACAAAGGAAGTCCATAAAATAATGCTGAAGTAATCATTTAGAATCTCAGACTGGATCTATCCAGCTGAAGAACTCATTTGTTAGTTAAACATGAGAAAAAACCTTCATAAATTTTGTCTTTAATCACAAAGTACTCAAAATGTCATTCTTCAGCCATACAGCAGAGAGTGAGTCTTCCTGCTCTGCCTGAAGTCTCCCGGCACATCTCAGTTCTTAAAAGCCCGTGCTACTAAGACTATGATGAAAATTCTTGTTGAAAATAGCAGCTTAATCTTAAATTATGATTTGTGCTCTTTTCATCATTCAGTCACATAATCTACTTTAAATTCACAGACTTGCTTTTATATAACAGTTTCTTGTTTCATATGTTGTAAGAAAGAAACCCAACAAAACTGCTGGAAGGCATGAAACATACTCCAAGACAGAATCAATCTCCAGTTTTCCAGCAAACATTAATGGTTAAAGAAGGCCATCTTATCATAATCAGGAGTGTCTCTAGAAACAATTTCAGTGAAACACTCTGTTTTAAAGGTTCCACCATTTCACTGTAAACAGTAGAGATTGCCTGTGTTTTAGTGATTAAATTCCCCCAAAATTCCACCTCTGCTAGAACATGCTCTGCGTTTTCTACATTATGCTTTACAAGACATTTCCTGAAATATAATCTCTGTTTGCCTGGGACTGCTTCAGTCTTGAACAGGTTTAAAAAACCTTAATTTCTAGTGTTTCCAATGTTTCCTGCTAGGTCCAGACACATGGAGAAGGAAACTGCCTGTTTCAAAGACAGAAAGAGCAAAAGGTTTTTCTCTTGGACCTGGAACAAACCCAAAGTGCCTGATTTTCACCATGTAAGTGCTGTTCCTAATGACTGAGAAATCTAGTACCACATCAAGAATGAACACTTTGGATAACATTTGATTTTTTTAAAAATATTGAGTCTGCCAAACTTGAGACATATAATAAGAGATCTCCATTTTAGTTAAGTTTTCTTTGGAAAGTGATATAGCTTTCTTCTGGGTTTTTGTTGGTCTGTTTGTCGTTTTTTCTTTGAGATAAAAAGATCGCACTCGCCAGCCTGTAATGAGAAAAACATATATTCAAGACTACTCTGTATGAATTCAAAGTGCCATGATGACAAAATATCCTGATACCACATAACCCAAGAAATCTGGCCTAGTCTGGCCTATTCACCTTTCTAATAAGGTACGGAAATAAAAAATATCATCTTACAATTCAGAAACTTCATATCCTGATCATTAAATGGACATGTGATACAATTCTATTCTCAGAACGAGACTGAAGATTTGGTTTATATTGCTGGGTATCAGAAATAAAATTTTGGAATATTATATAGAAACAGATTTTGTCTGCTGCAAGTTTTTTTTACTTCACTTCTAATGTTGTTGTTCGTTGTGTCTGCCCACATGAATCAGTGGATATGGGTTGTGGTGGTGTGTCTTCCACACTTCATCCCTTAGTGATCCTCTTTGGGAGCTGCTATGAAACATACTGCTACGCAACTGAATTTCACTTAGATTCTGTACACCACAAGCACCAAGGCTTGTGTGGAGGGGAGGAAGAGTGGCAAGTACTGTGCCTGTGTCCTCCTGTGACAGGGAGAGGAAAACCTCTTAAGGAATCTCAGGGCTCAGAATTAAGCCCGTGCCCCCTAGTTTAGGTAGGGTTAGGATGTTTGATTTTAACACCAGTGCCTCAGTGCCTCAAATGTGAAGAAGATGCAGAAAATGCCACAGTGGAGTTGTGATACCTCTGTGAGATAGTCATCATTTGAAGGCACGAGTTTGATTCAGGTAATCTCTGAGCACATGATCACATGGTCACTGAATAAACCCTAGTGGTTCAGAGTTAACCCATCAATATATTTGGAGCATATTTCCACAAGAAAATTGAGTTTATGTTAGATCAATGCCTTCCATCATGTAGGTGTTTTTTGTTTATTTAAATTTAGAAAATGCAGACTTGGAATTATCAAACTGTGGCCTGAGTCTTATGCCTTTCACAGGCATCACCACCCCGTTATCCATTACTTTGTCAGCTCAGGTATGAAGTTTGAGCTCTTTACGAACCAAGTGGATGTCAATATGAGGCCTAAAGAGGAGACATAGGGATATGAAAGTTCCTTGAAGATGTACTTTCACTCCTACATGAAAATTGTACTTGCCATGGCAGGCAGTGAGGATATATATTAAATAATAACATGAATACAAATCAGAAATCTACATCTAGATTTCAGCCTTGCATTAAAGTACATTTTATAACATATGGGAATGAGCATATTTAATCAACCACAAGGCTACTTTTTTATTAACAGTAGTTTCTGAATATCAGATGAAAACTCCTACAGACTGAAAAGAATGTTTTTCATCTCTACCCTTAGGTAGGTTTGAAGTACCATTCCTTGGGGCTCCTTTGCCTGACACCAAATCCCCAGGTGGTCCTTACTGCACTTGGGGGAATCATCAATTTCTATGGGCATCCCACAGAAATGAGTAATGACTCTGTCAAATTTATCTTGTGTTTTTTCCACATTCAGTCTCAGATTCTCTGACTTCATTCCTGGCTTTTAAACTTCCGCCACATCAACAGTCCTGGGATATCCAGTGTGAGCCTGTTGACATCATAAGTTGACCAGAACTAGAACAGCTTGAGAATCATGAATCGGTACTCTTACCCCACCACTGTTGTCTTAATGTGACAAACACATTATAGTGTACCAAACTTGCTGTTGGCAAAGGCAGGAGTATGTCTCCTTGGCTTTACCTTCTTTAGTTCCTCCTGCCTTCTCTTCAGACCCTCTTGTGCAGCTTCAGACTTTTAGGGCCAATGGGAAGAATCCAGCAAGAATCAGATGTTTGGGTCCTTTATGGGTGGAATGATAACCATACACAGCAGCAGACTATAGAAGCAGAGAAAATAATTTGTTCAATGGTTTCTAAGATTTAATACAAACAATTTGGTCAGGTAAATCTGATCATTGAATTGAGTTTGTATCTCAGTATATGGCCCAGACAATCAGGATCATGCTCTGTTTCTCAGATCAGAATTGCAAAGATGACATTCCAGTCACATGGGAAGAATGGAGACAAAACACTGGGAACTCAGCTACGTGGATAAACAGGAATTAAAAAACTGCACATATGCATCAGTACAGAGGTTGTCCAAATTAGAAAATGTCCTACTTTACTTTCAGTGTTTCATAGTACTTTACAAAAAAATAATTGTTAACAGTTAAAAAATTTAGCTTCACTGATCTGCGTGAAAGACCATTCCCAATTGAGCTGTAGGTTGCTCTACTGTACTCTGACTTCTGTTCTGCCTAGACATATTATGAAGATCATTTTCTCTGGTCAAACTTTTAAGGAATAAATAAATAAATGTTCCTTTCATGTCATAAGCATTAGAGTTCTTCTGTTTGACAATATGGAACATTTAATGTAGACCCTTTCATGCTTTCCTGCATAGCGTATTTCTCTTTAGTAAAATTATAGGGTGAGGAGACAAATTGCAGTAATAAGGGTCTGAAAGGTGTGTAAAACATACAGCAAATAAAGTAATTTTCCAGTGAGTCTACGATATTGCCATTTCCCTTAACAGTGTTGAGTCTCCTTCATAATAGAAGTTGCTGAGGGCTTAAAGTACTAGAAAATATAAAATACCTATGGGACATATTCCAGTACTGTACATTAAATTTGAGGATTTTACATGTGATAAAGTATGTCAGTGTTGCTTACAGGGAATTCCAGTGATACCTCAGCTTTCTTGGACTTATTATAAATCCTTTGTTGGAATTATTGCGGCTGGTTCAATAATTCAGATTAGCCCTCATGTTTATTAATGCACTACATCTGTGCAAACAACATGTCAAGCAGAGAGTTTATTGTAATTGCCTGAGCAAACAGAACCTGAAAGAAGCAATTTCCAGTTACAATGTGCTATGACAAGTAATGAGGTAATTGGCATTCTGTCCTGATTACTTCCACCTTCCTTTTCATCAGGTCTATATTGTGTGTGATAGATAGTTTTATAAGAAATGAAGGTGTTTGATAATATGGTCTGCTGCTGCTTAAGGTTAGTGATTAAAGACAATCATAATTTTCTCTCAGAGATCTTATTAGCTTTAACATTATTTATTCATATGTGTAAGATGTGGGCCCAGAATCTCTCTTTCAATACTATACATGCACTTAAAATGTAAACTCAGCCACAATCCTATTGAATGCAAAATATCTTTGAGATTGCTGAGCTCATACAACACATCAACTTCTTGTGATGAAATATGTGCTCAAGCAGAAGGATTAAGTTGAACTACTTCATGTCTATGGTTAAACATAAGCATTTTGGTATAATATATTTTAATGTAGTACCTCAATTGCAGTGTATCAGTAAAATAGTTACAGGTTTGATCTATGGTTTTATACTGAACTTCATTTGGAGGGGGAGACTTTAACTTTCCAGAAAAAAAAAAAAAAAAAACCAAAAAAACATTCTTGTGCATCAAATTTTGTTTAATATTTAATTTTTAAATATTTGCCCTCAACCAAAAGCAAATAGTTACAGGATGTTTTGTTAGACTTTTTATTGTCCTACTGTGGGCAGTGGACATTTTTTTAGCTATTTTTCAATCCTATTGAAAACATTTTGAACTTTACAGAGGGAGAAAACTTGAGAAAAGAGAGAGATAGATGCAGAATGCTCAAGAACTGTGTGCTTTGTGACTTCAGCAAAAGTAGTTTGGGCATAAAATCACAATGATTTTCATTTAAGATATTTCTAAGGGTTTGGACTATATTAATTTCCATTTTCTCATCAAATGTATGCATGAAGTGTTCTCAATTCCTGTTACACAATAAAAACCAACAAAAAAAACCCAACCCTGTAACAATCATGAATCAAACCAAACCAAAATAAACCAAACCAAAACACCCTCCAAACACCCCCCCCACACACACACCCCAAAACCCACTGCAACACCAGACAGATATATTCATGGTAAAAAGCATTGTAGGCTTTAATTCAAAGCAAGCATGAAAAATTTCATTTTGTTGATATCTTTGTGCAACAAAGTAAGAGGTGCAATTTGAGAACTTAAGAAAACAATTGGATATATAAAAAGGTAGATTTTTTCTCTTCATTCAAGTCTGTGGTGTACAAATGCAGCTATCCATGAAAAGAGTTGTTGAAAGGGGTGTTTCTTCCCAGCTTGCCTGAAAGCAGTATTTACAAAAAATCTGCAGAAACATCTCCACGTAGCAAGAAAATGAAGCAACATACTTTTATAACGCTAGCGAATAGCATGGTGGTACAAGATCTCTCATACATGGCTACACTGACCATTTCAGTTAGGCAGCTGCAGGTATAAAGATATAAAGAGCCAAAAGGTAGTAGGCCTGAAGTCTGGAATTCCAAAAAGATAGTATTCCGTTAAACCTCAAGTTACAAAAGAAGACAAGCAGTCTTGCTGTCAGCTGTTCTATGTGGTTATTAGTAAGACTGTTTGTCCTTTCCGTGGATTCATCTTTTATTACAGATGTCATCTAAGGTCATACATTGCCAAAACCCTCAAAATTCAGAAAACTTAAATTCTACTAGATAATTTTTATAGTGTCCTTAAATCATATGGTGGTGTGGATGCAAGTGCTTGTACCCCCATGTTTTAGAGTGTCATCTGTATCTGTAATGCTGTCAATACCAGTGTGAGTAAGTGACCAAGGCAAGCCATTCTGAAAAACTGTCTGATTTGGCAGCCTGACTGCCCAGGGCTCCTTCCAGGACTACTTTTACACATCAGGCTTAGCAGAGACAACAGTGGTAATAGTTTAACCAAATGCTGACAGCAAAATTATATATTTTCATTCCTGCAGAGAATCAACTAATTTTAAACTGTTTCATACCTCCAAGTATGTGGCATTGTTTCGAGAATTTCTAATTTTTGTACCACTTAGTTATAAAGCAAACTAAACTCATTGACTTTCTTATTTGTTCTCTTTGACAAAGAACTGGAGAACATTCATGCAATACTTTTAGAGCTAATTATCTTGGCTAATATTTTTAGTATGATAATCATAAACATACCAATTTTTGCTAGATGTTTCTTGATGTTTGTAAGCAAATCAAGGCCATGACTTCACTTCTCCTGTTTGAGCATACTAGGTGCTGTTTCATATGCTTTTATACTGGTCACATATGTGAGGTGAAGATGAGGTGAAAGAAGAAAATTAAATATGACACCCTTAAATATACCATCGAACAAAATATAGAAAGTATAGAAAAGTTAACAATTCTAGCTGTTTTCTGCCGACTTGTTGAATTATAAAGATACAGCAATAAGCATAGTAGCTCGGTAGCCCAAGTGTGGTACTTGGAAGGGTGAGTTACATCATCAGCTGCTGCAAAAGCCAAGCTTTGTTGGTGTAAGCAAAACTAAGCTAAAAGTTTAGTAGTATGTGAAGTTATTATACCTCACTAATACCCATCTCAGTCTCTGACTCATGCTGCTTTTCTTTAAAGCCCGACAAAAACACAAGTTCCTGTCATCCAGGCTGTCCATTGGAAATTGCCACTGTAGTGCATCAATGAAAATGTTTGGAAGAATAGTGGAGTTGCTAACTCCTAACTGTTCCATTAATGAAAAACTGTTAGACTCTTCCATTTGCATAGCTGCTCTTGAGCCACTGCACAACTTTATGTACTTCCACTGGGATTTGGTCCTTTATGTTATCAAAAGCAGTAGGCACTTCCTCAGTTGGTACGAAGGCTAAGGCTTGTAGGTAATGGAGCTTCAAATTGAATTCTGGATTAAATCCATGCTGAGTTGCCAATCCAGCACTTTGTGTTCTTTGCCAATAGCTTTGGCTCAAGTGAAAGAAGTAGGCTTTGTTCTAAACTGGTGCAAATTCCTTGGTTGCTGTGATTGTAGCTTGTTCAAAGTGAGTGATCACATATGTGAGTCTTAAGTAGAGCTGTGGAAAACTTGGCAGCTTGAGTGCACAAGGGGTTTGGTGAACCTTTGTTTGGCTTCTGTGTTTATGGGTTTGAATTAGTGCTAGGAAAATTAAAGGATGAGGTAGGAGATGAACTAAATAGAAGCATCTCAAAAATGTTTGCTGTATTTTAGATAGTTTTATTATCTAAATACATTAGTTCCAGTTTAGAGGTACTATGCAAAGATAGAACCTTAAAGATGAACTTGTTTTAATTTGTTTTCTTTATTTTATAGAAGTGAATTCTCCACTCCACTCACTGGAAATAAGAGTAAAAGCATAACTTTCCTGGATGAGCACCGACAATGATTTACTTAGTTCTGCGCTGCTCATATTACACTTTATAATTTTCATGTCTTCCTTGCCAGAATAGTCTTACTCATTAACTGTTTGTAATTCTTTTTAACTTAAGATTTACACATTAATAAATTATGTGTAAGTAGTAGGCTATGGTATATGGTTCTGCTAAATAGCTGCTTTAGCACCAAACCAGCTTGGAGGAGAAGAGGCCCTTTTAACTCTGCCTTCACATCTTGTTTCTCCTCCAAATTAGAACGATGAAATGGTGGAAGCTGGAAATTCCTTCTTTTACGTGGTAAGAGTTTAGGGTGAGAACACTGAGAAACTGATGAAATATACTTCACAACGTAGCTTTTTAATGCAGCTATATTTTGCCTCTTTTATTCTAAATGCTGTCATTAATATCATAATAACAATGACAATGGGATACCCTCATATACGTTAGGCTTTCATAAATCATGGCATTCTCCTTGGAAAAAAATATACTTCCTCCTCTTCTTTTTTCTCCTTCTCTTCCTCCTCCTCCTACTACTGCCACCACCACTGTTCTTGTCTTTAAAATGCAGAATGCAATTGAATGACTATCACTGTCCAGTCAGTCTCCCAATTTAAAAGTACTCTTGTGTCATTTTCAACCACTCTTAGTGGAGATACCCTGGCCAAGTTAGAAAGATGAGCCATAGTACTCCTGTCCACCACATCATATTGTTACTCCATGGGACCATTGCAGCTGGTGCAAATGGGTGGACTACTCAATTTCTCCTGAGGAGCAACCCTGCTTGCACAATAATCAGGGAACCCTTAAGTTGCTTTTAAGTTGAGAAGAATGCCAACCAGTTTGTATTAAGTATGTGACTTTAATGGGGTACATATGGAAATGCCATCAACATGATGATATAAAGTGCGTCTGTATTTTCAAGACAAAGCTTCAAGTTTTCAAAACCAATAGTGAACACTGTAGGGCAAATGGTAAAACAGACGTGGAAAATTCAGGCTATCTATTAGCATCTGATGTTGACTCAGCAGGGGAATCCTTCCTCTGAGTTGTTCTGTAATCAGTGCTCCTGTATTTATGCATCTCATTTTTCCAAGAGCAAATGGAGCAGAGCTGGTGACTCTTTCGAGTCCTTTGCACAGTAGCAGTTCTGAGGTTTCAGCCAAATTTGAAGCAAATCCCTACAAGAAATTATTCCAGCACAGATGTGTAGCATGAGAGTTGTGTTAGAAATATTTTTTTTTTTTCCAAGGACCCTTTATGTGAAAGGGGAAGTCATCTGACTCTACTAGTTATTGTTTTACTTGCCTGGAAAAACAAATCATCAGTCTAATAAGAAGAGAAATTAGGATATAGTTGTGGATACAGTTGCTGAGTTTCAGATAGGTACATTGGTTGGTTTTGACTTATAGCACAGAGTTAAGGATTTTATAGCTAAGTTTACCACAAAAAGATGAATACTCAGGTATCTCTAACTTTGCATCTAAGAATATTGCTGTAATTAAGTCCAATTAGATTGAGAGCACCTTTTGAGCATGAAAAAAGCAGCTCCCAAACTGAATTGAAAACATACTGCTAGTGAACAAAGTAAGGCGGAATGTAACAGAACAGATATGAAGCATAGTTTTTCTAAGAAAAATCTTTAAAAAAAATGGAGACTTATGCCTGCTATAATTTATTTTAAGATTGTTCTATTGCATTAACAGAAAATATAGCATCTCTACTACAAAATGGATTAAGACCATTCAGCAGATGCATGAAAATATACAGTTTATTCAAATTCTGTATTTTTTTCCATAGTTTACAAAGAAATATTTCTATCACACTGTTCGTATTTAATCTCTATCAGAACTTCATTGTGAGAGGACATGCTTTGGCTAACCAAAGAGGAACTATAGGAACTATATTTTTAAGTACAAATGCTTACAAAATAAACAGGAATGTGAACTACAGTAACTATGTTTTTTAAGTACAAGTGCCTACAAAATAAGCATCCTTATGTGAGAAAATCACAGGATGAAAGGTAATTTGGATAGCAAGAATATGCTGGAGTTCTTTTTGTGAGGAAAAAACAAGATTAAGAAGAGTGAAATAATCAATATAACTTACTAGAAAATAATTTAATTGTTTGAAATAAGCCCCAAAATACATACTGAGCATTCACCTTAGAAGTATATCTGTCTACAGTAAGACTTGAATGAAGCTGATTTTGTGACATAATTTGCCAAATGAGAAAGAAGTGAGGAAATGGAAATGGAATTAGCCTATAGTTATGTGCCTGTCCTGCTTTTTTCAGAGTTTTATTATTCAAAAAACCCCACAAAGGTAGATGAAAAGTAAGCATAATTTTCATATTATTACATGTAATTTGAAGATTTCACTTATGTAAGACTTTGTTTCTTATAATAAGGCAGCCTCATCCTCTATTTGTAGTAGTATCCATGTTTGAAAGTCTTAGTTCTTATATATAAATTCAGCAGAACTTTCTAGTCAGATAGTGTGCACTGAACTCTGTGCCACAGATAAGGCAGCTGAACTATAGAGTAAATAGGTGATTCCTGCTTAGGAAACACAGGAAACAAATTACAGAGGTACATGCATCAAATGTATCATCAGATTTTCTTGTTCTGTCTTCTAGCTATGGTTAAACTATTTGCTTCATATTTCATTTATCTCCACTAAGAAACAAATGACAAATTCGCAATAAGCCAAGGAAATTTAGGATTGGAATTGTTGGGTTTTTTCAAATTCCCGAAAACAGGCTTTATTTTGTTCCTACTTTTGGGGTGAACATGTTCTATTAGTATTAAATTCTGTTTTGCTCAAAGTTTCTGATGATCATTTGGAATTTCACTGAGTTAACTTGTCACATTACCCTGCTAAAGAATTTAACAACAAAAGCAATATGCTGTTGCTAACCATTAGTATTTTAATATGTGATTATCAATAACAATAAAAACATAATTTGAGGGTTTTTTTTTCTCAGTACAGAAGCTGTATAAACTTCCATAGATGTTAAATAATGTGAGTTGATAGAGTTAATGGGGAAATTATATAGGATGACATTACAGGGGAAAATATTTAGGCCTTGAAGATCTGAACACACTTTATGCTTTTCTATTTCATGTATTTAACGAGAAAAAGTATTAAATCTTAGTGTCACTCACTATGGCTAGCACTTAGTCATTCTTTATTTTTTTTTAATTATGATATTTCTCCAATCTGATGTATTACCAGTTAACAGTTAATTTTCCAGACAACTCTTATTCCAACAAGTCATAACTTTCTGCTACTCGGAGCTCTTTACACAGGATCCACAACAAACTTTTTCCTTGTAATTAAATACTCCAGGGAATGTCTCTGGTCAGAATGTGCTGAGAACTATTTCTTCTCTTTCTTCTGCATATAAAGGCCCAAGAAACAGCCCATCATCTTTCCATACATGGTTAAGGCTTTGACGAAGATACTGGTTCTAGGGAAATTATATTTTGTCTTTGTCATCAATGTGCTCATTATGTCTATAGATTCCAGATGTCTGCTACCAGTAGAGATGGTAAATTAATCCAAAGTGTACCTTTAATGATCTTTTCACTGAAAGTCAAATGTTCTCAGGACACCAGACTAAAAATTGCATCTTAAAAATGACTTGGGTCTTTTTTTCTGGCAAAAAAAGCAAACAAGAAAACCAAAACCAACCAAAGTTGAAAAATTCGTAACACTTCTCTCTTGTTTGTTTTCTCTCCCAGCAGCTGTGTATGAATTTTAAGAATCTTACTGATATATCTATATGATTTACAATCTTTTCATTACAACTCATAACAAAATAATCTGTACTTTCAAAGTATCTATGTAATGTAATTTTAAGTGGGACTTAGAGACTTTCCATGCAGTGACTATTCTGTGTTTGCTTTATTTATTCATTTTGTTCTTTTGCCAAAACCTCTCTTCTTTCCTTGGCAGCTACAATCCACATGAAACTTTCGAGATAGTTATATGCTAAGACTGGAATGAATGCAGTTTTACAGTCATATTCATGATGGTTTATCTTTCTACAAACATTCCTGAGAGCAAGATTTGATCGTATAAAAGCTCAAGAAAAATTAATTATGACTATCACAAAATGAATCAGAAATATCAGCAAACTTACAGTTTTTTCATTATGAAGTTACAGCCTTTTCTTTTAGCAATGATGGATTAGCTATTCAACAGTTACTCAGATAGATACTGCATTTGCAGTATACCTTTTTTTCTTGTTTTGCTATGATGATCTAAGTTGCCTCCGTATGTTCTAGCTATGTATGATCCACTTCTGGCTGAATCTACTGAGGGATTTAAGAATCTATGTGATAATTTTAGTATTCAAATTCACCACTTAAGGATTATTAATATTTCTGAAACACTCAATTTTTTGTTATGTCCCAATAGGTAATTAACATCTCAGGATATCTGAGTTCCTGAAGATGGGAAGAGTACACTCCCAGAATGTGACTCCAGGTCCTTCCACAGAAGCTTTGCTCTGAGGAGTATCATGTCAGCAAGTGGGAAGGAGTGCAACGGCAAAGTTCAGTGAAGATCAGTAACAAGGAGAATTGGTATCAAAATTCTTCAGAGAGCACATACTGACACAAGATGTTTGCATGTGGGATTCTGCAAATCACCGGGAAAGGTGCTTGGACTGGACATGCAGTCACACATACAGTCACTTTCCTAAGAAGTCTGTTTTCTGAGCTAGGCAGAGTGAAAATTTTGGTGGCAGGGTGGTAGGAGCCACAAATCTGAGCTTCCAGACAAGGAGACCGCTCCAGGTATTCATCTCCTGAAAGTATATCTAAGATTTTGTACTTCCTTTGACCCTAAGTTATTTAACTAAAATTAATAAGGTTTAGTTCCGCAATCTCTCCTTAATCTTTCCTACTGGTTAGTTTTGGTAGCATCTCATTCCTCATCTGCACATTTCTAGGGATATAGCTTTTTGTTAACAGTCTGGGAACTCAGAATCACAGAATCACAGAATGGTTAAGGTTAGCAAACACCTCTGGAGGTTGCTTGGTTCAATCCTTTGCTTTAGCAGGGTCACCTAGAGTCATTTGCCCATGACCTTGTCCAGACAGCCTTTAAGTATCTCCAAAGACGGAGACTCTACGACTTCTCTAGGCAGCCTCTGCTAGTTCTGGGTCACTCTCACAGTTAAAAACTGTTTTCTGGTGTTCAGAGGGATCAGCTTGTGTTTCAGGATGTTACCACTTCCGGTGTTCCCGGCCCTGGAGACCACTGACAAAAAAGCCTGGACACCACTGACAAGAAAGCTTGGATTCATCCTTTTTGGACACTCACTTTGTGTATTTCTACACATGGGTAAGATCTCCCTGAGCCTACTCTTTTACAGGCTGAACAGTTCCAGCTCTCTCAGCCGCTCCTTGTATGTGAGGTGCTCCAGTCCCTTAATCATTTTAGTGGCCCTTTGTTGGACTCTTTCCAGCATGTCCATGTTTCTCTTGTAGTGGGGAGCCCAGAACTGGACCCAGTATCCTAGATGTGTCCTGACCAGTGTTGAGTAGATGGGAAGATCACTTCCCTCAACCTGCTGGAAATACTTTGCCTAATGCAGCCCAGGATACCATTCTCCTTCATGGCGACAAGGGCATATTGCTGGTTCAAGGTCCACCAGGTCCCGCCATATCTTTTCCTGCAAGCCACTTTCCAATGGGGTAGACCCCAATACGTACTGTTTCTTTGGGTTGTTCCTCGACAGGTGCAGGACTTTGCACTCCCCTTTCTGAACTATTTGAGATTTTTGACAGCCCATTTCTCAAGCCTGTCAAGGTGCCTCTAGAACCCTCTCTGGCTATCAGTCACTTCTTCCAGTTTTATGTCATACGCAGACTTGCTCAGGGTACATTCTGTCCCATCACCCAGATCATTAACCAAGATGTTGAACAAGACTGAACCTACTATTGACGCATAGGGTATACTGATAAGATACAGGCCTTCAGCTAGACTTTCTGCTGCTGATCACCTGGCCATTCAGCCAGTTTTCAATTCTCCTTAAGTTCAAGACCAAACTACTTCAAAATACCATTTTTTTTATTTAGTTCTTCCTACTAGGAAAAAAAAGATTAAAATAACTTTTAGATTAGCTTTATCTCAATGCAGTACACATAGCAGATTGGTCTTAAATACTCTGAAAACTGGCTCTGGATTTTCTTCTAGAATATCCTAAAACATTTAGTTTTCTAAAATGAACTGAGTTCAGGAGGTCTGCAAGCTGAATATTAACTCACAGGACACCAGGAGATGAAATTCATATAATTGGAGAATATACTTAGACTGCAGAGTCATAGTAACACTCTAGGGAGGAGAAAGGGAAAGTAGCCTTGAAGAGATTGTAAATATCAGCACTTTAGGTAGTTTTATCTAACAAAACATTAACTAACTTCTTTCCATGTAATTACTTCTTCCACAAACTTTGTTTAAAGCAGAAGTGTCCTCTTCTGAAATGAAGATATTATTAATCTAACTAGTAATATAGACATTTTTGGTTTGCTTTACCTGTCAGCTTAATTTGCTTTAGTTAAACGAAACAAATGACAAGGGACATTAACATCTACAAATAAATAAGTATTAAGAAATTTATATATAAACAAACACTTAGGCATCTTAATTAACACTTGGGAAGAATTTTGACACCTTTGTCCATAATAGCAACTTTACAGACAAATGCTGCCTGATCCTGTAGAAACAATTCACTGGGTGTGGTGTGGAAGGGGCAAGGGTGAAGAATAGGAGGAAGACAGAAAGTTTTGACATTTCATTGTCAGTGTTCCCTAACAATAGAAGTCATGGATTCTGACTTACATTTAAAGGACTATATCTAAATTTTACAACATCATATATATATATATATATATATATATTTGTGACCAGAACTGCATAAGTGAGTGTCCTAGCCACAAGACTACAATGTTGAGCCCCCATTTCAGTTTTCATTTCCTGTTCTTATAAAACCTGCACCCACATCTGTCTCATTAGACTTCTGAAAGACTGGGTTGAAATTATCCCATTCTCCATTGCCAAGAGCCTCATAGATTACGTTCTCTTACTGGAAAATACTTCTCAATTTGTAATAAAATAAAATGAGTTTAAATCCTTTCTTGAAGTCATCCCATAAAACTCTGTATCACTTGATAACAACTGATCTTGATTAGATTGAGTTTTATATTTAATTTTAATCCCTAGTTTATATTAATTTTCTTATGTACATTTTTAAAGCACTCAATATATTTTCATATTTCTAACAAAATTATAAAATAATCAGTATTTTCCATTTATTCAAAAATTGATGAAGTTGTAATAAATTGTTTCTAAATGGTTTTGCTTCACCTCAGCAGAAAGCTAAAGTACTTCTGAATAAGTACTAGGTGGTGCTCAGTAAGAATTTAAACAGGAGTAAACCATTCCTTCCCCTTCCCTGCTACACTATTATAGATTTTGCTGCTAGTTGAGGGGAAACATATCTTGCTTTTTTTTTCCCCTGAGTTTTTGGAAATGTTCTGTGAATTTTCATATTGGAGTCATATGAAACCATTTAAAATTTCATGGATAAAGAGAAGCTTGCAAGTGTAGATTGAAGAGATTCCAGAAGACAAAGGTAAGTTTGAAAAGCATACTTAGTGTGATAGTAAAAAGTTAACCTAGGGTTTGCTCTTTTCTCCTGTAAATAATAGTAAAAGAAGATAGACAGAATGAACTGAATACTGGAAATCTTACTTCTATTTTTTTGTATGTATATTAGTTTCAGTAAAAAATGTGGTTTGGTTTTATTTCATTTCACCTCTTAATAGTCATATTGCTTTTATGTTTTCCTTTTTTGCAAGATATGAGATTATATCTCAGATTTGAGGCATTCCCTTGAAAACAAAAGATTAGAAAGATTCTGGGGAGGAGAGTCAATATATTTGTTCTGTGACTGCCAGTATTCAGGAAATTGCATAATTGATGTTTATTTTCACATATAATAAGCCCTAACAATACAGTAAAGCTAAAAATATATACATGTATTGGTAGGAGCTCTTCTGTTTTTCTCTATCTGTAAGAAGGTAGGGAGCAGTTTGACTTTAGAGGTCAACCAATGGATAAAGCAAGAGTAAAAGAGATTACAGATAAGAAAATAATCTTTCAACTGAACCAGTTCAAGTATTTTAAAACTTTAAGGTTTTCTTTGGGTAATATGCCAAGGTTTGTGATCATTCTGTGAACTACTAGTTTTAAAAAAATAATAGAGCAAGAGGGTATATGTATATAAATATACACATATATAATATAGCATAGTCTGTATGTACTTTGTGATTGTAAGGGTAGTGAACTTTCTCCCAGAGTTTTCTAGGGTACATACTATGGAAAATTTTGGCTCCATTGTCTATTGTCATCAGGTATGTATGAAGCCATTCACATTTTTACAGTAGAAAAAACAAGAGGGATTTGTTTGGGTTTTGTTTGTTGCTTTGCTGGCTTTAAAGAATGGTATTCTGCTTAAGTTTGGTTGGCATTTATGCAAAATAGAAAGAAACCTGGTAAAGAAAACAGCAACCTTTATATAGTAATTCAAATCCTAACCAACAACAACAAAAAAATTCTAGTTCTAAGTGGCTAGCTAGATTTTGCAACAAAGCTGTTTGTTACACAGATTTCAAGGCCTACTAGGCCTCTGATTCAAATGTGAGAGGTCAGCAGAAGCCAGGTGAAAGGCCAGTTTGGGATCTGCAATAATTTCTACCTAAGTGAGACAAACTGCTGGATCCTTTTGTGACTGCCATGGCAAAAGCAGCTGAACATGAACCTACGTTTCTCAACAGAAGGAGGAAAGTGATATCCTTCACCTCTGACCTTTCATGTTTTATTGTACAAAAAAAAGCTCACATGGATATTCATCAGAATTAATATCTGTACCTAGCAAAAAGGGAATAACAATCCATTAATAGTGGGTTGCCATTGTACCTGTTACTGTGTTAAAGCAACTTCATACATTTAAGTAAAATAAGTAATGCTTTAATTCGCAAGCTTTAATTTGGTTCTAATTTAATTCATCTAGAAAAAGAACAAATGACAGCAATTGTGGGTGATAAATGTAAGACAGAAAACAAAGAAAGAGAAAATAAAGACAAAATCCTACACTTTTATGTTATACCTCAGTCCAGGGTTTGAGGTTATTTGGTCCTGACTTTACTCAGTAAGGTAATATCTAGCTTCAGACTGACTTCAGTAAACTCTGTTTATGAATGGAAAAGGCTATTTTTCCCTGGGAAAGTGTCTGAAAACAATCTGTTTCTGAGAGCAACTTGGAAGTTAGCAAAAAAAAAAGAGACAGAGTCATCTGAGATATTTCCCTATGTGTCTTATTGCTTTGAAAAACAGAGAAAATAAGGAGTCTAATTTTTAGAGTGTAGGGATTCTAATAAACTACTTTTGGACAAAAGAAGTTTCCTTTTCCATTATATTTTTTTTTCCATTATTCTCTATCTGTCTTCTCATATTGTAAGCTCTAGGGGTAAGATCTGTGCATTCGTATATATTTCTAAAGCACTTGGCATTCTCTCTGTACCTAATGCAAACACTAAAAGCCAACACGGTATAAAATATTAGCTCTTCGGCTATATTAAATCAGAATGATTCACTTAACTTCTTTCTGCTTTCTCTGAAAGGTATTAATTAAACTAGCCTGGAGAAAAAAAAAAAAAAAAAAAAAGAAAAAAAGAAATGTATTACATGGTGGGGGTTTGCTATCATCTAGACTAGTTTTACCCCAGTTAAATTCTTGTATCATGATGTTGCACTAGGCACTTCTTTATGTAACTGAATTCAGAATCAAGTTTGCAACAAAAAATGAACTAAGAGAAGCTAGTCCTGTTGTAGGTTCTTTCCTTCCTTGCTACTTCCCCATAATTTGGTAGAACTTGTTACAATAGTGTAATTTCCTGGCTCCAGCTAACCTGGAAATACACAGAGAGTGCACAGAATGTTTCCTTCATAAGTTTTTCCTTATTATTGCATTGTTTAAAGTATAAACCTCACAAGAAATAGTCCAAAATAAATAAAAAACCCTGAAACTATAGGGGGGGAAAAAAGGGAGGGGGAAGAGTGAGAAAGAAGGTATGTGGGGGTGTTCTACTTCCACTTTCTTCCCAAGAAAAATTCTGTTGAGCTCCCTTTCAGGCTTCCAGTGAGTCTTACAGGCAAATATTCAGGTATGTTCTTGACAGCTTCTTAGAGGTCTTATTTTTAGAAAGAGTGAGTCACGCCCATCTTCTGGAAAGGCAAATTATTTTAAAATACTCTTGGTTGCTGAAAATCACTATTCTTCTCGAATATCTTAAGGGTATATTAATTGCCTACAGATAAAGATATATTAATTACCTACTGATAAACTCTTTAAAAATGTTGAGTTCCGATAGCAAGCACTTGAAGATAATTAAGAACTTGGGATAATTGAGAAATGTAGGGCACATCCACACACACTTCACATAAGGTTATTTGAGCTAGTCCCAAAAGAGAGGATATGTGTACGCTACAGTGCTGTGCCACACAGGTATACTAGCTCATGTATAGGAAGCAGTATAGCTATGTGAATATGGTATTTGCACTGGGACTAATTAGGTCACTTCAGTTTCATACTATGATTTTTTCTACTTTTGGAGCCAGCTGGGTATCTTTTTACAGTGCAGCATCATTCAGTATAAACATACCCTTAAAATTATTGTATATATTCCCTTACATATTCATCCTGTGCACTGAACGAATTAGGATCCCAGCTGGAAAATAACACACAATTTTTCACAAGCCCTCATATATTTAAGTATTCTCTATTTTGAGTTTTCTAACTTTAAATGTTTGATTTTGACATCTGATTTTTGAAGAAAGAAAGAAACTCGAAAGTATTTTTTATTATGTTTGTGACAACCCTCCATTCTGTGATCTAGCAAGTATTTGAACTACAACTGAGACTGCTATTCCTTGTAGTAGGAGACAATTATTATCTCAGTGGGGAATAGACAAACCGATCATGTTGGACCATGGGGTTTGGAGGGACCTCAGAATAAGCTGACTCTCTTTTTTTCAACTCCCAAGCACAGAATCTTTTGGCCAGATGAAAGGAAAAAAAATATTTAGATTACTTTGGTGATAGGAAAAATGGAAGGACCTTTTATGGCTTTTGCTCTTGCATGAACAAATTTTAACATATTTATGCTTTGAGTCAGATATTTCTGGAAGAAAAGTAAATATGGGAACAGAGTAGAAGACACATAGTTGAACTATGACTGGATGAAGACCATATGTGACATCATTGGTTCTTAAACATAGGTGCTGCTGATCTCAGAAAGTCATTTAAGCAACTATCTATTTGGAGCTCTCTGGGGCAAATTACATGTTTTCTGATATATAACTGCAGTGCCAAAACGTTGCTTACAGAACTTACTAATCATTGCAACAGCATAAGTGACAAAAAAAAATTAATATATTACTAAAAATATTGCACAAGAGTAATGAAAATTGTGTTCAGATGAGGGATTCAGGAGTATTGTGCAAGCTTTTTCCCTCCCAGTAGTTTAGGATTTTACCCCTCAAGACGTTTCTTAAAGAAAAATTAAAGATAAAAATATTTTTTCATAAATATGCATTTCCTTTTTACAGAGTTAGCATGAAACACTGAATTTTTGTATCTCCTATGATTGAAGTATGAGTAATTGCACATATAATTGAACTGCCAGATATAATTTCTCTGATTAGGAATGTACAGATTTCAGTTTGGTTTTCTAGCTTGAAACTGATCTAGCATCATAGATTTGTAGGTTAATATGATCTATTGAGATAGATAGATTTCCACTGGTTTCTTTGTGCAAAATAAAGTCAGGCAATTCACAAACATTTAATTCAATTAAAGGTTAATTCCATTAAAATGTTGTCATGCTTCTGAAGTGATAAATGTGACAGCAATGAGCTCAGCTCATGCCTAGGATACACTGAAATTTACAAGTCACACCTTTGAGGGCAGATCTTTCTGATAGGGAGATTTTGTCTGGATGCAGGCTACAAACACACAAAACATATAACTTCAGGAAACTGGAGCTAATATGTTCAGTATTAAACTGCCAGGGTGTTTGACTACACATTAAAGCTGTCAGAAGGTATGGAAACATTAGAAAAGATAGCAACAAAACCACTGCTTACTTTCTTCTTAACCTGAACCCATCTTTAACATAGGTTTAGCTTAGGTTTGCACAACTCTTGACCTTTATTTGTGAAATAGACTTCACGGCTTTTTGCTCGAAGTCATAATTTTCATCTTCCCCAGGTGAGTTGTTAGCCCCTGTTTTGTATTACATACCACAGGAAAACTTGGGATGTTTAATACAACATTCACATCACCCCAGACCTCTGCAGAAGCAGCAAGAGAGGGTCAGAGGTGTTTACTAAAAAAGACCCCACAAACTAGAAATGAGGTACCCAGTGCATCATGAGACTTATCCTGTTATCGTTAGTATCTTAAACTCCATGGGCTGAGAAGGGAAGTAATTATGTTAGCAAAAATTAGCTTTGTAAATCCAGCTTTCTGATAGAGAAATCACAAGGCAAAAGAGTGAAGGAAGGGTCATTGGAGCTTTTAAATTAAACTAGAAAACAAAAAAAATGACAACCCTGTCACAATGATCAGTAAAACTTTCCAGTATAGTTCAGACCTACTTGAAAGGCTGTGAGGCATTACTGAAATTAGAAATACTGGTTTTGCTGAATCGAGGTGTAATAACATGCAAATTTTTCTAGAACAGATGTATTCTTCCAAATACAACCAATGTAAGAAGCATATAAAAAGGAGCATATCCTCTAAAAAGGATATGTGCAAGATTGGTTTAATTAACCTAATATGTTTCCAATCCATCAACTAAATGGTTCAAATATTTTCAATATGATAAATGTAAATAAGAGAGGCAGAGTTCATAAATTCAACATATTGGTTTTTTGTTTGTGAAGTTGTGCCGATTTTCCAGTTGAAGCACTTACAGCATTATTATTTCTTTAATAAATCTCTTTATTAATTTTTGATGTATATAAATACACAAAATCATAAATATGAACAAATAGCACAAAAAGAATAATACAGAATAAAATGCAAATTATATTGGTTTATAATACCAATGATAATCTACATTTCTAGAGCACTTGCCTTTCAGTTGTCTCCAAGCATCCTACAAATAATAGCTGTTTTCAAGGTTTCTGTAAGAAGATGAAGTATTAGCAATTCTGTTTAAACTGGTTTCAATTTTTTAAGTAAGTGCCTGCTAATTTAGCACACCTGTTTGGAGAAGGAGCTAGCTAAAGGAGAAATGGACTACCAATCTGTAATTCTGAACAATCAGTAATAAAAATGCCCTCTTTTGTCACTGATTTCTTTAAAGATTTCCTGGGTCTTTGGGAGAAGAGGAGAATTTCATCTTAAGTGTATGTCGAAACAAATATAGTCCAGGTCTACTGATTTTCATCCCGATTTTCCATCCACCAAATCATCCTGTCCTTGTGTTATTCTTAAGGTTTGAATGTCTCTCATCTCTAATAGTAGATCAAGTTCTGCTATTCCATCTCTCAACATGACACCTTACCTTGAGGACATCCACTCTTTGCAGTTTCAATCATTCTGTGATATTTGTAGCACAGTTACTTGTCCAAGGAAGGCCTTTCTGCAATAACTGTTTATACAGTCTCATTCTGCTGCCATGAACGGGGCATATCATCCTCCTCTTTTCAGATTCTATAGAAATTTTAGGTTTTAACATTAAAATGACATTTTAAAATATCAATACAGCTATCTCAATAGTTACATTAGCAAAGAGAAATATATTTCAAGAAATTAAAAAAAGACAAAAACAGAAGAAAAAAGGAAAACAGAAAATGAAAGGAAAACAGAGAGCTGAATTTGTATCTGCTATGTACTACATCAACAGACATGACAGAAAACTGATCCAGCAGTTATTTCAAGACTATGTAACCAAAATTCATATTATGATGTTGGTTTCAAGAAATTAAGCAAGACTTAATCATTTTGACTCACCAGTCTCTTACGATTTGTTCGTATGATTTCACTAAGTAGTTTGATGCATTGTTTAAGAATATTCTGTTAAATAGGTAACATTTACAAGAATTTCTTCCCATCCCTGCAGGGATAATAGAACATTTTAACAGTTCTCTCTCAGAGAAAGCTCTCAACTTCTCGCTCCTTTTCTGTTAAATCTAAAAATCAACTTGCCTTTGTAGCAGCACTGACACATTTATTCGCTATAGATCAAAGGTGTGTAAAATGACAAGGAAAAGTTCAGGGACAATTGTAATGCAAGAGAGGACATGAAAATCTCCAGAAAGAGGACCAGGAGTAAGAAACTTCCACACAGGCTGTCTCACAACAGTTTGCCAGGGTCATTACATTTCTGTAGGTAATCTGGGATTTTGTCCTGAGATTTTATGTATCTTCTGCATTGCCTAGGGATCCTGGAAGCTCTGTAGGAAGCCAAAATATGACATGCGGACAGAGGTCCTGGTGTCTTCTTCATCTGGTCTCGTTTGCTTGGCTCAGTCATAGTACATAATATTGCTTAAAAGTCATAACCTTTCACAAAACTTATTTTGGCAGAATGATAATGGATCATACAACATGTAAATATGACAGAAGAGACCCTTTCAATTTCCATACCTACATACCCCTGCATAAAATCATCTCAGAGTTGACTGATGATGGCTTCTAAATATGATAGATCACAAATTTCTAGCTCATTTGTTTCTTTCATAGAAAATTTGATTCTCAGCTATGAAATTTACCTAAATAAAGATTGTGTGTGAAACAGATTCTATGCCTTTAATTACAAAGAGTTAGTTAACGTTGTTGTACCAGCCTTACCCTCTGTTGCACACTGATTTCATATAGCCCTTACAAAAAAAGGAGTGCCTGCAAAATGAGACTGCACAAGCAAAGCAAGCCTGGGAGGGGACCTGTTGTAAATACGTAGGTGAGTGTGTAGAGGTTTTCTGGCAGGCTTTTGAGCCTGGAGAGTCCTGGGTTCAAGTGTGCTTGTTGGGAGATCCTGACTGCAAGTCTCTCTTTTTTAGAAGGTGAGAGAGTGGTTCATATCTTGGGAAGATGAGGGTTCTAAATTGCCTTGCCTTCAGGCCTTCTGACTGCAGCAGTGGCAGGTCTGGCTTCAGTTCTAAAAAGAGAGAGGGTTTTTTGCCAAATTTTCTAACCCAAGTACCTGCATTGTTACATGCTTAGCGCTGACATGCAAATACTGACGCTCATACATATGTATGAATATGTCAGTGTCGGTCTTCAGCCGTGGATAGCTGTATGCTTGACTGGCATGTGTGTTGCTGATTACTTGATTCTTGGATTCCAATGATTTTTTGAGACAGCTGAAACCCCAATTTTTTGCATTTTGTTTATTTAGTGAAATATCAAAAAAAGAAGAGAAGGCGAAGGTTGATTTAAGTTTGGAGCTTTGTTTTTCAAGGCTTCTTTTTTTTTTTTTTTCCCTTTGGCTTTGGTGTTTTCTCTTAAGCTGTGTTTCAGCTTGCAGCAAGTGGTTGGCCACCCCTACCCTTCTGGTTCCTTGCTTTCTTTTACACTCTTCCAGAACATGTTTCATGCCTTCCTTCTTTCTTGTTTAGACTAAATTAGCCAATGAACAACCTGACCCAGCTGCTTAGCTGTTCCCTGATCTGCATTTTACTTCTTAATGAGCTCAGAGTGACAAGCTATTTAGGCTGCTTGTTCCAGCATCAGCTCTGACTCCATCTGTAACTTTAGTGCCACTTCTTTGTCAGCAATGCCAATTACAAATGTGTGCCTTTCTAATTTACAGCACTCTAGTTATAACGCCCACGCTGTGCTCCGTGTGTTCTCTCTTTGCTTCTACTGTTTGTAGTCACCTGAGCAGACCTTCAGATTGTCAGAGCAAAGGTCTGCTACATGGCTGGCATTGATCAGCTATCTATAGCACCATATACAATTTGGCACTGCATAGATCATTTGCTTCCTTTCATCTGCCCTGAATTTGGAAAGCTCTGTCGGTTCACACGGGGTTCTACGAACCTGTCTGTGCATTGATCCTTCTGTGAACTGGCAATCCTGGAGCAAATGTGTTCCCTCGCATATGATACCACAATATGGGAAAAAGAATTACTTACTATGCATCTGTAGGGTTATATTATATTTTCTTGGCCTCCCCCATGTTCATCTGCAGAAAAATCTTAAATATGTTCCTCTTTTGCCCATGAGCAATAACTAGGACTTGATCCATTTCTTTGTGTGTATTGTTAAAAATGCAGAACATCCTGAAGTCTCTGCTCAGGCAAGTGCCATAGCACTAAGCAGTCTCCATTTCCACTGTTTTATAATTTGGTCGGCTGAGCAGCTGAAAATGGATCTGCTTTTTTCTGTTGCTGTTGTTGCTGGGTTTGCATTGTCTTTTGACCAGTCTTCTCAGAAGTAAAACTTAGATACAGAAAGATGTTTAAAGGGTTACTAAAGGAAGTAATATTTGGCTCATTAGATTCTCAAAGAGACAGTTCTCAGACTTAGTGGCTGGTATATTTTAGATTAATTAAAAGAGGTAACTACTTCACACTGTTCGTAATCTACTTTTATTTTTTTATTTAATCATGATCCTGTTGGTATTCCAATTGGTTGGATGTGGAAAGACCATTATTACCTCTAGCCATGCTGGGCAATACAAGAGCAGTCTTAGACTGTGATTTCATCTGATGACTCACTGTGAGTGTGTTTTCTTCTGTTAAATGCTCCCTGTCTGGACCCTTTCTTAGAAAATGTGGAATACCCTCAATTTTTGTAAGCAGTGTGTTGAATGAGGGAAATACCAAGAAATGCATCAGGTGGGACTTGGCTCATATCTATTAAAGCAGGACAGCAGGCTTCTGAGAGTTACCAGGCTACATTCCTGTCATCAGATCCCACATGGTGCTTTTAGCTTAAATGAGTGTGCGTCAGCCAAGGTATTCCTGAAATGATTAAACCCTTTATCTCCCATGGACAGTGGAAATAGAATTTGACTTTAGGTGTAGTACAAAGAAGCAGTAAAGTGGAACATTTAGTGCCTATTTCTACATTACTATATTCTCTTCAGGGGAAAAAAAATAACAACAATTGAATCTTGGGATAAAATTGCCACTCACAGGGTAAAATTGTTTAAAAGATGCGTGTTACATTCACAAACATAACAGTCAGAAACTGTAAATCAGAAATACTTGTATTAGAAAGTTTAGATCTTGAGCCTTTAATACTACCCATGTAGACTGCTGAGTCCAAACAGCCCTGTTTGACATGGCTGTGTATGCGTTGATTTTGTACCATTTATGATCTCTTTCTAATAACTCTTCATTATTAGAAGACTTATTCAGCTTTGCAGGACAAAAGAAACAATGATGGACAAACTGCTAAGCATTTAGAATTTCATGAGCAACTGAAAACTAAAATATGCAATTTCTTTAGATTATTAAAAATGCTATAAGATTTTCAAATCTTATCAGAAATTCTACTCCAAATGCTTCTGCAAAGGAAATGTATCTTTGGGGAAATTCACAAAGGCAGACATATACAGGTACCATAATGGACAAATGAATATCATCTCTGGATTCTTACATTAAACAAGTATAGAAAGTGTAAGCAATGTCAATGACCAAACCTGTGACCTTTAATTTTTAATACTGCAGGATTCCCTTTGTTTATGTCTTTGTTGAAGATTCCTCACTGCAAGGTTAGAAAAGCTGTGCAAATTATAGTTATAATTCTAAAATAATATTATTAGAATTGGGGATTGTGTCTCAGGAAATTAGAATTGCTTTTCTTCTCCTGTTTTGAGTAGCTCAAGCTCTGCTGAAAGGGAAGAATTATAAATGTTTTAGTCTACTTTCCACATGAGATATTATGTTGATGTCTGTGTCGTAGTTAAATAACTTCTTTTAGATTAATGTGGAATTCTGCTCATTTGAAAGAAGTAGATCCTCTCTTTATCTTTTTTAAGTCTATTTCTAGCAAGAGTAAAACAATTTATTCTAGCTAAAGTATTTTAGCTGCAATAAGGAGATGTGATTCTGATAGCAAAGTCTGTTTCCTACTGTTGACCTCCTCCTCTGTCTTTTCACCCATTTTTAGGGAACATGCTCTGCGGACTGCTGGAAGGACAAGTGTATGGATTATTTTGTGGCCTGGCTATTCTTCAGCTGGTATAACAGCTACAGGGCATGATTACAAGCTAGCAAAACTTAGGTCAGCCCTGAGGCTGCTCAGAATTGCATTGGGGCTGAACAGTCCCCAGATGGCCCCAAGATCTGGGACTGCCGTTTTTACCATTTTCCATTCCTGCACTAAGAATACTTTAGCCAAGGAAGTAAAATCTAGCAAGTGAATAAATCTGGAGAGTTATGAACGTGTCATTTTTAAGTAATCTCTTTTAAGATGCATAGGATCAAAATTTCCTCATTAATTTCCATTGATATTAGATCAGCTGAAGAACTACTCTGTCAAGATGGGTCATTCTTTCCCAACTTTTTTTAATTTTTTTTTTTTTTGTATATTCATCCCTTTTTCTTGTGGGATAAAATTAATAAATTAATATGTTTTAAGTCTAGAAATCTGCATGGGAGTATTTTAGCTTAACTTCCTGTATTACATAGGCCACTGAATTTCATCCTGTAATTTTGCACTGAACCCTCTAACTTGAAGCTGAGCTAGAACATACATTTTAAGAACTATTTGATACTGATTTAAAGACTCCCACTGAAAGAGAATCTGCTATGGCCCTCGGTAATTTTTGCAGTGATTAATTACCTTTAGTGTTAATATTGTGCATCTTCTTTTCAATCTCTCTCTCTTCTGACCCAGCTGTTTCATTGGGAAAGATATGAGACTTTTTACAGTGTTCTGTGAAGAACTACTCAGCACCAACCTACCTGAAGCAAATGTATTGCTGTCTTCCAGAAGTAGTGATACATCAATAACCTCATGAAGCTTACTGAGTACTACAGACATATCTTTAAATAGAATGAGCTTGAACATGACAAAAAAACAGATCGTCCTGATGATTGCTAGAGATACACTTACTTTTACATAGGATGTGGAGGGTGAGCTGTTGTGTGTGTCAGAAGGAGGGTACATTTACCCCCTTGCCCTGTACTTAGCAGCCTCAAGGAGGCAGAGGTGAAGTCCTTCCACTGAGTGTGTGTCTGAAAATACCATGATTATGTTGGTCAGCCTGCAGAATCAGCATTTTTCAGACTGTGATTTTTCATATATTTTTACAGAAGATAAAATGGTGATGGAGGTGTCTGGAGGATATCAGCTTAGTTATAAAACATAAACTACTGTTAAAAGGAAATAACCTTTGCTTATTTGCAGGCTAATTGATGCTTTAAGAATAACCAGTGGTTAAGAACTGGCTGCATAGCCTTCAGTGCAGGCTAAAATTTCCTGTTTGCAAATTAAGCAGTACCATTGGTGTGCATTTTTCTCCATCTCCAAATGTGCTTTAGTCCTAACCTAGAGGGACCACCTGTGAGCGAGAGAGTAGTTTAGTCTCCATGCTTATTCACTCCTTGGTCTCTCTGCTGAGACTGTCAAGCCAAGAATGCCAATTAGTTCAGCATTAACAAGCCTCTTTATGCGTTCTATTGGGCCTAAGAATTGACAGCTTAAGTTCTGAATTTCCTCGGTTATGTGGATTTATGTTAAATTCTTGTTCCTCATGAAAATGCTCTCAAGCCACTAGTCAGGCTGTAACTAATTGTTTCAGAATTAGAAGTGGGCGCAAATCAAAATCTGGTCAGGTTACCTTTGGACTTGGATAACCTATCAAATCTAATCTGTATAACTGTGTTTACAACACTCCTCTATAATAAATTGTGGTTTTATAAAGCTGGGAAAGTTCTTAGTGATATACTGGTGTATGTGCATGGGCCTGATACAGAAGCAAAGAGTGGGGCTTGAAGCAAACCCTGTTCAGGGATAAACTTTGAAAACTGAAATAATTTTAAATCCATGCTTTATATAGACTTATTTGTGCATTTGGGTCAACATTAGCCCATGTCTGTAAGAGCACTGCAAGTGCTGGCTACACAGGGACATTGTGCTTTCTCTCACATTACCCTACATACTTAGAAAGATATTTGGACAAACTCCAGAAGACCATGCTGCCTTACTTTGTAGTTCTCCTTCTTGTGCCTTCTTAAAAACCCTCCATCATGAGGACTACAAAGGAAAAAACTAGCAGTGATTAGGCTCCTGTACAGCTGAGATCACAACCTGTCTCAGTATCCTGTATTTTCCCATTGCCTCCTTGTGTCAACCCCTCCTGCTGAGCTCTTTTACTAGATGTGGCAGGACTGATATTTTTGTGCCTCTTTGCACAGGGTCCATCACCCCACACCCCATGGGGTCTGGGTTTGTGGTGTAGGACCCCATGCTCCACAGTAACACTAATATGCAATAATCTATAAGTGCCCACAAAAAAGGCAAAATCAGAGAGATTGTTTCTAACTCTGCCTTTTTATGGGCTGTACAGCAGTAGTCAGAATGCCTGAAAAATATCTCCATGCATGTTGTTTATAGCCCCATTGCGTTAGCCAGCTTCCTTTAATAAATCAGATACAAGTTGTGACATGTTGTTAATTCGATCACTAATAACCTGCTCAAATTGCAAATCTATGTCAGCAGGTTGGTGTTGATTAAGTTGTAGTCACTACTAACATATTGTTCTAAGTGACTGATAAATTTTATTTGCTGCAGTGATAGACTGCCTGTTCTGTTGTGTTTGGTTGTTGTGGTTTTTTTTTTTCTTTTTTCCTTCCTTTTTTTTTTTTTTTTTCTTTTCTTTCTCCTCTTGTAAGCTTAGAAAAATGACACAAATGGCCCTGAGGTGGTCCTCTATAGGCCTTTCTCTTCTTGTGTTTGCTGCAAAGAGGGCTGGTAGCCACTAGAGGGGAGGAGACTGCCGGCTTTACTGAGCGCTTCACGCTAGAGCTTGAAGGTGCAGAAGCTGTCACAAGACTGGTTGCCCAACGAAATGGTTTAAAATATGTCACGAAGGTTAGTAAAAAATAAAAATAAAAAATGTTTTTCCCCCCTGCCCCCACTTCCCTTAATGCATTTGAAATATTAATTTCTCAGCACATCGGCTCTCTTTGGAGTGTTACTATCTCAGGTGATAACTGGGGGAGGGAAAAATCCCTACGGTAGAAAACATTTAAAATGTTACATCTGAAGGTAATACGTTAAATCTTTCAAAGCAAATGTTTTATTTTCTATGCAAGGATACTGGGAAATTAGGATGTGCTCTAGTATTAGCAGACATGTATTTCCAGTGTGAAATGAGAACTTTTGATTTTATGTGTTCAAACTTTCCAACCATTCTGTCCATTCTCCTCTTTCCCCCCCTTCCTGAACTATTGATGCTAAAATTACTAAACTAGTAGAAAACTTGAGCATCACTCTTATAAACTTTTTGAAACATATAGGCTGTTCTACGTAACCAAATCTAAGCCAGAATACTAGAAATATTAATTTTATCATCTGTAGATAAAAAAAATCTATATATGTGCCTTCATATATACAGTCTGACCTTTTTATTTTGTTTTTTTAAAACAGAGTAAAATTCTTGGTATTGTTAAAGACCTATAATGTAGAACTGTAGCTTGTTACACTTACTCTCCTGAGTGTAATTGCACTAAGATCATTCAGTTTCCATTTGGAAAGCCAGTGGCAATTACTGGAATACAATGTATCATGCATTTGCTCACTGGATATAAAACGTATATACTAATTCGCAATAAAATGTAACAGCTGTCAGTGCATTTTCTGCTCTGTTACTTCAATAAATTGGAACTCTGACTAGAAAATGGGAATATTGCATTTTTACACACTCCGTAATGTGTTTGCTTTTTGCAAATACAATTTATTTTTTTCATGACAAAAATTGTGGTTTGTTATTACTGCTAGTGGATAAATATTCTTATATCAGAATGAATTACACATGGTATCTGTAAAGAAGTAGTAATATTTTCTGCTTTTTATTGTAGCCTGTCTCCAGTAAACAAAATGCACTTAACCTACTTCTGTCACATACTGGGTATATTTTTTTTTAGCATTACAATGGTTGGGGGATGGGGAAAGTGTATTTTACCCTACCTTTGCAGGTATTTGTATAACTGGTTAACATTTTGTAGGAGACCTTTACTTCTTTCTTGGATATCTTTTTATTTTTATAAACCTATATATAGATAAATAATTCTGGAAGACAGTTATTAACCATGACTCCTCACATTATGAACTAGTGCATCTGAGTTTTATTTAAGATAAAATGCCTGCACATTTGTGTAATTTTGTTACTTGAGGTCAGACTTTTCACAGATAATTAGCCTTTTACACACTGTGAAATCAACCTGCATTGGTTATTTGGCTAGACTCTTTGCTTCTGTTCTTTATTTCCCAGAAGGTTAACGTGCTGAAAATCTAGCTGCAAGCACATAGTACTGTCTCTTTGTGTTGCTAATTATCCCGTTGCATAATTATTAATATCAGGAGCAGGAAGAGGAAACAAGCACACCAAATAGTCATGAATGCTAGTGTTCTGGCAGGAAGCTAGTGCTGCATTAATAAAATGTGCCTGTGCCAATATCACAGAAGATAGGAGCGTTCCTTGTTAAGGATCATTTATTAACTGAGATCATCTTTTAGTTCGCCTTGGGGTAATGACTAATGTCAATGGCAAATTTCACAGTTGTCTAGAGAAATGAATTAAATTTGTAATAAAAAGCCCTTCGGCTTGTTGTACATGTTCATTTATTGGAGTAGTTGAACTAGGAGAACTGTAAGGCAACCAAGAACATTGGCTTAATTTTCCTTACATATAATAGTGACCTTTAGCTTCATATTGAAAAAGTTACCTATTATAGACTGGTAAATTAAATGAGAAGTTCCTCTAATGCAAAATAAACTAACTGACTGAGCTAAGTTAAACGGCCCTTGAGCTTATGAGTTTTTTGGCAGAAACAAATTCTTTTTTTTTTCCTACATCTGTTCTGCACAAGCCTTCTGAAGGTGGTTTGGTGTCTAATCAGTCAGATGAAACAATACAAAGTGGAATGCTAAGAAGCAGTTAGAAGCCCATCCTGACAGATACCAGGATGATTGCAAACTTCGGATAGCACAGTGACATTGTGCATATTGAAAGTGTGATTTGGTTTGGAACCTTTCAAATGTTCTCTATGTTTTCTATCTATAAAGTCAAAGCAACTTCCATCAATTTATAATAAGGGTGGGTTGTTTGTTTGTTTGTTTGTTTGTTTAATTTATGTGTGCATTAAAAAACAGAACCAAGACTTAAAATATTGTAACTACAGAGAATATATTATGAAGTTGACAGGAAAATATAAAAATGTAAGGGGAAATGACATGCACCGCAGCTCAGGTGGAATGAGGATTAAAATCATCCACGGCACCTAGGTCGAAGGGCAAGAGAGTTTCAGATATCAGGTTATATATTTTAGTCTTGAGAAAGATAATAAGCCCTGTCCCACCAGCAATTTAATACAGACTGTATTTAATTGTTAGTGTGGTAGGTTTCTCTCTTTCAAAGGTGTACCATGCCTTGCTGAACACAAACAGAATATGGGTAAAATCACAGCAGGCAGCACTAGAAAAATCCTGCAGCTGTTTGAAGAAAATGGAGGTGGGAACACGTTCACTTTGCCATAAACACCTAGGTGGGCTCAGGATATGCTCATATGGTAAAACCCCTAATTACACTACTGAGGTGCTTGGATAATGGTCAAAATAAACACCAGAGTCCTGTCTTAATCTGCATGCTTGTCAAAGTTTATGACAGAATTGCAGCACTGATGTTTCAAAATCACTTTTGTGTTATGTATGAAATCTTCATTTAATTCTGTGTAATAGGTGCCTTTGTGTGATTTTGTGGTAAAATCCTGTTCTTTTTTCGATCAAGTTTAATATGACAGTCAGCAAACTTGTTTACTTGGAAGGATCCTGATGTTCTGAAAGTTTTGTAAGTCTGAAATTCTCTGCACTGTGCAACAACAAAAAGTAACTTTTAGAAGTTTAGTAAAAAGTTGCATATGTTAATGGATACTTTAGACATAAAATACTTTTAAAAATAACTTTCAGGTGACTAAAAGGATGTTTTTATTATAACTGAGGAGTTTTTTGGAATTTGGAGTGACTAGTAAAATCATGAAAATGTAAATTCTTAACAGCTCTCAGGGTTGTTAACAGATACAATAGGAACTTCTTTAGGAATTTTGGCAATTCTTGTCTACTTTATTGTTGTGTGGCCAACTCTGAAGTGCATTATTTCAAATATAAAATAAAGCTGTGGAAAAAAGGATATAGTCAAGTGTAATATCCACAGATGGTAATATATCCACAGGGAGTCAGTGTTGCTGGGGATCATCTCTGCACCAGTCAGTTAATGGACCCAAACTAGGGAGGCAGGAAATAGGGAGTTAAACGCAGAGGTACAAAGCTGCTAATGGTTACTGTTTATTTTTTCTGACAGAGAAGGTCAACTTTAATTTTGTATCTGTCACATGTCTGAATTCTAATGTATCATGTTAGCAGCTTTTAAGAATATTCCAGAGATGGTTACCAGAAGATAATGCAGGAATGGAGCATGGTGGTGTTCATAAGTGGGGGAGGGAAACAGGAGGCTTACACTGTCTTTCGGTGTAAATCATAGCTAAGTTTAGCCAGGACAACTCTCTTTCTTTAAAATCCAGATTAATGTTCATTGAGCAGGCAGGATAATAACTAATCGAAAAAAAAAAAAAATTGTCATCTACATGGCTTTGAGTAAAATCTGAAAGTTTATCTTTTACTTTATTTTTAAATCCAGAAAACCATTCTAGAATATCTTTTTTCTTAAGCAGTAAAGAAGGGGTTTGTTTAAGTCTTACATAGTGAAACTGCATATTCTCACTGGTAAGAATGTACAGTAGCAAGAGACTTTCCTTTTAAAAAGGTTCTTCTAAAATCCAGCCATTGAAAGTTGTGAATATGGTAAGCAAGGCTGTGCTTTTAAAATAAATATTCTAATGCCTGCTCAGAATGTAGGCATGGATATGTATAAAAAGCGTGGTTTACATTCAGTTTTCAGTATGTTGACTTAAGGTTTTTTTGAAGGGAAAGAAAAAAAAAGGCATAATCAAAGCTAGAACTTGATCTAAGCATGACAAAAAAAAAAAAAAAAGAAAAATTGCTAATGTCGGAGGTGAGAAAGACAAAGACTGTATACAGGTACTTGTAAATTTAAATATGCTGTTCTATGAAGAGAATGAAGATTTGTCTTTCTGTTTGAAGGAAAAAAGTGTAACTTCCACCTAATTTTCGTCACAACTTTTTTTCTGAGAGTTGTGTGACTGACAATATAAAACACTTTTTAAAAAAATCAACCAAAAAAATGTCCTAGCAGCCAGGAATATGAAAGTGTGTAGTTATTATGCAATTAAATTAAATGATTGAGTATATATTTCCTTAAAATTCAAGTGCTGTCATCAGCATTTACAAAGTTAATATCTTGAGCACCTGCAGTGCTTGTCAAAATGTTTCAGAAATTTTGGGGTGAGGAAAATCTGAAGTTTAGGCTATCCTTAAGCGAGTTGGCCAGATATGGATATAAGCAGCTAATTTTGAAAGTGTTGGCTTGCTCTGGGGCTTTTTGTATGGTTTTATTTTTCTGCAGTTCTGTTAGTCACCTTTAGGAAAAGATCTTTAGTCTCTGCTCTATAAGCTTTCTGTTTACATAAACTAAATTCAGTATTTTCTACTGAGAGGTATTTTATTTTCTGCATTTTGGGGGTTCTTTTAATATTCACCCCCCCACCCCCACCCCCTTGTAAACTGTGATATTTACTTTTCACAGCCTAATCTGACCAAGTAAAGCCGCATGGGAGAAATAAAGCAGATATGGGTGGGGTTCTCTGAAACAGATTCATTTTCTCTCTGTGCATTTCTCTGCTGTGGCATAGACTTTATACTTATTCACAGAGAGGGAGTTTAGAAATGTTTTTAGAAAATGCAGATGTGCAAAGCATTCTTAATAAGGATGGGAAAAGAGTTTGCACTCCCCTTTTAACCACTCTCTCACCTCAGCCCTTTTCAGCATGTAACCTTATTCTCTGTGGGATTACTTGGATGAAAACCAATTAGAGAACTGCTCACACAATATAAATGCATACAGATTAGTACAGATTGAACGGTACCAATGCCAACTAATCATACAGTATATAAAGTCCTAAACAATATAGATATTAAGGAATGATGGGGAAATGGACTCATATTGTTATAAAACTGAGCACAAAATGGAAGCAGCATAAAACTGTTTATTTAAATAATAAATAAAGTATAGGTTTTCTTTTCCCCTCTCATGGTTTTGTTTTGGGTTTTTTTTTTTTTTCCTTTGTGGCAATCTGCCCATAGACAAACTAAGTACACCAGACAAAAGTCAGCCTACATGTTTTCCTGGGTATTCCCCATGCCTTCATGGTAACATTACTTCACTGTTGTTGGTTTTTGTCCTTTAACTGCCCGTTCCCTTGATAACCTCGGTTGCCGTTCTTATGGTCCAGCTGGGACGCGAATGAGAGAGTGGTCTTCTCGGAGGAGAATGCTGATGCCACTACAATGGTGTCTGGCAGGGACAAACAGAGACTGTGAATATAACTGAGTTATTTTAATGTGTGGACCCTAAGGACTGCATGACCTGAAGTGTTTGTTTTGCTGAGTGAAGCCTACAAGAGGACAACTGCGGAACTATGAGATCAGCCATTGTTTCCTTTTGCGTTGGTATTGTCAATTCCTCACATTCCAGGGAGGATATTTTGAGGAATATATAGTACTTTTTTCTCTCCATGCCTGTTGCCCAGCAATGGAAGTGAACTTATGAGAAAATGCAAGTCTCCTTCAGGTTTCATGCTCTCCTCATGCTACAGTGTTTGTTCTGATGTGCCTACAGCTTTGATTTTATTTTTTTTTTCCCCTACCTTTTCCCTGCTTTTTCTGTTATCATTAATAGGAAAATGTTTTCATTATTGAAATTAGAACTAGGCTTTCTGACAAACAGCGTACTCTTCCTACCTCCCTCCTCTGATGTTTCTTTGTTGTATGCAATCATGGTGAAGTCTTCTGACTTTTTAAAGTAATAACACAGCCCATTTTCAGAGTGTTCAGAATTAGAACCATGTAAAGTACCTGTTATTTGTTTTAATACTGAAAGGTCTTTTTAATTCTTGAAAGACATTTTGGCAACAGTCATGAAATAATGTGCCATAATTTTGACTAGCCTGCTTTGTATGTTCTCTTGGGTATTTGTCTGTCTGATGTCTTAGCTGCTGAGCTGAACTGTCCATTTACTATTAAGGCAAAAGTGAGAGAGTAAGAAGTTTATCTAGATATAGCTACCAGACAGAAGTGAAAGATAAAAGCACACATAAAAGAACTGAGTCATACTCAGATTGGCAAAAAACCCTCAAGACAACTATAGGAAATGGAAGAGTTTACAGGAGAGATCGGTGTATACATCGGCCTTCTCCAGAGCAGCTGTCATTTTTAGACCAGCAGTGATTATGCATTGAATTTTACTATGAAAGTGTTTACTATAGCATTCAGAAAAAGGGCTAATTACTGTAGTAACTCTCTGTACTATATGGTGTCTGTTTGTCTCTAGCTTCAAAGAAGAAAGAAATGTCTGCTATCATGGTTATTACATAATTTTAGCTGGATTTCTGTGCTCCAGTTTTAATAGAGATGTGCAGCATCTCAGATGGCTGCTTCAGTAAGCTAACTGCTCATTTCTGAGGGTGAAACCCAGATCCAAATCCTGACACAAGTGCTTGGGTGCTATGTCCAAACAGGAGTAATGGATAGGTCCCTGTGCACGTGACATCCTTGTTAGGTGATTTTTAGATGCCATCATTTCCTTAGCTGGAGTAGTCTAGTAACAATTCCGCTGTCACGGGAGAAAGTAAATTTGGGAAGTCATCTTAGAAGTGATGGACAACAGCTAGTGGAGAGTGTGATACCTAAGTGGTGTGACTTCTCAGTGCCATAGAGGAGGAGAGGGCAGCAGGGACCCACTCTCAAATCTGAGTTCATGTAATCCACTCCTCCCTTCATGATTTGCTCTAGACCTACAGGCTCTGGAGACTTAACTGGTTGCTTCTTTGGGGGAACTTTTCATTTCTGACTCTGTTGGGCTTCTGGATTTTGCCTGGATATGGCATATTCAAACTTTACAGATATTTGAACTTTAAAAAAGAGTAACTTCTTATTGTTAATATGAATGATATCTCAGATTTTCCCAAATGAGATTTATTTTTCCTTTCAGTGCCATTGCCTCATTACTGCCAGCCCACCATTGATCCAGCTGTAGGAAGGAACCAGCTGTCATTGTTGCGTTACTATGTAATGTCAAACCCTGGCCATCCTCAAAAGGCAAAAATGTGCTTGTTCAGTTTATCTGAATGTTTAAGCCACATGAGGAGGTGTTATTACCTAATGTAATAATCAGCATTGCAGATGGGAAGTTTTCATTTAGACCACTTTGTCACATCTCTTATAATACCAAGTTAAATTAAGCATAATTCGAAAGGAATTATTCCCATCCAACAAGCAGGACTATATTATGCATATAGTCACTGAAGATTTATTTTATTTTCCTATCTGTCACAGGTTTCTCAAGGACCAGTCAGGGTACTGAGCCGTAACAAGCCCAAAGAGTTTAAAATAGGGAAAAACCTACTGGGTCATCAACTCCTCCCTCCTGCTAGGAGACATTTGTTACTGACAGCAAAGATTGAAGTGCTTTGTCCATTCCAATTTTTAATGACACTTCCTGTTGTCCAGAAATTCTGGCAAGAGAAACAATGTTTTACAGAGAAAAAAAATAAATATCACTGGACAAATACTAGTGACATATGAAATTATATGGGGGTTAGAGGCTTTATGTGAGTTTTCTGCAGTCTCAGAAAGCACTCCTGCAGAACTGTTGAAGAAAGTCTGGGTCAGCTGAGGGATGATGCCCACAGTTTTTGAACATAAACCATTGATGATAGCAGAGCACTGATTTAATAACAATTTTATGTTGTTCTATAAAAATTTATTGGTAGGAAAAAAAGTAAAGGATGGAGGGTTGCATTTGAGCGGACAAAAGACAAAATTGGCTGCCAAGGGTAATAGAAGTACAGTGCAACACTATTTCTGTTCTCAAGGAGGGTGTAAGAAAGCAGTACGTCGCTTTCTGATTCATCTCAAAAAGCATGCTGCATCCTGAAAACCTGCCAGAAATAGCAAAATCTTGGGTGAATTCCTGTTCCCAAAGAAGCAAGCAAGGATCTTACTACTGACTTCCTTGGGGTTAGGAATTCACACAATAGTTGAAATTTCCGTTGTGCAGTGCAGAGCCAAGGGGTCACTGGAACTTCAGCTCATGAATATGCATGCACAGTGCTGTACTGGGAAGTGAAATACAGGTTTCAAAGAAACAGGGAGAAGTCAAAGTCTGGGATGCTTTCTGTACCATCTCCTGACCAGGTCTCATTTCTACTAGGCTGATACTAATCCGAGACATTTCTTATGAGTTTGGATTCCAGAGAACAATAACCTACCTGAAAGGCTGCATTTTCTCTAATTCCCTTTTAATATCCTGTTCATGTCCTGAGTGTGTAAGTAAGTAATTGATATGTTATTGTTATGCTTAGACTTTAGGGGTATTTTTGAATGCTATCTTCAAGGAAATGGTGTCAGGGCATCATGTGAATTGTGAGGGAAAGGAATGCCATAGCTGACTGCCTCCTGTGACCAATAAAGCTCTGTGCCATGCTTATTCAGACTTCACTCTGTCATCGATACTGTCAGCTCCAGGCTTCCTGCTGGCCATATTTACTATCCTGGGCAGTGGAGGAGGGGAGGCAAAACTGCTCTCCAAATAGTAGAGATCTTATTCAGTGGGGATCCTGAAGACCAGGCTGAAGGCTGTGAGTGAATTAGTGGTCGATGACTTAGCAGATAGGTGCTGCATTTTGTACTGTTTGGAGAACCTGTATGTGCCCTGGATACTATCATAACACTTACCTCAGCAATAATTTTCATTGAGATCATTCTCATCTCTAGTTTTAATAATTCAGATTTAATATGGAAGGAATTATAAATCTGGCCTCCTAGTGAAATCATGAAAGTGGTTCAGCCCATGCTTTAAAAATCTCACATAGGCTGGCTACCCTCCAATAATAGAAAATTTGGATTAAAGAAAAGAAATACTGTCAGAAACAGTAGAAATTATGCATTTCTAAGTATAAAGTATTTGGGAGGGCAACTTGATCAGCTTGATCTGATTTTCCTTCATCATTTTCAAAATATACAGATTGTTATTTTTTACTTATTATATTCCCATATCAAAAGATAAAAAAGTCATTGTCTATTTTTATATGTTTCTTGTACCCTGGGAAGAGTTATATAGAGAATTTTTTGTATTGAAAAACCCAGAAGTGGAAACTATATATCAAAAGCAATAGCATCCTTTAACAATTGAAGATAATGAATTTTGAAACTCAATAAATTCTCAGCCAAGATTTGTTATTCATGCTAAATTTCTTCTTCCTTTACCCACTTTTTACTTACAACCAGAAAAACTTTTTAGCAATTTTATAATTCAGGAACATTCGTCACCCAATTCATGTGAACATAGCACTGCTATAGGGAAAACTATCTATATATAAAAATAATAATAAAAAAAAAACCAACAAAAACCAACTGGTTTGTTATATAACTTTCTTTCTTAACAAATTGTTCAATTGTATGAAGAAAGGGAGACCACTTTTTCACTTCTCCTCCTCAAGGCAACACAGCTGCTAGACTTGTGGTGTGGACATTGAGGAACAGGATGTCCCTCTAACATAGTTCACCACTTGCTTTCCACTAGGAATTTAGAATGGCTTCTTTTAGAGCAGTTTACAATATAGAAATTACTTAGGTCCCTAACATAACTGAGCAGGTTTCTACTCTGAAGTCATTAGTAGAATTATCGAAAGAATAAGAGCTGACTGGGTCTTGTTCTTATTGAAGTTTGCTGCCAGTGCTTGTAGTCTTGTAAATGTCTGTACTGCAGAAGAAATACTATGGGTGAGACTGTGTCTGGGGGCAGAATGAAAATACTGCTAGTAGGATTCAGCTGGCCTTAATTCATATCATTGCTCCCAAATGTCCAGTAATGGCAACCTACTGATCCTAGTCCAGCTGGCAGCATGCGCATATAAAAGTCTCTGTGGAGATAAACAGCAATTAAATCACAGAGAGAGAGAAAAAGCAATTGTTATTGAAGAAACCAATACTGGGAAATACCATGAAACCAAGTTTTTACTGTATGTGTAACATCATTTCTTACAGGATTCAAGCTGCGTGCACCAAAGTAGAAAACGCTGATTGCCTAAGCTTATTGGGGGGAAGAGGCGGGCGATAGAGCTGGATATGATTTACACTGTTCAAGGCCACAGTGCCTGTGCTACTGTGATGGAAAGACATATGGTGCTTGCTTGAAGCAAGCTGAATACAAGCAGAGGTCAGTCTTGCACTGGTGAACAGTATCTTGCATGCAGATATACAGTGCTACTGGAATTCAGCAGTGGCTAGCACAGCTTCTTTTCTATTGTGGACGTTGTAGAATTGGGGTTACAAGATGAAACTATGTTCATCACTGGAGAGATTACCCTGAAAAATATATTTGTCCGATGCAATGACAGGATAATTTCTGTCATGGGAATCTTGTGCCTTTGTTAAGAATTTGTGTTTCACCAAAATATGATTCTACTAGACACTGCATTCTTGTGGTATTTAAAGGAAATAGAGTGGGTTAATACCCAGGAAATTCCTGCTTAGAGAATGGAATTTACTATTTTGGATATTTACATTGAAGTATTTTTTCTTCTATAAAAATGTCTGTGAAGAAAAAAACATCCTGGAGTGAAATGTTATTTACCTATATAGAGGATTTTTAGAGGAATTTTGTTTTCAGCTAGTTTCACTCAGCCAACATTTCTGTTGGTTAGCACTTGGATTTTGTTAAAAATCAGAATTTATGTTTCTTTCTCATGCACTCTCTAAGTTTAACTCACATAGACCCAGTAGATGGTAATTTTGTTTCCATCCTGATACAGTAAAAAATAACCTCTTCGTATTAAGATGACTTTGCTTTTTTTGTAAAGATGTGGCATGCAGGTCAAAATCAATATGTATCCAAATCCTTTGTGGCAAGAAAAGATGGATAAAATGCTTTGAGACAAAATTTTAAAAACAAACACTGTAATTAGCTTTTATTTAGTCTTTTTTTTTTTTTTTAAGACAATGATTTTCATTTCATATGGAAATGTAGATTTCTTCAGAGTAATTTCATGTTCTTTTTGGTTTAAAGCAACTTTTTTCCTTTGATTACTGAAATATGCAGTTCTCTCTATTTAACACGTAATACCAAATCAACATACTTCCCCCTTCCTTTTTTTGCTGATGACAGTCAGCAGAAATTGTGTTCCAAAGTGCCCTGAGAACAAGGGCATTGATCTCAAGTGAGACTCTTGTGCCACCTTCCCCTTGTCACTTTCAGCTGTAATTTGTTAAGATATCAGCTGTAAATTATTAAACACTTTATAAGTATAAATAATTCAGCAGTCAACAAATAAAGTGACAGCCCATTAATCAGTTTCCGTACATGTACATAGGTGGCATGCTGTGGTCTGTGTTGGGGTATGAATTCTGCGGAGGTGCGTGTGCTTTGCTGCAGTGCTGCTTCTCACCTCAGGAAAAGGTTTGCATTCATCTTCTAGATTTGTCATTTGTCTGGACAAGACCAAACAATTTCTTCCTAAACTCCAGAGCAGGGTCTGTGGTAAACTATGAGGATTTTATTGTAAGGGACAACAAAGATCCAGGGTCTTTTGTTCTGGTCTGGGTTTAAATCTTCTAAAAGCCAGTCCAGCTTATGAACACAAGTCGGGTCTGTAAGAGGGTGCACTGCTAAATGACATGCAGGACCATTTCTTTGCTTTTAGCAGGCATCACCTGAATGAGAGAAGCAGTGTGCGATTCAAGCTGCGGTTCTTGTATGCTGCCCATAATGTCAGGAGGCATCCCCTCCTCAGGATTTCAGTAAAGTTCTTGTCTCACACAGGCAGCATGTATCAAGGAAAGGCTGTTGTTAGAACACTATATTCCAAATGCAAAGTGTTATTAGGGTTTTTCAGTACAAAGAAGGCCTGTTTCATGCTCCCGAAATTCTACCAAGAAGTCATCAATAGGCACAAATTTCTTTTCCTCCTTGGAAAGTAAAAAATAATAAAAGATGCCCTTGGACATTGCTATCCTAGTATGCCACGAATATTCGAAGTAAACCTGTGCGTGAGGATTATGCACTGTGCTTAGCCATGTTGATATTTTGAAAAGAAAATCTTCTCTGGAAATGTTTGAAGAAATGCTGTGTGATTTTTGTGGTTTTAAGTCACCAGATGACAAACATAAATGTAAGTGATCACCTGTAAGCCTTTGTTTACAACACTGCAGGTGTTGCATATTTGGATTGGAAGTGAAACATTTCCTCAGGAAGAATGGGGGAAATGTTTGTGTAACAGCTTTCCATTCCCATCTTGCACAGACAGTCTGGGAATTTTTTCTTGTAATGGAGACACTACAAAGAGGCAACTGAAATGATCCTAAGTCAAGGATCAATCCATCACATATAGGAAAAGATTATGTATGTGTCAATCTCTCTTGCTTTTTGATGCAGAACAAATGGATGTTACCCTTGGTAAATGGTTTATATGAATGCCAGTGCAGCGTTTTAATAGAACAGGCCAAGGACAGGGAGACCTCAGACTTCAGCACAGTCAGGGTTTCTTGCTGGGTAAAGCACTAGACTGGAACTTGCAAGACCTAAGTTCTCCTCTCACCAAGCTGTTAGATGACCTTGAGCAAGTCACTTTACCCTTACATAACACCCTTATAAAGCTGTGATAATGATATTGACCTCTTTTGTTTCAGAGCTGTGAGGTCTAGTGGTTAAAAGTCTTGCTTACGAGCAAGGTGGTGGTTTCACTCTGTGTAGTTGGAACCTGGATGATACAATTTTTTGGACCACATACATGCAAGTGGAGAGATTCTAAATTACACTAGCAATTTAATTTGCATAAGTGCTTGAAAAGAGAAAAGTAAGCACCTGTGATGAAGCTGGTCTGAATAATATGTAGCATGTAAGTGCAATGGCAGTAACAAGAAAATAATATGGTTCAGAAACTGAATATGAGAAATGACAAGCAACTGGCAAAGGAAAAACCTTCACTAAATTGTATATGATTCCATGGTGAAACTGGGTAAACTATGCAGATTTTGTAAAAAATAAAACAATATGGAAATTTTTCTTACAGTGGGATCAAATTAAATGCGTTTTATGGAATGCCTAGACTGAAGTGCTCGCATGTAAATAGGGATTAGGTTCTGATCCTTCCTGCTGTAGAATGGATACAAAAATTCATTGTCTGGTGCAGAACTTACTAGCTGGGACATGGGAGTTCATTATCACAGAGCAAACTGAGGATAGGGGAAACATATATGAGATATTACTTTTCTGACTATTAACATATAGTCTCTGGTCAAAGGATTGGGTTTGTTGATAATGAGTGCTTTTAAGGTCTGCAAGGTTAAGATGTTGTGGCATCAGCTATATATAAAATGCTAGTACTGACTCTTGAAGCAGAGCTCAAGGTGAAAGTTAAACCTGTCATGGAACAAGGTGGCTGAGAAAAGTTGCAAGGCCAATTGACTGGATCAGCAGTATGGTGGCAGTTAGGAAGACAGGCAAACTTATGATCTGCATCAATCCAAAAGACCTCAATAGCATACTAAAGTGCTTATAGTGTTCCCTGCCAACAGTCACTGAAATATTGCCAAATCAAGTGAACACAATAGTCTTTTCAGTCATGGATGCCAGGGATGGCTTCTGGCAAGTGAAACTGGATGCAGCAAACAGCTACTTGACAACTTTCTGGACCCTGTTTGGGTGCTATCAGTGGCTGACAATGCTGTACAGAAAGGGAATCGCTTCAGGGGGTACCGGGAGAGATTGCACACAGCCCCTGAGGGTTGTCTGCTGCAGATATCAGTGCAGATGACATTGTTTACACTCGTGTGGGAGGGCAAGGATTGAGCTACGGCCAACCATGATCACAAATTTTCTCTGGTAGAGACAGCAAGAAATATCAGTCACAGGAAAACACAGAAATAACTGTACTGGCTCAGAACAAAGATCTCTAGCCTCATGTCCCGTGTCTAGTGGTGTCTGGTGGAGGAAGTCAGGAAATACAAAAACATGTCAAGTACCCAGTCATAATCCCTAACATTTCTTCTGCACTGAATTTCTGGGGAGGCAGAGATGGTTGTAGAACAGTACACATACACACCCCTGCACATTCTTACTGGCATGCTCAGGACCACCAGCAGTTTGTGAGACAATATTTTTCCCTCTTCTTCTCCTCTCTTCTCTTCTCTTCTCTTCTCTTCTCTTCTCTTCTCTTCTCTTCTCTTCTCTTTTCTCTTTTCTCTTTTCTCTTTTCTCTTCTCTTCTCTTCTCTTCTCTTCTCTTCTCTTCTCTTCTCTTCTCTTCTCTTCTCCTCTCCTCCTCTTCTCTTCTCTTCTCTTCTCTTCTCTTCTCTTCTCTTCTCTTCTCTTCTCTTCTCTTCTCTTCTCTTCTCTTCTCTTCTCTTCTCTTCTCTTCTCTTCTCTTCTCTTCTCTTCTCTTCTCTTCTCTTCTCTTCTCTTCTCTTCTCTTCTCTTCTCTTCTCTTCTCTTCTCTTCTCTTCTCTTCTCTTCTCTTCTCTTCTCTTCTCTTCTCTTCTCTTCTCTTCTCTTCTCTCCTCTCCTCTCCTCTCCTCTCCTCTCCTCTCCTCTCCTCTCCTCTCCTCTCCTCTCCTCTCCTCTCCTCTCCTCTCCTCTCCTCTCCTCTCCTCTTCTCTTCTCTTCTCTTCTCTGGTTCTGATGACCAATTTCTTCCTACAACTGTTTGGAAAGATCTTATTACTAGTTTTATGGGTGGAAAGCTATTTATCAAAACCTTTTTAGCTTGTCTTGACTTTTAAGCCAGATTTCCAGACTTCAAGATTTTTCATTTGGACCATCTTCCATTCTTCATTAATTGAAAAATTGAGTGATTATATTTTTTTGCAAAATGGAATAAAAGATTGTAAGAAGGTTTCTTCTTAGAACCTAATAATTCTATGATTAAACTATTATCTAAAGATATCTGTTATTTGTTCATGATAGATTCTAGCTGGGTTTTCTTTTTTTTTTTTTACTCTTTGTGTTTGTGTGTGCAATCATGTAAAGATTTTTTCATTTATTTTAGATAATATTTATTTTTATTTATATTTACTGTACCATTATGTCTTTAAACCATCCATCATCTGTATTTTAGTTCTCCAATTTTTATGTTGTCCTCCTGTTTAATATTATATAAAATTGTTATGATTTTTCTAATTATTATTTTTTTAATTTGCATTTCTTGAGTTTGAGAATGTTATGTTCATGCTTTTACCATAACCAATCGATGCTAAATTTTTGAGTGAGGGCCTTCTTTCAGGACTAAACAAAATATGACTTCTGCTGTCGATTCTCTGTCTAGCTATTCCAAGTGTATTATATAAATTGTGTTGTGCCTTGATGTTACTTTTACCCACGTGGTAAACAGAGTTTCCCACTATTGTTGTGCTTTCTGCTTTACATCAGCCCCTCTAGCTTTCTTACCATCTCATTGGCATTTCATAGCCCTACATAGAAGGACAGCAGAACAGTCTTTTCACTATTTACTTTTTCCATTTTAGGAATGGAGTTTAAATTATTCAGGATTCTACTTTATTTGTGGATATAAGAAGCTTTTTGGTCTCATTTTCTTTTACTGTTTTTTAATGCATTGAGTTCTTTTTCTACATATTTGCTTATATTCCTGAATATAAATATCATAAGGGAGATACAAAATGGTCTTATTAGTAGGAGAATAATTATAAACAAAAAAGCACAAAAATAAATAAGACAAATCAGCTATAAACAACAATAACAATGAAAACTCTTTATGGATACTCTAAGATCACTTTTCTGAGTTGTAACCACCAATTCTGAATGCAGAATCGTGTAGGCTCCATCAGTATTCACCAGAAGCCATTACCTTATATTTTTTCCACTAAAGCACAACTGCCAACCTTCTGTCCACTCATTTTTGTAGGAACACTTTGTGCATCCTCAACATTTGCACAGCAAATCTTTAGAGAAATCAGATTCTTTTCCATAGAATGTTTGTCAATAGTCTCAGCAATCGCACACTTTCTCTTACAGGAGATGGAAGCCTGTCTTTCCTAGGATCACTTCCTGAGACTTATTCTGAGATGGGTTTTGCACTGGCAGTCTGCCAGTCTTCTGTCACAGTGGCTTTTTGTAATGTAGTTCACAGATCTTGGCCAAGAGTCCTGTAAGTTCACATCTGAGTTACTTCAGAACTCTTGGGTGAAGGCCATCCAGTTTAATGTCTTACTTTTTTGCATCTAGTTAATCTATCTGGCCTAAAAATGGCTTCATCTTAATGCCTGTTCAAGCTCTTGCATAAACATCCAAAAATTGGACAAAAAATTCTGTTCTGATGTGAAAGCAGACCCTGTTATTTAAATGGCTTAAATTAAAAATTAATAACAAAAAAAAAAAAAACTTGCAGTGCAAACTAGATTGAAGGGAAAGTTTCAGAACATAGTGGAAACAGAAATGGAAGTGTTCATTCCCCTGTAATATAAATTGATTCTTGCCTGGCAGTTACACAGTTGCAGTCTTCATGTTTCCTATAGCATTTCTAGTTGTAGCTTCTTTGTGTACTTTTCCACACATATAATTGACCTTCCATCAAGCAGTCTGTAATAAATTTTCAGAACTGGTCCATAATTAAAATTATATCTTGCATACCTGGCTTTTATTTGAAAATATTTCCCTAGGAAGATAGATAGATATTTATATTTGCTTTCTGGAAGATGAAGAATAACACCTGGCATGTATTTCTCTACAGAAAATGTTTAGCTTCACATCACACATCTTCCTTGTTAGGAAATGAAGAGTTAATTAATCTCTCCTTAGCTGTTCTCCATTTATAGTTCAATCAGGGAGTACATTCTAGAAGATTCAAATCCAGTACAGTTCATAGACACTGCAGTAATTTTGTACCACTATATCATGCTACCAGAGGGGATATCAAGATTAGAGTTTTAATGCTGAATATTGAACACATCAGACTGAAGATGTGGAGTTCTTAATTGCCAGAGTGGGAGTGTCTATGCCCAAAATAATCTTGCAGTGGAGAAAGTTCACTCGACAACTTGTAAAGCATAGGACTGGTTTCTTTTATCCTTTTTTTATACTTGGTAAAATATCTGAAAAAAAAAAAAAAAAAAAGTAGTTTCGTATGTGTTGAAGAGTCTCAGCCACTGTATGGGAGAAGGGAGGGTTATATTTTCTCTAACCAAGAAGAAAAGGAAGCTTTTAATTACCCAGGTCACATATCTGAGATAATCACTCAAAACAGGGGGATCTCTTGCCTTTTTTTCTTCTCCTGCTGGAACAATATCTTAATCATCAATGTTGTTATCAGCACCTTATCCTAGAAAAATCTGCTGTCTCATTTGTAGACCTTCTCCTGGGAGCTGAATATTTCCAAAGCTTCAAGCAGAAGAGGGAATTTGAATTGCATAAAATCTGGAACGGTTAGCTAATGAGGTAATGTGCCTTCTAGCAAATTTTGCAACAAAGTTCTTAATTCTTTCAGGTTTTATGTACAAATGCCCAAATAGATGCAGCTGAGTTAGGAAAGGAAGAAATATCAACAAAATATTTCTGAGTTGTTTGCTCTGGTTTTGATGCAAGGATAAATCAAAATTCTGTGTTTTATTTAGACTGAGCACCTTTTTTTTTCCTACTTTAGTTGATGAACTGCTCACTTCCTCCTTTCCCCCAGAATAACCAAGATTCCCAAAATAGTCACACCGATCTCAAGAAAGAATGAATGTTTTGTGATTTTGGGGTAAAGCTAATATTACCTCTGAGGGAAATCTATCCAGCTCCTTGTGTTTTATATAAAATATGATAGTATAGCAAAAGGGAAAAAGATGAGATTTTTAAATTAGAGGCTGGAAACAAATTCCATTGCAAATTCCATTATGAAAAAGAAGGGGAAAAAAAAAAAATCCTTTCTATCCTGCAGAGAAATAAAGAACTAGGAAACCAGATTTTTTTGCTCAAAAAATAATGAAATTTTCCCCATAATGCTTTGGGCCAAATTATTTTACTCAGTGTAATTTAAATATTTCATTTTTATTTCCTTATTAATGATTTTGTCTAAAAGCAATTTCACTTTGGAAAGAAATTTTGAAATAAACATACCATTCAAAAAAATGTCAAGTAGGGCTCTTGGGTGTTATTGAAATACCTAGCTTTATTTTCAAGCTGACACACTTTACAAATGCTGTGGTTTTTTATTAAAATTTTATGTTAAGTAGTTTAAAACTGAGCGATTATAAATTTGTGAGTCAGGTCTATTTCAGGGGAAATGTAATTCTCCCTAAAAGAAACAGGTGGCTAGGCCCGTACAGCTTGCATCATGCTGATCAGGAACTAAGTGATACATAGAGCAGTCTTCAGTGTGCTGATACATTTCCAATTTGTGGGGAGGATGTATTCAGTTTTTCTGAGGGGGAGGGTTATGTTCTTCATTTCAATGATAGTGAGAGTTAATCTTCAATAAACACAAGATGTCTGTGCTCTACAGACTAGGTCCAAACTGTGGTACCCATGCATGCTAAAGACCTAATCCTGACAGCTTTAGTGCTACAACTACAGGGTGCACTGTGCTTTGAAGCTGATGATGGTTTAGAGATGATGTCTGGAAATGTTACATGGCTGTTGTTGTTTATTGTTTGCATTCACGTCAGGCCAAAGAAACCAAAACTTTACAGTGCCAAGTAGTGCACAAAGATCACCAAAAACGTCCTCACTCTGGAGACATGGAGAAATAGATTCAAATAAATAACCAAGTGCAAGGAAGCAGTCAGACAGCATTATTGTGTTAGTAGACCCAGTGAGCAATCAAGATTTCTAAGTTGCACTGCAGAAGATGACTTTATGAGAAACTGGGAGTTTAATAATATTTTAATATTTTTCCTGAGAAATTAGTCTAATTGAATGACTTGGACAAAAAATACATTTGTGTTCAAACTGAAACTTAACAAATGAGAGAAAGAATATTTGCATCAATGATTTACCAACACTTTTCTCTAACAATAATGAATAAAAATTAAAAAGTAGCCCAAGACAAGCAATAAGGTGATCTGAGAGTGTACATTTATATTTAATGCAATAGTCAGTGGCGAGCCTAAGGAAGGATGCAAAGGCAAGGGAAGACTGGCACTGATGAATCTGGCAGAGTGAATCTTACAGCAACAGTCTGAGTTGATATGAGTAGGGCAGTGTCACAAGGCCAGAGTGAATAGTGTGACTGTAATCAAAATTAATGCTAATAAGCCCCTACTCAAAAAGGATGATGTCCTGGCTATGTCATGCAGAAAATGGATGTGGTGACAAACAGTCAAATTCAAAGATCAAGTATGCAGATGGGAAGTGGGCGAGGCACCTGCATCTACATTAGTGCCGAAAGCCCACTGGCCAGGAAAACAGCTTGTTCCTTTCTAAAGGAAAGGCTGCAATAGTTGTTTCTGTTGATAGTAAAGAGGAAATCTGTGATTACATCTTCTTCTAAGTTATCTGAATTCCAGTTTGGTTAGGAAAGTGAGGTAGATCTTTGTCTGATATAAATAATCACCAGTCTATTTGGTTTAATGATTATGGTAGTCGTGACAAGTTCACTGTGAACTTTTCAGCATGAGTTTTAATCTTCCACATTTCAAGGAAATATACAGACAACTGAAGATATTGCAGACATTACACAATTCATATATATGAATAATAAGAAGTAACTAACATCAGCATTAGAAGTATAAAATTTAATTTTGTATTAGGAAAAATATTAATCTTACCTACTTTGAAGAAAAAAAAATAATAATTTAAATGGTTGCATTTGTTAAAGATTATGAATTATCACCAGCCACTTTTTACAGATAATTTAAATATGACTGGTTTTCTGCCATTGTAAAAAGCTGAAGCAGGTTTCAATGATAGTTAAAAAAATACAACCTTTAGAAAGCTTTCCACTTTGTATGTATTTGGAGACTTAAAAAGAGACAGCATGCTATTTCAGATGGGCATAAAATTAGAAACACTATCTAATGAGATGTTATGTGTTAAGATTTTTTAATGTATTATTTATGAAAAACTTTTACCAGGTTATATATCACTCAAAATAAATGAAAGATAACCATTTTATTAAGCATATTGTTGTGCTTGAGGAATAGGTTTTGCATGTCAAGAACAAGAAAACATGCACGCTATTTTCGCTTTATTCTGCATCGGTTAAACTGTGCTTCATAAAAAAATGATATAGAGGAAATAATTTGATCTTAGGTATAATATTCTTTCATGTTAGAAATTCAGAACAAGTCAGACACATTAAAGATATGAGACAGAAGGTGCAAAAAAAAAGGACAAAATTATTCCAAGAAGCAGTAGAATATGGAGAGAACCCAAAGATCTCATCTGACCTTGGCTAGAGAGCATTTTTAACAAGACAGTGACAGTTTCTGAAAAAAAAAACAGGGTTATGAAAGAAACCAAGAGATTAAAAGTTGTGGGATCATTTTTTCAATCTAAACTACAGCTAAAGCAACACATACTGTTTTGCATACGTGTCTTTCAGTGGTTGCCTTCAACTTTCAGAAATCCAAGATCTCACCACTGTGAGACTGTGAGTAGTCTGTATCAGTCTCTCCAGACCCACACCTGCCTGCTCCTATTGCAAGTACCACAGCAGAGACTAAGGGCCTGTGCCGTTATATTTTTAAACACATGGAAGGAAAAAAAAAAAGAAAAAGAAAGATGACTGAAATAAACAGAGTGTTTTTGAGCCACTGGTAGCATTCTATTGTTGCTTCAGGATAAAGCTTGTCTGAACATATGACTAGACACATGGGATTGAATTAGTTATCCACAGGAAACCACAACTAAGTGACTTTTTATTCCTTATAGGAAAACATTAAAATAAGACACGTGCAGCAAATTATGTATTGTGTCCAGTAGACATCTGCAGATTTTTTCTTGCTATTTCTCCTTATTTTATAACAAGGGATGTTTTCATAATTCAAAGAAAATTGAAAGAGCAATTATCAGTTATTGCTTAAAGTACCTGACCAAAAAAAAAAAAAAAAAGATTGCCACAAAATGTAATCACTTATGTAAAACTATTATCTAGTTATTAAGATTTAGGATATTCATGACACCTCTAGTAGTCGTGTAAAAACTTCAGCAAGGAGAAAGAAAGGATCCTAAGTATCAGAAAACTTTATGAGCACAAACTGCTTACTTTGCGACAAAGGTATATCGCTATTGTGTCATGGATCTCTGTACAACATGCATAGCAGCCCAGCTCTATGTAAAATAGAGAAATGGAAGCCCTGTCCTTGCTGTCTGCACTTACAAGGGCAGTGTGGTTAGCAGAAACAAATAGCTATAGCCTGTAATCAATAATTATCAACAGGGGAAACTGAATGTAATCACTGAACAAAACAGGTTATTTAATCAGAGGTATTACCAAGTATTATTCAATATTTAAACCTTTTTGAGAATTTATTTTTCTATTTTGGAGTTATATAGTTGTAAAATATTTTTCACTCAATACAAATCTGACAATCAGTAATTTTTGAGGGTCCCTGAAACCGAAGTGGACATTTGAACTTGAAGACTCCTCTAAACTCATTTCTTCATACCACCTACATGCCAGCAGCTTCATTTTTTGAATTGTCCTTCAGATCAATGGAAAAAGATCTTTGATTCATTATGTTTTAGACTTGCTCTTCATATGTCAAAGTTACAGGCTGCCTTAAGAAGACATTTTATCATATTACCTTTTAGTTTTTATTTATTAGAAATTCATTTTATCTCTAGTAATTACTTTTAGGTTGGGGGGGTTATGTACTGCCTGTGGGCCACTCTCCTGATACCTGTCATGTCTGAATTTGGACTCTTAGGTAAAAAAATCAGTAGTCTGAGCATCTATGAGCAGTATGAAGGCTTCAAAGCGATTCTTTGGGACAGTAGCATTGATTAACTTTTCCATGAGAAACTTAGACACTGAAGTAGGGCATTCTCTTAACCAAATCTCTACATCTATGTTTAAGCTATCTGTCTAGACTTTATAGCCATGGGTGAATAGTAGGTGGTCTAATGCAATACTTCAGTTAATCCCCCTGTAAATACTCAAAATAGATTACATGATTTGCACTTTGGAAGTACATTATCCATAAAGAGAAACTACAGTGACAGGGCTTGATAAAAATGGTCCCTTGTTCAAAGACATGGGAGGAGTGCCTCCTCCCAAAATCATTGCACTTGTAGTTGTTGAATTAGCAACCAGCAGTTGTGGTACACAGTTTCATTTTTGTAACTTGTTATGGCTCTTTCATTATTCTAAAATGTTACTGCACAAGTGTCTTCATTTTTTCATTATAGAGGAGGGCAAACTGAATTTCCTTTGCCCTTCACAAACAAGTGAAGCTTTGAAGGATTTACATGCAAATCCATACTTCACTGTCTGGATTCCTCTTCCTTCATTACAACAGAGGATTTTGGAATCTGAAAGCAAACTTCCAGAATGCAATTTTCTCTTCTGACTTAATTTTGGATAAATGGGCTGCTGTGTCTACACAAAAAAAAAAAAAAAAAAAAAACATACTGTGGTTGATTTTTCACATTGTCCTCTCCAGAGGTCCAAATATTTTCCTACTCAGCTCTCTTACCATCATGATTTTCATTTGTACAGAATTTAAGCAACCTTTGCAGAGAATGACATGTCCTTGGCTCTTGGAGAAAATGTAATTTTGACATACCTTCCTATAACTTCAGCTTTTTTCCATGAATGGAAAGCAACTCCAAAAATTAGGAGTGAAGAAAATGTTGCCCAAATTTTATTTCATTTTAAAATTTTTAATTCCACATCCACTTCCATTCACTTCAGTAAAGCATGCATAACAGTAAAAAGAGTAGGGAATGCAGAGGGTTTACTGAGCAGAGCCTTTTGCAAATGCAACATGCATTTTCTACTACAGGACCTGCTGTGTGTAGAAAACGTAATGAAATTACGATTTTTCCATTTGTGCCTCAGAGAGAAAGTGAATAACAGTAATCCTTTGAAGTGTTGTCCTCTGGCATCTTTGCACTTTGGTATCTTGCGTGCAGTTTCTTACTCCTAAGCTTCCTTTTTCCTGTCTTCCTGCTCACTTGTTTGCAAAGTGGAGTACACTGGGCTGCACTCCAGTCCTGAACTGAAATTTCATGTTTAGTGTCTGCTTTCAGAATCAGCAAAGAAAGAAGATGATGCCTTTTGTCTGTGGTAACTACAGATTGTCAGGAGGGGCATAGGACTAGCAGTAGCATATTGGATTGTTGATTTCAGTGTCCTTATAAAAAGGAACTCCATAATGTAATCTCACTGAGATGGTTATCCGACTTTGTCTAGAGACTTTAAATTTCCTTTTATCCTTCACACCCCCTGCCAATACTGTTGCAAATTTCCATTGGAAGATGACTTCTCTAGCAGACAGGAACCTTGTGGTTTCCAGGTTAAATTTAGTCACTAGTTTATAGGTATGTATTTTTGTTCTTATACTTTGCCTTGAAAAGGTGGGGGTTTTTATTCCTTCCTATTGTTTATCCACTGTTACATTTATGAAAAAGAACTCTAGTCCTATTGTTATACCATTTAATCTTGACTTGGTTATCTAGTTTCTTCTTAAGCAGTGAACTCTTTGTTGCCTTATTGTATAAATAAATCTTCTTAATAAAAGTTCTGGTTAAAATCTGCCTTTCTTTAACTTATCTGTAGAGAGTGTTCTAAACAAGGTCTAATGCAAGGGTTTTGATACTTGTTGATTGCTGGTGGAACTCCCTCCTCACTTTATATACTCCAGAATCACAAACATGTTTGCAGCAGCTGCACTAGATCAGCAGCTTGTCATCATTTTGTGACCTAATAATATGTTTGAGCCTATTTCTATTCATCTACATCATTCCCTTTTCTAAAAAAATCAGTGCCTCTCATCAATGAAAGATGTTGCCCTATTCTAGTACAATGAATGTTTGGTAAATAAATGTGTTTTATTCATGTTTGCAGTTACATCCATGTTTCTAATTTTTATTTTCCATTTACGTTTGCTCTAAATGTGGCATGTTTAGATATGGCTAATCAGCTATCAATTTGCCATTTTCATTGTCTCTACTTCTTAAAGGTAAGTGTTCTGTTTATTCTTCTGAAGCTATACAATATTTAACAAAAATCTTTATCATAAGACTAGGGTAGATGAGGGTCACAGACAATTTTAAGTTGGAAGGGACTTCTGGAGGTCTCTAGTCCCACCTCTTGCCCAAAGCAAGGGTAATCAGGTTCTTCAGGGTCTTGTTTTCTCAAGTTCTGGTTCTGGTTTGTCAAAGTTCCAAGGTACGGAATGGTGTTGCATGATGGAGACCATCCTGTACTTCAGAATGAGCACAAGCTCACGGGGGTTTCCTTCTGTTAAAGTTATGACTGTAGAAAATGTGAAATAAGGCATATGAACAGGCAGATGTTTTTCTCCCTGTATTCAGGCAAGAGCAGATGCAGCTTTGCTCTAAGGATAATAGGAAAGAGGGAAGCTGACCCCTGCCCAAATAATGCAGTGAGTGGATGTGCTGTCTGAAAGGCAGGCCTGACAAGAAGGCACACTGACTTCAGACCTTTTCATAGCAGAGGATTCACAAACATGGGACTCTGAATGTTTCCCCTCCCAGATCTCTCTCCAGTGAAGATAATACTGCAATTTTACGGGCAGAATCACTTCTCCATCCTCAAAAATTCAGAGAAGAGCCTAAGAGAAATTTGAATCATGTCAGCATTTAGCAAGAGGGTAGAAACAAGGAAAAGCTTTAGATCCTAGTACTGGCTAATAAATGAATGACTGTTCAGCATATCTTCTATATTATCATTTGCCAGATTTTCCTTTTTCTGTCCCTGGAAAAAAAGAGTTTTACTCTATTATTTCTCAGTTAAAAGCTCTTATTGATCAAGACTGTCTCAATCCCAGAAGACAGAAAGATGTGAATATGTAATGCTGGAGCTCACATTGGAGCTGAGATTGCTGCTTAGGGAATCTAGATACGTAATGTGTGACCTCTATATCCCGTCAAAGCAGCTCAATATATGACTGTCATTATTTTTTCTACAACAGACTGCTCTCATACGGGTGATCAAGCCAAGAATCACTCACAGACATTTATACATTAATTTTGAATAACAAATATATTTGAGAAAATTAGTCTGTTTGCAGATAACTCACAGTTACCACTCTGTGGTAACTCACAGATACCCCTTTTTCATTTATGGGGAGTTAAAAGGTTGGAAGCCATGATTTTGTGACTTTTTTCTCTAGGTTTAAGGTCATTTGGGGAGCATGCATTTATAAGACAGAATTTTTGCTTTCTGTGGGTTGGAATTTTTGATTATTGAAAATAAGTATGCAGTTTTAAGGAGCAAAAAATTATTATATGCTAAGTTCCAGGTAAGAAAGTTTTAGATTTTTCCATTCTGGAATCTGTGACTTTCTCTTGCTTTTGAAAAACTACAGTAAAAAGAGACAACACATAGTGAAGCAGAAATTGTACAATGTACTGGATTATGCAGTTAGGTGCAATATATTCTTGAAATGTAACCTTGCGCTGGAGTCTATTGTATCCCATCAGCTTTACACACGTCAAACCCACTGAAGACTGTTGAAAATATGTATAAAGGGAATTATATCCTAATGGGGTTTCAGTTTAGTGAAATTTCTCTAGTGAAATACCACTAGGCATTCCAGGCAATTGCTTATGAACAGAGAAAACGAAACTTGAAAGATGAGGGTCGTATTTTTTTATTTAGAGCTCTGTGCATCATCTTTGAAGAGAAGAAGGAGTTTCTATCTTACTCTGGCAATATATTTTAATGTAAAGAAAATTTTATTAAGTCTAGAAACTTTCTAAACAGTTAAATGAGTAACAGGGATTGAATTCAGATGAAGATGCATTCGATATGCTCCATTACCATTCTTTACAGGAGGGAGATGTTGATACCAGAACTACTTAAACTGCTTGAATCATATCTTCTCACTCCTGCCATCTATCATTAGAAATACTTAAAAATCAAAGTAACATCAGTACAAGTGAGGACGACAAAATCTGATACTCGGGCTGATGTCTGGTCAGCACTGTAGGATTTTTAATTTTATCTTACTTAGTTATATTTTTTTAAAGCACTGAACTTGCCTTATTCATAATTGGAAAGCCAGTTGAAGATACTGATGGAACCTTGGAAGGTTCAGAGATTATTATCTGTGTACATCTGGCTTTAGTCCAATCTTGAATAGATACTATACACAAGCAAGACAGAGCTAATACAGTTTACTTTTTCTTTCTTTCTTCTTTCCTTTCTTTTTCTTTTTGAGGTCCTATAGTCTTATGGATCAAGTTATGTTACATTTTTTATTTTCAGATTTATGGGTGCTTCCTTGAAACTCCTGGTTGGTCAAAGCTACTTCTTTTGTCCACTTCCTGAGTTTACTGCTGCACTAAATCAGGCAGAAAGCTTATGCTGACATCTGCAAAAAGAATTTCTTAGAGAATTTCGTGAGGTTTTTTTTTACAAGCTGATTCTGCCTTTTTCCTTCAGACCTACAATATGTGCTTTCATTGTTCCCACACCAACTTATGAATATGTTGATGCCGTTTTCTCTTTTTTTAAGCTCCCATCTGAGTTCTGTTCATCACAGATGTTTAGACACACAGCTGTCCATCTACAGTGGTTCTGCATGAAAGACCATGGCTGTTGTGTACAAAAGAAGGGATTCAGGCAAAATGTACTATAAATAGATAGTATTGTCTGCCTCTTCATTCTCCACTGGAGTCCTAAGTTCTGGAATTGGAATATTTGCTACTTTATCAAAATAGTTTTTGCTTTCTGCCTCTGCTGAACTAAAAGATGGAGCACAACCTGAGCATTCATTATGACTGTTATTTGTGAAAGGTTCTCATTCTCTCTGAAGCGAGGAAGCTGGCTATTCTGGCATGGCCCCAGGGTACATGTACGGCATGGTGAACACAGCCGCTATTACATAAGTGACATCTTCACCTGTACGAATTGCAACCTTCACATAACATAAACTGTTTAAAAATGCTTCAGGGTCATGCTATTAATGTCTTAAGCATTTAATTGAGGGAACAGATCAGCATGCAGCATGATAAACCCCTTTGAAAACTGTGGAGCAGCAGCATAATATCTGAGAGCATTGTGGCAAATTGGGAAGTTGAGATGGAGCTGCTAATTATTCCAAGGCATATTTCTGAAAGGACAGGAGGTGTGGGATGTTCTCTGCCAAAAGCCCCTATTTCTTGAATGCTCTCACCATCTCCATATGCACATATGAAACTTTTAAGCTATGCTGTGTGTGTATAAGCTGTAGCTAATGTGGTCTTATCTACTGCTTGAAACCTTGAAAATTAGTAAGATACAATTCAATAATGATGAGGGCAGCAGTGGAATAATTTGGGTAAGACTAGATTATCAAAAAACAAAGAAGAAACTGCAATTAGCATCTGTTACAGACCCCCAGGACTATAAGAGAGTGAGGAAAAATATTCATAGAACAACTCCGGAGTAGTTCAAAACCACACAGTACTGTCCCAGAGGGGATTGTAACTGTCCAAACATCTGTTAAATTATAAAGCTACTGTAAATATAGATCAGAGATTCCCATGCACAAATGAAAGTGTGTGGATCCTAAAAAAGATTCCTAACTTAAGTAGTGGAGTCCTTTATTATTAGAAATAGGTGCTAACAAGTTAATATGGAGAAGCTACTCTGAAACAACAGAAATCATGGTAAGAATATGTGAATACAATTGGAAAATTCTAGCAAAAGTGTTTTAGTTCAAGTCAGGAATATATCAATAAGAAAAATCACAACATCCCCAAAAAAGAAAACTTTCCAGTACGAGACTAAACTTTACCCAATACAGTGCCGTTGCAAGAACAGTATAAGAAATAAAACAGTAAAAAAATGACCAGGAAGAGCATTCATGAAGATTTAAAAGTAAGGGTCATTCAATAACAGGCTGAGACATTTTTAAAGGTTTCATGATAGCTGTACAAACCCTGTACAAACCTTTCAAAAAATTGCTAAAAATGGGATAGAGAGGCATTCTCTGAGTAAGAATTTCCCTTCTTTTTTCAAAGTGCTTTTCCCTATATTTTGTCCTTTTCCTCTATTCTTTCTTTGAAAAATAGGAACTGTTCCTCACCCATATCACAAGCACAAGTGGTGGAACACCAGAGGAAACTGTGTGATATGCAGACTTTTAATGATGTCTGCCTTCTGACTCCTGCCTTCGTCTGCCAATCAGGCTGAGCAAATGTTTGGCTTTGCAGATGTTTGGGACATTTATAGAAGACTTCTCATCTACCTTTTTATAATATGATTTCCACAAGAGTTTGAGGCCAAGTGGAAACAATCTTTACTGATGCCCAAGGCTTTCAGTTCCCATTTGAAGACCTGTGGCACTTTCATGAGATTGAGCCAAACTTTCAGATTTTATTTTTGGTGCTTCACACAGATACACTAAGTGTATCAACTGAGATGTTGCTGCTTGACCTTCATTTCATTGCTCATCAAAGGTAAGGCAAAAAAAATATATTTCAGTGATCAGAGAAAATTCCACTGGTCACTGAGTTATACTTAGTATTTTATTGACCATTTTGGGCTTCTTCCAGCAGTGTGAAAAGGTACATGCTGCATTTTATTATGTTAATGAGACATGAGAGGCACACATAAAAAAGCACTTGGTTCACACTGGGTATCATCTGTGAGAGGTAGCTATTTTTAAATATCTGTAGGTGGTTCAGTAGCACAGGTAATTGAGTTCCAACATATTTCTCTTTTGAGTCCTTCCAGAAGGGTGGTCTGTGAAGTAAGAGACAAAGAAAAATACTTTTAAGGTGCTGATGTGTTGTTTGGGTTTTTTTAAATTTGAGCCGTAATGGAAACATTTTGTCGCTCTACTATTGTATTTACTTTCAAGGGAATATTTACATATCCAAAAAGAAACCCTCTCCATGTTCAAAGATGAGTAGTTTAATACAGCCACTTATGTTGTGTGTTTATGCAGGTGTTTTTCAGAAGAGTGAAATACTTGCTTGTAACAGGCTGTGATGACATGGGCATCCTGAGTATATAATTTTTTATGAAGAATAGGCCTCTTGGCAATTACAGATGTGTTAGTGACTTTATGTTTTCACTGACAATACCTCAAAATCCGTTTCGTTCTGTGAGTTTTTCGTTTGCAGGGATTTTTACAGAGTAGAGAAGACATTTTACTATCATAAACTATAGTTCCATGCTCTGTTTTTATTTATTTCTAATAACAAATTTTTGTCAGGCTCCAGAGTGGGAAGATATTAATTAAAATGCAGAGCTTCAGAACTCCTTATTTTTTATTTCTTTTTGCTTTTCCTATGTTTCTTTAGTTAATTTTATATTTGTTGTAAAATATCAGGTAGTCGAGAATTCAGTACCCTGAAGTCTCAGTAATCTGCCTTCTTCATTATGGAAAAATGCCCTAGTCAACCCCCTCTCAAAGTCAAATTGTCAGGTTCTCCTCCTCAGGCATGATTTTGGATCTTGTTGATAAAAACCTCTTCCATTATACAGCATGACAATGTCCTGGTTGTGGCCATCTCTTCCTTTGGAATTCATTTGCACTTGTGGTTGCCGAAGCCATTCCCAGCCCTCTTCTATTATTTTATATGAAGAATGGCCATAGTTCTCCTGGATGTACTGATGGCTTGAATATCTTGTTGCCTGGTTTACACACTGAATTCCCCTTCCAAGTGCATGTGCAACCTGTGATCCTGAACACCTTGACTGATACTGCCTCTTTCTTGACTTACCTCTGCCTTTTTAGGTAATTTCTACTTACCTGATCTACAACTTTGTACTTCTGTCCCCTGGATAGATCTCTCTCCTTCTAACATTTTATTTTTATGAATCTAGTCACCCTCTCCATAAAGAGAGGGGAAAGAATTTATTTGCTGAAGAGATGAAATTTCTGGCAACTCAAAGCTGTTTGTGACTTTAGTTTTAAATGTGTGAAGTAACTGTGCCTGAAGAAATGTTTAGAAATATTCAAAAAGCTCTGCCACTGGCTTTCTCCTAACTGATAAGGCTTGTAGCTCAGACAGCTCAATTGCCTGAGGCGACTTAGGAGAGGCAAATTCTGCCTCACTGTGGGGGCTGCTGTTTCACTCCACTAGGTCAAGGAGGGAAAATAGCAATGGAGGAAATACAGAGGCCTTGTAGTTGATTAGGACTGGGGCTCCAGTTACCATTGAGAACAGCAGTATCAGCAGAGGATGTTAAGAAACCCATCACCAAATGTCATATGGTCTCACAGCTTTAAAGCTGTGATTGAAGGAAAGTCAGTCTGCTCAGGAACCCGTGCCACTGATCTGAACTTGGATCTTCCATGACCTGAGGGAATCATCTAGCCACCTTGACACTGGATAAAAGGAGAGGCAAAGGGAACTGGGATCTCCTTAAACACACAGCCCTGGAGGATAAAACAAGCAATCAAAGTTTACTAGCAGCAAAGTAACATCTGGTAAAATGCATCCAAGACATAATCACACTCCTGTCTTGTAAGTGTGACGCACACCTATAACTTCTGCCTGTGGAGAATGTACAGCTCAATTGACAAAACAGGCAAAGGGTGAAAAGGAAAATAGAGACAGAAAATATTTTGTTGAAAGTATTGTCACAGGACAATGATGGAGATAGAAGCAGAACAAGCCCTTCTAGTTTTTGTTTCAGCTACTGATAGTCTCCCCACCCTTTCAGGTAGCAGTTGAGCACTCCACTTAGATTATCTTCTGACGTTCATGACACATGATACATAACCTTTTCTCTTGATCTTCCCTCCCACACTCCCACCTCCTTGGATTGCAAAGCACACTCTGAATATTATACAAAAATGTATTTTGTGTAATAATGGGAATTGAATTGTGATATACGAATCATGTTAGGAATGTTTTTGGGACACTCATGAACATTACAAATTTTCAGAGGCCAGGTGATTATTAAATGAAGGTAATTCAATTGTGCACTTTTACATAACATTTGGTGAGGTTTGCAACCCCTATGCAGTTGAGATATTAATAGCAGGACCTGATCTCTGTGCCCCAAATGGATGACTTGCATCTCACATAAGCTGAATGGGTTTTTCCTCCAGATGCCACTCCTGATGTGCAAACCTGAGTCTTATAAAAGCTACCGCCTTTCCATCTTGGATGCTCCAGTGCCTTTGCTCAGTGGTGGGCACAGAAACAATGAGCTCACTTTTGGTGTTTGCAGGCGGGGATGAGGGAACATCAATCTTAGTCACTCAAAAACAGAAGGTTGCATTCAAGATGTTGGTTCAAGAAAAACACAGAACAAAAAGACATCTATTTGTGAAGTTGAAGGAAAGCCTGTTTCTGCCTAGCACAATGATGAAATTGTTCATGAACAGTTCATACTTTTCTGTGACACCCACAGGATTCATTCTTTCTGCTCCCTGAAAATACTGCAGTGGTCAGTGGAATTCAGGATTCTTATCCATGCTGCTGTTAAACTTGTACACGTCAAATGAAAGAAAAACAATTAATTTGATTCTTGCGTTTCCGTGATTGTTTTATCATGTTCACTCAGCCAAACAACTCAGTCTCTGCCATTCTCCTCCCACTGTTCCTCTTTGTCCCTCTCCCCCTCACTGTCTCTCAGACAAATCTCTTCAGTGTCATTTTGGACTAGGCAATACTCTCAAAGGGGCTAGCTAACAGAGTATGGCCTATTGAGAAAATTGGGTTGGAGCAATGACAGTTTCAGGGTGATTCTAGGCATCATTCTGCTTTAAAATAAGCTAAATCCATACTTACAAAGCATGAGAACTGTATTGAAGCAGAGTGGGGACCATAAAATGGTGTCTGGACACTACATCTGTAGGTGGCTGCAAGTATTTCAACCTGCATCTTTATTAAACCCATTCAGTGGTGCACAGCTCATTCTCCTGATTTATTTAGATTCTGACTCTACAGTATTTTCTCTGATCATGCACTAGGTTTAAGTACTATGAAAAAAGCTTTTTTGCAACTTTTATGTTCTGTGCCTTCTCCCTCCTCAGCCATTAGACATTTTTCTGTGTTTGTGTCCCTTATAAAGGAAGGAGTTCCTCTGAAATTACAGTCGTGTTAGAACTGATGGACCTTGATCAATGGTGAAAGCTTCATTCTTCAATTGTGCTCAAGACATTCAATAAGTGTTAAGCAAGTGCTTGTTATCTGCACTACTGGTGATAGCCAAGACTTACCAACACAGTAGAGGTGCTGTTAGTGCTGCTCATCTTGCTCCCTGCAGCAGTTGGCAAGCACTGCCAGTCAGCAGGGAGCGGTTAGGGTGAAGGAGACCCAATCAGCCATGCTGTAATTTACATCTGATTGATGAATGCATGGAGAGTGTGGAAACACCAATTAGAAATAAAACTGTGGCAGTGAAGGATCTGGGGATGTGCTGTTTCTCTTACCTTCTCCCTCCTGAATATAACCAAGAAAACTTGGAAGGGCTGACAGTAAAAAGAAATTTAAAAGACCCATTCTGTATTCATCCACAGCTTATTGTAGACTGCATTGTGATGTTTGCAATGTTTTGCAATGTGGATTGAAAAATGTTTATTTTGCAAAAGTTATACTTATATATATTTAAAATTAAAATATGCTTCTTAAGTAAAGGTCGAAATATAAACCATTTATATTATCATTTTGGTCATAGCTCCTGATTATAATAATTATCTAAAATTAACTTCAGATATAGATATTAACTTTTTTATTTAAAAAATAAAAAATAAGTACCAGAAATAATTTTCATGCACATCTTTTTAAAAATATACTGGATTTAAATACACCAAAATAATTTTCAGCTTATTTGTTCTAATCGAGTCAGCCTTGCTTTAATATTGTGTTCTTAAGCCAGGACTGCCAGTGCTATGATTTTGATTCATACGATTTTCTGTATGCAGTATGAATCCTTCCTCTGTCTGTGTGTGTGTGCTCCCAGTACAGTATTCAATACCATTTATCTCAGTATAGAAGAATTGGTGTTGTTACTGATTATGATGTGTTAGATTTTGAAATTCCTTTGTAAACGTGTAAAGCCTCTAAACATCTACCATTCCCAGTACCTTAACAGATTCGTCCTTCCCCTGACCACATAATTGTTAAATTGTGCATGCAAAATGGCTTGAGGAGAATCTGTCCCTTTTCCAGCAGATTATCAGGGAAAACTTGCCAGAGAACACTGGCTTGTTTATGCATCCTCCAGGTTAAGAACTCAAAGGTCAACAGTTGCCAAAAGCGGTTTCACTTAGTAACTACTACTTTTACCAAGCTCTACAACCTGCCTCACCAGCTATCCTTGTCATTTATTAGAGAATGTGTACATATGCAGCTCTTAGATCTCTACCCATAGGCAAGTAATCTTGGTTTACTGAAATAATCTGTTCCCTTTCTAGTATAATTAATCATGATGATTAATTACCTGTGTAAACAAATATTACCTGTAAATACTCTGAGCTGGTGTTGTAATGTTATTGTTTCTTTCCTAATGCTTCTCACTGAATGAATTTGCCATGCAACTTGCATGACTGAGAGAGAGCTTACCAGGGTGGATTCTAGCCACTTTGTTTCATTAAACAGCTAAGAATAGGGTTGTTTTTGTGTTTTGTTTGTTTCTTAGTTTAAAAAATAATATACATTACACTATTTTTCTAAATTATAAAATACAGTGTTATCAAATTCTTCATGACATCTGTCTTAAAAAGCTGGATTTTGCTTTGAAAATTTCTGATGTTGTCTTATTGATTTAAGGGAGTTTCTCTTGTTGTATGCTGCTGGAGAGATTAAAATCAAGGTTATCTTTCTTGGGGGGGAGCTGCTTTCTCTTTGATTTACAGGTTTTGTAAACAGATTATAATACATATATATATTTCTCATTTTAAAAGTTGTTTTAGAGGACAACACTTCCAAGCAGCTAGTTCTGTTAAAGTTGATAGAACTTTCTTTAGATAAAAGGTATTCCAAAGTGCTGATAATAGTTTTGTCTTTTGCAACTACTGTTAATACTTCTGTTCACTTCACAGGAGTTCTGCTTTTTCCTGAGCACTTACCTTTGGCAATTCTGGTGTTTAGCTGAAGTTATCTTTTAGTCAAAACTGTCTAATAATTATTGTTCAAACCAACTCAATGCTGACAGTACCCAGATGGAAAGATGAAGAACAGAAGAACTTTATTTAAAATTCTTGTAGCTTAAAAAGTAAAGGCATTTATGCTAAATAACTTCTTAAAACATCCAAGTAAAATTACCTTGGTGTTGAAACTTGCAGTGCATAAGTTAGGAGTTTTAGAATACTGCTGTTTTTAAATGTGTGTGTGTGTGTGTGTGTGTATGTGTGTGTGTGTGTGTGTGTGTAAAAATAATACTGAAGCCTTATATTTTATTTAAAGTAGAGTGCTTGCAAAGCACATGTAAGATTTGGTACAAAGAGGTTTGGACTGGTTTTCTTTTAATTGTGATGGCATCATCAAATCAAATAATACAGTTAATGAACATTAAAGCCAAAAAAGAACAAAAGAAAACAAATGGGCAATAATGGGAAAGCAATAGCTGCAGTACAAGAAATGAAACTAAGCAGATAAAGCAGATGAAATATCATAGAGCTTCTGAAAGAAATGAAATGAAAACAGATTGTTATCAGATCCTTTCTCTTCCCCAAAAGTTTGATACCGTTTCTTTGGGGAATAGTTTGCAAATGGTATACAGATTATGTGTAACACAATCATATACAAACATGCAATTTGCCTCACTTACAATCTGTTCCACGATCTTTGTTCATACTAAAGAGAAAAGACAAGTGCAGATCTTGGAACAGGAGGATTGGGAAATAAATCAGAGCTGCAATTAATAGAACTGTGTTTGGACATGACAATTGTAACGGTTTGCTGGTTTTCCTTCCTGCGTATTCCAAGCTTTCTGCTAACTCTTGCTTTTAAATGTCTTTATGGACTGTTTGTTAATATATTTTAACACAGGTAATTAGCAACCAATAATCTGTAGGAAATTATATTATATATATTTAAATTTTATTTTTTGTTTCAACATAGAAATATTAAAGTAAATGAACTCCCTGTGGCACATACAGCGAAGTATTCATCCTCTAATTCTTGCCTGGGCTTTGTTAGATCTGAGTATCAGTGAACAAGCAGGATTAGAGAGAAACCTGTAGTTGGAAAAATTATATGTTTGAAGTATTAACTGGCATATTCAATGCTTCTTACACTCTGTCACCAAACACATTATCCTCAGGTCTGCAGCTGAGCTGTACTTAGCCTTTTATGGCTGTAACTGTTTTCTTTATAGCTAAAAAGCAGCGTGCTCTGCAGTGTCCATGTGCGAAAGGGAGTGAATGTCTCCTATAAGTTGCTGTCAAAATCCCATCATTTTAGTTACTCTTATTCCACTTCATTTCATATATACCCCAGTTGTGCACTCACTTGTCACTGACCCCTACCTTGTCCCATTTTCTTTACCCCTTTGAGGCTGCATACATGTGACTGCTCTGAGCAGCACCGCATTTTGAAACTGATTGTACAACGTTGTCCAGCACAAGCCATGCAGAAACATGAATGGCTCTATGCAGACCCAGAGCATGGTGGTCAGCCCAGACATGTGGCTCCTGACAAACATTATTGTGTCTGTTACAGGCTGCAGGATCACTGGAGTAGAAATGCAGGATGTGAAGCTTGGCTGGGAATGGCTAAGGAGATGTTTTTGTCATATTATAGAATTTGTGCTCTTTATGCCCTTTAAATTCTGATTCTTAGTGGGATACAACTATGCCTCTTCTCTATTGTTGCTGTGCCTACACCCTGTGGTCTAACAGAAGGTTACTGCAAACAGAGAGTATTTTGCATTATAAAGGCTGATCCAGTGATACTGTTGATTCTTCAGATCTGTTTAGTGGTAAAGTCAAATCTTTATTGCAGATAATGAGTATTCTGAGGGAAAGTATGAAAATGACAGCAGATAGCAGGAAACAATCTTAGCTGAGTTGCTTAATCCCATTTTAATGCATATCTCAAATTATCCAGTAAAAAATAGTCCAGTGACTGACCTCTCACGTACAAAGTAAACAACAACACAGTGAAGTGACGGTATAAATGCAAAGAAAAACACATGCCTTGTTCAGGCCTTAGTTGGCCTTGTAGATTTGATTATGCTGCCTATGTGTATGCACAGTGATGACTGAAGAAGAGTCTGAAATTATCGATACATATGCTGCTTGTTAATTTTTACTTTTAGATGGGATTAGGGCCTTGTGAAATGGGAACAGAAAGCAAGCATGCAATATAGAGTGGATCATACAAATAGTAAGGTATTAAGTGTCTTGCATATGTATTTAAGCAGGATTTCCAGGTGTGTGATTGCAAATAAACATGCTTTTGTTAGAGACAGACAGCAGTAAAACTCAGACAACTTTTAAAAAATCAGTATTTACGTTTAAAATATTGGGGCTGGCACCATCTAAAAAAAAAAAGAATGCTGACCATTCATCTGAACAAGATTCAGAACTAAAACTTCTGCTAGGCCTCATATTAGCAACAAAAAAAGCAAAGCATGTGCTAGAAGATTGACTGTATGCAAAGATGTTGTGATTTTTGTGTTTTGCTTCACCCCCCCCAAAAAAAAATAATTCCAATAAAACATGGAATTCTGTAACTTGCTAAAATGTAGTAAAAATAATGGCGCAGGCTTAAAGTATTTTTAAAAATATTTTTTAAAGTAACAGAAAATTTATTATTCCATCTTAAAGTTGAACAGTGTTACTGCTCTGTGGTTATACATGCAAAATTAATGAAAAGAAAAAATAATGTGGTTGTCTTAACATTGTTGATCTGTATATATACTTTACAATAAAGTATTTAAATACAATCAGCTTCGTAAATATATGTCACACAACAGCTTCTCAGCTAATATATTTTAATGTAAAATGCTGCGTATTTCTGCATATTAATCCTAAGGAAAAGATGTCATTGCTGTACACTTGCATTAATGTTGTCATAATCATCTGTTCTATCTCAATTGTCTCAGGGTGCGGCTGAGAGTTGCTTAGTACACTGACCCAATGAAGAAATGTCTTTTTGCAACATTTAAAGATTAATGTAAAAAGTCTTTTCTTCGACCTGATGAACAATTAGGAACACTCTGGGAATAAAGGACTTTGTCTATGACAGCTACCTTGTATCTGCTTGGATTCTGATTTTTTGGTTTTTTTTTTTTTTATTTTTTGACATTTATTCCAGGTTATGTTTCCAACATTGGTCCTATGCTCTAGTATCTCAACATATTAATAAAACTTGCTTTTGTTAATATCTCTTTTTTTGTGGAAATAGTCCTGAAAAAGGGGCAGTTGGGGAACCAAGAGATGTTAAGGACTGGCAAACCCTCATTGTTTTTTCTCGCAATTACTTGTTCTATTTTGTCCCTGCCAGAGTAACCTTTCAGCGTCTACTGTTGAAGTGTTAGTGCTGCTAATCATAGATTCGCAGCAAATAGGGCTGGAAGGGAGCTAGAATGATTGTTCAATCCCTCCTCCTACCCCAAGGCAGGACTAGCTATACCTAAATTATCCCTGACAGATGTTTGTCTATCCTGTTTCAGAAACCTCCAGTATGGGGATTCCAAAAGTTCCCGAGGCAGTCTATTAATTTTCTTCACTGCCCTTAAAATAAGAGAGATTGTTTCCTCTTTTGTCTTTTCTAATGTCTAAAGCTGATGTTCCATATTGCAATTTCAGTTGCAATACGTTGCATCTTCTGCAAATACAGACAACAATCTGTAGTCTTTCTCTTTGAGGCCATCTTTCACATCTTTGATTTGATTTAAATATATTCATGAGGCAATAATTGCATGAGACAAAAATGGGTTAAGATTATATGGGGTCAGTGTACAACCCCTCCTACAGCAAATGTCTATTTCCTCTACATTGCCAGTGGAAAGGCCAAGCAGCTGGATTCCTGAAAGAGATCCTTAGTTAATACCCTGAATTTGACCTGAATTAGGCACCTGAAGAGTAAAGTAGGTCTTCTGGAGAGTCAATGAACAGTGGTGATTGAAGGAAGAAGAGCGAATGAAAAACATACAAAGTTATCTGTAAGAGGAAACACCAACTGGTAAACAATCATGTAATCAAAATATTGCATGCCTGGATTCTCAAGAAACCATTGTCTTCCTTGACACTATTGTCCCAGCAACCAGATTCATGTGCCAAAGAACTGAAGGGAGAAGATCAATCTGTGAAATTATGGCCCTGCTAGAAAAATTCTGCTAGCTGCAAGGAAAGATCTGAAACTTCAGTTCAGCCCCTGAACTTGAGCTTAGACAACTGCCCGAATGCAGAGGTTGCTAAATAGAGTGACGCAATGTGCCTGTTCATGGATAAACACCGGAGTTTCTATCTTCTTTGCAGACTAATATTTAGCCCATGGGCTTTTTTGTTGGGTTTTTGTGGTGGTGCAGTTAAAAAAAAACAACCAAACAAACAAAAAAAACCACAAAGAAACGTCATTTTTGTTTTTAATTTTTAATGCAGCTCACATAAGAAACAATGGAATTTAACAATTTCTGAATAACCATTAATATGTGACTCATATTTCAGATGATTTTACTTTGTTTTGGGTATATTAGACTGTGTTCTTTTGATAGGTTTAATTTTTGCAATTGAAGAAAAAAACAAACCTCATAGTGAGGTATTTGTAGAAAGTTAATTAGCCCATGCAAATTCACTAACATCTGTTTTCTACTTTAAAATAATTGAATTTGTCTTTTATTGTACAGTTAAAAAAAAATAATCATTAGTAAAACTTTCTTCAATAAAAATGACCCAGGCTGCGTTGGAGTCTTCAGACAGGCTTGATCAACATTCTTTAGGTTGCTGACTTAAGGGGAAAAAAAACCCAAAATAAATAAATAATAATTTTAAAAGTCAATTTTACTAAGTTGAGTACTATCCTAAAGACCTGGTAGCTACCTTGAAAGATAAAGACAGACTATATGCTCTTATTCCTTTCTTTAAAACACATCTGCCTCGAAGAAAATAAGTCTCAGAGAGCTGGTGTTATTGCATTTTAAACATTGACCTTACCAAATCAGGCCACTATCTTGTTATCAGACTGATATAGAAGGAAGTGGACAGATTAAAGATCAGGAGACAATAGCATTTTCAATAACTAAACCCAACACTATTCATTATTACAATTAAAAAAAAGTTTGTTCTGAATTGATCCTATTTAACTGCAAACCAAAGTGAAAAATTACTATACCTGCATTCCTTTTATAAACTGTGGACAGAAAATCAGGAAACTTCAGAACACCATTCAAATTCCAGATCTGCTAAAAATACTTTTATTCTTTTCTTTTTTTTTTTTTTTCTTTTTTTCTTTTTTTGCTGTGGGCTCTCTATTGAACTGATTAAGGAAAGTGAGAAAAACCTGGAGCTCTGTCCCTACACCTAAGATGATATAAGTGGCCTGCTAATAACATGGTTGTGTAACAGTGAAGTCTGTTGAAAGTTGTCATAATCCAACAGGTTAAGGATTGGAATCCAGAGGGTATGGTAGCCTTTTCCCATTAACTGCAGCTGAGTCCATGTGTTTTTTCCATGTTAGAAAGCTTTCTTAGGAGAGAACAGACATCAAACCCAGACATCTAGAGATCTGCAGTAAAGGCTGCAGAATTTAGTATTCTTCTGTTTTCTTTAGTAATGTGTTTTTCTATGTCTCTTAACATGGCATCTCGTATATAAAATTTTTAGCAAAAATGTACTTTTATCAGGAATTCCTCTTAATCTTTCCAAATTCCAAATGAGCTTTCTCAAGGGTACGGCTGTGATATAGGGTTATGGACATATTTTTATACATTTATTATAAGGTAGCCTGTAATTCTCTAAGAATCTTCTCTCACAGTACTTAAGATGTGACTATTCAGTGTAGAGATACCTACCAATGACAGCAAAATAATCAGGTGAGATATAAATTGCAATATTTAGAAGTGGAGATCTATAACACCATGACAATAAACACTGTTGACCCCTGAAGAATATTTCTAAGGACCATGCTACAAAATAAACAACTGTGTTCTTATATAATTGCAGCATTAAGTTTATAGCCACAAACATGGAAAATGTTCCTGAGAACATAGGTATGAATTTGCCTGCCAATATTAGGAAGAAAAATTCCTATAATTTTTTTATGGTAATTATCACAGAATGGTAGCAGTAGGAGGGGTTCTGCATGCTTGCATGCATCCCTCCATGGAGGTGCTGCTAAGAGACTGCCTGTCTCACAGCCACAGTCCCCCCTTGCTGAGCAGAAGCCACATGTAAGGCACATACATCAGCACTCTCATTAACCTATACTATTTGGCAACCAGTTATAGGGATCCACCCAGATAGCCAAGTTATGAAGTTAACATAGCCTATCTGCTAAGTGTGCAGCATTTAACTGCAAAGTCTTCATGGTTCCTAAGAATCCTTTAAAAATAATCTGTCACTTGTTCGGCTCACTCCCTGATTGATAGCTGTATGCACTCCACAGCTTAGAAACATTAAAAAGTAAACATCTGGAATTTCTTGACAGGTGATTTTTTTCCTTACTTGCAAAGCACCTGGGAATCCCTCAGTACATGAATAACTTTAAGTGGGAAAGCAGATAAATAACAAGCCATATTTTAAAATACTTCCTCGAGAAGTGCATGAAGGTAATGACAGTCTTCTTACCTTTAATTCCTATTATTGTCCAGCTTACAGGTCAGACCCTAGTCAGAGGATGAAATAAAGTGTGCCCTCCCCAAGCCTTTCTGCTGCCATTCAATGGACTTAGCACTAGTCACCAGGTGCTTTGTGATCAGCTTCCAGAAGGCTTGGGCTGGTCAGCAGATATTATCTATGGGTGTCAAAACCCCAACATCAGGCCGCCTTTGGCCTGCTGGCGGAAATAAAGGTTACCAGGTTGCTGGACCTTGTGGTGATCTTTCAAAGGTACCACCAGATGAGTCAAAACCAAGGTTTTGGCAAGAAATGAATGGAATTTAAACTAAAAAATAACAAATGGAGGCGAATATGCAGCATACACAACAACTTTATTTTGATTCCTGATGATGAACATCTACCTTTGTGGGCCTCTCATGTAGAGAAACACATGATTGTGCTGCCATTACTGTCTTTTGCTCAGATGTCTGTTCACTTGTACTTGAAAACTTAATCTCAGTTTTCATCTCTTTCCTCTGGAAAGAAGCAGGGAAAAAATCATGGCCAAAGAACAATATATTTTCTTTCTTAAATGTTTTAATACCTCTAAGTTCAAAACAAAACAACAAAACAAAACAACATTTTACATTTGCTTACATTCTTGTAGGATAAATAACTACTAATATGGCTATATATGGAGCTCTGAAGTATACAGAGAGGGACTTAAATTTTTCAAGAGTGCAGCTTCATTGATAGGATTCTTGATAGAATCTGAAAAATATGCTACCTTCACTCTTTGTGAAAGGAAAAAAAGCTTAAATTTCTGATTGTCATGCATCACTTGGCAGAGATCACTGATGCATGGTCCTGATGATCCTGATCTACGTTCATTCTCAAAATCTGATTATTTACCCCTGAGAAACTTAAATAGCATAGGATTTCTGTATCAACAGATATTGTATTGGAAGTTCCAGAAAGACAAACCACAAAGATCTTGGCAGTGACTGCTAGCCTAAAGAGTTTCTTTAGGCAAGGATCTAAGAACTCTTTTGCTTTGAAGAAGAAATCTGGCACTTTTTTCTTTTTTTTTACCTTTTATAGAAGAATTGACAGCAACTTCCAAATTGCATACTGAATTTCAGTACTTCTAAGAGTCAAGAAGTTAAACTAATTGTAACTCATTCATCCTGATCCTTAAGGAGTGCCACGACTTAAAATTTAAATAGAGAAGACACTAAGGTATTGATGCGTTATGTAAGTGGTTTAGGAACATGACGGTTTTTGACTTTCGCATAGACTTCTGTTCTTGAATTATTATTCTGCCCTTAAAAATCTTCACTCCCTCCCACTGTTTTGGTGTCCTGTGTCCTTAACCCTGAAAAAATGTACTTTCTATCCCAGTAGCACTAGTCAAGCAGTTTGCAGAAGCAACCACAATATATCTGTCCTACCATTGAAACTAATAGCATTCTTTACTTAAAGCAAATGATGTGCACTAATTTTTTAGTACAAGAAAAGGAGATGGAAACAAAATTACCCCAAATCAGCACAGTATCTTAAACAGTATAGAATATCCTTAAAAGTTGGTAAATTATGATTTTATTCACTGTGGAAGGCAATATATCTTCATCAGTGAAGATGCAAAATGTAAAACCAAGACTGTAATAGCTACTTACCCATCCTTTCACTCCTACACACAGTATTTAGAAACACTAGAAACTAAAATTTCTGCCTCTTCTGTGGAATAGAGAAGTACTTTTTCTTAATTCAGATACCTGCAAAGGTGGTTTATCAAACTCATTCTTCTTCATGTGATATTATAAAATCAGGTAGCATGTTGAACTGATTGCCATAATTCTTCAGTTTGTTTTCCTGAGCATTGCAGATGCGTATCATGAGCAGTTTAAATATCAAAAAGCATTGCTTGTGGATATGTTATTAGAGTCCTATACCTGTGTTTCCTTCCTAACGAAAAAATATGCATTTTCATTGAAACTTGTGCTGATAAAACTGGTTTAAAGTAAGGTCTTAATTGTTTTAAAAGCATTTATCAACAGATATCATTAGCAAAATATTTTAATCACTATAGTTTATGTAGAGTAAATGTAAGCATTTATTAATACAAGCTAAGTACTCATTATAAATTTGCACAGAAAATGATAAAATATTATGTATGAAATGAATCATTAGCATGGACCATTAAGTCCTCTATTTTCCTTTAATTGAATTTTTCAGTAGTACCCTCTTTAACTGAAAACCAGTCATAACCACAAAATTAAATAATAATTAAAGAAACAACTATTCAAAGAGTTGCTTGGTAGCTAAGGTGCCATTTAACCAAAACAGCAATTTAATGTAAATTGCAGCCCATGTAGACGTAGTCCTGAAAATTATACATCCTGTGGTTCATATATGTTTGAATTAGCAAAACATTTTCAGCATCACAGTCTAGATGTTCTCATACTGGTTCTGTAAACATACAGAAAGACTGAATAAATGGGTGAAAATAGGTATAAATAGACCTATGGCAATTAAAGCTAATTAAGACTTTACAGAAATAAACTGCTGTCTGTTCAGTAAATTTTTAGCAGCTTAGAAAATGTACCAACTTACAGCATATACATTCTGTCACTGTACACAGTCATTCAGTATAGATGCATTGGATGTGCAACCAAAAATAATGCTTTGCACGTCTGTGTTTTTTCATAACTTTACCCAATTATTAAATATAGGTGGACCCTCCTGTTTACAGGGACTTCTTTACACTGTTTCACAAAAAAACCCTCAAACAAACAAACCAAAAAAACACCCCCCCCCCAAAAAAAAAAAAAAAACACCAAATAGCCTTTTCTCCCTCAAAAATGGCCAAAACATGGTAATTGTACCATCATTGAGAAGAAAGTGGCTCTTGCTGTATCTGAATAAGCAGCAATGCAGCTCAGAGGAGGTCCAAGAGCCTCCAATGTGTATATGGAGATTTGCCCTTGCTACTTCAGGGTCAGGACATATGACTGGGACTATCCTTTCTTACTGCTGGTGATTCTCTCACATCAGTTACCTCTGGGACAGTGGGGGTTTAGCCACAGATTCTGTTTTGCACAACCAGCAGGGGGAGGCAGGATTTAAGGAAATAAACTGGGAAAACTTCATGGAAGCAAGTTGCTTTAAAACCGGGGTGAGGAGGGGGGTGTGGCAGAAAGCTTTGAACAAAAGAGAGAGGTAATACAAGACATTAGGGTTAAGCTGGAATTTTGATTGCTGCTCTCGTGTTAATCAAACCATAACGTGCAGTTGCCACATGTGTGCGATTTGAAAGAGCTTGCATCAGTTTGTCCATTTTCCCAATGCAAGCCGCTTTTGCTGTGAATATACAGCTGTAGTAAAAATTATTTAATTTCCATTTTCTAGTAATGTAAGCTAACATGAAAGAGCAGAGCTGTAAGTAAATGATGTTACAAGTTTCAAAGAGTTTGTCTCTTGTTGAAATATTTCACATAATTGACTACTTGTGTGTAGGAACCAATGAAAGAGATGCACAGCTGGACTGAATGCCCTAAAATTATTTTCAGAAATACATATCTCATTGTACTTTTCAATTCTTACTTACACAGCTTTCATTCTTCTGCAGAACAATTTACCAAATAACTTGCGTAACTATTATAGTTAAATGTTGAATCTGTTAAGAGTATTTCAGGAAGATATTTTCAGACAGAAGACCAAACATCTCCATGTATATTCATGTCTTCTCCATGATTGTTATAATTTAGAGGTACAAGCTACACTGTGAAGGTTAGTAGTCAATATGTGTGTTTGTCTTCACACAGGACCTATTTTGTAACGCAAGAAAGGGTGCAGCCCTTCTGTGAACAGCAGGGATGTTCAGCTGTGTAACCGTGTTCTGCCCCAGTCCGGGGAAAAGGTACAACCAAGCCCGAAGAGCTTCTCTGGAAAACCTGCACATACAAAACTGCCTTCTGAATAACTGAACTGTTTACAGGTAGCTGGATGAAGGGCAGAGTACACCATATGACCAACAATTTAATATCCTGTTGACTAGCTGTGTGGATCATCAATGAGTTTCATCAGCTCATCAGTCCTTTAGTACCATCCCATAGACCCTAAGTGCTGCCTGCCTTCTAAATGATCTAGGTCTATTTGTCTCAATGCAGTCTAGACTTCTATTTTCAAATATGACTATAATGTATGTGCATGTTTGTTTAAAACTGTATAAATGTTATGCACATTTATTCCATATGTATAAATTGTTAAGAGCATATAGGCTTGAGTGTATGCTACTATTTCTAGCTGCAGACCAGCACTGCAAGAGGTTGCACATAAGTTCCTGAGGTATAGGGTGTCATTGGCACAACAGATCCTATAGTACAGTATAGTGTGGTATGGTATATTTTACCATGGTTAAATTGTCTTTATTATAACTTTCTACTCTCTAGTGATATTCAGTCCCAAAGAAGCATGCAGATATAACAGTTATTCATAATTACAGCTTTGACGAGTTATTTGAATCAATGTATTCCAGAGCACAGGAAAAGTTCCAGCCTCATGGCTTTGATACTGACAGATCTGGTGCAAAGTGGGTGTTTGGATACAATGCCAAGCATAATTGGTGCCAGCAGTGGAGATTACATGTGCTGGCTCTATGGAAGCTTATAAACTTACACAATTGTTGGGAACAAGGCCACGTATGGTAGTACACATGAAGTCAGAGCACAGCCTTCATGTGAAGGCTATATTATTAATTTAGTGTCAGCCTTCATTCTGCTTTTTGGAAATAAGAAGGAATAGAGCCCTTATTGCTTTGGTTCTGCACTTCTGTCAAGTTCTTCACTCAAATCAGAGGGTAGATGCTGGCACCATCCTCCAGATTCAGCTGCTTTTCTTCACCAAGTTTCAAATATAGCATCTAGAAATTTTTATTTTACCTCCTCCAGTAAGGCCATCTGTTCCCATAGCTTTCCCTCAAAACACCTGGCATTATCTTTTTCTGAATTTCTGGACTTCTAAGATTTTTACTTTTTTTTTTTTTTTTTTAACTTGTTTAGGGGGAAATAAAGATTTGAAAATACACTTTTTAGAAAAGCAGTATACACATCTTTTTCATTGCATTTCCCATTTGTTATGCAGGAATGTCACAGGCCATTCTGGGTTAATCTGAAAGTCCATTTCACCTATAGGTCCTGCCAGGATCAGATGCCTAATGAAGATGCTTTACAAAGCAAAAAGGAAATGTGTGTTAAAACTGAGTGACAACAATTCCTCAAAGCTCAAACACGGGATTATTTTATTAAAATTGACTTCTTAGGGGAAATGGTTTCATTCCCTTTCTCTGCAATAAGCAACCTTGGCACACCGTAACAAAGTTTTCCAGAAAACTCATCATCTTAACACAAATACATTATTACCTAAATACCTAAAGGCCTTGATTTAAAATCACAAATTCACAGCCTGGAGATACCCCACAAACTCTTTCTGATTTTGCAGTTGCATGACAAAGATATGAAGGTTTGATGGATCTAAGAAGGGATTTGTGGTCTGGAGAACCCAGTGAAATTCCTTGGACTGTCTTATGCAGAATGTCAGACTAGACTCTGGTGATCACTTAAAATAGAATAACTTAAAACAGATTCAGTTCCAGCAGTTTCTGAAAGGTCTGGTAAGACTTAGTGAATTAGCATTTGGAAAGTTAGATATATTCGTGCTTCAAGGAGTCATAGTTTCTCTTCTGCAGCCTTTTTTTCACATGTGAATAACCAGGTATGAGTAATGTTTCTTGACCAGCAAATGGATATTCATTCAAGACACCTGAACTGCACCCACTCCTCTACAGGCTATAAATTTTGAAGATGGAAGACTTTTTGGCTGGCAAACTGAAAAGTTTTTGATCCAGTGGCTGTCCCATCATCAGTACCCTTTTCATGTTACACTTCAAGTGAATCTGCCTAAAGTACAGACTTACTTCAGAGATAACATTTGGGACCAGTGAAAAATGCCTGGCTGATCCAGTTGTATAACTTATGCCAGCTACAGAGACAACCCCTAAGAAATTGTTACAAGCTTGTGTTACAGCACTTCTAAAAAGAGGGAAGGATGCTCCAGAGCCAAACCCCATCAAACCGATGTCTTTAATATATCATTTTAAAGATAAAGCACTGAAGTAATTTATAAACTGTCTGTCACCAGTGGCTGAACACCACCTTCTCTCCAAGCAAGCTGAATTACACTTGAGAAAGTATGTCCTGGCTGAGCACTGAATATCATTCAACTTGCTGAAGTTGAGTTTGAAAGTGATATGGGCACAGATGCAGTGTTCAAAGGCCAATCAGCTGTGTCTGACACCATATACCACCAGATGCTTTTAGACAAAATACAGTACATGAAAGAAAATCAATGCATAGTAAGACTGATACGATTTCTACCTAAAAAAGAACAAAATATCCTGTAATCAACAATGATTTCTACGTTGAACTCTGCAAAAAGAAGAACCAATAGTAGAGACTACAGTATATGACCTATGACAGTGAAATGTGCTTGAGTTTTTATTATGTAACATCTACATGAACAACCAAAACTCCATTCTCATAGCAGAAGTTTTATTTCTGCAAGCAATGTTTATATCCTTGTCTAGATTAAGGGCTCCACTTAAGTCCAAACCATATTTACACCCATGCTTCTCAAGTTCTCAGATTACACTACCAAAACCCAATTGCACACTAATCTGACTAAACAGCAAGTGTCTTTTTTTTTTTTTCTTTCCAAAATCAAAAGTCCAGTAAACTTAGTGTAATCTGGAACAGGGTATAATTTGCCCAGTGTTGCAATTCTGTTTATTTTGTGAACAACTACACTCTCCAGGGACTTAATATAAAAACAAGAAAGGGCCGTTCATGCAGAGAAGTTAGTCAGTGTTAAGAGAAAGTTGCCGGCAGATTACTTAATCCTTTAGACTAGCTGAATGGAACAAACTGCCTGGGCTTTCTGGGATCATTCCACTGAAAACCACAAGCAGTGTTGTGAATAAAGTGGAATCCATCCGACAGATTGAAAGCTGAGGTACTGACTTCTGGGGCATGCTGCAGCTGTTGACCAGCTGCTGTAAGATTTTGAACTACAATGGAACCATTTAATAAATCATCAAGGGTTCTGCATCCCATTCAGTTTGTTTAGCAAAAAAAAAGAGAAAATGAGCACTGACTTTTTTCAAATGCTTACTTGAGAATTCACAAGTAGACTGGCCAGCCTGGAGATGTTTGAGATACGTTCAGAAACTTTTAGTGGCACAAAAGATTCAAATGAATATAAAACCTAGACATGTCAACATTAGGAACTATAGATTAAAAAATGTCTATATGTACCATGCCTCAAGAGCTGATCCACAACTCTTCTGTTGGGCAAGTCACAACATGCAAATGATTTTGGTAAAATATGCAGTCACCCTAGAAGGAAATGTGAAAAAAACCCAGAAGATTGCGGTGCTTGGAAGGTTTAGATTAAAATGTGTTACTCCTCTATTCCTCTGTGCAATAGCATTTCAGTCAGCTTGCATGCTTCATATTCCAAGTAAGAAGCATGGAAAGATTTTCCAGATAAGTTCATAGAGATGAACATCAGCAAAAAAATTATGCTATTATGTATTAGATCAGCTTTTTCAACAGCAAGTTCATTTTTTGGTGGGTTTTGTTGTTGCGGGTTTTTTCCAGTTCTGGGAGATACCCTTTTAAATTTGGCAGGGAGATGTCTCTCTTTTCCTGTCATAATATGGAGGACAGAGGACATATGATAACTCACCCTCTGCACCACATATTCCAGTTGGTTTTACAGGCCTTGATAAAGCAGATATTGTACTTGAAAAACCTTTTGGTTTCTGTACTGACTTAACTATTGATAACAGACAAATTGCCACCCAGACATTCACCCATTCCCCCTCACCTCAATAAGAGGAAAGAAAAAGGAAATCAGGAATAACAATGCTTACGGAACGAGATAAAGTTGGGGAGATTGTTTACCAGTTATCACTGTGGGCAAACCAGACTTGTCTTGGGAAAAATTGATCTATTGCCTATTAAAATGGATAGGGTAGTGAGAAACAGCAAACAAAAAATGTAAACATTAAAGCAATAACTCTTATCCTCTATTTCTCAGGCTCTACTCCCTTCTCCTTTACCCATGTCATGCAGTGGGGATGGAGAATGAGGACTGAGGTCAGTATATAACAGTTTGTCTCTGCTTCTCCTTCCTCCTCACACTTTTCTGCTGCTCCAGCATGGACTTTCCATGGGACCCCGTTCTTCATGAAATATCCATCAGCTCAACCATGGAGAACATCCTCCTCCTCTTCCTTCTGCTCTGACCTTGGCGTTCCCTCTGCTGCTTCTCCCTCCTGGTTTTCTGTGGGATTTTGGTTTGGTTGGTGGGTTGGATTCTTTTTTTTTTTTTTTTTCTCTCCTCCTCTGCCTGTCCATCGCTTTTGTCATTTCTTAAAAATGGTTTCCCACAGATGACACCAGCTTGGCTGCTGGGCCCAGATGTGCCCTGCTTGGGTCCATTGGAGCTGCCTGACACAATCTGTGTACAGATAAGTTTGTTTGGTTTCTTCTAACAGAGGCCACTCCATGGGTGATACCTGGCCATTTATACCCAATATGGCTTTATACTGTGGTGCAATGTCGCTGCTTCCATTGGAGAAACAGGATTCTGAAGGACTGAAATAGTATCTTTTAAGTGAGCTGCTGTGTGAGGTGTGTTTAAAAGGAGTATTGCTAGAAAAATAATTAATAAAACTCCAAACATATTTTGCAAAAGGCAGTAGGTTCTGTATTCTATCAAATATAAATAACTTCCAGGCAAATTCAGAGCAAGAAGGTGAAATGGATTCAGCAGTAGAATTCGGTGGAATTCCATAATTGCAATTATTATTGCACTGTGATGGGAACACAGGTAAACTGTAGATGTGAAGGATTATTTTGCACCTCAATTGCACCTAGCCATTTTGTAAGTTTCAGCTCCCACAGCATCAGAATGGGAAAGATCTTGGTGCTCCCTTAAGGAAGAGCAAGGTTGAGATCTTCCTTAGGTGGTTCGAGAAGTTGTGTGAGTGCTTAATCCTGATCCAGTACAATAACAGAATAACAGTATACTATTTGTTAGTTTGGGTAAAAACATATTCCTCATGATGGTGCATAAAAAAAAATCAAGGAAAACTTAGGCTCCATTTTTCATGGTTAACTAATTTATTAATGGGAGTAAATCCAAATCTCTCTGAATACAATACCTGAATGTGTGCTCAGCTTGCACCTTTACTTTAAAATTTCATAATATATGACATACGTATAAGGCAGTCATTTTGTAAACGTCAAGCTCTTGATGGAAAATAAGTCTTTCTTTGTTTATTCAACTTACCTTGCACATCCAGCAGCACTCAGGACTAGATCTGTCCTGCTTAAACCTTGCAGGTTTATCACAGAAATGTCTCAGTTAAGAGCACTGTTGCTTTAAATATTTTTTTTCCTAAAAGCAGTGAAGAGATTAGAAGACCGTAAATAACAATCAGGCAGCCTGACTAAGAGCTGAGTCACCTTCAGATCTTCATTTTCTTTCCTTTTCTTTGTTTTCTGTCTGTAACAAAAACTAAGGGCTATGTTTCTAATGTAACCCCATCAACAGAAAGATGAATATGAGACAGTCTGCATAGCCGTGCTTATTATTTTGTCTATTGTTTCTTCTGCTGGTTGGTTAGGGAAGGATACTCTGCTTGAACTTGTGAGCATGATTCTTCCCAGAAATTTTTAGGACTTTGGAATTAGGATAAGTATCTCCTTTTCTCAGAAGTCGTTGAGGAAACAATATCACACAAGGGTCTTTCATTGATTTCACCTGATATCTGAAAATAGATTAAAAGTAGTAACATTCTGGACACTTTCAACAGTGAATTTAAATTCTTGGTTGGATTAGTTCTCCAAGTTTCTTAGAAGTCAGGATAGCTGAACACAGCAGAGAGAAACAGCTACTGAACAGTCTGGCAAGCAGACATGGATAGAAGGCAAAGCATAGTGGGGTGATGCTTGCTAGTGGCACATTTATTGTGTATAATATCTATCTCAGAGTGAAGCATTCTTGCATAGGAAAACTGTAGTGATTCATACGTGGTTGTGAATGAGTTCTTAATAATGCTCACAAATTCTCTGGAGTTTGCAAAAGAATTCTGGCATTGTTCATTAATAAAAACCAACACATTCCCTGTACTCCCTGCCTGGCACAAAGAAAAACTGATTCAACCATTATTAATAGAGCCCATAACAAAATTACTTGTTTGTGGTGGGTATTAGAAGTAGTAACACAATAAAGCACAGGCAAATATAGATAAGCATTGAACTAGGAGACTAATTTTGACAAAATAATGGTTTGCATTCCTCACAAGGAAAAAAAAACAAAACCAAAACCAAAACCCAAACCACAAAACCAACAACAAAACCAAGAAACCAACAGTAGAAATACGCTTATTAAGGTTGGCCAAAAAATCAGGTTTCCCTGCTTTGCATGGTTTATACATTTGGCTCCTGCATGATTTATATTTATTTTTAGACCAGACCCTTTAAAACCCAACCAATTGGAAAGAAAATTAATGTAGAAACATCAAATATTTGTGGTTTTCAAACAAACCTGTTCTAATAGGTCCAAATCTTTATTGCACTGTGGACTCCCGAGCTGGACACAGTACGTCAGGTGGGGTTTCACCAGGGTGTAGTAGAAGGGCAGAATCACCTTCTTCAGCCTGCTGGTCCTGCTTCTTTTGATGCAGCCCAGGATAATGTTGGCTTTCTGGGCTGCAATTGCACATTGCCAACTCATGTCCAGCTTTTCATTCACCAGTATCAACAAGTACTTCTTTACAAGGCTGATCTCCACCCCTTTATGTCTCTGCCTGTATTAATACTGTGCCTTGCTCTGACCCAGGTGCAGGACCCTGCATTTGGCCTTGTTGCACTTCTTGAGGTTTACATTGACACACTTCTCAAACTTGCCAAGGTCCCTCTATATGGCATCCCTACCATCAAGCATCTCACCTGTAAATACATAATTATTCACATTAAGTAAATCATGTCATAGATAATTGCAATTTATTTAGTAGACCAGTAAGGACCTTCATGCCCGTAATTTCATTAAAAGGGGATTTCCATAGTTGGCTATAAAGGTGTTGTGTTCTTCTTTAGCATGCTAGCATTTCTTCAGTGTGTTTTTTTTCTTTTCCGTACTGTCACTTAAGATCCATAAGATCATGCTTTGTTTGCCATGGCTCAAAGCATTTGATCACTCAATTCTGAGTACAGAATTCTGTTTTCAGGATCTTTGTCTGAAAACGGGGTGACATCTTAAGAGACGAATTTTACAAAACACTGGTGGTCCCTTGTTACTACTGTGAATTTGGTTCCACAGTGTCTTCTTGATGGTGCTTTCATTGTCACATTGACAAAACTTTGTCTAACAGCCTAGGCAACAGTAGTGGCTAATTACTGTCTATACTTTCACTGGGTGTTTCAGTCACGTGAAATGACTGTGCATTGGCTTGCACATGTCACAAAGAGGACGCAATACCTTCCCATGAACTATGCTTTTATTGAAGTGTATTCTGTTACTCCTGGATGTCCCCGACCTGCAGCTTCATCTTGAAAATGCTGTTTAGCTGCTGGAAAATCTGAAGCTGTCAATGGAGTGGAATTAGAAAGAGCACACAGTAAATCTACATAATCCTTCAGAGGTTTTAAATGATCTCCAGTATTAACACCCCACAAATTGTCAAATCCCTTGGACAAGCGACAGGCCAATGGAAAGAGCAGGTTGGCAGTAGAGCTAGTCAGAAGTTTTCCAGCAGGGCAAATGCTGATTTTTTTATCCTAAAAGGCTTCATTTCATGCCCAGTTTAAATGAACATGTGTCAGCAACATAAATGAAGTCATGGCCTCACCTTTCATTCTATGATGTTCTGTGTGATTTCCTGCTGATCTCAGATTAATATGTCTAATAATTTGCAGTGATATCTGAGCTTTCTCTAAAATGGCAATTACTGATATGTAGACAAACATGCTAACTTGCCAAAACTCCTCATGGTTTCATTCATTTATCCTGCAGAAACAAAAAAGATTTATTGGCATCTCTTTCTCTGCATAATGCTTGGGGAAGGAATTCTATTATACTACTATTGACAAAAAGTTGAAGATTATGTTAGACTTTACTTGCTTGTCTCATGTGCCAAGGAATGCTTATGTATCTAAGTCTAAAATGATATAAGAGATATTTAGAAAGAAGAGGGTTATTGTATCATCAGCTAATAATTAAGCAGTATGAATTGGTTCTGGCCAATTAGGCTGGAAGTGTTTTAATTTTCTAAGCCAATAGAACCTATCTATAGCATTCCATAATAAAACAAATTAATTAATTTAATTAACAAAACATAAATTCTAAAATGGATCATGATTTTGAGTGGCTAAGTACCCATGCCAAATGGTGTCTTATAATAATAAAATCTAATTCAACTGGTTGGCCAGATTATTCATATGGTTTCACACTTTCCTACTTGCTGGCAAGCAACAGGCATGCTTGGTTACTTTAAAACTTCTGCTATAAAGAGAGATTGCCATTCAGTTACAGAGAAACTCTGGTGTCGTGCCTACTTTTCTGTAGCATTTTTAAGCTTTTCATGCAAGACGAAAGCAAGTGCTTTATATTTGTCGGTCTTTGAAGAGAAAATGCCAGAAAGGTGACAATGCTCCTGCTGTTAAAATCTAATGCAACGTCATAGACTCTTCTTTACATGTACGAGATCCCAGAGGCTTACAAGCATGAGCATGAATGAATTTGCTCAACCCTTGTCTCATGGGGTAAATCTATCTAGAGACACCAGACCACTAAAATGAATCTGCAGGAGCAAAAGGTCTACCAGGTCACTGCAGCAGTTCAAAACGTGCTGGTGCTAGTCCCAGTACAGTTACATGAAACCCAGAAATTACACAGATAAAATAATCTTCTTATTTTCACTTGCAAATTCTCAGTGATTTAAATTCATTATCGAACAGACACTCTTGTAAAGCTTTTTCTTGTGAGCTTGTCCCAGGTGCCTGATTGCAGTTATCAAACATACCATACTAAGTATTTATATAAATATATCATAAAATAATCAAATATGATGAGCTATTCCCTTTGTTCCTTTATGTTGATACACTTTTCACAAAATATTTAATATGCTTCTGAAAATGACGATGCCAGTGATAAAGCTAGTTTGCAGTTTCATAGATAATTTATGGAAGTTATAAAAAATGAACCAAATTGTCATAACAACATGACAATGTGAACATTCATGTTTACATAGTGTCCACATATAATACAAATACTGAATATTAATATGAAATGAGAATTTATAAAATTTGCAATAAACATAATGTAGAAAAAAATAACAACTTGATAAAATCTCTGCTTATATTGCAACCTATAAACAGATTTTACTTTATGAATGGCTTTGACATTTCCCTTAATGTGTATTGTTTTACATCTTTAACCACAAATCTTGGTATATTTTAAATGTAAATTAGATCTTATCTACCCTGTTTCTTCTTTCAGATAAATAGTCACTCTAATTCAAGCGAAAGGAAGAAAGTCCATAGACAGCATTTTAAATGTACTTGGCACCTAATCATCCCAAGGGGTGCAAGTAGCAAAAAATGTCTGGATCAGATTTTGCCACTTCTGTTCTCAGTAGGTAGTGATTTGTTTGTTCAGTAATCTGCTGGCTTGCAGCAAACTGGCACTCAGTCATTTGCCTAAATATAGGCATTTATTGCTGTTTTGAGATGCTCTGAGACATTCCCTTGAGGCAGGCAGATGGCATGAAGGACCTGTGGGAGACCCACAGTTTCATGATGCTCCTCTAGAGCAGCAGCTATGGCCAGCCAGCAACAGGGTATCTCAAATGACACTTGTTACTTTCAGTCAAGTAGCTCATGCCTATGATACCCAGTGACATATCTTCTGAGGCCAGATTTGCACAGAATTATTGCCTCAATATGATGACAGAGTGTATAGTGTCTGTCTGCTATTTGTTTTTTCTAGTGATGTCTTCTCTGTAGTTCATTGATATCTGGAGAAACTGAATGAATCATGAGGCCTGAACCATTGTACCATGCTAATACCCTGAGAGTATTACAGTTATAACATTTGAACCATACCGATTCCAGTAGTCTATTAATTACACTACCAGCATCTGTGAACAAGGCCTGAGGTTTTTGTTTTCCTAGCACCTCCAAGCCCACTTCTTGTACTACCTTTTACCAAGCAGTGCCCTTAGGCATGCTGAACTGCAGGTTTTGGTAGCAAATCAGTGCTAACAGAGACCACTAGTTGCCTGTATGCATCACTAGATTTGAAGCTTTGGGTCAAAATCGGAACACTGTCTAGTACTAGATAGCATGTTACGGTTCCTCCTCAAAGGCTGGAGAGAAGCTGAATGTCACTTCATGGCAGAATTCCTCTTGGGCATCTCCATCTCTATCCCTCTCTTTCCTTCTCTTCATTGACTGTGTAGGTGTCCTGGGTTTACCAGTAGCCGTTTTGCTCCTTCTTAGTAACTGGTGCAAGCTCTGTGTTTTGACTTCCAGCCTGGGAACAGAGCTGATAGCACCGATTGTTTTTAATTGTTGTTGAGTAGTGTTTGTTCTGGCCAAGGACTTTGTGAGTCTCATGCTCTGCCGGGGATGAGGGGAGGCCAGGGGGAAGCGGAGACAGGACGCCTGGCCCAGGCTGGCCAAAGAGATATTCCGTACCACAGTGCGTCATGCCCAGGGAGGTAACTGGGAGTTACCTGGAAGGGCACGGTCTCTCTTCGGGGGGTTGAACTTGTTCGGTGGTGGTATCGTATTCTCTTCTCTTGTTATTTTCTCTTATCAATATTATCATTGGTGGTAGCAGCAGTGGTTTGTGTTATACCTTAGTTACTGGGTTGTTCTTATCTCAACCCGTGGGAGTTACATTCTCTTGATTCTCCTCCCCATCCCTCTGGGAGGGGGGAGGGTCGGGGGGGGGGGGGGGGGGGGAGAAGGAAAGAAAGAGGGAGAAAGAGAAAAGTGGGGGGGGAGTGAGTGAACGAGCTTTTGTGGTTGGGTTTAAACCACAACAGTAGGGACCCCAGAAAGTTGTAATCCTGAAGTTAAGTCCCCCAAAATGTTTTTTTAAATTTAAATGAGAGAAAAATAATCCTTAAAAACTTCGTTTCCTCATTATATTTATGAAACACTATGTAAATACATTGTTACTGGTCTCATGAAGTGTTAGTTAAGTGTATGAAAGTGAAGTACTGTTTAAGAGTTTAGGCATTTTTATTATTACTACCAGGAATATGAATGTTGGAATTTTTTAAATATAAATATTTCAGCTGAATGTTGTAACTAATGTCTTCTAAGGCTCATAGGACAAACGCTTTCTATCACTCGGTTTGTGAATCATCCATATATTACCATGGATGAGGGTATCATAAAAATAAGTGCTTTGTGTAATATTAAACCTTGAAATAGTATTCAAATACCTCTAACTTTCAAAAACATTGTAGAGGAGCAAAGGACTGAATTCAGTTACATGGCAAAAGGTCCCCTGCACCTTTACCTAGTAAATCCTGTACTAGCAAATGAAACACTAGTGAAATTTGATATCACTTTCAGACTCCTTCACTGCACAGTTCCCAGTATACTTATTTCCAAGAACAGATCCTATGCAACTCGGCTCAAAGGGAGGAAACGTAATTTTTACTTCAAACAATTAATTTCTATGCCTGAATTTTATCTTGTTTTCAGTCTAAGTGGTGTGGCTGCTCACAGCTTATTATTACTTTTATCATTTATCATGTAAAATTGTACTAGTTATTTTTATTTATTTTTTCATTAATATTGTATGCATCATACACTGTTCATCTCCATCTTAAAAACCCAAGGCAAAACCGCACATAGTCAGATTTTCTTTTAATTTGCAGAGGCTTTCTAAATGCTGAAAAACTTTCAGGTGCAAATCAGACTATCTGCAGCAGTCTTTGGCTTATTTCTGTCTTGGCAAGTATGAACAGATCCATGGTAATCAATTCAAAAGGTATTAAAGCCATTATTGGTTATAATTATCATGACACCTGGGTCCAGATTTGTTAAATAATTCTTAAAGACATCACTGTGTGCAAAGGTTTTGTTAATCATTGATTTTATATCAGTAAGTGTTTAATGGATTTTGTGACTCTTAATATGAAGCTGAATGTCTGTTTCACTGACAGAAACATAAAAAATAAGAATTAAAATTAAAAAAACTGTTATCATAGAGAATAATCAGGAATAAGAATTAAGGTGAAGACACCATCGTCCTTTTTAGTATTCCAGGGTTTGAAATCAGAGCTGACTTGTTTAAAAAATGTCAGTGTTATATATTGAAATAGCTTGCTGCCAACTAAAATATATGCAACAGGATTTATAGCAAGAGATTAAGGAAGGGGGCTTGGAGTCGTCTTTTTCTTAATGCTATATGTGTGCTTTATTCTTATTAATTTTTTGCTTTGACCCTGAATTTCAGAAACTGAGCATGTACTAGTCCCTATTCCTTCCTGTTGCCCCCACCATGGGGTTAGGGAAGGACAGTAGGAAAGTGAGTTTAGAGTATTTTGCTACATTCTCTCCTTCTGTAGCACCATAAGGCTTTGTTCTGGACATCTCTGTAAGGGATTTTGCTCCAGGCTAATCTGTCTTTCTGCACTGAGTGATTAGAAAAATTGGTTTCTAAGTTAAGCATTGAATGCTTAGCACTATGAATACCCCCTTCTTCTTCCCTTCTGCCTCCCTCATACACTATTTTGTTCAATATGTTACTGCATATGCTGTGTTTGGCCTAAAACTGATGTGTCCATTGATCTTCAGTGGTGATGAATGGAACGATGATGATGAATGGGCGTCCTACAGAGATTAAAATCATTACACCTGTGGAAGATCAAACCTTCATACGTCAGGGAACTGAGGTCTTTTAACACCTGTCTTTTACGCAGTCTTGACATGTAGTGCTACCTGCCTTGAGCAGTGGGTCACAGTCTTTTATTAGTTAACTCCTCTTCCACCCTTTTGATCATTTTGACCTATTATATGCCTAGTTAAAACTGGTTTCCTGCAGTTCCCTTAGCAGAGATCAAAAGGTGCATTTCATATCTTCTGTGCCTATCAGGATCATCTCCAGCAGCAGTCCTGAAGCCAAACAAGCTGATGTGCAGGTCCCTATAGCTACAGTCACAGACTATGTATTCTGGTGGATGGACAGAGAGATACTGCTTTAAGAGGTTACTAGCACACACATCTCATCATTTGTTTTGCATGTGTGATACAAAATATATTTAACGAGGCCTTCCTTTGGCCATATCTACCAGAAAGAATGTGAAGCCATAGATCTATGGCCTAGCAGTTTTAATGTCACGGATTTAAGAGAGTGAACCTAAGAGTTAAATAAAAAACATTGGGAGTAAGGGATAATGGCAAGCAATGAGTTCTTAACCTCTGGTTAAGAGGGATACAGTGGTCTATATCCACCTGTTTTTCTGGATTGGGTTCCAGAAGGTATCATCTCCTCCCCATTTAGTCTGTCACATATAGAACCATCCTCTCCCCTATGGGAAACCACTTGTAAAAAAAATCACAAACCAGAATTTTGATAACTAGTACATATCTCTGATAAGAGAGGTAAAGGGGTGACACTAGGACTTTTCATGCAACAATCTCCCTTTCTCTTCTCCCCATCGTGCTGTATTCAGCTGAGCTGCTGAGAGGGAAGGTGTACTTCAAATTATTTGTCCTAAGAGTTTTTTTTAGTGTGCCCTTCTCTATTTATTCCACATTTATGTGAGCAGTATAAATAAAAATAATTCATTGTGTTAGAAATAAAGCATGGCTTACTGAAGCTAGTCAGAAGATAAGACTAAGGATGGAAAGAATTAAATGAGATTATATCTTTATCATATCTTCTTAATAAGTAATCTGCAAATCTAAATAGCTATTCATCTGCTGTTATGTACCATGCAAAATGGCAGCAGTATCTGCAGTGCATGGTTTGCTAGCTGTAAATTCACTAAAGCAGAGGGAGAAAAATCCAGACAGGCTGTTTGACCTATTTGAGATTTTTTACCTTGAAAAACAAAAGCGGAAACATTTTTCCTTCTTAAAAAAAAAAAAAAAAAAAAAGAAGAAGAAGAAAAAAAGGTAAGGACAATTTAGAAAAATGCCCCACTAAAATAACTGAGAGCTGTTTCACCCATTATGTTAAAAAAACCCCCACGTTTTCAAAAGTAAAAATGTGTGAGACTTGTACTATACAGGATCCAAATCAAAAGTAATTGATTGAAAACTTGCAAGCATTAGAAAAATAATTCCATAGGATAATAAAGTATTTGATCTATCCAAACTGGATATCCAAATGAATATGACATTACTTAGACTTATCAGTATGGGTAGGTCAGGATGTAGTAAAATACATACTTTCAATAAAAAGGAGTTCATAGTAAGTACAAGAATGCCACTTCTGTGTAGTATTTCTGTTGAAGAAAGTGACAGAAACCCATTGATGCACATTTGCAATAGTAGTGGATTGCACCATGCTAAGGAAAAGAAACGCCCATGCCTGAGGAAGATAATTACATTAGACATTATGTTTGAGTACATCACATAGGCAAACAGCGAAGCAGTGGGAGTAATACAGTTGAAGAACACCTACAAGGACAGAGTTTTAGCAACAATGATACTGTTTGGTTACAAAACAGAATAAGGAGAAGGAAAATGATGAAGCAAGCTTAAACGCCTTGGTACTACTGTTCTGGTAACTAATATCTTCCTGCAGTTTCTGGAAGAAATAATACTAACATTTTGAGCTGACACTGGAAATATATGAGTGACATTCTAGAGAAAAACTATAGGAAAAGTCTACCTTTCTGCACAGCAGAAATATTGCTTGCATCAATAAGACTGGCAGGATTTGGACAGCCTCAGTAATACACAGTGGGTGAATGAAATGTTAAATGCAATGTAAAGAAAAAAGGAAAACTCTGTTAACAAACTAATATTGAGTCTCGATACTAGAATCCATAGAAAGGCGTGCACTGGAGAAAAATAAGAAATGTTTTTTTTTTAATGAGTCATGTGGTATCTATAAGATTATTGCAGATTCAAGACCACTATGCCATATGCAAACAATTCTGTATATCACAATGTCTTCCGAAGTCTGGAGAGAAGGAGGACACACTGCAAAGCTCACAATCTTCCAGTGAAGGAAGGAATCAGTGGAAGAGAGCAACTCAGCAAATACAGTAAAAAATAGGAAAGTCCAAGCATGCACCAATTCTTGGAAAAACAAAACATAATTAAACAAAAAACAGCAACCTGTCCATTTTGGATCCCACAGACAAAATTTATTGACTGTTTATGATGAGTCCAGAAAGAAAAGGACACCAATTTAGCTATTTTCTGTACTCGTTTCTGAAGATGGTGCTTTATCACAAAAAAGATACATGAAATAGAAATTTAAAAGTCCACAGCACCCAAAGATACCATCCATAGCTCAATAAGCTTCAGTGCTCAGGGCTAGCAAGTATCATGGTCTACTTGTCCTCCCATATTGTTCCCTAGGTTTCTGCTGTTGTGCACTGTTGATGATGGGAAATAGACCATTGGTGTGACTCAGTTTGGCCAATTTTTTGTGTACATGTAGAGAGCATTGGCACCAACGCAGAAATAATTATTCTTTCATTAAATAAAAAAAAAAGTTTCTCACTGTCATTGAAAGTAAGAATTTTCATCAAATTTCTTCAACATACATGGTAGAATAGCAAAGCCTGTAGCATATTGCAGAATCTTGGCATTCTGGACAAGGGTCCAGCTTCTGCACCACCACAAATTCTGTACACAAACTTTAAGCCACAGAGAGTTGCAAGTTGAAGGTGAACAGAAGCCGTAAAAGAAAATCCTGGAGCAGGACTTTTTCCCTGTAGTTTCAAAGAAAGAAATTAGCCATCAAAATGGCTTGGAGAAATTACAGTGTGTGTCACCACAAACAAGATTTTGAGCAACTTTCTTAGAAATAAGAATCTTAGAATAACACAAAGAAGTTTTCAAATGACATGCTAAGGTTGATGTGCCTGTATAATAGGCATCCCACCATACACATTACATAGATTACATAGACATAGTATCTTTACCTTTGTTCTGGACACAGAATTTTTTAAATATAAAAGCAAAGGTGACAGAGTAGTGCTGAAGATAGACAGAAACTACTTCCAGAGAAAATCATGGCAACTCACTGTCTGGTTTTATCACTGTCCAAAGTACTACTTTCTCTTGAATAACCCAAGCCTTCTTTTTACTTATTCAATGAGAATCCAAAGAAAGGTGGAAACAGTATGTTCTGCAACAGTGCATCTCAGAGCAGAAAAACACATGGGCAAACATATTTCCCCTTTTGTGTCAGAATTTGGGAGTCACACTGTATGACGCTTTTCTAAAGGTCTGTCTCTGAATTCCTCTATCACCCAGAGGTATGGCAGCTTGGGACCTTCTCATTCCCTTCCCTCCCCATTTCCGCCTGTTTAGGGAACTGGAATCTTGGTCTGGCTCTTGGTAGTCCAAAACTGAGGGTTTTTATGTAGAGCATAGTGCAATTCTGTATCAAAAATGTGATTCTAAATATTACATAAGTTAAAATTTATGTTAAAATTTTAAAGATTTACCTTTGAATATGAAGAGATGCAAATCTAGCACTTCAGGAAGCATGTTTTGGAGAGGTAAGAATTTTATAAAGGTGAAGTAAGGAACTGAGGTAAAAAAGCTTCATCAGGTACAAGAAACAAAATGCAATACTTTAACTACTCCAATAGTGAATTTGAATTAAACAGTAATGGCATTGTATTTTCAGAAGAACTGTTCATATTTCACTTTACTGAATGTTGTAAGATTCCTGAAGGGTTAATAACAGATAATGGATTGTAAGTCATTTATTTCAGAAAATCTTCTAGATACATCAATTCAAGCTGCCATATCAAATTCATACTATTTACAGTTTATCAATCTATCTTTAAAAGTCTGTGAAGATAACAAAGCTCTTCATAGTTAAAAAAAAACACAGTTAAGATTCAGAAGATTGTAGGGTTACAAGTGAAGTTAATTGAGAAATTGAAATGGGAAAAAAAAAGGAAAAAGACAAGGAAAGCCATCCTTTTGGCTGCCTTTAGCTAGAATATCACAACGCTTTTTAGAGTGTTCCATCAGGAGTGAACTTTATAGAAGGAAGAATAAAATCTTCAGTGACAAATACCTAACAAGCTTCTGGAGCCAAAGAGCTGCGCCTGCCAGGGAACTAGAAGAGAAGAGGGGGAAAAAAAGTTTAAAAAACCCCCACAAAAACAAAACACAAAAGCAAACAAAACCAAACAAGGAGAAAATTACAGGCAGGGAGCAGGGTTACCCCTGTTGTAAAGGGAAGAGAACGTGAGACTGGAAAACGGATGTGAGTGGCAGCCTGCCAAAGCAACAGTTACGCCATCTGCAGCAGGGTCAGAAGTCAGAGCCATCCTTGAAAGTAAGCCCCATGGAAGATATCGAAACAGAACATGGGAGGGCACTCTCTTTACTTCGTGAGGATATCCAATATGCTGCTGACAGTCTTCCTGCCAGGGCTGCACACAGGGACAGGGATGCTGCTCCGCCCTCTCACAAGGCATTGACACACACCATGCGGGGTGCTGCAACAAGCCTCCAGGATAGGCTGGGGGTGGCTGCAGTCCTGGAGCACCCTCTGCCCTCTGCTGTGGGATAGACCCACTACAGTCTGGTCTAAACATGGGACAAAATAGCACCAGCATGTAAAGGGGCCTGCTGGAAGCACAGCTCAACAGCAGAGGCAACCCAGCTGTAAAAGGCATTGCTGGAGGGCAAGGGAGGGCTGGAACCTCAAGAAACACCATGCTTCAGAGGCAGCCATGGGTAGGTGTGCCACACATGGATCTTGGGCTTCTCTCTTTGTGGAAGTGGCAGAAATAGATTTGGGGATTCTGATTCTGAACTATTGCCAGGTTTTACCTGAATTAAGTTTTCTTTCTCCCCACCCCTACAAAAAATAAATATTAGAAGAAAATGTAGCATCCAGCAAACTGTGGCCTCTGGTATGCGATCTGTGTCAAATGACAGGGACAGCAGATAGAGTCTAGCCTCAGCAGTACTTCAGTTTATCATGCCTGGGAGCCAACCATTTGGAAATATTTTACCTTCTTTTTCTGGTTTTTTTTTTTTCCCTCTCTCCCCTCCTCCATTTTCTCTGTTGTGGGGTTTTGATTTCCTTTTTTTTTCTTTGGGTGTATAAATACTCTGTGCCATTCCAGTATGGTGTCACTGGAGGCATACTGGGAGGGGTCTTGAAACATTTCTGTTCTAATAATCTTCTTCCAGAGAGAAAGAACAGGGCAAAAGGCTAGCAAGAAATTTATTGTCTAGCGTGCAGTGTGTAATTACCATAACTTACAATGAAAAAAAAATCCACATGTTGGTGTGTTTGATTTAATGCCATCAGAAGTGTAAGGTTACATGAAATAAATGGCTAATTGGGTTAATTTAATAGCAGGTTAAATCTTTCTTTTATTTTGTGCTAAAGGAACATTAAAATGGTGCAGTTTTCAAGTGGTCTTGGAAAAGTAGAGTTTCTTGATAAAAAAAATACATGGTGTTCCTACTGCTACGTTTATGGTGGGAGTTACTGGCATTCTTCCAGTTCACCGCATGAAAATCTAAGCTGCCTGTATAAGTACAGAATTTAGTGTCGGGTCTTAAGGTTTTGGTTGGCATGTTGCCAGAGATGTTATGTATTTAGCTGGGAAAATTGCCTAGAAGTTAATTGAGAGGAAAACACTAATATACATCCTCCACCACCTTAAAAAAATGCTATGGATATGCATATGTTGCTGATCCTTGATAAGAGATGAGTGTTTGCATTAAGGAATTAGTTTAAAATTGGTCCAAAATTTGGCTAGAGTTTTTCAAGCCTCTCCATTCGCTGTATACACAAGTAAAAATATTGTTTCCCGTCTCTTTTTAATCTTCCTGCTTGCATCATCCTTATTTGGGCCAGCAGCAGGCGATGACATGATCACAGTCTTCTTTGGAGTGGGCAGAGCTGGGGCACAACAGCTTTGTGTACCAGGTGAAAATCATTCTTCTCCTCTCCCGCCAGTGCCTTTACTTGTGACAGCCCCAAAGCTTATAGTTTGATCACTTGTCTTACTACCACCATCCAGAAAATCCTGGAAGTTCTAATTACAGAGTGGGTATTCACACTTAAAAGGCTTAAGAGCAGCAGATAATTTTTTCCTGCTACGCAACTAGGCACACTGCATGCTACCACCTAGCAGAGCATCACAGGAGCAGCATGTGCCTGGAAAAGCCCCGTTGCTCTGGGTAGTGAGAACTCAGCAATTCGGCAGTTTTTCGTATTGCCAGAAAAATTAGAATTTTTTTCATCTCAGTAAATGAAATGGTGTCTTTAAACAGTACTGAGCCAGTCTGCAGCAGCAGAGCTTAAGTGGTTAATGATCACATCTGTAAGTAGGCTCCAGATCAGACAATAGGCTACCTTTTGGAGCAAGGAGACTGGGATGCAAGAGGCACAGGAAAACAAAATTAGGAGCTATGCTGAAAGCAAATGAGGGAAAGGCTTTCTTCCAATTGTGACCAGCTGTCTTCTTTTGTACACCCACCGGATGCTCCTAACACACTGGGCTAGAAGAGACATGAGCAAAGTAGAAACAATGACATTTTGCTACTGTATGAATTCCCTCTCCCTTCACTTAATCCTGTTCTTACTGGGGCCTTGTGCTGAAAGCTGATAATTTTGATGGCCCCTGAATAAAGCCAGTAGCTTGAATTCCTGCCACCAGCCCCTTTATAATGAATAGGGCTAATGAACGGTTGTAAGTGGTAGGAATCTGTGACCAGCTGCATCAAGGCAGGTAATACAGCTCAGATTTAATTGGGAGCAGGTATTGGAAGGCTGTATTACTTTAATTGGTGAGGGGGTTTTGTAAATGGAAAGGACAAAGTATAATGGACAAATTGTGCTGTACAATAGCACTTAAGCCGGGATTGTATGCATTCGTTAATCTGTTGAGGAATGAGGCAATTCTAAACAATTTTCTCAGTGAAACCAACTCCAGAAAGCTTGTCCCTTTTGTTCTCCCTTGGGAAAATGCAAGATTGAAACAGAAAATACCTTTACCGAGGCAATCATTTGCCACGTGTGGAAAGCGGATACAGCTGTAAACTATGAAAGAGGGATCTTTGTAGTACAATAAAGGATGGAAAAAGAGATAAAGCTAGGGATAAGAGTGGGCCTGTCACTGCATCCAAAGGAGGAATAAAGTGATGACATTTACAGTGACAGATGAGACTGTAAAGAGAACTCAGGACAATTTAGAGAGGGAAATTTGATATTTAAAAGAAAGGGCTCTGATAATTAAAAGTAGCATTACATTAAACTGTTACGCATGTCATTAGTGACAGAAGGGAACTGGTGCCTTTTGAAAAGTTAATGTTTCGCACAGACCTGCTCTTGAAACTTTGTATGTAGTAAAGTTCACTTGAACACAGCATACCGTATGCAGCACAGCATAAATTTTCTCTGTGTTTCATAGTGGGAAATAAGAAAGTTATATGATAATATAGAAGGTGTACTGTAAATACCATATGCCAATGTGTGTACAGTGTGGGTGTGTATGTGTAGAATCGATGTACACTGGAGGTCCAAGGTAGAGTTGAAAACCCAGCATATATAAATATTGTCAAAAATGCTCATTCTGTGGAATCCTTGGAAAAGGCAGGGTGTCTTTTTCTCAAGGCACAGGTTCACACATTTTATTTTTGCCTTGTTTGTGTTTAGCTAGATCTGTTCAACCTAGTGTGCCTATAGCAACAGAAGACAGCTTAAAGAATAACCTCTAAAGGTAGCGTTTAAAGTGAAACAGCATAGCACACGCAGCCAATTTATGTGAACGTTGCAGCTGTAATGGGTTAAGAGAGCATTTGCAACCGGGCTCTTCTAGCAGGTCTTTTGCTCTGGTATACTTCGTTACAGGTGGCAAAATGAGACGGATTGTATGTCCCTCAGAGTTCATGTAGGCCGGGCAGTGGGAGGAGAAAAACAAAACGAAGCTGAAAGTGAGTGTTGAATGGGCTTTCCCAGGATCCCCAGGTGGGTTTCATGTACTGCCTAATGCTGAAAATGAGACAGATTCAGCTTTCTGTACTGGTTGTAAAGGCTGAATTATCTTACACTTACTATTGTTCATGACTAAAAGTCAACATACAAAGCTGAAGCTTATTGCAGAAGTTCTTTGTCAGTAAGAACTATTTTGTGTTCCTCTACATTTTTTTCATTTTTACAGATAAGGATAGAATTTGGTTTCAAGCTCACAGAATATTTATATATATGCATAAAGTAAATACTAAATTAAAACTGACATGCAAGAGTAGCGTTATTAAATTCTAAAAAGAAGCATGAAGTTAATACTTATCCATTTGTGTGAAGAAGGATCAAAATTGTTTTTGCAGAAATCTGCAGTTACCACTGTGTGAACTGTATCAGAGTGAAAGTGGATGAGGAACACAATGAAATAATCTATGGCAGGAAAACAAAATGACACACAGGACTACCGACGTGATGAGCTATCATTTCCTTAGCTTTCTAAATAAGATGTTTGAACAGTGACAGACACAGAAGTATGCAGCTGGAAAATAACTTAAATATAAAATAAAACAATATTTATGGGATCTGAGCAGACCCCTTTGAAATCCAGAAAAAGGTGTACTAATCAATCACAAAAAGAGTCCTAGGATCAATTCAATGCAATAATTCAGTTTATTTGATATGGAGAAAATAAAGCAGCCTAATGTCACCTTGTTGTCATATAACATGTATTATCCCTGTACAGCATCTCTATCCCTAATCATATGGCATTAAAAAGCATTCAGGGAAACTGACCTCACAGAGGAAAAAAGAGTTTCTTTCAAAACCACTTGTGTTCCTGATCTTTACAAATAAACAACAATAAGAAAGTGTAGTGACTTTAGTAGTCTGCTTGAATGTTGTTAAGGAAGTTGGAACCACAGACCCTATGAAGCTACTGATTATCCAGTCCATCTGAATGCCAGATAAATATCTAAACACAAAGAAAAAAAGAATTGTTTTCATCTTTAGCCTGAAGAGAAATATCCAAATTTCATTAAAGTTTGGATAGCTTTTTTTCTGTCTCTCTGTGTGTGTATATTTGTGTATGTGTTTGAAAGAAGAAAAAAAAAAATGTTTTCAGATATGATGAGCTTTGAAGCTAGTTCTGAAAATAGTAGCCCTGTCACAGAGTTTCATTATATATATCTGCTTGCTACTGCCGTTAACGTCTTATTCTTCAGACTAGATCTGTACATTCTCTGCATGACCTAAAAAAACCTTAAGGAAAACAAAACCCAACAGTTATTTTACAAATTGAGAAAGGTCAGAGATCAGTATGCATTGGCACTGAAACTCTTTAGAAGATGAGCATGTGCTGTTTCTTACATTTCCTAGTTAATGTGCATGAATCATGACTTTGAAAAGCCACTTCTGTGGTCTTTGGAATTAGAGTTCTCCCTGGCACCCAGCCTTTAGAGCAAAGCTGGAGTGCAGAGCTGCATGGCCTCTCTGACACACACCAAAGCCACCACATTGTTTCAGAGTCTTAAGCAGCTGCTTTGTGGTAGTAATAACTGTTTTTTACTCATCTGTGTTAGGTGAGGTTGGAAGAGAGGAACTGACACAAAGTGGTTGCCTATACTCTCACAAGATCTCAAAACAGATGTTGCCACACTGCTCTGCGGCTCTTGAACATCAATAGAGTTCTTCTGTTTCTGGAACACCTATGTTTGTCTGTGCAAATTGGCATACAGGGTTTCTTATGATTGCTTCTCAAAGAAAAAAAATTGTTACTTTATAAATTAAGTATACGATATATCTTCCTGAAATAATATCCTTCATGAAAACTATTAGACTTCCTGTGGAATTTGATGTGGGAAGAACTCAGAGGACACACTGTTAGTAATAAAAATATGTGATGTGTATGTTGGAAGAACTTAAGGACACAGTCCCCTGCATGGACAGCTTAACTCCTTTTGTATTCTTGTGCCACTGTTTTTGGAAAAAATGGTGGGTTTGGCCTCCTTGTTTTGACAGCTACTCCTTAAAGGTCAGACCATTGTCTGCCCCTTCCACTAGTCAGCACGATTATGTGACTGAGTGAGCTACTTCTGAGCGCTTGTTTAGCTGCAATTTCTGCAGCTGGGGCAGCAGCTTCCATACAATAACCACCATGTCTATGCTGCACAGAGAAAAAGCCATGGGAAAACAGTAATCTGTGCCCTTACTATGATCGCAGCATCTCTGCTGGCAGAGTCCAGCACAGCAAGAGAAGTACAATGCTCAAGCTGATCCCTGGTTTGATTCCCAGAGCCAGTGGTCTACCCAAGGAAGTACTGCACCACACTATCCCCAGGATAGAAATGTATGCTGATGGCTAAGTTCACCTCAAGTGATTCTCTTTGTAAAGAAATGAAAGAAATCTTCATGTGTAAAAGTTGTAGGAAAGAGGATAATTAAAATCTGAGACACAAAAGGGAAAGGAACCTACTGAACGTAAATCAGTCACTGGAACTTACATCCAGGATTTTTCTCATGATACAGATCTTTGCGGTTTTGCTGTATTCATTTTGCATCAGGAAATTCTTAAGATGGATACATACTCTTTCTGCATTCACATACGTAAGATTAAAACAAAAGTGAGTTCATGAAGTGATGCATATTAGTTTATTCCTGTCTCTCTATATTTGCTTGTAGGTGGCAGAGGTAGATTTCCACAGCTTATTCTGATTACTTCTGTCCTGATTTCATCATTTCAAAATAAAGCATAAAATAAAGTACATTCAGCTTTCCAGGGTAGATTTGGAGAGAAAGAAAGAAAAAGAGAATACCTCTGTACTATAGAAATGAGTTTTCTCTGTCTATACACATGTATTGAGACCATTCAACTAGATCCAGCGTATGCAAGCTGTTCAGAAAATGTCATATTTTGTGCAGCTGAAGAATGGAAAAAATGTAAAGGAGAATTCTTCTTTGGGAAGTACTCTTCTTGTCAATGTAAACAATGAAGCCTAAGTAATTGGAGGGTAAAAAAGGAAAAGTTTTGTTGCATTTTAGCTCCAGCAAGGGTAAAACTGAAGAAACTCTACAGAGGTCAAAGAACTTGTACATAGTGCTTCAAGTTCATGAGGACCCAATCACAATTTCTACACTGACAAATTTTGCTCTGCTTCAGGGTCTTTACTGGAGTTTGGAAATGTGTCTTCACACCTGTAAACTTATTAGACCCCCACTCACTGTGCTTGAGCTATGAAAGCATGCAGTAATGAATGTGCAAAAGAGGTTGAAGTATGCCTGAGTATGCCTTTGCACTGTACTTTGCAATTTAAACTGGGAGAAGGCTCTGCTTACACTAATGAAAGCTTATGAGCAATTCAGCAAACTTACTGGGAACAGTTTACTTGTCAGTACTACAAGGAAGGCTCTTAATTTACTTTCTTAGTAAATTTCTTATTTTATTTAGTAAATTATTTATTTAGTAAATTTACTTTCTTAATAGATTTCTAGGGCTTCCTTTTTTTAATTTTAGCTTTATCTTACAATTTTATCTTCACTTGGCTTAAAAATAACCTTACAGCACAAAAGTACAGCTGGTAACACTGATAAAAAAATATAAGAGAACCTAAAATCTGTAAGCATTTTAGATGGGGTTTGGATTTTAGGATAATGTTCATTTTTCAGTTATCACCGTAACAAAATCTTGCTTTTTTCTCCTCATTAACCTCCTTCCCAGAAATAGAAGCATTCCAGACATAATAACCCATAAAGAAACAGTGAAGACTTCTCCTGCCAACTTGTATCTATGACCTGAGAAGTGGAAAGGCAAAAACTATTCAGAGTCAAAGTAAATGAACTTTGGAAACCTCTGGTGCCAAAATGTGCTGTGGGTATTTTGATTATGCAACCTGCCTTTGAATCAGTAGTCATTGTCATGTGATAGTTAGCAAATCAAGAAAATGTTGTCACCTCTGCTTCTAATGATATTGTAGGTGGCATTTTATTTAAACCACTCTAAGAGTCTTTTTTCCTATCTGAGTTGGTCTAAAGTCTTTCTCTTCCTACCAGGAAATTATTGTTCTGATTTTAGTTACAATTTTCAGTTACAATAAGAAAGAAGTTTTTAACTTTTTGGCCAGCACAGTTTATATCAGTTCCTGCCTGAATTTTCTCAGTCTGTTGATTTTTTTCTTTAGAAAAAGATATTTTTTTTGCCCACCACTTATGATAATTTTTGAAGCTAACAGAATGATGCCTGACACAAAAAGAAAGAAAAAATGAAAAAGAGAAAAGGAAAAAAGGAAAAGGAAAAAAAAAAAAAAAAGAAAAAGAAGAAAAATATGTAATAGCCATTTCCAATTTCCAAACAAGTAAAGGTTTTTTTGTAAAATGATCTCAAGTAGATTCCTTTTGAAACCCAGTATCTGAAGTCCTGAGCATGGACTGTCATAACAGAACATTTTGATAAGCTCAACCACAGAATTAACTTCAACACTTTCAGTGTTTTTCTTCTTGCTTTTTTTTCCAATGTCTTGTAGCTTAAGGAAAAAAGGTGATTTCTCTTCATGGTCCTTTATTAGTAGCAGCTAATGCTTATTCACTTAAGTGGACAGAAAAGGCTGGTTTTAAAATATACAATAGAAGTTACCTTAAATTTGAGTAGGTATGGAGATGATCTGTTGTTTTGTGCTGTGCACAGGCATTCTGGAAACATGATTCGTTGGGAGTATTTAGCAATAACAAATATACTTCATCAGGAAAAAACATTAATCAGCAGTGATCTTGCATCAAGACCCTCCAGTCTTTTCTGTGGCCAGTGCATTCCTATCACGAGGGACACCTACCTTTCCTCTTAGTGTTGAACCACATCAGAAAAGGGTGTCTACTGAGAGTGGGAGGGAAGCTCCTTCTTGCTGTGTCCATTTTTCTCCTTTTCTTTTTCAGTTTTTGTTTATTTCTCTCTCTGCAGATGCCATTTAGATGTACTTTAAGTGTGAAAGTTTTCCTGTCCAGAATCTTGCACACTAGCTGAGCATGTATAGCTGATTGTATCGGAGCTTGCTTTGCAGTTAATGGCCAGCATTCAACACCCAGTGCTTCACTCTGCTGGAAACTACTCCAGTACTTTTCTGCTGGAAAGTATACTCCAGTGCTGTATGGCTACATATTTATCTTGCACATTTCTTAAAGCAAAACCCACTGATGTGTTTCTCTAATGTGCTCATAATCCAAATACCATGTTTGCTGTCAACAAGTTGTCTGAACTTTTGGTGCTTTTTTTTCGTCTTTTCTGTTTTTTAAGAGGAAGGTGGCAAGCAACAATCTTCACATCTTACAAGCATTTGTGCCTCTATGGGACCAGTCATTATCCTGCAGTAGGTATTTCAAGATGGCAAATCAATGGAGAAGATCAGGGATGAAAATGAAAGACCCAGCTAGTCTTGACCTTTGACACTTCCTTTTTTCTTTTAAGTGTCCTTCAGTGTTGATCGTGCAAAGGGTTGTGCTTAGGTTTATTTTACCACCAGCCAAGATGGAGAAGACTCATCCTTCTTTTGAACTTATCCTTCCTTTTCTCCAAAGGCTTTTTGAAACAGCCTCAGGTTTAGGGTTAATGTTTTGTCTTTCTCTTGCTCAAGACTCTGTTCTTTGCCTGAAAAATTTGTGAGAATATTTCTTTTTCCTTATGCTGTAATGACCATCATGTAATGACAATAATGACATATATGGTCTGGTCATACTGAATGAAGGTATGTCCTCATAAGAGCTAAGCATGATGAATGAATAAATTACTTTGGTGATTGCTGGAGATAGTTCTTCTAATATAGAGACATATTCTGCTATATGTGAACTTTCACATAGAGTGTGAAAGTCTGTCAGTGATTAGGAAAAGCAAGGCTTCCACATATGGAAGTGGGCAAATCTCCTTTGCTCTGCTAAGCAAATTGTAAAAGGTGCAATTTATTTTATAATGAATTAAGACTACTTACTATTTCAATTATTACTTCTATTGGTCAACCTTGTTTAAGTTGCCTGTATGCAACAGCAAATCAGCAGCATCTTGAACAAAGATAAGAAACAACCAAAATTAAATCTCTGTTTTAAAAAGAGGTTACTGTACATTATCCTTACTGTGGCACTCTAAAAAGATGTTTTAATGCCAGTGAGGAAGATCCCAAAATCAGATTTATGAAAGTTCAGGAAATTAATTACTGATAACAGTCTGTTGAAGACAGAGAGATATTTTAGTTCCTCATTTGAAACTCCTTAAATTTGCCCGATTTTAAAAAATATCAAACGCTTCTTTGAAAACACAGCGTCTTTCAAAGTGTCTCCTGTAAGCCATCACATACTCTTATTTCCTCCATGTATCTGAAGCTGTAGGTTGGAGATTTGGTAGTGGTTTAAGTTATTTTAGTATAAAAAATATACAGTGAGTCTTCTTCTGACTTTAAAAACTAACCTGGATAAAGAGATATCTATCCTTTCCAGCTCAGTCCTCATATTACTGTTGAATAGAGAACTCCCTTTTGATATTATGAAGGAAAAGACTTTATTGTTTCCAAAATTAATTCTACCAAAGAAGGAAGCATCTTCTCATAAGTAGTCTATTCCTTCCACACATACTTTCACAACTATGAACAGCTCCTAATAGTGCAGTATTTAGGCATGTCCTCGATCATGTCAATTTTAGCATATGTTTTAACATAACTGGTGGAACAGCAAGTCCCCAGAGTCTGTTAGTCACAGTTTTATATTACTCCTAAGGTTAAACCTCAAATTAGGTTTTAGCAATCTCCTAGATTCCAGATTCTTCATCGTCTGTAAAGAATTTATGAGATTTCCACCATTCTGTAACTTGCTTCTCTCTCTATTTGTACCAAAGCTGTGCCTTGACTCACCAGTCCTTATTGTGGAAGGATGGGAGCAACAAGAATCCCTTGGTAGTTCTGGTAGCAGCTGCAGAACTTAAAGTCTGAAGCAAAGAAATAGCTGTTATGAATTAAAAAATGTTAATGGGGATTTGATTTACTCCAAACCTAGTAATTTTGAAAAATGAACTTCTGGGAACTGTTTCTGTTTTGGAGATAACCAGAGTACCTTACTTATTCACAGGTGTGATGAGCCCTACCTGGCAGTTAATTCTACTGCAGTTGCTTGCTTCAAGAGATGTCTGAGTAACATATTAGTGGTCTCTCCTTGTTAGATACATATTTTAATCATGATTGATCTTGTGTTAGTGTGTGGGAACTTTTTATAGACCTTGTAACGTGCAACTGATTTCTCAGGTTATTATCAAGATAGTTTGGGGTTTTCAACTGGTTACTGAAATGTGAGTGAATATTGAGTGAATGTGTTGGTGAGATTGGGAGACAACATTTGACAAATACTGTAAAAAAAAAATCAAACCAAATTTGTGCCTGTTCTGGGTATTTGAAAGGCCATTTCCTTATGCCTGTTTCTATCTTTCCATGTACTTCTCAACAGTGATTTGCATAGCTGTTCATATTCATATTTCTGTATTCATTTTCAGCTAATCCAAACACTAAGTGTTTTATTGATTCAAGTTGGTAACCTTTGATTCTTAGTGGAATTCCTTGAAAAAAAGCCACACAAAACCCACCTTCTCATGTTTAAACACTGTGAGTACCAACTCTTTAGTCTCACTGTGACAGAAGACCTCCTGATGAAAGTATCGTCACCTCTGAAATGTAGTTACAGCAGTAGAGAATGTGGAGGCAGCATTGTCCCACTGAAGAATGAAAACAGCTAGATCACTGCTTTAGTTCACTGAATTACACTTAAAAAATAGCCCTTACTACTACTTCCACACCTTTGTTTAATCACATATGAGACTGAAATAGGTAGTTTCTTTTGTTGTTTTTCATCTTTCTAGCATTTCTTTCTTTAGTGCTTGTATTCAGGGTGCATAATCTTTTATGATGGGAAGTTCAATGATTCATTCTTGTAACTTGCTGTTGATTCCCATGAGTTTGTTGGCCAAAGTTTTTTACTACTAATGTCATACAATCTTCCTCTTCAGCTGTCAGGAGACGTTTCAAAATGTAGAAACAGAAACAATTATGTTAATAAATTGTATTTACCTTTTAGACATGATAAGTACTTTATGATGTGGGAATAGTCAGATTTTATTGCTAAGACTGAACAGCTGAGCATGGCAGTATTACTAGTTAGGAGGCAAAATTGATCTGGAAAAAATAGTTTACTCTATCAGTTGCTTCTCTGACAACCTTCTATCTTTCTTGATCAAGAAATGAAGTCCTTGGAAAATGAATATACAAAACAAATGTCTGTTGTACGGCAAGATGTTCTTTAATTTACTTCCTTTTGTTTAAAAGTGACGTCTGTTTAGCACATCGGTTTAGATATGATTTAAAGCAGTTGACATGACAGATTGAAAACTTAAAATGTAGCATGAATAATACACAGTAAATTTATGTTGGGATGTTTTTATTCACTAGGGAGCCCTGAATAAGTTAGCAGCACTTGCAGCCACAACTTGTATACAGGAGAATAATTTGTATTTATTCCATTCTTCCAGGGAGCTAACTGATGTGTGCATGTGTATGTATATACATGCATAATATATGTAGCTATATATGTATATGCATATAGTCTGCTAACTGAGATTCACATACACAATCCATGCAGTTTATTAACAGTTAGCATATCATCTCTAAATGGAGCTCACTGCAATTTGAGATGTGCCCTGCTAGGAGCTAATGAGCAAACTCCTGCCTAATATTGACAATTAATCAGGCATAAAAGCATCTAGGATCAGGACCCATTGCCAAGCATAGAAGACTCATACAGACTTCAATGAAACATGATATGTGAACAAATTTGTCTAATTGTATATCAGTCCTATGAACAAATTCCCACCAAAACACTTAATTATCGACAGTACAGAAGCAATGCATCCGTCTCAGAATCTGTTAGTGGCTTTTTGGTTTGTTGTAAACCATTTACCGTAACTAATAAATTGAAGGAAGTATTATAATGTTTTCTTGACAGTGTTCTTGTTTTAATTGGTTTTGTATACTTGAGCCAATATCAGTTCATTGGCTAAAGTAACCGAGTAGTGGTTACACAATAAATAGTGATCCAGTCGTTGAATACTTTTCTTCTGTTGAGATGTGAAGATTTGGTCTCAAACTGATAAAAGTAATCTTAGTGATCAAGAAAATAATGCAATAAAAAGGTGACCCTTGCAGTCTATGGCAAAAAGAATAAAAACCATTATTGCTGATACAAAAAAACCCCATGTATTTGCTCAGGTTCTGTAAGCTTAATACTGGTAATATATCTGATATATGACATTTTTTCTTCTAGAATATAAACTGTATACCCTTTTCTAGTTGAAAATCATGGTAGAGGCTTTTTTGGCAACATCAGTAGAAAGCCTGTTATGACACACAACAGAAAATCACTTGAAAAAGTATTGCTGTTACTCACTGCAGAAGAATGATTTGTGCAAAGATAAGATGCTTTGGCCTTGAGACACACACAAGTAAATTGGGTAGTTTTCCTAAGAAGCATTCTTGTTGAACTGTTTTTCTTTTCCATTTCAGTTGACAATATGGATCTGTAGTGTATTGTTGGATCTGCTGTGTGATAACACAACAAAGCCTGTGTTCTGCTCTCAGCAGTGCTATTTATACATTGTAACATTTTTCAAAGTACCACTTTAGTGTTCTTCCACTGCTGGTTTCTTTTTAAAAAAGACAAGATAACCTGCCCCCCCCCCCCCCCCCCCGATATATAAATAAATAAAAGCAGCTATAAGTCAGATTCAAGTCTGGGTATTTCACTGACAGTAAAGCCCCCTTTTCAGTTGATTTATGGATGAAGAGCTGCATCTTGCAAATGATGCAATATGAGCCAGAGTCCACTGTTTAAAATTGGAGAAGGCAAGAGCTGCTCAGTTCTTCTTCTTTAGCCAAATACTTTGAATGGACAGCAAGGACTGTGGCTGGCACGGGGCTGGGGATTGACTGTGAGTAGCTGTCATCCAAAATTCTCCACAGAAGTGAGGGCACAAGCCGCAGTTTCAAGTGGAAGGCAAGAGCAGTGAAGGAAGCAGGCCAAGCATCTAGTAATTTTTATTTGAAGATGTCTCATAGTAAGAAAGCTCAATATGAGTGCTGAGATTTCATACTGAAGTATATCTTCATGTGGTCTCCAGGAGAGACCCTTCTGTCCTGGATGCCAATCAGCTGTGCTCAGCCAGAAGCTGAAGTGACACTTACTCATTGCTGGAAATCAGGGAAAGAAGCAGGAAGGGATTTATGCTAGGCAACAGCACACGGCTTAAGTCATCCTTCGGCAGCAAATAAAAGGAAAAAAAAAAAAAAAAGTTGTTAAAAAATTTAATACTGCCATCTTTTGGAATACACAGGTCACCAAAAATAAAACAAGAATAATCAAAATTTTCTCTTATACTCAGAACTTGCATTTTTATGGTCAGCACTGCACTGTTTGGCAATGTCTAGATTTTAATACTAACCTGTTTGTGTGAATGTATGATGTGCTTGTGAATGTCATACCTCAGCTAAAAATCAGGAAGAAATGTCACTTGTTAAATGCTGAATTTCCTTTATGATTACAGTTGAATGTGGATTACAAATCAGGAAGAAATACAGTCAATGAGTTATATTTTTGAGAGTGGGGGTAATTATTATTATTACTTTCAGTTGTTCTAGTAAGCAAAGACAAGAAGGGAAAGAAAAGAAAAAAAAAGAGTAAGGAAAAAAACCTACACCACCTTATTAATTGCCCGCTGCTTCCTTTAGCATCCCAGTGTCCTGATGAAATGGCTGGATAGCCTCTTTGGCTGCAGTACAGGTAACATGCTGTTTCACAGTGCAGAATGAATATGTATTCTGAATAGGTAGGGGAACCAAATTCACATGAAGGACATTATATTCTTGGATATAAACTTAAGAAGTTGTGTGATCTTTCGATTAGGAAATCTTTATTATTTTTTATAAGTAGATAATTTCTTCTAATTTTTAAACATTGTTTTGGCTAATCACAATCAAGTAAAAATATATTAAAAGCTATAGAGTCATAGATCTGCTTTTCTCTTAATACACTGTAAATCTTCAATTTTGTGGGTAATTTGCTATACCCAAAGCATGCAGACATGGAAATACAGCTATCATAGAAAATGTTCTGCTCTAAGGAAGAGGAGGAACAACTTCTTGCTAAAATCATACGTAGCACCTTTAAGCTTCTCTCTTTTCATCATATCTTTCCTAAACAGAGCCTTTAGAATTCCTGGAACAGAAAAGATGACTCGCCATTAAAAGTCTTTCCTCAACAAAACTGCATTCTTACGATTAAAAGTCAAGATAAAAATATGGTATGCTTAGGATCAGTGACAACACTCTGAGGAAAGAGGTTGCTGAAATTTTGATTGCTTGTTCCTTTACTTCCCCTGCAGCTCAAGTTCCTTTGCTGGAAATTTTTGACGTGGTCACAAGCCTTCACAACATTCTGACTTTAAAAGGGCCATCTGCCTTTGCCCAGCTTTAGATAGCTCAGTTTTCCTGCAGATGCACTCTCTTACCTACTGTAATGCATTAATTTGAGGCATGTTTTAGAGTATTTTGAATGAAAAAATCTCAAGCATTTCCATAACACATACATTACCATCAAAAGACGAAAGACTTGTGTGTGTATGTGTAACTAAATCTGTACATACATATACATAAATATATATTTATAGTAATGAGTACATAAGTACATTTATAAATATGTCTATCAAGTTGACATCTCAAGGCAGCATAGCATGTTTTCTAAATTTCTGGCTGTTTATTTTTAATATTACCTATTATAATATTATTTAATATTAAAGCATTTTACAATTATTAATAAAGTTCATTGACTATCCCTCCATTCGTCCTTGTGCCTGCACCAGGCCCACTTGGGACAGAGCAGTAATGTTAGAAAAAGGCAACCACATTACAGCAGATTATGAAGGAGGAGTCAATTGCTGAGGTAGCAGGTGACACCATGGAGGGAACAAATCAGCTCTCTCAATGTTTGGGGCAAACAAACTTCTGATGCTCCTTGGAAAATAGTCCTTAATGCAAAGTACTGCTTGACGAGTTAAAAATATTAAACAATCAAAAGAAACTTTTGAAAACTTATAATTTATTATTTTTTACTTTTCTGTTGAAAAAGTATTTAAAAAATCAGGAATAAGGAAGCAATCCTTATGTCAGAACTGTTTATGTTTCAAAATATATTTGCCAAGTGGAGTGTGGCTGAGCTGTTTGTGAACCTAGCCTCCAGGCTTTGTCAATTGTCCTGAAGACTGATCTAGAATTACAAGTGAAGGCTGCAGACAGAGATAGACAGTGCCTACATATACCAGCCAATGTATGTGAGACAGCTATAAATTTTGGGCAACTGTTGAGTCATCTAGTGCATTATGCTTTTTTTTTTTTTTTTTTTTTGCCTGTATGCATTGATGACTCTTAGCTTTAATTTCTTTAATTCTGCTTAAAATCACTGGCATTTGGAGGTGAAGGTATTCTCATATTGGTTTTGCCATCTAGCAATGATTAGTCAATATAAGCTCCTGCTTATTTTCATTCAAAAATTAGCAGCTGACCAGAATCTGATTGAGGCATCCACTGACTGATGAAGCCTTATTTTAAGACAGTGAAAAATAATCCATGAAGATAATTTGTAGGTGAAGTGACAAAATGTTCAGATGGCTACAGTTTGATGGATACAAAAGTTCTTGGACTCTAGAAGGGAATATAATTTCCCTCCAGACTAGCAAACTTCTTTGGAGAAGTCACTGTAGTAAAAGACTTTATCCAAGCAACACAATGTGTTTATTCCTCCAGAAAGCCTTGAAGTACACTCCTAAATAGGAGGATGCAATAAAAATGTAAGTAGTCATAGGATTAGAGGCAAAGATCTTTCAAGACTTTCAATCTGGTTAAAAGGGAGCAAAAATAAAGCATAACAAAAACTGCTTAACTTTCCAGGTGGAAGGAGGATTTAGAAACAAACTGTGTTCCTGAAAACTGTTTTCCTTTGAGCTGGGTCATAGTTTATGCCTCCAATGACACTACATGTGTTTACAGTGTCATGTATGCATCATGTGCTATTTTACTTCAAATAATATGCACCTTCTTAGATTATGACACTTAGCAGCCATAGAGGAAGAACTTAGTGAAATTGCTGACATAACCACAAAGTACTGAAAAATTTCTCAGAAACATCTATAAAGTTCCTACATTTGGGAAGTTTTCAGAAATTCACAATATGGCTAAAGTAGTGTCATTTGTGCAAATATTCACAGTTTTAAAGGCCAAAAGTAGAGCACATGAAGCAAGAAGTAAACCCTGTAGAAATCAGGGTAAAACTGTGCTTAGGTCCTGAGTGAGGATATGCAATAGAAGTTAGGAAAACTTTGTGAAGTTAGAGTACACCTTTTGTTCAACCAGCTGATGGAGTTGAAAGAAACAGTCAAACTTTTAAATATACAAGACCTTTCTCAAGTCTGAAGTAGGAAAAGTAGAACTTCATAGTAACATAGTCACAATTAATTTAAAGTAAAAGTTAATTTCAACATTTATGTGCCTTAGCAAATGATGCTGAGGCCAAAGATAGCAAGAGAAACAATTTGTATTAACATTCTTTGCAGTAAAACACCATTTTGCTCCCAACTTAGAATTGTCAAGGAATTCATTAGAAGTCTGAAGAACATCATTTGTCATTATGTATCTGACTTTTAATGTGATAAATAACTTTTACAAAATTTATATGTTATGCTTGTATATATCCTTTAAATCATCTTCAAACATTTCTTTCATATACTGAAGATAAAGGAGGAACTTGATTTCAATATTTTCTTCATTTTAAATGTCATACAGAAAAATGTGTATTTATTTCAAGGTTTAGACATGTATAAACTTTACATTTTCTTTTGATAAGGACATTAAAAGCAAAATGACATGTTTGTGCAGTGTTGCTGCCACAGAAGTACAAAACTTAAGATTTCTGTCAGTGGTAACTTGATTATTTAGGTAGTTTACATATGAGCATTACTTATGTTTAGTGTAGCATTGCAATGGCTAAAGACAGATGGGCGCTATGTTTGCCCCGAGTGGGCTATGGAAGTCACTGTACATATTCAGCGGGTGTCCCTTCTGAGCGCAAGAACAGCCAGATGAACATCAGCTGAATGAAATTTCAGCTCCCAGCAAACAGAGCCCACCTGAATTTGCCAACCAGTGGAAGTGGGTGACTAACTGGAAAATATGCCAGCAAGAAGCAGGGAAATGAGGGGAAGGGCCTGAATAAGAAAACAAGTCATGGAAGGATCCCTTGGAGCTGTCCCATGACGTGCTCCATCCTTACCATACCAATTGCATGTAGTGCAGCCGTATAAACATGAATCTGAATCTTTGGAGTATTTATTCAAGTCTGTGATACACTTTTGATTTTCTTTAGAAAACTGCAGTTGAATAGAGCTAATTCCAGCTAAAAGGATGTGAATTCAAGAAGTGTTCCAACAACATTTATTAATAGCAGAAGATTCAATAAATATGTCCGTAGTTCACCCAGTTGTAACATAAGCTGTATTTAAATCATTCCTTATGAAAATACAGGGAAAACAAACAGAATTTTAAAATAAGATTTCTGTAAGTCAAAACAGAAGCTCCCTCAACTTATCATTTGGTGAAGCAACTGTCCATGTCATTGTTTTGTCTTTGTTATCACAGATACAAAGTTTCTGGTTTCAGTTGTTCAACAAGTTCTAATGAAACACATGGGAGGTGACTGAAGAGAATCTATTTTTTCCCACTTAGTTTGTCCAGTTGAAATTGACTGTAACAAATTTTCTTGCCCTCTTTTTAGAAACACAAATCACCTTTGGGCTGAGAAAAGGAATCTAAAATTCCAGACCTTGAGGAACTGATCAAGAAAACTCAGACAACTGAAACAGGTGACAAAACCAACATTTCCCAAATCTTCCAGAACTAGTGAAAAAAAAAATAAATAAAAAAAAAAATCTGTTTGTGTGTATAGGTATATATTAAATAAATAAAAAAAACCAAGAAAATATCCAAATAACCATGTCAAATATAATTTCTTATTAGCATTATATAGGTAAAAATGTTTAACGCCACTAAACAGTAAGGTATTCAAAATATAGAACATCTAGTTTAATACAGATTAATTTTTAACAAGAATTCCTATGCAGTAGGCAGATAGTTCCCACATTCCATTGTGATTGACAAGCCTGACATATGGAATAGTTCACAAATTCCCAGGTGACTGACAGATGGAGAATAGAAAGGCGGATAAAGTTGCCTAGAGAGCTGAGGACGATTTCATATTCAGCGGTTTTGATCAAAAGGATTCCAGATCTCACACTAAATTTAGCACCGCTGGCAATTAGTGCATGATTTATTCAGTCCTTTCATTTGCTGGTTGACAAATGGAAAACAAGCACAAAATTAAAAATAAGTTTATTTCCAGCATTTCAGATATTTAAAATGTGTGTGTCTTTGTTTGCACATAAATTAACATGAGATGAATTTATAGTGAGATTAAATCTGAAATGGAGATGCAAGCAATAAATAAGAGCATTTTTATGTATCTTTCAGGCAGAACAGGTGTTTGAATTAAGAAATACTAATATGTTTAGCAGCATGACTCCACCTTTAGCATTAGGGAGTTGATGCTTCCCTAAATTTAGAATAATCTTTCCACAATTTAAGATTCTTTCATAAGCTTCCAGCATAGGTGACCATCTGTAAGTCAATACTAATGCTTTTTAGACCAATAATAATAAAGAAAGCTATCCCCATGTTTTCTGAACACAATTGAAGAACTGCATTTTTCCTACTGATGTGTCTGCATAATTCTTACAAGTGGCAGTTAAACACAAACACAGAGTATGAGACTCTTCCCAGTGGATAGTATCACTCTTTTATGAATAATATAGAGGAAACTATTCAGATCTGCAAATGGAAATTGCTGCAAGTAAAATTTCCTCTTCTCATCCATTCTATTCATTTTGGGGTGAAGAGCCATTCATGCCAAAATAATGAGTTCATGTGAACCCTTTGGACAGAATATGGCAATATCTCATCCAAACATTGAGAACACAGCATGGTCTGGACTCCTGGAGGAATCTAAATCAGGAAATTTCAGGTATGTGTTTTCAATTCAGAAAACAATCTATCATAGAATATCAAGAATGGTAACAAATATTTATTTCTAAATCTAACCCTGAATTTGGTGTGAGCTTGCGCTCATCTTCCAAGGGATAATGCAGGCAAATGTAAAACTCTGGGTATGCCTTTTGAACACTCAAATTCTAAAAAAAAATCATAGAAAAGGTTCTCTTTTGCAACAAATAAAGAGATATTAAGCTAATATGAATTAAAAAGAAATATCACTTCTCTAAGTAGAAAGGTGGAGACTGCTGATGGTAAAAGTTAAATCCTGAGAGACTTAGAAGCTTGTTATGAACTGGGATTAAAACCTGCATACCACCATTGAAATTTATTACCTACTTATAACTGAAATTATTTTAATTTTTGTGTGTGTGTGGTTTCCGAAACTTGGAAATAGTAACAAAGGTGCAGGCAACTCTATACTTACACCTGTCTTCTAAGAAAGAATTGTGTGCTTCCAAAGTCTCAAAGAAGATTCTGCCCAGTTTCTAACTTGTGGCTATAGGAAGTCAGTAAACTAGTGTAACACTAGCACAGCTCAGCCCTTCGAGCACAGTGCACTTTGTGCTTCATTGCACTGTTTCCCTTCTTCACAAGACCATATGGCTTAATATCACCATTTTCTCCTCCTCTGGATATCTTTTCCTTGCTCTTAGCAGCATCCCAAACTAGTTCCCAGACAAGCAACCTCAGAGCAGACATGTTTTTATTTTCTTTTATAGAATTCCCTCTCCACTCTCCTCATGGACTACAGCAAAATAAAGTCATTGCCTCTCCACAAATGTGAGTACCCTCAGAGTTTTCTGCACCTCTGAAAGACAATAATTAAACCTCCCAGATCCTCCCCTTCATTTATACTTCTTTTACATTTAAGTAGAAAGAAAACAAACAAACCCACACTATTACATTTCCAGTATCTACGGCTGTGTGCTCTGGATGGCAAAATTTGGGTGAATGTGTTGAGTATCCATATTTCTTGGGGGAAGGGATGAGGGAAAGAAGACCTCACAGAGAAAATACGTATATTGGATTATCCCTAGTGAGTCTAGGAAGATAGACTTTGTGTCTGCTCATTTGAGTTATGGTATTTCCTCAGTCTTCTGCAAATCCTGAAAGATGAGCATTTGATTCACCGAATCACTGGGGTTTACACATATCTAAAATTTTCATTTGGTCCAAAATAGTTGTCTTCTCCTTAGGGATGGAAGAGAAAGCTGCAGGACTGAAGAGGGAAGCGCCACATGCTCAGAAAAACCCTGGAGCCTATGAGCCTAGAAAATCTGCCCCATTTGGGATCAGTAGAGCAGATATGCAGTGTTCTCATTACATCTAAGGAAAATGCTACCCTCTTTCAAAAAAGGCAAAATTTCTGCTTTCATAGGCACAACCAAGAAGTTACCATTGAGTAGCAGGTTCTAGGCGAATGGTAGCTCAGTAGGCATTTTTCAAGATGTTCTTGTTTTACTCTTTCCAGTTTTTTTTCATGTCCTTCTTAGATATTTTTCTCTCTTTTTCTGGCAGGCAGGAAGGCAATGCTTAATGGTTTCTGGTAAGGCAACATCTCCTGTTATTTGTAGCTACACAGACTAAAGACACACGTTTAAAACATAATGTGAAATTCTGTAAATTCAAATTATACCAGACAGGTTGGATCCAGTCCAGACACTGGATTTTTTATGGTTTTGTCCTGTAACTACGGTTGCTTCAAAGTTCTTCATTATTCCATGATGAGTATTATTGCTACGTTTGTATTAATAAGCTAGGAAGGGAGTTTTGCTGAACTGGAATTGCCAAATGGGCTCATCCTTTTTTTATTTCCACCATTGCTATGCATGGTCTCAGTGGTACTAAGTTCCCAGTATCCACATTATGGTATTTTTTCTATGTCTTCATAAAGCAGATTTTAAACCCTTGAGTTAAAGATCTACTTTCTTCTTTTGCTGGTGAAGCCCGCACCTACTGAGAGTATGTTCACACCAGAGCTGGCTAAGTAGTAATAGAGGAATCAAAGAGGCAAAGAAATTTTTTGTCTCCTTGGGAATTGCTTTCCTTGCATGGTACTGATTACTGATAACGAATTCTTCAGATTTTCTTGTGTAGTTCAGATGGTTCATTTGGCGAATTGTTTACTACATACACAGTTTTCACGCGGTATTGTTTCTTTGCCATGACTAGATGACTAAACTTTTAAATAGGAGACTGGAAAAATAATGAAGAGTATGACTCCACTGGTAGCAAAAAAATCAGATTTGAGTCACATCTTCATGAATCTGTCTTTCATTATTTGACCAGCTGGAGTTTATATCCATCACTATTTTAGCCTCTGCTGATTTTTCACTTCATCATAATGTTTTGGTTAGTTTCAAGAATCCACTTTCTGGGCCAGATTCTGCTTTTAATTATGTTAGTGTAAATCTAGAAGAACCTCACTGAAAGCCAGCAGTGTTATTATTTATTCCAGGGTAAGACAAAATGGAGTCTGACCCCTCTGCATGTGCTGCTAGGTCCCTTATATTCATCTTTACAATCTCTCTATTTGTTTACAGACACTTTACAATTTTCCGCAAGAGTCCTTATCACTTGCTCCATGTGTGTTGTAAGGAAGGAGAGAAGGGTTCTTGCCTGATATTTTTTCTTAGCCCTTTTATTTTTCTCTCCAGACACTATATTATGTGTTTAACTACTTAATATTATTTCCTCCCTGTCCACCCATCTGTTTATTTTAGTTGCTTCTTCCTCTTGGCTGGCTTCTGTATAGACTTTCCCCATATGCCTGCTAGGAAAGTGAATGAATATGATTAACAAGCACTGAAATGCACAAATAAGATCCTACTTGAAACTCTGTTTCAAGGTCTGTATATCTCTGAGGTTTCAGACCTTATCTCTTTCTTAGCACATTAAATATATTTAACATAGGTGTGCAGATGACAGCTAGTCCACATAATGAGACAGTTTCCTTGCAACTGGTGATTAAGTCTTGTGTAGAAACGCTTTCTGCCCACAACCGTCTCCATCCATTGTAGCAAGACAGTGGCTAACAGCTCAGCAGAGAAGCATGTGCTGTGCATTTGTATCTGTGTAGCAGACACACAGAGCAGAGTCCTGCCAAAGCCTCTGGAAGTGTCACATCTTACATGGGTGTTGCAACTTCCTCTGCCTCTGCATAAGCCCTACCGCTGCTGAATTTTTCCAGTACTCTGCTAGCTTTTACACATAAAATTTAATCCAGTGTTACTTCTCTGCATTAAAATACCCTGTGGAGCCCCACTTACAGAGGGCTTCCTGTTGTATCAGAGATTGCAGCGGCATGGCATAGACCTTACAAATTGAGATGAAGCAACAGGTTGAGAGAGCTGAGAAATTAAGACTGTAGGAAAAAGACAGCAAAGACAAATGTTACCAGAGCTGAGTTTATTGAGTTCTGTGACTGGGAATAGGTGTTGCTTGAGCAAGTGATACAAAATAAATCCTGAATCCATGAACTTTGCTTTCTGAATGTCCTGTTTGAGCCATCTTAAAGCTGATTTTCAGAATTGTTTAGCTAATATTTCAGTAGATATTTTCTCGGCTGTGGGCAACAGTAAGACACAGTCAGTCCCACAAAGAAAGTTTTCTTCAAGTAAGGGGTGCTCCAGCTCCCAAACCAGCTGACCCGTTCATGCATTAATACTCAAACAGCAGATAGCAGCTACTCATGACCTTTCTGCCCCGGGAAATGATAACATATATCTTTCATACGCTTCGAAATTAACACTAACTGGCAGAATATGTATAAAGCAAATGGAAACAATATTTGTTTATTTTTCACTTGGGTCAGGAAACTGAAAAGGACTCATTTTCAATCTATCTGAAAAATCATTTTGTACAAGTGATCGCTGTCAGTTATACTGGAAAACCCTTCCTACAAATAATTTTCAGTGATTATTCATTTACATTTTCATAGTAAATTCATTTGGCTGCGTTTGCATCCTCTCTGTGCCTGAACTCTGAGAGTCTGATTTAGTCTTACTGGCACCAGTGTTTCTGGAAAAAGACCTCTAAAATCAGCTGCTGCAGAGTGCTTACACTAGGAAGCCCAATCAGAGGGGCTGCATCCATCCAACAGCAACACAGAAATGGTGCCAGCAGGCTCATGACTGTTCACTGTTCGATTCTACAACTTAAACAGAAATCCAAAGACATAAAATGTTTGGCTATATTTAAGGGGACAGTGTGTATATTTCTTAAATGTAAAAGGAGGTAACTTATAAAAAATGCTGTTTTCCTGAAGAGAATAAGAAGTTAAATTAATTAAACATACTATTTACCTATGGATAAGTCCTGTGTGTTGGTAAAATTCCAGAATATGCCCAGAAATAACTTGGCAATAAAACCAGAATGAAGTGGGACCTCAGTTAAGAGCTAGATATGAGTCTGGATGGGTGTACAGCTCCATCAACAGGGCTCCCAGCCTGCTGCACAGTATGGACCTTCAGAAAGAAAATTTGTGTGCATCTGAGTGTGTAACTGGTTACATATTTGGAACCCAGATTTTATAATTAATAATAAAGTCAGAGCTAAATGGTTGGTGATAAGATGATGATATTCAGACTAAGAAATTTGAAAACATATGGTAAGATTTGGGTGAATTCCAATGGAATAAAGTAATAGAATTTTGTACAAAGGCCACAGAAGGGAAATGGAAAATGTGCAATGATAAATTAATGTATGGCCAAGGGTTATGTGTCCTATCCAGCAATATATATACTATAAAGTAAAAAAGGTCAATGCGGGTAAATAAAGATGTGAAAAAGTAATTAAGGGTTGAGACACAGGCATGTGATAGATATAAAACACCCAGGTATGAGAGAGATCTGGAAGCATTAGAGAATGAATTTCACCAAAAAATTATGAGGAAAGCAAAGGTGAAAAATGAAATAAGGATCACAGAAAAGTTTAGATATATATTAAGGCATTTTTCAAGTGTCTAAGGAACTGGAGGTCAGTGAAGGAGACGGCAGCACCTCAAAGAGAATAGAAGTATAATTTATTGAGAGGTAGGTGCTTCAGAAGAATTAAATGTTTTCTCTGATTTATTGTTCATAAAAGGAATGGAGGACATATGCCAGGAATGGACAAATACCAAAGGAAAACAGGATCATGCCAGAATAAAAATAATCAAAAAATATGAAAAATTTGGCATGGGCTTTCAGCTGGCGAAAATCTTCCAGGTTCCTTTGCCCTTAGTAAAGCCAGTTAACTCATTAATGTGGTCAGGAAAGATATATCCCAGTATTTCCCAGGTCTAGTTAAAATAGCTTAGAGAAGTATTCAAATGTTTTCATATTCTGTTTTGGTTGTTGCTTTTCTTTTTTCTTTTGACCGACTTACGTATTTAAAAGCTCATTGCATGGGCTTCAGAGTAGGCTTTCTATTCCCTAATCTGTTCACTGCATAAACTCACTGAAGATGCTAGCTACAGGTTTGGTGTATACTGCTTTCTATACGTAGTATCGTATGTTGATAAGAGAAGTAATATATAAATAGAAAAAAAAAAAAGCCATACTTATTTCAGACTGGGGATTCACAAAAAAGGAGAGACCGTTTTGGCCAACACCAGTGTATATGATTTATGGGGTACAGAATATGTTTTCCTTCTGGCATTTTCAGAGCAGGGACTGACTGTGTAAGCCTGCAAGTTTGATAGTGTAACACTTCAGCTGTGAGCAGTGAGACGTGCGACGGTAGAGGAACAAGTTAGAAGTTCTGTAAAAGAAGACTCCTGTGTGAATTTAACAATTTTTGGTAGCACATTTAATGAGTCATCATACTGACTCGTAGGACTTTGGGATTCCATAGCTTGTTAGGATCAGATATACTTCAGTACCCCCTGGGAATCCAATGGCAGAGCAGTCCTAACATAACGTTTTGCGTATGTAGCGCCATGTGTGCACCAGGAAGTGTCTTGCCTTCTTTTTTCCATCAGTCCTGCTGCTAATGCTAGATGGAGAGGAATCTTTTTCTTGTGACCAAAATCCTGGGGCTTTTTCTGTTTTTCTTTGGCATGTTCATTTTCACAAAGCTCTAAAATTAGACCGCCACTAAAAACTGTAGTGCTTATTTCTACATTTTCTTTTTATTATTTGGATGGATTGAGTTCAGCAAAATGTTTCCATTAAGCATTAATGGTTAAAATCCTGATGCCAGTGACATTATTGCATATGGGAACCTATGGAAAAACACTTTGTGTTGACACCTGGGTCAGGACTTTGCAGTCACATTTCCTGGGTTGGTCTTGGGAGAAGGAATTTGAGCAGGGAGGAGGAGGGGAATCCTAGAAACTTAACATAGTTGCTTCCAGCTCGGTTTTCCTCCCTTTAAGTACTCAGCAGGAATGCAGCAAAAGAACTACCTCACTTGCTTCCATTTAATAATACGAAAAAGTGGTGTGAGCCTGTAAACAGTGAGCAGAAAAAAGTGTGTTCTGCAGACGAGGCATTGACAGCAACAAAACGGAAATCTACAAGCCAAATTTTTTGTGAAAACATTTTAATCGTTTTCACACAGCTCTAAAATTAGCCCTAGTGACAAAAAACTAAATGTATTTGTAGCTTTAAGGTGCGTTGATTTATTTATGAACAGTGAATATTTTATAGAGCTGAATGAGTATTGCAAAAAAAGGAGATGAATATTCACTTCTGGTTTAGAAATGGGTGCTATGTTTATGTCTCTTCTATAATCACTTTCTATGAACCTTCTAGTGATTGAAATGCGATTCCCCTGAGCTGGTATCAAGCTGCACTGTCTGAGGGCATTCAAGGATAGTGAATATAAAACTCAATCCGAATGAATCATGTAAGGACTTGACCACATCCATCACAGCTAGGGTAAGGCTGCATTCAAATGTATAGTCACTGGATTTGGAAACATATTTTCCAGCAGAATGCTTGTTTGTTTTCTTTTTTTTTTCTATTGAAAAATTCTGTTTAATCAACATAAAGCCTTTTCAGTAAGGTAGGTTTATTTCTTTAAAAATTAAATTTCCAGAAAAAATATTTCAGTAAGGTTGAAATATTCTGGTTTACCACTTGCAGAATGCAAAGTTCCATTTTCTGAACTTTAACATTACTTCCCATATAAAAATACATTTTTCATACAGTACTCAAATGAGTCACACACTGGAAACAAAGCTAAATATTTTGACTGAACAAAAATTATTATTTTTACAAAAGTCATTTGATATAAATTAAAACTACCCCTGCTCGCCTGGAAATTTCAGATCTTTCAATTACTTATTAATCATATTCTGTCAGCATCTGTACACTTTCCAGGGGAAGAAAAAGGAAAAAAAAAAAAAAAGAGGTAAAGAAAGAAAAATAATATTTTAGGTACAACATTGCTATTCAATGCAATGAAAATATTATCCATATATATGATATGCTTGTGTTTGTGCTTCTAACAAAAACCTCCTAGACAAATTGTCATGACAGGATGTCAGTCAGAGCCAGGTGTCTTTTCTTTACTAGGTCAAACATTTAAAGTCTTTTCAGATCAATAAAGTAGAGGCAAACTATACTGAAAACGCTTATTGGAAAGAACAATGTGAAGAATTGCTATGCATGCCATTTTGATATATTAGCTTGTCCAAGCAAAGGGCTACCAGCAAAGGAAACTTTCAGGTAACAAGTATATTGTTTCTCTGACACAGTGCTCACAGGCAATGAAAGAAATTGGCCTCCTTCCCTGTTTTTCTTCCAGTTATATGAGAACTTTTGCATGCCATACAAAAGGACTACCTATAGTAAAGGCACAGAAAACAAATGTGTCCATTTCCCTATACCATGCTAAAAATAAGGTCACATACCAGCCACCCTATTTTATAGCCTGTCTTGTTACAGCAAACCCATCTACACACATTTGCTGCAGCTCTGCTCTAATACACTTGCGCACAACCCTAAGCAGAGAAATTGCAGAGATCTGTGCCATTACCTGCAACCTTGGCAGGTTGGCAGCCTTTGGCATCAGGATGGAGTGAATAGCTTAGGCAGTACTGTACAAACCCTTTTTGCCGAAGTGCCTGGTTTTGGGGGGTTGTTTCTGGAGTACTTAAGGCAAAGACAATCTTTGCATAATCCCTCACTGCTGTTTAACAAGGAGGGTTTCTAAAATTACGTGCCAAAACCAAGATATATGGGCAAGTTACAAGTGAGAAGCACACAGGGCTTGGTGTCAAGAACTATGTGTACCTTCAACTTATGCAAAAGGGGAGAATATTAAAGACTTGCAGCCTGCTTTTAAAAGTAAAAATTAAATTAAAGATCCTTGCTTTAGGATGAACAGTGGAGCAGGGAATGGTTCTGTGTGACAAAGTGTCCCCCCCCCATACCCTACAGCAGCAGCAGGAGTTGACTGCAAGATCAGCTGTGCCAAGCAGGCTTTGCCTCCATCTCATCCCCAGAGTGCTTCTCCACCTCTGGAACACACTGGCTATTCGGTAAGGCGATGAGTAATCTGAGATTTCAAGCTTTATCTTTCTCAGTGCTTTTTTTTAAAGTTGCCTACACCATAATTTTCTGTGATGTTCTAATGAGGATACATCACCACAAAGGGAGTAGGCTGGGCTTCCTCAGTACAGACCTTCAATTGAATCCCTCTTTATGATAAAAATAGAAGAGGTGCACCATGTGTTGACCTTGGCCACTAGCCTGTTAGTCAGTATAATCCAGGCAGAGACACCTTACTAGATATGATCATCAAAAAGTGGATTATGTAGCTGAACTCTGCTCCAACGCTGAAGCATTCAAGATCTATTTGGAAAAGTGTCAGCAAAGTAGTGTTTGTATCCATGAGAAGCCCCTGGCAGAAGCTTCTGCACAGGTTATTATGCTATCACCTGAAACCAATTGCCTGAAACAAACTGAAATAAGTTCATCCTTAAAGCACCCTACTCTGAATTCTTATTAGGTATTTGGACTAGCTTAGCAGCTGTGTTCAGGCCTTCTTACAGAAAGGTGATTGCTGGCAGAAGGCTGCATGGGATTTTTGGTAGCTGTTTGTTTGGGGGTGTGCTGGGTTCAGCAGTAGCAGTCATTTTTTCTCCTTTGTAGCTGGTGCAGTGCGGTGATTTTGACTTTTGGCCTGGGAACAGCACTGATAACACCAATGTTTTTAGTTGTTGATAAATCATGTTTACTCTGACCAAGGACTTTGTGAGTCTCATGGTCTGCCAGGGAAGAAGGGAAACCGAGAGGAAGCAGAAACAGGACACCTGACCCAAACTAGCCAAAGAGGTATTCCATACCACAGCACATCATGCCCAGGATGTAAACCTGGGGCAGTTACCTGGAAGTGCAAGATCACTGCTCAGTCGGGCTGGGTATCAGTCGGTGGATGGTGAACGGTTGTGTTCTCTTCCCTTGTTATTTCCCTTATCATTATTATCATTGGTGCTAGCAGCAGTGGTTTGTGTTATACCTTAGTTACTGGGCTGTTCTTATCTCAACTTGTGGGAGTTACATTCTTTCAATTCTCCTCCTCATCCCTTCGGCAGAGGTGGGGGGGGAAGGGGAACGAGTGAGAGAGCAAGCTACGTGGCTGGCCTTAAACCATGACAGGGGGGTTTTAGATGCCTTCTTTTAATGGAAGCTTTTCAGTTTCCTTAGAAATTTCCTTAGAAATAAATTCCTGTGCATCACTCAATTTTTTTCATTTCTGTGTCCCAGTAACATGTGTCCATTTATAGGATGAAAGATAAAGTTTTAACATAATGATGCATAGCTGTGGTCAAGGTTCTTCATTAATTAGCAATAGAAGAGAAACTAATGGCATGTTCACAACATGCAGTGAAATATGTTTAATTAACATGGAGAGGCCTCCAAAAATAGTATCTAGCTGAGCTAGCTCCAAAAGCAGTAATATTGCATTTACTTGGCAAACCACTTAAGCTAATTAGCCTTGCAATGAGAGGGGGCTTAGTAGCTCAGTTATATTGTCTTTCCTCTCCAAACATATTGCTTCTGGGGCCAGCTGGGGGACTTCTCCTGGCACTGCTTTTCACCCTGCAAGCCTGTTACCACACTACCGTTTGCCTCTCTGGTTGTACAGCATGCTCCACTATGTGTGCTGCAGATACACCTGACCTCTCTTCATTTTTGGGGGGAAGGAGGGGGAAAAAATGACACAAAAACACCACACACTCCCTCCTCCCCTCCCCCCAAAAATTCCAAACAAACCCAAGCTCAAAAGACGATCTTACCAGAAAGAAACAGAGAAAAGTCACTGCTGTTTTGGGGGCTGACCTTGCTAATATTGTCAAATTCAACTTGTGCTTAAGTGGTCAATATATTATGAAAAAGTACAGCTAAGGAAAATACACTAATAAAGGCTGGGGGAAAAAAAAAAGGAAAGAGAGAAATTAGAAAAATACGTGGAAAGAAGAATAGCTAATACTGTACATCATGCACAGTCTTTACAGGAAAAGCTGACTACTTTGTGTAAAGGTGGGGGGTGGGAGAAGAGTTACTTGTTCAAGTATCACACACTCAAATGGCAACGGTAGTTTTGGGTAAGTTGTCCTTTCCAGAGTTATTGAGGCATTTAGCTGGCAAGCAGAAGAGTATCTCAAACAGGACAGCTGAAGCAAAATTCTTAGTAGGAACACGGTAGTAAGTGCCTAGAGACTGCAGTGTCTTGCTTCTGATGTCCTTAATGTATAGATGTTTCTTTCCATAAATATGTTCTCAGAGCTGTGACAGACAGTCCTATATGTGGGAATGCAGGAAACTTTAAACCCTCAGGTCATCCACATATCAGTTTTTAGAAATATGTGCCAAGGCATTTAAAACTGTATACTAAAATATACTGCTCAGGGCATGTAAAATGTAGATTAGGGATCTTGTTTTACTATAACGGCTTTTGAGCAATAATCATGAATGAAAATGCAATAGTAACTGCATAAGTTATAGATAAATATCTATCAAATCAATGTTTCATAAACAACACCTGTCCATTGAATGGAGGTGAAGTGGCGGTATTGTGGTTTTGTTTGTAGTGAATGTGCTGCCTGCTTTGTGTGAAAGCAACTGACAAACAGTTTTAATTTATGGCAGCATTTGCTTTGGAAAAGTGAAAACACTTTATTTTTACAGTGATCCCAAATTTGAGTAAGTAGCATATTTAGCTGATGAGTTAAAGTGTCTTTCCTTACTACCTAATCCCTTTGCAAAACAAAGTCATGGGTGTGGATTAAGATTCTGTATCATTTAATGTTTTCTCAGAAAGATACATAGATGGCATTACCTACAGGATACATTACATAATAGAAATTGTATAGGAAGAGGACTACAAATCCCCCAAAGCTTTTTCAGTTTTTCTGTTTTAAAAACCTGTAGAGAAAAACAAACAAACAAATAAATAAATAAACTAGTATTTTTCTTTTTTTTTAAAGAGACAATTTGTTTTCATGCAGATGCCATGTTTGCCAGATTTCATCCTTGAGCAGGTTTTTAAAGGCTAGTTATTTGTTTGTCACAGAAATGACGGCTGAAACTGAACCACTGCAACTCTGGTAGACAACACTATAACAAAGTGGGTAAAATACATCTAAATATAAGGAGAACTGCTTATTGCATTTATTACCTTGAGACCAAATCCAGAAATGAATGGTTTTTGTTTAAAAAAATATGTGTAGGCTGTTCACTTATAGTGACTTCATCTCAGAATTCCTTGGGCATGAGAGCTGTGATTCAGCTGGCTTGTGATTCGATGCCAATAGTCAGAAAATTACAGACTGAAAACCAGAGCTCTGTCACAAGTGTCCAGATCTTCAGCGCAAGGGGTAAAGAATAAAACTTTTTAGAAAGAGTTTCACAATAGAGTGACAGCTGTCACCACTAGTCTGTGGAGATCTCACAGTCTCACTGGCACTTGTGAATGACTAACTGGTTCAGACTTCTGATTTATAGACAGGGAAATAAAATTTGTGTAAGAATTCTGAAAACAGCACCCTTACAGTACCAGAAAGATAATATGAATAAGAAGACAGATCATTTGGGTATATGAATGACAATTTTGAAGGTATTTTTGGCATATCTGTCCCAACTGTGAGCTAATTTTTAGTTTGAATAAGGACATAATCATGGGTTAATTATAATCAGCATACTTCTCTTTTGTAAGTAATGTCTCCTGCATGCATAATCTGCAACACAGTCCAAAAAGTTTTGCAAATTAATTAACACACATGGGCAACGTAACTCAGGACTCTTAGAGAAACAGAGACAGGCAGTTTCACCAGAGTGAACACAGACTAACAGAGTACTTTACTTAGCTTCCAGCTCAAATTTTGCAGCGCATGTTGAATTTTATGGTATCTCAGATAGGCTGCTATTGATGTCCAATGAGCTAGTTTATAGCTAGCTTGCTGCATTGGGGGAACCACCAGGCCAAAGGACAGGGAAGCACAGATGCTCCAGTAGATACACTGTTAGCATGTGGGGGATTTACAGGCTGAAGTTTTGTAGCAATTGTGGCAGAAATGACTGTTCCAGGTAACAGTCATTGCTGTGAATAACAAAAATCCACAAAGTGATCTGCATCTCAAGCTCTGGAAGGATCTGAGGGTGGTGTTGTGAAGTTGCAAGTTACTACTGAAAGAACACTACAGAATAAGTTAGAGAAGAAGGTGGTTGTTCTTGTTTTCCTCTTACAACTCTAGACTGTAAATCAGAAATAACTGATGATATTAACTTAAGGAGAGCTTTAAATTTTCGAAACGCATTGTAAGATATTCTAGTAGTACTTCAGTAGAGCAAAATGAGTTGTAAGATGCTGGTCTCAGCCCCTGGGAGTTTTAGCCAAGTGAAAGCTGAAGAATTTGGCTTTTCAGCTGACTAGACCTACAACACACTCTCAGGTTGTATTTTTTCTCTGAAAACAGCAAGAAGAAACAAAGGAACTGAGAAATGCTGAAACTCTGACTATATCTTAAAGAGAGAGTTCATTGTTCATTTTGCAACTATCTGTTTCAGTACCAAAACGAAAGAAGCTAGGATAACATTACATTGTTAGTTTTCTGGTTTATAATGAAGTTTCTAAGATATCAAAGAGAGAAGTGAATGGTATTTGAGAAAGAGGCAATGAAACTACTGTATACAAGTAAACACATACCTGCTTGATAAATTTTACTTCGAGCTTTAAAGATTAGATTTTTCTTTATCAATGTACTTAGAAATCCAAATACGCAGAAGTTCTTAAAGGCTCACCAAATGCGGTTTGCTGGGTGGTTTCTGAACTGCCACATATTATGACAGTATATTTCCTTGTCCAACATAGAAACACTTTTTTTCTCTTGTGGATGTATATGTTTTTGTGTATTGCATAGGCTGGTGACCCTTTCAGAGACTGTCTTTTAACCTTTACTTCAAGCTCCTTTAAAACGAACAGAATTGCACTCTAAACTTTAAGCATACAGAAAAGGTATACTGTGAAATACAAAAGGTTAATTTTTTAGCCAGTAGTTACTGCTTTTTTAACATTCTCTTTTTCTTTAATCTGGTATTAATTCCATCGCTAACCTTGCTCCTGAGATCGCTTATTGTCAGTGTAAAACAAGAATCCCTCTTCGTCATCTACACTGTGATCTTTGAATTAAACTATTTGAATAGGGTATGTGCAAAGTGCGCTTCTATAGGGTTTATTAAAGGAAATTGTCTCAGCAAATATGTCTGTTTCATTTGATTCTGAGGAATAATTGGCTAATGAGGGAATTATTACTTTGTTCAGACATGATTACTGAAGAAATGTTTGCTCCATATGTTGCTGAATAATGGGAAATTCTCCAGTGAAAGGGGACAATGATTAGGAGAAATAAGATAGCTGGAGAATATATTCCCCAAAGTGTTACACTAGTTTTTGTTAACAAGCCAACTCTAAGGATAGTGTTTCCTTCAATAGGCATGGAAGTTCAAAATACCTAATAGGTTTAAACTGTTTGTTGGAAAAACTCTAGGTGATTTTCTTTGTTTTTCTTAGATCAAAGAACTGTAGCTTCCTCTGATAAATGATGTGACTATCACAGCTGCTTCTCCCATTTAGCGTAATGTTAACTTGTCATTGTTGCCTTGATGGGCATATAACAATATAACTATACCTTAAAAATTATCCCACCCCCTCTGCTGTTTATTAGTTGCATCTTACCATAGGTACCCAGCGTTTTGGCACTATGAAATACATACAGGATGTATGTGTGCATGCACACACACGCATGCACAAATTATAACTGATGTGCATTGCAATGCTTGCAGTTAATTAAGAATATTCAACCCAGGATCATTTTCACTTGCTTACAGATTTAAGTCTTACTTTACAGCTGGAAATTGGTGTGCTTGTTTGAAGTCATGAAGTGTCTTTTTTCCCCCCAATAAAAGTGGTTACACACTCCAAGAAATGAATAAAATGTAGCTAAGATATATATATTATATATATGTATGTATGTGTGTGTGTGTGTATTTAGTAACTTCCTTAGTGATCTAGCAGAAGACACTGAAAACTTCAAAACTGCTAAATACTAAGGATCCAGGTCAGGAATATGCTCAAATGCATATCTGACTTGTAGTCTGTAGAGAGTCCCATGGAAGTCTATGGCAGGAAAACAGGCAAGCAATGGCAAAAGGTCAGATAAAGGATCCACAGATACAGATCTCCAAATTTGCAGAAATGCTGGAGTGTCTGACTCCCACTGATTTAAACTGGAATAGAACAGCTCAGTGCTGTTGAAGATGACACTGGTACCTAGCATCAAACATCTGCCAGACACCCTGAAAAGCACCTTGGACCAATGTGACTTGCCCAAGGTCATACCATAAGTATGTGTCCTCTTTTCTAAAGCTGGAGGAATGCTAAGCAGTTATTTAATGAGAAAAATGTTATACATTTAAAGTAAGTGGGGGAGACAGGATGGGACTATGGACAATGAATTTCCAAAATTATACTTCATCAGTTCTGCTGGAAAATCTCTTGTTCCATTCTCCAGAAGCAGAGCAGTCACTATTTGCCCGTTAAATCCCCAGGTAGTTAGCTTCCATACAGTCGAAAATAAATGTTTTAAATGAAACATCTGTTCAACACCATTATTTTATAATAACATTAATTGGCAGATGTCTTTAGATGACAAAGCAAAGTGTGTCAGTTCTGATTTGTTCTTTTCCACTGAGCTGAACTTGTGGTCATTGAAAAACTGTCTCAGCATGAGCAATAATTCACTGCATTCAGTAATGTGAGATTTTTCCATGTAGAAAAGTATGAATTATAATGGCTAACTGCCCACTGAAAAAATGTTAATGCATTGTCCAAAAGCATACTCATGTGAAGGAAGTTCCCCTCTCCACTGGCAGGACTGGTACTTCAATCTACATATAGTTTGCACGGAAGTACTGTGCCAATTCAATTACTGTCTGATTAATGAAGTGTAGCAGGTTTATTTCAGGGGTCTAGCTAGCTATTAATTAGCATATTGGGGCCTATACTCTACTGTTTTGCCCTGATATGCTTTGAAAAGTCCCAATGCAATTAAATAAACTCTAATATGCTTTAAACAGTTACTTGAGAAAACACATTCAGATTTTTTTAAAACCCTTATGGGACTTTTAAGCACATCCAGATTTATTGTAAAGCATCTGAAGTTCTTTGTAAACGCCATTGTTTTGTTGGTTTATGCTGTTCATCAAAATAGAACTGCCCTTGCTTTAACAGAAGACTTCCTCTAATACAAGAAACTGGTGTGGTTTCCTTAGGATGCCTTGGAGCAAATAATAAGGATGCTGGTATCCCCAGAACTCACTGAAGTTGCTTGCACTTCCCAGTGGTCTACCTAATCTTTGTCAGATTTCTTCACTTCTACAGTCTTTTTCTTTTCTTTTTCCCATTTTTTTTTTTTTTTTTTTAATTCCAACAAGATCAGTGCTAACTCTGGATGGAAAACTGGAAACTTTGTTAGATTAGTGTTTGAGGTCAGGCAATGAAGAGTAGGATACACCACGGTGCCTAAACTAGAAGTAGCTGAACTCTTTATACACTGTGAACAGAGTGCTTATAAATGCACTGTATGTTCCTCAGGTCAGAGGGATTGTCTGAGCAGGCACATTTCAGCGCATACAGATCACAAGTGGGCTGGAGAGATGTTTTATTCAGAGCATTAACTATTTAGTATTCTTGCATTCTGGGAGACAGAGGAGTGTGAGACCAGCTAATAGAGCAATGGGAGCATTGGTTAGAGACATCCCTTATTTATAAACTTCAGAAGTCTACCAACCTAAAATTCTCTCCAGGGTGTCCTGTGTGTCACAAGTGAATTACTCAGTCCTGTACCCCATGAACTGCACAGTCCAGAACTACATTTGTGCTCTTGCCTTTACAACCCCCTTCTCTTTTGCTCCCCCTCCAACTCTTCCTCTGACCTACTTCATCCAGACCTCAAAAAAGCTCTTCACTTTTAGTCTGCTATTCTTCTTTGTCCTCTGCTTTAGTGCTTATAAACCAGCTAAATCCCTTATCCCCCCTTTTCCTACAAATATCAAATTAAAACACATTTTGCTCAGGAGGCCTTCTTTTGTTTGTTTGTTTACTCACCAGTGATGTCTGCATGCTCCATTGCCTTGTGCTTTCTTGTGCCTGGGTTAATTCCTGCACTCTTAAAGTCGCCTTTTTGCCTCTGGAGAAGTCCATAGGAGCTTTGCCATCTTCTTCAGGAGCCTTGACTCCTAGGGTCCAGTCTGGTCTGTGCTGTACTAAAGGTTCTGGACATTTGCAGCTTTGCCTACACATAAATTAAACAAACTACTCATGTTCCTTCAGTCACAATAAAACTAACAGTTCTTTTGCAAAACAGGCTTATACGAGGAGCCTCTGTTCCTCTGTTCCTTCTGCATCTGCCACTGTTCCCCCCATAGTGTCTAAAATACATATTAAGGTAACATTTTGTACAGAGCCACGCTCGTGTATTTTAGTATGCTGTTTTGCATGGAGCAGGCAGATGTTTCCTGCCAGTTCTAGTTCAGTAGAGAAACTGCAGTGAGTTTACACCAAGCTGCACATTCATGCCCTCATGCTCCCCCTGGAAAGTGCTGCTGTGCTGGTTTGTGGAGCCATAATCAAATAAATTTGTAGAAAGAAGCTACTGAAAAGAAAGTGCCATTGCAGATCTAGCATACAGCTCTGCATGTCTGAGAGAAATGACAGGCAAGGTGAAGCAAAGCCTGGCTCCTCAGCCTGTCGCTGGCAAATCAGCACACTGAAACCCAGATCCCCAGGCAGCACCACAGCCCTTTCCAAAGGGCTCATGCCGCAGCAAGACATAGCCAACAAGACACACTACTTCTGGTTTCTTCTTTTTCTCAATTGACCTTTTGGTTTTGCTTTTTTTTTAAATTAATTTTCACTTACCAAGTCCTTGTATACACACAATGGTGAAATCCATTTGACAAACACCTTCCTGTGTATTCATGGAACTGATGAAGGCCTTCATCCATCAGACAACTCAAATGCACACTGAACTGTAGGCACCTGCAGAGTGCTTTGGAAGCTGTAGGGTGATTCATGTGCTTCCTGATTTCGCTATTTTTATGCAAAATATATATATTTTGCATAACCAAACCGAACTACAAGGTCATTATGGTGCTTTAAATGGGTGCAAAGTGCTCAATAACTTGAGTTTAGTGATGCTTTATATGGGTGATTCTCAAACGATTGATTGACAGATTGGTCTAACACGGTGGCAGTGAGATGATATGATAGCACTATTCCACTACAGATAGTGCTCTTACTCACCTTTAGCCCTGTCTTTACCACACTCAAACACACACCCCTTTCTATGAGGTGGACTTTGAACTATCTTTCGGTAGTTATTTGGAAAGGTACAATGAATGTATTATGCAACTATTCGTTTCAGGAAAGTTAGCACATAATAATTTACAGTTTTATGGAATTGCTAGGATTAGCTATGTATCATCTATTTTTAATGCACATCATTGTGGTACATGAGCAATAATGAATGTATTTAAATAAATCAAGAAAAAAAAACAAATGAATGCTGAATCATTGTCAATCACTTGCAGATGAGTCTACCCTGGTGAGAAGATATAATGGAGAATTTGCTGAGAATGATTTATGAAGTCAACCAGCATCACTCTAGAACAGCTGATACCTTTCCAGCATAGGGCTAAATAGGTAGGTAAAGTTTACTGGGAATACTCAAGTAAGTGGCAAATCTGAGGATTAATTTGTATTTAATTCTTTTATCTGAATTTCTGGAGTTACAATGTAGAGTGAAAAAGCAAAGAAAAGAAAAAGCAAAAGGGAGCGTAGTCATGTCTCATTTGCAACTTATCAGCACTGGAGAATTTTGCACCTCTTAGGCACTAATGTGTTGACTTTCTGAGATGGAGGAAGCTTTATTTTCCCCCATTCTTTTCCAGGAAAAAAAAAACTAAAACAAAACTAAGAAAAACAAAAAAACTTAATCAGCTTCAGAGGAAAGAATGCTAACTGAAGGTTTATTGTATTCTCTTTGTGAACTGCATTTTTGCCTTTTTGTGGTAGAAAGTTCTATTCTAAGTTGTATCATAATCAGTTATCTTAAGGTAATGAGACATAAAATAATTCTTCTAAATAATGTGATACAAGAAACATAAACTATTGTGTGTAATGTTCTGTAGTCCTGCAAGGCAAAATGTGGTTTTGCTCGAGAGGGCAGGAGGAAATGTGTGCATTTTCTGGGACTCATGGCAGAGAAAACATTTCTATCTCCCTAGCACCTGACTGCATGCTACCTATTCCTTGTGTTCTGATCTCAAAGCTACGTAGGATTAGACTGGATCAGTTCACAGATCAGAGATCCAGGGAAAACTCAAGAGCTACATAGAGGAAACAGTCTTGATGATCTAACTATTGGGCATTATTTCAGTGAACTAGCATGCCAGAATTGTGTCATGGGGCCACTCTGCTATTAGAGGTGCTGCCGCAGAATGACACACAAAGATTTTATGGTCACATTGGAAAACATGCCGGGGACATACAGATATAGTTATAGATATAAATATATATAAAATTAAGTAGGGCTAAGCCAAAATTCCACCTCCAAGAGTTTAAAATTGCCTTTTAGTTTCAACTGGAAAAACACTCTTCATTCTGAAACTGCCACGTGATCATGATGACCACTCTTAAAAGCATTCTATATTTCACATCAGAAATGCATTTTACTGGTGCTGATTTTGTTCCTTTACACAGTTTGTTAAAAGCCCTGGTGTTGAAAATTGATGCAGTTCAATGAACATTTTGGGTCAGAGCACAAAACTGCACTGAAGTTAATAGCAGTCTGTACTGGCCTTATGTTTTACACATGTAGACCAGACTTCAGTACTAGAACTTTCATTTTTAAAGTATCTGGAGGTAAAAACCACTCATCCTACTGAGTACTGATAGTCAGTGCAGGAACGCCTGAAGATACTGAAATTGTGCACTTCTGGTAGGTCTCTTATGTGGAAGTAACTGGTGTCATTTGCACAGAAAGGCTTGCAATGGCAACCATGAAGTGAGGGGAAAAGAAGTCTGTGAAATACCCCTTATCCTGAGAAGTTGCCTACATTTTTTTTCCGGGAAAGTTAAAAAACATCAGGTGGGTATAAGGGAAACAAATGTGCCATTGAACAGACCTGTTCTACCTCTTGGAATGGATAAATTTGCTCCCTCCCCACAGCATGCCATTCAGTATGCACAGTGCCACAATCCACTTTCTCAGAGCAAAAAAAGAAAATGAAGTAAAAATTAGTGTTAATAATGAAGGCGTGGTTTTACAGCTTCACTTTCATTGACTAGAGCAGCAGAGTGCAACTGGAGATGTTGAAAGAAAAACTCTTCACCTGTCCTCTGCTTAATTAAAATACATTAGATACATAGGTTTATTTGAAGGTTAGATGTTAAATGAAGACGAATGAAATGTTTTATGGAAGGCAATGAAACGTTATTTACTTAAATAAGCAATTCTGTTTTATCAATACTTGGGCTCACCTAGAAGAACATGCCTAGTTATGAGTAGCATTTTACTAAGCATGCTTAAAGTCCACTCTAACAATAATTCTGCTAGTTGCTGAGAGCAGGAAAAGAGAAAAAAGAGTATTTATGAAGGGCAACGCAGGATATGCCATGGCAGCCAGGAGGCATTATGGCCTGCACAGTGATCTTAATAAGAACAACGTGCATTCTTTTTTTGTCCAGTCAATCCAGACTGCAGAGACATCTGTCCTGAGGAAATCTGAGTCTCCAGTTCGAGCAGTTCACATGGGGCAACTTCAGATATTGCTGCCTATAGGTGTCTATCCTCATGCTACTCTTTAAGCCTAAACAAACCTCTACCAATTTCCTCTTAAGTTAAAGTGGCATTAGCAAGAGATGAGTATCTGGACAACCATTCTGCTTTCTTCACTACACAGGGCCCTAAAATGGTAACAAATGGGACAGAGCCCTTTTTCAGTCAGTGAAGCCTGATGAGGCCTGTCACGTCATTATTTTACATCCTTCTGCACAATAGAAAAATTCTCAGTAGGTTCTTATGGAAAGAAGCCTTTCCTGCCTTAGACATTCATGGAGCTACAATTTATCCCATGGGATGCACATACTATTTTATTTGTTGTCTCAAAGTGCAGTTACTGTGATCCAGACAAGCTGCTTGCAGAAGTTCTGTGAAAGGGTGAGATATTTTGGTACACGGTATCCCTGTGAGACACAAAATTCCTACTTAATCCTTAACATTTTTTTCTGAACTCTCCAGAATAAATTTCAGTTTTGCTTTTTATGATGACAACAAACTTTTCATCTAACATCCCATACTGCCTCCTTTGAACTGATTACGCTCTGGTGGCAGAAATGCTTACAATAAAAATTAGCAAACCATATAACTGCATTGACTATTGCAGTTTGGGAAGATATATTAAAGGACAAATTCCATCCCAAAAGTAGCAGGGGTTATAAATAATATGCATGCAGGACAGAATGAGATAAATGGGCCTGCCCATGTTGAAAAGCTATTGTTTTGTAGATTGTCCCATATCACTCCTCCTGATACAGTTTTTATAAAGTTCCTCTAAAATCAACTCCAGTTGTTGGCTGGAGTGAGACTGCTATCCCATCAGATCTGTTAGCATTCAGTCTTGCTTGCTTCTGTGTCATCAGCCAACTCTCATAGTGAAATCCCAGGCTGATCTTACTGCTTTCTGAATTAGTTCTGCCATTTTTCACTAAAATACAGAATAGAATTGCTGTTCATCGTGAACATTTACAAATGACTGGTAAATGGGTTAAGGAAACATTTTTTTTTAAAGTTACTAAAAATAGGGAAAGAACACAGAGCACATTAGTGTCTAAGGGGGTGCAGAATTTCACTCCCACAGCAAAACGAGCCAATTCCATAATAGTGAAAATTTGTTCTTTTGGCTCTGGTTGAATTACCAACTGACATGAATTCTGGATCATTCTACACATCTTTTTGACACTATGAAGAGAATGGGATTATTGTCTTAACATTTTCTCCTATTTTTTCTAAAAAGAAAATAATAATTTGTAGCTTGTCAGTCTTTGCCAAAATTCAGCCTAGAGATATTTTTTTATAGCTGAGATATAAACCCCTGAAGTAAAAATGCAGACACAACTTTAAGTACAGTGTTGCAAATGCAGAGTTAAGTAATGTTAATCTATCAATACACAGTATGTGCAAACATATGTTTATAGACAGAGAGACAAGCATGTATAAATGAGAGGATAAAAATCCCTATTTCTCATTTGGTGCTATGCAATTTCTATCAATTTAGAAATGTGTTATGATTTTATTTTAAGCTGACATACTGTAAATTGCGCTTATTTGAGAATACTTACTTAACTCTTAGGGTTTATAAGACAGAAAAGGAAGATGTCTCTGGAAGTTCTCCAGTGACCTAAAATGAACTAATAATGAAAAATGTTGTCCCTTCTTTTGAAACTTTGAACCAGTTGCCATCTTTAAAGTAACCCATAAGCATGAAGATAGCCTTTCAATGATTATGATTTACTGTAAAATCTACTAATCACAGCAGAGGCCGCTTCTTTAGGGGCAAGCTATATGTTATGCTCATGTTACAAGAGAAATTACCAGATCTCTAGGTGAGGTATTTTAGAAATTTGGCAGATGGCTTTACTTTGTATTTGTGGCACAGAATCCTGTTCTAATTTTGTGTTTGATTGGAATATTCAACAGCTTCTGGTGCTACTAGGACTTGCTATCTGAAAGACAGAGTTTGCAAACTATAAATATGAACTTTGAAAATATATATCCTAGAGTTAGTCCAGTGGATTGTGATTGTAACTCTCACTATTGGCTGAGTGATGCATTTTGGCCCCAGACCAAAAACGATGGCTGCCTGATTGAGGACTGGGAAGGCAGATGGATATTGGGGCAGTGTTTAATATTGGACCAGCATTTAGTGTTAGGTCCTGACAGCTCCCAGTCTTCCTCACACATGTACCCTCCAGTCTCACCTTTATGCCCCTTGGCCATATGTCCTCTTTGTCCCCAGCTGCTGATTTGTCCTGATGGGAAACAATTCAGTTGAAAGATGAGGAAGCTTATGTCTACATGAGAAAGGGACTTCAGTCTTAAGCTTATTCACAGCCTGACTGGCGACCCAGCAAACAAGGCTGCTGACCATTGCCACCCCTGTCCCCCCTGTAGCACCAAGGTGAGGCTTGTTTCTGGGGGGAGGCATGAGAGGTGCTTCCCCATCTGTCTCCCCATCTGCCCCCACCATGTGAATTCCGTCAGGGTAGAGCTGAGTCTGGGCAGAGGTGCAGGCAGACAGTGGCACTAACAGGCAGGCAGTTCCCAGCCAGCTTTGGCTAAAGCAAGAGCTGGAAAGCTGGTCCTTATCCTCTTTCAGCTGTTAGCTACCAGCACCCCCCTAGGGGTTGCTGCTCCAGGAGCCATACCTGGAGGTATGACTTGTTCTGCATGCTCATAACACATGAGGATACGTGCCAGCTCAAAGCCAAAACCTCAGAGCATTTAGCAATAGCATTGGCTTAGGTGGACAAGACGTCAGCCTTTATCTGTAGCACAATGACTGACTTGTGCATGCAACTGTGCTTATGTAAGCTCAATGAATCTTCCAGTGACCTATCCCGTGCCATGGCCTGCTTACTCGTGCACCTCCCCAGGCCTGAAGTGTACAGACAGATATATAACAGAGGGATTTCCTACCACCCCCCACAACTGGATGTGTCAGGAGCCTACAGGCATGTTTAAAGTGTCAAAACAGAAAGTATTTATTAAGCCCTGTTGATAATTTTAACTTTGGGTTCGTGAAATCTTCAAGGAGAAATTCTGAATTGGAGCTATATGAGGCCACTTAGGTATTCCTTGTTGGCATTGCTGTTTTACACACAGGACTGGTTGAAGCTTTCTTCAAACTCTTATACAATCATTATACTTTGCCTGTCTCTTCCCAGAGTTTTCTCTAATGTAGTGCATATTCCCAGTGGAAATGACAGAGGAATTCAGAGGAGAAATTTAAAACGACACCTCTGAAGTGTATGTGACACCATAGCAGTGGGTTCCAATCGTGAATTTGTAGATAGGTGACACTGTAGAGAATTTTCTGCTTTCTGTATCAAGTGAAAAGCCTCTAACTGCTAGGAAAAGGCCAGAGTGTTGTGAGTGGTATTATGTTTGATTTCAGGCTTTGTGAGTCAGAGAGGAGGAGAGTATATAGCAGCCATTCAGCTGGCTTTGTCAGAGTAGATTTTCTTCAGAAAGAAGAATTTAACACTTTTCTTGTCCACCGTGTTGTCCAATGTGTTGTCCACACATTATACTATGTGTGGTCTGTCCAGTGCTTCTGTGAAAACTGGTTTTCCTAGAAATAGTATGGAGAAGCTCAGATGTGGGGCAATTGCACTTTCTGGCAAGGGGTGATCATAGAATCATAGAATACTTAGGGTTGGAAAGGACCATAAGATCATCAAGTTCCAACCCCCCTGCCATGGGCAGGGACAACTCACACTAAACCATGTCACCCAAGGCTCTGTCCAACCTGGCCTTGAACACTGCCAGGGATGGAGCACTCACAACTTCCCTTGGCAACCCATTCCAGTGCCTCACCACCCTCACAGTAAAGAACTTCTTCCTTATATCCAGTCTAAACTTTCCCTGTTTAAGTTTTAACCCATTACCCCCTGTCCTGTCACTACAGTCCCTGATGAAGAGTCCTTCCCCAGCATCCTTATAGGCCCCCTTCAGGTACTGGAAGGCTGCTATGAGGTCTCCACGCAGCCTTCTCTTCTCCAGGCTGAACAGCCCCAACCTTCTCAGCCTGTATTCATACAGGAGGTGCTCCAGTCCCCGATCATCCTCGTGGCCCTCCTCTGGACTTGTTCCAACAGTTCCATGTCCTTTTTATCTTGAGGACACCAGAACTGCACACAATACTCCAGGTGAGGTCTCACAAGAGCAGAGCAGAGGGGCAGGATCACCTCCTTCGACCTACTGATCATGTTCCTTTTGATGCAGCCCAGGTTACGGTTGGCTTTCTGGGCTGCGAGCTCACACTGAAGCCGGCTCATGTTCATTTTCTCATTGACCAACACCCCTAAGTCCTTCTCCGCAGGGCTGCTCTGAATCTCTTCTCTGCCCAACCTGTAGCTGTGCCTGGCATTGCTCCGACCCAGGTGTAGGACCTTGCACTTGGCATGGTTGAACTTCATGAGGTAGGCATCAGCCCACCTCACAGGCGTGTCAAGGTCCCTCTGAATTGCATTCCTTCCCTCCAGTGCATCAACCAAACTACACAGCTTGGTGTCATCTGCAAATTTGCTGAGGGCGCACTCAATCCCACTGTCCATGTCATCGACAAAGATGTTGAACAAGACCGGTCCCAACACCGATCCCTGAGGGACACCACTCATTACTGGTCTCCAGCTGGACATTGAGCTGCTGACCACAATTCTTTGCGTGTGACCATGCAGCCAGCTCTTCATCCACCGAGTGGTCCAGCTATCAAATTGATGTTTCTCTGATTTAGAGGCAAGGATGCCATGTGGGAAAGCGTTGAACGCTTTGCACAAGTCCAGGTAAATTATGTCAATTGCTCTACTCCTGTCCATCAGTTCTGTATTCTATCGTCTTTGGAATACTGGCAAAACCCATCCTTTTGTACTGTAAATTCTGGCAATAGCCAACCTTTTCTCCTTAAACCGGCAGCTTATGTTGGCTCCATTTGTTTTAGATTCCTTGTTCTCAACAGGCCGCATAATCAGACTGACACACTGCTCACAGCTTCCCTGGTGCTCAGCTGCATGTAGGTCATGCCCGAGTCTCCTTTTTGGAAGGATGGCTGTGCACTGATGTCTGGCTACATGTGAGTCTGAGCATCTGAATCTGCTCAGAGCTAAGGAAAGCACAGCAGCCTAGTGTTTAACACCAATAAGTGTTGAAGGAGCCAGCATCTTTTTCTTTGCATTAACTGTTTTAAATTGGACCCTCCCTGCTTTCTTTCAGCAGCCCAGTCAAATCTCCTCAGCCAACAGCATCATCATTTTATTGTCAATAAAAACTTCAAAGCAAAGGTCAGGTATTCACTGAGCAGTAACTGCTCTGCTAAAGAAAAACAAAACCCTTGCTAGCACCTGTCCTTTTGGCAATCTATGTGATTGTTTTGGCTGATGCACCAAGCAGACACACTATTATTTTATTAGCATTACAATTCAAGAGCTTATGAAAAGGCACTAGCAAATACCAAACTGCAAGTTTTTGAAGGGATGGGTTTTTTTAAAGAAAGCTAATTTACCTATTTGCATTGCTAGCTGAAAAGTTTGAGAATCATCTCATGTGTCACTTGCCCCAATGATGTAAATGAATTATCATAAACAAAAGTGCCATACATCATCATTAGCACACAGGGAAAAGTTAGTTATTGGGAATTTATGATCAATTTGAGGAGAAGATATATAATTACCATGCATTATTATAATAAAATACCTAATGTATAAACCAGGAAAAAAACCAAAATGCAATCCTCAAAAAAACTCATAAATATCTGAATGCTCCTCTTCCAACTACTTTGCTATTTGTTACTCTCACTGTGTAAGGGCATATAGCTTCAATGTATTAGAGACAATAATTGACCAGTATACTGAAGCAGCTTAAAATACAGTAAAAGCAACATGCTTAAGTGGAAAGTCTCTTTTTCTTGCTATTTAGCCCATTTCCATGTACAGCTTTTTTTTAAAAAAAAAAAAAAAAACAAAACAGGTTTTGTTTAGGGCTTTGTTTAGTTTTACTTCATTTACTGAACAGATTTTACTGACATAAGTTTTACTTAATTTCCATGCATTTCAGCTGATGTTTTAAGTGACCTTGTCCTTCTTGACATTCTTTTTTAATGGCCTTAGTTCTTAGCATGCCAAGGTGACTGGGTGGCTGGCTGGTTCCATCACTTCCCAGTGCTCTTTATTTAATTAATGTCCACCGGTTGAAACAAAAAGCTGTGTAAAATCCACACATACATTGTATTCCCTCACCTTAGTGCTATGGAAAACTAACGAAAGTTCTTATAAGGGAAACCTAAACTAATAACTGGTTTCACTTTGTGAAGTATTTAGATATTTTTGCTACCCATATTTCACTTAGAGATAATCTGAGCCATCACTATGTATTTATGTAACTTTGGGGATGTTCAAAATCCCAAACCACATGAAAATTTACTGTGTGCTTTCACATGGCTCCTAACCGCTCAATGGTTTGAACCCTGCCCATCATCCAAATGCTTCCTCAGCTACGGAGTACTCCGATTCTTTACATAGTACCAAATGCTCTTATCAAGTTGAGGAGAGGAGATGTACACTGTTTGAATGTGTTTGTCTCTGGAAGGTAAAACAGATGTAAAATGTGATAGGAGAAATAGATGCACTTTGTTAAACTATTCACTGTGGTCTAAAGCTGGTTGCTGCTTCAGACGCAGAATTTTTCAATGCTGTGATTTTTTCCCAAAACACACAAACTCCCTCCACAATTCCGGTAGAATAAAAAGAGTAGTTTTAAAATTTAAAATTAATCAATTTTTTAATGATGTGGGTTTTTTTTCCCTAGCCATATTTAATGACCTGCATTTGACAATCTTTACAGTTGTTAAAGGTAAAAGCATTTTCACCAATGTATTATATTCGTTACTGTTCAGCTTCCTTTAGATTGTTTTTCTCTCAAAATACTGCAAATGTGTTTTATTTTTAAGCTACTGTTATTAATTGCTTAAGCTACTTCTAGTCTACACCTACACTAGTAAAATAAGCATTGCCAGGAAACATTCCCAGACCTTGAAATGGATTTATTTATTGTATTAAAATTCTAGAATTATTCCTTCTTGTTTTGGCTCAGGCAAACTAACATTGTCCTAGGTAACACTTATGCACCATATGGGAGTCCGCATAGGCCACATATACGAATTAAATGTAATCATTTGGATGCTAAAATAGTCTAATAGTGTAAATGCAAGCTGTTTCATGCCAGTTGGCTTCAGCAACAGGGCAGTCTGAGGCTCTATCCATGCTATAGACCTGACTAGATGCATCGCAGAGTCCTGAGGAAATTGGCTGATGTATTTGCCAAGCCACTCCCCGTATCTGAAATGTCATGGCAGTGAGGTGAAGTCCCTGGTGAAAGGAAAAAGAGAAAACATTGCAGCCATTTTTAGAAAGCGTAGAAAGAAGGACCCTGTGAACTACCAACCTGTCAGCCTCAACTCTATGCCTGGGAAGATCATGAAACAGATACTCCTAGAAGCTACACTAAGGCACGTGGAGGGCAGGAAAGTGATTTGAAACAGCCAACATGGCTTCACTAAGAGTAAGTCCTGCCTGGCCACCCTAGTGACTTTCTATGATGGAGTCACCACATCGGTGGACAAGTAGGAAGACCTACAGACGTCAACCATCTGGACTTCTGCAAGGCCTTTGACACAGTCCACCACAACATTCTTTGTAAATTGGAGAGATAGGAATTTGATTGGTGGACTGTTCAGTGGATGAAGAATTGTCTGGGTGGGCACCCTCATCAAGTTTCCTGGTGACATCAAGCTGAGTGGTGCAGCTGGCATGCCTGAAGCAGTTGACATGACTCTTGCCACTCAGAGAGACCTGGACAAGATCAAAAAGTGGGCTCATGTGAACCTCGTGATATTCAACAAGGCCAAGTGCAAGGTCTTTCACCTTGGGGGTGCAGGACCTTAGGGGTCAGGGCAACCCCTGGAATAAATACACGCTGAGAGATGAAGCGACTGCGAGCAGCCCTGCCAAGAAGGACTTGGTGATACTAGTGGATGAAAAGCTGGACATGAGCTTGCAGCCCAGAAAGCCAACTGTGTCCTGGGCTGCATCAAAAGAAGCTTTACCAGCAGGCCAAGGGAGGTGATTCTCTGGTGGGATCCCACCTGAAGTACTGCGTTCTCCTCTGGAGCTCTCAGCAAAAGAAACACATGGATGTGTTAGAGTGGTTCCAGAGGAGGACCACAAAAATGTTTGGAGGCATAAACCACCTCTTCTGTTAAGACAGGCTGTGAGAGTTGGGGTTGTTCAGCAGGGAACAACCTCAGAGTTTCAGAGAAGGCCGTCAGACACTGTATTGTGGCCTTTCAATACTTAAAATAATTATAAGAAATATGGACACTTTTTAGCAGGAGCTGTTGCAATAGGACAAGAGTTGATAGTTTTAAACTTAAAGAGGGTAGATTTAGACTAAATATAAGCAAGAAATACTTTACAGTGAGGGTGGTGAAACACTCAAACAGGTTGCCCAGAGAAGCAGTAGATGCCTTATCCCGAAAACAGTCAAGGCAAGGTTGGACAGGGGTCTGACCAACCTGATCTAGTTGAAGATGTTCCTGGTCATTGCAGCGAGGGGTGGGCTAGAAGATTTATAAAGGTCCCTTCATATCCAAACTATTTTATGGTACTATATTTAACTTAGCAGCATAAATACAGTGCTAGTGCTTCCTAACGTAGAAAGTTCCTAGAGGGCCTCATAAGGAAGCTAAGAGAGAATAAGATAATCTAAAGTTTTATTTCCCTTTCCTTTTTCATTCCATGTGCAATTTCTGCAAAATTAAATTGCTGAATGTGTTAGTATTAATTTGGGACTATTAAAAGTTTTCTTTATGAAAAAAAAAAAAAATGTCATCCTGAAAAGGTAAAAATGAGAATTTTATACTATTGAAAATCAAGAATCACATCTGTGGATGAGTGTTACAGACCTGGCTTTCAACTTTGTAAATGCTGTGAATTTTTTATAGTTGAAGTGATAACATTTCTGTGTCCTGACAAATTATTTTACCTCATGGCTAGTGCTGCTGATGGCTGCCTCTGAGCACTGACACAACTTCATTCTCAATTAGTGTGCAGATGGATAGAATGATTAAAATAGACCTATTGGTGGGGGAGAGAGGAGACAAATAAAAATAGTATTCTTTAAACATTTACAAAGTAATTTTCTGTGAGACATATATCAAAATGCCTGAAATGTTTTGTGATATGATAAATTTTTAATTTTGCTTGTTTTGGCCAACCTGAATCTCCTGCCTATATATACACCCAGTTTCTGTAACTATATTCTACCTCCCTACTTTTCCATCTGCACTATTCTTTAAAAATTCTTCCCCTAAACTATTGTGTAGGATTTATGTGTTCTGTTAAACAGCTGCCAAGTTTCGCTCCATAGGCGGCTGCACTTCAGTGGTGGATGAAATGCTTCTTGTAAAGTTTATAAAGCATTCTGGTCTCTTTGCAGATGGAAGAACTGACTAAATCAGTGATACGCAAGTTGTGCTTCTAGAGCTGCACGTGGCTTTTTTTGGAAGGCATATATCTGATAGGAGCTGTTTTGACTTCTTCCTGTGAGGGAACAGGCAGGGTGTTTAGCTGTTCCCTTCCATCTCTCCAAGCAACCAGGAAAGTTGGCTTACGCAGTTATTTCTCTGTACTTATATGCTCAGTAGGATTCTGTACATGGCATTTGATAAAATATGTTTCAGAGCCATGTATGTTCAAGAAAAGATATATGTGAGATATAACAAGGTGACGGAGAACTGAATGTGCATCCTATTGTATATTCTGTCAAAATGATGACCTCAATACATTTCTTCATCCTGGACTGAAGCCGTAAAGCAGACTGTGAAATTTCAGGAGACTATGACGTCATCAAAAAAATTATGATTTCACTAGAAACCTGAAGTTGAAGGAAATCAAAGCTGTTTCCTCAGTCTCTGCTGTTAACAGAGACAGAACACAATGAGTATGCATGATGAATGAGCAATGCAACTAACACTTTTAACAGGGAAGCTATCATTCTTATGCCTCTGACCTATTCACTGAGCAGCTGGCAAATAGCTCTAGTAAAGTCATCCTGTTCTTTTTTCCAACCAAAAAATCTATTGTGTATGCAGTCTTTCTAATGGATAGAAGAGATATGTCATTCATATCAATCGGTCTTCTGTATCTCTATGTTTTATTCAGCTCCTGAGTAGTATGCTAAAATTCACTCTGATATTCATCAACTTTTCAAACTCCGTAACAGCAACTGAAAGTGAAAAATAGCCCAGGAGTCATTACTGCTTTCCTCAATGACCTGGGAGGGGCTGATTGGCATAGTGTGACTGTGGAACTAGGACAGAATTAGGAGATGTGCTTGGGAGTGGGGAGGAACCTGCAGCATCAGTCTGAAAATGGTTTGTGTTCTCCAAAGTAAAAGTACACAAATGTTAGTGCAGCTGTGCCATCTCTTACAGGTTTCTTTTTAATTGGCAGATATACCAAGAAGTGGATCTTTTTAATTGCAGATATACCAAGAAGGGATCATCCAGGTGGGTGAGGATGATCCCTTCCATTATAATTCTTGGGCTTTTTCTTCCATCACTGTGTAAGCAAATTTAATAGCTCATTATCATCATCAAGACTACTACTTCAGCTAAGCACTGTTCTACATGCCTTTCGACTGACAGAATGATTGATGTGTCATACATTTAAAATTATAGAAAATAATATTTTAAGTGATAATATTATTTAATCTAACTAGTATAAACTGGCCAGGATAAATCTGAAAAATAAAAAAAGTACAGAACAGCAACACATCAAACAAACAAGCTAAACTAAAGTCTGCAAAAGTAAGAGTCCAAAATTGACAAACTCCCACTGAAATGCAATGGTAGCCCTGAAAATTGCAGCCCAGCGGCTAAGCATTTCAATGGAGACATCCTAGCTGTTTTTATTCATTGGTATGGTAACAGTGCCTAAGGAACAGCTAGGAATATACAACTTTGTTGCCAAGACTCACTCACACTGCTATCAAAGTCACTGTTCTAAAGAGTACGTGTTCCAACAAGACAAGATAGAAAAGGAAAGACAAAAGAGGTATAATACACAATAAGAATTAACATCCCCATTTCCTGATTCTCTCTTTTTATATATATATATATTTTTTTTTTCCCCTAAAATAGTTTCATGCAGGTTTCTTTTTTTCATTTGTTTTTATCTTACTCAGTCAACGAGTGGTGGGCTCAGCACATAATTTTAATAAAATGTCCTTCCAGGCAGAAAATCATCCATTAACAATATTTTGACTACGGAAGAAAAAGAAATATTTGATCTTCTCATCAGCATAATGATAATACATCTCGTTTGCAGAGTGTAACTGTATATTATTTCCAGAAAGATCGTAGGCTGCTCTGCAAATGAGTATTTCTATTCCACAGGCAATATCTTACATTTGGAAAAGCTGAATTTCACTCCTGTTCACTAAGCTTATGAAAAGCCTGTTCATTACTAAGCCTGAAAATAGGTTTACGTAAGGCTTACAAAGTGAGTAAGCTTTGTATGTGTCTCCCTGTACAAGGAGAACGATTTCATCCGAACTGCAGATAGAAGCAAAATAGGAGGTAGAAACAGGCTTATTCTTGATGATCACCTGCTACAGATGTCATCAAAATAATAACTTAACTAGTTCCATTTAATTTTAATAAAAATTAGGATGGCCATTTAAAAATGAGCTTTATAGTTGCAGAACATTTTGAGATGTGGCCTTAATAACTAAGGAAAACGTCTGAGAAGAGTTCCTGTTCTGTTCTTTTGGGGGGGGGGGGGGGGGGGGTGTGCATCCAGATGCATCCACGTCACATATAAAGGCATTTTAGAACTCTTTCAAGATTTTTTTATATTAGAAAGGTTTGCTAATCAAAAATGCCACTTTTACAGAGTCATAAGCCAGTATATTCTGTTAAAAAACTTTTTGCTGTTTACAAGGAGAAGGTAAAATTAATTAGAACCTGTAAAAAGGAAGCGTGTACATAATTTCTTTCAAAACAAAATCTGATGACAAAATCATTTCAGAAAAGCTTGTGGTATTTTTTTCATCCTGATTTAGATTTTTTTTTTAATGATTTTTCCTTCCTGTAAGAAACTCCCATTGAATACCATACTGTTTATACGCATATCTTCTTGATAGTAAGGGTGCAGTAAATCTGCAAGCTTATATATGTGTTTATCTTAGTGCACTTCAGCTGGGTTGTTTGGTGGGGTTTTTTTCTTTCTCTTTTGCTTTTTTCCTTTTTTTTTTTTTTTTTTTTTGTTCTGTTTTAGGTTTTGAATTTTTCCATTGTAACTTGCTCAGCAGAATAACTGTACTGGGTCAGGCCAAAGGTCTCACCTAGCTTAGTATTCTGTCTTCAGCAGTGGTCATAAGTGATATACCATTAGTGTACCAGTAGAAAAAAAAATCTGTTAAGATTGTTTGCTTAGGGTGAGAGGGTCATGGAAGGCCACAGTTTTTATTATGTAGGTACTTTTCACTTTTTTTTTTTCTGTTTTATTTTAAAAAAGGTGTATTGTAAAACCAGTTGCTTATTCCTATTATAAAAAAGGTTATATTTCTGTGAAGTGTCATGGTTACTGACATATGCTGCAAACATTTCTTTCTTTTCTTTTTTAACAGAAAAGCATTAGCAAAAATAGTGAGAGGAAAATATTTGAGTGCAGCCAGTGATGGTTAGTAGGGACACAGATTACGTGAATATTGCTGCTTAACACTATGACAACATTTCTGAAAGAGAATATTATTTCCTTCCTTTATTTACTTACTTGCCTCTGTCTTGGGGTGTGGGGTTGTTTTTCCTTGTAAGCTGATGTTATTTAAGGGTAAAAATATCAGAACAGTTAACTTTTCTGCTAGAGAGTCAGGCAAGAGGAAGTATGTAATTTTTTTAGAGTTACTATTTTTACAATTGTGCCTAGATAGATATCAGATACCATGGTGAGGATTCACCTTAAATAGATAAATAAAATACTATTGATAGGCATTCCAGATAGATTCTGTAAGGAAAACTGAAATGGATGCTTATTTTTATCTATGGCCTAAATATAAAACAACATAAATGACTGTTAAATGCCATTTGATGTATAAAATTGCTTCAGTTAGGATAAGCTGTACACAATAAGTGTACCCATATAATAATTAGTATTGATTAATGACTGTATTTATCTTTTTGACCCGAATGTTATTCAGAAGATCTTATATGAAATGTTTTTTTTTTGCAGTAACTACTGCTTTATTTTAAAATATGAGATATGGAGGTTGCTGTATTGTAAACTAGGAAACTTTATTCTGCCCACTGTGAGTTATGACTTTGTATCAAATTTTAATGAAAAAGGATAAATAAATAGTCTCACAGTTCTCCATCATCTACTATATCACTCAGTTCATCCCATATAATAAGTAATAAACTGAATGCTTCAATTTTTGCTTTATGTGACCATTTACAACCAGTACTATTGCCTGAGAAATTGTCATCCCACAGTACCTCACAGAACCAGAGAGTAGACTATGGTCCTTGGTGTACATCTTGACTGAAGAACACAGGCCTTTTAAAAACCTTTAATAAAACCAAAGACTGGCAAAAAGCTGAGATATTTAAAAATAAAGTATATTAACAGTAATGTAGGACCTTATTCCTCAGATGTGGTCTTCACATCTTAGAATCACAGAATAGTTAGGGTTGGAAAAGACCTTAAGATCACCTAGTTCCAACCCTCCTGCCATGGGCAGGGACAACATCTTGAGGACTTAAATTTCAAACAGATAAAAAAAAAAAAAAAAAAAGAAAAGAAAAAGGGGAAAATAAAATAAAATAAAAATTCATTAATTACATAAATAAATAAATAAATAAATGAAACCAATAAAGGAATAGCCAGTAAAATAGTTTATGCAATGGTTGCTCTAGTCTTTCACTCTGTTGCCCAATTTATTCTTCTATTTACTATCAATGTCTCTACCTTCTAAGAGGCGAGATTTAACTTTTTAAAAAAGTGTAGAAATAGTCTGAACACCTATTTCACCAAGAAACCTCCTGGCCATTTGCCAGTACATTCCAAAGAAATTAGATAAAGAAAGTGGACAAAGCAGTTGGGAGGCTAGGCTAATTTTAAAAGCTCTGATTGTGTCAGGAAGAGGGTTTTTTTGTTTTCAACCTTCTTTATATTCATCTTACCCTTCACTGTACATTGTTCATCTGTGTGCAGGTACAAAATGAAATGTCACAGTACAGTTAGTAGTCATTAAAGAAGCTGGCGTAAATTTATTTCTCTTATATCTACAGCCCAGATAATGAAAGTAAGGAGAACCACTGAAGTTTACTGGATTTGAGTTAAATATCCTTTACCTTAATGAGGAATCTCAAGTAGTTTTCTTATTAATTTCATATCTAATGCTATGAAAAATACCTACTACAATTCTTCCTTAGTAATGACATGAAAAATTATTACTCCAAGAAAGAAACATGTATTAAACAGACCTGCTTTGCCTGGATTTTTCGCTGCTCCTGTTAGTGGTTTCTATGAGAGCAAGAACGATCATGGTCTAGGTCCTTTCACTTTGCACAGTTTGTGCAGGACTAGGCAGAAGAAGCATTCCAAGAGGACCCTTTGACGAGATAGCAGAACAGTTCTTGATACTTTTGATTTCCTGGAGGACAGCTGTTTGTCACACATCTTTCACTATTTTATCCTAATAAAGGCTGAGAATACCAAGGGTAATTCAAAAACCCATGTACTATACGGAATCCTGAGCCATTAGCAATTTATTTTTTTTTTTTTTAACAAAACATGAGCACCTGCTGCTTAGGATTTATTCCTGAGAAGAGAAATATTCATTGTAGTTTGATTCTGAAAAGATATTTTTACGTTATGGATGCTCATGTGAAAAGAAAAGGTGCAGAATAAAATGCGTTTTAAAATCTTTCCTTAATATAGGGTGACTGATGTACTGTAAATGAAAGTTAAGGGGTTTTTAACATTCTTTTTATGGCTATCAGATTCCCCACACAGAGTATGCAGATAATTCCATGGTAGTTTCAGGGACCCGAAAGTTTGGGGGTGTGTGAGGTGGTTGTATTTATTTCAAAGCAAGGGCACTAGTTAATTTTTTTTTAATAAATTAATTTTTAGGATCAGATATCCACATTTAGCTGGGCTCCTAATGTCAGACTTCCATAGTATTACTTAAACCTCTAGGTGTATGTATGCATCTATCTCAATACTATTTGTACCTGCTGGCCAATTTTAACTGAATTTAACAGTGAATTCCCATTATTAGTGTCCTTACTGAGAAAGAGACTGAATCTCAAGATCAGTCTTGAGATACCAGACAGGCCATGCCATGCCAGCGTGTACTACCATGATTCTCCACACTAGGGAAAATCAAGTGAAAGCTTTCACATAATAAAAGCATGAAATCCAAAGCTTGAGATGTGGAGACTAGCATTTAGTAGCTCTGCTGCTTATGTTTCTATGCATGTAAAACACATTTATTATGGATTTACTTAATTTTGATGACTTTTTAATGTTTCGAAGTATTTCTCAGACCTGTGTGTCTAAATACTAATAAGACTCAAGTGAACACACTACTTACTGAAGCTAATGGGAGATAAATGTTGTCTGGGCCTCTTAATGTAGGAATGTGTCTGTTTTATTAGTGATTCCGTAATATTAAAATTACTTATACTGAGATGGGAGAAAATCCATTGTGACAGATCATGTTTCTACATTCATGAACTACATATCAATACCTCATAATTTTCTTAAATGTGTTCATTATTCTAAATCACACATCAGTTCAATTTGCTGAATAATACTTGCTGCTTAAGTTGGTCAAGTTGGTTGAAAAAGGTTTGTATTCAAAACTGGAGCTGCGATGGCTAAAAGTTCAATCTGTGCTCTTAATACCACAGCTACAAACACTGAAAGATTGCCTCCATAGACTGTTTTTCCATGCTAGCTTAAAATATGATGTTTCCAAAAACATTCTCAATAGTCAGTTCATTTATTAGTGTATTAGAAAAAAGTGATTGAAAAAGGTTGTGGCCTCCATTTGGTTGCTCCATAGGCTCATTGACTATACTGGAATTTTTCTTGAGGTTTTCTTCTCCTCCTGCACTGGCTTTCATAATTCCAGCAACTCAGGTGGCTAACCATATGTGTTCTTAATGAGGCAGGGAGTTAATTACCCATCTAATTTCTTTAAAAAATTCACTGGCTTTCAGTGAAGAAGCTTCCTTGAAACAATTCTACCTCCTTGCATTTCCTCTAGCCCTTTATTAATGGTGGATATAAGGTGCTGGACATTTCTGAGACTTAACATGCAGGAATTAGCAGGAATGTATTTGCGCATTATACTTCAGAGGTTTCAAAGACTTGCATTGAAAAGTTTCATGACCCTGTAGCAACAGAGAAACTGTTACCCAGAGAAACTGATTATCCAAGGAAAAATTGCAAAGTAGTCCAGTAAAGAGCAAACACAGTTTTCAGTACATTTTTAGTTTCACTTAAAAGATCTTGAAAGCATTTTCTTCTAGTGACACTCTTTCTGTAGCATTTCATGGAAGCAACCTAAAAGTTGGCTTCAAAGGATTTTCTTTAAACATGAGAGCGCTGTGTTTCCTTCAGTCTCCTGGGACAGATTTCAAATGTTTGAATGAAAGCAATCCCAATCTGGGCCAGTCTCTGTTATATCCACTGTCATCAACGAAATTTAGTAATTGCTCTTAGAATATAAGTTATATGGTGTGTCTTAGACACTATATATTCTGATAATATATATATTCCGATAATGGAGTCACTTTTCAGAAGGGATCTTTCCAACCACTGACTATAAATGGCATTTTAGGTAGCTTGCATAGTCTTCCATGTCTAACTCCTAGGCAGCTAAAGTTTGGTAAAATAAATGCTATCGTTCACATGCAAGTATTTTCAAGATTTTGGAATTATTACTCTTCTATCTCAGATATCTGGCATTATCAGTGGAGAAAGATAACAGAGATTAACAATAATAATAATAATAATAAAAAAGATATGAAGCCTTAAGAAAAATGAAATCATGTTCCTAGTATTAGTCACAATCACTATTAAGGGTCATATTGCAGGACTTAATAAGACAATAAGCCAGTAACCAGTGTTCTGCATAAATAATGAGCCAAATCAAAATCAGTCATGCATCTAATTGGGACATTTGTACTACACTGCTTGAGGCATAGAATACTTTTCTATGCTAGATATGTGCTTGGCAAAATTAATCAGATAATCAACTCTTAGTCTCATCTCCATTTTCTGAAACTCTTTGTGGTAACAGATATGGATAAGATAGTATTTTTGCTGACAGTGGTCTTTAACAGGTTAGGAAAAAAGAAAAAAGAAAGGAGATAACTATGTCATAAATATCCATAAAGAAGATTTTGTGAATAATCACTCTTTTAAAAGTACTGAAGCCTAATGTGGAAAGAACCAGACTGCTGATCAAGGTTCACTTTCTATTTCTTCAGATACCCTTTGATATCTTTCAGATAGTTGACCATAGCCATATTTGTTCCCCTTTTTGTACCTCAGTGTCCTCCTTTCTAAAAGAAAAGTAACAATAAAGTATTACTCTGAGGTCTGCTGGCAGTGCTATTTCATAAGGCCAAGGAGAGATTGTTTCCAAAACATAGCTTACATTGAGAACTCAGTGAATTATTAGAAAAGCCTAGGAATTGTACTAAATTATGTCAGGATCAAGCTCCAGAGCTTATTCAGCACAATACTGTAAACAGTAACAAAAAAGTAAATCAGATTGTTTTAGGAAGATTAGATAGTAATTTAATCCACTGTCAGGGAACAGATTATTTCTACACCTCATGCCTGAGATGGACAGAGGCCCAACTGAGCCCCCAGCAAAATTAATTCAATTCACCTGTGGTCACCTGAATTATTCTGTGGCTCTTTTCCATGCTGCCTTCTCTCCTGCAGGGCATACAGAACAACAGAAAGAAGATGTGGGCACACCATGTAGCAGAAAAACACCCCAGGCTTTTTGGACCGTATTGCAGCTCATGTGGCAAGTACATATTTGATGACCCTTTCTTTGTGTTTATGGGACAACAGGACCTGGTCATATGGTGGACATGGACAGGAAATATGTGATGGGCAAGAAAGCCTGTTGATAATACAACAAGCAAAAGGACAAACATGTGGGAGGAGTAACAACGATGTGTATTCCTCAAGAGGTCTTGTGGTAAGCACTATGCAGTAGTACAAGCACTACTGGCCTAAACTACAAAAACATAGTATTTGTATTTATCGTAGAAGCAGAAAGATTTTATATATATATATATATATATATATATTTTTTTTTTTATTTTTTTTTTTAAAGCACCAAAAAAAAAACCCAACAGGTCAGCAAGGAATATGTGCTGTGGCCAGATATTTTCAGGAAACTGGATTTCAAGACCCTAAAGAGGAAAAGATACTGAAGAGAACTGATTTCTGAACATCAGCATGGATTGGCTATGTCTAATTTAGGCATTAGTTTTTATTTTGTTTAGCCTGACAGTTATAGTACAGTAACAAAGAGCTCTGAACAAATATCAGCTTGTTGCAATGCTAATGCGAACTCTAGGGCGAAGATTTTCAGCCAAGTAACTCTCAACCCAATTGAAATGAAAAAATACACAGGCTTTCAAAGTGGCTGTTTTGGTGCTTAATTATGTTGGAGAATTTAGCAGGTCTCTTTAAATTATACAAACTTTTAATAGGACAAGATCATGAGAGCCAGATACATGTCCTTTCCTGGGATAGGTTTAGTGTGATTATACCAGCCCATCTTTCAGGAAAGCTCTAATGATTTCCTGTGCATATGCTTTCAGCCCCAGAAGAGGTATAAACACATCCTAGTATGGGCCATCACTGAGGTTTTTATGGTTAAGGTCAAGATGAATATAACTGTAACCTAAACCTTTATTCACATTGCTGTTGACTGAAACCCCTTCTGAGGTTTTAAAAAAGTTTGATTAACTTGAGAAAGTTTGCTATTTTTCATGCCTTAGTAGAGCAAATAAATCTCTACAATGGGAAACTGACATATTACAAGAGACTATTCTTGCTGTGCTTCTGATTTGGCTGGCATGACTATAAGTCAGTCGTGTTTAAATGCCATTTTTTAACTCCTTTAAAATAGTGGCTTGGGGAGATCAGTCTGTCCACAAAATCCTCTTAAATTATATAGAGCCACGGGCAATTAAACAGTTAAAATTGAATCCAACCTGAAGAGAAAAAAAGAATATTCGCACAGCACATTAGTTGCTCAATAGTCTTGCCCTTGGGACAGGGCAGGTTGGGGACAACCTAATTTTAAAATAATGCCTTGGAAAAACTGGTTTGGGAAAAACAGCTGGTTTCGATGCTTACAAGAATCAAAATTTTAAAAGTCTCCATTTCATCCAGCCTGTGAAATATGGCCTGCCTGTGAAATAACATTAACTGAACTTAAAAAAGGTATAACAAAAATGTGATGGGGGTCCAGCAATTGCAAAACTAGCTTTGCATTAAACTAGAAACTTTAAAATTAGGTGGTTATTTCCCACCAAAGTTATAGGCTTTATTTTATGAAACTTGACATTTTTGAATGTAAGAGATCAGAAATGGGTAGCTAGTTTTCTTTTTCTGGGTAGGAAAAGTTTTTATTTATAAGTCTATCAGAAAGATCACCTGTGTTTAGTGATCTCTCTGATCATCTAAGATGAAGAATCTTAGAGAAATGATATAAAATTGACAGACCAGAGAAGGATATGAGAAGGACCAGAGAAGGACTACCAAAATCAGCAGGTCTGAAGCATGGGAAATTGTAATATTAAAATATTTTGGTCTTTGTTACCAAAATTTATTCTGGAGGCCTCAACAAATGCCTCAGAAGCAACTCAAGTCAGAGAAAAAAACTGTGAAATGCTGATGTACCTCCTGTTTGTTGAAATTCCAGTAGACAAGAAATACTCTGCTTGGGTTTGACTGTCATCTAACACAAATTTTATAAAAGTGTATTTTCACTGACTTCATTGTTGCTCTTTGAGATAAATAAGATCAGAATTAAATTATATTCAAAGTTCTATCAGTACTGTACAAAAGTATATACGAGGGTATAACAGAGGTTTTAATTTTTCTGATGTTATCACCACCTTTATGTCAGGAGCAAGAAAGTTTCTATTGCTATGTTAAATCTTCATATGCTTCAGTTTGCATTTCAGGTACATATTGGAGCTGGAAATGTACTTAGTGAATATTATTTTCTTCCTTTCTCACTGTCCAACCAAGCCCAGAAGTCTGTCTTCATAGTGCTGTTTTTGTTCTAAGCCTTATAAATGATAAACTTTACCTCAGGTGATCACATGGCTTTTTAAGAAGTTCTATAACAATATCTGAAGTAAATCCAACTCCACTGAAACTTTGGATGATTAAAAAATATTAATAAGCAATGGCACCTGTATCCTTGGTTAGTTCTGCTTCTTGCCACAGACTTCTGAATTTTCCCCAAAAGTTTACATACTGTTGCAGACAGGTAGTGAAAATGACCAGTGAACAAAATGAATGCAGGGTGCCAATGAAAGTATTTTGATTAGCATAAGCATGCACAATTTAGACGTATAGTCACCATTTTTCTTAGTTTTGGGAGTCTCATGTCGAAGGAAGATTAATTTTGTGGGGCTTAAACCAAAGATCGAAAACCTTGAAATTCTGTCTGAAACAGAAGCAGCAGATTGCCAGATTAGAAAAAAGTTTGTAATGCTTTCAACATACCGTTATGTAAGGGGGACTAGATGACAATTTTACCTGCATAAATAAAAGGAAAGGCATAAGTCTGTGTTGCCCAGAAAGGAGCAAGAAATATTAAAATTTGCTAGTTTTCAATCTTGAGTGTGTATATAGAATGACACTGTTTTCAGAGTAAAAAAATTAACTGTATTACATCCCCTGTGAGCCATCTTAAGGATCATCCACCTCCTACTCTGACAAAATTATTTTTGAGCTTCGCCTTCTAGATTTAGGATGACCTTTTGATTTCAAAAATGTGGAAAGTTCCCACAGACTCTCTCTGGGCAACTTGGTATTGCTTTGCAAAGTCTTGCATCACTGGGACATATCTACATGGTCTGGGAACAGAGCTTTGACTTAAGATGTCACAGATGCTTTACATTCTAAAAGTGTTCATAGAAAGTCCATGCACTTGCAATTTGATCTAATCTTTTGAATGCTTACTTTTCCCAACATTATCAGAACAAGGGGTAAGGGAGAGAACAGTTAACTAAATCTAAACTGCATGTTAACATATTTTTAAATAAGTTTAGCTTTTGGGGAAAACAAACAAAAAAAAAAACAACAAATAACAACAAAAAACAACCAACAACAAAACCCAAACACCAAACTTGAAGAATCTGACAAGGTAATATACATTTCGTTCACAAAAACATTCTTACCTTTGATCATCAATGTGTAATTGAAAAAAAAACATGCTGCACAGTTACACTTTTCTTCACTTTAGAGGTCAGAGAGGGTAGGAAAACTGCTTTTTTATTTAATTGCTTATAAACATGTCCCTAGCCACTGCTTAAACCAAATCATACATAGCATGTTAAACTACTACATGTGAAGTTAGCAGCAAATTAATATTTCATGAAAATCCTGCATTAACCCCTTGATCCTGACCTTCAGGTTTAATGGGGAACTGGAACAGAGATGCAGACCAAAGGCTTCAGTGCTGCAGTTAACAACAAAGAACACTACTTCTAGAGCTTGTCTCTTTCCTCTCTGTTCAAAATATCCATGAAGGTTTGACACGGTTCTAGATATTTCATCTTGGCTTCAAAGTTCTGACTGTCCCCACACAGAGCTTCTCAGGAGCAGCTTTCATTTGCCCATTTCATTTACCTAATTACTTTGTATCTTCAAGAAGGACAAAATTATTTCCAGGCTTGCTTATCTCTGCTAGGCTTTGGCCAGTAGTTGTACATAGTCATAGGTCTGAAGATACAGACACACATCTTTGTTGATATCGGCTTGGGTGGTCTGGGACATTGTCATTCCCCATGATACTACAGTATCAACTACTGCTCAACAGTATTCCCTATGTCTAGCAAGTGATTTTGCTGAATGTACTAATCTCTTGCTTAGAGTCATCCATCACTTCACTGCTCTCAGAGGCATACTGCAGTCACAAGGCACATGCCCATCCACTGGCTGAGTTGTTATGGTCATGATTTAGGACAAACCTGTGAGTGTGCAGAAGCTGTAGGTATGGTGTGGGCCAGTCAGAAGGTGATGTAGGTTGCAATATTGCACCTGAAGTAGGGTGCTCATTGCTGGAGATTGAGCTTAGCAGTGGAAGAGACTTTTAAACATGGCTGTTGTTGATTCCCATTTCTCAAAACAAATCTAAAGGTCAGAAGAGGACAAAACCTATGTGTGGTAGTTTCAGTATTTGCCCAGGGTTCGTTGAAGAATGTATTTACCACAGTACTCCTCAAAAACTTTTCCTGTTCCAATGCGACTATTCTTCTTCTTAATATTTTATGTTATCTGATCCCTGGCTATCCAGGTAAACAAAAAAGAAGGCGGCATGGGAACGCCCACATTTTGCCCAACACTTGTCATTCATTATGTTATTGTCCCCAGTAGAGAAAAAATTGATCAGACCATTTGACTTTTCCATATGCCTATTGTTGTTAGGACCCCTTTTGTACTAAAACTGGCACATAGATACAGAATTGATAACACATTGATATTACAGGTAAGTGTAGCACTAAAAGAGCATAAACACCTAAGCTTTCAAAATCAATCAATCAATGAATCACTAGCCCCAGTGTGGGTGCAGAAACCCTCTGGAGTGGGAGGAAATACAGACTGATGCTGCGTTGTCTGCTTCAGTCTGTCAGGAGTCAGTAGTTCCAAGAGCCACAACTTTCCCTTTCATTACCACAGACATCATTACTGAAACTTCATGATGGCAAATTTAAAAATTAACTATGTATCTGCTAAACATTTTAGTGAATTTATAAAGTCCGAGGGCCCGGTCATGACCATTACAGGACTGCAACAGGAAGCACTTGGGTGTTTAACAGTGCTAGAGGGTATGCAGGCGCAGAAAACAGAACTGAGAGAGGTTCTCCATTTTGATGCAGATTTCTTCCCAGGTTATATTTCTGTAGTAAAGATGTCCTTTCACAAATCTTCCTTTGAAGAATTCAAACCACTCCACTGCTAATACAAATGAAAAACAGATATGGGACTTGCTTATACTTTCAATCCCCATAGTAGTACACGTTTCAATTAAAAGTAAAATTATTACATTATTTAGTTTGTGCATTTTTTGATAGAATAGTACATTTATATGTTAATTTTGCTAAGATCAACTTTATTTATCTACAGGAAGCTATTCCAAGATTGTTGTACGTTTTCTTTGCTTCTGAAATGTTATCACATTTAATTGCCTGATCTTATTTGGGTTGCAATCATAGTCATTAATTAGCAGGAAGGTGAGGGACAGCATCATATCTAACTATCTGTTATGGCTGCTTTAATGAGGAAAATACCTGCCATCATTTTAAAGGCATCCTGTATACTTCACAAATACAGCTTGCTGTAGCATTCTCATTTAGACTGTGAACATCAAAGGAAATTGATGTCAGGTGTGAACAGAAGCTGTTGAATATATCTGTTGAGGAACCTGAGTGGTATGTCTGGATGGGAGAGATGAAGGGCAGCTTAAAACATTAACAAAACTACAGGTAATTAGTGTAAACTTTCAAGGGTAAGGTATGCTTGAGGAATAAAAATGTTGTTTATAGCTATTCCCTGTAGTGCCACTATCGCTAAGGGTCTGTCAATGTTTTCATTTATAAAGCTCTATTTTTATAGGATTGTGCACTAGTAATAAAAAATGTGCTTGGGGCTAGAAGTTGACAATTTAAAGAAAAATAAATTGGTTTTGTTGTTTTGGTGGGGTTTTTTTAATTATATTAGTATATGAATAATAGAAGTTTGTCTGTTTTGCATGGTTGTTTTCCTTTGTATAATTCAGCTACTGTTTTAAAATCAAATTAATGAAATTTGGCAAGCAACTAGTTCTTAGTATGGACTCAGTGTTGGAATTCTTAGGGAAAAAATAAATAAAAGATTATTTAGTGTTTCACAGGAAAAATTATACCTTTCAAAGGGAATCATGAAGAATTCAATGCATCTGTAGAACACACCGAATGAATGTTTTTATTCCAAGGGAAGTGTTACAGTACTTAGCTGAAAAACAAGCTTAAAAAACTGCCAAAATATAAACAAGTGTGGTCAGTTATAAAGATGTTTTAAGTTTACTGTGCACTATCAGGCTTCTAATGATGTTGTCATATCTCATCTTAATAATTCACCATAAATAGAATACAGTAGGAACCTTCTTGGGCTATTAGTACTCCCAGGCTCCTACATACTTAAGAGAGACACAAACTAATTTTCTAGTTGGAAAAAAGTGCCTTTTGACTCTTACCATGCGATTATTGCTGAATATTGTTTCACTGTAATTTTATATTGGAATCTCTTTACCGTAAGAAACACTTTTTTTCCTCATCGCATTACAATAATCATAGTGAAATAATGGTTGCACGTTTGTGGAAGGCATCCTTTTAAATTGGAGTTTAAGGGCCAAATGTGCCATGGGTCACAAAAGTGCATATCTAAAATAGTACTTACTGTTCCTACAATTTTTTTCACCTTCCAAGATCTCGGATTGCTTTAAAAGAGAGGTCAAGTAGCATTGCCATATTATACAGCTGAGGGAACTGAAGGGAAGTAAACAGTTAGCTCAAATACCTCTCAGAAAAGCAGTGCTAGCAAGGGACTGGAAATCTCTTGAACACCATCCTAGTGCTTTAGCACTATATGACTACACCTCTGCTATCACTTGAAGTGTTGAAAAATAATGGCCCAAACTCTATCTCAGGAGCTGGTATATACTCCAAAATGAAACCCTTTGAATTTTGCAAACATTTTAAAGATAGATTGCTATCAAATCCTTAAAATACAACTTAGATAAAGATGTGTCCTTTTTTTTTTTTTTCTTTTTAATGGTGGAAGCCATTATTTCATCCACATATACTATATATATGGTGTGTTCCTTACTTCTCAAAGATCATGATTTCAAATGCACAGTGCATGAGCACTGTGGAAGAAATAACATATTCACAAATACTTGCTGCAGCAGCTTTCGGTAAGAGATTACTTTTAACATTAGAAAGTGCATCCATTTTAAGCTGTGCCTTTCTTAACTGTAAGACCAGGGTTTAACTTCTGTGATGATTACTACAGTTGTCATTTCTGCAGGAACACATCAGTACTTTCTTGCAACTCAACCAGTTCCTGGACCTGCAATCATGAATCCAAGTACATAGGCCCAGGACATGTCCAAGTCAGGGACATGGACATCTAACCCAATCACCTGCATAGCATAGGCTAGAAAATATCCTAAATTTGATTCTTTGCCTTCAGAAACAGAGCACCTCCTAGAAATATCCAGACACAAGCCACCGTTTTCTCTGTGTAATTTCATAATTTTTCAGGAGAGAGAATGAAATTGTCATTGTCACATTATACCTCATAAGCCCTTACAAGCCCAGAGTCAGTGTAACTAAGATGTCTTTGTTTAACTAGAGGTGCCTCTGACAGGGAAACTGAGTGGGTATTACCAGTCTGGATTCTAATACTAATTTTATCAAGTCCAACCATTACCCCAGGTCTGCCAAGACCACCATTAAAGCATCTACATGGTTTTTGAACACTTCCAGGCACAGTGACTCCACCACTTCCCTGGGCAGCCTGTTCCGACACCTCATCACCCTCTCTGTGAAGAAACTTTTCCTAATATCCAATCTAAACCTCCCTTGGCACAGCTTGAGGCTGTTACCTCTGGTACTATTGCTTGTTACCTGGGTGAAGAGACTGACCCCCACCTCACTATAACCTCCTTTCAGGTAGTTTTAGAGTTATAAGGTCCCCCCTAAGCCTTCTCTTCTCCAGAATAAACAACCCAGATCCCCCAGCCAATCCTCACTAGACTTGTGTTCCAGACCCTTCACCAGCTTTGTTGTCCTTTTCTGGACCCACTCCAGCAGCTCAATGTCTCTTGTAGTGAGGGTTACTGAACTGAACACAGGATTCAAGGTGCAGCCTCACTGGCGCTGAGTACAGAGGGATGATCGCTGCCCTAGCCTTGCTGGCCACACTATTGCTGATACAGGCCAGGATGCTGTTGGTTTTTTTGGCTGCCCTGGGCACAAGCTGGCTCCTGGTCTGTCAATCAGCATCCCCAAGTCCTTTTCTACCAAGCAATTTTCCAGCCACTCTTCCCCAAGCCTGTAATGTTGCATAAGGTTGTTGTGGCCCAAATGCAGGATGCAACACTTTGCCTTGATGCTTATGTTCATATATGTATTATAGGGGGGAGGTTGACATTCTCTTAATCTCATCACCTGCTGCCCATATATGAAAGGGCGGAATTCTGCCCTTAGATCACTGACTTCAACTGAGTTTCAGTTTAAAAGGCTGAGGAAAAATTTGGCACGAAAGATCCCGTATATTCGCACTTCCTTTTTGTGAGCATGAGGTTATGTTTGGGTGCAATAAACACCTGTCATCTTAAATAGTAAAGAATGTACTGCATTCTGCTCGTGTGTGGTTGGGGTTTTTTTTAGGATAAAAGTGCTTTAATTTCTAGTTAAATGGAAAGACACAGTGAAAGAACTAATATTTCAGAAAAGATATTGTAATGAGGACTGCAAGTAAATCCAAATAAATAAAGTACAAAATATCCTGTTTCATGTAAAAAGACACAGTGCTGCTGTTATAATTCAGATGACCTTGAAAAAGATATGACACAGCCATTTTGTATAATAGAATATGCTTAATATTAATATGGAGAGGACAAAAACTATTTTAGACAGTTCCCAATGACTGACAGGTAGTGATATCCTATGAAAAGCTTGAGCAAAACTCTTTCACCATTTCAACAATTATCTTTTTTCTCTCAGAAGTTAAACAAGAGATGAGACCTCCTAATGGCTTTCCATGTGTTCATCACAGCTACCTGCATGAATTTGCAGTAATTAAGCAATCTGAAACACTGACTGACCCAGAGAGAAAGCTATTCCATACCAGTGGTGTCCTTGAAATGTCTTCATCATCAAGCGGTCTCTTCTCTTCATCTCAGTGAAAGCTAATGTCAGCACTACTGTGTAGCAACCCTTCCTTTAAATAGCTATTGAAATCTTATAAGGATGCTTTTTTTATTAAGGAAAAAAAAAAAAAAGAAAACACTTAAAAAGGGAAAAATCCCACCAGCAAAGCAGTGTGGGCAGAGAAATGGCCCTGTGAAAATGTTTCTGCTACCAGGAGGGAGGGAAAGGGGGCTTGATGGGGATAAAAACAGGCTCTCTTTTTTTTAAGGTCAAAAACATAATTAGCATTTGAAAGGATGTGAAGATGCACTACCTCAGGGACCACAATGGCCAAATTTGTGCCATTTAATGTCAACAGTCATTGGAGTTGTGATAAAATTAATAGAGCCTTTTGTGATTGATAACATACCTCATCTGCCATTCCGGTACAAAAATCCCACAGCTGTAGCAGCAAGGAACAATGTTTAGATCAGTTTTGAAAGGAAACTGAAAGCTGTACTTATGGGCTTTAATTATCTTCTGAAACCCCTGACAACCTCTCCTGCTACCACTACCAAAAAGTAAAAATCTATTGTTTTATTATTAACTGTGTGAGGTGAGTTTAGTGCATTTAGTAGCATACTTTGTGGACACTGAAGGGTACGAGTGATGATAAAGGCAGGATTTGTACAGTGATTTTTGAGGTGGAAAACCTGTAATTTATGTGAAGGAAAGAAAGGAGGTGAATCACTGGCACTGAGATCAACAATGACTTAAGGACTGAAAGGAAGTTAGACATTCTGTAAATGTCATACACTTTAACTAGAAATCAGTTTATTTTTCACTTATTGGTAGACTGCACCCATTTTTCTACTCTATTCTGAAAAAATGGATAAACCTTTTGGCCAATGTGACTTTCAGAATCATGCTGATTTTTTTATGTTATGAATCAGAAATGAAAATTTTGCTTAAGTACCTCAATTCACTGGCCTTGTAGGGGACATATGTATGATTCTGAACCGAAAAGGCAGCTTGAACATTAATGTAAAATATTGATTACAAATTTGTTTCACGTATTTTTATGTTTTAGTAAATATTTTTTTTACTTGATTTAGAGTCATATAGTGGTACAACTTTTAGATTATTTTGTACCATCAATCCTCCTTTTATTCTTTTTATAAACTATAATTTATGTAAACCAGCACAATAAGTTAACAATCTGTCCTGTTCTTCAGTAGGTAAAATGATACATATACATATCTCATAGCAAAGCATCTTTTATCCTACTGAAAACTCTCAACAATTGACTGAAAAACAGTGTATACTTAGCTGAATATGGGCCATTGCACAGTGACAATTTTTTCATATATCCATATATATTTTCACCATTATTTTCTGTCATCAAGGTTACAAACTTAGTCAAAAGGTGTCCAGTGTTTAGGGTTGGGTTAGATCTAGCATATTATCCCAATATCTTACCTCAGCCTGGAGGAGCACCAGACTGCAACTCATCACCATCCACTTATAGCAGCACCCTCTTAGCGAAGACTTCCACCATAGATCCTAACATATTCCTCAACAGTTGCAACAAGTCTATCTAGCCTGTCGAGAGTAGAGCTAGCTAAGAAATCGCTGGGGTGAAAGGTGAACTGTTTTACCAAAAAATTTAGGTCCTTTGATGAAAAATTTAATCAAAACTTAACCGTATCAACCAAGATCACTAAGTTTTGACTGTAGAAGTCACTTAATACATTAAAGTGCTGAATCACCACAAATTGCCCCAGTGGCGGAAAGCACTCACTAGCTCCAGTGGGGAAAATACTTGTCAGAGGAAAGAAGCTGCAGTTTATACTGTCCCCAGATGTCATTTCTCCACCACTGCCTATGCCTTCTAAAAATTTGTGAAGAACCAATTGAAAAGTTCTTGAAACCCAATTATTTGCTCTGAAATCAATAGTTCAATGTAGGAGGTCACTAAGCCAGAGTTTCTGTTGGTAAATCTCTATCACTTGAGAAGTAGCACACAGTATCTGACATCTTCCTCCCTGATATATTGCACAGGCAATAAAGGCATAGGAGAAACAGATATAGATGCATAATGACTAATAAAGGCAACAAAACCTGAGACATGGTTTACTTCACATGATATACTTGTAACTTATCATTGCATGTAACACTTTTGGTAAATAAATTTATTCAAGAATTTTAAGTGATAGGGAAAAGCTTCCTGAATAGTCTAATGCTGTGATAACTTAATGGGACTATCCGTAGCCCTGCTGATAAATACACAGCAATTCCTGTCATGATACTGGCACTCAAAAGAGCTGATGGATGGAAATATACTTTAAATACCACTTACTTCCACAGGCTAGCTACTGGCAAAAAACACTGACCTTAGAAATTGAGTAACAATGACAGTATAATAAAAAAATGCATGTAATACCAAAACAACAAAGAAAAATATTTTTATCATTATTGTATGTATTTCAGTGGATTGCTGGATGTACTAAAATGTATTAATTTTCCTCTTTATGAAACAGCAAGTCTGTAAAATATGATGTGTTGAGGCCACAGAGATTAGAACTGTTATACATATCTAGTAACACTTGTAACTAAGACAAGGAGCTCAAACACATAGTTTATACTGCTGTTAGAGGTAAAGCAAATAGGAAAGTCTATAATTAAAACTGTCCCAAATTTCCCAAAGAACTTTATTTTAAGCTGGTATGATTATGCCATTGACTTTTTTTAGCATAAAACAATTGGGCTGAAAAAACTCTTCAAAGGCAGATGTCTGAGTTTAACCTGAAATATATTTCAGTCTTCAGCTATAATGGTTTGGTGACCAGATTATTTACAATATTTTTGCTAAGAAATCTAGTACTTCCAAGCTTTCAGAGAGGTGCTTGAAATTCAGCTCAGAGGAAAAGGGTGCCTGTTTGTTAGTTTATGATGTAGTTTTCTGTGTCTGTACTGAGCAGCCTTTGTTTCCTCACAGCTCCTAACTGCTGAGCGACTGTGCTTGTACCTTCCACACAAGTATATATGAATGTCCCAATATAAACCTGCAGCTCAGAGTGAGATTTCCCCGATAAATTTCTTTCCAAGCAAAATAGTGTTTACTGCAGCAGTGAGCAACAGAATGGCTAGATGTGCTTTACCTTCATTGCTAGCAGCCGTACTTGCTTGCAGTATTGGAGGATGAACAAGAAATGGGTCGGTACAGAAGCAGTGAGAGAACTGCAGCAGGTGTTGATTGCACCATACTGATAGAGTCTAACTGGCCAAGATATGGTTATCTTACTGAAATGTCTAGCTTAGTTCTGCAAACACTGGATGCTTAAATGCTTGACTTGAAGCAAATACAGTTTTTTAAAAGGCATGGTTCATTTTATACTTGATAACACAGTTGCTTGAAAGACTTCTGGCAAGACATTTCCTTAACATAACATGACATTTCATCAAAATCAACATTTTCCAAGAAAACATAGAATTTGTTGAAATTTTTCTCTAACTATTGAAGAAGGATTTTTTCCTTATTATTTCAAATTTATTTCAAGATATAACTAAACAAAATGAGGTTCTGGTGGATCTGGAATGGTACACCTCTCCTTTTGCTCTCCAAACAGTGATTCTGCTGGCACTCCATTTTGTCAACCTTTTTTCCATAGGCATTTAGTGGAAATCTCACCATAAAGTACCACCAGTACAGAAAATATTTGGAGTACTCAGTTTAGAACCACTAGAGAACTGAAAGAGGAATAATGATTATTATACTTCTCACTAAATTATTTGCCGAGTTATTTATTTCTGAATATGTTAAATTCACACACGATATTTTGTTTTGATACTAAGTATCTGAATACTGCAATCTCTAAAACTCATTTAAAATTCTTTTGAAAACCCCAACAAAACAGTACTGATTCTGCTCAGTAATTAGATTCTTTGTTGTTTAGTGTAGACACAATATCTAACAGTCACAGAAAAAAACTACGGTAAAGGACAAGGCCTGAAGGACCTTTGAAGAAAAATATTAGAACTGTTATTAACATAATGGTCAGTAAAATTTCACTACATGCACAAAAAAATATATGATAATTCCTACAATAAAACCGACTCTACATTGGTGTGGTGTGTTGAGCTTGTCTGGACACCAGTTGGTCACCAGGCTGCTCTATCACTCCCCTCCTCAGCAGGACAGGTGGGGTAGAAAATAAAGTGGAAAAAAATTCATGGGTCAAGATAAAGGCAGTTTAATAAATCAAAAGCAAAAGCCACATGCAGAAGCAAATGAAAACAAAAGATTTATTCTCTAATTCCTATCAGCAGGCGATGTCCAAATTGTTCCCAGGATATGGGGCATCAGTACATGTTAGCAGTTTCTCTGTGAAACAAACATAGTAATAACCAGTGCCCCTCTTTCCTCCTCCTTTCCCTTAGCCCTCGTTGCTGAGCATCCATCATATGTTATGGAATAACCCTTTGGCCAGTTTGGGTCAGCTCTCCTGGCTGTGTCCCCTCCAAGGCTCTTGCCCACCCCCACCCTGCTGGTGAGAGGGAATGTTCTAGTGGCAGCTTTGATGCTGTGTGAGCATTGCTCAGCAGTAGTCAAAACACTGGTGTGTTGTCAACACCTTTCTAGCTACCAATACAAAGCACAGCACTAGGAAGGCTGCTATGGGGAAATTTAACTCCATATTAGCCAGACCCAATGCAATCTGGTTCATTAACACCAAGAGTTCAAAACTGTGAGGGTGGTGAGGCACTGGAATGGGTTGTCCAAGGAAGATGTGAATGCTCCATCCCTGGTGGTGTTCAAGGCCACGTTGGACAGAGCCTTGGGTAACATGGTTTAGTGTGAGGTGTCTCTGCCCATGACAGGGGGGTTGGAACTAGATGATCTTAAGGTCCTTTCCAACCCTAACTATTCTATGATTCTATACCTGCCTTGGATGCAACATGATGATTTCGTATATGTCACAATTCTTCAGCCTTCTGTAACCTCACTTCTCCACTGAGCTAAAAAAATGAACCCATGACCTCTCAAAAGAAAGTAAATATATCATTCCAAGTTATTCTTGTTTCTGTGCCTTCCAGGTTACCTTATTATCTCATTTATAGTCCTAAAGTTGGCCACAAGTATCAAGGTATTCACTGGGGATAGGCACTGTGCAGTGTTTACAGTCTGTAAAATTCTTGGGTTTCCTTTCTCATGTACTGCATCAACCAGCACTTCAGCAAGAATATTTTTTTTGTTTCCTTCTATAATTTTCAACACCCAGAATGTTATCTTCAGCAAAGTTAAAACTACAGTTTGAATATATTGCTAAAACCAGAGCAAAATGATAAAAAGTACTTAGAAATTAGCCCTTATCTGATTTTACCTTCACTCATGAATCATGAGAAACTAACTTGATTTTTTTGTTTCTGATTGTAGAGCTTTCAGTGAAGATTCTTTTTTATTTTGTTTCTCATTTAGAAGGCTTTTCATGCTTTTGCTGTCTGTTTCAAACTGGAGGTGAACTTGACCTTCTATGCTTGGATCAGCTAGACCACATGAGATTTCTTCTCCATCCCTTATTTGCCAAATCTGAAGTAGCTCAATGGGTATCATTTTTAGATGTTTTCTCATCTATGTTTCTGTTCAGTCTTTTCATCTGACTGGAAAAAAACAGTGCATATTTTAGGAAGAAGAGAAGAAAACTTAATACTCTAGTTTGAGCATAAGCCTCTGTTAATTCTGCTGGGAAATGACTTATATTTCCTTTTTCTTTTATTTTTGTTTTTGTACTTTTTCTGCATATATGGCACATTTCTTAGAATTTTATATGATTCCTTTTCAATAAAAAGTTTTCCTTGAAGCTTCTTAGCAGTCGAATGTGATTCAGAAGAGCTGCTTAAATATCTACTTACATGTGTACAAGCAAGTATTTCCCAATAAGACAATGGGGAATTCATATGCTGAACAGGGGATGTGTGCTAAGGTTAATTGTTGCAGTAAGGGCTATATTAAAACCATAAATAAATCTGGAGACATGCATTGATTCCTAGATTTTTTTTTAGGGATTGCATAGGAACCACCTTAAAATTCAACCTCTAATATTTCTTTTATCTTGTAGAAACAGGGCCTGTACACAGTTTGGAAAGGATCAGTACAGCCACCAATACAGCAGTCAACAATATCTTCTATTTGGGATGCAAGGCAAAACCAGCATACCTCCACTCAGTGGCATTAGCCAGTACTGGTCAGAAAAAGCTGTCATAAAGGTAGAAGACATTTTTGCAACTAGAGGACAAGTATGCTTAGATTATAGTGCAAGGGGTGTCAAGATTTTGTCTGGCAAAAGAGGCCACGGTATCTGGTTAATCTGAAAAAATGAATTGTCAAAAATTAAATTTCAGGAACTTTTTTCAGGTGCTTTTTTTGTTTGGTTGTTTGTTCTTCCCTTTTCTCTTCCTTCTCTCCAAAGTTTGGAATACTGAATTTCCAAATCCCTTACATAGTCTCAGTAAACAGAATCAAGTTCAGCCCTGTGAGCTCCATTAACTTAGTGCTCTGCTAGTCAGAAAAGTCAAATTGGTACTGATAATGTCACTTTTTAACTGCTTTACTCTCTAACTGCTTTTTTTTTTTTTACCCTATCATTGGGGTTCTAAATGCAGCTAAATAACAGCAGTGGATGGATGGATGGATGGATGGATGGATGGATGGATGGATGGACGGACGGAAGGAAGCAAGCAAGGAGGAAAGGAAGCAAAGAAGCAAAGAAGCGAGCAAGGAAGCAAAGAAGGAAGACGAATGGATGTTCAAATTAATATAAGTGACATTGAATGAGTACTGGAAACTGCACTTGGGTCTGCAATCTGGAGATGGCATAATTTCTACATTCATATATAATTAACTCTCCATCAGTTTTCCACTTAGTTTTTGAATTTGTGGCAGCAAATTAAAGCAGACATTCTTCATTCGTAAGTTCTGTTACATCACCAATGACAGTTATTGCTCCAGATAAGACCTGGTATTTACTTGTGAAGAAATAGCCATTGTTAATTCTTCTCCCAAAACAAGCTGTTGTTCTTACAAAAAAACAGCATGTCACTTCTCAGTGAAAGAATGTTTAAAAGAGAATGTCTTTTCCTGGTATTTTTGTACTATGGAAAAAAATAATTAATCAGTCTTTATCTGTGCATTTTCCCCTCTCCTCACATGATGCCATCCTTATGCTCAGCTAACGGCAATAGTTTCAGCAGTTTACAACACACTTTTGAAATATTCACCTTTATTTTAAACATAAAAATATGTAAGGTAGATTCAAAGACATGAAAAAAAGGAATGTGTAAAAGGCACAAGAGACTTTATTTATAAAAATACATTGGATACAGAATCCTAATATCTTTTGCCATTGGAGATTCCAGAGCAACCACAATTTAAATGGTGCCGTGTGGCATACTGGCCTGTACAGGCTTTAAGTAACCACCACACAGATGTTATTGTGGTTCCTACTTATGTTGTCAGTCTTTGGGAAAGGACAGGCTGAGATGCATTTTCTTTTTTCTTTTCCAGCAGGTACACATTTATTGGCTGGGCTTGTTGCTGCTTCTGCAAGTCCTGAAACAATTTGAAATTGCACATTTCAACATGCCTCTGTTGAATTCAAATATTTGAATACTGAATAGCTAAGATGATAGAAAGTAATTCCATTAAGATCCCTGATATGAAAAAGGGTTTCAAAGAGATAATTTTGAACCTGTAAGTATACTGAAAGTGATTCAGGCTTTATGTTACATAGCTGTCATCTATTTGCCAGAGCTTGGTGCGGAGGGTAAATAAGGATAGTCATTACCCTGTCACCTCTTAACTCTTAATCTGACCAGAAAAAGCTGGTTGTATTGTATTCAGTTACTCTTCCTGTTGATTTCTTACCTGTGATGAATAAATAACAAAATGACACTTTTTAAATATATGAGCAGGTATTGCAAAATAACCTGTTGACCTTTTAACACATTGGCAATCTTCTCTGTAGGTGCATAAATTGTTGAAAAAGCATCGTTTGTCTGATTAATTCCATTAAATTTTTTCAAGATCACGAATGATTCATGAAAAAATTGTGACATTCCCACATTTATTCATTATTTAAAATAATTCTTATATTTCTGCAGTGAAGAGTTATTCATTGAATATACTGATACTTGAAATTTCCATAGCTTTTGTTATGCAGCAGTGGGTCTGATGATAAGTAAAGTAGCATGGATATGCACCTCTAGTTTGTACTGCACATTCCAATTAAAAAAAAACAAAAAATCCTGTTACCAGAGTTTTTTTATCTATTTCAAGATTAGTTTTGAGAAACATCTGTCATTTAAGTTCTTAATTTAATATTTCTTTTTCCTGTTTGTGTGTTATTGAAACTGTTATCCAAAGACAGTTTGAGATCTCAGAACTGGTGAAATTGATCAAAGAAATGATTCTGCATAAAAAATTGTCTTAGCTGTGGAAAGCCTAAAGAACAAAAAGATGAAATTGATCTCTATATAATAACTGTGTTAATATCAACATGCTGATTCCTGACAATTTAGTGGCAGCCAGATCAAGGCCAATAATTCTTAAACAAAATGGTGTAACTGTAATTAACATTCATTTCTTTATAAACTAACAAAAAAAGAGCTAGTCTTACAAATAGATTTTGTGATATTTGCCTACTATCTAGCTTTTGTGCTGTTTCAGTGGTTCACATTAGTGGAATTATCTATCTCAGGGAAAACTTGAAGTTGGAAAAATGAAAAAAAAATGCTTTCTTACTTGTTTATGTTTTCAAGAGCTTTATTACAGTTTATAGGAAAACATCAGATTCTGAGCCAACATTTAAGGATTCAAAACACATTCATAAAATAATACACACAGAAAGATGCATATGCATATATATGCACACAGACACCAAATGCAATCCTACAAACAGGAAATAAAAGTAGTTGTGATGTCCACATGTTCACCTGCATTCACTGTTTATGTGTTTCTGAGCTTGTCTGTAATCCTGATAATTAGCCTCCTAGTATTGTTTCTGCTGTTTAGTCCATTAGAAGTGTAGAAACCAGTCATGGTAGGAAACACGATAGAAATCTACAAGTATGGGGGGAGAAAAAAATCAAGCAAAAACCAAAATATAACTTGATAGTTACAGATGAAAAATAAGGAACAAAAGAAATAAAATTTTAGTAGGAATTTGAATTGAGGAAAACAAATGTCATAAACATTTTCTTTTTATAGTAAAACAGAAGAAAAAAAACTTGTCCAGGTTGAAACAAAATATTAATACACTAAATAGCTACGATTTTTTCTTCTGGTCACATTTAGCTAGGGAGAAATTTAAAAATTCTGCTGGCATGTTTGTTGGGAATAAAAAAGCCTGTAGGTCAAGTCTTTCTGAGAGAATGCCAAATGTCTTTGTGTCCAGTTATTTATGGTTTCAGATAATTGTACAGAAAATATCAAATTTGCATAGTGTGATTATTGCTGATTATTTATCTAGCAGTCAAAATGTTTCAGTGGTTCCTAGGATGACAGATTGACAAGTACTTAAAACTCATTCATTTTATGAAATTTGCATGTAATTAGGCAATAATGAAGGGGATGTTTGTGGACAGCGGATTATACTACAATATGCTGGAAGCGATTCAAATGCTTGACAAAGTGTTAACATTATCTTCAGTTTCAACTAAGTCTTGAATGTTTGGCTCAAAAAATCAGTGCAAAAATGAAATGGGTTATGGAAAGTTACAAAATGTATTGCTAGAATGAAGTATATATTTTTTACTCCTCTTTGTCTATCCCTACTTATTTATGCACTGATGATGAATTGTACTTTAGATATTTAACTCATATCACATTCAGTTCAGCTCATCTGTAATAGTTTTGCTGCCACTGCTGTGGTCATTATCACAGTGAAATCCTATGAAGAATGGCTTGCTTTGGTTTCTTGGCATCCATGTGGGATCTGAATTTTAAAGGTCCTGTTTTGAGATTCATACAAAACTATGTGATTTTTAAGAACTGATTTATTACACAAGATATAATTTGTTTCTTAACCAGTTGTTTCCACACAAATACATTATTTAACTTTATGGTACATTCTTTACAAGTGGAGGTACCTTTACCAGTACTTTGTGATAGCTGACACCTGCAGATGACTCATACAAAGGTATAAAATTATCTCAAATGTCCTGGCAGTCATGTTTTATTTAATATAATGTTGATTCTTATTTTAATCACATAAGAAGGTATACCTTTGATTTTAGAGGATTTCATGTGTATGCATCAAATGCACTTCTACATTTGACTCCATAGTCAGTGCTCACCTTTTTAATACGTACTAGTGTTCAGGGACATGTGTAATGAAACGTACTTTGTAATCAGCTATTTTCAGATACTTGTCTCTCATTTTGGAGTATATTCTCTACCTTAACTTAGTATGCTCCCAAAGTAACAGTAAATGTGCCATACAACTTTTGTAGAAGAAAGTTGGTTTCTACATATGTGATTTACAAGGTAAATGTGCTTATCAGGGAATTGCCTAGGCTGGTCAGTAGAAAAGGTATGCATTTAAAAAATCTGCCTGTGCTGTGTTGGGGAGTATAAAATCAATGTCTCTGTTAGAGGGTGGTGTACACTTACAGTGAAGCAGCATACTCTGGAACCCCATCCACAGCTAATGTTTTCTTCACCAAATGATTTGATGATTGTGCCACTCCTGTTCCTTTTTTGCTCAGGCTAGTGATTTAAGCTTACAGTTAGGAGCTTGAGCATGTCAGATCAGTGTTCATGAATTTGCTCTCCCAGTCTCTCATGCTGGAGTTCCATTTTTCACGGAATAACCAAATTCCATAAAAAGAAGAATTGAAAGTATCTTCTGATGATTAAGTCACTCCCATGGGAGGAAGAGACATGTTCAGTCCCCACATACATGAATGCTCCAGCTATTGTGCTACAGCGTCACTGGTTTTCTGTTTGGTCCAGGGAATACTTAAATATCCTTAGAACAGCTACAGCAGATGAGACTGATAGACATTAAGTACTGCATGGCATTTCATAAGTTCCTAATAAAAGGACCTCTCTGATAGGCACAAGAAACTGAACTGGGGAGGAACTGAATGAGCATCAAGTGCTCTGAATTACCATCCTGATCTGCAGAGGCAGCTAGCTCCTCTGATTTCTGTAGCTGGTTCTGTGTAGGCTCTACTCTAACATGCCTGTTTTGATAAGACTAAGCATCACATTTGCGGCAGGCTTGAACACCTCAAGCCTAATCAAAGCCTAGAATGAAGTACCTGCCTGAGTCTCCAGTGCTGTTAAGACAGAAGCAATTCAGTCTTTAGCATGGTCCAGAATTGACCTAGTGAAAACATTGACACCTGGAGAATTCAGGCACCTTAAAAGCCAGGGAACTATACCCACATGAATGCCTAAAGTTACTTTTAAGTGTCTAAATCCTGTCTGAACCCTTTTGTCTATTTAACCTCTAGTGTTTGGGGCTGACATGATAGGCTTCCCACTCAGTCCTGAGTCCTTTCATGATTCCTAGTAACCTCTGGATGGGTAAATTTACAGCATATTCAGCCCTACCTCTCTGAAGCAGGGGTAGATGTCATGTGAGGTTATGGACCTGCTAAGGTGAACTGTATCTCCAAAGTCCATGGGAGATCACCTCCTGGGAAGTTTGTGTGCGTGATGGTGGCATTTGACAAGTATTCAGACTCCAATATCTTGGTGCAGATCCAAGTCTGATCAATGAAAGGTGTGAATCTCAATTATAAGCAATCCAGACCATAATATGGAAGATAAAATAGATACTATATGACAGCAGATTAAATGAAAGTCATCTGTGTTATGTGAGATTAAAAACTGCCCCATTTTCCCTAGCATGTGTACATACATGTACAGTTTGTGCACCCCTTTCATCTGCAACACGAGTATGTCCTTTTTTCTGTCACTGATCTCCAGGTGTATTCCCATAGCAGAATTCTTATCAAGAAGTTTAATCTGCACATATCTAATACAAGATCTTTCACCCTTCTTGCCAAAGCAAATGGCTTAAACATTTGTTCAGAAGCACGAAAAAAATCTCTGTACTCACTGATGACTACATATTGAGTTCTATCAAAAATTTTGGGAGCATTTTTTCAGAAACGATTTCACATTAAGGAGGCAGAAATGTCAGAAGAAGGAGGGGGAGAACATTCAAGCCCCTGATGGACCTTTCTCAATGAGTTTTCTGCACAGTATTCTCAAAAGCTTTATGTAACCTGAATTAATTACTAAATCTATCCCCTTCATTATCTAATTAACTCATTCCACTGATTTTTTTTTTTTTGCCTGTCTTTAAAAAGCTGTTCAATTACTAACATTTCAGCATCTGCTTCTGTATTCTGATGCAAGGCAGAAGGATCTCATAGTTCTTTTAACTCATTCAGACATGTGAAATTTCAGAACCTTCACATTCTCCCCCAGCATATAGTTAGCTACCCATCTGGTTGACTTTTTGATGGAAGGGTTTTCTAGTGTCAGAAAAGCCATATGAGAAAATGAAGAGGAGTAGGTAGAGCACAACGGGACCATAAGCTATATTCCTAGGCACAAGGAAAACAAGGTCACCCTTTATAGTTTCAGACAGGCAGCTAGAGAAAAAAGAAGAGAAGACAACAGTTGTAGGGTATACAAGATGGTAGTTGGAAAGGTTAAGGTATAAGACCTAAGTTTCTATGACAGAGAATGAAAAGAAACGTTCATTCTTTCATTCATTCATAGAAAACAACAGTACAAGAAAAATAAAAGTCTTTGTGGTTCGTGGGGGCTTTCCTGGTCTCAGGGGCTCTTTCTTTGAAAGCTAAAGTGCATCCAAATTGTTTCTTTGCACCCCTTTTTAAAGGTCTTTTATGCATACAGAGTGGTTTTGGAGCTGTGAAAGGATTACTTATCTTTGAACTGTTGAGTTCAATAGTAAAGAATACTAGATTATTCTTTGTATTGTACTCATTTCTTTCCCACTATTCTATGTGTTAGTTATCATTTTGATTTCTAAAATAAAAAAGGACTTTAAAATAATTTAAAGGGCCCTGACTAGAAATACAGCTCCGAGTTAAAGTTTCTTCTTTGTGAGCTGTCGATTTTAACTGAGCTACAGCTGGTGTTTACTGTTTTTGGAGATATTTGATGGGCAGTGGTACTGATTAGTTAGCTGTCTACCCTGGATTATTTTTGGTTTTTAAAAGGAATTGACAGAATGTGCATGGGACTTTGTTTGCTCTCATATTATGTGCTCTTTATGCTCTAGAACTGCCCCAAGTTTTCCAGCTCTCAGTCTCCTTGCCATGCTTTTGTGAGTGACCTTTTTTTTCCTGTGTGAGGCCTAACCTACTGATTATTTGAAAAGCCCTTACTTCCTCTCAAATTCTGCCTCTGCCTGACCATCAGCTTCCCCCTGCTCCCATGCACTTCCTCCTGCTCCAACAGCAAAGAAATCAAAGTTATGGTGCTCAAAGAAACTGGAAAGCTTCCCCCATCACTCTTTCCTTTAGGGAACTGATATTATTATCAAAAGAAGGAAGAAACAAGGAAGGCTAGGAAAAGAATGAAATTAATGTAGCATCTCAGGATACAGTCCTTTATTTTGACCAAGAAAGGAGAGGTCTTCTGCTAATCTTCCTGAAAGATAAGATGCACGAAGAAACCCTAAAAAGAAACGAGTCCCTGCAGCAGCTTATGCTTCATCAGCTCCAGAGGCATGGACGGAAAAAAAAATCCTTAGGAACTTGAAAAAGAGCAGAGGTAAAGCTGTAATAGCACAAATAATTACTCAGTAGGAAAACTGCTAGATGGGGAAGACAGGGAGCATGTACAGCATGAGTTTACTATTAGGTTTTTAAATTGTAGAATATGGGAGAAAACTAACTTTTGCATACACTGGATAAAGTGGTTTTGGATCTCATGATCCTTGAACCTTTAGTGTTTGCTAGAGTCTTGACAGAAGCCCTTGACAGCACTGCAAGGTATCCTGTTGCTGTTCTGTCATTCAGTGTGTGCTGAATTCCAGCTTCATCACCTGTTCTGTAGCAGCTGGGGCTCTTTCATGTGACCCCAAATGGTACGTGACTGGTCACCTTTATCAATACAACTACTGCAATGTTAATTTTCGTGCTTCCTTACAATCACAACATGTCAGCAGGATCAAAATATTACTAACAGCAACCATTTCTGCTTAGATTGTATCTGTGCCCAATGTGACTTTCTAAGACAAAAAGGGAATCTCTGCTTTTTAACATCCTATTGCAATGTTTCTTTCAGATTTCACACACTGTATGGGCAGATCAGCTGGCCTCCAGGACTTTGCAGAAATCGAAAAGACTGAGAGGCTTGACAGAAACAATTATAACAGTATGCCGTGAGTCATAGAATTGCTGAGTTCTGGGAAACTGGAAAGTATCTCCTTGTGGGTACTGCCCAGAGAAGAGCATAACACAGGTTTTCAGTTCTACCCTTCGAGCCATGTATGGCCAGGATGAAGCTAGTTATGACTTCCTGATACTGTGCCACTGTCACCCAGAGCAGGCAAAATAACTTTTCGCTTTCTCCGTCTTGGTCTAAGATTTCTTTGGATACATCTGTTACGGGGTTGAAAGCAGTTTTGTGTTTCTAGATCTGTTTGCACTTCTCAACCACATTCCATCTTAATGTTGGTTTTAAGCCCAATCCCCTTACACACGCTACATGGAAAAGGAGTCTGATCATGCAAGCCAGATACATGCTTTGAGCAGTTTAAATGCTGCCCAAGATAGCAGGCATGCAGCAGTAACGGTCTAACATAATTGATAAAGCTCTGACTCATCTCTTCCTAGGACCAAGCTTGTTTCCTACCCTTACACTTGGACAGGGGAATAGCTGTTCCTAGAGTTGTTTCTTTCTTCCCTACACCCTTTATGAATCACAGCAATACCAATGACAAACCACGACCAAGTTCCCAAGCCATAATTACCAATATAAAGGTAGGTTAAAAGTGATGGAAGAGGACTTAATGTAGAAGGAAAAGTATAGGATCTGATATTTTTTGACACAATGAAGAGCAGCTGATTCCTTAGTTGACTGATGATGTCTGCACAGGAAACTATTCAGCATGAGAAATAACATCAAAATGTGGTCCAAAATGTCAGAACAAGTGTGGCTCACATAGAAAATAATGAGAGTGACCACATGGCTGCATCTTTCTAGTTACATTTGTGGCAGTGGTCCTCCAACACAGATCATGTCGCCACAGGGCATGAAAGCTTAGGTGACACAGAACAGAAGTCTTCATAGCATTGCAAAATGAGCAGGGGTTTCTCTTTATGATGTGTGACACTTTACCAGCAATGAGGTATGGGCTCCTTGCTCCCCATGCGGGGTCTTCCTTTGTTTATCAACAGAGGTTTTGGGAACAAGATCAAGGAGAAAAGTCTGCCCATGTGAGCATGTGAACTCTAACAGCTATGTTTTGTAGCAGCCGGACACTTTTCCAGGACTTATTAGAGAGCTATAATAACCTTTCATTTATAACAACCTGGATAATAATGGCCATGGTCTAAAAGGCCGGAGAACAATACCTCGATCACAGCAGTACTTATTGTTTGAAGAAAAGAATGGTGCTGGAGTGTTCCTTTCAAATCCCAGGCAGCATTTGCACACATCATTCGTGCTCAAGCACTGTAACTAGCGTAGAAAGAAAAAGGACTGTGCCACAATTATAACCACATGCTCTGAGTCATGCAGTTGCCGAGTTCTGGGAAATTATAAGGCATCCAGTTCTGGGCATTGACCAGACAAGATGACAGTGTCAAGAAAGCCCCCATTGATCACGGGGGCAGAACAAGAGAAAACAGCTGTAACAACTCAGAAAAAAAGACTTGACAGCTCAATGAAGATCTCTGCACAGTGCTCAGTAGCAGTTGAAAAAACAAGCCAAGTGTTGGGATTTAGAAACAGCTAGGAATTATAGAAGGGGATAGAATGTTACAGAGCATGAGGTGCTGGGATGCACTTCCCTTGTAGGCATGTTATACCTGCATTTTTCAGAGGCTGCTGCATCTTTCTGTGAAGCTGACACAAGGAGATACAGAGAGGTGATAAATGATTAGATGGACCACTGATCTGATCCAGTCAGGCAATTTCTCTGTTTCTGTCAGTTGACTGGAATCATAAAGGTAGCCTGTGGCACAGCCTGGTATTAAATCTTTATCTCAAGAGCCCTTGTTCAGTTCCTTTAACCACAAGACCATCCTTCATCTCCAATTTCCTCTTTCCATTTCATCTGAAAATATCAAAGGATCATAATTTCTCCTAATATTGTAGCATTCCAGTCCTGACCAAAACCAGGAAGTGAGCAGCAGGTGAATAAAAATTAAGCTGACATTTTCAAACTTCAAACAAAGATCTTTGTGAGGCAAGGAATGGTTCTCTTAATTTAATCCAAACTGGTTCACTCAGCTCTGGTGATAATCTGATCCATACCAAAGCAAACTTGCAGTCAGAAGAACAAAATAGTGTTTGAATTATGCTGAACCCAAAACACCATAGTTTGTCCATGACGATACATTCAGTGCTGCAGGATGGGAGTAGGGGAAGTGGGATGGAGGGGTAGGGTGGTGAATAAGAATCAAAAGTAGTATTGACCTGGTGCTTAACAGCAGTTGAGGAGAAAAAAAGAAGAAAATGAAAAAGATGAAAGAAAAAAAGGAAAAGCAAACAAAACTGAGGCATGTATAAATGGAGGCATTGAACCCAAGTCAGAGAAAATATCCTAGCACTAGGTGAGAAATTAGTGAGACCACATTTGGAAAACCATATGCTGTCCGCGCACTCTTGTATTAAAGGCATATTATACAAACAGATTAACTGTAGCTAACAAACTTCCTATAAAGAGGCTAGCGACACAGAGGGGTTAAAAGTAGCATATGTGTTATTGAGAAAAGAGCCTTCTCAGACATGCAGAACGTCGGAAAACAAAAATGTAGATGTTCCACTGGTGAGTGGGCTATTCATAAATGCACAAACAGAAAATACAACTTAGGTAAATGAGAAGGAACCTTGGAGAATTGCCTATTCTAAATCAAATTTCAAATTCTTATTATATTTTTATTCTTTTTTTTATTTGGGTTCCCAGTGACTTCACTCCCATTCATTTGAATAAAACTGAGAACCACAGGTCAGATCAGGCACTTGAGATTTCGGTGACTGGACAGGAGTCGCTGTACACAGAGCTTTTCACTTCTTCTATAAGTGTTTAGCTACATTCACTACTCCATTTCCCCACAGTTATGAGACACTGCAGTTAACTGATTTACATCAAATATATCTCTCCTTCCCTTTAATTCTCAGCATGCAACGGACTTCATTTCCCACACTACTCCCTGGTGATCTGTGCTCCTTTTGCTTCTCATCAGCTCTTTGGGAACTTCTTACATTTTGTTCTTGCGTGGAGTGTGGGTGGTTAACAGAAAAACCTTTCAATCTTCCCTACACACATCTGTGTAGGGCCTGTAAATTCAGTCTTTTGTAGCCTTTTTAAAGTATAACACAAAAACCCCTAAAGTTATCTCCCACTAAGCACTGTCAAGTTGCTGAATCAGTATTAATATGCATCATTCTAGTTTCCCCAGTCATTCATACTAGAGGAATGAAAATGATGGTAAGACAAGGTAACCATTCTGCTATCAGTGTACTAACTAATGCTTTGTAAAAAGTGAAAAATTAGTGAAACTTAGACCTTCCATTTTGCAAGCAAACACTTTTTAACTCATTACATTTGCTAAAACATATTTTAATGTCTGTAAATTGATATAATGAAAGCCACAGGAAGGTTACTGTGGTGTTGTTATTTTTAACACAAGAAGTTACTTCAAGCCTCTAGTCAAAACTATATTGATCCCTTTTCCTACGAACCAAATGCCTGATTCATCTGTTCCAAGTTATTTTTTTCTAACCATTTGTCATTTACATAACACTGAGTAACCAGTCTTGGGAATGTCCTAAACTACAGAAAGCCTCTATAATAATTTCTGACACAGGGGATTTCATGGAGAAATCCTTATATTCATCAGCTGCAGATTCATTGCACTTTCTGTTTGGCTAACCATTTCCTAGTGGAACAGTGATATTTTATTTGGCTGGCAACAGCTTCTAGCACAGGAGAACAGTTGTATTCTTGAAACTGGTTATTGGAAAGAATTTCCTTGCTTATTTTTCCTCTGTGTGTGTTTGCGCATATGCATGTGTGTAAATGTGTGCACACATGTGTATGCACGTATTTTAATTAAACATGTTGGGTGTAAGTTCTATTTGATACATCTGTGATTGTTAAACAGCAACACCAAAAAAAAAATCAGTGTAGTATGAGCATGGTTCCTCTGTATGTTTAAGCCATTTCATTAGAATGTTCTTTTTCTCTAATTTTATTTATAAAGAAATGCACTTTTATTCGAATATGACTCTTGATTACTGTATTTGTTGTTCCTGTATTAGTTGTTGCTTCTTATATTCTCCAGAAAGATTTCTATGTATATTGTTCTTTATAAGGGAAAAAAACCCCAATCCATCTAAGTTGTCATTAAATACTTTTTCTACTGTACTAAAATGTGAGATTCAGTAAAGCAAGAACTAGTTCTCCACCTATGGCAGAAATAAAATGCCACCTAACATTTTATTTTTGTTTCTGTCTTTGTCCCTTTGTCTTTCTAATTACCTTCCCATCTATACAGTGTTTCTCAGCAGGAAGAAGTAAGTGGGGAAAACTGTAAATAAAGCTCCTAAAAACAAGCCTTTCCAAAAATAAAAATAATGTTTGGTTATCCTGGGATTTTCAAGATTCGTGAAATGAAAGTGTATGACAAAATCCATCTGAAGTTGGAGGTTACTTCTGTAACGGATTTCTCTGTGGAGTCAGGTTGTCTCTGTCTCTTCAGCAAATCTGGGCACCCTTGGGTTTACCCTTTATGTACAGATTGGCACAATAGAGATGTTGAAATCAGTCATTTACTTTGAGATTCTACTGAATTTCATTTGCATACTGAAGTTTCTCAGCAATTTTAGCACTGGCTCCCTTCTGTTACTACATTTTGGGTCTTAACCTCCTTTTCTCTTTGCTTTTATCTTTCTTTCTATTTCTTAAAGGTTTTATTGGTAAGATGCCTTAGAAAGAGAGCACATACTTTTGAATAATGACTTCTTCATCCATCCATAAGTATTAGAAGGATTCTAGCTCTCTCATTGTTTATGAAACATTTAACAAGACATGACAGTGGAAGTTTTCAAAGTTTTCAAGCCATGATATGTGACATTACATATGTGGATATATATTTGTTCCCTTTCTATTGTTCCTTTGTGTCTGTTTCTTTTTGCTGTAGGCTGCAAGTTAAATCCAGTTCCATTGTACTAGTCACTCCCACAGGAGAAAAATTCACTCAGCTAATATCTTTTTCTATACACTTAAAATGTTCTGTTTCTGCAGCTATCAGTTTTGTTAAATGTAAACACCAGAACAGTCTGGTCAGCCAGCATAAAAGGGTATGGGCATAGCAAAGAATTAATTCAGTGGTTTTGATGAAAGCAAATCTTTCACAAAATTTAACCTGCCATGAGGAAAATTCTTATGCTCAGTGCTTTAAAAACTTCACAAAAGAAAGGGCAAAATGCTGCTAATATTTCCCAGAAACACTAGGAAAAGATGCTGGAAAATTTTATCATTGCAATGGATCAGGCACGTCTTCAACCACACAAGTGTCAGTGCCTAACCACACAATTCCTCTTTTCTCTTGTTGTTATCTATCAATCAATCAGCTAAACTGACAAAAAATGATGCATGAAGGTGGAAATATGCTTCCTAGAATCCTCAGGTATTTTTTGAAAGTGTGTGTTTGTGCGTGTGTGTGTCCCCTCCTCTGGAAGGTCTCTTTTCGCACTCTGATTTAAAGCAAATATCAGTGATTATCGGAAGTAGAACATGTCCTTGCCATACTCCAATGCTAATCCCAACCCATCTGACAGAATGTTTCACTAGAAGAGTTTAATTTTCCATACCATTTTCCCCCAGTGGGAGCTTCCTTCTATCCAAATGTTATAAATGAAACTTCTTTTGAGTCCATAGGAAATGCAATGTATCATTCACTTCCAGTCAGATTAGCTCTCATTATTTGATATCTCCTGTGCAAAGTACAGAGGGAATTTCACCAGTTATAAACTCTCCTTATCTTCAGGTGCTTTGGACAAACTTCAGATTTCCCTTGGATCTTCATCTTTAACTTTTTCAAATTGCTTTACAGTTCAACTTCTCAGCTTCATATCCAATTTTTCCTCCTAGGTTAGTTACTTATAGACACTTTTCTTTATGGATAGAGGAAGTTAAGTAAGTAAGGCTACAAGATTTTTTTTTTTTCATAGTGAGAATACATGAAATGTTTTGTCTCCTAATCCTTTGAACCTGGAGGTTCTTAGAATGTTTGGTATATCTCAATTTTTACATCAGAATGAAAGAAAGAGGAAGTCTGGGAAACAAAAATATGTTGTTGAGCAATGTTCTTAACGTTAGAGCAGGAATGTTACAGGAGATCACAAGAGGCATCTTCATTTTCACTGCAGTCTCTTACTCTCTCCACTACCTGCATCTAATTTATACGCATGCTTTGCTTTGAAAAATTTAGCAGTTATACAGAGTCACTTGCTCGAACTTACTCTTGAATATACAGTGAACTAGACATTATTACAGGAACCTTTCCTGAAGTAGAGTAGTGGAAGAGAGAAAATCTGAACTGCCTAAGTGGCGCCTGCACCTTATTTTTCAGCCACTGAGACTGCCTCGTTAACAGTTTTCAAACATCATCTCAGATAAAACTGCCACATTCTTTTCTTCTGCAAAGAATTATAGGATGCAGGCCAAGACACTTGAGCATTGGGATTACGACAAGAAATCGATAGTATTATAGAAAAAGAATGGTGGAAATCCCTGTTCTGCAATCAAAAAAAAAAAACAAAACAAAACAAAACAACAACAAGAAAAAAATGTGTAGAAGTCAAATGAGGAAAATATTCTCTTCAGTGCAGATTTAATGCATTGAAAACAAAATAGCTTGACCTAGTATCTATAGCACCTATCACATGGAATCATGGAATTGTTTAAATTGTAAAAGGCTTTTAAGATCATTGTGTCCAACTGTTAACCTAGTACGTAAGCCCACCACTAAACCATGTCCCCAATCACATCTAAACATCTTTTAAATACTTCCAGGGATGGTGACTCCACCACTTCCCTGGGAAGCCTGTTACAATGCTTGGCCACCCTTTTGATGAAGAAATTTTTGTTAACATGCAGTCTAAGCATCCCCTGGTACAACTTCAGGCCATTTCCTCTTGTTCTATCACTTGTTTCTTGGAAGAAAGATGGACACCCACCTTGCTACAACCTCCTTTCGGGTAGTTGTAGTGAACAATAAAGTCTCCCTTCAGCTTCTTCAGGCCAAACAACCCCAGTTCCCTCAGCCACTCCTCATAAGACGTGCTCTAGGCCCTTCACTAGCTTCTTTTCCCTTCTTTGGACATTCGCCAGCATTTCAATGTCTTGCTTGGATTGAGGGCCTAAAACTGAAAGCAGTATTCAAGGTGCAGCCTCACCAGTGCCGAGTACATGGGGACAATCACTTCCCTAGTCTTGATGGCCACACTATTGCTGATACAAGCCAGGATGCTGTTGGCCTTCTTGGCTGCCTGGGCATAAGCTGGCTCATATTCAGCCACTGTCAACCAACACCCCCAGGTCCTTTTCCATTGGGCAGCTTTCCAGCCACTCTTCCCCAGGCCTGTAGCACCACATGTTGTGGCCCAAGTGCAGGACCCAACAATTTGCCTTCTTGAACCTCATGCAACTGGTCACAGCCCATTGACCCAGCCTGTCCAGATCCCTCTGTAGACACTCCCTATCCTCCAGCAGATTGACACTCCCACCCAACCTGGTATCTTCTATAAACTTACTGAGGGTGCACTCAACACCCTCATCCAGATCATTGATAAAGTTACTAAACAGAACTGACCCCGTTAATGAGCTCTGGGGAACACCACTTGGGACTGGCTGCCAACTGGATTTAACTTCATTAACTCCAACTGTTTGCACTTAACCATCCAGCCAGCTGTTTTCCCAGCAAAGAATATACCTGTCCAAGCCACAAGCAGCCAGCTGTGCGAAATAGTGTCAAAGTCAACATCTACAGCTTTTTCCTCATCTACTAAGATGATGATCCACTAAGAAAATCCTTTCGTAGAAGGAGATCAGTTTAGTCAAGCAGAACCTGCCTTTCATAAACCCATACTTACTGAGCCTGATCTGATCACCTCATTGTCCTATACCTGCCCTGTGATGGCACTCGATCAACTTTATAACCTTCTTTATCACATAGATTGGACTGGCAGGCCTGGAGTTCCCTGGATCCTTCTTCCAGCCCTTCTTGTAGAAGGACATTTACTAACTTCCAGTCAACTGGGACCTCCCTGGTAAGCCAGGACTGATGATAAATGATGGAAAGTTGCTCAGTAAGCACTTCCACCAGCTCCCTCAGTACCCTTGGGTGGATCCCATGCAGCCCCATAGTCATGTGTGTCAAAGTAGTGTAGCAGGTCACTGACATTTTTTTGTTGTCTTTTATAGCAGCATCCCAGTTAAGTTCTATTTGGCTTTGGCCCTTCTAATTTTCTCCCTGCATAACCTCATGACATCCTTGTAGTTCCCCTGAGTGGACTGCCCCTTCTTCCAACAGTCATAAACTCTCTTCTTTTTCCCTGAGTTCCAGCCCAAGCTCTCTGTTCAGCCAAGCCAGTCTTCCCCACCGGCTTATCTTTCTGCACATGGGGACAGTGACAGCCTGCTCCTGTGCCTTTGAGATTTCCTTCTTGGAGAATGTCCAGCCATCCTGGATTCCTCTGCCCTTCAGGACTGCATCCCAAAGGACTCTGTCAGGATCCTTAACAGGCCAAAGCCTTCTCTCAGGAAGCCCAAGGCAGCAGTTTTCTCCTTCTGCAAGAATCAAAACTCTATCAATCAGTTCATGATTGCTGTGCCCAAGACGGCCTCCAGCCATCACATCACCCATAAGTGCTTCTCAGTTCAAAAACAAGTCCAGCAGGTTGGCTCCCTCACCAGCTGTGTCAGGAAGTTATCTTCTGTACACTGCAGGAACTTCCTGGACTGTTTGCACTGTATTACATTTCCAGCAGATGTCTGGTATTTGAAGTCTCCCAAGAGAACAAGGGTTAGTGGTTATAAGACTTCTCCTGGCTGCTTACAGAATATTTTGTCTGCTTCTTCATCCTGGTCCTTCCTGTTGATATTACAAAATTATAGTGCCTGAAAACATAAGGAGTTATTCTAGCAGACTAGAATTGATGATGGACTTAGCATTTGCTGAGCACAGCAAATGTTGCCCATAGGTAATAGTTGTGGTACCTGAGACCAGTAATAGCTCAGAGCAGCTGTGTGGGCTCTCTCCTGTGTGCCAGCTGCCATGGGAATGAGTCCATCATCAGAGAACGAACAGACTGCAGTAGGAACACCCTGGCCATGCATTCCTGTAATGTGTTCTCCTCCCTGCCTCCTCACCATCTAGACTGCCACTTTTATCTGGGGACAGTGGCATAGAAGTCACTCAGATTGTTTCCCAGACTTAGCTGTGGTCTTCTGCAGACTAGGACAATCCTGAGATGAGAACCTGATGGACTGTGTCTTTCATAGATAAATAAGCATGCAAATATTTAATTCTGGCCTTAGAATATCTTGTCTCCCCACCTCCCTTTGTCCCTTTCTCCTTTCTTACCTCTTTCCTCTCCTTTCTGTGTCTCACTCTTCTAAGATCTATTTAATTACACCCATAGAAAAGAAAATGCTGATATCAAAAGAGCAATTCCCTCTTTTGATTTCTAATTCATTTTCCCCTCTCATTCAAGAGAATAGAAATATACAAAGTAATTTGGTATATAAAATGATTCCCCATAATTTTAATCCTTTTAAAGTGCTTACGGAGATTATCACGGTTTGATTTATTTTGACAAGGGGTGGTAAAAATTGTAAGAACAATAGTCTACTAAAAATGTTTTAAGAGCCTGTTGCTGTGTTACAGGAATGAACATTTCAGGTGTTCCATGGGTTTGGGGGATGATTTCCTAATGCAAATAAGTGAATTAAAGTAACACAAGGACAAGCATTCACAGAAAGTAGAAATGGACGCACCTTTGTTAATGCTTGAAGATCTTTTCTGGCAGTGAAGCCACCATTTTTCTGTTCTGTGCCTTTATTTTATTGCATTTCCTTTTGCTTTTCACAGGTCAGGAACTAGATATCTGAGCTACAAAGGAAATCACAGAATTGCCAAAATTTCTAAGAGACAGGTCTGTCCTACTGAGGGTTTGGGTGTGGCCATAATAACCAACAAGTAACCCATTCTGCAGGCAGAATCTGAGTGAGAGGCAAAGCCTGGCCCTATGTTCTTACAAGTCCTACAACACCCCCCTTATCTCCCACATCCCATTGTTTTGTGAGCTAAAGTTGTGTTTGACCTCCATTTTGGACTGGGTCTAGTAGCTCAGTACCCAAAAGGACTAAATGCAGTGTCCATGAGGGTCATAACAACAACAAAGAGCATTCTTGGGGCGAGACTCTGCACTCAAAAGCTCAGTAACATCATGGTCCGACAGACTGAGAATGGGTCACATCACCGTTTAGTATGTTACATGGCTTACTTAGCCATATGCAGCAAGGCTTATTCATCAGCAGCATGAAGACACACTGTTCCACAACCCTTCCATGAAGATGCAATCATTTGGCCTGATGTGCAGGTGTCAGGATTAGGAGTACTACCAGGGAAAACACCATTATGGTAGAGTGTGTGCAGTCTTTCAGGAAGCCATGTTCAAATTGCCCTGTCTCCCTCTCTTTCTATTGCTGCAGTTAAACACATGTGGGTTTCCCCCATTAACTGGCCTCCATTACCCAGCTGTTTTGTGACCCCAGTGTCTGCGGTCTTATACTGGAAGAGAAGAGAATCAAATAAGAGCAGGTTATTTTTCTAAGGGAAGTAATTCCATCACATATACTGAAATTATCTATCTAAAGTGTCATATCATCCTGTTGCAAGAAAATATTAGAAATCAAACATCAAACTTTCACTATATTCATGTTCTCTTGTCCTGTGTTTATATTTCTAATTTTGGGTCTAAATTTCGCCCATTGGTGATACTTGTTATCTCTGATAATGATATGCATTGTTCAGAATAAATGAGAGCTTTTAGAAAATGGAATTTATAGAAAATTGAACCTTTACAAAAAGCAAATACTGGACATGCCACTGGAGAGCTTAACTTTGTGAAGTGTGCAGCATATAGAATTCAGAAAGAAATTGGCTGCTGTCATAAGATTTTTTTTTTAACTAATAAATCTAAATTTCAAACTGTTTTAAAAGAAATAGTGATCTTTACAATTACATTAAAACAGCAGAAAAAAATGAAACGAGGAAGAGGGAGAATAACAGGGCAGGCAAATGACTGATCTTTCTGTGTGGTTTTCACTCGAGCACAAGAAGAATGATTACATCCCTACAGCAGTCTTCAAAGTGTTGGAGTCAGAGAGTGGAATAGGAAATGAACTGCAGTTCAGTGACCCTCTGTGGCCTGAACAGTGGGAGCTGGTAAGCACAGCATTTCCACTTTATTCACTTCTCTCTTTTCAGCCACTGTCAGTAGAAGGCCTTCCCCGCCACACGCTTGTGCATCATTATTGTATCCTGAAAAGAACTAAATGTAGTAGATCTATGTAATGTATATGAGGATGTAATCTGTATGGGTAGATGTCTCAATGCTGTACATCTATCTGTACATACATGCAAGCTTATACATGTGTATGGTATGTGCATGAATTGTTACAGTTTTCATGAAGAAGCCTGTTTTCCAATTTGAAATAGAATACATACTGTGCCATGCAGTTTTCTTTGTGTTTCATTAGGAATAAAACCACAAGTTAGTCACCTAGATCTGCTTGAAGAATAAAGTATAGCTTTCACCCTGGTCTGTAATTTCCTTTCTAATGGAGGTGCTTCCTTTGTCACAGCACATTGAAAAAATACTCTAGCCTCCAGCCTCCGGGAAAAAAAACCCTACATAAACATAGCTGCAGTGTGATGTCACTTTAGAGATGCTCAGTCTTGTCATCTTGATCTATTCTCATGCTATATATAAGAAGGGTAATCTAGCGTTCAATAAAAGGTTTAATACACATCACATAGTTGTCGATAAAATTACACCTATGCAATGGCATGATAAAGTTGCACGGAAACATACCCAAAAGGTAAACCTGCAAGGTGTTACAGTGTATGTATCTTTATAGACAAGTCAAAAGGCTATTGATGATCCAAGTGAGATTCTTTTTTGCTTTTTTTGTTTTGTAACTGGAGAACCATTGATCTTTGAAAGGGAGTTCCAGACTTTTCTGCGTGTTTATTTTAAGAAAGAAGTACATCCTTAATCACATCCACATTTACAAAGGTTTTTGATTGAGGTTCAGAAGCAGCTCAGATAAAATTGTCATTTAAGTGCTATGGGAAACTGAGGATCAAGGGAATCCTATTGGTTTTCCCAGTAGATTATGATGGCCAATTTTCCTTTTATTCAGAAGATATGACTCAGTGAACCACTGAAGACTGTCAAGAAAAAAAAATAAAATCAAGCTTGCGGTCTCACTTTTTATTTTTGTCTTTCTGCTTTGAAGCAGTCCCTGACCTTCCAAATTTTCTTGGAACCTCTTTTTGCTGCAGCTTCAGTATGGAGTGATGCCACTTGGGTTCTTGCAGTTGGAAAGAGGGTGAACCACTGATTTTGTCAGAATTACAGAATAATAGAATCACAGAATGGGCCGGGTTGGAAGGGATCTTTAAAGATCATCTATTTCCAGCCTTCTTGCAATGGGCAGGGACACCTCCCACTAGAACAGGTTTATCAAAGGCCCATCCAATCTGACCTTGAACACTGCCAGGGATGGGGCAGCCACAATCTCTTTGGGCAACCTGCTCCCATATCTCACCACCCTCACAGTGAAGAGTTTCAGCCTATTGTCTAACCTAAGACATGATGCATACTTCCAAACAAAATTAAACTAGCATTAACACTACAGTATAAAAGATGCAGGGTACACAGTCCTTACTGCCTGTTGCACTGTTCTTAGTGTCATTTTTCTTCATTGTGGCTAAGGACTACAAAGCAATAAGATCTATTTTAGTCACTCTCCTTATACCTCAAAAATATTTCACAGAGTCTCTTGATCATATTGTGAAATGTGAGCCAAAAACCACCAAAGCTAATATATCTCTTTGTTTCTTACAAAATCTTTCCCAGATATGAAAAGAAAAATCATTGGTTTATATACCTCTCAGAATTTTGTTGGAGTCTTACATATTCTTACAACATTCTGAAGTTACATTTTTCTTTCTCCTATTCCATTTTTATCTGAAAAAAACCCTAGATATATATTTGAAAAGAGACATGCAAAGAACATGAAATTTCAGTCTAGCAGTCTGTGTTTTTGGAAACTCATTTTTTTAATTGAAGGTTTGTCTATTTTCATATGGTTTTCACTTTAAATCCTCTGTAGTTTTATAAAAGAGTGTAACTCTTCATTTCTCTTGCATTCTAAATCTGCATTTTACAAAAGAAATGCCTAATATAGTACTCCTGAGAGCCCCGCAAAGAAACTCCTAAATGAATAATTAAGAGGTGAATTAATATTTTTATGATTCAAAATCTGGGAATATAAATGGAGGGATGTTGCGTCATCATGTGGGCTGCAAACAGAATAAAGGGTTATGTTAAGCGAACACTGAAAATAGAAACTTTGCCTTTTCCTCTACAGTTCCTTGTTGAAGCCAACCGCTTGATAATTACTCCTGACTATTTCCAAATCCCATCACAAGAACTGTCTTTTCCTCAGCCAAGGAATCCTAATTCACTTCTGTTCTAATTAAAGAATCAGACCTTTCTCCCTGGACTCACAGTTTCCCAGACCTGTTGTTACTGTCAAAATTTGCCCACTTCACCCGCAACAACTGGGTTGTCTGAAAATCCTTAGGTCCTACACAGCTTACTTATATTTATATGTAAGAAGACTAATTCAGTCCCTCCCTATGTGTTGTGATCAAGGCCTTAGATCATTCCTTGCACGACTCACGCTGCATCTGAAATGATCTTCAAGGACTCCTGCTGGCTTCAAAGAAACAGATTTTGTTTAGCATTTTAGCAGAGCAGCTTTACTAAAGAACAGCTCTGCAGCTTTGGAGCATGGTACTCTTTAAAATAAGTGGAAAATGTAGAAACTGTGTCCTTGCTTCATAAAATTTCATTCTGTCTGAACTCCTGATGTGTGTTCACACCAGTGGGCTCTGTCTGTTATTCTTGCATATCCAAAGGCTCCAGCTGATAGGGTCTTTTTATATGCAGTTTTCTTCAGTGGATGTCCCACCCATTCAAAACACCAGTTCCGTGTATCACTGAGCACACATTTTATGGAAAAGTGATGGCCATGTTATTGCACCTGATGTTTATGATGAGAACTAATCTCCTGCATCTGTGAGGTTGAAAGGGCTTCATATGATCAGTAGGTAGCATGCCTTATCCTAAATAGCAGGAAAAATAACATTTTACTCCCTTCATGCTGCCCATAAATAATTTTCAAGAAGTGATGTCAACTTGTAGTGATGGAGTGTGTTGCAGTTTGCTCTATTGGAACTCCACCCCAGCAGTCTTCAGAGTGCTTTAATAATAAGACAAAAGGCTATAAGCAACATTGTCCTACCTAGTGCAAAGCTTTGGTCCTCATGAGGTGCAAGGTAGCACATTTATGTCAGCTTTATGTATAACATGGTATCAGGAGATTGATTTACTGGGTCCTCAACTGATCTCTTCCAACACAGAAACATGACAGCTCTATCACTAATGTAACACACATATTCTTTGCATCTTATAACTGCACTTATCCTCAGTTTTTCTTTGGATAACCAAAACATACTTCTTTGGAAAACCAAAACATACTTCTTTGGAATTCCCCTCTTCTTTACAGTGTTGGGGGTGTCACCATTACGTTGTTGTAAGTTCTTTTCACCCTTAGTAAAGGCCTTTGGATGACTGCCCTATAAGGTACATATTTCTCACTTCCTGGCAGGCCAGGAAGCTAAATCAAACACTTCTGCTTTTGGCTTACTGGTGTCTGATTTTGGCCTACCGTGGCCTCTGCCAGCATGCTTGACCTGCAATTCAAACTCTTCCACTTGAGGAATATAGCATTGTGTCCTTTACAGATCCTCTGCTGAGCCCATTTAGGCTGTCTCTGGGCTAGCGATGCACTAGATCTTTCTGATTGTTTCTGTTCTCTTGAATTCTACAGTAGAAATGCTGATTTTCACAGGCAGTGACATTCATAGGGAATTATGACTGCAATAGGTGGGTTGTTCAGGTCTGTCCTCAGAGGAATAAGCCACACAAGCAAGGTGTGCAATATGTTGCATAGATACCATGTAAAACAAGCTGTGAAGCAGTTTATGACACCTCTTTGAGAACTGGGTTATCTGTAAAACTGGCCATAAGCAAAAGCCACCTGTACTCCTGCAGAGAGCCCACAGCATTGCTCAGTCTGTGAAAGAATTTAACCTCTTACAACAATGCCACAGCACCCAGGACTTTATCACAATGAACTGGCACAGCTTTCAGAGGCTTTTTCCTAACCCCCAGCACTGTCTGGTGTTTTTTCTCCAGTGCACACACCATGTTACTATTGCTCAAGGCACTTCATTTGTTAATGCCAGCCTGTTTTTACCTTTGAAATAGTCTTACAAGTTTCATTCTTCCCTTCTTACTGTCTCCTTCCTAACCTGAAATGATGCCTCACATTTGAAGTAAATGTTTGCAAGTGGAACTGCTGCTGTGGATCTCATAGAGGCCTGAGGCTGGCAGACACCATCACCCTGCCATTGCAAGACCCTTTGGCTGAGGGTAAGCATAAAAAGGGATACATAACCAAGGCTGGCCAAACAGCCCTTCCCTCCTGCTTATCATTGCTATCAGAAAGTACCAAAGTGAACTCAGAATGGATCTTCCCATTGTTTCTGCTGGCACAAGCAAAGAGTGTCTCAGTGATACACTGCAAAGCCACCCTACCAGCTGCCCCAGGAAGAGCTGGAAACCCAAAGGTAAAGAGAGAAATTCTGAACTGGCGAATGACAACCTGGTGCTCAGGAGCACTGGATGTTTTAATGTCTGACTGTGGGTTTGGTTTGTTGGATTTTTATTTGGAGTTGGTCTTTGGTTTGTTTGGTTTGTTTTTTTTTTTTTTACTTGCTAAATAACCTAATGGTTTGTTTGTACTGATAAAGGTGTTGAAAGTGCTGTCTGTTAAATAGCTGCTACCCCGTATGTAAGAGATGGGAGTTCAGAGCACATTAGCAGGCCCACATAAAAGCCAATTACGGAGGAGATTTTGTGGGTAGAAGTGTGGCTACTAAGATAAAAGCTTTAAAATATTCAAAGGCCTTTTTCATTTTTTCCCCTTTGTTTTTTTGTTTGTTTTTTTTTTGTTTGTTTTTTTTTTTTCCCTAGTAGTAGAACTTATGCCTCTGTAAACACAATTTATTAACATATGTTGCTGCTCAGTCTGAAATAACCCCCTCCAGTCTGACTGAAGAAAGGGGCTGTGCTTGAGTCTGCTGCTAGGAGAAAATGAAGGCAGGCTCTGAATCTAGTGCTCCCATTTTGCTCCTGAAGGAGCAATTTGATTACTTCTCTTTTCTAATACAGAGTGCCTCCCCTGTAAGAGGGCTCCAGTTGAGTGCATCAGTGTCCTGGAGAGCAGTACAGAGCCAAAGACCTGTATTTGTGGGAAGTGAAGGCTACAGTCTGTCAGAGGCTGTAGATCTCTGTCCAGGCAAAGGAGCCTTTGCAGTGGAATAACACAGAAGAAGAGTTAAGAAATATTCATATATATGACATAGTTCACATTCTGTGAAAAGTGTGAAACAACGTCCCTGATGGTCATGTGAGACGAATAGAAAAGAATGATTGCACAGTACTTTTATGTGTGTGTATTCACAAATTTAAAAATGTATATATATATATCCACCACCAGATTAAGTTGCATGGCAGCTGAGCTCTGCAGAGCTCTGGCCCTCAGTAAAGGCAATCACTGAAGATAAGGAATGATCAGTAAACACGGTTTGACTGTAGCATCTTCTTCTTTACGTGAGTTTATGCTGACAAAATGACTGTCTAGTGCTCAGGACATGGCTGTACTCTTTTTTGCACACTTTTCTCTTGCTTGCAACACCATGAACTTATTTTATTAGTGATTTCATCTGAGGTGAGTATCTTAGAGAAGATGCCTTCAATACCGGAGAGAGGGGAATACAGTGTCCAGGACCCTCAATTCTGAGTGCCAGGAGCCACCAGTGATTGGTCCTTTCCAACCCTAACTATTTTATGATTCTATGATTCTAAGACCCTCTTAGGTCTTTCCTTGTTAGTCTGGCAAGCAAAAAAAAAAAAAAAGGGGGAGAGTGATTTGCCTGGAAATAATACATGCTAAGAGTGAGCTCAAGCAATTTAAAGAGGGCATGCTGGAGCTAGTTGCCATCATCATAGCTTGAATTAGCTGTTGGCTAGATGTTTCTTAAGATATTATGGGAAATGGGTAATGAAGAGGCTGAATAAAAGGCAAAATATTAAAAATAAAAAATATGTAAATTCATGGCACTGGCGTGCTCATAGGAAACACTTTAAAGGAAAATAAATGCTTTAAATAAGTAAAAGAAAACTTAATTCTTAAAAAAAAATACACATCTAAAATTGTTCTTCATGTTTTTACCATGTAAAATAAATTCTATTATATACACATGATACATATGATATATGGGGATATCCAGAACAGGAGTCTCTTATAGCATTTTGAAGTATAACAAATAAAAAACCCAAAAACATTGGTATCAGCAAATTAGCTATGCCACAACCAGGTTTACTTGAAACTGGCTTATGAGTTGAAAAGCTCTTGTGGAACAGGGGAACAAATGCAGATAGACATACACATTTTTATCTGTACATGAAGGATACCTGCTTAGGCCTCTTTTTCTTAGGAGTCTAAGAAAATACTTCTGCATAGAGATCAGTAAAATGGCTTAACCATGAGGACAACTTCTTTATCAAGCTACTAAAACAGGAAAAAAAGATTACGTAAGAAACAGTTACGCAGAATGACAAACTTTAAAGTGTCTCTATCTCACCTCTTTCAAACCATCAAAACCCACAAGTCCTTTAAAATAAATGAAGCATAAATGTAAGGAATGTGGAGAACTTTACCCAAATACATTCTTGAGACACTGTAAGAGGAAATAAATTAATGTCGTACTACAGTATTAGGTGTTTTTTCCTGTAAATAAGGAAATTACCTTATTGGAAAATGATAATAACTTTGGATATATTGTACTTATTTTATGACAGTCCACTCATACCCTATTACAATACTGAGTATTCTCAAAGGTCCACCCTGAAAGAAAAAAAGATTTCAGATCTAAAACTTTACAACAACTATTTGTAATTCATACGTAATTAAAATCTTCTAATTTCACCCTATAAATTTTCCCTTCCTTCATCACTGTGAGACAGTGTTGTGGAAGAGTGATGTGGAGAAAGCACTCCATCTCAGCTCTGTCAGACACGGGACACTTGTTGCTGAAAAAGTGATGCTTACCTTTCTAGCTTCTGAGGTTATACTACAGTGTTGGCTTTGGCAGTCTTTATGCGTCTCAATCTTTTGAACCTAGAATAGAGCACCACTACTGCACAGTGAGGAAAGCTAATTTTTTGTCACCAAAATATTGAAAATTTCTTGCTGGTGGCCAGGAAATATAAAGTGGGGCTGCCATCCTGGCTAACATACTGCTGAGCTGAAAATTACTGAATGGAAGTAAACATCCACCACTGACTTAAAACTCCTCTCAACAGTGGGAGATGAAGCAGGAAAAGCCTACATTGTTTTCCTGAACCTCCTTTATTTTCCCCTCCCAATGAATTTAATGGCAAAATCTCTATTGATACCTGGCTCTGTGTTCTAATACTACACATCTATCTGAGCTGTGCCTTATAGAAGAAGAGGTTGAATTCGTTTGGGGTCTGCTCTAAAGGCTATGGCACAGCAGTTTGTGCTGACTGAAAATTTCTTACAGAAAAGTGTCAAAAATGTAACTGTTATCCCTTTGAATGGACCAATTGATCCCAAAACGGTCATGGAAGGACTGACTCTTGTGTTTTTAAACTTATTTTCTATAGATATTATTTATCAAAGTCATGGAATTACTCTGCACTACTTCTTGCCCTTTTAGTCAGTGCTGTAGAGATTACGTGGTAACAAATGTTTGGATAGTGCAAGAGCTTTCCTTGTTTAGATTATTTTATTGCATTCTGTAAAAATAGTTTGAAACAAGAATTCCTTTAGATATGAAAACTCTTGCTATTTTGGTGTGATGTTCAATTCATGGGCTTAGGATTTAGCTGTTTGTTTCATTTCTATTCGAAATTTACCCATGAAAAATGTTCTTCAAAAATCAGGCAGACTGCTCCAACTCTGCAATGAATTGTGTTCATTACACACTACCATCACAGGTATAGTGCAAGGGAAAGTTTAAATATCACACTTACCAGCGCTTTGATAGCACATGACAGTGTAAAATTTAGCAATGTACTTTTCTGGCTTGTGAACATGAACTACCCAGGGGTAGTTTACAAATGACATGATTAAAAATAAAATTGCCCTGTGTGCAAGATGCTTGAATATTCACTCCATCCAAAGCTAATCATTGCATAGACCTTTTCTTTTTATCTCTAGAAAATTTGTCTTGCTTTTAGCCGGAAGGCAGGATGCTGTGTGGTTTCCAGATTGAGGAGATTTCAGCAGCAGTCTTCTGTTCAGGCTGCACTCATCCCGTTTCTTCCTAAAGTTGTGGAGCAAGGGACTGAGGACTATGTGCACTACAGCACTGATACAGCAATCATGCAGAGAAATTTTTGGCTTTTGGACGAGGTTTCCCAATTTCCCAAATATCATTGCTAAGTCTCAGCATTTCTCATGAATCACCATGCATCATGAAGACCTGCTGCCCTGACCACTGACAATGTTGTACACTTCCTTACCAGGACCTTACAGGGCTTGAATCTATTTTTATGCTTATTGCAATGCACTATCATTTTTAATCTTTTTTAATAGAGATTAATCTGTTTCAAAAGTTGGAGTGGGAGCTGGAACTGCACAATTTACCCCAAAACTTGGTCAGCTACTGAGAAGCTTTATAGAATATTTTTACAATCATGCATAAGGAAAATTATGGTAATTCACGACTCCTTATGTATCATAATATTTTCATATACACGATTTCATGATAACAGGGACAGTATTGTGGTATCATGCAGAATGGAAGCATGCCCTCAAAATACATCTGGACAAGTTGGACAGTGAGTTCATTCCACCAAGGTATATTTTTGTCTGATTTTGGGATTCTTCAGATTGGTATTGTCCTTTTAACCATGTCAGTCTCTGTTGTATAATCTCTTCTGATTCTCTTTAATATGAGTGCAAATTGTCTGATATACACACCAGCTTTTCAACATAAAATCAGCCTATTTCATGATAGCATCTGCTTTGAGTCTACTGTCTGTCTCTTTTTTCCCCTCCTTCAAAGCAAATGAACCCTGTAAAGTTACTGTATGAGAATTTTTCCTTTCTGTTGCAAAATAATAAAATCCTACTATTCAATAACACATTGGACATGGGACTTTAAAAATGCCTTTAACTTTTTTTGTATATAGAAATGGATTTAACTCTTCTTGTATACAAGGAAGATCCTTCAACTCTAAAAAAAAAAAAAGCTCTTTGATGACCAAGAATTAAAAATTAAAAATGTCGTTAGTTTCAAAATAAGAAATTACACTGTGTACTTCAAACATTGATTTGCAAATGAAAAAAACACAGGCGAGTAAATGATGAGTCTGATTAAGATTTTGTTTGTGCCTTTTAATTACTGCCCTTTAAATTTCTGTTAAGTAATTACTGTTACTATGTGGTTTATACTCCTGCATGGGATTAGTTCATTGATATTTTAATGATGGCACATTATATTTTTATCATGTGAGGACTGAGCCGCTGTTCAGTTACTAAACTATACTAGCTGTAGTTTTGCATTAACATAAAGTACTTAGCTAAAAATAATAGAAGGTAATAATATTTAAAGATATCCCATATAAGGAAGTGAATTCTAGTGACTTAGTACTATTTGAAACACTTGTAAAAATATATTGAAAGTTTTGCACTCAACATGTTCAGTGGTGAATTTGCAGACAGAGCTCTTCCTGGGGCAACACCTGCTTCTTTATTATTCATTTTCATGTTAGCTAATATTACTGAGCTTGTGTTCTTGGTGTGAGTACTTTAGGATTTCATCATAATAGGTATGGTAAGTCATAAAAAGGAATATTTTTCTTATACTAAAAGAACAATCCTACAAGAATGTATGTATGAACTAGTAATTATTACCATTTTTAAAATCCCAGAAAAAGAATTTATTAATAGCACTGGAAAAAAACTTCCACCAACCTTTCATTAAACATTGTTTTACTATAGAACTGCATTTCACATTCTTGCCTTACATATTTTACAGGATTAAACCTCTATGTTAAGATAGAAGGAGAAGAAACAGTGTTGATGGATATACTGTAGTCTTACCATATTCCATCAACACTTTGTATACATACAGCATTTTCAAAATAGGATCAGGGAAGTGGTATATACAAAAACATATTTTTCATCCTGCCAGAACATTATCCAGAATTTGGGAGGTAAAATAAACAAATAACACTATTCTTTAGTATGCTGGACAATGGAAGAAAGGAGAGGTGTGCTCTTTTTGCAACTGTCAAAGCATGAAAAAAGATTAAAAATAGTGAGCCCTATAATCAAGCCTCAAATAGAGATTTCATCCCTAAAATGGTGTTGAGGAAGTTGTAAAGGGAGAAGTTTATTCCAGGCTCATCTGTAATTAAAATAAGTTTTAGCAGCCCACTTACAAAATGCAGTTCTATAGTAAAACAATGCTTAATGAAAGGTTGGTGGAAGTTTTTTTCCAGTGTTATTAATAAATTATTTTTCTGGGATTTTAAGAATGCTAATAACTAATTCATACATTCATTCTTGTAGTATTGGTTTTTAGTATAAGGAAAATATTCCTTTTTATGACTTACCATACCTATTATGATGAAATCCTAAAGTACTCACTTCAAAACCACAAACTCAGTAATGTTAACTAACATGAATAATAAAGAAGGAGGCGTTGCCCCTGGAAGAGCTCTGTCTGCAAATTCACCACTGAGCATTTGTTGCATTGTACAGGAAAGCTTCTCTTCTACTGCTATATTCCAATGCTACTTCATTTTATTGGAAGATGCTTATTTATTTAATTGGGCTTTCGCAGAGAGAGTTTTATAATGGATAACCCTGCACAGCCATGGACATTTCAGTCAAACTCCACCCTGGACAGGCAAGCACTCGAGGTACTGCTGAAGTGAAAAAGGTTATATACAAAAGCAGGATCCTGTTGAACATGATACATTTTATTCAATATCCAGTATGGGAATCACCAGAAATGGTTAAGAATCTTTCCCTGGCATTCATTCAGTTAACTGAAATGGTCAGTGTTCAGCAGGGCCACACAGCAGTAAGATGAGATGTAGCCCCATAGGTATATAGCTAGCTAAAATGCTAATTGTAGAACCATTATAGAAATTAAGAGTGTATTTTCTTCATCATCTGGGAACACAGCAGCAGTCAGACAGCACTATCAAATGTTAAAGCATCTGAAAATGGTGTGAAATGAAATTCCGCTTCTCACAGAGACAGACTTCTCCAGATTCAACACTCAGCTCCAGCTTCTCTTGAGAGTCGTTCAGGACACAGTTGAGAAGATTTGGGGAGGAAAAGTGAGGCTTTTCTTTACCATTCCTTCAAACATAACCAGGAACCTCTCTGTCTCCAGGCTAGCAGCTGAGCCCTCTTGGTAGCCACTAAAACTAATTGTGTCGTTTAGGTGGTCACTAGAGCTGCTGCAGTTCTAAATACTCAGGGCTTAAGCTGTATCACTCTATAAAATGACAATCATTACATACAGATAGGTTTTTTTACTGCTTTTTGTTCACATGAAGAAATACACTGGTAAAATTTCATTAGAAACATATTTTTGAAAGTTGTTAAAATGCAAAGTTAACAATCTAAAAGTCAGGAGGTGCCAGGATTCCTGGTGCCCATAAAACAATAATTCTGCCTTAGATTTACAGTACAGATTTTACTTACAGCAATCATGAGGCAGCTGCAGATATAATGCTCTGTTCTGAGCATTTAAGTTGCAAGCAACCAAAGAGTTTTATTCTAATCTCATTTACTTACGTAACTGTGCAAACTGTGCTTTTTCTTATTTCTCTAAGCAAAATCTTTGCCTATTGAAAAGAGATGCCAAAGCATAAAAAATATACTAGGGTAGAAGAGAAGATAGACAAAGAAACTCCACAGATAAAGTTAGGAAAAAAAAAATAGAAGAGAAATCACAATTGTCTTTCCAGCTTGATGTCTCTTACATTAAAAAGTAATTGGGAAGGGCTAAACAAAAAAAACAGAAGTTTTCATTGTTACATAGTGGACACCAAGAATCTGTGCTTATCACAACTGTTATCTACAATGTGTTCTAAGTCATAAGGGAAACTTTATTTTAGTTTGGTAACTAGAGTTGGTTTTAGGAAATTAGATTGGGGGAAGAATCTGCAGGGTTCTTTTTTTCCATGGAATGCTGAGTCAGGGAGACTGAGCTGCTGCTGTTCTTTTTTGAAGCATTAGTGGCTCATTTGCAGGCAAATCCAATTCTTCCTGATTTGGATCCAAACTTGAGTTTCCTAAGTTGCAAGCCAGGCTCTTCCGTGCACTGGCTAGGGAGCTTCAGTTGTGTCTTGCAGCTTTTTCACCTTGTACAAGTTATAATGATCACTCACTATAGTCCAAAGAGAATCAGGCTTTACTCCCACAGCCAGAGAATGTGCCCCACATCATTCCTAGGGTCAAGATCTTGCTGCAGTTATCACTTAGTATTGAATAGTCTTGACAAAAGATGTCAACTTCAACATGGTTATGATAGTCTTTGGGCTGAAATATTAACATGGCATATGAAGAATGAAGAGGTTTGATCCTGTGTCTTCAGTATCCTAAGCGAGTGCTCCACTGGCCACCAAGCAGTTTTCTCTGACTGGGAATTCCATGAAGAACACGAAGAAATGGATCCAAGTGTTAAGTTTTGCTGGTTTAATTTGGTTTATTGGTTATTTTTAGCAGCTTCATTCCTATGACAATTTCATGTTTTGATGAGCTGAACATTTCTGATGAAAAATTACTCCATGAAAGATTCCTGAGCAGTTAAAATTAATACACTGTTTTGTATTATCCTGTTTAGTGAAGGTTTGAAAATATGGCCTTAGGGATAATCTTTTAAACAGTTTCTGTTAATTGACAGTGTTATTCAGACATCTTCATCTCACCCCAACCCTGGTAACATGTGTGAATTATATTAAGGCAGTAATTATTTAGATCACTTTTTTTAATTTCACCATTTTTTTCCCAAACTTTTTTTTTTTACTTACAATGTTTTGTAATGCTTTTATGTCTCTGACTTTTTCTCAAGTAACAGGTTTTTTTCATGCATTATCTGGAAAAAGACATTTTGGATCCCTCTAGAATTATTCAATTTGGAAAACATCATATAGACATAATTTGCTGGAGGCAAGCTACCGCTGCAGATTAAAAGTTTACATGAAGACAACAGACAAACCGGTATCAGACTGAAAGAGAAAAAAAACCCACATTTCTCTTAGGCCCAAAGACCTTTAATTACTATCTCCTCAAAAACTGAAGTATATTATTACATACCAAATAAACTATTGATCTCCACTCATTTGCTATGTATTCCATTAGTATTCTGTTTTTAATGCTAGAACATGGTCTCAGAGATTCTCAGAGATACCTTTTAGCTTTGCTAGATTTAGGCAAGCGATTCATAGGCAATATCAAATGAAATACAAAGGAAAAAAAAGTGTTTCCTAATTCTTTCTAGTTGCAAAGTACCTAACCTCAGAAAATTACCTTTCTCATGTATAGATAGCGGGTCAGAAACATACTGATAGTGTCAAAAAATAAACAAATATCTAAGTAAATAAATTAAGAGCTTTGAGATATTCTTTTATGCCTCTGCAATAGAATTCATTCATTCCTGTACGTGACTTTCAGTACATCATGATTTATTTCAGAGGAGGCTACACATGAGTAACAGAGCAGATTGCTTCTTAGTATCTCCTCTGATTTGTAGCTTTTATGCACTTTGATTTATACACACATACATACACACATACATGTATACACATATGCATATATATTTCTATTTTTTTCAAACGGAAAAGCTTTATCTTATTCTTCCCTTCATGCTAAAATGAGACGTTAATTGCCATTCTTGCTTTGTAAAAGTGTTCAGTGGAGAGCACAGTTAGTGGTACAACAAATTAGTAAAAATATCTGAACTGTAAAATGAAAATATAAGTTAATATTGTATTGTCATGCCTAAATCACATAGATAATTTTGCATGTATAATATTCAAAGAAGTCAAAATAAGCCAATATTTCCACTGATGATCGTGAGTCTGGATTTCTTAACTTTTAGCTGTTCAGTTTGAGACACCTAAATTCAATTACCCCTCACAAGAGTCCTACGGGCTAACTATGTCATCATCTATCATTGTGTTCTGGTTTTGTCTGGGACAGAGTAATTTGCTTCAGAGTAGCTCATACGGTGCTTTGCTTTGGATCTGTGACCAAGTTTTAGTTACTGTTAAGAAGTACTAACAGAGTCAAGGATTTTTCAGTTTCCTACCTCATACTACCAGTGAGTATGCTGGGGGAGCACAAGAAGTTGGGAGAGTACACAGGACAGCTAACCCCAACTGACCAAAGGGATATCCCAGACAATATGATGTCATACTCACTTTATAAATCTGTGAAAGAAGAAGAAAATAGGGGCTTTCAGAGAGATAGTATTTGTCTTACCAAGTAACCTTTATGTGTGTTGAAGACCAGCTTTCCTGGAGAGGGCTGAACATCTGTCTGCTGATGGGAAGTGATGAATCAGTTCCTTGTTTTGCTTTACTTGGGTGCATGGCTTTCACTTTACTTACCAAAGCGTCTTCATCTCAACTCATGTTTTCTCACTTTACCCTTTTGATTCTCTCCTCCATCCCACTGCAGCTGAGTGAGTGGCTTCACATGGCTGAGCTGCTGGCCAGGGTTAACCCACAGGTTTCCTACTGGGAAAACAGTTCTTCAAACATTTAAACCTCATGGAACTCCAGTTCCAGACTATAGAAGTCATTTCCTGTTGGCAGCCTTTACCTTGCAGTGGGAACATTCATGAAGTGACTTAAGCCAAAGTGAGGAATGTGAAATATGAAATTTGATCTCTTATTTATCAAAAACTACGAATTCTTTCTTTGTATCTTCTTACATCAGAGCTTTTCTTCTCTTGCCCCTCCTCCCATTTCCTTTAAAAAAAAATAAAAGGTATCAAAGTTTGGGATATGACCAGAAGACTTTTGTTGTTAACAAATCCTCCTAACCCTTCCAATGTTTACTTCATATTTTGCTTAATATTTAACTGAATTTCTGAAGGGTACCTACTTTATCAAATAAATTCCTAAACTCATCAAATCTTCCTTCCTTCCTTCATGTATTTGCATCTCATAAGTAACATCTACACTGAGCCTAGGGGTTTAATATACTCAGTCTGGTGTTATCGTCCATAGTTAAGAAGATGGCTGTGTTTACTAATGGCAAAAATTGTTTCTCAGCTTGTCCTGAAACTGTAAAACAAGCAAGCCTCTGCTTGTTAAGGTTTTCAGCCTTAGTTTCACAGAGTAGCTCGTCACCCACTCGGTTGTGCCATCTTGCACATGTACACACACCACTGCTGTGCCTCTTCTGATCCCCTGGAGCCACACTGCCCAGACAAGACCTTGTCCCTGGCTTCTCTGCTGTGGACATGGCAATGTCAAAATAAGACTAAATAAGGCTGATGATGAAGCACTGAGAAGTGCAGGTGGCACCTCTGTTCTCTGACATTTACCCCAGCGTGGCTCGGGAAAGCTCTTACAGCACTTTGCCAGCTGTCTAAGATCCACCATCCCACTTCTCCTTTTAATGTGTGAGCTAAGAAATGCTAACAGATACCATATGAAACCCACCTCTATTCCTACAGCATCACTAAAGGAGCCTACAGAGCCTTTCATGCTGTTCAACGGACATCTCCTTGTCTGAGTTGTCCAGGATAATCTATCCTCACTATTAATGCTGAGTGAAACACTGGCCAGGTAGAAGAGTACCAAGCAGCTCTGTCAGTAGTTGAGAGGGAAAAGGAATAAGAAAACAGACAATGGGAGCACAGTAATAACTGTTGATTTTTAGCAGTACTTAACAGTGCCAGAGGAGGGAAGTGGCCCCATGTGGTCCCACTGCCTTATCCCAAAGCCACGGAGAAAAGACTTATGCAATTCTTCTACACTTTCACTGTTGTCTTGGTAGTCTCTCCTGATTCCAAGATGCAGAATTTTCTTCCTTCAGCTGCCTGTTCTGACTCTGCATGGAGCTCACCTCCCCAGTGTGCAGCTGCTCTCTTTTCAGGGGGTGCTGCCACCAACAAGCACATTTGCTTTCATGTGATAAGATTGCAGGCGATCTTATCAGCAAATGAGAAGAAAAGGCACGAAGGCTCCTAAGATTTTCATTTCCATAAATCTTGCCTAAGGCTCCAGCTGGAGCTGTCCTAGAGGGGCCATGTACAGTATAGTACAGTATATTCCCTGACTGCTTCTTTAGCCAAATAAATTTTGTTGATGAGTCATGTGGGCACTGCAGAGCATTTCAAAGACCCATCTGGCAGAATAAAGTCACTCGCCTTCAAAGCGTAGTGTATCTCAAAAGGTTCAGCATTTGGATTTGGTTTGAATTCTTGGATCCTTATCTGAATTCCCTGAGACTGTATAACAGGCTTTCTTGCAGAATTTCCATCATTTCAGCTTCTACTTAAAGCCACATATTAACACGAGAAAGCTTGTTCTCCTGGTATTTCTGTCAAAAACAGAAGTGCATGTCAGGAGGTGGGGAAAGAGCAAAAACCTGAATATATCAGAACCTTGAGTAAGATTTGGTTCAGGATTTGTTCTAGAAATAAGTTGAGGATTCCACTGTGTCACTTTTGATATTTATATTATTTTAGGGGCTGATTCATTCCATTCAACACCTTCCTTTATCTTTTGTTTCTACTAAATTATCAAGGTGACTTCTGTTTATGTCTCCTATTGTGGTGATCTTTAATTTAAATGAAGCCTTGGGTTTGCAAAATGGTGCTTATAGTCCATCAGTTGTATTTTGCTTCTACTCTCATAAACTATTTCTCTGAAGAATGTAAAATGCAATGTTTTTTCGAAGAATTAATATTTCTAAAGATTACGCTTAGTAACGTGAGCCTCAGCTGAAATCTCACTACGCTAACTTTTCCTAGAAAGATTTAAAGCAACTTACGAATACTTCAATATTTTCCCTTTTCCACTAAATATTTATATTTTCTTGTCCACACGACTTTGGCTTAGCTAGAAAATTAGTACATTTTGCTTAGGTTCCTGCATGGAAAAACACCTTCAGAACATTTATTCACACTTATAAATGCATGGATGAAATGTACACCTTTGTTTTGAATTTGTTCCCTTAGCTGATCTGAATGCCTGATCTTTTTCAATTTTTATCACTTAGCAGATTAGACCTAATATAAATAATGGAATATCTGGAAATGCGTTTCAGGCTATCTTTCATTACTTCATCTGGATGGCTCATTTTGTTCACAGCTGCTGATAGAATCTATAAAACCTAATTTTCAGAATTATTACATATCTTCTGGCCCTCAAAAAGTGGAAGTTCCATAATTTTCTCTTCATTCCCGTACAGGACTATGTCTGTTACAGTATCCAAATGTAATGGAATATCTATTGGCTAAGAATGATAACAAATTAAAATGTTGAGAGTATTCTTAGGGCTAGATCATGTTCAGTGCCTTTGAAGGTATATGTACACCAAATCAGAGAAAGGCTATCATCTCATTTATAAAAGACCAGTTCTGATCATGGTTTCTCTTCCAAAAGGAGAATGAACTGTTACTTGATAATGTACCAAGCACAGTAAGCTGATGAAGAAAGAAAGCATTTTCAAATACCTAATTTCCTATTTTGTGTAGCTGGGGGGTTTAAATTACTTTATTTTATCCTGCCTTAAAACAGCTTCTATGCACTTTGCTTTTGTTTCAGAAATGTGTAAGCAAAAACAGCGTATAGGAGCACATTAGAGGCAAAGTAGGACCACCAAACATATATAGTCTTTCTGAGAAAAGTAGAAATGGGAGACAATTAGGATGCTCATACCCTAAGTAACATTTTAATTTAACCAATTATTAAATAATACACTATTCAGTGTGAGTAAAGATAGCAATAGCATTGTCAACATGGGCATTTGTCTATACTGGAAACAAATTGTTAGAATCACACAACAATAATACACTGGTCAGTCCTCAATTTATCATGATAGAGGAAGAAAGGAAGAGAAAAATAGAGGAAAAAATGTTATAACCTTGATGTAGTCATCTCAAGAAAGTTCATAAATTACTTGTTTCTTTCATACTGTTTGGCAAGGTGCAAGCCAGTGAACATCACAAGTACTGAGGAAAACTTGGAAAGAAAAAAAAAAGACTTCATTTTTCAAACACAAACCATTATGATATTAAGTGGTTTCATGCTTTAGTTTCTTCACGTTGTACTCTCACTTCTGAGTGCAAACTTTGCCTATGGCAAAGGGAAATACAAAGTGTTGACAGTTAACTATAGCTGGCCACCTGGCCATCCATTACACCCCAGATGTGAATTGTGAATTTTTTATATTCTTTCTATTTGAGGAAAATGTTTCCTCTGATGTTCTTGAGCAACACTTTTCAACTGGAGAAATCCACAGATTCTTAGTTTGATGGACTCGTCATTGCAGTGTGGACCGATGGAAGGATGGTGGAGACGCAGAAGAACGAAAGACCACATGGCATATTTTTGCCATCTGTCTGCTTGTAAGTAGGGTATTCCTTTCAGTAATTGCCTGGTCCATAGAGGTGCATTTAAGTCTGCAAAATTGTTATTTCATTGGTAGATTTTCTTCTTTTCTGTACTGATCGGTGAGTAGCCTATACGGGTTGATAAAAATCCTTTCTCAGCTTGAAATACTCTAAGAGCAAAAATGTCTATTTGTTACTAATCTGGATAAAACAAAAAAAATTCTGAACTTAAAAATGCAATTGCATGTCCTATACTCCATACAAACATAGGTATAGCCTCCACCTAACAGAAAAAAAGCCAAAGCGCAACTTCACACTCTGTGACTGAGACCAGAGACAAGCCTTGCCTCGCACGCCCTGCTTTATCATGCTAGTGGGAACTCTAGGGCTTCCTTCATGTCCATAGCTGGAGCTGCTGTACTGCACCTACCACCTCCAGTTGCAGCTGGTCCTCAATGGAGCAGTCTGCTCGTCAGTTTTACACCCCTCGCAGTCTGTCCAGCTATAGCACACTGCTTTGTTGCTGTGGGGGGGTTAAAATATTATAGAAAATTAAACCTCTCTAATAGGGGTGCTCAGGACACCACCTTCTTTATATAACCTGGTGGTGATGGCAAAACATGGGAAGTAGTTTGGTTTCTTGGTCAGAGCAAGATTCAACACAAATGTGAATCTTGATGTCCTACCTACAGTGTGAATGATCTTGTCGTCAGGGCAAAGTTATTCTGTCTTAATCTCTCTCATAAGTTACAGAACAAGATGTCATCCTTGTGGTGATAAATGTAATATATTCCTGGGAAGAGCTTTGATGTTCCTGAGGGTAGCAGAAAAAAAAAAAAAAAAAAAAAAGAAAGAAAAAAAAAAAAGAAAGAAAAGAAAAAGAAACAAACCCTCAGAAAACCTACATTTATGAACAGATCACATACAGAAAAAGACGAGGAAAATGGACAAGTGAAAAGCTGCATTATCTGATTTATGAATTTGAAATCAAAGAAGTGGCTACTACTCCAGAATGATGTTAGTTTAGCCTCTCTCTCTACCCTCTACCCTCAATCTCCATTCAGGAATGTGTGAGAAAAAACAGTGCCCCCATCAGCTTCTCAGGGTGTAGGGAGTGGTGTGAGAGGTGTGGCATGGATGGGATGAGAATGGAAAAATAGGTTAGTTTACTGAAGTTTGCTTTTTCCTCCATCTCTTTAATATTCAGTAAAAAAAAAAAAAAAAAAACACAAAAAAACCCACAACTAAACAAACTTTTTCTATTAACCATTTATTACCTCTAAAGCCTGATTCTTGCTTTTTACTAAGGCTGCTGTATATATTTTGACCTCAAACTAGAAAAAATTGACAAGCTTCTTGTCACCATCAGATTGGCAGAAAGTATCTATAAATGAGAATTCTTTGGGTCTTTCATTTTTAAAATTCCACACTCATGCATCTCTTCATCTGCTTCATGCCTCTTCATCTAGCTTTCTTCAGAAGCTCCACTTAGCAGCAGTGGCACCTACAGGATGGAAGGCAGTGGAAGCTGCTATATCTCAGGCAATCATTTCGCATGATCAGAGAGATGCTCTACTGCATGCTGACAGTACACTTGGCATTAATTCCTAGTTATTGCACAAAATTAAAATGCATTTTGTAATTTTGATGCAATATCTGGCACACCAATAGCTTGCTTCTGCCTTAACTCCACGCTTAAGATATGCATAGCGTTTGCTGGAAGGAAAGGCTCTGTTTGTAGGCAAAGCTGAAAATTTACCACAAGACACAAGCATCATCCAACTGTCAAAAACAGTTTTTTTCATGCTGGCAATGAAGATTTTTTTGCCCATTTTTTACCTTTCGAACTTCACTGTGAAGTATGGCATTAAAAAAAAAAAAAAAAAGAGGAAAAAGTGCACTGTGGGCTAACCTCATGAGATGTACATCTCATCTGGCATGATCTTTTTCCAGCCCTCAGTTTTTTATCTTCTCAATAAAGTAGCATTTTCCCTGCTGATCACACTACTACTGAAGCATGAATTCTAGGGCTTGTAACATTAGACCATTTTTATTGATCTTCATGAGTTTGCAGTAGGGACTTCAAGGTCGTTTGGTCACTGGGGTTAACTTTGCAGCAATGAAAAGCAATAAATGCTTTCAGGATAGGCGGGTATTTATTATGAGCATTTAATTTGCCCAAAACTGCAATACTTGTTAGAAAGTATTGAAAAAATAAGTTCTTGTTTCCTTTGACATGTCCTTTCTTTAAGCATTCTTCTTAACTTGCTGCCCCCGTGACCTCCTTAGTAGCAGATACAATTCATTTCTTATGCAGACTGACAAAAAAGATGCATGGTATATGGCACTGCATATCTTTACTTCATTATTTCCTCATAGCAAAGACTTGAAACTGTAATGTGTGAGAAAGAAAAGGTGCCAACATGACATTTACTACTGCTAATATGAATCTGATTAATTCTACAACAAGAAACATCATCTTAACTCTTTATCTTCTCGTGTGTGTTTTTTGTTTGAACCAAATTGATAAATCAGAATATTTTGACAAATAACATATACTTGCAGCCCTTGTTGAAGCAAACAATATCACAACCTAGTCATTTGCAGTAAGTTTATTATAAGAGAATCAAGAGGCTATCTTTTAACAATATTTACATTTGTCTACTAAGCTGAAATCTGTTTTATATAGTTCATGTACAACATATTTAGCCATAGTTACACTTTATTTTTAGGACAGCATAGTGAAAGTTAGAAATAGTTTCAATTTGCTTCACCATGCCTTATTCTACAGTGTTGTGATTCACCACGTTCAGTGAAAAAATACTTTTTCATAAGGAGGTGTTACTAAAGCCTAATTATTGTATTTGTGCCTTTTTTAGTAGCACAGAATGCCTGCTTTCTGTTTTTAACTTGTGCATCCAAGAACTGACCTCTTTGTATCTCAGTGATGCAGCTTTTTCTTAGTATATGCTGCCAAAATTATTTTAATAATGTATTTTTATTTGGCTTGATGTCTCATTGATGATTTCTTTTGGTTTTGTACTTTAAAAGACTGCTTTTCTCTTCCTATTTACTGGTGGACAGTATAAGAAAAATTAAATGTTGTAGTTTCACATTCTTCAATCTGATTTCTTACTACTTGCAGATTTGGATGAAAAGTCAAAAATGTAGAAACTGTGAAAAATACCATAGAATGTGCTGATATATATACTTACAGAAAAAAATGTTTTTCATCAAGGGAAAGGGTGAAAAAAAAAGGAAATTTGAATACAGGAAGAAAAAAATAACAAAAAAAAAAAAAAACCACTTGATCTATATACATATAATGTTTCCCTTATGTATAACATGTATACTTAAACATTTATGAAAATTGTCAAGAAATAACCCAGAACATTCAAACACTGTGATATTTTTAAATGTAGGGTGACAAACACTGGATTCCAATGTTTGATGACCTTACGAGTAAAATATTTTCCTTGGATGCATTTCTTTTTCTTCTTTATTGGATCAAATTTAAAATGTCCATAGAACTATTACTGTGGAGAAAAATAAGCTGACTGCTAACACAACTGTCTGGCCATAAAAGATGGAAAAGAGGGGAAGGGGAAAGAGTGGGAGAAAAAGAATTTATGAACCAGTACTGGAGGAGGATAAACAACATTTTGCCGAAGTCCATAGACTATTGGTAAGCAAGTAAGGTTAGTACTGGCTGTCGCTTTGTAATACAAAGGCAATACAAATAACTTTGAATGCAAGCAAATGACACATAGGTCAGGATTTTAAATGTGAACACATGCTCCAAAGGAAACCATACAGGAATAAAAGTTGTTCCTGTTTTGTTAGTTTAGATTCTGAAAGAAGCTTTTGTGTGTAAAGATGTAACACGATCCCATGCCTGGAGCCATGCCCCATGGTACACAGACTGCTGTGTTTGTCCCAGTGTACCAAAGAGAGAAACTTGCAGCCTGTCTATCTCCAGGCTGGCACTGGCTTTTGTGAAATGTGATTTACTTTTACCAGAATGATACCAAAAGGGACCTTTCTTATCATTCCTCAGGGGAATTTAGCAGGGAGAGTGTGAGCCCTGCTGAAGGTAAATCTTGACGATCATTGCTTTAAAAAAAAATTAAAAGAAAAAAAATTAAAGAGCAGTTCTGTTTCAGTATTATAAACTCTCCTCTTTGAATACCTTCCAGAAATCTGCTGGTTTAATTTCTTAGTCCCATCTGTTTCCCTCTCACTGGCTATATTTGTTAGTATTTCCTCAAGCAGCATGTTGTATTGCCCTTACTGTGCTGGAGGAAAAGGGCATAGATTGATCATTTTACAGGACAGTGAAACGTTTATTTTGGGCTGGATTAGAGTGCATTTCCTCGCTTCCTGCCCAGAGTTATAGAAAAAAAAACACCAAACACTTCTACAGGGAGGAAAAAAAAAAAAAAAAGGAGAGCCTGTTTTGGTATATGAAGGAAAAAACGAGGCAGCAATGTCAGGAAGGCCATTAGGCTGCTTATCTGTCTTTCTACTTTGGCACATGAAAGCTCCCAGCTCAGCATGCCATGTGTCAAATCTATCATTTGATATGTCAGGAACCATTATTCCCTCTTTTGTCACCAGTTTTGACCAAAGGATGAAAAATTGCTGTCTTACACAGACAAAATTATTGCTGAAAAAAAGGGCAACTATGGCACACAAGAGTAGGCCAAGGTGAAACCTAGGGAAACTCTCCTTAGATTAGGTCTGGGTTAAGAGAATATTGATCTGTGTGCTAAAAACTGTTGATCTCTCTCTGAGCAGAGGATGACAAATGGTAGCAAACAAAAAATTGAGTGTCTCCAAGGACATTTGAGCTGCTCTCTGTTTTCTGTGACTATTTGTTTGGTTTGTGGCTTCTGCTCTAGGGATTTAAACTAAAAATAAGCAAATATTAAACAGAAAGGAAACAGCCGCAAAATGATACAGTGAGAAACTACAGGAAGACTACAGTCACTTAGAACTGGTATTAAAACTGATAAATGGCTTAATCATAAGAAAAACCAAGTGTTTACTGCAGAAGTTTAGCGTATTGTAATTTTTAGGTGTTTGGGGCTAATTTATTTTTTTTGCAATGTTCATGCAGTTTTATTATAGAAATTGGGGTTTTATATTAATTTCTGGGACATTCATTTGAAGCATTTTTAGAAGCAAAAATTTCATTATGCTCTGCATGTGTTTTTCACAAACAAATTCTGTTAAGGGCAGTAATAAGCAGGGGCTTCACAGCAGCTTGAGTATTTCTTGACACCAGCAGCAACCTCCCTTTTTCTTTCTTGAACATACCCAGAGATGAGAAGAGTGGAGGAGAGAATTCAACTCCTGTGCTCAGATCAGAGAAGTAGCTGCAATTGTTGACGCAGCAAGCACCCAAGCAGAACAAGTAACATTTTTCAGCTACTAGAAGATAAGAAGCAGGTAGGCATGTAGAGATCTCCAAGGAGAAGAGACAACTTCACTGGGGAATAAAATTATTGCCAGGCTTTTGTTCTACTTCAAGTTTTATCTGTAGAGCTCTGAGTTTGAATAAAGTTGAAAATAATGGTAATGAAAGACTATTTTGGCCTCAGGGGAGCTGAGACATACTATAAACTAGTGCCATATATAACCAACACTGGAAAGGAGATTTGTTTTCTCAACTTTGAGACCCAGAGCAAGTGTGACTCTCTAAGTTTGTGTTGGCATGAACCTTGGGCCTCCTAAGGCCATCTTGTCCGAACAATGCCAGTGATTCAGAGTCTGTTCAGTGCATGTTCCTCCCCCCTATTCCTGCATACAGCTGCCAAATGTCATGCATCTCCTGTGACCTTTCTGAATTTGGCAGTGCTGGATTGCCATCCATGTGCTTTCCCATTTTCTGCTCCTTCCCACTGGAGGTCACTGCGGCAGAGGAGCTGTGGACAGCTAATCAGAGCTTCCCACCAGCATAGGTACCTGGGAGCAGGTGGGGGTAGATGTGGCTGACATGTATCATTTTGAACCACCCAGGGAGCACAGACGGTCAAAAGACACACAGACCTTTTGGACGGATGTGGCAGAATGAAGAGAAAATGCAGTGGAGATTTTTAGGTTCCCCACTTGATCTGAACTTTTCTGATTGTAGCAGAGCTGACCTGAATGCTCAGGTAAAAGATTTGATCCGTTGAAAAAAGGAAATTTATCTAAACTGAGAGTGAAATATCCCAGAGTTGGTTCCATTTCAATACAGTTGCAGCTAATTCCTTGCTGATTTCCTGGCAGATCACCTGCCTCCTTCCTTGGCACCCTGCCCCTGAACCAATGGCTGCCCAGCTCCTAAACTCCTAGGATCTTTCACCTTCCAGCCGCTTGCCTGATGAGTTGACACAGAGCAGAAACTCCTTCCAAGGAGTTAGAATTGCTCTCTTTCTAAGAGAGCAATGATATTCTAGATGAATGTTGTGTAGTCATTAATGCTAAGCATGGCATCCCAGCATGGAAAAGTAATTTAGTCCCATAAATCTTTCACAACTAATATTGGGTTTGACTATTTTGAAACTGAGCAGACAAGTTCCAGCACTCTTTGGAACTGGCCAGAAAGGAGAGGCATGTAAATACTGAAAATGTTACATCATTGTGAGCTGTTACTCAGGCATGTCTTGCTTAAAGTTGGTAGAAATTCTTTGAATATCTCAAACACTTTTTCAATGTAAGAAGCATCTCGCTTGAAACCAATAATTTGCCCACATAGTTCAGTTGTGACAATTTCACTCCTCCTCTCTTATTTTTACAAAATAACTAAAATATGTTGGGAAAAAAAATGTTGTTTAAAACAAAATCAAGAAAAATTTCAGTTCAGAATATGCATATATATATATATATATTTATTTCATATCAGGGTTTTGAGACCAGAAAAAAGTAGTTTTACCCATTTAGTTTCTTCACGTGAAGAAAGAGGTGCAAATCAAGTTTGTCGGCTTCTGGGTTTTGGTTTTGTTTGGTTTTTTTTCCCTATCAAGGCTGCATGAGTGATCAGCCAGATGTACTTTCCCTTCTTTTTGTATTGTTTCCAGTGAAGTTAAATCCAGGCAGATAAAGTGGGCAGAGAGCAACTCCATTTCTGCTGAAATATTTAGATTCTCTAGAACATAGAAGCAGTAGAACATTCTTTGTTGGCAGTGGCCCTAGGGATCTGTAAAGCGTGTTCTTTAAGATTTTATTTCCCTGGGAGGGAAAAATAGCAGTTCACTGCAAGAGCTAGTCATATGCTCTTGTGGACATGCATCTGCAATAGGTTCCTAGTTCTCTAAAAGTTCTGGGAAGCTCTGAATTTGGTTGAATACTGTCATGGAGATGTAAAACATTTACCCTTTTAACTTAACATTAGCTCACAGGTTAGTTGTCAGCTTTACAGAGAGAGACAAGAGGACTGAGCCTGTAAAACAGCTCATTACCCTCTAAAGAGGCAGCCATGTCTCCTGTCCCAACCTGCTTTCTTCTCTGGTGCCCATTCTGGCATTTGTCTGACCCCTCTGTGAGACAGCTCAGCTCACTGCCCTAGCAGGTTTTAAAGCATTCATGATTTTTTGTGGGTTCACTTTCTGTCTAGTCAGTGGTCTGAACTGATTTACCAAGGATTTATATGAGTGTCAGAGCCATCAGAGGAAACATGACAGGAAGGCATAGTTAGGGTTAAAACATGATGGGAAGAAGAGAAGGGGAAGAGATAGAGAAGATCTGACTAGCTGACTAACTCATATCCCCTTGAGGAGATGAGGGTACTGTGGTGCTTTGATGTTAATGCTGCTCTGACGTATTTGCGTGATCATTGCCAAATGAGTATTTTTCTCCATGATGGCAAAATGTGGCTAAATTTGTACTTGTTTACATGGGGATGGACCTAACAATGCAGTGACACATTTGAAAGCAGGGATGAATTTGAGAGGAGAGAAAGGAAGGATTTCCCCTACCTCTTTTCCTGGTTGTCTCTACAGTAACATGATGGTGCTTGTTGTCAATCTCCCAGCTCTACCCACCTGGAATGGCACCCACAGCACAGCAGGGAAACAAGAAAAAGGAGCTAAAACCTTCTGGTGCCTTCCATATTAGGGTAATTGCTGCAAAAGCTGCCTTTGAGCAGCTCAGTGGTAATACTTTTTTTAATCACAGTTACTGTCATAACTGTATCCCAGTGCATCCCAGATACTTACTAGAGGATATCAAAAGCAAACAAGTATGATTGTTAGCCACTGGTTTGTGAGTGTGGAAAATTTACATTTCTGTTCTGAAGTCCCTCTGATTTCTCTGTTTTGTTTCTCTCTGGGCTGATGGGACCAAGTCCTGAAAGTAGTATCATCACCAAGCTAACAAAAAAAAAAACAAACTTCTTAGAATTTCAGAAGGGGTAAATCCTTCCCCTGTAATCTTGCCACGATCTTTCTGAGACCTTCAGGGGTCAGAAGGAGATCGCTGCTAACCCCTACAAAGGTACAAACATGTTTGCTTATTTAAATGGCAGAAGCAGTCTCTTCATGTTTAATGATACTCCATCATCAATGAGTTTCTCACACATGGAGCATCCCTATCTATATACGGTGTATTGTGGTGTCACACAGAACATTGATACCAGACGGTAAAAGAGCTTGGGCTGAACTGGTGTATGTCCTAGGAAAGTGTTCAGCTTCATACTTTCAAAAATGAGCTTCAGAGAGTCCCCAAATAATCAATATATGGTACAAATTGAATCTTGAAGTCAAATTTTCTGTCAAAAGTTTCTGAAATGTCATTTGTAAATTATATATATTGCTAGATTTTGGAAAGGATAAATGTGATTAGGTGATTTCTTCTGTGTTTTAACAAATTAAGATATTCCAATGTTATTGTTATCCTTACATGTGTGAGCATGTTAACTTCTTCCCTTTTTCCTGCTAAATTTCTATCATTGGTCCCAGTTTAAAATTATCATGTCTTTCTTACTGTCAGTATCCTATGAATAACACATTTGTTTGTGAGATAAGTCAGCTCTAGATCACAAATACCCAAATATTAATATTCAGAAAATACTTATTAGACCATCATGTCAGATTTCCCGATAGCATGGGGTTGTTCTCTCCAGCTTCTTTGAGTGCTTCCATTGATATGGCATCTGAGTATCTTCTTAAAGTGCTTAACTGACAGCTGTCACATATGAGTCATGATTTCTTCAATCTTATTCTGAAGGAAAGTATTTTGTTTTTATTAAAAAAAAAACCCAACAAAACCCAACCAAAAACCAAGAAAACAAAAACAAAAAAAAAAACCAACCAACCAAACAAACAAACAAAAAAAAAAAAAAAAAAAACGAAAAAAACAACCAAAACCAAAAACCAAACAACCCCTACCAGAATTGTAAGGAAAAAGATGTTAGCTATATAAAGGTAGCATAACCTGCTCTATCCAGCAGCACATCAATAACCAAACTGCAGCTGTAATGTCACTTCTGATGTTCAAGTTGTAGCTGCATCTTTAAGCCAGAGCATTGTGAACACAGCAGTTCACTAGTAGTTTTCTGTAGCTTTCAGTTTGCTACTTGAACATTAAGACATGCACTTTTAACGCACATTTCCCCATTTTATGTATTATCTTATCTATTTACATGCTTCAGTCTGCATTTTTAATCCTTTTTATTAAGCAAAAATAGGCATTTCCACCAGAAGTATATACACTCCTTAGAAACTTTAAGTTTTTATTAATTTACAAGCTTGTATATGTAAAAGAAAGCCTAGAAAGTCCTCCCAGCAAGCCATCCTGTCTCAATTAGCAACATTAAACACAGACCCAACTGACATATAATCTTTGACACTCTTCATTGTTTTTAGACATTCACTCAAAATCCTTTTATATTATGTCAGAATCTCCTTATTCTTAAGATAACTTAGTTGTCCTCATTTCCATGACAGCCAAAAAATTATTTTAAGCAATTATTTATGTGATAATTATTATTACTCATTATAAAGCTATTTATCTCTTATTCAAACATTAACTAGATTAAGAAAAATTATACTATAAAAATAACTCTTGCAGCTCATGGCCCTTAAACTCCAAGGACATAAGTTATCCATACAGGAATGTACGCTTCCCTTCTGCTCTAGGCAAAAACTTATTAAAAAGTGCTGCACTTAAGTTGATTGCCTCATTTTTTCATCTGTTCTCAAACACTGTGTGGAAAGGGCCAGAAAATGTCTGATGTACCACTTTCAGAGTATACAGATATATGATTTCTCCTTTTATTGGTCTGGACTATACAAGCGATTCTTCCTTTTATTTGTCTCCCTCAACTCTAATGCATGAGTATATGAATGAGTTCATACTCTGTTCTGCTTTAATCTTACTAAACTGGTGTGCGTTTATTGCCCTATGAAATGTAACTTGATACAGCATATAGCCAAATGATTATCAGCAATGGTGTATAAAATATTTATTTAAAAACTTGTAAGTAAGGCGAGGAATTCGTTAGTATAAAAAATGTATGGGAATTAATTGTTAAGCTCTTTATTTGTGCCTGGACATTTGTGAGATATAAAAATTAATCTAATGTAGCTTTACAAATCAGTTGGTCTAACTTGGCACTACAGACATGCTGTGTATTTCTGTGCAATACTTCAGAGAGCAGTTAAATTTATTCATATGTCAGTTGCATTTGGGTACCCATATACATTAGGATACCTTTTATGCTTACGTTGAGTACTGAATTTCCTGGGGTTGTGACATCCGGCTTGGGGGAACCTACATGAGCCTTAAAAGTATTATAAGTATGGTGAAATTACAGAATTCAAGAAGGACAGGGAATTGCTTGAAGGAGTCCAGCGCAGAGCCACAAAGATGATTAAGGGAGTGGAACATCTCCCTTATGAGGAGAGGCTGAGGGAGCTGGGTCTCTTTAGCTTGGAGAAGAGGAGACTGAGGGGTGACCTCATCAATGTTTACAAATATGTAAAGGGTAGGTGTCAGGATGATGGAGCTAGGCTTTTTTCAGTGATATCCAGTGATAGGACAAGGGGCAATGGGTGTAAACTGGAGCATAGGAAGTTCCACGTTAACATCAGGAAGAACTTCTTTACTGTAAGAGTGACAGAGCACTGGAACAGGTTGCCCAGGGGGGTTGTGGAGTCTCCTACACTGGAGATATTCAAGGCCCGCCTGGACAAGTTCCTGTGTGATGTACTGTAGGTTACCCTGCTCTTGCAGGGGGGTTGGACTAGATGATCTTTTTAGGTCCCTTCCAACCCTTGGGATTCTGTGATTCTGTGATTCTGTGATCTGTCTTTGCCTTAAAATAGTCTTTTGGACTGGATTTACCTAAGCTGCCATTAACTTTCTAGGGGCTGGATATCTGGTCCAAACATGATATTTCAGCTTCTCTTCCAGTCTGTACAAAGAGATAAGCAGAGGATGGGTTGTTCCATCTATTTTAGACATATACCTATTTTTGAATGAATTGACCCAGAGGCTACAATCTCTCTACACTGATCTCAGAGGGATCTTTGGGGCATGTACTGGACTCCTGGCTTTTAGTGAGTTGAAATGAAGTCCTATTGCTTCAGTATAAAAGTTAATAATGAATCAAGTTCTGCTCTCAGTTCCATACATAAGAGTATGAGTATATAGAGGTGTTGCATTGCCTCTACTCTACCTGAACACCTGTTGTCAACAACTAGACTTTAAAATGTAATCTTTTCCCACTTAAATGAAGAACTGTGCCTTTGAATCAGCTGAGTAATTTCATGCCCCCTTCCTCTTATCACTTGAGATGCATCCAATTTCCAGGGGAGGTGGGTTAGTCTTCCCACTGCTGAACACGTCTCCTCAGGCAAGTAATTTTTTACAGAGCAAATTAAGTTGAGTTGTCTTTTAGGAATCTTGGTTTCCTTTCTGTGGCAGAGCTATGGGCAGTACACCATTCATGCCCAGAAGCCATACTGTGACTTCATACCATATGCTTTCCCATCCTGTCAGCTCATACCTGGCCCCAGTTATGTGAGATCTTCCATGCGTTCTGGTCTGCCTACCTCATTAACTCTATTACTCCAAATGCAGAGACTCTGAAGACTGGATCAGAGCAAGCAAGGTCTTTTGACAGAAGTTTCTTCCATGTTGAAGATCTTACACTGTCAGCCAGTAAATCTGAGCTAAGTACAAATAGGTTAGTGTTTTCATTAAAGTACTCAGAGTTCTGCTTTTCTGTAAAGGCTCTTACTGATTCATCCAGTGTGGATCTCTCTATCAGCACTAGCATTTCACTGCTGACAAGAAACTTGCAGAACAAAGAGTCTTGTGCAGACATTTCTACCAGCCTAGGCAAGCTTGCTAGAGCGTGAATTTCTTCTGCTTTCACAGAAGTCTTTTGACCATCATGTTTTCTATTCAACAGATACTTGTGTTCTTACCATGTAAGTCTTGATACTTTCACTGGCTTTGCTAGTCTTTGCTAATTCATGGTTTGATGTTCATCTTACCTGATTTAGGTGCCAGAATTAAGTGCTTTAAGCTGGCTAATTTACCTAGGAATAAATTGCTATCTAAGATAGCTATTTTAGGATGGGATTAATTGCCTTCTGCAAGCGCTTATCTGTGTCCATTAATTACAGAGGCAGGCTAGATGACTAGCTTAAAACAAACATTTAACGTTAAGATGTTTAAAGGTAAGTGAAATGAGTCCTACTCTTGTGCAGGAATAAATGAATTTAGACAATTGAAAAATAAAGCTCTTCCACTTAAGGCAGAGCATTTTCCATTTCACAGTCTGTAGCTGGTCAGGAAATGCAGCCTGTCACAGAGACTTATCCCAGCAATACGTAACTGCTATACATCTCATTTTTGTTGGTACAAGCATAATTCTGATCTTTTCTAAAAAATCAGCAAAATGATCCACTTCAGAAAGAATCACTTGTCTATCTATAAATTATTTTCACTTGTTTGGTATTGTCCTTGATTATTCTGAAGTGGAATTCTGAAGTGAATTTAAGGAAAGCTAAAAATTTACTTTTTTATTCTTCTGACATTGCCTCACAACTTCCTCAGATATCAGAGTTCCTTCTTTGAGCTTCAGTCTGACCAGCATCAAGATTCCTTTCATGAAAGTAGAAAGGTTACTCACCTCTTCCTATCAATTACATCTTTGGTAAAAAAAACTCTCATGAATAAGACAGGGAATTTGTGATAACTTCTTAGCTAATGCTTGCCAAGAGTTTTATAGCTGAAAGGGACCTTTGGAGTGTAAAGTATACTAATATACTATAACATCTTTTTTGAGTTCTTCATCTTTTTAGTTCTAAATCCATGCACTTTCATAGAATCATAGAATCATAGAATGGTTTGAGTTGGAAAGGACCTCAAGATCATCTACTTCCAGCCACCATGTGATGGTCAGGGACACCTCCCACTAGACCAAGTTTCTCAAAGCCCCATCCAACCTGGCCTTGAACACTGCCAGGGATGGAGCTTTCACAGCTTCCTTGGGCAGCCTGCTCCAGTGTCTCACCACTCTTATAGTAAAGAATGTCTTCCTTATATCCAATCTAAATCTCACCTATCTAAGCTTAAACCCATTGCCCTTTTTCCTATCAATATAGTTCCTGATGATTAGCCTCTCTCTGGCATCTGTGTAGGCCCTCTTCAGACCCTGGAAGGCTGCTATGAGGTCTCCACTCAGCCTTCTCTACTCCAGGCTGAACAGCCCCAGTTTTCTTGGCCTATTTCCTGTTTGTTAGGCATGCTAGACAGTGAATCTGAATGCCTTCTCAGACTGCAATGTTATTTCTAAAAGATCATGGTTCATACAGCATATTTTTACTGATTCAGTTACTCTGTGGGGCACATTGCTCCAAACAATATCTAAGACAAAAACCAGATAACATTGTTAAATTTATTTGAATCAAGGTAGAAAATAATACAAGCCTAAATCCATGCACTTTATACATTCATACATCTTTGTTGCAAGAGGGAATAATTCAGTGTTTAATGACATATCTGAGGACAAAGGTGTTTCAAAAAATAAAAAGTTCATGTGTATAGACAGAAATCTGTCCTTTTGTATGTGTCTTTCAAGAAGCACAACTACTGTAATACAGTTCCAGAGGAAATCATCGTAAATATGCAGAAGACTTCTCTTAGGGCAAGAAGTATTGACACAAGGTTTTGGTTTATTTGTGAGGTTTATTTATTTATTTATGCTATTTTTTAAGTTTGATGTCTTAACTCTATTTGGTTTGCTTTTTCCTGGTTGTACCAAGGAACTATACTTAAGAGTTTTAACTTGCATTTTTCAGGATCCATTTAGGATTTTTGTTTATGAACAGTAAGGTAATCTTGAGATGTTTTATGTGAAACCTTTAAGGGGGGCTGACTTTGAGAAAGTAGGACCTCACAACTTGATATCATTGCAAAAAGCTAAGTTCATAAAATTACTAAAGGGAATTACTATAATGTAAACAAAACAAAAGAACTGATACCTGGTTATACCTTAGATTCAAAACACAGCACATCATTACCAGCATTTTTTTTTTCTCTCTCTTTTCAGTCAATCCCTATAAATTATAATACTGAGGATGAAAAGTAAAACTAGTTAGCAAACTTTTTCAGAAGCATGTGTGGAACTGAGGACAGTAAAAAATGGTAAAGTGTGGGCTGAGTTTTTTATTCTGGAATGACTTCATTTTCTAGGTTAGGAGGAACAAAATTAATCTGAGGGAAATGGAAGCCTAAAATGAAAATAGAGCTTGAGATCTTCACAGTCACCAGTCATGCAAAAGAGACAGTCACATGCATATCATGTGCAAAATAATCATAGATGCATAATATTAAGTATGACAATCATGAAGACATAGAAAGTCTTTTTCTTCCTGGGAGCCAAACAGTTTAACACACCTTCAGCTGAATTTGCCTATAACATCATCCAAGAATGATTAAGAAACATCTAATCTTTATTACACTTGCATAGTTCCTAGGTCCTCTTCGATCTCACCACAAAGGCCTGTGAGTTGAGGATAGGGCAAAAGCTGTGCCATGATCTAATCCGAAGACAAATACGTACTGCTTTTTTCCCCTGAAAGGTAGTGCAGTACCTGAATTCATTTGCTGCTTTTCACACTTTCTTCCCATTGTAGTTTGCGTGGACAGGGAGAAGTGTCTACCCCTGCAATAAGAAGCTCTTCACTGGGAAATCTTTGTCCATTCAGCTGCAGAGCACTGAACATGTATGGACAGCAGCTGATCCTCCGGGGTCCATTAAATCATGAGCCCAGTAACTTCTCCTTCAGGAAATAAACTCAGTGCCCCTAAGGGTATACTGGGAGTGAGAGGAGAAACTTCTACTGAAAAGACCAAATGTGTTTATCCTGCCTTTTCCCATAAGTTGGTCTGTAAGGCGGGTGCTGGCTAGCAGAGCAGGTGTTATACAAATGCCAAACTAAAAAACTAAGCTTTGCCAGTGTCATAAGCTCAATCTTGCCTCCAGAAAGTTCTTTTTGAGCAACAGCAAGGTCTGTCTCTTGACCTTCAGAACAGGACCCAGCTCCAGGAAAAAAAAAAAAAGAAAAAAAAGAAAACTTGTAAATAATCTCTATCATTTTGCCAGCTGCTCTCAGCACTTAATCTGTCTCTTAAAACTGAAAAATTACAACTGCACCTGATGTTCCATCCTTTCATGTCAGCTCTCACTCAGGATGTTGATGTGCTTTTCTTGGTTTAGACTGGCTTCAGTCTTCATTTTTTCATGGCAGAAGCTCATTTCATTTGAACTGCTATGAAGCATCCATTCCTGCAATTGACTTCCTTGCACAATTCCCATTCAAAACGATAGAAAGTCTGCAGGTGAATTAATGTCAGTTCAGATTTCTGGCTCTAGCAGATTAGAAACCATTAATTGATAAAATAAGGGCTTCTACTCAGTTCTGCTTCGAATTATAAAGGGAAACTTTTGGGGGGCTTCTCTGTGAATGCCTGTGTGTACTTTTAAAAGAGTGACTGCCACGAGAGCCATGCAACTGTGCAGTATTGCTGCCTTCCTACAGCTTTTCATTAACGGGATTTCTGACACTGCAAAGTTTAGAATTGAAATATAAATGAAGATGACATAATGCCAGTTGTATCCAGGTTTCCTAAATGTCTAGTACTAGCAGAACTTGTAAGAATATTCTCTGTTATATTAAGGTCATGTACACAGCATAGCTAAATAGTTGCTTCTACATCCGTTTGGTGAAATTCAGCTTTTCAGCAATTAAAATCCTCCTTGCCCTCCTGCCTAAAATATGATGTGAGGCTGCACAAATTCATTTGTTTAAAATATTAAATGAAATACTGTCCTGGTGAGGTCACAGTCTGAAAGATGGTCACTGTCCATTAAGAAAATCTTCTCATTCACATGGCTCTCACACTACTGATAGAGCCTTTCCCAGGAATAAATCTAAAGCTGCAGCTCTGCTTTCTTCCAACTTGATGTTTATCAGTTCTGCTTCTTTACTTCTACTACCGACATCATTTTAATGCCTTGCTAAAGACAAAACAAGCAGTCAGGCTTCTCGGTTCTGGCCTATCTTCAGCTATGACAGGATTCATTAGTTAAGTCTGCCAAAGCTTGATGGCGTGTCCTGGGGCCCATGGGTGATTCAGATCTATTCAAAATCTATGACTCTGCCTGGCCAAACTTGGTGCATCCATACATACTTGTTTCAGAGACAATGCATGCATAATTATTGACTGTATGGACATAGGACCATGCTTTCTATGGTACACCGTCTGTAAAATGGAGTACTGAAAAAAAGGATGAATGAAACTGGCATGTAATAGAAACACAGAACACCCTTCCTAGAGAATTGCCAAGGCTGTCTGGGAAGAATGGGGGTATAGAATATCCACTTTTCTTCTTGCTTTGTGCTAAACACACTCACAGTCTTCAGCAAAATCAGCTCATGCACTGAGAAAAACAAAAAGGCAATAAAAATGTCCAGCGTTCCTTTTAGTGCTCTTTTTTGTTTTCTCTTTTACTTTTTAAATTTTCTTCTGCAATCTAGAGAGATAAGTCAAGCTCTCTGAAATGATTCAGATGCAGATAGCCATCGCTAGGTCCTGCAATACGTGAACACCTCTGAAGATCTTTACTTAAAAGTGCTTGCAGAAAAAAGGGTTATTTTTGCTATGACTATGTGTGTTTTTCATTGCCACCTTTTCCTTAGATGGCATTGATGAACAGGACAGGTTCCTTGTTAAGAAAGAGTGAAGTCCACAGCATCTTAATCCTGTAAGGTTTATACACGTTTAATTATACATATTCATTAATCTAATCAGACATCTACTGTTTCTTCTTAAGACAGCTTATATGTATATTCTGTTTAATATCTTTGAAGTCAGATATAAGCCTTTACTTTTTTCCCTTCTTAACCTTGTGATCAGTCCTTGTATACAAGGAAAGAGGGTTTTCTTGCACACCTTATTTGAAGTTACTTTCCATGTATGATATACGTTATTCAAACAATGTAAAAGCCTACCTGAACTGAACCAACATCCTTGAGATAGAAGTGATGAAATGCAGCTGCTTATAGTGGGTTCTATGTAAAAATTAGAGAGCAGACAATAGGCCTGAATATTATGCCAAGAATACTGCACCACACTTTTAAAACACTGATGTCAGAACCTCTAAAACATATGCAAGCTCAAGCAAAGAATGTCTGGAGCATTCCTACAGGTTTTATTGTGCTTTAGATTAGTTTCTGGGAGAATGATATCTATCCATTGGTGGTCCAATCTTCCTTCCATTGAAATCAATGTAAATGTTTCCATTGATATCAATATAAATGCTCCCGTTGACTTTGTTAAGAGCAGAATCTTACTTGCTGTTTATTTTTCATTTCAAATAAGCTCATTACAATGGAAAGTTCACACAGTGACACACAGTTACCTCTTGATACGTGAGAGGGATCAGCTTTAGCTCAGTATTTGCTGGACACGTTCAACAGCTTTTCAGATCTCTTTCCACAGACAAACTTCAATGCATACCAGTTTACTAGATTACTGGGAGGAAATAATTTGTTTACAAGAGAGTGGATTCCAGGAGAGACTTTTTTATGTAGACAGCATGATCAGAAACTGTTCCTTCTCAGGATCTGAGTCATAGCTATTTTGTACTTCAACACACGAGGATGTTACTTCGCCTCAGTATCTGAGTTGTGAGAGCTGATCTAATAACCACAGGAGGCCTGAGATTAGGCCTCTTGTTTTGGGTGAGAAAGAGCCATTGTGCATGTGAATGTGAGACCTGTGAACTTGCATGTGAACATTTAATACATGGATTAAGCTGACTGGAGTGCACTAAGTTTGCACAGCTTTGCTGACAAGTAGGAACACTGAGATGAAAGAGGCAAGATAACCTGTTTGTTGTTCACGGCAGCCACGTATAAATGTGACACAAGGAGAAGCGCCAGAATCTTTAAGAACATGGTATGTGCTGTTTCTCTGCGTGCCCACATCCTTGAAGACCAACTCGGAGAGTGGTATCTCGTGAAGTGTTCAATATACCTTCCAAGAGGGGTTCAGTATCGTAGAAGATCAGACACAGGCTTTAGTGGTGCTCTCCTAAAAATACTTTTTCCTTCATCAGCTTGCCTTTCTATCTGTTTGGCAAGCATAGCTTTTTATCACCCACATTTTAAAATGAATTAATATTAATCTCATTATTTTTAACCAGGACTCCAATTTACTGTACGTAGTTCCTTATGTCAGAATCACTTTGTCACTGTGTTAATATTAGCAGATTCCAGGCAGGAAAGCTCTGGAAGAATGTTTGCTAGTCATCTGCATTGCTATAGTTTGATAACACCTACAAAGACCTGCTGTTTGTCTCCATAACAGTTCTTTTTTGTGAACTGTTTGCTGCTGTGGTTAATGGGTATCACTAAGAAGTCATCTGCATTATAACTATTTCAGTCCTAGAGGTTAGAGATATTAATCATTGTGAAAATGGAATGGAATGATACTTGCACTCTATTTTCCTTAGCCAGGCTTTTAATCATGAAATTTGGAAAGAGTATGACCTTGCAGTGGTTTATCTTTAGTATTAGTTCTGAATCTCAAATTTCTGGCCTTAAAAACTATTGAGATATTCATTATTACCCCAGCTTCAGTCTCTGGAACGGTGGATGCCTCTGAAAATGAGAAAAGCTGAAAGAATGCTACAAGGGAAGTCGATCCAGAGAACCTGGATTTGCTCAGTTTCTTACACTCTGTTCCCTAGGTATACCTCACAGAGAAAGACAGACTACTGACAAAGGCCTTCCTTTGACCCCAGTTGGCCTTCTCATACTCTTGTAAAACTAACAAGTCTGCCACCATTTGAAATTCAGAAACCTATAATTTTGGCAGATTTATTTGATTCTATTTCCCCTTGATGGCTGGGGAAAATCCTTTGCCCTGAGTCCATGGGACACAGGACTTTTCTCATTCCAACCACTCAGAAGAATACACAGAAGGGCTCCTGCAGCTTTTCTGGTCTACTTCAATTCCAGAGTGTGAATTGCTGAGGTGAGCACCTCGAGGACGCCTTGCACACCGGAGCGGGCGGAAGCTCAGCATCCAGCAGCCTCAACTCAGAGCGGCCAGAGCCACCCAGGGAGCCTCAAGGCCTCGACAGGACCTGCCCAGGAGCCGGCAGCTCCGCGGACGCGAGCAGGGACTCACAGGGGGCGGAGCCAGGAGGGGCGGTGCCAGCCCTGGCTGGGTAAAACCTGCCCCAGGAGGGGTGGTCAGGGTGGGGTTCAGGCGGTGTTTGCGGGGGGTGAGCGCTCGGCTCATGGGCAGGGCCCGGCCTGGGAGCTCTGCTCTGGCTGCCCCGGCGGAGGCCGCGTAGCCGGTGAGAGGGGAGGCTGCAGGGCAGAGCTCGGCGTGCAGAGGGTTCCTGCACCGGGCTTGTGAGGGGAGGGTGCGCAATGGGCAGGGCTGCGCTCGGTGCTCCCTGGTGGAGGCCCTCCTGCAGCAGGGGCTGAGCTGCGGGACGCTGTCAATAGGCTGCAAGATGTCAGGGAAGCTGAGGGGAAGCAGGAACGCTTGCTCCAGGCCCAAACTGTGCAGGGGCCTCAAGCGTCCCCTGTAGCTCATGGAGAAAAGAAGGAGGCCGTTATCCCGGGAAGATGGGAATTAGTGACAAAGAAAAATAAGGGAGGAAGAGAACAATTAAAAGCAAGGGGCTTCCTCCTAAACCTGTTGTCCCCGCCCAGGGCCGCTTTGCTGCCCTGCAGGGGGCTGATGGGGAAACACTCGCACCACGAACAGGCGGCTGGTGCGCTGGTAACGAAGATCTCTACTGGCGCTGCCAGGAAAGAGCGGCGGGTCGTACTAGTAGGGGACTGTACTCTGAAAGGGACGGAAGCACTCATCTGTCGGCCTGACCCCGTCTCGAGGGAGGCGTGTTACCTACCAGGGGCACGGATCTGGGATGTTAACAGAGAGGCTGCCTGCTCTAGTAAGTCCCACTGACTATTACCCACCCCTAGTGATCCATGTGGGTGCCAGTGATATCGATAGCAGTATCCTGGAGAACATAAAGAAGGACTACAGAGCCTGGGAGAGGTGGTTAGGGGCTCTGGAGCTCAGATTGTCTTTTCATCAAGTCTCCAGGATACAGGGGAGGACCCTAAAAAGGCTCGGAGGATTGGCCAGGTTAATAAATGGTTAACAGGGTGGTGCCATAGTCAGGGGTTTGGGTATCTCGGACACAGGACCCAAGTTATTAGGCCAGGTCTGCTGGGGGCTGGTGGAGCTGCTCTGACAAGGGGAAGAGTGGCTTTGGTAGGAGGCTTGCCAGGGTGGTCAAGGATGCTTTAAACTAGATGTGTTGGGGGAGGGGGGCATCATTCCATCCCATCACACCCAGTCAGTTGCCAGCACCTATTAAAAATTGCTTGGAGCAATGTAGAGAGATTCCAGCTGCTCCAGCCAATGAGCCGGCTTCATTTGGAGCTCAGCTCAGATGCCTCTATACAAATACCTGTAGCATGCGAACAAGCAAGAGGACTTAGAGATGTGTGCACAGGCGTATGTGCAAGGATATGATATAATAGGTTTCACAGAAACATGGTGGGATGGCTCCTATGGCTGGAGTGTTGGAATGGAAGGTTACAGGCTTTTTAGAAAAGACAGGCCCAGCAGGCGGGGAGGGGGAGTTGCCCTTTATGTTAGGGATAGGCTGGAGAGTATGGAACTCTGTCTGGGGGCAGGTGATGAGTCAACAGAGAGTTGGGTGAGGGTTAAAGGGAGAACAGCTATGGGGGACATTATTGTGAGAATCTGTAACAGGCCGCCTGATCAAGAAGACTCTGTGGCTGAAGCACTCTACAGACAGATAAGAACAGCCTCACACTCGCAGGCCCTTGTTCTCATGGGTGACTTCAACCACCCTGACATCTGTTGGAACGATGGTACAGCCCGGTACAAGCAATCCGGGAGGTTCCTCGACAAATTCCTTCTGAAAGTAATAGAGGTGCCGACAAGGAGAGGTGCCATGCTTGAACTCGTGCTCATCAACAGGGAAATGTGGCGCTCCAGGGCAGCCTTAGTTGCAGTGATCATGAGATGGTCAAATTCGAGATCCTCTGGACAGTGAGAAGAGCATGCAGCAAGCTCACTGCCCTGGACTTCAAGAGAGCAGACTTTGGCCTCTTCAGGAACCTCCTGAGTAAGGTTCCATGGGATATAGCCCTGGAGGGCAGGGGGGGCCCAAGACTGTTGGTTGATATTCAAGGATCACCTGCTACAAGCTCAGGAGTGCTGCATCCCAATCCCAACTAGAAGGAAGTGCAACAGGAGGGCCAGGAGACCTCCTTGGACGGATAAGGAGTTGCTGAGGAAACTTCAAGGGAAAAAAGAGGCTTATAAAAGGTGGAAGCAAGGACAGGCGGCCTGGAAAGAATACAGGGATGTTGTCCGGGAAGCTAGGGACCAGGTTAGGAAGGCTAAGGCCCAGTTAGAATTAAACTTGGCTAGGGATGTTAAGGATAACAGGAAGGGATTCTACAGGTACGTAGCGAATAAAAAACAGACTAGGGACAATGTGGGCCCCCTCCAGAAGCTATCAGGAGAGCTGGCTACACAGGATTTGGAGCAGGCTGAGGTTCTGAATGACTTCTTTGCCTCAGTCTTCACTGGCAAATGCTCTTACCGCACCACTCAAATCTTAGAAGGCAGACACAGAGGCTGTGAGGATGAAGACTTGGGCCCACTGTAGGAGAGGATCTGGTTCAAGACCATCTTAAGAACCTGAACGTACACAAGTCCATGGGACCTGATGAAATCCATCCATGGGTCCTGAAGGAGCTGGCGAACGAAGTTGCTAAGCAACTGTCCATCATATTTGAAAAATCGTGGCAGTCAGGTGAAGTTCCTGACAACTGGAAAAAGGGAAATATAACCCCCATTTTCAAGAAGGGGAAAATGGATGACCTGGGGAATTACAGACCAGTCAGTCTCACCTCTGTGCCTGGCAAAATCTTGGAGCAGATGCTCCTGGAAGGCATGCTAAGGCAAATGAAAAACCACAAGGTGCTTGGTGACAGCCAGCATGGCTTCACTAAGGGGAAATCCTGCCTGACCAATTTGGTGACCTTCTATGATGGGGCTACAGAACTGATGGACAGGGGTAGAGCAGTTGATGTCATCTGCCTGGACTTGCACAAAGTGTTCGACACTGTCCTACACAACATCCTTGTCTCTAAATTGGACAGACATCAGTTTGATAGCTGGACCACTCGGTGGATAAAGAACTGGCTGGATGGCCACACGCAAAGAGTTGTGGTCAATGGCTCAATGTCCAGCTGGAGACCAGTAATGAGTGGTGTCCCTCAGGGATTGGTGTTGGGACCGGTCTTGTTCAACATCTTTGTCAGTGACATGGACAGTGGGATTGAGTGAGCCCTCAGCAAGTTTGCCGATGACGCCAGGCTGTGTGGTTCAGTTGATGCGCTGGAATGCCATCTAGAGGGACCTTGACACGCTTGTGAGGTGGGCTGATGCCGACCGTATGAAGTTCAGCCAAGCCAAGTGCAAGGTCCTATACCTGTGTCGAAGCAATCCCAGGCACAGCTACAGGTTGGGCAGAGAAGAGATTCAGAGCAGCCCTGCGGAGGACTTAGGGGCGTTGGTTGATGAGAAAATGAACATGAACTGGCTTCAGTGTGCGCTCGCAGCCCAGAAAGCCAACCGTATCCTGGGCTGCATCAAAAGGAGCATGACCAGCAGGTCGAAGGAGGTGATCCTGCCCACCTACTCTGCTCTTATGAGACCTCACTTGGAGTACTGTGTGCAGTTTCGGTGTCCTCAACATAAAAAGGACATGGAACTGTTGGAACAAGTCCAGATGAGGGCCATGAGGATGATCAGGGGACTGGAGCACCTCCCATTTGAAGACAGGCTGAGAAAGTTGGGGCTGTTCAGCCTGGAGAAGAGAAGGCTGCATGGAGACCTCATAGCAGCCTTCCAGTACCTGAAGAGGTGTTACAGGGATGATGGGGATGGACTATTCATTAGGGACTGTAGTAACAGGACAAGGAGTAATAGGTTAAAACTTAAACAGGGAAAGTTTAGATTGGATATAAGGAAGAAATTCTTTACTGTGAGCGTGGTGAGGCACTGGAATGGGTTGCCCAGGGAGGTTGTGAATACTCCATCCCTGGTGGTACTCAAGGCCAGGTTAGACAAAGCCTTGGGTGACATGGTTTAGTGTGAGTTGTCCCTGCCCATGGCATGGGGGTTGGAACTAGATGATCTTAAGGTCCTTACCAACCCTAACTATTCTATGAATTAGCACACCTAGCAATCCTGACAAATCTTAGGGCTTGAGCCAATCCAACACGAGATGGGCATCAGTCAAATTTAAAGTATCTACATTTGAGATAACTATCCCAAGCTCTCTATTAGGGTCAGAGATAGTAACTTTTGAAACATGATTCCTGTGGCCTGTTTTACATACCTATAATAGGCAGAGATGGTTGTTCTAAGCCTCTACATTGCTTACTCAATTTGGTCAAACTATGGGCCAGTCATTTCCAGAATAGGAGAGTCTATTCAAATGGATGTGCCTTCCTAGCTTTAATGCATTGTTTTCATGGAGTCAGAAATGGGTTGGGGTCCACATTGATTGCATACTGGCAACCCACTGGTTTGAGCAGCAGGACGGGCAGAGCTATGGTCGTAAGCCCCGCAGGTAAGAGAGCTGTTCTTTATGTTACCAGACTACTCTTCAGTAAGGAGAAAAACAGAAGAAACAAAAGAATTGTAGGCAACTTCTAAAAGCAGTAGTCTGCTGGAAAGAAATGTAAAATCAGGGAAGTGGTTTTAAGCCAAGTGAAGTTTGGGGATGCAGGCAGAGAAGTCACCAGACTTGGGACCAAACTGCAGGTCTAATGGGACAGTGCACCACTTCAGCGTACATTATTGTAGTCAGATAAAGACTGAAAAAAATAAAATAGTTAACAACAGGGAAAAGTTACATTCCTGAGGGTAGAAACAGTAGAAGGAAAATGTGACAAATACTGTTGAGCCAATCTTTTTTTGGTGAAGATAGCAGTTGCCACACACACGTACTGCACGCATTTGGCAACAGATAAGCCAGATTCATCTAGCAGCTGCCAAATATCACTCTAACTGGAGCTACAAAAAGTACTGAGAGATTAGCTTCAGGCATTGCTGCATATGTGAGGTAGATTGTGTATGAAAACCCAGAGGGGCAATTATTTACCTTTCTTTCACAGCATTTTCCCCTTTTTGAGATCCATATTACTTTGTTTTCAACTGAAGAAAAAAATGAAGCATCTTCCATGAGGCATGCTTTTTGCTCTGTATGCTGTCATGTTTCCATGTGTGAAGACATATTATCTGTTTAGTAGTCCCAACTGTAACACCTGCTGCCACCCAGACAGTATCGAGGGGACTAAATTGCTCTGTCTTCATTGCTGTGGTTGTTAGGTATATTCATGTCTGATTATTGAGTTTTAAATACAGAGAATTTCTCTGAAGAAAGATATTTTGTTCCATGCAAATATTTAACTATACTGCCTGTACAAGTGTGTAGTATTAGTCTCTACCCTGAGACACTGACAAGTAAAAAACATATCTTCATTTGTCTCCTGTAAATATTTTTTAATCATTTAATCATGATTTGGTATCAGTGCTTACTGTGTATGAGGGCTTTTTTTTTAGTTTTCAGTTTTTAAAAAGTGTTGTAAGAAAACACTTGAAAGGACCAAAAAAGAGACGCCTGTTGTAACACGTAGATGTGTCACAGGTGGAATATCATGACTGTAACAATAATCAGCAGTATCAAGGCAAAAGCAATAGGATGCACCAAGATGCTTAAACCCAACTAATATCGCAGCAAATGACACGGGTACATACTTAGGCTAACCTGAATTTAGCGATAGCACAGCCCTACCTGGCAAGGAGTGGAAGGTGTGGCTGCAGACCATCTTTGTGGGTTTATAATTCTGGGACTGAAAACCTATTGCTGAGCTAAAAGTACTCTGAGCCACTATAGCACCAAGAACCCAGACAGACTTACACCCTATCAGTCAGTGCTGAGGTTTGCACATCTAGAAACATAATATGGTCACCCCAGAATTGCTTGGACTGGTTTAATCACCCAGTGAAATATCCAGGTGCCAAACAAAGACTGTCAAATCATAGTCACATAACTAGGATCTCAGTCAGGTGGTGACCCCTGTTACCGAGTCATAAGGCTGCAGTAAGAGCCTGTGAAGTCAATAGCAAGGGTAAATTAGCAGTCTCAGATCCTATTCTAGTTAAAAGCGGCCAGTTCTAGCCTGATTAAATATGCAATGTCACAACAGCCAGTGTGATGACACAGAATGTAAATCAGGCTAAAAAAAAATCTGTAAAAGGCCAATCCCTTTTCTATTCTTATTTCTGCTTTCTGATTCTTATATACTGCTTATTGTAGTGTTTAACGTGAAAAACTCTACTGGTTTTATATCCTTAATTTTTTAAATAATATACATTAGCAATGACATTGCTAGCAATAATATTTGTTACATTTTAGATAATGGCAGTCTTATTCAGCTATCGTCAGCATTCTGTCCCACAAATTCAAATCTCCTGATTGCCTTGAGGACATTTTTTTACCTTCATCCTTACAATTGTGTGCTGCATTTCTACAGTGCTTGTGCTTGATTTCTCAGGCTTTTTAAGTGGAGTTTCCTCTGTACTTTGCATTCTTATTTATTCCGTCTCTTCTTTCTAAGACAGTAGTGGTCAGATCAGTGGATAATGAAGATTTGGCTTGAACATGATGTTAGCTCAGAAAAATATCAGTAATGGGAGATGCTGGGGAGAGTTACAGACAACTGAGCAAAGTTTTCAACAAAATATTATGTATCAACATCCAGGAAATTTGTTCAGGAAATTTTGAGATTAATTTTAATTTCGTTTAACTTCTTTTAATGTCATCTCTAGATGAGATCCATGTGATCCACACATCCTCCTTTCTTCCACTCTTCTTATTCATCATCATGACAATAACAATTTCTCTTTCGTACTTGTTTAGAGGAAAAACAGCTTGATTCACGTTTGTGTGGGTGAAGGGAAAGACAAGTCAGAGATGAGTTTCGCACTGGGCCATGAGTTCTGAGGTAGGTCCGTAGTTTCTGCTATGTTTTGTCACCAGGATGTGAAGCCTGAAGTTTTGATATGGTTTCTATGAAGACTGTGTCTTCTATTTCATATTTCCTCCTTCTTTCCAGCAGTTTTATGGTTTCAGAGTGAACAGAGATACCATGACAGGTCATAACCATGTAGAGGGAGGTAGTCTCATAGGCAGAGAGGAAGAGATCCCATATCACACAAACAGGTTTAAATATCAAGACGGAGACCCTGAAGTGGATAAATGTGGCAATTTGCTTTGCTAAGCAGACATTCTGTCATATTTTCCCCTATGTGGAGCTTTTTCAAGCCATATGGCTTAATTTCTAGGTCTGAGTTGCAGTAATGCATCCTGGAGGTCACTAATGCAGGGATAACTGTATGGTATGATTACTGTGCATATTGCCACATAGCTATGACTCCAAGGGAAAGCAGGAAGCAACATAGCTATTTGGACATATAGTAGCATCAAGGAATCAAAAAAGGATATGAAAGCTTCAGATGGTTTTCCCCAGATGTACCAGCTCGAAGGAACAGTTTATTAGAAATAAATTATGTTAAACTCTTTTACATACTGTTATTACAAGAAGCACCTACAGCTATCAGCACGGAATGTTAAAAAATAGAAGTATTTGTTCTCCTTTTTTTAATTTTATTTTTTCTGCATTTTTCAAAATTTTGTCTTCAGTTTATTTTTTGCTTTTCTCCTCTAGCAGGTGCATGTTCTTATTTTAATTGTGTAGACCTTAGATACACACCAGTGTGAGGAAGAAATATTTTCTCTGTTTCTCAGTTGAAAAATGTGATTCCCAAACATAAACATCACTGAGAACTTTCAGTCAATTGTATTGAAGCTATATTTTACAGACCTTTAAGACCATCACAATTATTTGACTGCATTCCAAAGCTGACAACATCCTTTCATAATTTGCTTTCAAGAAGTTAAACTTGGTAAGATTTGTAAAACCTACTCTTCTGAAGATTTACAACAGGGAGGCACCAAATGTCTGAGGAAGACAATAATCATCCACATGACGTAATATCCTGCAGCTGTTTATTTTTTTTTTTTGGGGGGGGGGGTGCGCAAAGAAGAGGGAAATTTATTAATTGATTGTAAGAATGCAGTGAGGATGTGCATAACTTTTAGTGTCCCATTCAGTGCAGCTGGCAGTCTTGATCAGGATGTTTTGACTCATTACTCTGGGCCTTCATTAGCTGATGGAACTTTTTTTCTTCAGGTGTTTAAGGTTCAAGATAATGAGTCAAAACATGCTGGAATTCCTTCAGGACTGGGGATAGGAAGCACACAAAAGAAACCATGAGAAGTGTAGCTTCCCCAAATTCACTTAAGTAGTGAAAAAAATTAAGGGTTTTACATGCTCCTATGAAATATGAAACAGCCCCAAAATAGAAGACTGAGAAGACTGTCATATTTCTAGCAAAATAGAATAAGGGACAAGACAGGTAAAGAAGCGATTGCAAAATACAGATGAGGGAGGAATTATTGCATGTAGAGCAGCAAAGAACCTAGGGAAACATAAATTCCAAGTATTTTGAGCTTATTATTAAAGCAACGAATATTCTTCAGAATGCTTTTGATCTTTTTTCTTTCCCCGCCGTAAAACCAAAGAACTTTTTCGCAACAACTTCTTTGACTTCCTTTGAATGTTTACTGTGCTGCTGAGCATTGACTTTAACAAAGGAGATCTTTCCATTCAGCTTGAAAACCTTTGCTGTTGATATATACAAATGCCACTATGTTTTCTTTTGGGAAACATTTGAAATATTTCCTTCCTAGATTATTTAATGTGCAATGTGAATAAGGTTTTTTGTTTATTTGGGGTTTTGACAGGGCTGTGTTTTTTGAGCTGAAAAGTGGGAGGGAAGGGAGATAGGAAGGGACAAGCAGGGCTTGTACTGGGGTTGTAGTCTGACCAGCAGTTCAGTGCTCAGTTACAGTTAATGGGGTGAAAAGCTGTGATAAGGCATGTGATCTGAATAGTTAATGTATGATTCCTACAGCTAGCCAAATCCAGGGCTTCCTAAATGTGGTTTGTTATTCCAGAAGTTGAAAAAGGAGTAGTCTAACGATACGAGCCAAGCTTTTTTAACCTATCCACAGAAATGTCAGTATTATTTTAACAAGTGATTCATATCTGTAATACAAAATCTTGTATTTTGTATATAGCATTTTATATAGTAACTGGCAAATTACAGTATAGCATAAACTGAAAGTTAATGATTTGTACTGCGTATCATGGCTGTGATCCCAGCATCTTCAAACCACAAGTGCTGGAAGTATGTAGCAATTTTAAATGCAAGCCTCTGTTACCAGGAAAGAGGTTGAACTCTTACATGTATGATTAAGGATCACTTCTCCCTGCAGTACGCAGCTGATCTTCATGTTTCTAAAATAATCTTCTTGCTGGAACACTTTGTTACAATTGCATACAAGGTTTTGGAAAAAGGCAAAGTGCTGCAGCGCTGAAAACGTTTATTTTTTGCTTCTCTCCACACAGATACATCTATCGTGTAACAATTTCTAAACTGTCAGCTTCTCCAGGCACTATCAGTAGGTATATTAGAGAGCAGGAGCTACTACTATGGTGCAATTTACAATGTGCAATTGAAGCAGAGCAATTGTCATACAATCTATAAAGACTCATAAACGTCTTCAAAGAGGTCTTAATTGCTGCATGATTTACTGTATGGAGAATACCTTCTCTTTTGTGTTTGGTAGTATTTTGCTGCAGGAGAAACCTTTCTAGCCAGGCTTTTATAGGCCAGTCTTTACATTGGTAGCATGCATTTACTAGCTGTATAATTGGTGGAACAGTTCTTCTATCATAAACATTGTTATCAGTTAATTAAACTTGAAATGCAGCTTTGTTCCACAACATGTTTTGTCAGATTGTTTTCCTTATTTATTTATCATCATAAAATTTTATTTTATGACTGGCAGCTTCTCAGCCCTCCAATAATAATATAAATCAAAACAAGATTTTAGTCTTCATGCAATTTCCTTTTGGTCTCAAAATATGAAACCAGATGTTTTGGGCATGCTAAAGATGCTTTTCATCTTTTTTTAGATTCTTTCAATGCAGTCAAAGTAAATGCATTTTTAAAACCAACTTATGAAAGTTAAATTTCCTTTGTTCGCCTGGGTGTAGTCTGGTTTGCATTGATGCAGCAGCAATGAGCGACCTTCCAGATAACACACAGAATGCCATTGAAGAATTACACATGTGTCTCAAACCTCAGACAGCAACAGGGATTGTATTAATAGCAGATCAGTAGATTTATATTATAATTTAAAACATTATAATTATTTTATTTTTTTTTTTGTCTGAAGGGCTTAACAAACATCTAAAGGAAGAGTGGACTACAGGACAACTGTATATCCTGCAGTCTGTGTACAGTAAGTGGTAACCTACAATATTTGTTCACATATCTAGTAGGCTTTTTCTGAGTTGCAACAGATTTTTTTTTTTATGATGCCTTAACGAATTGTCATCAGTATTTCCTTTAAGCAGTGAATCCTTTCTCAGCAGACATTAGATCTGAGCCTAAGGCTATTACTAAGGACCTAAACATTCCCAGGTGGGCCCCTCTTCAATAATAACAGCAGCCTTGAAGGGATTTACTGATACTGTAAAGAATAAGAAGTAATAAACAGGAACTGGAGCAAAGTGGGACAGTTTTTATGAACATTTGCATGCCAGTCCTCAGAATCCTGTCCTATCAAAATAATTCTGGTTTCTAACCCCTGATAGCAAATGGAAAGGCTTTGGCATGCTTGTGCACAGCGGTGTGTTCTGAGTTGTGGGTTTTTTTGTCTGCTTCACAAGCTGAGACTGCAGACGGGCTTATCTGCGTCAGCCTCCACCTCTGAACTCAGTGCAAGAACTAAGCAGACATTTGCCATTAACCCTGCCCTGGTCTCAGGCGTTAGAGAAATCCTAAGTTTTCGAGTGAGGCTAAACACTGTCAGCCACACAAAACTGTAAGTGAATCTGAGTGCTGCACAAATCACAGAAGAGATGCACATTTCCCTCATTGTGGCATCTGCTAAATCTCTGAGCGTTGTTTATTCAGGATAAGTAAGTTGAGGAAGAGATATATTACTGAAAAAGAAAATAAAAAGAAGCCTGCAAATTTAAATTAAAATTAATGTTATCACTCCAGCTGGTCACTTTATTTATTTGTTCAGATTTTCTAGCTTCATTTTTGGTGAACTCGCTTAAACTTTTTTTCACATTTCTCCTTTTTTGAAATCAAATGACTACCTGTAAAAAGACATATATATGAAATTTGCTGCATAAATATGGTGCTTTTACTATTCTGAAAGTATATCTGATTGCTTACTTCAGTGTTTTTCCTGTTTGTATTTTTGAATGGTAATAGATAATTAGGTCTAGAGTAAAAGAGATTGAGAATCATCAAATGGTTTGGAAATAATAAATAAATAGGACTTATCCAGAGGAGAAATGACCAATATGCAAGTGTTAGGGGTGAAGAAAATTCAGTCAGGATGGAATCCACGGGTATCTGGGGTGTCTGGGAGGAATATTTTTCTTTGATTTGTCAAATCAAAATTGGGGGAGGAGAGGAGTAATAATCATATTTTTAGGTTCTCAAGACTGGAGATGGTCCAGTGACCAAAGCAAAAGTTCAGAAAGGCAACTGGTTCAGAGTGGGTTAATTAACAGGAATAAAGGAAGAAGAAATGGAAGAGAAGGTAAATGTGGACAGAGAAATCTGGCAGTTTTCTAAAAGCTTTGTTTTTCAGTGCTTTTATACAAAGGATGACATTTAAATAAAACAGTGTTTAGCAACTCTCACTTCTCTTGTTCAGAACTACCCTTCCCTCCTCCCCTGTCATAGTCATATGGCCACTGTGTTGTTACTTGCTTAGTAGAGTGTGAGGAAGAAATAGGGAAGAGGCATAACTGAGGGACTTTAAGTAAAACATCTTTATGAATGCAGGCTTGGATGATTTCATAATGTGAGTACTGTACGGAGAGTAGGTACTTTCTGGTTTCTGTCTTTTCTTTGCAATGAAGAAATGCATCCACAGAAATGGCTGGAAACAAAAGCCACATGACTACCAAGTACTGCATGAAGCTTCATAAATTTTTCCATATACCACAGGCCAGGACCCGATCATCTATCACCCTTAGAACAGCTGGAAATACTTTCTTGTTTACTTTTTTATTTCCCTCAAAAAGTATTTGCATTAGATTTCATCTGTGTGATTGTAAATGATGAGTAGGCTGCTTCATTGCCATTAAATATTAAATCTTTTGTCTTTCCCCACATTTTTGTTGCCCTATACAAGTACCACTATTGAACCAAAGGAGCCACCAGCATGCAGACTGCAAATATGAGAAGTTCTTTCTTTCCCATGCTAAAATGGGAAGATATGTGGATATATAGGTTATATTCTAAGTGCTCTTATAATGGCCTTTTTCAGGCTAATCATGGTGTATGAAATAAGAAGCAAGGAGTGTTGCTTACATTTTTTTAAATGGGTTTACTTACATCTTTTTGCATATATCACTAAGCTGTATGGCTTTACTTGTAGGAATGGTCCCTTTCTACTTCATTTTTCAAACTGGTGTTTTCCAGTCCTTACCTCGTCCCCCTCACTGCAACACCCTATGCAATACTGTGCTTTCTGTAGGCCAGTGAATAATGACATCTTAATTTGACCCTATATTTTAATCTGCTAATATATATAATCAAGTACAAGCTTGGTCATTAAAGAAATTCCTATAGAGAAGATATGTATGGGTTAGAGCAATTGAATGGCTGCAAAACCTCAGAAGGAGTTTGCTTAGTTTATGAAATGTTCCATTAAACGCTTGCTAAATACACACTGTTGAGTTTTGACATTAACCACCTTCATTCATCATAATAAACACACAAATTTTCCACTTGGAGTATCAAATCTGATTTTTTAATAAGAAACAACTATGTTTATCACAGTTTTCTGAATGCATCGCTCAGATATCAGACTAGATTCATAATGTTTTGATATTGTCCAGAAGATGTATGTTTTCTTTCTGTAGTAATTTTTTTTTTTTCCATTTTGGAAAAGTCAAATAAGACTTAACAAATACCTCCTGCCATATGGTGGTAGGTCAGATACCTGTGTTATATAAATCTTTATGCTAAGAGTTTATGACATTTTAAACTAAGAGCTTCATTCAACTTGATGATTTTGGCAGCAGCCAATTATGACATTAAACAGTTCACAGAACTTAACCTAAGACCTAAAATTATATAATTTTTGTAATGACTGATTCGCACCTCTCCCAGTTCAATTAGAGCAATTCAGTTCAAAAGTCTTACCCTTCTTAATTACTCCCTTTTAATTTGAAGCTCCAGTGTCTCTCTTTATTCCTCTACTGTAAGTACTTATTAAAAATTATCCATTAAAAAAAAAATCCTCCAGGCTTACAGGACCTATATGGTTGTCCACATACATGCTATTGGAACAAAAAGAATAGAAAACTGTTGCTCTTACTACAGAGGCCAAAGACTGAAAAGCTGGTTTGGGTTGTTGTTTTTTTTTTTTACTATGTCATACTATTTAAAAGTGTGATGAGAGTTATTGCAATTGTGTTTTCTCAGTATAAGAACTGTGAGATTTCAGCAGATAAAAGATGGAGTTTGATGCTGCATACCTGACAAGTAAAAACCTGAATGCTGGATGATGCTTGGGCTTTTTCCAAGCATACAATATCCTCCCTGTTTTCCTCTGTCCTTCTGCAGACTTGGTGGTTCTAAAAGGCTGTGTTGGACAAGCAGCTGCTCTGAAAAGAGCAGGTTTGCAGGTCACTCAGAGTAGATCATCATGTCTGAAGTGCCCCTGATAAAAGTAAATGGAAGAGGGAGTTCTGGGTGGGAAAGTAAATAAATGAAGGAAAATTTTCTGAAACCACAGAAACAGTAAAACAGAAGCTGAAAGATTTGTTTGAGACTGGGAGGTATGGAAGAGTGTTGGAAAGACCAAACTCCAGAAGAAATAAATGGAGGCAGAACAAGATGCACAGTTTCATGCAACTTGGAGCAGGAGAACAAGATGAAGGGAGAAAAAGGGGTACATCCCAAGTTAGAAGATGCAGCAGCCAGGAAATAATTTTGTGTACCACTATATATTTACCCAGCCCTCTCTTCTGAAGCTTAAATTCACACACACACACACACACACACACACACACACACACACATACTTTTCTGAACAGTGTCCATTAAGATTCTGCCAAAACATGTAGAGTTGTTTCCAGTAATCAGGTTTTAAAAACCGCTTTACTCTAAACAGTTGATATGGCAATGTATAGCTTTGTTATAAAATAAGCTGCATGGAAAAGAAGCCATAGAGTTAGCGTGTTAATAATATAAAGAGTTGTAATGCTTTGCCTTTCTAAAGTAACAATTTTATAGTACTTGCTTTTCACATGTGCTTCAATACGATTTGAAACCTGTTTTAAGCATCTGCAGTGCACAGTTTGGCAGATCTTGTGTAAAATCTATTGCATCTTATTTAAAATAAAGCAGTGTCTCAAGTACCTGGGAGAAATACTGAGGAGAGAGAAAACCCCCCTTGTTAAATATTTACCACTTGAGTCCTGAACATCTGCAATTAGCTAAGAATGGTGATGTCAGTGGACACTTCCCAAGGTTAGCTGCCTCAATATTTGTACAGATCTAATCTTAAGTCCTTTTCTTGAGAAGAGGAACACATCCAAACTCAACAAATTGTCATTGACAAATGACCACAGTAGTGTAAGGATAAAAGAAGGGCAAGTATTCAATAGAGAAAGAGAACATGAACATTAACAGAATAAACCTGACCTATTTAGTGTGTTTAACCTTCTGTGATTTCTCAGACTTGGATTATTTATTAGCATGTAAAACTCAGGATTTTTTTTTGATCATTCCCACAATTTAGACTCCAAACACCTGTGATTTAACTGTGGGTGGGGTTTTTGGTTGTTTGTGGGTTAGGTTTTTTAGTTTTTTTCCCCTGGCAGGTTAAGGAAGACTGTGCGCACCAAAATGCAACATTAGGTTTGGGTGCTTTCCAGGTGGCATTTAACACTCTGTGTTAAAAGCCTCTATTAGCGAGTCTATCTTGGTTACATCAGTTTTGCCAACTGTAGACTTTATTGTGGAAGGGACAATGCCAAATTGCCCCAGCTTCATGGCCCCTTAATGCATTGCACAGAATAGAAGGGGAAAACAATGACTGTTTTTCATCACCACCTGATAATGAGAGGCTCAGCATGGGCGCAAGAGGCACCTTTCTGGAGGCTATTGGACAGGCAGCAGAGATGATCTCCGGAGGGCTCACCTGGGCACTGTGCCTGCTTAACTGAAAGGAAGGGGCTGCAAACCAGCCATGATTGCGGCATGTTAAACAAGAAGGGGCGATGCAGGGGCAAAGAAGTGATGGAGCCAGTCCCTGCAAACACAAACCTGGTAGCCTAAATAAGGAGATTCAGTTTGGAATCATTCTAGCTGGAGCTCTTCATCCCAGTGCAAAACTAGGTGAAAAAAACAGGTTTATTTAAATCATCTGATATAACCACACTGCTCTTCATCTGAGCCCAGCCTGTATGAACCACTGTTTAGCTGTCAGCAGATGAAAATTAGATTCTTGTTTCTTGATGCCAGTTCACTGGTCAAACAGCCTAGGCAGACAAGGACAAATGAGAAATCTGGGTGGTGTATGGGGTGTAGAAGTGTTTCAGATCTCATAGAGTTTAAGGTTGTTCTAGTTACTGAGTATATTATGGAACATAGAGAAAAGGGTGGTTTTTGTTTGAAGCAAGCTCATGGAGGCTGTTGCCTGTTTCTGTAATTCACAGAATAGTTTAAAATATTAATAATGAAACTGTTTTGGTATTTTGGCAATTATTCAATGTAGCAAATTTTTAACTTGTGAGTGCTTCAGTGCCTACATTATTTTTAATGTGGTTTTAAAATTTGAAAGTATTTAACCTGCTAGGGCAACTCGTGTTTGAATCTGTTTCCTAGAATGAAATTGAACAAAACAACAGAGAAGAAACAAAAAATTGTGAAAAAGGTAAAAAGAAAAAAGAAGCACACTAGTCATCAAAATACATATATATATTTATGTTATTAAATGCATGTATGTGTGTAAAACAAAATATTATTCTAAACATATCATATTTGCTCAAAATTTCAACCATTTTCTCAACAATATTTTCCTATACCACTTATGTCTCAGAATGTCATGCAGTATTTCTTCTCCTATAAATAAAGTGATTTTTGTCACTGTGCATAGCTGTTCATAATATAAAGCTCCAAATTTTTAAATGTCAGAAGGGGTGATGATTTCATTAAGGACTGCCCAGTAACTCTATTGACAGAGCATGAAGTCTATAAAACCATGTATCTGTGGGATGAAATGCTGAAAAGAAGGTGGATTTAATTGTCTTTTTTTCAGTTTTGACTATTTACTTTCTTTTCACTGAAGCTCAGAGTAGTTAGCAGTCTATGCAAATATGCATTTATTCTTAAGGCTCATATTTAATACCTTAAAAAACCAATCTGCATCTACAGTATATTTAGTAGAAGGCAGTGTTATTGGACAGTAGCACTGTAAGTAATGATACCAAATAATTTTTTTCTCAGATGTCAGTTTCTAAGAAAAAAAGAGGGGAAACCCAGATATTGTGCTAGTGACAAAGCAATATGCAGTTATTTGAGGGGGGGAGGTTTAATTTATTAGAAAGACACATACTTTAATTAGAAGAAATTTGTTAATTTCAATAGTTAATTTCAATTTTCAATAGTTAATTTCAATTCATATTTCTGCCCCCAAAAATCTCTGCACACACCTACATTCTTTTTATGGACAGTACAAAGGAGGATAATGGATGCCTATAAAAGTAACTAGTGAAATTCTGCATTAGGATAATCTGTCACCCATTTCCATTTTTTCTGAAGAAAGCAAGCATAATCAAAAGCCTAAATGACAAAGAGTTGACAGTAAGATTCTGTAGTAAATGATTCCAGAGTCGCTGGCCTGCGGAGATGCTGAAGAAGTCCCCAGCAGACCTGATTAATTCCAGTTTCTCCAGCTGCCAGGGGAGCAGAGGCTAAGCAGTTTCACAGAGAGGAGCCTATTACCACTACTAGGCTGAAATAGATCTAATCAACTCACAGCCGCTCAAAAGAAAACTTTACAGGTTTAGCTCACTAAGGCAGCGCTTTAAAATGATGACTACAAAGGATCATGGGAGTCTGAAAGCATTTAGTCTTTATTGCAGCTCAAGGAAATTTTCTGCTATGGTTAAGCCATGCTAATTTACTGAACATGACAATGCCTCCCAGATTGTATGACATCATTTCAATAGTGGCCCCAGTCCTCTTAGTTAAATATTTCTACTACTACTTTTTTAATTCTACATACTTCATTTTTAGAAATACTATTTAGTTTAGGATTAATTAGGTTTGCTGTTCCAAATGTATGGGTTGGCCTGCTTTATCATTCAGTTGGAGTGATGATGATGCATAATTTCCTATGGCACTGTCAGAAAAGTTATATGATTTTATTTATTGTTTTGTTTTCAGAGAATGAACACTAGAAGTACTCTGTACCTTGGCTGTAAATTTTATGCCAGTTTTGCACTGCTTCAAGTATTTTAATGGGCTTCACAATGATTTTAAGAACAAGAATTCTAGCAGATTGAGTATTACTTATTTTGACTGACAACGATTATATACTAAAACCAGAAAACCTTCAAAACTTTCTAATTTCTTTTGTTCATTCTTTCATTTGGTGTTCATTTTTTAAAGTCCTCCAGTCCCTAGGGAGAATTCAAAGCCAGGGAAATACACATGTAGTTTGTTAGATTAAGAAAATAATGGCATCAACTCATTCTCAGTATTCAGTTGAAAAACATTCCTTAACAGATAAAATCTGGGGTTTTTTAAACAGTCAATATTTTCAAAACTCAGAGCATAAGCGGTTGTGTGATACAGTACTGTAAAGATGCAGCACAATACATGCAATTTGCAAGGCAGTTCTTTAATGGTGGCTGATACATTATTATTTGACCAGCCTTCCAAGTGTTTTAAGGTAGAAACACAACAGAATGGCATTTGGGAAAAAACCCAAGTTACTTGTGACCCTGATGGGAAGGGAGGCAAGTACAGAGAACAAGCAGCAGTGAACCCAGTTGTGGAAGCTGCCACTGGCCTAAATACAGCCCAACTTGCTAACCATCAGGTTACCAGCTGTTCTGTCATTGCTTTTTTGAAAAAAGCTTGGCATTTGCAATTCGTGGCACAGTGGAAAAGTGCTGTGCTTTGGAAGTAGCACCATTTGTATGCATTTTAGCAAGGGCCTAAAAGGCAGCAGAGATTGAGCTCTCCCTGCCTTAGGAACATGACAGCAAGGTTTAAGATCTCACAATGGCAAACCTCCCTGGGGAAAAAAAAAAAAAAAAAAAAGAAGGATAGAATGAAACTTTTTGGTCTTACAGCACTTATTCCATACAAGAAACATATTGGTGTATCTTTGAACCAGTCTGAAAATCAGTTATTCATCTACTACCTGGTCATTTTATTCCAAGCACAGAGGAACTTTGAGGAGTTAACGGGAAAAAAAGAAAAAAAATTGCAACAACCCAGTGATCCGCTGCACAATAGATATATGAGGAGTCAAATAAAAGGGGGAGAATATGCATCCCACACAGTTTCTTGCATATCTTTTAAAAGTATTTTAATAAATGACAAAACCAGTGCCATAAATTAGGGTAGGATACTGGTTAGTGGCAGCAGGCTAAGTAATTTCTGGAACAGGAAAAACACTCAAACCGCTCCTTTATCATTCATTCTTCTTCCCATGACTTACATGAAAGAAGGTAAGAAAAAATATGCTGTATGGTGCACTCTGAACACTGAATTGCGGTGGGAATGTGAGACAAGGACCCATTTTGTCAGAGTTCAGAAAAGTTGAAGTAAGAAATGGTGGAGTGCTGCAAATATCAAAAGGTGAGCAGTATATCTGTAATTTGGAGATAGCAAAATAATTCCATTAGGTAGGAGTGAAGACTGCAAGGCTTTTCAAGTCAGTAGACCTGGGATGGGTTGACTATAAGAGCTGGAAAACACCAGAGCCAACAACAGGTGAGACAAGGCAGGAAGGGCCTTGGGATCTGTACTGAACTAGAACTTCATGCATATAGCAACATCCCTGTTGAAGGTGAAGACGGGGAGATGAAAATATTGCCCAACTGGGATAGCCTATTGGTACCTTAAGTTGCTGAGTTTGAGAGTGTTAAAGCAGTGGGGGTAAGAGTTGGTGTGGGCAGTAAATTTTCTGTTCTTTCTGTTCTACTATCAAGAAACAGGAGCACTACTAACTATCCTTTTTGCACTGTGTAAGTCCTTGTCTCTGACTGATTTTTTTTTTTTTTTCTATTTTTCTAATTTGAACTCCCCCTGTATTTTATACAAACATTCTCTGGTCTCTGTCAGAAGCATTCCTGCTGATGCTACAGTGTAAAGAAAATACTTTGAGAATTCATATTTTTGCTTGTGTTGGTGGCCTCTCAATTATTGCTGAATTAGACTGCTGGCATAATATTTCTCATGGCTAGGGAGTCCTGTTGCTTCCCTGCTCACTGAAGAACTGTAACTGAAAGGGATCAATACTCCTCGTGATGTTTCTACTTGCACCGTCTCAGGTAAAGATTAGTGCGTTTTGGACGACAGCACTCCAAAGATTTACACCTATTTCTAGCCATGCAGCTGTCATGCTTTTGCTTCCTGAGTTTTAAGATCTGAGTCAAAGTTCATTAATGTCAACAGAAAGTTTCCTATTTGTTTTAATGGCCTTTGATCAAGCCCCAGAGACAACCACCACCAAAGGCATTGTTGATGGTGTGGAGGGAGAGGCTGCCACAAAAGGGCAACCTGTCTGGGAGCACCTCATGTCATGTATTTTTCTACTGAAGTGTATGAACTACAAGGAGGAGAAATAAAATATTTAAAAAACCCCTTTCAATTTGCTGCAGCTTCACCTGATAACCAGTCAAGGTGCTGGAAAGGCTGCTGGTCTCCAAGACTGAGGGAATCCTGACCCTGAAAGACAAACCCCAAGCACAAGGGATGCCCACAGTGCTCCAGTGTGGGAGTTTGTGGCCTGTTACACAGCACTGTGCCCATTCCTGGTATATACCATGGAGTGACACCTTGTTTATTATGCGTGTTGTGATGTTGCTAATGTGTATCCACTGTCTCCAATCAATGTCATACATAGCACAATAGCTCGTGAAGCAATAGAGCTGTCAATGAAGGAAGTGATAATGGACCACAATGGGAATTTTAATGCACAACAGGATCCATTACTGGAATGGTAATGACCAGGATGAAGGTGGAACAACAAATGTCAAATTCAGATAGATATGTGTGTATATATACACTTATATGTATATAACAGTTGTAAATAAGAATGTACGTAATATATTTATACACATACACACACACATCTATAGAAACTTAAAATACTGTGTGCATTGGTTTTTAAGGTACACATTAATTTACCTTGGTCATTGAATTTTGGGGTTTGTGGATTTTTTTCCCTGACGATGTTATATCATCTGTGAATATGTAAATGAGCTATTATAAGCTGTGAAGATTTTTATGTGCTTCTAAGAGATTGGTCTGGATGCAGAAGAACAAGGGAAACGCTGAAGGAGGGCAAGGTAGGACAACAGCATTGTTAAAATAAAAGTAAAACATGGTGAAGAAAACACCAAACAAAACATGTTCTAAATGAAACATGGATACCTGATGCATAGGTTCTATTTTCTAATATATATAATATATATTCGCAAACATCTCACTTCTGTTTTCTTTTAACGTCCCTTATGGAGGCATCCTACTGAGTATAACACAATAATTTATCTACCCATTCATCTGTCAAGGTTCTTACACTGGCACCCATGACTGTGTTATCAGAATACTAATATTAAATAGAAAATTGCCCTTTTCCTGCAGAATCACTCAAAATACCACAGGGAAGGGGGAAAAAAAAAAAGTTTTCTATCATCCTCACAAATCCTATTTAATTTTATCCTTGTTCATTTCTGTATAGTAGATTTTTGTATACTGATTTCACACTATTTCCTATAGATGTCAAATGTTTTCAAGCTGCTATTATGAACATATTCTTTTGGTACTAATTGCACATAATAAACACATTAGATCAGGCAACACTATATAGCCTTATTAGCTCACATTTGCTTTTGACACAACTCATTACCTAGCAACAAACAAAGAGTTAAGTACTTAAGACATCATTCAGCAAATCCAGGTGCTGTGCAAAGTGTTACCAGACAACGTAAGGATTTTCCTTTCCCGTGTAACACTTGGACTGGCAGAGCTGGGACTACCAGCATGTGAATGGATTTCTGCACAAGCATTGCGTCTCCATACAGGTTTTGCAGTCTTTCTAGTTTGCTGCAAAAAAAAAAAAAAAAAAAAAAAGTCCAAACCAGAGAAGTAAATCTCAAGCCTGTTTTAAGATGCACCCTCCACTAGTTAACGCTGTCTCAGCAATGAAGATTGAGCTAATACACTTATTTATGTCATTACAAATCATAAGCAATTTTCACAAGACTATGGGTGTTAATTCATTTCTCCTGGTTAGGTCCCTCCTTGGGTAATTATGGTCTGCCTGCTTAACTTCCCCTACAGCTTCAACTCTGGTATATGCCCTTCTCTCTTTCTTATCCTTCACTGTGTGCTGCTGAAAGCTGCCAGCTATCATGTGGCCTCACAATTTATCACACTGCTATCACCCCCATATACACGGTTTAAACACAAGTATTGTGCATTACTGCAAAGAATGTCATTTTTCTCACTCTCCCCCCTGTCACCAGATGAAGGAATACCAAATTTTATGAATCTTACAAGGACTTGGGAGTTAAAAATCAGTATTTTACATAGAGTAATAAAACACGCTTAGGTGCTTTGGACCTTAAAAACTTGTCTTTAAGAACATGAAGTGTGGACTCTTTTCAAGTTAGGAATATTGTCAGGTTTTGAAAGAAGAGGTAATGCTAAATGAGGATCTGAGTATAATGTGTACATTTACAATCCATGGTATTGTTGCATTTCTGGTTGACTCTTGGGCTTTAGTTTCTGTTCACACATTTCCACATTTCCCTGATTGAAATGGAATAGCACTAGAAATGCCAACTAGCACCTCTTTTTCTTTTTTTTTTTTTCACATTTGTAAAAGCTGAGAGCAAGAAAATTCAATTAAGAAAGGCTACTTAATGTTGTAGAGCCCATCAGAATGTCTAGATCAAATACAGTTCTGTCCCTAGCAGAAAATTCAGAAGTCCGTTTGGTAGCCAGCTGAATATGCATAAATAGCAAAGCCAGGAATTACCACAGTCAGGAAAAAACTCCCAGTACCTAAAGCCAGCCAGCAGCAACAGAGGTCTCCAAATAGCCTTTGTAGCCTTTGTTTCTTTTGTACCATAGAGAAGGAGATGACATATGGCTCTGTCAAATTGCAGATCTGCTAATCAGAACCCTCACAACCTCTGAACTTCATGGTAAAGGAGAAGGATGACAAGTTTTGTTGTTATAGGTAATCATATCAACACAGAAGATATATATAGGTTAGGCTTATAGCTCCGTCTTAGAAAAGATTTACTGAGGTAGAGAAACATCAAGTGTGTGTGACACATCTTGAATAGATTCAAATTTGTTAACTGATTTTACAAATATTACTGTAAATTGTATGTTTTTATCAAGGTCTCACAAAGATAAGCTGTGTCCCTTTACTATTTAACATCAACTACCAGGGAGAAAACATGAACTGGTGATTGACAAAGTTTGCAGATGACACAAAGATTGGAGGGGAGGTAAATGATGATAAGAGTGCAGCATTATTCCTTAGAGAGATTAGAACCCTTTGGGAAAACGGACCCCAGTTCAAGCAAAATACATTTCACTGCTGCATACCTCTGTGAAAAAAGGAGGTTGGGTGTGCATTTCGGATGAAGAATTCTGAGAAGCAATGATGCTGAAAAAGACTTCCGGTTACAGCAGAAAATCACCAGACTGTAACCTTCCCATGAAGCACTGTGGTTAGGAAGGCTGGAGTATGAAATCTGAATAAATAAGCAAGAAATTTTGAGAAGCAGAGGTTATATTGCTTCTGTTTGGCATTAAAGACAAGACCACTGCAAGCAATTGTTGACAAATCTGTGAGCAGTTTAAGTCTTCCATAGACAAAATTTGAGCTATTTTGTGTAGCCCAAGTGATGTGACATGTTTCTATCCACCTGAGATTGTCATAAATGAGGTTTTCCTATGAGACTGCTCAGGACTAGGAGTTTGGAGTGCACACTCTGTAAAAATCAAGCAACAGAGGTTTAAATGTTCTGTTCTGAAAGCTACGCCTGTTTCTCTTCTCAATCAGAACTTGTTCTTCCAGGATCTTCTAAGATACTTGGTGCACAAGAAGGACAAAAGCAAAAAGGAATTAATTTTTAAAATGCATATGTATAGTCACATAACATTTGCACTTATTTTCCCCTCTTTCAGTGAACACTTCATCTCCTCACCTACAGCTAGACACTTAAGTCACTTTGCAATGATTCAGCAAGACTCATTCTATTTATTTCAGGTATTAAGTGTCTATCACTTTGATATCTGAGCACCTACCTGAATATTACACTTTGTAATATTGAAAGAACATAGAAATGTTGCAGTACAATCTGACTGTATTTACTCTATGGCAGCTTAATCGCTGATTAAATACTAGTAACAATATGAAGATTGACATGTGAGCCACAGGAGAAAGAAAAGTTAGCTGCACAAAGGTGAATTGCTGCAACTAAGAATTGTTTCTGTCCTATTCAGAGCATGATCTTCAGTCCTTTAAAATACAACTCGCTTTTAAAAATTAAAGTTCTGAGTGGGAAAGGAGATGGTACTCACAGTTTGAGGGTTTAACTTTGTCCATCCCTTGAGTTTACATAATTGTAAGGACACATTTACATGAACCCTTGTAAATTCTGCCAAAATAATGCATACTTGGGCATTTGGACTGCATCTTCACACAGCTGCAGGTCGTGAACAAAGTTGTTTTCTCCAGAACACCCACTATTTAAATCTAACCAATGAATCTGGTAGAGATCTAAAGGATTAAGAAACACACTTATGATATATCATAGAAAAGAGAGAAGCGCATTATTAATGTTAGGTTTATACTGTTTTCTATTGATAAAAAGCTGACAAAAGTAAAGGTTGGTCTCACCATCCCAGAATTGCTGTTGCAAGGAATTTCTGGCAGGCAGAAAGGATAGATAAGTATATAAATAAATGCAGAATTTCAGAGAAATAATGTAAGAGAATTAAGTTGTTCTGAAAATTAACCAATAATTTTCAACAGATCAAGTTCTTCTGTGATATACATTTAAGAATTAAACTTAAATTAGCTCTTTAAAGTGGCCATGTGACTTTAATTATTCAAAATGTACACAAATTTAATGAGTTTTTAAATATTAAAACTATTCTCTATTGTCACTACTGTGAGTTCTTAATTTACAGAGCAATTAAGTCAGGACCCTCATTTATCAGTACATGTGCGTTTGTTGAAAACATAGTCAGTTTTTATTAATTGATGCTATAGAAATACTGAGGTAAAATTAATGTGTGTGCTACAGAGGTCATGCTGGCGATAGTAGGTAGCTAGCAAGGAGCAAGACGTGAGATAAATAAGTAACTGCTGTTCCCTGATTACACTAGAGATAACTGAAATATTAAGTGGCACAATGGTCACCATGCTTAGCCGAAATGCTTGCAAACAAATGCCCCCTGAGTTTTCTCTGGCAAGCATCTGTCATGGCAGTAGCTGTGAAATAGGGAAACTTCAAAGCTTTAGTTTCTGATTATTAGCAGTGTGTGTAGTGTAATGTTCTTACATTTTTATGTAAACTCAGCGTTGATGAGCTGAGAGGGTAGAATTAAAAAATACTTCAGCTTGCCTTTGTTCTTTGGGACACGGCTGACAGAAATGTTAGCAGCTAGGAGTCTCCCGAGTGCCTATCAACTTGTGAATTACAAGGAGTATGGGGCCAAATTTGCAAAAGAATCAGGTGAATAAGCTACAGAATTGGAGCACTTTTTTTTTTTTTTCCATATTTTCCCTGCCCCCAGCGGTGCATCTGCAAAAGCTCTGTGACGGCACAAAAAGTGACTGGAAAGTAGGTTAGGCATAAAGATGAGCACAGCCTGGGTGCATGGAAATTTTGGGAGACTGCTGGTGGGCTGCAGAGTGTTAGCCCCTTTGAAACGTGAAAAGTCGGAAGGCCCTGAAGCCATCCTTCACATCTCCTCTTCTACCCCAGTACTATTTCACTCGTAAATAAAAATTTACAGCGGAGACATTCAAAACAAACAATGAAAGATTTTGAAAAAGGAGAAAAAAATCTGGCCAGGCTCTCCTGCTTTGGTGGTTGTGTAGGGAGTAAGATCTTGAAAAGCCTGGTATTTAAAATAGTAAACATTTCTGTTATTGGGAGTCTTTTCCATGGAGCCAAAAGGCAGCTCGGAGTGGAAAACCTGTGTTTCCTTTGAAGTCTCTCTCATACAGATGCACAGACTTCAGCCAGGTAAGCACTACTCAAAGGTCCTCCAGTCCTGTGCTCTGGGAATGTAGCACACCTTGCTGGTTAAGTCTGTGTGGGAAGGTGGAAAAGGTGGGAAACTTAAACTTCCTTAAGCCCTCTGGTTAGGGTACGTCTTTCTGCGGATCCTGGTAGCTTATTGAAAAAGTTCTTGTCTTTTCATTGGCTGCCAAAGAATTTCAGTAGATTAGAGACGAGCAATTTGCATTTTAAAAGACCAAGTAGTTTGGCTTTCTTATGCCACGCTCTGTTAAAATATTTTATTTTTAGTTATTGTTACAGATGATTTATCTTACACTGAAGTAAGGTCAATTGATCTATGATTCTTCAGATTGCCTGTGTGCCTTTCTGAAGACCTTGTGAGAAATTATGGTCATTTTTACGGAAGAGTGCATTTCTCCAAATTGACCATTTTAATGTTTATTTGGAACTTTTACAATGGATGATCCTAGTGATTTATTTTTTGTTCTTTGTCAGTTTCTTTAAGATTCTTTTCTTTTGACAGCTTGATCTCTGATACTGCCTTGTGTTTATTATCTGAAAATAATTGGCTTAGAGAAAGGCATCTCCATAGTGAATGCAGATGCAAAGAAATTGCTTCATTTTTATGCAATATTCTTAATTGTTCTCTTTATCTTTAGTGGTCCAGTGTCTGACCAAACCATTTGCAAGCTCTTTGAAATTGTGTATGTACCACTACATGTTTGGGGGGGAGGAATAAAGAGGAAGTACTTATGATTCAGAGCTGGGAGAGCAGTGTGGAATCCCTTTTTCTGATTATTTATCAACAAGCTTCTCGAAAGCCTTTCCCTCCTTTTAGCCACTCTCCAACCTGTTTACTTTTGATTTGAAATATGGGGTCAACGGGCTGATGATGATACAGGGGTGGTATACAATCCGTGCAATTTTTCCACTAATTTTGGGAGCCAAAGGTAGCTGCCCGTTAACTATTGACGATGAAGTAGTTTTAATTGCATCTCTAGTTTTCCTTAACATGGTGTGTGCTACTGAGAACAATGATAGATCATTTCCTATTTGGGAATGCATTAGTCTTAATGCTACTGTGCACCATGCTGCATCCTTTCATTTGTGTATCTCACAGCTTCTCTATCCTGATCTGTGCTACACGTATAGTTTCAGTCCAGGACAATGAACTCTTAGCTGTACAGCTGCTAAGAGAGGGACCATCAGTACTCTGACACTCCCTACAGATGTTGTCTTATGGTCAGCTGTTGCAGATCCTGGTCTTTCTAAGCATAAAAATGCTTCACTAATTATTTAATTCTTTGTTCATTCTCTATTATAAATCAAACTGCATTGTACTAAGGGCTGTACAGACCCAAAAGGTGGAGGCAAAAAAAAGAGAAAAAAAAAAAACCAAACACTTTTAGCCTAAATATTGCGATCCACTTCCAATCCCAGGAATTTTATACTTAGTCTAAAGTATCTTCATCCCCTTTTCCTCACTAATGACCTGTCTATTTTGAGTTTGGATATAGCCACGATAGAGGGCCATTAGGCTAAGCATCTAAAGCTGTCTAAAATAATCAGATTGGGTATGCAAGAACAGGAAGAACTAGTCTTCTCTAGGGGCTATTGTACCGTTCAAGAAAACACATCTCTCCTTCAATACACAAGTTGTGTGAAATCTTCACCTTACTTACCATTAAATTTCCCCTTTAATCCCTGCATTTCAGAGTGTCTCAGGAAATTTTAAAATCTTAATCATAACCTCTGGGCAAAAGTGTTCTCTATGCTCGGGCATCCCAGTGTACATATATGTTGGGCTACGTTTAAACAAGTGATATACCTCTTCCTAATAATTTAAGAAGTGGTCCTCTGTGCAGATCCCTTCATGAATCACTGCACAGCGTACCATGATGGCTTAATAGAATTCGCACCCAGAAAAAGTGTGTGAACTGGGTGTGGAGCCAAACCATTTCCTTGTTATTCCTGCAGCCCACAGAGACTACAGGAAAAACAGGGCACATGGCAAATGTTGCAGAAACAGATGTTGCTGTTTCAAGCATCTCATGGGTGCAGAAGAACCAGTAAAAGAGGAAGACATACTCAGACTTGACATGATTTGTTCAAGGCCATGCAATAGTCTTGTGGCAGATACAGGCAGGCAGGAGCCCCCTGAGCCAGGCCACAGAAACCTGTGCATTGCACATTCTTTCCAGGAAGAGAAACCTCTCTGCAGTTAAAAATAAAGTTCAGTGCACACTTCATTAGCATGCTCCATTTACTAAGGATTTTCCTCAGTGAAAATAATGTTGGTGCAAATAGAAGGAAAGATTAAATGGCTTCAGATGGATTTGGCACCTTTTCACCATTAGTCTCTATTTCTTTGGTCTGTGGTGTGTTAACAGAGATGCACAAACATTTAGGGCAAACATCCAGCCCGTACGCCTGATGCTAAATGTGGAGCTGCAGCCTAGCAAAGATGTTTCTTAAGTTTATCTGTGTGACCCCTGAAGAATATTATATCTCATTGCACTATACACTTTCCCATCTTCTCCAGGCTGGATGGTACCCTCCTCTTTGTGACATCTTCCACTGCAACCAAGTTCCTGACTGAAGAAATAAAGTGACTCCATCCATTCCCAGCAGTTAAGGTTAAAGAGATGCACTCGGTTCTAAATCTCAGCTGCTAACACTCTCTTGACCTTTGACTTGCCTTAGCACGGCGAAGTTTGATGGGCCCATGCCAAGCCGTCTCCTGTAACCCATGAGTTGGTTAATATACTCCCATTTCTCATTCAGACAGCCAACAGAGGCAAAAAAGGCAGCAGGGCAACAAATGCTGTCTCCTGCAAATGCTCGGTAATAAATTGCTCTTTCAGTAGTGCAGAAGACAGATTTTTCTTTCTTTTCCTTCTTTCCTCCTTTTGCACAGAAGTCACCAATGGAAAGCTTGCTTTCCCACCTGGCCCCAGCTGACTATGCCCATAAATTTGCCTATGCAATGCCTGTTTACGGGTCGCTGCCGGAACATGGAGACGGGTGCATTTTCTAAGCACTGGGTAGATAATCACGGTAATTGATGTTTGGAGCTGCTCGCTCCTAGGAGCATAGGGTCTCTTTCTCCCAGTGAGGCCCTGCTCCATGTTATCAGTCCAGCCCATAATTAAATATCACTCTTTTACAATATGTTTCAGGCTCCTTAATGAGTCTAAAGCAGAAATAGTCACCTCTTTCCCCTTTGAGCTTTATTTGCTTGTTATTAAACAATGTTATTGAGCTGCCTTCTTTCTCTGTGTTGCCAAACCTGCATCATTTCCGTTTTATAATTGCACAATTAGAGTCAGTGCTTTGCTTTCATACATCAGCAGGACCAGAGAGAGAGAGAGAAAGGGGAAAAAAATCAGGTGTTCACAGACAACTCAAATGCATCTTATTTTCATTAACTACCAGATTTTGCAAAATGGGAAGCTATTTATCATGATCTGTTTTCTACCACCAGCCACCCCCACCACCCCACTCTGGCGACTTTCGCTATGACCTTGTGCTGTATTGTTAAGGGTCCAATTTGCTCATTGTTACTTGCCTGCATAATTCTATGCACCTCCCCCACCTTTTTTTTTTCCCAAGCAAAATCCAGTCATTTATATTCTGAGACTAAATTATATTCCTCCTCCCCTATAACCTCCCCAAAAAGGGGTAAAAAAAAAAAAAACAAAACCCAAACCAAACCCTAGCAAGCTGTATAACACTAGTAATTCCTTCTAACAAATTTCCACAGATCCCCCCCTTCTTACACACATGCACACACTCTCTCACACACATACTCTCTCACACGCACACCCTTAAGCTGCTCTAAGCAGTGTATTAAGTAGCTGAAGAAAATCCATTCACATTCTGCTGTGTCGCTTTCTTCTCAAGTCATGAACCCATCACAGACTTTTTCTAGCTGTAGGTTGCCACGGTGAAGATTTACAATGCCAGTTATTCATACATCTGCCTTCTCTTTTTTCCCCCCTTATTCTTAAATCCCTTGGGCGAGGGCAACCTTGATACTGAGACTCGTAAAATTCATGCAGGCTTATCATCCTTGGTGAAGGCTTCAGGCATGCATTACCGTATCCAACTGCCTGCTCACCGCCATGACAGAACTGGGCCTATAGCTTTTATTTCTAACACAGGAAAAATGTATTAATGTGCTAAACAGAAAAAAAAGCTTAAATGTTTTGAGGAAGAAAACAATAACTAGCAGTATCCATTTCTCTTAATGATTTTTAAATTTGTTTTAATTACTCTGCTCCCCACAGAATAGCATAAATTTGAAACCTTTTTTTTTTTTTTTTCCTTTTTTAAAGCATCCTTTAATTTCTGTGGAACACTGTTCTGAAAGTCCAATCACACTGCAGTGGGGAAGTACAGTAGTAATACAGCCTCTGAACTCCACATCAAAGTAATGAATACAACAAATCTGGAATGAATTTTAAATGTAAATTTTAAAGTATTTTCCTTATTTGTATTCTGATTTTTTTTTCCTGTATTTTTAAAAGACTTGCCATAGAGAGAACTGCTTTCTTGAAGGGAGGTGGAGGGGAGATGAATGTATTGATTTTACAAAATAAAAACAAAAATTAAAAGCAGAGGAATCCCAAACATATTGTAAGTATTCAGTTACAAACCCACAGGTTAAACATGGAGTCTACAAAAATGCTAATCACTGTGATTATAATTTTGATATAATCATCATTTGCTAGAACATTAATCACATTTAATATTTATCTGTTCTTTTCTGAGTATTACTACTACAGAGTCTTGAGGGATCCTCTATAGGGAGTTCAGGTGTGAAAAACAGAGGGGTTTGTTTCAGAGTCTGGTTTTGTTTCTCTGTTTTCAACAGGCCAAAACCATGCTAAAACCTCTCAGGCTTTCAAGGAGACAGATTGCTGGATGCTGTGTTTAAAGACCCATACACCTCTTCTGTTTTCTTTGCATTAATCTGTGCAGTTCTAAGTCTACTGTTTCATTTTACTGTGTGTTTATGTATGTATCAGTTATGATTTTAGGAAGCTGAACTGTGCAACTGAACTATGAACATCCTAAAAGAAATCTTCCAACATTCTTGTGTCTGTGCAAGTGATGCCAGCACAGCTACAATGGGTGAGAGTTACAGTGGAAAAGGTATGAAGCTGGAGTGCTGCCTTCAGAAGATGCCTGGGTGTGTGACAGACTTTTTTTCTGGAAAATTGTGACTTGCTGTTTCAGAAAGAAGTAGTTTTGAAGACACAAAGTTATTTAAAGAGAAATGAAACCTCATGTCCTTTGAGAAGTCGCACCCCATTATCCTCATCCTTTTTTCCCCTTTTGCTTTTTATTGTTGCTTTCAATGTTTCAAAACTGTTTCAGCCATTATGCTGTCAAAAGTGTCTTTTCAATCTCAGATCCATATCTTCTGACATCCTAAGACAGCTACAACAGAAAAGAAGACTTGTGTTGATGTTACTCAGTCAGCATTAAGTTGTCACAAATGCTGTCTCACTTCATCTCAGTAGTGATGCTTAGAGCCTACTCATACCACCATCTGCCTGCACAGAGGTGACATCCCCATTTGCATGATGAAGCACTATTTACAGGGCTCCAATCTCACGTCCACAGGGCTCTGACAGCAGAGCATCCTACTCAGCTTGCCACCTATAATCACCTGCAAGCAGCATTTCTCAGTGAAATAGCCATGCAAGACTTCTGATGTTTTAAATCAGAAGGACAAAGAGAAATTTCTGTATCAGTATGTCACCAGTGAGGCAGTTGTTCTTCCACTTAGGTTGGTTTTACAAATGCGTAAAAAAAGTTGTGGTTTCCAAGCACAGGGTCATTTGTCTTTTCTGGCTAGGGGAGGTACTTTTTGGCACCTCTTTCCCATGGGCACTTTGTGATGCACCCCAAGAGGGAGTTCACATGTCTTACATGGAAACCACAGAGCAAAGAAGAGAAGTTCAGTTCACCCAACAAACCTTATACTAATTTAAGTTAGGAGGTTGCTGAGGCGTGCAATGTGAACACAGACTGTTAGGAAGGACAGATACACCTGAAAGTAACTGCAACAGAGGACAGTGCTGTTTTTTCTTAGAGAGGCATCTGCTGGTGTTAGGATTCCACTATGCTTCTTGCCGATGCCCTTTTCTAGGCCAAGGGGCTCAGAAGATCATGAAGACAAAACCCTTCAAGCACAGGCCAATATGCAATCAATGTGTCTAGCAAAGCAACCCCCTCATTTATCACAGGTTGTAAAATGCCTCCCAGCACCTTGCACTGAGCTTCAGACTGTAAGTAAAGAGACCAAAAGTCTCAATTACAACCTGACACAGAAAGAAAGAAAGAAAGAAAGGTTTCAAGGGCATCACAAAGTCCTTAAGTTCTTGCAGTGGCAGAATTGGCTGAAAGCCTGGGTTCTTCAACAGTGTAGGAGTTAACCAACACGATGTGCTGCCAATTAGTCTTTGTATGTGTTGAGTATCCTCCCCCAAACTGACTTACAAAGGACTCATCTCCCCGATATTTCAACTAGAAATCCAGCTTTAGCTCAAGCAGCAGAGAAACTCATGGATTTTCTCCTTGAAAGGCTACAGTTCAGCCAAGATGTAAGCAGTGAGAACCACAAGTGTATCAGTGATACCTCCCACTCACATATTCTTTTGCTGGTAGGATTCACTCCAAGCATCAGCAGAAGCTGGTACAGATGCTCAGTGAATTCAGCCCCTTAATTATGTTCCTACAAGGACTAGCTCTAAGCATAACTGCTTGTTCCACCCAGGCAATGGGCTTCATGGTTCCCCAGCACTTTTTCTTCTTGCTGATGTCGCAGTCCTCAGACTGATCCACTAGACAGCTCTGTAAACCAAAGAAGACTTGTCAGAACTGCTTTCCATTTATGGAGACTTAATTGGAAGTATTTCCCAGTATCATTCCATTCCAGTATTCCATGTGAACACTTCTTAGACACAGGTCAAACAGTCAAGCACTTTCAGTGCAGAGACTGTCTATATCATTGAATATTAGATTAAATTGAAGGCCTTCAGAATATGGGAATTACAGGCTGCCAGAAGGAAAGAAGCGGATAGATCCAAAAATTAGAGATCTGAGTAATTTCTTCTGAATCAGTTTGTATTCTCAGGCACATCCCTTATTATTAGTAAACAATGTGAACTGGTGCTGGCTTTAATTATTTCTTTTTAAATTCTGTTTTCCTCCTGCTGCTTCCCTTATGCAGTAGTATTTGTCAGCTTTTCAAGTTAAGGTAATAAAGGAGTTATGCGAAGCAAATCATTTCTGTGATTTTGTCACATGTGGGGTGTACTAAACAGTGGAGATATATTGAAGAGGAAAAAAAAAATAATATCCCAAGCCTGAATCACTATTGTGTTAGCAAAATTTTAAGTGCCTATCAAGCCAATGAAGATACGATGCTGCTCAAGAGATCTGATTTGGAAATTATTGTTAGGCAAAAGCTGAGGTGATTATGTAGAAGCTATTACGTCTCCACCTGGTTTAACAGTGCATAATTAAGATGGATCTCTGGTTTCAGTGAGCTGAGGTGGAGGACGAGATGTATCTTCAACAGTTAGATAACTTAGAAAGTTGCTTCATGCAATGCCCAGACTTTTTTTGAAGGCACCTTTGCCCATATAGGACATGTTGGACATCAGCAGAGATTGCACTTACCATGATGCTTGTGATGTTCAACAGTTGTTTATGTCTTTTTTTACAGTATGCATAACAGCTAGCACTGAAGAAGAGATCTACTGGCCAGCTAATAGGTTTTTGGAATGTCATGTATAAAAAGCCACATATAATTGCATCTGGCCATTGCACTAGAGGAATATTTTAGAAGCACTTTGTTTACTATAGAATTCTAACTTTTGAAGTGGAGGAACATATTGTTCTCTAATACCAGAGTCCTTACTAGTCATTGCAGAATTATAACCACTAAATACCTATCAGTTTAGTGCCCACAGTAAATATCTATGGATACATCCAGGTAATGGAGGTTTGACGAAGTTCCTTGCATGCTGGGGTATCCCTGGATTGGCAGTAGTTTTTATGTTATAACAAGAAAACCAGAGTGGGTCCATGAAAGCTTACCAGTCCCAGAAGACTTCACACAGTTTCAGTAGTTCAGTAGTGCCCACTAAAATAAAAGTTATTCTGAACCTCAAAAATGGTTTGTTGCATTGAACTAAAAAAGTGAACAGTAGAATCATAGAATCATAGGATGGTTTGGGTTGGAGCTGACCTGAAAGATCATCTGGTTCCAAGCCTCCTGCCATGGACAGGGACACCTTCCACTAAACCAGGTTGCTCAAAGCCCTGTCCAGCCTGACCTTGAACACTGCTTTCAAAACTTGGAGCTTTCACAACTTCTCTCAGCAAGCTGTTCCAGTATCTCAGCACCCTTGTAGTAAAGAACTTCTTCCTAATAGTGAATCTAAATCTACCCTTTTGAACGTTTTCACTTGTAAAAAGCAAGGAGATTTAGGATTAAGCTTGGCTGTTCTATATTCAGATATTGTAGTTGCTGCATTCCACAAGCTAGTTGTGGTGCAGTCATTGAGGAAAACAAATATAGGCCTGCCTATCAGTCCTTATCCTTAATAAATAACAGCTTTTTTCAGTGTAATGTTCTCCTGGAAATGTTTCTTTATAGCGGTTTTCCTACTTCATTGAGATTACTTGCACGTTTAGAAATACATACATGCATTTCTTGTACAGTATTTTGTTTCCTACCTGAAATTTACCCAGGTAGCTCACGTTCATATTGGAAGCTGCACTTCAAGCACAATTTTTTCAGAAAGCCCAGAGCCTTTAGGCTTGGTCACTTGCCATGCATCAGTAACAATCAATTTTTAAGGGTTCTCGGTGCTTTTTTACCTTTGGGTTGTTCTTTATTTTCTTTGTTTTGAATTGTTTGCCATCTCATATATCTTGTATCTTTATATCAACATTGTAAATATAATTCATAGAACTTAAGGTACTGGCCATGATAATAAAGCCATCAAAGAGAGAGGGAAAGGAAACAGTTGATCATGGGCTTGAGGTTCAATTCTGTAAAGAAAACAAAGCAAGATTTTTCATGGCCTTTCCTCTGCAACAGAGTTTAGCTCAGCACTAATAAGAGCTTGTAACTGCATGGGTCTCCTTTGCACATTTAAGTGTGTTTCTGAGGTGTAAGACACTGAAGCATCAGGCCCTTGGGGAACATTCTACATTTTGGGTGGCTTTAAAAAGCAGCATAGCCACGCTTTGAATCATTGGCATTTCACTGGTGGGCTGGAAAAAAAAAAAAAGAATAGGAAAGACCTACCCCTCTTTTCTGCTGTGATGCTTTACATCAGTGCCCTTGGAATGCCAAGGGTGTCAGTGTTAAGGCTGCTCTAATTTACATTTGCTGTTAAATCCAGGCTGCAGAGAGGACAAATACAGCTTCTGGCCATCTTTGCTCTAACTTCCCTGCCCTTAACAGATAATAATGCTTCTTTGCTTCAATGTGTTTACTCACAGGTGTAAATTTTGTTGAGCAGATAGCACCTGGATGGATAGGGTTTTGAGATTAAAAAGTGCTCTTTAGGGCAGAGACTATGTACTTATCCTGTCTTTCATAGCAGCCTTGCACATAAATACCTCTACATAGAAAATAAATATATTCTATATACAATACATACCATATACTGTTTACATACTTACTTTTACACTTCTGCACACCCTGCACACATACATACATATGAGAGGGACAGAAATACAGAGAAAGATAAAAAATATAAGATATGAACCTTTGCATATAGAATCATAGAACAGTTAGGCTTGGAAAGGACCTTAAGATCAACAAGTTCCAACCCCCCTGCCATGGGCAAGGACACCTCACACTAAACCATGTCACCCAAGGCTCTGTCCAACCTGGCCTTGAACACCGCCAAGGATGGAGCATTCACAACTTCTTTGGGCAAGCCATTCCAGTGCCTCACCACCCTTACAGGAAAGAATTTCTTCCTTATATCCAATCCAAACTTCCCCTGTTTAAGTTTTAACCCATTACCCCTTGTCCTATCACTACAGTCCCTTATGAAGAGTCCCTCCCCAGCATCCCCATTCCAGATACTGGAAGGCTGCTATGAAGTCTCCATGCAGCCTTCTCTTCTCCAGGCTGAACAGCCCCAGCTTTCTCAGCCTGTCTTCATACGGGAGGTGCTCCAGCCCCCTGATCGTCCTCATGGCCTTCTCTAGACTTGCTCCAACAACTCTATGTCCTTCTTATGTTGAGGACACCAGAACTGCACACACTGCTCCAAGTGGGGTCTCACGAGAGCAGAGAAGCAGGATCACCACCTTTGACCTGTTGGTCACACTCATTTTGATGCAGCCCAGGACACGAATGGCTTTCTGGGCTGCGAGCAAAATGTATTTGATTACTGTGAACTGTGCAAAAATTGTACCTGCTAGGTGACAAACACTCAAGTCTGGATTTTTGAGTTCAATAAAAAGCAGCAGTGAGTTACACAAGTGCAAACAGTCTACTGTCTGTCCCAAAATGGAAAGGAGTATTTGGGGGTGTTGGAGAAATGTTGCTAATTTAGCATTTTCCATAGAAAATACAAAGATGAAAATTTTGAACTGATGGGTAGGCCATGGACTTTTTCACTTGGTATTTCATTTATTAAACTTTGGGTGACACTGTCTTGGAAAGCAATCATTTTTGGTTTGTATTTCTTTATTTGCATCACACAGCACACCTGGTAGAAAGGATATTTAAGTAGTGAAGGACTTGCAGCATTAGTAATTAATAGGTCCCATTACGCTAACTCTCATGCAAGTTTAGGACATCTTAGATGCTAGATAAGAGATGAATAATTTGAAGTAATTTTCCTGTAATCATGCCAATCACTTCAGCAAAGTAGTTATTAAATGAAACAGTATTATGATGAATTATAGGACATCTATTGAATATCTTTTCTTATCATCTACTTATAGTGCCTGATGCTGAAAAGAGGCAAACATGTGAATGCTCTTCCCCAGTAAAATATGTACACTTCTTACTGTAAATAATAGTTTGTTTAGCAAACCTTGGTTTTTAATGAGGCCTAGAGACAGATTTGTACTAGTCTTGTACTCTTTGTTGCTCCAGATGATCATCTAGTTTTACTTTTTCTTTAAAGGTAGATATTAGCAAGAATGAGTCACCACTGATGACAAGGATTTTTTCTAGTTCAAATTTGCTGAAGTGATTAAATATTATTTGTCTAATTAAATGCTCAAAACAGATCATTATTGAAAGGAATAAATTTAGTAGATTTGTTGAGCAGTGTTAGCTGAAATGTAACTGCACATCATTTGACTTTTTAACATTTTATTATATCTAATAAGTCTTTCTGTGCTTAATTAAATCAACTTATTTTTTACAGCTAATTTAACATGATTTCATTTTAGTTACAGCTTTTGTATTAGATACGCAGAAAGCCAACTGTATACTCAAATTAAGCTTGTGCTACTCAGGTACTCTGCTCTACTTTTATCTCTAGCTGTTACGGATGCCCAGACTACTTTTTAGTGTTTTCCTATCTTTTACTGGAGAAAGGTTACTCATTTGTTAATTACACTCTATTTCAAATACTACAGTAAAAAAAAAAAAAAAAAATTATACCATATGGTCATAAAACATTTAATAATTCTGTCATATGTAGCAAGCTCTGAAAATCAACTTTTTTCTTGGCATAGGACTTTGCCTGGTGTCAAAAAATGCCAAACAGGAATGTAAGATTAATTCTGCTCATGGCTGCCCCAGCAACTTAATCTCCATGTGCTTGGGCGAAGGCAGGGGTGGACCTGCTAGTGTACATAAAGCTTTAATTTATCCCAGGGTACACCGTATCTTTTTGCATGTTCTTCCAAGACTTTTGAATCCGGTTTTCTTGTGCTATTAAAATCAATCCATTGGCTTCATCCTTTTAAAACTGAGAGCTTTTGCCTCTTTCCTGAAGAGTAACCCACCATGGGGGTAGGCTAGGGTGGGAGGTGAGAAATTCAGTCAGGCTGCCAGCAGTTGCAGTTGGCTTGAATCAATGCCCCTCCTTTGACTTTAGTAAGATTATGCCTGGACCACAGTAGCATGTGTGAGATCAGAACCAGACCAAGGACATTTCTATACTGGCTTAAAAAAGGCGTTTTATGGATTTTGGTCAGCCTGTTCACTGTCTAGCTGTTCCCACTGAGTTGTTTTAAGAGTCACTGTCTCTCCAGAATCTAAATGAAGAGAGCAAAGTTCACTGAGTGAGTAGAAGGGTGCTTTTGATAGATCATTGTCTAATCCGAATATCTATTTTACCCTCTCAAACACCTGAATATTTTCCAGAAAAGCTCAGGAATGCTCTTCAAGCTAGCCCTGGAGCAGAATGAATCTCATAGCACATAGTACCAGTTTTTAGCAGTGTTATCAGTTTTTAACCTTAATAAAAATGAAACTGCCTGCAGTTTTAAGCGCCTGTGTGAAGGACTGCACAAAGATACATTTTTGCCCACATGCATGTAACACATTATTATTCCTGCGGTGGCTACCAATAGCCATTTCTGCATATAGAGAAAACTGCCTAACACTTGTGCTTAAATTCCCCAGAGTAACTGTTCATGATCACAAATTTGGCTAAAGGATTTTTTTCATTACCCTCAAACATTTCCTTTCACCTCCAACCTCTAGGCAGAGCCATCGCTTTCCCTTTAGAGCCGGGAACATAAAGCCATGGGGCCATCGGGGCTGGCTGTGCCTGACCCCGAGGGCCCTTCTGTCAATCACTGCCTCCCCATCCCTTGCTCTCTTTCACACCAGGCAGCTGTACCCATCGCTGTCAACCAGGTAACAACCAGCAAACAATAGAGGCCTGAATGCCTGGTCTAGACACTCTTTTAGCCACTTATTTGCTGCTCTTGGCAGCTGTTGAAGCATAAATAAGCAGTTTGTAATCAGAAAGCTGACATCATTGCAGCTCAGCTGAGAGGGGGAATTGTTGCCGTGCACTGAGCTGGTTTTCCCCCTCTCTCCACCGCCCCAGCCCCCTCCCTCCTTCATTTTGTGACAACAGATTCTGGGGTGGGGATGCAGATTTCTGCTGGGCTAAGCTGCCTTTTCTTTTTATTTCTACAGTACAATGATGCGGGTCACGGAAGAATGGCACGCATGTGGCAGTGTAGTTTGCAACTACCAAAATTGAGAAGTAAAATAACCCAAACGTAAAGAAACAGAGAAAGAACGTAGAAGACCTCACCTGCAAATATATGGCGTCCTGTCTTACACATTCAGAAAGCACTTTGAGGTTCATAAATATTTTGAAATAAAGGGTAGTATTTTAACAGGTTGACCACAAACTGGGCAGATGGGCAGAGAATGTTCCCTGTCCTGACGGGTATTTTCACCCTTTCATTTTCTTTTTCACCCTCTGGAAAGAGAGAGGAGGTAAAAACCGTCTTACCAGAGCTGAGCGAGCACTTTCTAACAAACTCTGGTTTGTGCCAGCGTGCCTCTGTTTCTGCTTTCCAAATGCCCAGCTACACATCTCCCAACACTGCAAACATTTGTTGTTCGAGTACATTTCATACACTTTTAACACTTCGGTTTTTTCTACTTTGTGGCTCGATCGTAAACAAGTTCACTGGGCAAATTTGACACAGTATTTGAAACTCAAGCTGGGTTCCTCGGGCGGGATTGGTGGGGCGAGGCACGTGGCAGCACTGCTGTTCCCTGACTGGGGGAAGACGGCAGCATACCCAGTGCAAATATTTGCACATGCAAATTTAGAATTCATTTTCCACAAACACTCGCACGTATGACTTTCAAATTAGCTTTCTGCAAGCATTCATGCTGCTAAGAAACTCTAGTTCAAATATTCATAGAAAGTGAACATAAAAGGGCCACAGGTTTAGGTGATTTCTTTTCCTTCTTTCTTTCTTTTTTTTTTTAAGAAAACAGCCCCTGAGTGAATATTCATGCCAAAGTCCTTGCAGTGTTTGTCCAGGTCTGTTGGTTTATGGCTGTCCTCCCTTAACGTTGAGAACTGATGTATGTTCATGTGGTAACAAACAGCAACAGCAAATTGTGCTGCCTCAAATGTATAGTTAAAACATACACTTTGTAATCGGTGGTGCATTTGTTGCTCTTTATTGATGGGAAAGTAAAGCGCAGTGTGTAACCTTTAAAATATATAAACCATATCTTTCCCTATTAATATGTAACCCCAGATCTCTCTTTTGCATTTCATTTGGTCAGTTCTGGTGATGGCTGGGGAAACCATGGGAAAGAGGCAAAGGGCTTTTTTGAGGGGCTTTTCCACTTGTTGTTTACTTATTTATTTTCCTGTGTGCACTTTATGCATGCAATCAGGAAGGGAGTTCAACTTTCTCGCTCTTGTGGAGCAGAGTGCAAGTTCCACCGGTGATGTGTCAGACTCTGAACATACTGCCTGTTGGTTGGTACATGGAGGCAGGGTGAGTGCCAGTGTCTGTGGGGTTTGCTAACTGTCTGAAATACCTTTAGTAGCTCTATCTCCAGTTTCAACAAGAAAGAAGGACAGTTCAACAAAAATATTGACTTTATATCTCCCAAAGGCTTTCCAGTATTAGTTTGCTCTAAGTAGCTCATGATTTAGAGTACAAAGGCATTTCCAGAATGCATGTTTAACAAAATGACATAGCAGATAATTGAAATTTATTTGCAATTTTCAAACTACAATAAACACAATTCTCCTTTTCTTTCATTAATAATCGCACGGCTAATGCATAACAATCCCTCTGCAGCTTTTACAAGCAAACTTGAGCTGCTGTGTTGTAATAGCTGGAAAAGTTAATGTAGCTTGAACAAGGTTCCTAATTGTCCCTGTCTCTGTCATATTTGTCTACTTGAATGGTCCTAAATACCACAGCGATTAATTACTACAGAGCAGGTATTACAAGATGTTATCATCCTTCCCCAACTGTCTGGGTGAATGGAGAGAGGCAGTAGATTGTTGCAGTGTTTCATCTTTGCACTTCCTGTAAGGCACTTTAACCAGAAGATTTAATGTGTCAAAGTTAACTGCGTTCTCGTGCAGATATTCACATTCTAATTAAAGATTAAGAACGTAGTACATTACACTGTGATTTGTCATACATGGCTTGTTAAATAGGAAACCTACCGGGATTCCCTAACATTTTATAAACATTATTCAGGGCTTTTAATGTGGGCAAAGGAAAAGATTATTCAGCTGCTCTGCAGAGTAGAAGGCAGGTCATTTCTCCCCCTTCCCCATCCTGCCTAAGCTCCCCCTCTCCAAATAAATAAGTAAGAAAACTTAGGTGGTTTTCACACTGGAATTCTGTTGAGATCATTTTAAACTATTTATCTTCCCACTGTATGTGTGCACAGGGAGATATATATATAGAGATGATAGATGGATACATAGATGATAGATAGATAGATAGATAGATAGATAGATAGATAGATAGATAGATAGATAGATAGATGATAGTTAAAAATATATGTTCTAATTATTTTTTGGCATTTTTCAACTTTTATTGTCAGCTCTGTAATCTGAGGTTGGAAGTCTTTGTTTGAATTAGGTTGTGAAGGATAGAAGAAAGATAAAACAGTTTTTCAGTGTGCAGAATATGCTTTCAGATGATTCTAGCAATGCTGAGCAGCGTACCACTTCCAGTATTAGTAGCAGAGGACTGGTTCACATTCTTTGATTGCCTGAGGAATAAATTAATGAGGTTACTGGAGACATTGAACATTTGCATATTCACGGATGCTTATTAGGTATAAAGTGAATGCCAGGTGCATTGAATTTTGGGAATACTAGCTTTGGTTTTGGTCTTCTATTTTTAAAGCAATCACATCTTTTTTTTTCCCCCCTAAAGTGGGAAGTTCTGTGAAAAAAAAAAAAAGCAGCATTTGTAAAAATAATAACACCAAAAAAAAATCAAATTAATTCAATACAGTCAAAGCTTTGCTATAAGATATACATCAGATTAAATATGATACACCATGAGGCTGGGGACTATCTGTATATCTTGTTTGGAATAACAGTTAGGATGACTACAAATATAAAAACAGTTGTTCCAAGACATAAGGAGAACCAATGTTATATTTTGCACTGTGCTCCTTATGGATTTCTAGCTCTAAATAGCAATAGGCAAACTCATTATGAAGTTACCTTCCATAATGCCCAATTCTTAATTTTAAAGCACCAATATTCAAACACATTTTGTTATAGCAAGTCTCGAACTCAGCCTCCAAAACACAGAAGATAGAATTACAAAATTTGCTCGACTATTTCTCCAAGGAGTATCTGCACATGGTTGCATTGTTGTCAGTGACTTCCGTCATTGCTGTGTGAAAGCACACTGTGTGAATGATTTGCACTGTATCTCATTATTCCTGGAAGTTTTTATCTATATTGTATATTTGGGATCATTATCCCCTTTGCATTCGTAAAGATTTTATGGTGTTGGGTTTTTTTGTTTTTCTTCCTTCCCATTCTTTAGCTGTCCGTATACTATGGAGCCCAGTATTAGCCCTGCTTGCTTTAGCAGGGAAGTATCTGTGAATTGAAACCATGTGTATTGTTTGTTCTGCCTTTTGCTTGTGTTTTACAGTGTAAGTATCAAGCGTGTACATGTGTACAGACTGCAGGTTTATATGCCCTGCACATAGATAAATACAAACACACGTGCCCACAGATGTGCACCTACGAAATTATTGGTATCACCTAGTTCTAAGTAGCTGGTGTAACAAAATCAAGCAGTGATAAGTGTTTTCTTTGGATAATAATATGTATTTACAAACAGGCTCCCTTCTGCCCCCTTGTTTCACAGAATACTGTGCTCAACTTCCCTTTCCTGGATGTTGCACTGTGTTGATCACTGCCCTGCCTCTGCAAATCCTATTTGAAAATCTCATTTGCAGCATAACTGACAACAAAGGCATTACATGCTGTATGCCCTGCGCATTCTGCAGACTATTCCTTGCCTTTGTAAGTTATTTCTAACTTCTAATGAAAATACTGTGTGATCGTTTGATGATCTTTTTTATTTATTAATAGTCTGTAAAATTAAGTGTGTCTAATCAAAGAATGGATCCTTTCTTAAAAGTGCAAGGTGGAATGCATTAGATCAGTGGTACAAAAAGCAGATGTTCTTTACTGCAGTAGGCCTTTCTTTGGGTACTCTAGGAAACAGGGACTTAAACAAAACAATAAACTGAAGAGGATTCTGAGGTGCAAATGCTGCCAGCCAGCCACTGCAAGGCACAGAAATCCTCTTTAGAGATACATTTTCTCTGCATTTGTTTTCAATTCTGTAATTCTGCTCTGTGATTAAAAAAAAAAAAAAAAGAAAAATTATTTGATATTTCAGTCTGTCAGGGCAGCTTCTGAATAATTACATGCAAAATGATCTACTACATGTTTATTGAATATAGTATTGCGGAGCTCAAATGTGCATTTTATTCAGAAAGGTCATTTTTTAAAACACCCATTGTAGCTGCTTCACTAACGTCCAGGGGTTTTCGCCATGCACGCAGCACAGATTTTTTTGATTATGTAGATTTTTTTTTTCCCCTATTGCAGTTTCATATGCAAAGCATGCATCAGCCACATCCATGCTATCTCCTAAAGCAGTCATTCTGAAACCCAATCTGGGGACAGTGCAGACTAAATAAAATTTCATTTTGATTTGGCCTCCCGCTGAGAATGGGACTGCTTTGTTTCAGCCGACAGAACCAGCAAGCCAGAAAGGTATGTCCTGTTTTGCATGGCTGATGGTGTGACTTGAGGATCACAATCAGGCCGTTCATGCTCTCAGGGCTCGGCATCTCATCCACATCCTGTACCGTCTTTCTCTTTTCCTTGCCATTTGCTTTCCTTCTGTGCCGCCTGCCGTCTACCTGCAGGGCAAAGCTATGGCAGACCCTCACACTATTGTTTACTTTGGCATATGTTTAATAGCTGCATGGCTGTTTCAGGGTAGGGCTTTTTTCCTTTTTTTTTTTTTTCCCTCCCCACCCCCTGCCTTTGTTTTTTCCCTTCCCTATCCATGTTCACTTTCCTTATTTTCTAGGTGTTGAATACACAAATACTGAATTAACGGATAATTATGTAAGTACTGCTTGCAATGCTTCAGAGATTTTACTACGAAATTTGTAATGCAGAATTTTATTGTGAGTCTGAGGAAACATTTAACAGCTTTGAAGGACTTCAGTTTTCATAGCCCTTTAGAGCCGTTTAGGCAGAAAAGCAGTCACACATTATAGTTAGGAGAGAAAAAAGAAACAACAAACCACTCTTAGGAAGGGGTCTGGCTGCTTTGCCATCTTCAGATGCTTTATAGTTACAGCTGCAGTGTTTAGGGGAATATAAGTAAATATTTCTCTCTCTAAATATTAGTATTTATCTTAAAGCCAGTTTGCATTCCAGGAGAGCCAGTATAGCATGCTCCTCACTGCTGCTGCTGCCCCATCTTTCAAAGAAGGTGTTGGCATTTGGGGGAATGACTGCTGTTTTAGCCTCTGGAGCAGTTTTTGGACAGGGCAGCAGGATGCCTGAAAGACTCCTCATGATGTGAACTTACTCCTCAAAAGTGTATTTCTCTATGAAGCTATACTATTCCTTCTCTGTGAATATTTTTTTTTTTTTTTGGGGGGGGAGGGGTGGAAGTTTCTCATGTGAAATAAAATTAGCATAAAATTTACCTCAGACAAAGGGCAAATTTTAATTTTGACTACTATGTATTTTGATACGGGCAATGTCCTGTTTTCTTAGTGAGGTAGAATACAATTATAACTCCAAAGAAAAAATCAGTCCTTAACAAAAACACCCTAAAATATGTAGCATATTCTATACAGCGCTGACATTAAATGGGAATTAATGCCTTGGAGGTGATTTACAAACACAGAATTACTTTTTGTATGCAACATGCCTTTGTGGTTGGTGATATTAGTAACAGCAGGTTGTTCAGCAAAGTCTGATGGAATGTACACAGTCAGTTGTAACACTCTCTGGTCTATTTAGCAAGTTTTGTTCCCAGCTTTTACTCCAACTCCACAACTCCCAGTGTTACTCCAACTCCATAACTTTCATCTTATAACCAGATTCGTATTTCACTTTCAGACTTTATGAGCTGGCCAAGGATACAGGCCCTTGGCATAACCATGTGGACCTTCACATGGCAGTGCTGTGACTTGAAAATTCACTTTCTTCCCACCTTCCATAATTATCATTTTTTTAAAGTGGGGGTTGGGACGCAAAGGCTCATCCAACAAAAGTTTGGAGAAATAGAGAGGTAAAAATAAGATGGCCCACTGGCCTCCGTGTAAGGAAGGGTAGGCCAAATGCGAGTTTCAGCTGTTTGCTTTAACCTTGGCGAACTTCAAAAGGATTTTCTGCACATGGCATAGCACAGGATCTGGCCCTGTGTGGTTTTTTGTTCAGAGATGTTTACATAGTGAAATGCAGCTTGAGAACATTTTAAAGAAGCTATCTATCTGTACTGATGCTCATTTTCTTTAACAAATTTGGGGCTGTAAGAAAACTACAAAAAGACTTCATTTTTAAGAAACAAGAACTGCAGCTTTTTAAATGTGGGAAAATGCTCAGTTCTGGATTTTATTTCCTCAGTATCTCTAATCCTCTGCTTCACCCCTCAGGTATCATTGGGATGTTTTCCAAGTTACCAACTCTGCATTTTAATCAGAGTTTATAAAAACGAGTTCCAACTTTATATTTACCATGATTTCATTTTAACAGTTAAATATAAGTTTTAAGAGAAACTAAACTCTAGGTGTTGCGTGGCAGTGTATCCTGATTCTTTGATGTCAGAACTCAGTCCTAGCAGGCCTCTTTTTTTGCACAAAAAGTATTTTATATTACATCAATAGCTTCATTTTAAAAGAAATAATAATTAAATAAGAGGGTACACATGGATCACTTGGAAATGGACAACATTTTTGTATAAAATGCGTAAGAAAAAAAATAGGAGTGTTACTTCTTTATTCCCGGGGACAAAGTATTTTTTAAAAGAGTGGTGTTTGTTACAGTAAAGGAAAATAATTTTAGCTCCAGAATGCACTTACTGTTCTGGATACTTATTTTATTAATTACATAACTGGTGTATTTAGCCAGGAATTAATGCAAACTTTATTCTGGTGCTCTTAGGAGATCAGTTCCTTTTTTAGATTGGTTTATTAGAGCTCTATTTTGTGGTCATATACTGGATCAGCAAAAGAAGTGAGTGGGTTTTGGAAGTTAGTTTTGCATATATCACTTCCACAGAAAGAAAACTGCAAAAATATTTGCCCAAAGTCCAGAACAAAGACCTCATTCTTAGATAGTCTTATAAGGCTGCTCTCAGTGGACTTAGCAGTGTTCCTCGTTATTTATATTTGTGTGCTTAAGAAAGGAATCAAATCCAAAATCCCAAATCAGCTACCTCTAGCACACTATAATTGCAAAATGTCCCAATATACTTGGGCATGTAGCATATTTACTTATGTGTTTATTTTTTAATGCAAAGGACTTGGTAACTCTCAGTTCTCTGACTTTTCTCTCACTTTTTGTGCTTTACATGAATGAGGTGGCATGACCAAGATAACTCATATCAATGCCCAGAATCCTATGGAGAAAATAAATAATGTAAAACAGATAATATATGGCCAACTGGAAACCAGACGAATGCACTCAGGAGGCAAGTGTCTACTTGCAATGATACATATATGCACACTTCCATGTAAATTAGCTACATGGTGCCAGTATATGTATGCATGCATCTATAAGTAAGTGTGTATGTGCAGATATAGAAAAAGAGAGAAAGAGATCTAGGACATTGTCACCAGGGTCCCCGGGGCCCACCAATAGATGATACATGGGCAGATACTCTTTACTGTGACCATAAAGATGAGAACCTGCATGGCTGGTGCATTTGCTGATCTACAACCCATCAGAAACTTACAGCAACTCTGCAACTGATTATCTTAGAAATTCTCCTGCTACAAGAGAATTCACAGTGGTCTGTGTTAGTATCTGCCTAAAAACTTGTTGAGGTCAGTAAGATCCCAGACATGAATATTTGACTGTTGGATCAGGGCCTGAAGATTTTGCAGTAGCCCCTTGGGCAAGCCAGGACAGACTAATTAACAAATCTTTGGAAAAGAGTGGCAGAAATCTCTCATAATACTGGATTTAGGACCTACCAGCAGAATTAATGGACAACTCATTCTCATTCAACTCAAAATCCTCATACTGATGTTCTTAGCTTAGTTTACACACCTGAATTGACCAACACCAATAAAAACAGTCTGAGAAACTGGTAGGCGATACTATAAAGTTACATAGCAAAGGACAATTGACTAGGAGCAGATACTATAAAACTATGTGTCAAAGGAAAGCTGAAATATCGTGTCAGCAAGTATGAACATAGGAATCCATTGTATTCACAGTCCAAAAGGGTGAGTAGTACATTTGCTTCAGTCTGGGTAATTTTTACCGAATCTCCTTAGAAATAAAAAAATTAAATCAAAGCTAGATTTTTATTTTAAAAAGAAAGGCTAAAGTTAATCATAAGCTTACTGTTCGAGTTCACAAGAGCAACAGTATGTTATATAAATGAATGCCATCATTTAACCCTTCATATGGTCAGATTTCAGGCTTCCAGAAAGTTTCCTTTCCTGACCACAAAAATAAAGCAGGAGCTTTCTCAGTTTTTAAGAGGTATTCTCCGCTACAAGGAGGTATTCTTCCTATAATTCTTTTAAATGGAAATCTAATAAAGCAATCCAAGTAGCTGATTAAATGGCTGAGTATAAACAGAAAACCAGCTTAGAGCATCTACTTCGAAATCTAATATTTCATGAGTGGGGAGAAGGAAGTCAGAAAATCATGTTATTGTTAGCATATATACACCAGTGGAAAATCCACCATTGGAATGACTATCAGAATAAAGCTACACTTGGGGAGAGTGCTTCTAGAAAGCACAGTTTGAGAGATGTTCAAAGAATAGAAGTTTGGAGTCTTGGTAACCCAGTCTTGAAAGATTTTCTCAAAACAAAATGCATATTGACCTCCCATGTGTCATGGCTTATAAATGTGTTAAGATTTTGTTGCTTATATTGAAAAAAATAGACAATGTGTATTAGTTAATTATTTATCAGTCTTTTCTTATCAAGGCTGAAAAAAAAGATTTTTGTCTACAAAATACGGGGTAGATGGAAGAAATTACTAGTGAACATCTAATGAATATAATATAGTACAGAAATGGACTACAGATTAATAAAAGCATCCTCTCCTTCATTAATTGTTCTTTACCCTACGGGGGTGGAGAAGGTTAGGTTATAGCAGCATTATGTCCTCACAATAAAATACATTTACTCTCCTAGCATCCACTGCAATTGGTTATTCATTATATATAATTTTCTTTATTTTTGAAACTCTTTAACAGCTGTCTGACAAATGCATACTTGAAACATTTTTTTAAACTTTTGGAATCATTTGCATTCAATGGGAAAATTCCACTAGTAAATTATTATTCATTAATTTTTTTCTGGTGATGGACAAATCTCAGAAGATTCAGAGGACTGTTTCAGACAAGTATGACAATATCAGTGTTTGTCTACAGTGTTTCAAAAAATCTCTACTGTCACTGTATCCAGGAACCTCCAAATAATCACTATTTTGGGGTTTTTTTTCAATGATGTCCAGCTTTACTTCTGTCCCCTCCTGTGGTTCCTTTACTCTACCAAGCAGGGCAATGTCTCCTCGTGGGTGGTGGGCTACATTTCAGAGGAAATTAATTCATTCTCCAATCCATGTTTCTTTCAGGAGTAACCCACAAAATCTTGATGCAGAGAACAGCCACAAGTACTAGGAAACGTTTTCTTCCGTAGTTTGTTTGTTTATTTTTCTTTCCTCTCTCTCTCTACTCTGAGTTAAATTTTTCCCAGATACATGTATTGCTCTTTACTGTGGAGATAATAAAAGGAGATTCCTATACCTTAAAATGGGAAAATGAAAGGGTGTGCTGCAGGAAGATTTACAGTATCGCCTCAATCTCTTCTTATTTTCACATGGGAAATCCAAAGTAAATAAAAATAAGTAACTTTAAAAGGGTATAAAAAAAATGAACTAGCTAAATAAAATCCACAAGCACCTCAATTTTGTTGGCCGCATTGTAAATGATAAACAGATTTTCATCTAATGGAACTGGAAAAAAAAAAAGAGGACTTAATTTTTGTTTCTTTCTCTCTTTTAACTTCTTTTTTTTTTTTTTCTTTCTGTATGAGAGATTCAGTTAAGATCCCAATTTGCACTTTAGGGAGGTAAGACGAAGAGACTAAAAGCTGCCTTAGTAGGATCAGCTAAAAGAGCAAAATAGATCTGGGTGTTATCAGGTTAACAATGATAACTCACCTTAAGGTCTCTAAAAATAGAAGTGAAAGAAGCACATCAGTACTGAAGAGCAAGGAGGCCAGAACAAAATTCTGAAGATCCCCATAATTAACTGGCTGAGGGTCAGATGAACACTTATTAAAATGCAACAAAGCACAACGGGGTGTCTCAAAGATAGAGTTTCAATCTTAACCAAGACTGTCTTGGTTTTGTCAATTCCAGCCAGGCCTGCCATGTTATTTTAATCAGTACTTTTCTCTACATATTACCTTTGAGAATTTTGGGGGGAACATTTATGTTAAAAGGTTAAGAGGGCAGTTTACAGACAATTCAGGGACAAGCCTCCTTAGAATGTATAGGAAGAATGACATTCTGGTGATATTTTAAGATGTATTTGTATTTGATATTTGAATGCTGTGAGATAAAGGCATCAATTTACACTCTGGTTTCAAAAACAATGGTAAGTCTTCATTAAGAAATAGTGTTCTGCCAGTGCAATATCCCTATACTAGTGCTGCTAATTACTATATATTGTCAACCCCTCTTTTTACAGCATCAAGATGATACTCAAACTGCCTCTCTCAGGTAATTTTGATGAAGATCAATATTTCACCCCACCCTAATGCAAAACCAGATGTCCAGGTGACAAACATAGACAAACAATCTTGAGGAAAGTATTTTAAAGCTTTCTTGGTCATAAATATTGCTTGTTAGCATAAAGAGAAGACTGTGTTTTAAATCATAGACTCTATCTAATTCCACCTGGTTTTAAAACCATTCTAATTTGGCTGGTGTGTTATCAGAATTGGTTGATTAAGGATAACTGAGAATTAGAGAGAGCTGTGAGGACTTCTGAGATATATGGGGGACCTGGATGTATCAGAACAAAGATAGGGCAGGCAGAGAACGAATACTTCCTTAGCTGCAATAGCAGAGGGGAAACTACTCCATTTCCTAACACTCAGATGTGTTGTATGCTACACATTTAATATATTGTTTATTGAAAGTTTTTTGAAAGTAATATAATCCAGAGTACATTGTTACATCAGGATTTACAGATGTTTGCACGTATCATAATAGTTGGCAAAACAGGAGAACATTATGAGTATGAAGATAGGCTGAGAAAGTTGGGGCTGTTTAGGCTGGAGAAGAGAAAGCTGCACAGAGACCTCATAGCAGCCTTCCACTATCTGAAGGGGTGCTAGAGGGATGCTGGGGATGGGCTATTCATTAGGGACTCTAGTGACAGGACAAGGGATAATGGGTTAAAACTTAAACAGGGGAAGTCTAGATTGGATATAAGAAAGAAGTTCTTTACTGTGAGGGTGGTGAGGCACTGGAATCGGTTGCCCAGGGAGGCTGTGAATGCTCCATCCCTGGCAGTGTTCAAGGCCAGGTTGAACGAAGCCTTGGGTGGGATGGTTTAGTGTGAGGTGTCCCTGCCCATGGCAGGGGGATTGGAACTAGATGATCTCAAGGTCCTTTCCAACCCTATTCTATGATTCTATAAGTAGCTGATCTGGCTGAAGTCCTCAAATACACTGTTCTATGGCAATGTAAGTTTGTTAGAGTATTTAAGTCCAGCAAGTAGGGTTTTTTTTCCAGGTGTAATTTGAAGTGCGGTAAATGTTTAGCTGCTTATATGTAGGAGGGATTTTTTGGTTTCTTTTTTTTTTTTTTTTTCCTTTAGTAAGTAAGATTGCCGCATCTTTGGTTTTGCAATTCCTTCATAAATTATTTTAAGTTTTCTTTGCATATGTGCATACCCACACACACATATTTACCACTTGGAGGACAAGTTGGATAAAGCAGAAGTGTAATATCACACCTCCCCTCTCCTGAATAAAGGACTGGCCGTCAGCGGGTACCCAAAGTGCTATGTACTCCCTGGAACACAAAGAACAAAATGCTCTGCAGGCAACTGACAATAATCTGGCCTCAAATTCTCTCTTCTGAGTGACTCTTAGTTCTTTTGCAGTCGTGGTTCAAGTAAGCAGCAGTGTTGTGGTACACTGACAAACAGGATCCCAGTCTTCCAAAATCCTGCCCTCACAATTTGTTATGCTGAAAGGCATTCAAGTAAAGCCTGTCCCTGAATGTGTAACCACAGCCCATGATGAATACAGTGTGGGGTTTTCGAGTGGGAAAAGCAGGGGCTGTGGATTTTGCTTGACTGGAGAAGGAAGTGAACTAGAAGAATAGGAGGAAATGGGAGAAACAGTCATGAGAAGGGTCCTGAGACAAAGCAGAGGAAAAGGTCCTTGGGACACAGAATTGATTATGTGGGTGAAGAAGAGAGCTGTTGAAGAGAAACTTTCTTCTCCAGTTTCTTACATGGTCAAGGGGACAGAATTTTGTGCAATCTTTCCAACAGGGTTATACTGCATTCGTGCCAGCCACTGCCCAAAGGCTGCAGTTCTACAGCACTTTGAGAATCCACTTGAACCAGATGTATAAAAAATATGAATACCTGTCTGAATTTTACCTCTTCTCTGTATTTCTCTTGCTTTTTCTGTTCAAAATAGAAATAGCCTCATTCTTCTCCTTCTGCCTGTGAGCTTCTTCTCATCTTTGAGATCATCTAAGAAGGGTGCAATAAAGAGGATGAAGGATAGAAGTCCTTGTTGTCATTTTGCTAGGAACACAGGAGTGATTACAGCCCATGAAACCAGCTCTCATTACTTCAAGTGGAAGTACTGGATCTCACATCAGTTTGCTCTCTGAATTTCCAAAAGCACATAAGAAAGCAAGAGGCTCTTAACATGTAGCGGTTCATTAACTTAGTATTGCAACAAATGCACCTTCCTGAGTCAAGATCGTCTAAAGTCTGTCAGGTTAGTGTGCAACACTATTGCAGGGCAATTTTATTTCTGTAAAAATAGTAACCTTGCTTCCCTGAGTAGAGATGTGGGTTTCCTTCAATACCTTTGCAGTTTTCCTGAGTACAACCAGTTGTATTCGACCTTCAAGTGGGACAACAGAAACTTAACACTACTTCTTTCATCAAATCACTCATTCTCTCCTAATCCTCTGCAGATCCTCACCAGTCTCTCAAATCTAGATATATTTATATGTGTTGGTTTTCACTGGTCCTACTTTATCTTTTTGCCTAGGCTTTTTTTACACTGTGCCCAAAGCTGTCCTTCATAGTCATGTTCTGTGGAAAACCATTATGCATTTAAAAAATCCAATCCAATGTTACTATAGGCCTGTAAAAAGACTGCTACTGGTTTTCTGTTCCAAGCAGAACTCATGGACACTATTAATTTGCCCAGTATTTCCAGGCATTCACTATTCAGAGCAATGAGCTGCCATCCAGGAATCCTGGAAGAACAGCTACTGTCTATGCACAGGCTACCTACACACTACACAAGCTGTAGAACCAGTGATCCTAGACCCACTGGTTCCACCATACATGGACTACATCCATGGTAATCTGACTTCTCTGATCTCCCAGGCAAACCACAATTTTCCTGTGAGAAGCAGATAAATCTTAGTTGAAACTGTTCCTCTAGCCAAGTTTTATTCATTGCAAGAGAGAAACTAAAATACATGAGTCATGCCATGTGATAGGTCTAGGGCACTGAAGCTAAGTGGAAGTTCTGGCTGAGTACAAGTCTTCCATAACCCACACTTTCCCTTCAAAGACCTTTTCTCTTGTTTTTTTTTCCAACCCTGTAGTCTTTGCTTCATTCTGCAGATGAACTCAAAGCACTTGTTTGTCATTCAGGCCAGAGAGTAGACCTCACTGTGGACTCTCAGTAACTGATCTGTCATAGCACTTTTCCATGATCTCCATGGTCTTAACGTTGTCATGCCATTATTAACATCTAATGTCCTTACAGCCCCTGAAAACCACATACTTCTCCAGTCTCAGATGGAAAACTTTTCTGTACAGAAAAGAGTGAAGGAACCACCTCCTCTGAGGCTTCACGCTCCTTCCTGTCCTCCAGGAGCACAAGTTCACCAGCATCCAGACCTTTCACGCATCTGTTCAATCTGCAAAAAGCTACTTCCCATCAGCTGCTTGTAACTGGAAGGAGAACAACCCTGGGAAAATAATCCCACAGACTTGGCTACCACGTAGAAGGAAATTTCCAGGGATAATTAATTTCCTGGTCCTCTTTCTGACAGTAAAACAGGATTCCTTCAGCAATAGGTTATTGTCTTCCCACACTGAAACGAAAGTGAATATTTTTGGAAGATCCATTAAGCTTGCTTTTCATTAATGAATTCCACTCATTAAGTGGCTGGTCCCTCTAGCTCTCACACAAACAAATCACTTTTCACTCTTTGCACAAATTAGACAGTACAACTTAGAATCACAGGAAACAGGACTCTGTTCAGCAGCTTGTCAATGTAAATGGCTGGAACTTGAACGTACCTTAAAGATATCTGCATGACTTGTTCTTGAAATCTCCCAGTGGTGGAGATGCCACAGTCTCTCCAGGTGAAGTAAGTGTTCTTCTCCAGCACTTAACTTTTCTTACAATTAGAATTTTTTTTCTGAATGTCTAACCCAAATCCCTCTTGCTGTGATTCAAGGCTATTACTTCTCATCCTATCCACATTGGGCTTGTCATACAGATTATTCTCTTTCTCTTACATATCTCTCAGCTGCTATAATTTATCTCTCAGTCTTCTTTACTTTTAGACAGAATAACCACAGTCCCTTCACCCTTCATTCAAAGGTCTCATTTTCTGATCATTCTCATTATCTTCTGACCTCTGCTCTCCAAATTTTCCACATCTGTTCTTAAGGACAGTGGTCAAAAAGTAGACACAGTACATCACTGGAAGCCTCACTAGCACCGAGCAGAGCTCAGATCATGGTTTTGTTCTTTCTTCCCTAAGAAAAGGGTGGTTTATTAGGTTTAATCCATAGTACGTCTGCTCTTCTGGCTGTAAAGGGTTGCTATGTAATACCAGTTAGATTTTTAATACACTGTTTAGGCAGCTAAGGAATGGCTTTTTAGCATTTTAAATGTTCTCCAATAATTTCTTGTTGAACTTTGTCATCATTAGCATTTGCAATATAACTATAAGGCAGAGAAATACTATTGTCACCATTTTTTTTCAATGAAGAGGCTGCAGGGCTGCAAAATGTGCTTTGCAAAGGCATATTTTGTCTTGTGCCTTTTGAGGAAAAAATGTTACTGGATTCTTCTGTATGGGATTCTGCAGTGTATTTGAAATCTCCTTCCACAAAACATGATTATTCAATGAGTGTCTTCATAGTGCAGGTTTCCAAGCCAAGTCTCTCTTCTTAAGGGCTCTCAAAGGTGCTTAACTGTAAGCTCATATGATTAATATTTTGTTCATTTCTGCATCTCTTTATTTAAGTACCTACATTTTCATGTCCTCCAGAGCACTTTGTCAAATTCCTTTATCCCTCCTGGGACAGTTGGTCAAGGAGAAAAGCAGAATGGCAGCTGGAGAAGATAGGCCCAGAAAAGACCTGAGGGAGAGGCTCCAAGTGATAAGAGAGACTGTTTCTTTGAGCAGAAATAAGCAGAAGCATTCATCTCTAGACCCTAACCCTATCCAGAAGGTTGGACTTTTCAAAGTTTCCTCAATTTACAGTATTCCTCTGCTGTCAGCAAACACCTGAAACCCACTTAAAAATGTGTCTTACTTCTCCCTTGCGGCTGAGCCACTTCCCCCTTTGGTGGCTGATCCACCAAGAAAAGATGATAAGCTAGTATTCTTACTAGGTTCTCAATAGCTCAAGCGACAGAGGTCTTCACTGTGCAGCAGAGGTTTCCAGCCAGTACACACGTACAAATCTGAATGGTTCTGTCTAACCTCATTTCTGCCATGTTTATTTTCATTTTGTTTGTTTTGATCTTAATTTAGCCCTCTTGCTTCAATGCATTATGTGCATAGATATGGACTATAAAACATGATGTGTCATCAATTTTTAGCACTGCTAGGAGTTTTGCACGTGATGAAATCTGGTGGTCTAGTGGCATGTTTCATGTGACATAAATTGAAATCACAGCGGGTCATAATGCAGCACAACAGGTGCACCAAAATATTTTAAACGGTTTCTATTCTTTTTAATAAAAAAAATAAAATATAAAATGAAATCAAGACAGAATCAAGAACAATGACAGCCGTCATTACATTATTTCCACAAATCCTTGCAGGCAGAGCAGCCGGAAAGAGGGGATCAGGGAAAGGACATTTTTTGTTATTTGCCATGGGGATGCAAATGCAGTTGTTCAGTGTAAACCACACACTATATTTTTTGTCTTTCATGTGTTGTGATAAAAGTAGTTTTCTTACCAGTATAACATGTTTCATTAATACAATGTTTAAATAATTAAATACAGCAACTCTGGAGGCAATGGGTAAGATAAAAGTTTGTAGGCAATCCATTATTGCGATCAGACAGTACTTCTTAAAACCCATGGAGATGTAATTTGGTAATTTAACTTCTGAAGTCAGTTGTTTAATAAACTATTACATTTTAATATAGTTTTGTTCTTGTCAAAGGGAATGTTTAATTTCCCCTCTATCAACTGTTCCAGCTGAAGTTATTAGTGGTTTCAAGGTTGAGGGGCTGCTGGGTTCCTGTTTGAATATCACTACCGTGTGGTTCCCACTATCTCTAGATTTTGCCACTGTAACATAACATCTGTGACCTTTACTGATTATAATTATTTTGTAGAGATAGTAACTGCCATCATTTGAGTCTTCAATATTGATATATTTCATTAGATTTAATTCTGTTGGCAGAGAGTAAGATACTGGTTAAGGGGGATATATAATTAGTTGTAGTAGGATTAAGTTAATATTAGTATACTCTAATAATGGATGTCCCAGAAAGAAACCTAGCAAAACCATTAAATAGAGGGAATATAATAGCCGACAAACTAAACATTACCTCTGCTGCTGTCTGAGCTTGTCATAGTTTTAAACAGATTTACTTGCTGAAGTTTCGATATGTTGTTCTTTTTATTTTTAATTATTATTGAAAAAGCTTTTATAAGAAATGTATTCTTAAAAGAAAAAAATTCTGTGTTCCTCTCTATTTGTCTTTCTCCTGTTGTGAAGACTTTAGTTATGTAATGTTGGGGTGTAGTTTTAATATTGCCTGTTCAGCTGCTTCTTTTGCAAATTTCTGACAACTGATAAAATACCGTTGAAGACAGGCTTGGTAATCAGCTAAATCATTTTCCATATGCCCATCCATTACTGGTAGCAACTGAGGGTGGTGGACATTTCCATGATACTTATGCTCAGAAATACCAAGGCAGCAAAGACCAGGATGGCAGCACCCACTGTGCCTTAATCTGGTCATTGTGACTCACCTGCAGTGGAGACTCACTGCAGTGTGACAGGTTCATGAAGATTAGGGAGCAAGGGCCTTTCCACAGGCATTTGCTTATCACTGGCCCTGGTGACATGTGGGATTATTTATGGCTGAGTCCTTTACCACAGCACTCCGTTCTGAGATAAAAAACACTCAACAGAGTCCCCACCGCCTCTCAAGCTGAAGAGATGGAAATTGGCATTATTTGAAATTCAAGGAGTTTTTACTGTACACAGGAATAATCCAAATGTGGAACGGGATTTGTTATTAACTGTAAATCCCCTTTCCCCTAAGAAAACCAGAGTAAATGCAGGAAATAAGCTCCCATTTATATACCATAGAGACAATGTTTCATTGTCACTTACATTTTAAAGTCACAAGTGAAAAGTAAATGGAAAGTGGGAGCAAATATCAAGGTGTTAGTGCCACTGAGCCTTCCACAGTGCAGCCAATAGGAATTTTTGTAGTTTACTTGCAGCCAATAAGGGAAGGCTTCCATATACGGAACAATTGATGATTTATTCTTTAGAGCACACAAATCAAGAAGAGGGGAATATCTTTGCCTCTTTTTTACTATTAGTTCTACATCTTTCATATTTATTTACTCATCGCATTGCAGTATTTTAAGAAACTTTTAGACATTTCTTTAAACAGAAAAGATGAATGGATAATGAGGTGGATAAAAAAACTGGCTGAATGGCAGAGCTCAGAGGGTCATGATCAGTGAAGTAGGATCCAGTTGGAGGCCTGTAGTCCATGGCATTTCCCAGGAATCAGTACTGCGTCCAGTACTTGGGTCCAGTACTGGGTCCAGTACTGGGTCCAGTACTTCAACTTGTCAACAGCCTGGAAGAAGAGACAGAATGTTGCCTCAGCAAATTTATGTGCAAACCATGAAGAAAATACTAACTTTCCTTCCTTGCACTTATTTCTTCTTGTTAAATTATATTTAGGACAGCCTTTGCCATAACCAGCCTGGGGTCCCACATGGCTAAATCCACCTTGGCTCTCTCTGTATGCCAGCACAGAATCTATTGCAGACCTCTTGTATGTTACCAAGCCCACACGGTACTTCAGTTTCTCCGTAAACATGGTCCTCGGGATTGCCCATTTCATTCTTATTTAATTTGTGTTCAAATGATTTTCCATTTTCATTGACAGGTTTTGAGTTTCAGCCTTACAGGAGACAGTAGGCAGAATGCACATGCTGTACAGTTTTGGCTTCAGGCGAAGTGGCATCTTTTCTGTAAGAATCTGCACTAGTTACTAACACCACCCATCTCATAATGACACTATTTTTTTTTCTCACTTTCTTTGTCACTCTCAAATTTGACCCAGGTAGACATTTCCTTCCAGCCCCTGATTTGCATGTACTGGAATCATACTGAGTAAATCACACTGGTCATTTGTGTCCTAGGTGTATTTGACAATACCTCTGTTACCATGTTTGGCACAGTTTTGTTTTTCATTTTGTTCCTGTGACTCTGCAGAGGAAAGTTGCATAAAACCTGTTGCATGCTGCAAAGAGTACAAACCTAAAATGATATAAATGTTCTCTATTAGCATTTCTTTGCTTACTATTCCCTATGAGCTCTACAAAGATGTTTTCTACACAGGAAAATGTAGGTGCAGGGGAAAGCTAATTTGCTATCAATATGCTGATTTTATTGTAAATGTCTGCCAGACTAGATCTCCTTTTCTCAAATTCACTTTGGATATATACACATAAGCCATTGAAAACTACTATACCTTGCATGTGTAATGTTGGAGGTATTGGGTCTGTTTACGATAACAAAAGCTTCCTTGTTTTTCATAAAGTGGAGACGTAAGAAACAATGGTGTTCTTGATACCTATGCATCACTTTTAGCATTATGGTAGCCTGGGCACTGGCATAATAGAGGCATCAGATAAAATAATAATACTCAAATGATGTTTGCAAAGTTGAGCTCGTAAATGTCAAAGGTGATTTGAAGTGGACAAGAGTGAGTCTTAACAAATCAAGCAGGGGCTGCTGGCAATTGTTTCTGTTCTCATTTCTTATTGAAACTAATATTGGACAAATTGAAAGAGTGATTGCCTTAGAGCTTTCACAATGTCTTCACCAATCTGTTGTCCATTTCCCTAAAAAATGGGAGTGAAAATGGCAGCTGACTTCTTTTGACCTCTCTCAATTTCACTGTGGCTCCTGTCGGAGGTCTGAAAAAGCAGTTTTTCAGGCAGATCATTATCTACTGTAGCAAGTTAGTTGGCAGAGAAATTGAAAAATATCAGTCAAATAATATGTTTAAGCCTGGTCTTTCTGTATGTGCTATGGTCTGCAGCAAAAAAATAAAAGCCTCAACTTGAAAATGGATGAAAATAGAGGTAGTTCCTTCACCAGACATTTTCTTTTGTTATGTCAATTCTTCTTCTTTCCCTCTGTCCTTAGGATTTGACTGGCAGCATTGTAGTAAGATAAGAAGCTACCTGGAGTGCCTAAATCCTAGTCTTCCTTATCTTCTTGACTTACTGGTTTTTACCATTCTGGAATCATAGACAAGGAACTGTTTTGCTCTACTTGTCTTCCTAACTCATTCCCTTTCCACCTAGTATCATTCCTTAGATTTACTGAAGTGTCACCGTCTTGATTCCATAAACTTGTTGCAGAAACACTTTCTTCTTCTAAAATTTAATTTCATGAACTTTTTCTTCTTAGACACTTGCAATCCCACTAGATTTTCTCATCTCTCCGAAGGCCAAGACCTGTCTTCCATGCATATCAGAGCTGTGGGTGTGCTGACACTTAGTTTCTCTGAACTTCCTCTGTAACCCACGACAGAGATCTTAATTTCCCTTGAAAGCAGGTCAAGCTATCTAGTACAAGATTTGCTCTTAGGAATTGTGTTTCTCTTCTAGAGGGAGTTTTGAAGGATTGCTCTTCTAACCTTCATTTGTCTTTCAAGTACTTAAAATTAGGTAGAGAACCGGAGGCTCCATTTGGGAACTTGGGGACCCTTAAAATTAGTGCCTCAAGACCCTAGTCCATGTTGCTGGTCACCCAACCTAACAATGCTGGGATTACCCAGCAAACACCTGACTATATCAACTGAACAGCTTGGACTCTATTGCCACTTCAGCTGTCTTCCATCAAGCTGATTCTTTCTGCCTGAACCCCTGTGTTGCTAGCAGGTATAAAGACCACTACAGACGAGTCTTCCCTCCCCTGTTTTGAAGTATATGTGTCTTTTAGCCTCTCCCAAATTAACTTTGTGTTTCAAAGGTTCTTCTACATCTGCTATTTCTCTGCTTAGCTTTCCTTGACTGCTGCTCAGTTGCCTCTTCTTACCTTGGAGAAGTAGTCACCTTTCACTCTTCTCTTTCCCAGAAGCTAGGCACTTCATAGAATTAATCATTTCATCTGGAAAAGGAATTAAACTTTTTTGACTAACCACAGCAGTTACAGAAGACCCTTTTAACCTTAGTTTCATGGCTAAAAGTGCCCAGGTGCCCTTTCTTAAAATTTCATTTGCTTCTGAACATAATTTTTCCTGCTGTGAGGCTTGAAAAGACATATTATTTGTCTTTGGAATATCTTATCTAAAGAATTTGGCTGAAATTTCAAGTTTAGTCTGCTATTACTGAAAATAAGATTTCTCTTGTACTGAGTTCTGGGTTATTTAATGTAACGTGTGATTGCTGTATCAGAAACAGATTCTTAAAAAAAAATGCACAGAGTTTTTCAGCAACAAGAAAAAAAGATGTCTTGTTTCCTTTTGTATGAGTGGAAAGAAACAACTTAGACTTCAGAGAATTCGTCTCAGTTTCCACCTTCTTCCATTGTGAAGAATCCCTGTGTTTAATTAAGGACAGAATGACTAGATATACTCAAACAAAGAGTATCAGACCCATTTGGTTTCTATCAGCAATCATAAGGTAGCACTAGGGAAGGAGCTGTGTGAACAATAAAAACACTAAAGTAACAAAACCAGAGACAGTTGCAACTGCTATTTTGAGGCCCATTGGAGGCAAGCTATTGACTGACCATTTTATAAAGTTATAATGCCATGGCAGCAGCTCAAGCTTTCTGCAGAGCTATCTTAGTTTCCAATTGAGTTAACACATAGTGGCCACATTACTGCAAAATACTCCCTTGTAATTGGCAACTCATTAGGTGATGTGCTACAGCTGATTCAGATCATTCCTCTGATTCCTGATTTCAGAAGTTGATTTTCACACAGGTACAAAGTTTAAAGGCACATAAAGTGGTTGCTAGGCTCAAAATTTGACCTATCTTTGCCTGTTTTTCACTACTGTGTGACTTTTCTTCAACTCATTGTTTTCATTTTATTTAATTAATCTTTATATTGGTTTGTTGGACTTTAGGACTCCAGGGCTATGCAACTACTAAGAGATAATATAATGAGATTAAGTGTAAGCTCCATTGCAGTGCTATGGTGTTGTGGATCTACAGAGCTTGCAGACTAGATATCACTATTTTACTTACAGACACCTTCTACTCCCATGAGGCTATTATATTAACCTCCTACTTTTCTGTCTGTCCTTTGTAACTGTTTTTGGGTTGGTTTTTTTTTTCCTTTACATTCCCTGCACTGATGCTGAGAATGACCCCATTCTGGTCAGATGTTCTCAGTAGTCAGAATCTAACTGTGACTCTATGGTCTCAGAAAGATGCGTCTGAACCTAAATTTGACCGTGGGTCTTATTACTACAGTTATTACTTCACCGCATGATGTAATGCATGCATATTTCATACTTGTTTACTTTAGAAGAATGAATGAAATAATATACTTTTTTCTGGATTTGTCAGTCCATCTTGTTCAGGATTTAAATTCAGACCATCAGTGGTATGTAGATTCCCTACAAAGACCTCTCTTGATATTTAAGGTGTGAATCAGGATACAGCCCTTTACTTTCACTGGGGCAAAGTTTTTGATCTTGGTGTTTTGGTTTTCCCTCCTTTGGTTTTCCCTTCCCTTTCTGCATTCAGAGAGGAAGATGCAAGGTTTTTGTATAAACATGTAACAGCGAGGATAAAATGGGACTCTGTTAGCTACTGCAGACAGCTGGGCTGACCAAATTGCTTTCCTTCCAGGACAGTTGTATTCTGTGCCTTTGCAGGTGCTGGGGAATTGAAAATACCATGGTTCACCTCTTGGACAGACATGGCATTAGATTTCAAAATTCTCATCCTTAGCAAGAAACTAGAATAAAAGAGCATTGTAGCAGACAGCAACATGGGAGGTAGGGCTCAGAGTGGTTGGAAAGTGAGCTATCTCTGCAAAAGTATTAAGTGTGACCTACTGTCCTCTTCCTCCATTTGCAATGCTGTGGTCCAGCAGGTTTGCAGTCTCCAGGGTCATAAATCCACAAGCATAGACACTTTTCCTTTGTCCCAGCAGTTTCCCTTTCTGTAAAAGTACTAATTTTGCACTGTTCCTCCATTGATCCAAGGGAAGTGGCTTATGCTGGGTGGTAACAAACTGTGAAGGGGCTCTGGCCAAGACCCAGCTCACCAACAAGCTCGTGAAAGGGTAAGGGGGCAGTATCCTTGCATGCCCCACTCATGGGCACCAGTGATGTGGACCATTTTGAGGCATGACATAGGCCTGCCCTCCTGCTTGTTTGCAAGAGTCATGGCTTGCCTCAGCTTTGATTATTTTATTTTGCAGTACTTTGTGGGCGACAGGCTCTTTTCCAAAATGCCTTTCTCACACAGACACCTCGCCTTTCCATGCATACCACCCTTCTTTTTTCTATTCTCAGAATATTCTTTTTCAGGGGTTAGTGGCAGTGCAGCAATCCCCTGAACCTGACCTTTATAAAAGGGGAAAAGGGTAAAAATTACTCCTTTTTACTCTTTTACAGTGCCTTTGTGTTTTATAAAGAAACAACAGCCACTGAGCTTTCTCACTTATCTTTGCTTTATTTTTAACTTTAGCAGTATCAAATTTTGATACCCTTCCCCCCTTTTTCATTAAGACTTTTTAGGGAAGTTTGAAACTGGCAGTATTCGGAGCTTTCTCAAAGGGCTGACTAAGCCTTTCTCTCACGTGTTTGTCAGGAATTGAAGTCCTGTAAGTGCTTATGGGTAAAAAAACACTTTTAAAGAGTACGACTTAAATGTCCCACCCTCCTGTCATTAAACAGCTTCCAATCTTTTGTCCCTTTTGATGTCATAATCCTAGCAGTTCTCCAGACTCCTGAAGACTTACCTAGGGAAAACATGGAAATCAGTACCTGAAAAACAAATGGGTTTGAAGGACAGAAAAGAATTTTTGATTGATTATTTATATGTTTAAAGAAGAGATAAAAAATAAGCACATTATGTATGTGTATATATATATGTATAAATTGCACTTTTAAGTTCTGCACCTTGCTGTTTGAAAACAGGAATGAAGAGCTAGTTTTAGTATTCTGGTTAATAGCACACACTGATTATCAGAATTCCAAGGCTTTTTTTCCACATCATATTGTGTGGTGTTTGGTCGTTTTTTTTCTGTACTTATATATGTATATCTGGCATAATATCAAATGCTATGTAAAATTCCATACATCTGAATTGCACTTTCAACTTCCCAGTTCTGTCAACTTTAGATATGACAAGGTTTTTCCCCTGCAAAGTCTTACTTTTAATATATGGGTATAAAATAGCAATTAGAGTTCTGTGTCAATCAGTGTCCACTATTCCAACCTGCTACTTTCACTTAGAGCAGCTTATACATTACACTCTATTCATGCTGTGGAACTACCATGCCCTAGAATGAATACAAACTAGGGATAAAAAGCTTTTTGTTTCAAGGCTCCACAAATGTGGAATCAGTTACCAGTTGATTTAAGAACAATTGGGAGCTTTTCCTGCTTTAAGATGGAACTGAAACAATACTTCATGATGACTAGAAGTCATTGTAATTGTTTTAATTGATGTTATTCTAGAGTTATCTTGCTTTATTGTTTATTTATATGCATTTGTTTATCACAGGTCATGCTTGAAAATGGGCTTTCATCTCAATTTACATAGACAGCTAACAAATATATGTATGTATGTGTATCAGCTACACTTGTTTATATCTGACAGCAAAACCATATGTAGTGTACATATATTTCTTGCCTTTATGTTTGTGCTATCGATTAAGACATCTGAGTTTGATTTCAGCTTGACTTTTAAGTTTGCAGGACAAATCAAGCAAGTATGTATCTCATAATATCAGTCAAATTATTGTTTGGCTCCCAAAGCACAAATCAAGTTAAAGCATTAACTAAGCACATGTTGCTGTGCTTTATAAAGCAGTTCACTCTCTAGCTGCTTGCTTTTACTCCTGCAGTGTGCTGGCTTTAAACAGCATTAGCATTCAGAAATCATTTTTATATCTCTAAAGGCAAATGATGTATTAAAAACAATGATATCATCACTTGTAGAGAAATATACATGAAGTATTTATTGTCATAGCTGATAAAGTAATAGCATGTTTAATTTACACTCTCTGCAAATGATAAATATCTACATAAGTATTCCTGCCTGTCTTTACATATCCAGCAAGTAAACTAAACAATATATAACAGGAGCAGAGAGGAAGAGCAAGTCATTATTTCATCTGTTCCATTTACAAACTCAGAAGTCACAAACATGCAGCTGGGAAATATGTTTGTCTCAAAGCTTCAAATCTGTGACATGTTAATTCATAAATAATTGCAGTCACATGGTCTTCCTCGAGGGCATTAGCTCAGTATTATTCCCAGTATAGTACACTTACTTGTAATAGAAAAGAGTGGACAAAAGTGGTTTTCATAAATCAGATAAAATAGCCCAATAAATCCAAACGATCATTATTTGTAACAGAAAATTAGCTTAGTTATGTAAGCAACATTTTTTAAATTTTAATGGTCTTTGGAAACTGGCAGGTGAGGAAATAAAGGGCAAGACTACATTATTTCCGGTTATGGAATCTGTCAGCTAAAGGTATCACAGCCGTGGACCAAAGAGTGCTCTGACTTGCATTCCATGCTAACCCATGGACCACCTTACATCCAGATACTAAATCCTTCCATTAAACAAGAGCACTTTTCTATTGGGCAGTCATATGATAACATCGCCTGTGTCATTGTCTAAATGCAGCTGTTTGCAAAAATATACGCTTTTTCCCAAAACTGTTGTCTTTGGTACTCTGACTGCAGAGTGAATAATACAGTATGAAAGGAACCTGAAGGAGCCGTTAGGGTCCATTGTGTCAATCCAGCTGCTACACATGCATATTAAGTCCACATTTAAAAATGCTTGTGAGGCTTTTTCTGTTTGGTTTGTTTTGCAGTCCATTTTTAAGCATTCACACTTCTTTATTTTTCCATTGTCAGAATTCCTAAACTACTCTGAACTACCCTTTGGGCAAATTCCAATTCAAACTGAAAACCATTTTAGTTATATAAGAGTAAGTTTGCTTTGCTTTTTTTTTTTTTTTTTCCTTCTAAAATCAGGTGAAATTTAGAAGAAAAAAAAGGTTTAAAGCAAAACATTTTTTTTCAGTTGGTTACTATAAAAAGCATTGTTTCATCTAAGAGCTGGTTGTCAGGTTTCAGTCAGCTTTGGATTTATTCTTCTGAAAGAAGAAATTAGAGTGGAAAACGAACTGACCCTGACTGCGGCTATTATTGTTCAAACCACTGCAAATTTCTCTTGATAAGAATTTTGTTAAAATATCAGATTAATTTGCTGTAGACATTTGATTGTCATCCAAAATTTCATATTTCTAATAATTTGTTTGCTAGAATACTTTGAATTCAGAGAATCAGTCTTCTGACTGTAGCATAAGTACAGCATCACAAATGAGAATGCCAAATTTAAACTGTTTAGTCTGGGAATTTATTGCTGGCACTGGAGTGGTTGTTGGCAGAACATGTCCATATAGGGGGTTCATTCAGCTACTTCATTTTCAGTCTATGTCATTAAGCAGTGGTTTGAGGACACTTAGTATTTCAATGCAGTCAACAACAAAAAGAAAAACATTCTCTCCTCCTCCTTTCTGTTTAATTGTATATTGGTACCTCAGAATTTTTGCTTAAATATTAATCTGATTTTCTTACATACATTAGGAATTGCTTAGAGTAATTGAAAAAGTTTGTTGTTTATATAAAAAGTTGTCAGTGTCCTGGATGTTGATACTGGTCCTAATGCTTATTTTGCAGCTGCTGATGCACAGTGGTTTTACCTTGAGTTTAACAGCCCAAGCTACATAAAGGAGGTTGAGCAAGCAGGTATTGTAGGGCCAGGTACACCATGTTCATGAAAGAGATTTACTTTGATATTTATCATGCTTCAAGCAGAGAAAGTGCAGGTTTAAGGTATAAATTTTACTACTTAATGGTAAATATGTAGTTTTGAAAGGGCTTTAAAGACACACCTTGCCCTTACCTGCAGCACACTGCAGAAAGGTGTCAGACACAATCAGCCACTACTTGGACCTAAGAGTCACCCTGCAGCTGGAAGGTATGAAATCTTCAGTTCCTAGCTGACACTCTAAATGTACTCTAGACACCAGCTGGTGTAAGAGTGGGAAATGTGGTCACATCTCTAAATGTATAAGGCAGATACATATCAGTATTAATTTAGGTCTGGAAAACACATTCTTGCATTTTTCCTTTCAGATGAAGACAACAATTATAGATAAGTAAAAAATTAACAATACCACATAAAACGCTCATTGTACTGCACGGGATCAGAGAATCACAGAGCTGTTTACCAGCAAACACATCCCATGCAGGTCATTCAGCCCAGCCTTTTTTTTTCCTTCCCTCATGTATTGTGTCAGGATTGATTTCATTAAATTTAAACCTTTGCTGATAGATCAACATAAAGTCTGGCCTTAAAATCCTGCAGTGGACATGATTCTGGAAAACCACTCAACAGTTTGCTCCATGACCTAACTGTTCTTGCAGTTGTAGTTTTTCCTAATATTTAACCCTATTATCTATGTTGCAGCTAATGTCCATTACTTCTTAGGGGTTTTTTTCCCATTGACTAATGAGAACAATTGGTCCCTGTCCTCTTGGTAACACCCCTTTATGCAATTATCGGGAGTTATTATGTCTCCCTTTTGGCTTCTCTTCTGTAGCCGGAACATACCCCAGTCTCTTAAGCTTTTCTCCTGGGCCTTATTTTCAACACCTTTTATCATTTTCGATGTCCTTCTCTTAAGTCCTTCTAATTTGTCTGTATCTTTTGAAAAATGTGGTAGCCCAAACTAAATGTGGCTGTCTGGATGAAGCTCAGCCAAGTCAAACAGAGCGGAAAAACTGCCTTCCTTGTATTACATATGATGCTCCAATTAACATAACCTACTGTAGCTTTTGTCTTTCCTGTGACAACATTGTCTCTTTGCTTCTTCAATATATTGTCCTTTACCACTACTACTCCCTTCACTGGAATTTTCTGATCTATCTGATGTTCCATCATCTGCTTTGAGTTTCCATACAGCCACATATGCTTCCCATCTTCATACTTATTTGTATGTTGCTTTGCCTTATCTGAATCTTTGTCCTAAGGCTATTAATGTACCTTTAGCCACTGGAGTAATTTTGCTGTGCCATCTGCAAGATAGACTTTTTCCAGCAACTGAATACTCTCATCAGCAATACCAAAGCCCCATCAGAAGCTTATCTTCAACTGTTCTACTATTTCAACTATTTCTATTTCAACTGTTTCTACTGTGCAATTTACAAAAATTATAAATATATGTATACATGCTAATTTTTTTGGAAAAGGAATATTCCTTGTATGTAGTTAATCAATGATCTATGAAAACAGCAAGGAGGCTAGCCTAGAATTATCTGAAACACAAATTTTCTTAATTGCATGGACTTACAGTATTTTGATGTGGTATTTCCTTCAACCTTAATTATGAAATCAAATATTCAGTAATTTCCCACAAGCGAGAATTTCAGAACCTCGTTTCAGAAACCCAGGCACATGATGTTGCAGAACTTGGATATGCATCCATCCCCAACCCACCTGGGAGGCAGGCTGGAAGGAATGCAGCCACTACTGAATCCTAACCCAGCAATGCTGCCTTTGCAGGACTAGCCTGGGGCTATGCAAACTCAAGCTACTTCTAGTTTTGCTGTCATAAAAGCCTTGTGAGGCCATTTTGTGTTAGAGCTGCTACAGCAATACTCTACTGAAACCCAGATTTGAGAAGCTGCAGCTGAAATTTTCAAATTGTTTCTCTCTTCAGCAGTAAAGGTGGACTTCAGAGTCCCAGGATGGGCTAAGGAAATAGTAATCTGTGGATAGTCTTTAAATCAGATCTTTAACAGGGGCAATATTTGTCAAATTTGGGGGAAACATTCAGGTTCAGCAAACTCTGTGCATGCACTAACAAAGACTCCTGAAGTATCTTCTTTTACCTACTTACATCTTGGTATATACGTACATTCAAGATGTACATAGATAAACCAAAGGTTTTCATGGAATTCTTACACCAGAGGAGAGCTCAAAAACTCCTTTTACTCTTACTTACCTTTATATCTATTACTATTTATTGTGCATGAAAGAATGCTTTTCAGTCTTGCTAGGCTAACACGGATTTATAGCATTTATTCGTTTCCTTTTCCTTCTTAACATGAACCGGAACAGTTTGCCATACTCAAGTTTCCAGAAGTATGTCTACCTCACTTGCTCAAAATGCACTCCCAGGAGCAGACAAGAGCACATTGTGCCTGCTCGCCATCCACACAGGGCCCTTGGGCAGCCTGCCCAAACATGCCTGGCAGGGTCCTAACCACCTACTTACATATTAATACCACCTAAGAATGCCCCATGTGTTCAAGCCCATAGGATGTTGCATGTGCTGAAGAGGCACATTTTCTGCCCAGGTATTCACTAGGCACAGAGGTGGGTCCAGGCCGGGGGGTAATCATGGGGCACCCCTCAGAGGAAGAGTTATTCCTTCTCTCAGAGGTGAAATTATATTGCCAATATGGTCAGTCTCAGGCATTTGAGAGTGAAGAGATAGGCTACCCAAAAGATGAGATTTTACAATATATTAATAAGTGTATATATTTATACATGGTGATATTTATAATGACATATATTTCTAACAGGAGAGGATTACTAGAGGCAGAGATCAGTTATTTTCCCTTTTTTTCCTTTTTTTCTTTTGCTTATTTTTATTTTTTTTTATTTTCCTCTTCTTTTCCCTTTTCCTTTTCCTTTTTCTTTTTCTTTTTAATATTTTTCTTTTTCTTTTCGTTTTCCTTTTCCTTTTTCTTTTCTGTTTTTCTCCCTCTTTTTCTCTTTTTTTTTTTTTCTTTCTCAAAGGAAAAAAGAAGAAAACAAAATCTCTCTTGCTGTATTTCACTCTGGAGGTACAAAGCAGAACTTTTTGCAGTAAAATGTTGATAATTCCATATGGTAGAAAGTCTGCGTAAACAATGACTTTGAACAGGCCACATGCTGAGATAGAGACACTAGGTTACTGTAGCTATCCCCTCTAACACAGCTGTAGTTTATACCAGCACTAAAGGCTTTCTGATGGTGTGTTATTCACCAATTCCAAAAGCAAAAGGATTTTTATCAAGAACAGTACTTTTAGATTAACATAGTTGCATAAGCATTAAAGCTTCTGCAGTGTGGCATTTAACAGCATAGTTAAAACCATGAATAAACACCCCACCTCAGACTTTCATTTATGAGCCATTCCTAATATGGATCTGGCCATTATCTTACCACTGTCTATGCCAATAACATTGCCTGTATGAATAAAATGTTTGCTTGTACATTTGGTCTGTATTTCAGACCCAAATCCTCCAAATAAGAGTGGTAGTGAAGCCCAATGTACTGAGTCATGGTAAAGTTCTTTTCAAGGCCGAGGAAAATGTAACTCCTAGAATAAATTACCGTGCACAACATTTTCTTTTGGGCCAGTTACCACTTTGTAAGAATCATTCAAGTGCTCTTATCTCCTGTACTAAAAGGCTTGCTTTGACGTGTTCAAACATTAGCTGCTTGTTACAGGAAGACTTACTTTCCAGGAATACAAAGATTCAGTCTTTCATCAAACCGTTTGTAGCGGTACATTTACTCTCCCTGAAAAAAAATTGTTTCTGTTGATATAGTTCAACTACACTGAAGAAGAAGAAAAAGTTCAGTTCTGAGCAGATGGTTAGGATGACTGACTGCAAACCAGGGCTAAGAAATTACTAAATATTACTTGTGTTAAGAGCAGTGTAGTTTCTCTATATATTTCACTTCCAATTCTCCAAATCTTATCCTGCTTCAAAAAAAAAAAAAAAAGAGGAGTTATGAACTCTTCAAAATGTTTTCTTTTTTTCTTTTCTTTCAAATTATGTTTTTACAATCTTCTATTTATTATAGGATTTTCAGCAGCAAGGGAACCACAAAAAATTTTGCTCCATGGTGTGGGAAGTAGTTCTCCAGAAGCACGACCAAGATCGGAATCTCTCTCATTTTATGATCATATAAGTAAAAGACTTTCAAGACATAAATGAGTCTCTTCATTCTCAAACTTTTCCTCTGACTGATTTTAGATAGCCAAAGCTCCAAATCTTTAGTGGAGTCACTTTTTGTAAGTTTTATTCTTAACATATTAGGACTGATGAATAAGGCATGGGACATTCCACAGTATGCCAGCTGGGGGATTATGCAGCTGGACAAAATTATCCCTATTAGTTGGGGTTCTTTTTAAATGATGATATATCTTTTGATAAACCTTTTTGTTATAGCTGCATAGTAGAAACATTATAGAACATAAATAGAGACATAATAGGACAAAATAATTCTATGAAAATAATGACATTTTAATTTTGAACAAATGTGCCTTTAACCAGAATGTTTGAGATGTCTTCTGATTACTGAAAAAATGGGAATAAAAAGTGATTTTTGAATTCTGAAATATCATGATTTACAATGGAAAACCTGACTCTGAGTTCCTTCTACTTAGAGAAACACAACATCTAATGTGCGCTACTCTGACTAACCGACATAACAATATTGAATGCCAAATTTTGAATATCAAGCACTTGCAGTGAAGTGCTCATAAATGATACACCTTCATTCAGGGAATAATTCTGAATAATAAATCTAAGAAAGTCATAAACTGTTCTTGTGCAGTTCACAAATAGAAAAAGGAGGTGAGGTTTGTCTAACAAATTATTTGGAGTGAATTATGCATCCAGCAGTTACCTTAAGTCCCTGATCTGTGTTTTCTAAAATTTGTATAGGATGTCTCCTCTAAATATTTTGCAATATGAAAGCCTAGATCAGTCATTCCCCAGCCAGATCCTCTACAGCAGCAACAGTCTGCTTACGTATTCCTGGATGAGACTGCTTATACATGGTTTCCTTCTGCCACTTCCACATTACCTTTCTAAGCAGATTTGTCACCCATTCTGGGAGAAACTGAGGCCTCTATTTCTTTCAGTGACCTAAAATAATTAAGAGCTAAATCTCCTGTCTTGAAGTACTTTTGCATATGCTTAAATTTATGCACGAGTAGTTTCATTGATTTTAAGTGTGCCTATTCATAGGAGTACTTTTAAGATAACTTATTCTCAGGTTTGAGGTCTTAGAAGATTTGTCTCCTCATGTTATGTACTTCCTACTTTACCAGTAAATAGAATATTGTCACTTAGCAATGTCCAAAATATGCATTACTAACCAAAGGAGTTATGAATTATCTGTAATAAAAATCTGTAATAAAATTAACTGATTTTGCTTGAGTTTATATCATTCTTTTCAGTTAGACGTTTGTGATTTATATGAAAATATATCAAATCAGAAAAAGACCCCATTCAGAATCTTCTTTTGCTTTTGAGTGGTATTTTGGGTTGGATCCCCAAAGAAAACTCAGCACTTAATTGCAGTTTCCAGACGTGTTTGGTAGCAAATGTGGCTCTGAGCATTAAGAAAAATTGTGTAGTTTTTAGTCATTTGTGGAAGTAACACTGATGTAGATGGCTGCAATACATTCATTGCTGGTAACCTATATAGGCAGCACCGGAGTGCAGCAGTCAGTTCAAGGAGGTGGCTTTTGGAAGGGGGAGAGGGAAGGAATATCTAAATGGGTTAGCTGTTAAGAACAAGAAGCTTTTGATTTAAGAAATATTAAAAGTGAGTTCCTGGATTTTATTCCTGACATACACCCAATTAATATATTTTCCAAAACCGAGACACTGTATTTGCAGGATTTGTTTAATATTAATGGAGGCATTAAAGGGATAATCTAGTACCTGTAAGATGCTTTCACATTTCCCCCCCCTCTTTTTTTTTTCCTTCAAAAATACAGAAGCTTCTTCTGACCTAATTGATCAAAAAATGCTTTTTCTCGGGAAACAGCCAAAATGTCTTCTTTTCAAGGCAAATGAATTTGGGGATTGGTGAGAAAGGGAGAAAGGTAATATATACTAGCAAAAATGCCAGGATTTGAGCTGGAAATAAACCTCCAGCATAACTTGCATCTTCATATTGCTCATACAGCCATTCAGAATTTATATTTCTTCTTTTAAATGCATACAACTAGTTAAAAATATCTGCCGCAAGTCTTTCTTCCTGCTGCTTTTCCAAATTTTTTCAAAAGGGTTATGTTATAATTGCCATTTAGAAATTTCCACTCATAGGAAAACTCACACAAAAATAAGCTTATTAATTAAATAATTTCACTAATTAAAGAAAAAAGTGATCAGAATAAATTATATATTTTTATAAGGGATTTTTTGAGATATGTCTTGGTACCTTATCCCAGATATACTTAAAAATTTTGTTTTTCTTCCAGCTGCAAAGTTCATCTGCTCTCTTAGTATGATAATTATACTAATATATTAATCACTAGACAAATTACTAATAAAGATTAGGCTTACTGAAAAGTTATCCACTGTAACTCTGTTATAGTATTTAACTTGATGAAATTTTTCAGTAAAGTAAAAAAAAAAGCGCACAATATTTTCTGTCTGTACGCACATATACGTTTCCTAAATTGATAGATTGCCTTTCATACACTTAAATTGATTTTTAAAAAAAAACAAACCCAACTATTACACATTGTCTCTTGGTCCTTTAGATGAAGTTATGAGCAAAAGGTACCCTTCCAACAGGTAGACCATTCCCCTGTGATCTAATCACACTTTCTCCTTTAGTGGTGTCCATGTATTTTAATAACTGCGTGGACATTTACCAGAATCAAGAGGAATACCGTATATACAAGGAGACATAACCCAGGACTCACTTTAATATTCAAGAGTTTTTCAGCTGTATTAAAGAAATGTAAGTAGCTAGTGAACACTGGATTGCATTCCTCCACCATCTATCTTTTATCTGGCTGTTAAAGTTAAGCATTACTGAGGCAGTTTTAAATTATTCTTTGGAACTCCTTGGTAGACATGTAATACATGCTGTAGATTCTCCAGCGTGCGTGCCTACATTAACAGCCACAACTATTTATAGTTGCTACCAGGGTCCTAAAGACATGAAAGTTCCCAGACCCAGCAGGTTAGCTTTGAACTCACTGAAAGAAAAAAAATTAAAAAAATTAGAAAGTTCTCCCCTCAAACCGAAATGTGGAGGTTCATTTTCCACATCAGATTTTTTTTTCAAAACTTGCTAGAAAAGTCCAGATTTAGGTTTCAAAAACGATAAGGAAAAAAGGAAACTCTTATTGTTACTGTTTTTTCCTGGACAAATCTTGACATTTTCCAATCGTATCTCCATCTGAAATAAGAGATCAGTTTAGGAATAAAAAATACAATTACTACATGAAAAGAAACGACATTCAAATGTTGTTAATTAAATGAGGGAGTGGATGTCAATGTTAATGTGTAGGTACATAAAAAGAACCTTATTTTGCAGATGTATGACAGAGCTCCCTGAAGAACGCAAGTTTTTCTATATTAATTCCATGGTAGTTGAAAGCTATATAATCAAAAACACCTTCTAAGTTTGGCAGAAATACAACACTGGCTGTTTAAAATAAAAGGTCTGTATGGAAAGTTCAGTTTTGTTTTGTTATTTTTTTTATTCCCCTAGGGTCATTGTGGTGGAGGAAATATTTTTATCCGGGCCTCAGGAAACGGTGGTCTGGCTAGCAACTGCAGTGGTGTGAATGGTTACATGAAGAGTATTTACTTGGGGCAAAGCATGCCATCACTTACCTCTGCCCCAAAACTCCTGAACTGCAAGACCGAATCAATGTCAGTGGCCACCTGGAAATTCCCAGTGGGGAAGGACTATGGCAGCTACTACCCTGAAAACAAACCTTCAATCCGAAGCAAGGTGAGTCAATAATGTGTAAGACAGATATTGGTGTGAATAAGCAGAACTCTGATGAGTTATATTTCAAACAGAAATTCAATGAGAAGACATCACGCATCTCACATATAAATGGGCTGAAACAACAAGGAACATACATAGAGAGTTTTCTGATGGAGTCTTGCTGCTTTGAAGCTGAATAAATATCAATGTGGCAACCTCAAGTTAGCAGAAATCCATTAGATTTTCTGAGGATAGTTTTATCAGTTTTCACTCCCCTTTTCAGGACACTGTAAGTGTTTCTCATGTGCCGCTTTCTAATATAATGAAGTCCATTTCCTATTCCAGACCTGAAAGTTTGTGCATGTTAATCTGTAGATCTATCTGGGTTCTTCTGCTGTAACTCTGCCCATTCCAGACACCTTACCAACGGATTACCTTTTCTTTGGCTTCTTCAGAGAATATGAAATGAAAATGTCGACATCAACTGTCAGGCTTAGAGTTCCCAAAGGATCTTCCATATATATAGATAATTTATTATATCACTTACAAGTTTAATCAACACTCTGTCTTTGATAACCATTCTGATGCACTCAGGCAAGTATCTTCCTATGTTTTTCCTTTCTCTTCAGAATTTGTGGGGTTCATTTAGGAAACTACCTCTTTAGTCTATTATATTTTAGCTTTTATTTTGGTTGGATATTCCATTTTTGAGATATTTTCCATCATGTTACAGCTCAATATGTTCTCCAGATCAGGTTTTTTGATTAAGCATTTTTCTCTAAGAAACCTCTGCCTTCCAAGCTTTATCAGCATTGCTCTATCTTCCGCTTTCTGTTTTACAAAATATGAAAAAATACAGTTTCCTTTTTCTTGTTGGTGGTGTCTTTATAAAGAGGTGTAGCATTGTCTTAATTTTCTACCAACTTTGTTACATGTCACCACTCATCTCTTAACTAAGTGGTGCATATTTGCAAATATCAAGAGAACCTCAGAGGGAAACCTTAAGGTGGGTCAGCAATAAACTTCTTGAGGGGGAGGATGGAGAGAGGGGAGAAATACAATTATAAGATTACATTTAATACCAGGCATAATTTTTACAACTGGCCAATACATTGAATTATTAATTCCATACAAAACCACTTAAAAAAACAACATAGTCCATTAAGAACAGATGACAAAATAGAGTATATTCTGGTTTACCGCTTGATTTGCCAAACTGTGGCATTCCCACTAAAAATGAACTAGTGTCTGGCAACTCGCCTGGTTTTCAACATGTGATGTCTAGCTGATGCTGTGGGGAGCTGAACTTTCACCGTAGTCATGATGGATTAACAGCAGCTTTGGTAGCACCAGTGGCTGACCAGCAAGAGTCTGAAAATCAGATATTTTTTATACACTCACTTTGCCTCAGACTTCATTTTCCTCTTTTCAAATATTTCAGATAAAACTACTCAGTAGTATCCAACAATGAGTCCAGGGAGATAATCTTGTTTTGTACACATTGAAAAAATTCTGGCAGTCTTTCCTTTGAAGTGTTCCATGTCTTCTGCACCTGAGAGCAAAGGCTTGAAAATATAAAAGGATGCATAACACTGATATAAATCCAAACGCATTCTAGCTTGGACAAGTGAGGAACTTAGGGACAGCATTCTTAACAGAGGATTCGCAGAATTACAGAATCATGTATGTTGAAAGGGTCTTCAGGAGGTGCTAGTCCAACCTTCTCAGAACAAGGTCACACTGAATTCAGAATTCGGGTTGCTCAGAACTTTGTTCCATCAGGTATTGAGAGCCTCCAAGAGTGGACTCATGGGTACCAGGGCACGCTGCTGGCTCATGTTTAGTCTGCTTTTCCCTCTATCCTTTTCAGCAAATCTGCTTCCCTGTCAGTCAGCCCCTAACCTGCAGGGAATTAGTTATTCCTCACCGCTAAGCAGTATGGGGGGAGTGAGCAGGGAGCCTTGCTCTCCTTTTTTGTACTGAGGTTTTCTTGCTGGCATGGAGAAGGGAGCCACCACACTCTAATGTGGAGAGAACAAAAGAAAGACTGGCACTGGGAGGAGAAATTAAAAATTCTGCCTAATAGGTTAATAATTATGTAGGACCACAGAGAAATCTATAATATTGGAAGCCAGAGAAGAGGTCACCAAGACCTTTTTGTTATAGGCTGCGTTAGAAGGCTGGATGAAGAAGATTATATTAAGAGTTACGAAAAGTTTATTAGCTGGGTTACAGCAAACTAAATTCTGGTGAAAAAAAAAAAGAAAGACTTGGGAACAAATTAAATAGATTAGACCTTATTAAAGAGAGCAAGGAGCAGATACATCATAAGAAGGGGAAGAGGAACAGGCTAGGAAAAGAATCTGGGATGGGTAATTGGGAAGTAGGTAGAAAGCCATTGCCCTTAGAGGTAAGGAGTCAGGCAATGGAAACAAGTGCAGAAAAGGAGTAAAAATAAATCAAGTGGAGATCTTCGTGGGTAGAACAGAGATCAGGACAGTCTCGGTGCCTAAGCACAACTAAAAATTCTGAGATGAGACTGTTGCTGTACACAGTGAATTTCATGCTGGATTGCTAAAGGATTTCACTCTCATGAGTGAAAATATAGCTGGGTTAAAGGACCACCTATGGGGAAGACATTAAACTGAAAAGCTGTGACAGCTTTGGAATTTAGGGACATTAGAAAGAGGGCATAAATATTTTGGAAAATGGCAGGTGACATCTGTAAAAATAAATAATATGTGAAATTATAATCAAATGCAAAGCATAGGCATATTTGAAAGGTGAAAGATTTTAAAATGTTACAATTTTTTTAAAAATCCTTGACTATGTCATCATAGTTTTCATTGTGCAATATATTTATATGATTAAAGTCTTATTTTACTTGCATTGTAAATGTTGTACATTGTTGTAAATGCATGAGTTTAAATTTCAAATAAAACTAAGAGTACCCTATTTCTCTACCTTAGTTTTATTCACAAATAATGCATCATCAGCAGAGCTGTCTGGAGGAAATTCAAAACCTCAGAGGCTCTTCAGCCTTCACTCTTTTCCTTCATAAATCTGAGATTTTGTACCAAGGAAACACTGAAAATAGTTTTCTTCCATTTCAGTTCCCTCCAGCTTGAATTAGGAGTCAGAATCTCTGGCTTCTTGAGCAGCAGACTTTGTTTAGACCATTCACAAAGGTTACTGTTTTATGCACATGAGTAACACAACGAATCTGTAATTTGAACATGGTCTTTTCTCTAGAAATGTTATGCATAAATTTTATCTTCAAAGATATTTCTGAACGTAACTTATGCATATCTTTGCACTCAAGTTTGGTTTGATAACCTGTAAAGCAGATCTAATATTTTGTTTTTTGTTTTCCTGTGCTCTTCTCCATACTGGGAAGTATCATTTGCTCACCACACGTTGGTAAAATGAGTATTAAGTTTATCAATGTCATCCACAGTTCCTCAACAAGAGGGAAAGAGAGAAAAATAAAGATTGAGAGGAAGCAAGAGAAAGAAAAAGAAAAAGAAAGAAAAGAAAGATAAAAAGAAAAAGAAAAAAGAAAAAGAAAAAGAAAAAAGAAAAAGAAAAGGAAAAGGAAAAGAAAAAGAAAAAAGAAAAAGGGAAGGAAGGGAAGGAAGGGAAGGGAGAAATGCAAAATATGATCATAAGCCTGTCAAAGTGTGAGGGGATTACAAAGAGCATTGAAATACAACAGCAAAATAAGGAATAAGTGTACAACCGCAATTCAGCTTTCTTTTAAGACTGCATAATCAGTCTGAATATTGAGAAGTCAGGTTACTGATTCCAAACTGTCCTCTCTCTTTCTTGAAAATGTCATTTGTTTGTTTAAAACATTAATTTGCTGTCATTCTCCCAAAACTCCATACACTTCTGTTAAATGTATGCAATTTTAACACCTTGTAGAAGGTGTAATTTGGCTATTTCATGCTCCCAATCTCCTCTGACTGGTTCTAGCTGCTTGGCTGGGTGCTTCTTTTGTGAGTTGTCACCACCATGGTGATCCCAAGAGGCACCACCAGATCACAAGAAGGAACTAGGGTGAATCTGAATCTTGGAAAACATAGTCCAGGTAGAGACTCTGCCCTGTAGAGAAGGTTGGAAGTCTGAAGCACCAGCCTGTCACTCCCATGAGGCCACATGTCAGTATTTCCACATAAAAATATTTTCTTTCTCAGCTGAAATATTTGGGAGTTGATTTTTGTCATCAAAATGTCAACATTTGACACACATAATGTCAATTTTCTAGCCATTCTACAGTAAATTGCACCTGATACAAATGTATGTGTATCTCCTCTATTTCTCCATACTAGTTGTTTTTTCAATAAGAAGTTATGGAAAAAAGTGAAGATATGTCAGGATCTATAGGTTCTAATAGTGGGATTCATCTGACCAAATATAAAAATCTATAACTGAGATATCTACATCTGAGATTGTCATCCTGGACTCTTTTCATAATCAATGGAGAGAAATAGGCACTTTTAGAGTATGATTCATCTAATCCTGAAGTAGATGGCTAAAACAGGTCAGCTGAATCATGTTTTAAAAGCACCTATTTCTCTCCATTGGCAGTAGAGGGAATCTATGGTGACAACTTTAGACAAAGACATCTCAAGTTAAATAAAATTATTCATGCATTAAGAGCCCACAGAACTGTTGTGCATAAACTTGTCCTTTTGTACCATAATTTACCTGTTCATCTTACTTGTTTGTAAATATGCAGTGACTTTTTCTTTCCCTCTCTCCCTGTTAAACCAATCTTTTTACCTTCATTTTTTTCCCCTGCTTACCCTGTGTTGTGCATCCTTTTTCTGTTTCCCTCATCACTATAAAAATCAGGCTTCAAACCAGTAATTTTAAGCCAATATCTGAGATAAATGAATGCCATTTCATCAAAACTCTGAGATTCTGCAGTGCTGCATACTTTTCTTGTTAGTGTCACCACTAGTCTGTGGTCTTTTGAAATACAAGTCCTCTTTCCAAATTATACCAGTTGTCTGATACAGAAGGCCAAGATCAGGCAAAAGATATTCCTGTGTTGTTTCCCCACTTGGATTACAGAGCACCCTTTCACAAAGGATATCAGTTAACATAATAACAGATTTCCAACATTTCCTGTACCTATCTGTGGATGCCACAAGTTAGAAAACTGTTCTCTTTGTCATCTTTGCTCACATGCGAAGCAAGGATTTTCCAGTAATTACCAGTGGCTTACAAGTGAAAACAACAAAGTCATATAAATAATAATGTTACTAGGAGGTACAGTGAACACAAGCTTTTTGCATTTCACTATGCCGCAATCCTAGTGCATGCCAGAGACAGTGGTGTCTCTTTTGAGCTCTTATAGAATTTAAGTGTCAATGAAAGTCTGAGCAATAGATGCAGATCTTTGCATCTGTTCCATTAATCTCTGCAACATGGAGCATTGCCTTAGCAGAATCCTGAAGGAAATCAAACAGCAATAAGTCTGACTCCAATCTAGGTAAACCCCTGCAAAGGCATATAAAAGAGTGAAGGATAGGGTATGAATTTCACTTCAATGCACCAGTAATCTGACTGGGCTAAATCTGGGGTGGAGGACTCAGATTAACTCCCAGCTACATACTGCAGGTTTTCAAATTTTCATAGTGTAAAAAGCAGAAAGAAACTCTTAGATCATCTAATCTGCTTTCTTCTCGATCACAGGCACTTACCTTTTACACTGTTATCCCTACCTTGAGCCAAATAGTTTCTCTGCAGCTGAAGTATATCTTCCTGAGAGGCGTCTAATCTTGACTTGAAGATCTCAGGAGATGGAAAATCCACCACTTCCCTCTATAATGTGTTCTGATAGCTAATAGCTATCAGCATTAAAAGTGTGTGCCTTATTTCCAATTTGAATTCATCTGGCTTCAGGCTCCAGCCTTTGGTTCTTATTATGCCTTTCTCCATGAGATTACAGAGTCCTTTCATATCCATTATTTTCTGCCTGAGAAGGTATATATGCCATAAGCAAGTCACCTCTCAATCTTCTGCCTCATAAACAGAAAGATCCAACTCTTTAAATCTCCCACCAGAAGGCATTTTCTCCTGTTTTTGAAACATTTCTGCATTTCCTCTCTACCTTCTCCAGTAGCTCCGCTGTGTCTTTCTCAAAACATGGACTGCAGAGTTCATGCAGTACTCCAGCATTGTCCTCTCCAAATTATATCAGAAAGATCACCTCTCTTCTCCCCTCACTGACCATTCAGCGATCCTGTTGGTTTTTATGCTGTACCATCCAATTCTGAGCCACTGTTTCGTTGCTTGTCTAGTAGGAATTCCCCATATTTTTAAGCCTCTTCTTTCAGTTATTCAGTTTCATGGATTTCATCATTGTTTCTAGAAAGGTAATTTAGGATTGTGCTGTATTAAAGCACCCTATTTCTAATAACCTAGTTTACTAAGCAATCTTTTCCATCTCCGGAGTGTTCTCTCTGTTGTTTACCATTGACTTACTTATCCATAAACGCTTCCAGGAGTAACATTGCACCAACTTCTGAACTGTTAATAAGGATACTTTAAATCATTCCTCTGCTACCAGTTCTCATGGAATCAGAGAAGAAACATCCCATATCAGCTTTGCATTGTTTTGCATAAGAGTGACAGCAGGAGAAGGGGTCTGACAAGTAACACTGTTTTGTTACATTCTATAGTATTCTTTAACCATGCCAAGTGCAAGGTCCTACACCTGGGTCGGAGCAATCCCAGGCACAGCTACAGGTTGGGCAGAGAAGAGATTCAGAGCAGCCCTGCAGAGAAGGACTTTGGGGTGCTGGTCGATGAGAAAATGAACACGAGCCAACTTCAGTGTGCGTTCGCAGCCCAGAAAGCCAACCGTATCCTGGGCTGCATCAAAAGGAGCGTGACCAGCAGGTCGAAGGAGGTGATCCTGCCCCTCTGCTCTGCTCTTGTGAGACCTCACCTGGAGTATTGTGTGCAGTTCTGGTGTCCTCAACATAAAAAGGACATGGAACTGCTGGAACAAATCCAGAGGAGGGCCACGAGGATGATCAGGGAACTGGAGCACCTCCTGTATGAAGACAGGCTGAGAAAGTTGGGGCTGTTCAGCCTGGAGAAGAGAAGGGACCTCATAGCAGCCTTCCAGTGTCTGAAGGGGGGCTATAGGGATGCTGGAGATGGACTATTCATTAGGGACTGTAGTAATAGGACAAGGAGTAATAGGTTAAAACTTAAACAGGGAAAGTTTAGATTGGATATAAGGAAGTTCTTTACTGTGAGGGTGGTGAGGCACTGGAATGGGTTTCCCAGGGAAGCTGTGAATGCTCCATCCCTGTTGGTGTTCAAGGCCAGGTTGGACAGAGCCTTGTGTGGGATGGTTTAGTGTGAGGTGTCCCTGCCCATGGCAGGGGGGTTGGAACTAGATGATCTTAAGGTCCTTTCCAACCCTAACTATTCTGTGATTCTATGTCAGGACTTGTACAAAATAAATGTACTGAACATTTCTCCAGTTGGTCTTAGGAATTCTTACATGCCAGTAATCCAATGCTGCTGATTTCAGAATGTTTATCATTAGTTTTATTTTTCACCACCCTCTCTATTACTAATGGCGAATCCTCTTTATTACCTTTATGAGGTACAAGTATGATGAACATTTTTTCACCTTGGAATGGTTAACTCACCTAAAGACATTAGTTTTGAAAGTATTCAAGTATCTGGAATGAACTGGAACAACAGTGGGAAGGCAAACAAGTATGGCAGGATTTAAATGTCATACCAAAACCAGAAAAGAGTTTTGCTTTCTTACACTTTTATGTCTATGTATCAGTCACCCATGAAACAGGAAAGGAAAGCTCAAACCTCCTTCTTTTTGTCTAGGAATAAGAATGTGACCCTGTTCTCTTGTCTCTCAGTAAATGGCTTAAGCACTGAAATAAAGGAATTCTGGACTTATCATCTTCTAAGTTATACATAAACAAAGGGCTACTGAGAGCAAATGAAAATGGACTTTAATAGGTTCTTTATGTATATGCTGAAAATTAATTAAAAAAATCTGGATTTATCTGAAATTAAATATATTGCTTTGGTTGCCAAACAATGAAAAAAACCCACAATTATTCATGCAATACACACATAAATATATAATTTTTCTTTTTCAGATTCAAGCCAGAAATATTTATTAAGCCTACTCTTTCAACATCATTCTGAGCAGTTTTACCACCTCAGCTTTCTGAAAGTTCTGCAATATATGTGGATTATTTTGTGTAAAAGTTAAAAATGCTATCCTGTTTATAGCTCTGTTTGGTACACATTTCTGCTTTGTTCCTCCTGCTGCTTATATGAATTTTCTGCACTTTATAGGTTCTACTGGGATATATAGAGCTTATATCTGCATCATGTTTGTCAACACGAAGTCTTACACTAGTAATGTTATTTTGGATGCTCCATCTAATCTTCAACCAAGGCAGTACCTATCCCACCTGTGAGATGGAGCCCACCCTGTGCAGCTCCTTTGTCTAATTGAATGGGGTCCCAATGTCCCAGTTTTCCACAGCAGAAAAATCTGCATCTTCAAATATATTTTGTCGAAACTAGCGTTTCAACATCAGTGTTTTCTGTTTTCTACTCTTGCTTTTGGGGACAGAAAGATTTCCCAGATCATGATTATTGCCATCTTCACAACCGTGGCACCATCCTCTCATCTGTTATTTCGTTTTATTCCAGTGACTACAGCATTATTATAAAAATTTACTGAAGGACTTCATAAAGCTTCCCAGTCTTGGTATGGTCGGCCTGTGGTCTGCTCTTCAGCAAAGTAACTGAAAAAAAAGTCCATAGCTGATCTGGGGCAATATACAGCAGAGTTCCTAGCCTGTGTCTATACTGTTAATTAAAAGAGGTTCAGGAGCTAATCTCTTCCCAAGTGTCCAATGGCAGCAGTTGGTGAAGTCAACACTATTTAGGACTTTTCCTTTTGGGGGGCAGATTTGTCTTTAAATCACCTTCAAACATATTCTCACAACAACTGAGTAGTGTAAACCTTCAAGATGAGGTTTTCCAGGGCCACAAAACCCCAGGCACACTGTGCCTAACAATTAGAATACATACAATTCATTAAGGACAACTAAAATCCTGAGAAGCTTGCTATCTATTTAGATATATGATCTTTCTTTTTGCAGGGTGTTAATTTAGACAACTCAAACTTCAGACCCTAAAATGTTTCTGCTGAACCAGTTTCATATTATTTGGTTGTCTATGGCTTAGACATTCCCAGGGTCAGCACTTGTCTAAATGTCATTGTTGAATTCCATTGCTTCAGCAGCAAGAGAAAGTCTTTACACAGACAGACCTGATAGGATATGACATTGAGTTATCCTCAAAACAGAAGACTTTCAGCTGTTCCCCAGTCAAAGGCACATGGATTTGAGACATTGCCTTAGCTGCTGAGGTCTCACAGAGTAGCAACAAGCATCTTCCATAGCTGATGAATCTGGGAGCCAAGCTGAAGCTAGGAGCCCAGCATTGCCACCCAGCGCTGCTAGGTGATTTCCTCAGCTACCTGGGAGCCACATAGGCCAGATGCCTGAAGCTAGAGGTTGTAGATGATTTAAAAAAAAACAAAACAAGCAAGCAAACGAGCAAACAAAAAAGTCATAAGAAAAGGACAACTACCATGCATTTCAACAGACCTTTTATCCTGGAATGGCTGCACATTCAGACACTGACAGCTTCCTCTGAATCATGCTGTACTACAGAAGGAAAAATGGATTAGATAATATTGACAATCAGTGCCTATTCAAATGCCCATTTAACTGAAAGAAATACTTCACATAGAACAATATTTAGTATTAAAAAATTCACCTTTCTCTATTGTTATGTAATGCAATAGCCATAAATGTGTATCCTTCTTAACTAAATAAAACAGTTATATACCACCTTGCTTCTTATGACATTTATCACAAAAAGCTACTCAGTGCAGTCCAGTACTGTGTTAGCAAAATGAGAGGAGCACTTATTCCTTCACATTAGTTAACATGTCAAAAGCTTTTTATCTCAAAGATATTAAATGGTAAGAACAGTGTGTTTCAACTTCTAAATTGTCATCCATCAAAGATTTTAGAGGACTACTTTTTTAAATTGACAGTTGTCATTTAATATACAGTATGATCCAAAGCATATTATTTCTGAATGTTACCAGGGAGATTTCATTGGCTTTTGTGACATTTCCAGTCTTTGGTATAATTGGCTAACAGCTTTTTTAACCTAATGTCTTTTAAAAAATTGTGTATCTGGTGGTCTGGGGTATCACATCTTCTGTTTTCTCTTTTCTTTGTTGTCCAAAAATGTTACCATAATGATAAAAAGTGACATTATTTTAAGAGATAAGAAACACCAAAATTATTTTCTGCCTGACCTTTACAGTTACCAGAACAAGCGGCTTCTGTTAGCAAAATAGTTCAAGCTTTTTATTACAAAGGATATTTGGCAGTATTCCATAAGAAAAAGAAATACATGTAGTTCTTGTCAGGGGAAGTCATTAAGCCCTCTCTCCTTATGCCAGGCTAAGATTTTAACAAAAATAAAATTCTGGGTATTTTAAGATGAAGGAGGAAGTTGTCTGTGAGAGGCAGGGATATTTCACATAATGCTCTTTATGAATGTACTAATGTAGTTTTATGTCTTTGACTGCACTGCACTGAAGCAAATACAGTGGGTTTACCCAAGAGTTCAAGGAGATTTTGGTGACCTTCATTTCCCAGCTGCACATTTATGCATTCAGAGTTTTCTTCTTCACCCTGGTCTGTTGTGTTATTGGAACAGCAGTGCTTCTTTAGGGGAGGTTGGGGGGTAAGACAGATAATGACTGAATGGCTCAATGCGGCTAAATCACTATATTTACAATTTTTAAAATACTAATGGCTACTGTTCAGCTGTACTGTTTTTTCCAGGCAAAGGCTTACAAATCAAATGTTAGCTCCACTCCATACCTCTCATTATTGATTTTACAGGTTACCACAGAACTTTAGAGGTGGAAGTACTTCAATATTCAAAGACACATCCAGCACCAATCCTTTTAACTGCTGTTGTCATTGCTCTGGTTCTTCCACCCAAGTAAGGATGATATATGTCTTGTTTTCAGCCCACATGACAAAGATATGACACTGTTGTCACTGAATCTTAACAAAAACCGTATGAGTCAAATTACAATGGCAGCAAAAGTTAGAACAAAGCCCTCTTTCTTGTTGAAACAGTTTGCTGTTTACTGTCTTTTGCTTAGCTGGTGGTACAGTACATAGCCTGCAAACAGATTTAATACATTTTAGGTGCATGAAAGAAAAAATACTATTTAAAACCATAAGATTCCTTTAGGAAAATAATTAGAGGCAGCTATCATCATTAACTCTGGAATACGTAATTCTTTCCATTCCTAATAAAAAGTGATTCTTAATAAAAAGTGATTCTTAATAAAAAGTGAATGCAGTTGCATGCCACAGTATTAAAGAATATATGAGATAAATATCTTCCTGCTTCAAAGATGCGTGGACTAAAACCTGAAAAATTACAGTATATGCAAATGATCATAAAGGACTGACTTTACTGACCATTTCTTTGTGTTTGGGGGATAGATTTCTGCATGGCATAATATTTCCACTTGCATTGGTTTCCTGGCATGAAAATGTTTATTGCACTCATTAGCTAAGAGGATGTCGGCACTGGTCCAATGAACACAGATCTGCCTTCTGATTTCAGCCATTAAATTGCAATGGGATTCACAGGCTTAACATTGTGGGTGTGAGAATAATAAAATGGAACTCCATCTTTAGCCCAGTTACCATGGATGCAGTTAAAGGTCATAGTGGCAGCTGCTAACTAGTTGCCTTTTTAGCTGTATTTCCCCTCCTGCTATGTGTTTTTGTGTACCTTAGTTTCTGCAGGTCTGCCTTAGAGCAATTCCTCTTCCTTAACTTGGCATATGGGTGTCTTCCTCAACATGAAGGGTGCATTGCCATAAACACGGTTGCTGCCGGCATCCCTTTATTGAATTATTCGTGTTGTAATGGAAAATACTGTAAAGACTTTAACAAAAAAGTGGAAATGCAGCCTGCTCAGCATCCGAGATTATTTCTATTTTCTGCACTCTGCTTCACGTTCCTAATTTGGGGGAGAAAAAAAAGAAAGAAAAATCTCTCCCTGTATATAGTGAATTCCCATCTCCATTTAAACTCATAATGGGCTAAGGAACTGAGGCATTCACAATGTGGAACATCAACTAGTACTTCTCAATTCGCCCCAAAGTCCTAGGAGTTAATTCCCTGTACTGCATGAAGTGTCAGAGTAATTACCACTGATCAGCCCTATTTCTTAACATTCTGTCCTGCTTTGTGAGGCACCCTGTTTATTGATGCACCGCCACATCATCACAGTGCTTTCATTCAGGCAAGCTGCTTAATCGAAAGGGCTTGGACAATGCAGGATTTTCAAAGAGAAGGAGTGGAAAAAAATTAAAAGTAGCCAAGTAAAATAAAGTGAATGGTAAAGAAATCTGTAATCTCTACAAACTATTTCCTTATATCAACACTTAGTTTCAATAGATTTTAAAAGTCTTATTTATTTCCAAAAGAAGGTACTGTGAGTCTTTTCTGTGGTAACTCAACTACATGATCACGTCCTATTTGAAGATTCTTAGGAGCACAGTGCTGGACGCCCTCCTTGAGGAATGCTTATTGGGTTTTGTTCTGTTTATATACAGGCTATGACTCTGTCAACCTTTCTGAATCACAATACAAAGAAACTTATTTTAGGTTTATGCCTTTCTGTTTTAAAGATACATTTATATAACTTGTCATTTCACAAAAATAAATTAAGTACTATATGAGCCAAATGTTTCAGTTCCACACAAGGGTGGCTTCTGGTTCTCATTGGCAGGATGCCACTTTATTCATTTTTATTTCAAACACAATGTGAAACTTTTAATTCTAATATAGTATATAAGTGTGATGGCTATAAAGCCTACACTGTGACTAATTCATGCTCCTCTTCTCCTTGCACTCCTGTGAATTTTAGAGGGTGGCAGAAAGTTACACTGAATTCATTTCCACTTAAATACTATCAGGCTTTGTGTGTTAGGGAGAGAAGAGATTTATTTGGGCTGGCATTTGTATTTAAGACTCAAGTATTTTCCTTGATAAAGTCACTTTTGGGCACTGTTCTTGTAGGTCTGTGGATACCCAGCCCGTAGTGAAAGTAACTTTTTAGCTGAGTCTGTTTTGCCTCAAAAAATGAAATAGATTGTCACATGGAAAAGGAACTAAACAGGTAACGACAAATGCAAGCGTAAACAAGCCAGTTATCTAATTGGTTGCTGAGATTCTACTAATGACATCACCCCATCTATGGCATTGCTTCATTAAAAAATGATAATAAGTTTCCCAAGTTGTTCAGCAGAGTTGTTGAAAATATCAGAATAAGATGGCTACAACTATTACAGTGGCCCATTTTACTGTTTCCTCCACCACACTTTTAATCAGAGAATTTCTTCTTGTGCCTTGTTTACTGTTGATATTTTCTGGCTGATTGGATAGGAATGACATTTTGACAATTTACTGTAGCAGTAAGCACTGTACAAACAAAAGGTGCTGATGAAAACTCGGAACCCATTATTATGTAAATTATGGCTGACTAACACAGATTCCATCTCCCAGTCACCATCATTGAGACCAGTTTTACTCAATGATAATAATTTTCATGATTGCAGTCTTCAGAGAGATCAGAAATATGCTTTAGCAGTTGCATTTATCTACTGCGGGTACTTGACCCTTAATTAAATTCTGAAACTTTTTTATGTAATAAAGTAAAATACAGCTGACACTTCTATTCAAACAAAGAGCATCAAACACAGATCTACCAAATAAGATAAAGGTATTTCAGACTTACCTTGCTGTAATGCTAGTAAACACGAAAACTACAACATCCTTTGAAAGAGAGCTTAAAGTTTAAAATGCCAAAAAAAAAAGCATGCTCTTGGGCAATTTAAATGTTGCACTTCAGTCCCGTGTCTGCTGAATGCTGGGCTTGCTCTGCAGAATGGTCTTGAACTTTATATTAAAATATGCATGACAGGAAAAAAAAATAAAAAATGAATGAGCTTTGAGTATATAGATGATGTTTGTCTGCTCCCGTATATTATTGGTGTCATAAATGAGAAATTATTAGAAAATAAAGAAGAGGTTATTTAATGTTCCACACTAACTTTCATAAGACAGTATTCTCCCAAATGTTGAAAAATATGCTTTATAAAACTATTCCTCTTAAAAACAGATTAGGAACAACTCAAGGTGCTGCACTGCTGTGTTGGTGTTCTGCTACTAACAGATACAAAAATGACTAAATATCATAAAAACAGATCAGTTAATTTGGTTTATATTTATATTTTTATATGTGTGAGTTCCATAAACAAGACCAGGGAAAAGGGATATACTGTACAGAAAAGGAAGCTGTGCTTTTCATTTAATATTTTAATTTTTTAAGGCAGCTTAGCAAGCTTTTAGTACTCCTTTCATCCCTCCTCCCCTGTCTCCTCACCAGTTTTTCAAACGTGAAGTTGGCCATTCCAGGTAAGATGTAAAAGTCAGGCTTAAAAAGAGGTAGGGTATTATAAAAATGGAGATTCAGGATTTCTTTCAATATAGCACTTTCCTAAACTGTCAGTTCATAGAGCCAATGAGCTAAGAAAAGTAATTACTTAAGTGGATTTCATGAAGAGTAGAAAGATGATTGTGCCACATTAAATAACAATTGTATCCTTAATGATGTGTTGGACTATAATACAAACATCCTTCTGCCATTATATGCACTACAATATACCTTTCTAATTACTCCAGTGGCTTCCTCTTCCTTTATTAAGATGCTATGCTTTCAGAGACTGTGTAAGCGTTATATGAGCTGCTTTTTTTTCTTTAAACTACAGTGAGTGCAGCTGTGTGGTCATTGATAAATTGGTTATAAATTACTGACACTTTGTATATGAATGGAATAATTGTTTTATTCCTTTTCTTTCCTTCATGAAATACAATTTTTCTTAGAAGAGATATAATGAAATTCAATGAAATTACTTCTCCAGGTTTTTTTGATATTTCCAGGTATGTAACCAGATAATTAATAAGGCTGATTCAAGACAAGACAACAAACTTAAGAAAGTAGAACAGGGTTTGCAAATTCAGAAAGGTTGAAAACCACTTTTCCATTTCATTGCTGATATTCTGTCCCTGAGAGATGGAACTCTACACTCCCTAGCATTGCTTTCTATAAATCAGTATGATTTCTATGATTTCTAGAGTTACTTTTGTGCACTATCTGACCACTCATTAGACTTGAATTCCTAACATTCTGCCAGCAGACAGAGCTTATATTTGGACCCAGGTAAAGTTTACACACATTAATAGTCCTACTGAAGAAAAAGGAAACTTCTTTTGTGTGGAAATTCTCCCAAATGTATAAATGGATTGAAGAACTGGGAAGAAAAAAAAAAAGAATCATTAAATTGGACAATTCCAGATTCTCTGTCAGAAAGACTGATTTTTTACAACAGAAATATTCATGCATAAAGAAATTTGCATAAGTGAATAAAATAAAACTAGTTATTAAAGTAAAACCTGCAAAATATTATTCTTCTCTGTTGTCTCTTAGTAGAGACACATTCTGTTAACCCATAACTCACGTTCTTCTGCTACCTGTTGATGCCATTAATAGCACTAATTTTAGGAGCAGTCCACTCCAATTTTATGCATGTTGCACTGTGGTCCTGAGCTGGCTGGTCAAAGTCACACCTTTGGAATTTTATCAGTAAAATTGGTAGAAAATTGTCAAAGTTCTTTATGACTGTTGGGGGACCTAAAGTTAGCTAACACCAAAGAGAAAAAATACTCCTGCTTTAAGAATCAGAGTCGACTGCTTTGAAACATGGTCATAATAGGAAAAATATGCCATAGTATGACCAAACTATTTTGTTGTTCTCATCAATATTATATTCCCTTTGTAAAAAACTAGGACACATTACACAGGTAGTTTCTCATCTGACTATTCACACACTGTCAAACTAAGAAGCAACAATGTCCATGATTTAAAATAAAATCCATCTATAAAATTCATCTGCAATTAACACCATCACTTTCCTACAAGCAGCTAAGTACATATTTTCTCTTTCGTCCCAAATTCTTACTGGCACAGTAAGAGCTCTGTGCTTGGATCGCATGTTAGGCAGAATTATGGGAATCTTTATAAACTCCCTGCTACACTGCTTGGTTAGCTAAATTCAAGATTAGTAAATGGTCCTTGGAAAGTAAGCAGAGTAGCCCCCTGTTACTGCATCTGAAGGATATATACATAGCCATATATTCTTCTGCACTCAGTCAAAAGAAGCCTGAGCCAAAAAAATAAAAGTGTTGCCCGGTAAAACTGCAACTAAGTGAAATTTTTCCACTGGGGTGAGCAAGTAGCAACTGGGAATAATTTTTCATTTTTTCCTGTACTCCTTTGTCATCTGCAGAGTATCCACTACTTAGTACTCCCCAGAACTGGGCCCACGATGAGGTGACAAATTCTGTTGCTCTGCTTTCTGGGTTAGAAGGGTACACAGATCTGCTTTGTTCTGAATATTAGCACTTCTCTACTTGGATTTGCTTAAATCCAAGCAAATCAAATCTTGAAAATTAAAATAAATTGTTGAAAATGTAGTTTTTATGGCATTTTCCATATCTTTTAAGGAAATAAATACTAAGAAAGGAAGAAAAACTTGAAACTGGACAAAAATGGTTCAGACACACTTTGTAAGTTATAATTGTCACATCCTATCACATATCTTTCTGCCTGCTGGAAAGGATGGTGACTCAGTCTCTCTTTAAGTTTGGGAAAAACTACTTTTCCCAAATTGATAGCTCATATATGTAAAACATATAAACTACATTTGTGACATTGAGAATTCTGTTCAGTAAGAAACTTCCACTGTATTTAGACACCTAAGTGAAATTTTTCAGTCTTAGAAATCCTTGGTCAGACGATGCCTTGCTCCTTAGTGCCCAGACTCTTCTGGGGACTTGATTTTTAAGCGGGTGTCTAATATTTCCTGTTGCCTGAAACTTTTGTACCTAGAAATGTTTCTGTGTAAGAAAAAAGAATTAATTACTCAACTTTTTCTACTGGGTTAAGGAACCAGCTTTGGCTTCCGGATGCTTTTCTTGTTATCTCCAGATCACCCAAAATAAGGTAAAGTTCACCTCATGTACTTTCAAAGCTTGTCATACAATTTGCTCTAGAACAGCATGAATAAAACTGACATGGAGAAATAATTTCCTGAAACTGACCTATCTACTGTTGCTGGTTAAAAAGCAGATTGCTTACTGTGATGGCAGTGAAGGTTGGAGGTCAGGATGTAGTTCCTGCGTGCTCAGCACCTGCCTTCTTCATGGGCCGCAGAAATTTCTGCTCATTCCCATAATCTCAGAAGCTGGTCAGACCTGCTGGGGGGCAGTGCTGGTTTTGCAGAGACCCAGGGTAACTCTGTGGTATAGACAGGCTTCTTGATGCCTGAAGGTCCTACATAACTCTAATGGTGGGAGCCACCCTTGATAGTCAAGAAGCAGAACATCTTAGTGTAAGTGATCTAGCAATATTTTTCTGTTCATCTTTCAGATCAAAGACCTTGGAAGCACTGTACTGTTGTGGCAACAGTTCTTCCACGTGGAAAAGTAACCTTATCAGCATTATAAAGTTTATGGTTAGGACAGAACGTATCTTTCCAAATTCTCTAAGTACCCTTGCCGCTTACGCAGGGCACAACATGTAATGTGGTATGCAGGTCTGCCTGCCCACACAGAGGGAGGGCTGCACATGAGCACCCATCTGAAAAGTGGCTGTGTTGAATCCCTTTGTTTACAAGCAAGCCAGTGTATTTTGTGTTGCTGTGCTTAGGTGTGTGCAATACCAGGTTGTGAAGGTGGCTCACAGAGAAAGTGGTGTAGAGCTGCAGCCTCACATGTTCTAGCAGAGCATGAGCTTTAATAAGTAATAGAAGTATAAAACTGGACTTATAGCAAGACTTTTCACCTCATTTTAACCAAAGTATCAGGAAGTTGATTCTTTTAGCCCTTAAAGAGTGTTGTTGTCTGTTGCATGCCATTGCTTGCTTCTCAGTGCGGGTCCTGAAGGTGCTGCGGAGGTTTTGCATTCCTCCTTCCAGTGAGCTGGACTTATGAACTGGAACTAAGATCAGAACTGGCAGCTAGGCTCATGCCAAATTGAAGTTTTATTTATTTGATCATTTCATTGCAAGGTAGACACTGTGTCTGTGGTTTATATCTTTAAAATCAAATAAACTATTTATATTTGGTGAAGAACTGTAAAACACATAGACCTTATTCACTAATATTTTTATGGTTTCTTTAACACTTGACAAGTAAAGAATTTGTGAAAGTGTTTTTTGTACCCAGATCCCACAGATTTCTTGGAGTATTTTTTAAATTAAGAAAAGGTATAATCTAGATTAGTTACGTGAATTTAGGTCCCATTTTTCGCTAACATACAGCATGAACCCTTCTGGGTGAATTTTTAATACAATTTTTAAATGGAATACATTTGATGAAAACTTGAGAAAATACCATCAACTTTTATCTATTTAACATTTTCGTGTTATTAAATGAGGATACCTCATGTGAATTTCGGGTCAGAGTGGAAATATAAATTACCTACAGTTTTCCTTCCCATCCTGATAATATTGTTTTGTTTACATCATCATGGAAAGCGTTATGCAAATTTTCTTGCCACACCATATCCATTATACCTTAAAGAGAAAATGGTCTAATAAAAATTCTCAAAACAGCTATTACTTGTAGGAAAGGGAGCTCAAAGGTCTGTAGTCTTTCAAAATGTCATTGCTGCTAACTCGAGCTTGATAGAGAAAGAAGTCAGAACTGCTCTTTCACAGACACAGATTGCTGTGCGCTCCACATGAAGCCAGCAAACCCATGGAGAGGCTGCAGTTTGCAAGCGAGGTCTCACCTGGTATTTTGGTCCTGTGGACAAGGGTTTCCTGGCTGTTTTTGCTATTCCTGCTGGCCGTTTGTCAGGTCGCTCCTGCACACACCTTTACAGCAACAACTCCTGCTGCACGTGTTGCAGGACATATGGAAGGTCATTAGTGGTTTCAGTCTGCATTACTGTCATCCTAAAGTACAATCTTGCCATGCACTTTGCACTGTGAGGGCTAGGAAACCAGTATCTTTCGGAGTAATGACTTCCAGTTTACAGCCTTCATTTGTTATATTTCCTCAATAGCTGTTGTGTTGAGATTAACTGCATAAATGGTCTGCAGCTGGCTGTTATGAATTAAGGGAGTTTAATCAAAGTATTTCTAATGTACAGCATAATGATAATACATGGGGGAAGTACTATTTAAGAGATAATGATGGCTTCAGAAGATCACTGTTGTAATGTTTAGTGCATATGCCTTCAGCATTGAATTTGTTGTTGTTCTGAATATGCTTAATGGATCAGTGAAAAGCTGCCTAATGTGGGATTGTTTGATGGGGCTGACAGAGCTGGAATTAGCCCATTGCTGTTTACTGCATACAGCCATTAAGATTAATTGCTGCCAGATAATTTTGACTGTTTTTATCTTCGGGAAAAAGTGTCACTAATGGGTTTATAAATTGGTTCACTATTACTAATAGTAAGGCCAGTGTAACAGGAGAGGATGTCAGCAGCTAATTCTAAAGATAAAGGTAAAAAGTATAAAGTACTATATGACTTGCTAGTTTTAAAGGATAATGTTATCTAATAACAGACAGACTGATATATGATGCTCATTAATGCTATTTCCCGGGCTTTGGGTTGAACCTAATAGATGCTAATAAAGTCTTATTTGATGTACCATTAAAAAGCTCAATCTGTTTTCTGCATTAATGCACAATGTTGTTTATCACATTTTCAGTGACTAAAACCCAAACCCTCAATCTGTTACATAACTAAACAGTATCAGGCTAGTTATACCTATTTTTGTCTTTGTTTAGAGACACAGAAAAATTTATAGGACAACCACGTTTCTGTATATACTGTACACAATTCACATCACTCAGCTTCCTGTCAACAACAACAATACTTCAGATTTCATTTCAACATATCCTCTTTCACATATATCGTCACCGGTAAATTCTGCAAAGCACTTCTTCCAAGAGATGAATTAATTGTTTTGCAAATGTTAGAAAATAGCGGTGGAATGTGGGCAAAAAATTATCCAAGGAGGATGAGTCCACATTAGAGGTTAAAAGTCTGTTACACCACATATACATGCATGCGCAGTGCCTCTAATTTGCTGTGTATCAAAATGAAAGTTCTTTGTGCACTGAGTCTCAAACATATCCCTTGTATCTGAGGGCATTGACAAGGGAGTGAGAAGAACATGCACTAAATAAATAGAAATACAGACAAAGAATGCTTAATGAAGAGGGAAAAACCAATAACTCATGAGTAGTGAAGTTGTTCTCTTCTCAAGTAGAGATAATGTAAATTATGAAGTGATTCCCTTCTCAAGTCAAAAGATCATTTATAGTTTTCACAACTAATTTTTATATTGTGCTGAGAACATCTTCAATTTTTTTGAGGTGCTCTGGATAGTAAAACAACTCTAATCTCAAACAGTACCAGGAGAAGGCCTTGAGTTATTTTTCCCTTTCAGAATGCTAGCATGCGAAGACCTTTGAGAAGTGAAGGGGGAAAAAATACTGAGTTTTATGATCTGTTCTGCTGTATTTGCTGTTTCCGCAGTAGTATTCCAGGTGGCATTCTTGTTTCTTTGCCATTAAGTACATGAGTCCTTTTTTCTGGTTTACACCCTTTCCATGTGTATCTCCTTTCAACTTCCATCCTTTTTGCATGTTTATACATCTGCCTCCATATCTAGTAATGCATATTGATGTGTGGGGACCTTATGCTATGTAGGGAAGTGGCTACAATCAAAATATTCTTTCCTTTATTTATGTATCTGAATATTGCACAATGCTGCATGCATACATCCCTTCAGGTTTTTTCATTATGATTTCCTTCTCTCCTTCTTCCTTCCTGATTCTGATTTCCTTCTCTCTCATATTCCCTACTATTGGCTGCATTATCCATATTTAATAAATCATTTTCCAATTAAACTTTTGTCTGTACACAGATCTACCATTGTTTTGACTTAAATCGATTTAAAATAAGTTTCATTAATTCATTGCAAACTCTATGTAGACATAATAAAGTTGGGTTACAAGCAGCTTATTTTGGTTTACTTTTAACTCAATATAGGTTAAACCAAGTTCTGTCAGGCTTATATTCATTTAAAAGAGCTGACAACCTATTTTACTATTCTAATTACATTGATTTTAAATTCTATTCTTAGTTAAACCAATGCAATTTACACATAGACAGTCCCAACTTTTGTTCCCAAAAAGTGTCACCAACATTTCCATGCACAGCCTGGCATAGATGCCTATTAGCCTCTCCTTTCTATTGTTAATGATTCTAAATAACGTCTTGAGGCAAACCTTGATTAGGTTGTTAACCAAGCTGTCTGTGGCAGGCAATTTAGGATGATAGCTTACACAAAAAATTATTCCAGAATAAGGTATAATGTTGTAGGTTGTTTTAATGCAGAGTAGTTGTACCGGAACGGTTCCAGGTAGAGACACTCTGAAGGACGTTTGAGCGGTCTTGTGCTAATTTACACAAAAGAGAGTATCCTTGCCTGCTCCAGGAGGGAATGAATCCCGTGTTAGGTCAGACAGTCCAGACATCCTGGGCATACCTCAAAAAGCTCAAAACTTGTGTGTTTACTCACCTGAATCACTTTCATTCTGAAGCAAGAATATTGAGGTTTTTTAAGGAGAAAGAGGAGAGGAGAGGAGAGGAGAGGAGAGGAGAGGAGAGGAGAGGAGAGGAGAGGAGAGGAGAGGAGAGGAGAGGAGAGGAGAGGAGAGGAGAGGAGAGGAGAGGAGAGGAGAGGAGAGGAGAGGAGAGGAGAGGAGAAAGGAGTCATTTAGGATGACCTCCCTACCTCTGGGACCAGTGACCAAGTTCATGGTACCCTTGTACTGAATTAAGGTGAAACAACACCAGCCAACCAGTTTTATGATTTAATACAAAATGCAATGCATGTGGTTATATATAATAACTCAACAATCATTACTTTAACTAGATCAACAAGTCACATGCCACACATTTTTGCTTAGATCTAGTCACTATTCAATGAAAAAGGGAGGAGAGGAAAAGAGAGAGAGAAAGAAAGGGAGAGAATGAGACAGAAAAGAGAAGTATCACCACCTGTGGATCCAGCTGTATGTTGTTAGTCCTTTTCATCCAGGGTATCATCAAGTGGTGGGAGCTCTCCCTCTAACCTGAGCCCTGCACTTTAATGTTGATGTTCTTTTGGGGTGTTGCGCACAATTTTTATACTAAGCATAGAGAAGTATGGCTATGATAATGCTGAGCTCAGTTTAGTGAGCACATGTGCAGCTCTAAAGCTGAGGTTCTCCGAGGGTCCTCCGGGTGGTCATTGTCTCTCATATCGTGATATCTGCTTTCCAGCTCCATCCTCTGAGTCAGCTCATCCTTGAGTCCTTGTTTCACATTCCTGTGGGGCTTATTAGCTTCTCAAAAAGGGGTCAGAACAAGCCTATCTATGGAGTATGGAAAGCCAACATTTGTGTTATTTGCTTTGTTTATGCTCAAGGCTTCCCATGGTCAAATGCAAATGGTGCCTGAAGCAAGCTCAGTTTCCTGTCTCTGATTCTTACACTATGGAATGCAAGTGGTGTTTGAGACCAGCTCAATGTCCAGGTTCTCACAAAGCCCCATGAATTCCTGTTCAGGTTTAGCCATCCAGAAAGATCACTGTCTTGGAAAAAATAGACCTAGAGGGATGTATACTGTTTAGTTTGACCCATTGGACAGGCATGAAATGGATCACACAGTCATGTGTCTTACTTCAACCTCGTCAAGAACTGTGATCCTGAAAAGAAAATCCTATGGGAAATTTGTACTTTAGCTGGAGGGGAAAAAAAGTCATGTCAGGCCTCCAAAAAATTATAAAGTGTTACATTAATTGCTTCTTTTCACTAGTCACCTTCTTGATTTGAGCTGTTGCAGTTCATATTTTTTAACTTTTCTCTGCATTGCAGACCATTAGGAATGGAATTTTTATTTTTTTTTCCTTAATAAACTGTGATTATCAGGTAAAAACAGTATTTTTGAAGCTAAGGCACTAAAAATACTGATTGTTGCAAAATGTATGATTAAATCACACGTCTTGGCAACACCATAAAGTGTTTTTCCTTTCGTATATAGACTAGTTTTCATATATCTGTTTGAAGTAATTTCTCAAAAAAAAAGACTTTTTTTTTTTTTTTTACATATACACAGACATTTGCAGGTTTGCGAAAAAAACAGAGATGAACCCAGGCCATGCATAAGTGCTGGGAAAGTGTCAAGTGATAGATCACGCAGCCATTCAGCTTATCAATGTCAAAAATTCTTCGTCTGTTTCATGAAATGTTGCATTATCGCCACACAAGAATATGTGGGGTGCTTTTTATAACTGAAGTATGAATGCAATAGATTGCAAAACTTTCTCTCCCTAAATTCACACTTGAAAATGATGTGCTGAAATTTTCAAATTGGTCTAATCAAGAATATTTGGAACAAATTCAGATACTTAATACAGCAAATGAAACAGGTTAGAATTTATTTTTTTTTTTTCTTAATTCAAATCATGGATATATCATCCAGAAATTAAACTATTTAACATGGACGATTATCCCAGCTTCAGACGGTTTCAGGCCAAATTCTTCACAGACTTCAGATAGCACCTCAAAAAATTACATAACTTTCTTTTTTTCTGCAAACTGCTGAAGCTCTGCTGGTGCTCCATTATCAGCATCAGAGCTGTCAGCATCTCAGGGAAGCAGGAGAAGAAAGCAAAGCATTCCTACCAGCAGCAATAAAATCATGCTTACACTTCAAGAAATCTTCCTTCAATCTTTACACCAAGCAGAGAGCTACTGAAAGTACAGTACACTGACGGTGGGATTCATTTCACTTTCGCTATCTCCAAGTTAGAATTCTCTGTTAGATGTCTATAAGTTAAAGTCAGCTTGACTTTGTCTCTAGACAATGAAGAGAGATAGGCACCTGCAGAGGGTGATTCATCCCATCTGAAGACAGGTATTGAAGAGAGATGGAAGGAATCGCCCTTTGGAGATGCCTATCTCTCTCCAGTGACTATAAAGGGAGTCTGTGGTGAGTGGCTTAAACTTGACAGCTAAAGTTATGAGATGAAATCTAATCCTAAACACAGGAGGATCTTCACTTTCCTGCACTAAAGAGGAGGTTATTAGTGATGGTTATAAGTGATGGAAGCATTCTGCATTAAAAATGCACAAATTGCATAATGCTTATTAGCTAGCATGAATTAACTCAATTGTGCATATAACTAAACTGATATGTCATAGGTGTCAGAGTCTCCATAGAAAGTAGGAAGGGCAAGTTTAGCAAGAGACATGGCTCCAAAAGAGTGTCACACTCAGCTGGGATTCTAAGCAGCTTCTGAATACTCCTGTTTCTCTCAGTACTGTTTAACAACTGTCTTACAGTAATTAATGACCTTCGGCACCTTTTTGCCACCTAAGTGCCATTTGTCTCTGTTCTAGTTGAGATCCTAACAGCATAGCGGGCTAGTTAACCTGCATTTTACAGAAAGTGGAACTGTATTATAATAACACTAAGAGTCAGAATATATTCCTTTCACGTGATTTGCATTGACTTTCTAAATCAAGGTATTCTTCATTTTAGTTTAGAATCTGAAAACAGGAGGAAAATGTCTGCCCCTAGAAACTGTAAGCAGTAGTCTGTGTGGCACTGACTGGCTTTCATGTTGCTTCCGTCTAATCCTATCTAGAGCAGGTGGGGGCCTGTGAAGTAATAGCTCTTGACCCTGGCCCCATACAATGTCTTCATGACCCTAAAGCTTCTCTTTATTTTAGTTTAAAGAATCCGACATCAGACAGAATTTTGCTGGAGCCAACAAGGCTGGAGAGTGTTGTACCATGAAAGTGACCACACACATGGCATGTCATAAGGTTTGGCACAACGGGGTTGTCTGAGGGTGCAAAGCCTGCTGAAAACATGGCTGAAAACAAGAAATAATGGGAAAATCAGCCCAATAGAAGACCAAGATACACATTTCTGAACTGGTTCTTCTCCTTTCTTAATATGGAAGTGTAGGTATGCTCAAATGGACCTTATCTGCACATGGCTTTGGCTGCTTTTAATGAAGGAACCAAAATTTTAGCTTTTGTCTTTGCTGCCCCTGACTAGATAAAATCAAAAGTATTCAGGATACCTCTGCAGCCTGGATATTTGAGACTTTACTAATAGTTTCTTGAAGACAAAATTGAATATATACAATTTTATGACTGAGCCCAGGAGTTTAAAGGCTCTGCCAAACCAAACTTGCCACCATTCACTCCTAAACTGTACTGTGGGTATCTATATGGCTAAGTTTTCACCCCAAGAAGTTTCCTCTGATTTAAATCAATATGAGTAGAGAATGAAGGCTTTTGTACTTGGTTTCAAGAGAATTCTTTGGAAGATATAATTCATGTGTATGAGTATTTCAGCACTACTTATATGCTCTGTCAGCTCTGCCTTTTAAATCAAGGTATTTTTAGTATTGTTAGTGTAACACATCAATGAGAAAATACTGTAGCTGTGAAAGGCCAGATTGTGCAGTCTACTAGCCTAGAACGTACCATCTCTTTTATGTGCCCTATATTTTATTCATCCATAACTCAAATAAATGCAGATTTAAAAAAAAAATAATCTTCAGCTCTTGATTTGCTTTCTAGCCCTCAGTGTTTGGCATTTGAGAATCGGGTCATCTAGATAAAAGCTACATATAGGATTTCCTCACATGCTATGCACCTTCAGTAAGCAGCAGTACATAAATAAACAGTATTTTACATCTTCCTATAGGAAAAAATTCAAAATATTGCAATTAGATGGTTTTTATTTCATTGTTCATATATATATATATATCAATTTGGTTTTCATGGTATTTTCAACCTTAGTGAAGTAAAAATAAAATCAGAAACTTGTATTTAAATCATCCATCTAGACAGAAAGGTTTATAAAGTACCATTTACTTGGTGAATCTTTCACTCTAAGTTATCTAATGGCTTTCTAAAATTAGATGCTACTTTCAAAAACTCAAAACTGTCAGAGTTATTAGCATAGCACCTTTTTAGGGATATTGTTAGATACACAAACATCTGGGAAAAAATAGTGAAAGAACAAGTTGCATCAGCTTTGAATGTGTTTAAAGCAACACATTAAAGGTAGTGATAAGGTTATGTTTGTATGAAGAAGCAAATTGGTTGAAACCCTGACCCCACTGATGTTAATAAGATTCACCCTTTGTCTTTTACTATCCAGACATGTTCCTAGTGACCATGACCATGAGAAAGATTCTTGCACAGGGACATTTGAAATGATAGGCTCTATCTCTTGAAACAGTAGGTTGATACGGTGTTTCTATGCTTCGGTGTTTCTATGCTTCGGTGTTTCTTGTAGTCAGTGCACAATATGTGTCCCATCTTGAAGTATTCTAATAGTTCATAGAAGATAAAAATAAATGTTGCTATTTACAGATCCAAAAATTCTTAAGAGCAGGAGTGAAAAATGTTTTGACTGTTTCATAAAACTAGTGTGAAAAATGGCCAGTGAAAAATTTTAAAGGGTCAGTATTAGATTTATATTACTACAGTTAAATCCTAGCTAGAAATTTGAGCGCAAATACAGTAAGAAATAAATTAAAGGATCTGATCTGCATTCTGCAGACTCAGTCTCTAAGTCTTCAGTTTCAGGGCGTTGGGCCTTAAATGTTCCAGCCTTCTATAATATATCTTCAAGTATATTATAGTATCTCCTCATATCTGGCGATTGTAATGGGGCCACTACTTTCTTTCAATCTCTTGATTTCTTGAGGTCAGAAGTCCACAGTACTTCTCAGGATGCATCTGACTCCTGAGGGCACAACACGTGAGATCTGAAGACAGCGACTAGCTTTTGCTCAAAAACAAGTGCCAGGTTGCCAGAGAACATTAAACCAACACAAAACGTAGAGATGGGCTACATTTGGAAACAGAGAGGAAGAGAAGGAAAGGAAGGAAGAGCTGAAGAAGGACTGAGGTGGTTGGAAAGGCACTCACTATGAGGAGTCCTTGTATCTAGCTCAGTGAGGCTATACAGCACTAGCTACGCTCATAAAAATGATGCATCAGGTTGTAGGAATTGAAGGTAGTAAAATAAAAATGTTGAAAAAAAATGAGAGGATTAGACCCAGAGAAAACAGAAATGAACAAGAGTTGAAAGGCATTTAGCCAAGTGCTGGGATGTTGAGAGCCTTCTGATATTTTTACTGAAGAGCTGAGAGCCTGACATGCTCAAGTCATAAGCAACAGCGGGCAGTACCCTTGGACAGCAGGTTATTTGGGTTAAAGAATGGCATTACGGGCTGCTGGGTCTGTGCCTGTGCTGCAGGAGGGCCAGCTTGCTGGTTGCTCCTTTTTGCAAGAGGGAAAGGGAGCAAGAACCACCCAGCAGCCACAAGACCAAGGACCACAGCCCCCTTCAGTGCTTCTCTCTTCCCCTCCCCATCCTGCACTGGAGCAGCTCTTAATAAGGAAAAATTAAGTTCTGCCTCCAGCATTGGTGTCTCTGGTTGTCAGAAATATCTGTCATTACTAAAACTCTACCAGATCAGGGGCAGCTGCCAGCAAAAAGACTCAATCTCTCATTAATAAAGGGGGGGGGGGGGGGAAAGGAAAGAGAAAATGCTCACTGGCTGAGGACCACAGCCTGATGATCCTGGCTTCAACACATGCCAAACTTAAAGCGTGTAAATAGCTTCAAGGGTACAATTTCTGTGTTTAAAGTTAGTCATATCTCAAATAATCTGCCAAGGACCTTCACTGATTGAAATGCTAATGTGTAGAACACTTAGCTAGCTATGATATGACTGGGACAAAGCAGCATGATTTGGTAATGGATAACCTATCACTCTTTTCTTCAAGCAGTCCTTGAGTGCATCAGCAAAATTCAAGTTTAAAAAAAAAGAAGAGTGGTTTAATCTAATGTATTTGGATTTACTGAAAGTGGTTTTGCAAGTTGCTTGATGGAAACTGTCAAGAAAGTAACACCATGCAGGAGTACACTAGATTAAAAACAGAACACTGCAAAGCAGAAACTGCTCCGTTTTCTAACATTAAAAAAGTAATTAATATTGGGATACTCCAGAGCTGCTTGTTGCTGTTGATACCATTTTATGAGCTCCTGACATGAAAATCTGTGCAAACACTGAGTTTAGGGGTATTGCAAAGGCTGATCGACACTAAAGAAGTTCACAGAGAGCTCTGGAGAGGTTGAAGTGAGGTGAAAGGACAGCGTGGTAGCAGGTAAAATTCAATAAATGAAGGTTAAAGTATGTTGAAGTGTGCTGAAGGAAGAATCATTTGAACTACTGAGATCTCAGAGTTTAAAGAGCGATGAGTGTAAAGAGCAGTGGATATAAGTTAATGGAAGAACCTTCTGAAAAGGAGAAGTGTTGATGCAGTTATTTGCAAAAAGAGGTTTGGCATTCCAGAAGGCATCAAAGAGAAAAGGAAAATAAAATAGACATTGTTGTAATGTCAGTATATGACAGTGGCATAGCATTATTGGGGGAACCATCTTCTTTTCAAGAGGCATTCTTTCTCTAAAAAAAAAAAAAAAGGCATAGCAAAATAAATGAGAGAATTCAAAATGTTTGTGGAAATCATTAAGTATATGAGACAATGAGAGAAAGAAGAGCTTTTTCAGGAAAAAGATATAAGACTAGTGGTTTTGCACATTAATTTCCTGTTGACAAGACTCACTGTTTGACTAAGTAGGTGCTGATGTACTAGTAAAAGATACTGGTAAGCAGAAGTAAGATACTGGGGTAAGCTCAGAGCTGGACTAGCCCATCATGGAAATTCTTATGTCCAAAGAACAGTCATCATAATTAATAAGTTATTGTTTTGGCTGTAAAATAATTCTTGTCTGTGTCTGCATCCTCTGTCTATTAAACTCCGACCTCACTGGCTCTTGAGTGGTGAGAACTGTGATACTCCAGTTCTTAAAGGTTTATAGGGATCCAGGCACAGATGAAGGAACCGCTGAGGGAGGGATATCTGCACCTTCTCAGACGCGAACACCTGCAGTGGAGTGTGACGTCATAAGTGACTAAACCTGTAAAAAACTTGTCAGATCTGACCATTTTAGAAATCAAAACACAACAGGAGGTAAACAAATTCACAGGAAACCAGACTTCATTAGTTCCAGGACTCAAGGGACCTGTTTCAAAAACCACCCCATAGAGTCACAGAATCATAGAACGGTTCAGGTTGGAAGGAATCTTAAAGCTTATCTAGTTCCAATCACTCTGCCATGGGCAGTGGCACCTTCCACTAGCACAGGTATGCTCAAAGCCCCATTCAGCCTGGCTTTAAATACTGCCAGGCAGCTGCAGCTTCTCTGGGCAACCTCACCACCCTCACTGTAAAGAACTTCTTCCTTATATCTAATCTAAATCTACCCTCTTTCAGTTTAAAGCCATTAACACTTGTCCTATCACTACACACCCATGTAAAAAGTCCCTTGCCAGCTTTTCTGTAACCTCTGCTAATTCCTCAACTCTGCCCAGGAACTGTTTGAAGACTATCATATGGTTTAGGGCAAAACCCTTCCAGATATGAGTCAAACTTTCCAAAATGGACAGTCAAGTTCCAGTACCACCTCTGGCACTGTTAAATTTACTACCACAGCCATATTCACCAGCAGCAGAAACACCCTTTAAGGCAGTGATGTACATAACAGCTGAATTCTGTGCTTTGCAAGAACTGTAATTCTAAACCAGACCTAAGCCTTTTCCCTATGTAAACTGACTTCTAGTTCTGAAATGCAGTCATTGGCTTCCCAGCTGCTGATAGCTTTAAAGCCATCCAAAGCCAAGCCAACTTCTCTGCTGAGAAGGCAGTATAGTTTCTTGCTCTAAAGGAAACAACTTAAAAGGCAGCCTATTGACTGTGTAAAGGATGGATGTTCAGGACTTTTGTTGAGCCAATGTTTTTCCTGCCATCCTCCCCAGAGAGAACTAAAACCTGGAAACCAGTGTTTTCATAGACAAATTCAAGGCTCAGACATTATCAAATAGCCTCAAATCAAATGATGGCACATTACTGCCATCCACAAGATTGTAGTAACTGTCCACTATGCATACGGGATAATGTGACATACGTTAGCCTGCAGTGAAAAGGGGCTAACCTAAGCCAAATTGCTCCGACTGTGCCATGGGCTAAGAGTATTTGCCCAGGCAGTTATTGAAACTCATCTGGTGTATGGTAACAGTTAACCGGAGTAATTTGGTCATATGTCTGATCTCAAAGACAAAATAGATTCTGAATTGCTAGTATGGTATATGGGAGATGTAGCCATGACATTCTGTTACATTACCATCTGACCTAACAAGAATATAAAAGATGCACTCCCTTCTTGGCATTATTTTAACATTGCATCTTACCAGCCTGAATTATAAAAACAAACAACAAAAAAAAAAAAAAAGAATAGGTGCTATATTTAAACCTATAAAAGTGCTGTTTATTGATCTTTGATAAAACGTAACTTTTTTTTAGCAATTTTAATCTGTAACATTACAGCCTTAGGAGGTAATTTACTAAATAGGAAAAAATTAGCTGATTTTTGGACCATTTAAAGGAACATTTCTGTTGAAAGCATATAAAATGTATTAAGGTAATCTCTAAAGTCTTTACCCCTGCTTGAGATTTTAATTTACTCAGAGCTAATAAATTATCCCCTTTCAGAAGCTATTGAAAATTTTCACTTAAATCTTTTTTAAAACTTAGTGTTCAATTGAATCTTAAGCAATTTATACACACATACACAGTGCTTGAGGTGGTCATCACACCAAGGTGAAGGCTGAAAAGAGGTTAGATTAGCACTAACTCCTCTACCCTTTGGGATTGCTAGGGTGTTATTAATGAATGTGAATTCCCTCCTCCCCCAGAGCCCTTCCCCTTCATATGCACTGGTCTGGCTGTCGGGTAATTACTTTTCCACAGCAGCATTTAACAAAATGCCCTGTTCAAAGCCCAGGCCCATTTTCTCTCCAGCTGAAGGATACAGCTGCAGTCAGGAAAGGAAACGGCAGATCTGGGTCACCCTAGTATTCAGGTTAGCTGGGACACAAAAGCTTGCTTCATCTCAGGCATGGCTCTGTGTTACATTTGCACACTTATCAGAAATATTTTTTCAGGCTATCAATTATTGTATTTGAACATCGCATCCTCGCTCTAGGGAGCCCTTAGCAAGCTGTAGCAAAAATCAATCCAGTTTTACAACTTTTACCTTGGCACAGCTCCAGCTCTTTATCTACCTTGAACAGTTATTTAAAGATGTGGTGGCTTTCTTTTTCTGGATTATAGCTATATTCCTGAGTAGGGCTTGCCCTTGGTGTATATAATACCCTTTTTCCTTGATTAGGGTTAATCTGTGAATCTGCTTTGCTTTGTTTCTCATGTTTGAGAATTTGCATGCTTGTGGTAAGGTTTGTGTGACTGGGTACTCACCTTTCCAAGGTAGCATATATTTCTCACAGGGATAGTAACGAGAGCCTCTTATTTCAGGGAACGTGCATGTGGATTGGAGCCCACTCTCATTCAAGTTGCTTTAAAGTTGACTGCAGCTGCAAGTAATGGCATCCAAAAATTTCTCCACATGTTTATTCTGAGCTTTATTTTTTCCATGCAAATCCCACCTAGGAGGCTACCAAGCCGGACTTCACTTTTTACATGTATAGGCACCTGAGGTAGCTTTGCCAGCACACCTCAAGGATCACCTTCATCAAAGGGTTTATGAATCCCAGAAGCAGCAGCAATGCTTCAAAAGGCAGACACTATCTCTCTCTCAAAAGGTGACAGTCTCCCAGATGGTAGGGAAATTTGGATAGCAGAAACTGGTCTTAGATATTACTATGTCAGTGTAGGCTGCAAAAACAGACAGCAGATGCTGGGCTTCAATGGAGTTACGAAGGAATAGGCTTTAAAAGAAAAAATCTGTCTTAGAGCTGTACTTCGAAGAGGTTTTATGTTTATTTTAGAAGCAGACCCAGTTTCTATTTCCCTATTGAGCATGCATGCAGAAGCTCACAAAGCCACTAATCATATTGCATGGTTTTCCATGTTTATAATTCTCCACTTTTCAGCCCAAAAAAATGTGTTTTACCACTTCCTATTAAAGTTATTTTACTAAATTTCCTCACAGCAGTTAGCTCAAGAGTTAAGAGGCATCCTTTCATTTACAACATGCAAGTTTATACAGAGCAAGTACTGGAAAGTTGAGAAGCATAGGTTTCGTTCATTCCTTCTAGCCTGCCTGCACAAACCAGCTGTGGCTCTGCTCAGAGAGACACTTTGAAAAGGTGTAAGGCCATGGTGGCACACACGTGCATCCATTTTCTCTGGTGGGGGTGGCTGGGAGTTAACTGATGCCTCCCTAAGTAAGCCAGCAATTGTCAGCTTGATGGATGCTGACTGAGAGGGGAAAACCCCTGTTTGGCTGAGTATACAATCTGCCCTCAGTCAGAGATTTCACCCATCAGCCAAAAAGAGTGGAAACGTGATGTGAGTTGTATGCCCAGTACCAACACCTACACAACGCTGCAAAAAAAAATCCCTTCTATCTTTATAGTATAATGTGCACTTCAACAAATCTGTTGAATACATATTCATTTGCAGGACTGGTGTCTCAAGGAAAGTAATTAATGAGGTTTCCCCTCTCCCTAGCAATGTAGAGCTAGCATCCAGCCACGTTTGAACGTGTTTTCATTAGAGCTCCTAAGCAATGCAAGAGATAACTACATCAGTCCTATGGAGAATGCTTCGAATGCTTCCAACAAAAAGGCTGATGGTTTTGGTTTGATTATTTCATAGTTGGAGCTTATGTCTCCATATTTCTTTCAACCAGTATTTGCGACAACATGCCTGTGGTGGCAACCATAAGTCACAGGTTTAATTACTTGCAAATTTGTTTTTAAAAGAAAAAGGTTTATTCTTCTGAAGCTCTCCCACCTTGGTACCTGTCTTTCACATATTTAATTTTAAATATTTTTGATATTTCCCAGAGTTCTGTAGTTTTGTGTATTTGACAGCTAGCTGTATTTCAGGAGCAGATGAAATGGTTCATCTTCTCATAGAAAACATCTGGGACCTTTTAGAATACATAGTACCTTAAAAGTAAAATATAGCATTACTAAAACCAGATTTTCTACTTTTTTCTTTTTTTTGTGGCAAAAATATACAGAAGAAACAAGTAGAAATTCTAACCCCAATGCAAGCAAAGTAAGACTAATGGCTGGACCCATTTTTGTTTACTTGCATAATCAAACTTTGAAGGGAAAACGAGGGAGAATTTACACCTTGTGACTCATGTTAAAAAAAAAAAAAAACAAAAAAACAAAAAAACTCAAAATTTGAGTTCAAGCTTCTGATTTCATTTCCTAGTTAAGGTTAGAATGTTTGCTGGAACTTTCTCTTTCCTAGCTTTTGTTGATTTCTGTCATTCAGAAATCATGAAGTAAATACTTATTAACATGGGAACCCTCCTCCCTTTCTGCCCTTCATATTTGTACTTCTTATGCTAATGAACTTACTTTAACAAGGGAACCACATTCCTCCTGGGTCAACATCAGTTATTTAAATGTAGTTTTATATTAATTTTTCATACTGTAATGCATTGTTCCCTGCAAATATACATGCAGCCTGTTTTCAAGAGTAAATAAAAATATATAAAACATATTGTTAGCTGAAAACCTTTCATCTTTTATTTTGCTTCTTGTGATAATGGTGGTCATTTCTCCCTCTGACCCTCTGAATTTTCTCAACCATCCTCTTTCCCTTCCACACTTCTGCAGCGACCACCACCAGGGATTTGTATTCTGTTTTCTGAAGCAGGCTATTGGTGCGGATACAGAATTCTGAAACTACATATTTTCTGTGTGTTCAGCAGTTATTTCTAGTACCCTCAAAGACTGACATAAAGGTTTGCAGCCTTTGATTTGTGAAATCGAATAAACAAAACAGGAGTTTCACAAAAGCTAAAAAAGATACGCTCTTAAGAAACAACCTTACTAGCACAACAATACTACATAGGAAAATATAGGAAAGGTTACTCTAACACATTTTTCTTACTTTCTCACCAATAAGAAAGAAATATATACTAAGTAAATGCCTGCAGATGTATTTGCATGATGTATATCATAAGAAATCTTGCTGCTTACCAATTAAGTAAAAATGACAACTATTGCTCTCTGTGAGGTGGGAGCTATTACTTCCAAGAGACATGCTTTTAGACTAAAAAGTGGAAACTAGATTCCATCACATATCATATTGCCAGGACTACCATGTAGGATATCAAAAGTGCAGGTCTGGCTGTACCCAGGCTGCTCCACATTGAGTCACTTAAAATTATTAAACATTTTTTATCTCAGAAGTTGCTGTTATACAGTTCAAAGGCTTTGACAATGTTCTCCCAAGAGTCCTGAAGAAACACAGACCTGAAACTAGGGAACTATTAACTAAGGTGTACGTGAGGCATTGCTTTATGAGTCTCAATGCTAGGGAAGTAGAAATCAGTTAATGAGTCCCCGGTCTTTGAAAAAGGCTTCACGAACAATCCAGGGAGCTATAGACCGCTGAGTATGACTTCCGTAACAGGTAAACAAAAGAAATTATAATAAGTGAGGGAATTAATAGATATCTAGATAAATATGATATATTCCAGGGAAGAATCAACTGGGCCTCTGTGAAAGGAAATCTGATCTTGCAGATCAATAAAAGGTCTTTGAGGAGTCGTAAAGATTATGGGCAATGTTGTCCCAATGGCTGTACTTATGTTTTGAAAAAAGCATTCAAGAAAGTCCCTTAGAAGAGATTTCTAATGAAATTTATCTGTCTTGGATAAGACAAAAGGCCATTTCATAGATTAATAATTGATTAAAACAGAGGGAAAAGTAGGTAGGAATAAATTGTCAGTTTTCACAATGAAAAGATATTAATAGCAGAGTTCTCCAGGACCCTTGGCATGAGTGATGTCCAGGGTGTTAATAAATGACCTCAAACGGAGCGCAGTCAGGTGGCAAAGCGCATGAGTGAGATAGATAGGATAACTCAAGACACACAAAACTTATACTAATGACAGAGTATTTCAGAAGATCTTCACATGTCGATGGTAAATGAAATTCAGTAAATGGTCACATAGTAACGTACATGTGATATGGAATAACAGACTGTAAAATACTAACACTCAGGAAAGATTTTGGAACTGAGGATGGTTCTCTGCAAACTTTAGTTAAATGATGAGAAGAAGCCAGAAAGGCAAATAAAACTGATCCTGAATATTGCATCAGTTTATCTTACTACAAGAATATAGGAAATTTAGGAAAAGAGTGGAAGGGAGAAGCAAATTAAGAAAGTTTAGTAGAATGGGGCGGTTTCTGTACAAGGCAGGGCTGTGGAGCTTGAAAACCTTTAGCAGTGGGGGAATATGACTGCCATCTAGAAGTCCATGTAGAAAAGGGAGTAGGAACATTGTTTTTTATAACTGGAGAACAAGTGATCACTCACTGAAAATATTGAATGCTAGATATAAAACAGATAAGAAAGCACTATTTTTTCTTCCCAAATGAATAAATAATGGAATTTATTAGCAGAAGATGGTGGGAGACCAGGAAAAAAAAAATATTTAAAATAATATTAGAGAAATGAATGGATTATAAATCCATCAGTGTTTTAGACAGCGCTGTATCTACACACTGTTCATTGTTCAGTTTTTGAAATGATCATGCTACACTTAAAGTTTGTTCCAGTAATACATGTCAGGTCACTTTAAGAAAAATGGTACTTGATTAAATGAAGCTTTGGTCCAGTAAGAAAGGCTACTTTTGTATTCCTATGAAATTAGATAACCTGCAATTTCAAAATAAAAATGTTTTCAGTATTTCTCTTCCATTTAAAAAAGATTTTTTTTTAATTGTTATTTCAGAAAGTGGAGGTACTGAAATGCAGCTGTTTATTTGTAGAAACTTTTTATTTTTCTCATAGCTGGTATAAATTACTTGCTAGTTCACCATTCTGGATATTTGAACAAAGCCAGTGCTCTAAAAACGATTTTATATACACAGTCTAGATACTTTGTCTTTTCAAGAATTATCACGTGTTTCAGTTCATTGACTGAAATCTTGTTTACCCTTTGTCATTATTGTATTTTCTATTAATTATATTAAATTACATAAACTAATCCACTCTTTCTGTTTATGTTGAAATTAATGTCTATATTAACATAATAGATAAAAGGCATTTGTTCCTGACATTGTGACTCTGAAAATCAGGAAGGAATACTTTAAGCAATGTCATCCAATGTCAGTTCCTCCTCTGTGAAAGAAACCACTAAAGGACAAAGCACTGATCACTTCTATTCTGAAGGGAGTGGTAGCTAATAGATATGCTTCTAGAGGAATTCTACATATGGGCGAAAACCAAAGCAGTGAAGATAGCTTCTCTGTCCAGTCAATGCTAATGATAAGGTACTAAAGCAGGCCTGAAGTATCTCAAGTACATGCCCATGCTTTTTCTCTCCCATGGCAGTTAGCTTTCTTCTTCTTCACACTTAACTGTGTCTATCAAAAAGGACTATATGGCATGATCTTTCTAATTTTCTTAATACATATACCACGAGGATTACATTTTGAAATATCCCCCATTTCTCCCTCTCTCTTTCATGTCCAATTTAGCAACTAAAACAACCAAGAAAGAATATTGACAGGAAAGAACCATATGGAAATGGAAAATACAAGATACAAAGCAAAAAAAGGAGTATAAGCCAGAAAAAATGAAATTTTTTTGTATATATATTTTTTTTTTTGTTCTTAGCTGCTGAATTTGACCTATCAGTGAAGTAAATGTATAAGATTTTTTCATCTCCAGTGACTGCAATCCTGTCTTACAAGAAGATTGAATTCTAGCATCATAAATCAACACTTAGAATTAACATTAGGACTCTGTCAACCAACCCCAGAAAACATCAATTGATTAGATTCTGTTCCAGCATCTTTTTTAAATAAAATATTTTAAATATGTTATATTTAAATGTATTTTTTAAAACACCACGACAATCACAGTAGGAATTACCTAAAAAGTTCAGGGTTAGGGTGGAAAAAGAGCGAGGTCATAAGTCAGCCACAGTTAAACAGTTTTATCTCCTTCTTAGCTCATTTGTTTTTTTTGTTGGGTTTCTTTTTTCTATGTGTTGGATCATATCAGCTCCTGATTTTGGAAGATTTTGCTGTAAGAATTTTAAAAATACAAGCCATGGAGTTTTTCATCAATCCACATTATTTAAATGACAGGAGTAAAAACTCAGAACTGATTGGAACAACCAGTTCAGATTTGGAAATAAAGATTGTTGAAGGTTTGTTTTTAAAGTACTCAGAAGATTCCCACTAGCTTAAACAGCTTCTCCCTGGCTTGTCCAAGGCTCCAAAATCTTATCCTTCCTCAGTCACTTGTGAGTCAGCATTGTGTATTGATGCACTGTAGACCATCCTTCATAAAGATAGACCATGTGGGGGTGGTTGGTTTATACAGCATAAATCTTACAAGTTACTCCCTCCTTTTTAGTGGTATAGATTGCAGAGCTATTTTGGGATTGCTCTACTTTAGGACATACACATTTTTTTTCCCCATTTTCCCAGGCACAGGGACAGCTGGGTGTAAGAAACCTCTATACAGAGGTAAAGTTGTTTATCATCCTTTGGGCTTACCCAGCCGTTGGCACTGCCTTGCTCACTCCTGCTGAGAAAGCACGTGGGGCTCATAAAATCTGCTCCATGGACCAATTCAGTGGCTTGCAAACCTCCAGCAGGCCCAGGCAGGATTGCTGTTAATATGACCCTACTTTTGGCAATTGGGTGCCAGGAAGTTGTCACACTCCATCCCACTCCCTTTGAAATCAGATTAGAGCCATTTTACTGCCTATTCCCTCCCTGGTCACAGTGACAAATCTAGAGGTTGCTGGAGGGGGGAAGACAGAAAACAGAGATGCTAAATGTCATGTGTCTGTCAACGTACACCTGCTAATGAGGCTGACGCTTAGAGGAACCCAGTTTACATTTGTCATAGAAATGGGACTTTAGCGGTGTGGATGCTGTAAGGGACAAATGCATCCCAGCAGCTTGGCCACCTCAGGCATGACCAGCTCTGCCAGTAGCCCCAGGCATGCCACCTCACCCTGGAGAAACCCTTTGATGTTGCAAGATGAAGCCAAGAAGACAGGTTCTTCCAAAAACCCACCATGGCCTGGGCCAAATCTGTAGATATCTCTAGGGAGGCCAAGAGGTATCATGTGTTCAGCAGTGATACAGTTCTTATTTAAGGACTGGGTTTCCTCCCAGCTTTATGGTGATTTTGGCAGGTTGTCCATGACTGCAGCTGAAAAATTGTTTGCTGAGTATCCCAGGATGCTTCTGGTCCCGCTTGCGCTGTGAATTGTGTTGGCAATCCTCACTGGGGCAGATTAACAGCAATGGCACAGCTTTGACTTTTTGTCCCATGAAATCCCCAAATTAATAGACTATATCATAACAAGGCTGTTCCTAATGAACACTGAGGGAGGTGGGACGTGGCTTGTTGTTGCTGTTTGTGTTAGGGATTATTTATTGTGATGCAAGTAATTAATCTCTTTTTGTAACTGTGGCTAAGAAACTTATTTTTAACTATGCTGCTATAGTTTTATATGAATTGTGTAAAAAAGTGGTCAGAAGGAAAGTGCTAAATGGAGCAAATATCATGTTTGTTTCCCTTTTTTATTTTGGTCCAAAAATTGTGCACAGAAATTAAGAACAAAAGTATCCCCTGTTTATGTTTGATCCTCAGTTCTTCCCATATACTCATCTCTTATATCACACACTGATCAATTGACTTAGCTTACAATCAGATCTCCCTCAATGGGCTAACTCAGTATTGCTTGCACATATATACAGAAAATACCAAGATAATCTCTGTGCTGTCACAATCAGCTGCAACAAAGATTCCTATTGCCTTTTTACAGAAGTTTATATCTTCCTGGCTCAGAAAGGTCAGATTTATTGTTGCATATTTACTGGCATGTGAATTTATGAATATTCAGCTCTGAAGCTTGGTATAAACATACCAGGTTTGTCTTCTCACATGATGTTGCCCACAGTTTTGGAGCAGAAGTCACACAGTGTAGCACAGAATAAGCTGGTACAAGGAAGACCTGCTCTCTTTGTGTCTGAGGAAGCAAGCAATGATGGCTAAGATGCCCCTGCTGAACTCAGAAGAGGAAAAACCTAAAGAGAGAAATACTGAATGAACTTGAATTATAACAAACCCTGATATAAATCTTTGTTTAGAATAGCTTTTGCCAATTAAAGTTGTGAATTACTGCTGACTTATCTCTCTAAAACAATTAATTTATTTATACTAGTGTATGCTGTATAGAGATTTTTTGGATGCAATATACTTAGCCTTTCAGGAGGCTTTTGATAGAGTCACTCTATGAGAAGGTATTAAGTAAACTTGTTAACCAGGTAATGAGAGGTAAGCCTTTTAGTGGATCAAAAATTGGCTAGGAAGCAAAGGCATGACTAAATTGGTTATTTAACCTTGCTGTCACAGGATCATTGGCAGCATGAATAGAAAGGTTTAGTGAAACTGATGTTCAAAACACAGCTCTAAAAACCTGTCAAAATATATTTTATTATCATTTGCATCCATGCATTAATTCTTTAAAACGTTAGTATGTCTCTACTATGTCCAGCCAGAAGCCATTTTTACTAACACCCTTGATACCCTTCACAAAGGCAAAGGCAGCCAGGGATGGATATTAGGAGAGTATGTAGACTAACCCTTGTGATATCCAACAGTTTGTAGCTCAGAGGTGGGATCATTTTGTTTGATAATCTGTTATAGATTCATCTTCAATGCACATTGCTGTTGCTTTTTAAACCCATGTAAAACTCTTGGAATCCAGGAATCTTGCATGGAGTTTCACAGATTAAGTCTATCCAGACTAAAGAACCATCTCATTTTGGCATTGTGAACCTTCCATCTGGTTGTTTTATTTAATGTCGCCTACTTGTTGTATTTGAAAACACAATGAAGGATCATTCCCTAGTACTTAGTCTCTGTCACTCATTATTTTATCAGCTGCTCTAGTATCCCCCAACCAGGTAATTCCTATTCAGGCTGAAGAATGCCAGGCTAATTAATCATTTCTCATACAGAAGCTGTTCCATAACCATGGCCATTCTCAGAGTCATCCTTTCTCTGGATCTTTTATAGCTTTTCTACATCTTTGTTGAAGTGGAGGGACCAGAAATAGACACACTGTTCAAGATGCAGGTGCACCATAGGATCACCTAGCTGCAAAATTACGTTCATGGTATTGTTTCTGACCAGCAGGTCGAAAGAGGTGATCCTGCCCCTCTGCTCTGCTCTTGTGAGACCTCACCTGGAGTATTGTGTGCAGTTCTGGTGTCCTCAACATAAAAGGGACATGGAACTGTTGGAACAAGTGCAGAGGAGGGCTACGAGGATGATCAGGGGACTGGAGCACCTCCCGTATGAAGACAGGCTGAGGAAGTTGGGGCTGTTCAGCCTGGAGAAGAGAAGGCTGCATGGGGACCTCATAGCAGCCTTCCAGTACCTGAAGGGGGCCTATAGGGATGCCTGGGAGGGACTCTTCATTAGGGACTGTAGTGAGAGGACAAGGGGTAACGGGTTAAAACTTAAACAGGGGAAGTTTAGATTGGATATAAGGAGGAAATTCTTTCCTGTTAGGGTGGTGAGACACTGGAATGGGTTGCCCAGGGAGGTTGTGAGTGCTCCATCCCTGGCGGTGTTCAAGGCCAGGTTGGATGAAGCCTTGTGTGGGATGGTTTAGTGTGAGGTGTCCTTACCTATGGCAGGGGGGTTGGAACTAGATGATCTTGAGGTCCTTTCCAACCCTAACTATTCTATGATTCTATGATTCTATCTTCTCATAGATGTGAACACTCAGTTTCCTTTATTGATCATAACTGGGTACTGAACTGACATTTTAACTGTTATAACTCCAGGATCTCATTGGTGGGTAGTAATAGTTCAGCACCTGGTACTGAGTATATAAATTTCTGTTTGGTTAATCCCAAGTGCATCACTTCCAATTCTTCTGCTCTGAAGTTCATCCACTGTGTTATCACTCAGCCTGGTGCAGTACTTATGCAGTTCTTCACAGCTGAACTTTGTTTTCACTACTCTGATTAACTTGGGGAAGCATTTGTAGCCATGTTATTTTTCATGTTTTTCTAATGCTCTTTTTTTCAAGCAACATGTCAGAAAGTACATCTACAGGAAACAAAAAAATCAGAAACCAGATGCAGACTAGCCACATGAAAACGTGAGTACAATATAGTTCATATACTTCAAAAAATATCAAATCATCAAGGAGTCAAAAAAATCAGAAGATGAAGATTGAGAGGTAGAGTTTAAAGCAACATGCTTTTTCAGCCACTTACTTAAATCCTTTGATATGATCTTTAAACCATAGATTAAAGTTCTGACCTAAAAGATGTAGGGGAGACATGGCCATTTAAATATATAATTGATTGCTCAACATGCTTGTTTTCAGAGGAGTCATCAGTAATCACCTAAACTATTGTGTTCATAATTTGCCTTTATAATTAATTGAGTATTTTGGATCAGATTTAACTTTTCTTACAGGCCCTGGTACCCTATCCCAAGGATAAAAGTGTCAAGCCTGAGGTAATCTCTTTAAGAAAAGCCTGAGGGACTGAAACATCATTTTCCTTTTTGCTTGTTTTTCTTAGCATTAGCACTTGCAAGTAAAATGAAAGACTTGATTTGAAATTCAAGGCCAGATCTTAAGAGGTGGTGGGCCCTTGCATATCCCAGTGGCTTCAGTGAGATCAGTGCATTTCAGGACTCATTCCCAAAACTGGATTTGATGCATCATTTTTGTTTTGGTATAGCTCCGCTACGGAGTAATCCACTGAGAATTTACTGCCCTTTTGGAGAATACTTCTGGGTTCATGTACATATTTGTCATTTTTTCCTTTGGCCTTGTCAAACTGAGCATGTTATTTTGTTGTATGATAAGACATATATCATTTTATGAATTAACCATTTATACAGGAATCAGAATATAGGCTGGAAAATATAGATAGGGCCTTCTTCCAGCAACACTGTAAAAGACTTTTTATATTTTTGACATTTCACCCCCTACCCAAGCCCCAACTGAAGGAATTAGTCCTAAAATAATTTATAGCATTGGCATTAAAACTGTCGTCATACTTCAGAGCTAACACTGTGGTGAAATAAGTTCTCAGCAGCCTGCCAATCCACAGTTCTTTTGGAAGACTTTGCTTTATGGAGATTAGAAAGGAGTTGTTTGTTCATGTGTTTGTTTATTTAATCAAAGAAAGCTGAAGTTCTGCAAAAATTGGTGAAGCTGTCCAGCAACCTTTGTATTACTCTAGATTCCCTATTTACAACTGGCCAGCAGATAGAAAACATGACAAAAGCCTTCATCTGGACAAATTAGTGTTTTGACTTACATGCAAACCTTTGAGGAGTTTGGTTTAAATCAGAGAGCAGGGGAGGAAGGGGTAATGCATCTAAACCTCTTTATTAGTTTTCTTCCTTACCTATGCTACTTGCATGCAGATGATTCCTGCATAGATATATTCCTGATAGGGATATTCTGTGTAGTCTCAGCTACTGGCTATTGATCACTAGCTATGAGTCTCACTGGCATTTTTGAATATATTCAGCTGTAAGATGCCATTGACCAGTCCTAGACTGGACCATTAACGTGTGTAGAATTTCACATGCCTTTTGCAATATTTCCACTTTAAAACATTTTGAAAAATTCAAGATTATCTCTTCAGAATATTTATAAGACGGATCCATGGGGGAATTCATCCTGTTCTGTGCAATAGTAGCAGCACAAAGCAGCCTTAAAGTCAGCTTAGGCACCTCTTTGAGGATTTCTCTGACATACCGAAATCCTGCAGTAATGGCTTTTTCCCTTTCCCTCACTTCAAGTTCCACTTTAAAAATGTTTGTACTGTATGACTACTGGAGAGGAACATACTGCAAGTTTCCGTGCCCCAGGTATTACCGACCATCATCAGAAGGACTTCTTGTGGCTCTTAAGAATCAGCAATACCTCAAGGCAGCCTTGAAACTACTTTAAATTACCATGAAATCCAAAGGTCAGCCCCAGGATCCTGAGGTTTGGAGACGTGCTTCCCCTCCTGTCATTTTCCCTAGAACTTGTTCCATATTACCTCCTTTTCTGAAGCCATAGCCCAGCGATTCTGGTTTAGTTTTGCACCCTGATAGTAGACAGGCTTTTTTTTTTTTTTTTCCCATCATCAGAGGAGATGGAGAGTGATTTTGATTAATGACTCCATTGTCCCCAGCCAGCAAGAGACTTGCCTTTTTTGGTTTGCATCAGAATGGATGCTGAACACTGTAAGTCTCTAACTGGCAGCAGGTTTCACCTGCTGAGAAGTGAGGAAATTAGTCAGGAAAAAAAAAAGGTCACAAAATAATACTGATTTACTCTAACTTGAACTAGAATGCCAGTGGATGCAAAAGTTTTCCAAAGCTTTCCTAGACTTTTTTCCTAAATCTATACATGCAAGAAAAAAAAAAATGTTTATGAGAATCAAAATTATCTTGACAATCAAGTAAATCCCCATTTAATTTTTTAATTTGTCGTTTTTTTTGTGTATTTTTAAGACTGGGGAGAAGAGAAGAGGGTGTGATTTCCAACAATGTTAGCATTAGGGTATTTTCGTTCCAGGCTCTAATCTTGTCCCAGTGAGAAGACTGGGCCTGCCTTGGGAATTTTGGGAATACTGGTTTATTGGTATTTGTGTAAGATTTTAACATAAAATATCATGAGTATTAATTCCTGTCACTGGTCATGACTGGATCTTTTAAACCTCAGCTAGATCTGCTCTTCACAGCAAAGGAAGAACTTCTTAGGGACATGACAATCAACAGCAGCCTTGACTGTAATGACCATGAAATTGTGGGGCCTAAGGTCCGAACATAAACAAATAAGGAGAGTAGCAGAATATAGACCCTGGGCTTCAGAAAGGAAGAATACACTTCCTTAAAGGAAGTAGTAGGCAGAATCACATGGTGGGATCATGACCAACCTGATTACCTTCTCTCATTAAATTATTGGATTTGTACATGAAGGGAAAAGCATGATATTATTTACTTTGCCTTGCAAGGCTTCTGACATGATGTCCTACTGTATTTTTGTGTCTAAGTTAGGACACTATGGTCTGCATGTTTGGACAACCAGACAGGTAAAAAAAATGGGTGCATGGCTGGACTTAGAGGGTAGTGCTTAATTGGTCACCTACTTCTAGTCCACCTAGAGACTTGTTACAAATGGAGTAATGTAGACGTGTAAACTAGGACCTGCTCTATTTAACAGTTTTACCAGTGGCCTGAAGCGGGTGGTAGAGTTCATCCTGATCATTTTTGAAAATTAGACTAAGCTGGGAGAACCCTCAAGAGCAGGGCTGCCATTCAGAGTTAATTAGGCAGGCTGCAGAAAAGGACCAACAGGAACTACAAAAAATTCAAGAGGAACGACTGCCAAGTCCTGCCCTTAGAAAGGAAAAGGCCAGAGAGGAGCTCTGTGGAAAAACCCCTGCAGGTCTCAGTGGACAGTGAACTGCAGCATGGTCTGGAAGCAAAGATGGTCAAAATCATGCTGGGCTGTATGAGCAGGAGTGCAGCCAGTAGACTGAGGGAAATTATCATCCTCCCAACACAATACTTGCTAGACCACATCTAGAATACTGCATAAAGTTTTGCTCCCCAGCCTTCAATACAGGAAAGGTGTCAACAAGATGAGGTAAATCTGGTGGATGACCACCAACATGGTTGGTGTCTGGAGCACTGTCAAATGAGGAAAGCATGAAAAAGCTGGGCTTGTCCAGCCAGAAGATGAGATAGCAGCAGCAAGTTGGACAAGAGATCTCCCTTACAACCTCAATTACTTTGATCTTATGATCCTGTGAAATAAGAGAAACTTTTCAGTGGTTTATGAGAATGTGACAGAGAAATCTGTGATTATCAGAGTATCAACAGGACAAAACCTAAAGTAAATTATTTGTGAAAGTACTGTCCAGTTTGACAGGAGGAACACTGCATCTTGGGTCCTTACAACATTTTAACACATATACTTCAGGCTAGTCAGGCTACTTTCCATGACTTCTGCTGTCCTATGAGCTCATTCTGCATGGGTATATATAGAAGATGTGAATGGTTAAATGGATGTACTTCTAAATATGTATAAATTAATTTACATTAATTATTAGAACTCCAACAGAAAAATGTCACACTCAAGAAGTAAGAGTCTATAAAGTTCATAATGAATAGAAACCTTAATTTCTCTCTGCCCCCTGTGACTTCCCTGCTACCTGTAAATATTCATTACCTCAAGAGAATTCACACTTAAAGTTTTAAAAAATAAGCATAGACCAATGTAGGAGTCAGTGGTTCATAGATAAAAACCAACAGCCTTTTTCTGAAGGGTGATACATGATCTTTAAGAAACTCCTCTTTGAAGGGTACAGAGCTGAATCAAGTGCTGTTTGGAAGCAACTACAGGTCAATGATATCAGCTAGTTTCCATCTAGTTCCAGTTTTCTTCCCTTACTTTCAAACAGGTCAATCATATGGCAGTTGCTTCCAAGAAGAAAGTGTATTTCTCCCATTCTCATTTCATGAAAGCTGAGTCAATTTTAATGAGCAAATGTTACATCAATTTGATCAGGTTTTCAGTTAAATCCACTGTGTTGGAAAAATTCATTACACTAAGGAAATAAGGGCTCACAGGAATTATCATATTGGAAACAAACTAAAACAAGATCTTTTCACGTATTGGTTTTAGTAGTTGGCTTTAAAGAAGCTGCAGGAATACTGCCTATAATGAGCAAATATGGGAAAATCCTTCCTGAGACAAGTATTTCCTTTTAAGGTCTATTTGCCAAAAAGTTGTTTGTTTGACGCTTAAGGAGCCCAGTTCCTTTCCATTATCCTATTCTTCATTTTCAGTACTTCCATTCTGAACTTTTCAGTATTACCTTATGATAATCAGGTTCCCAAATTAATGGCAACTTGTGTTGAAAAGGCAACCTTTTTAACAGCCTAGTATTTCCATTTTTAAGTTTCATTGAATATGTCCTTTGTACTATGATCAAACAACATAAATAAAAGTTTCCTGTCCCGCGTATACCATTCATTATTTGTGTACTGTTTAGATGGCCCCTCTTCTACGAGGCAGATATTATCTCTATGAGTAATCCTTTTTCACATTCTGTTACTGTTCTGTTTTCATTTTCCTTCCCATTTTCCTTGTTTAAAGCCAGAATTCCCGCCACTGAATACAGTATTAATTTGAAGCTCTATTGCTGATATATATAAATACACAATAATATTTTCCATAATCCTTTTCCTTGTGAAACCAAAAGTGTTTTCACCACTGCTGTTAAGTATAAAAAAACACAGTAAATTTTCTGGAATTTTCTAAGTGACCTAAATTGTAAGAGTCATACTTATGTGTACTTAGACACAGAGTACTCTACTACTTCAGGTAAAATAAAGAAATGGTTACACTCTTTAGAAATAACATAGAGTGACTACAGACTTACAAATGTAGGAAATCTCTGTTTCAAATTTAACATGAACAAACAAAAAAAAAAAATGGGTAAGTATCTTGACATTTGGGAAGAGTAGCTGAAACATTTCCAAAGTTTCCAAATTTACCGAGTCTGTAAAACTGGTTAGGAAATGAAGTAAAATCAGGATTTTTTTCTTTATTTTTGTAGGGTTCCTTTTGCAATTCTGTTTGCAGTATTACCACAGTACTTAGATACTTGGTCATCTAATGTTGGGTTGAGCAAGAAGGAAGAATTATTTTAGAGGATTTTAAACAGACTTGATCAAAACTAAATATTCCATATTCACTATGACTTTTGGGCAAAGATAAATATTGGGTATAGGGCACAAACCAATCCATATTTTCACAGTTGAAAAAATCTTTAATTAGAAAGACTTAAGCTAAACTGCTATTTTCCTGAAATGTAATAAATGTTACAGTCTATATTGTAAATATTATAAATTTTATAAATATTATAAGTAAATGAACATTAATCATAGAATAGTTAGGGTTGGAAAGGACCTGAAAATCATCTAGTTCCAGCCCCCCTGCCATGGGCAGGGACACCTCACACTAAATCATGCCACCCAAGGCTTCGTCCAACCTGGCCTTGAATGCTGCCAGAGATGAAGCATTCACAACTTCCCTGGGCAACCCATTCCAGTGCCTCACCACCCTAACAGGAAAGAACTTCTTCCTTATACCCAATCTAAACTTCCCCTGTTTAAGTTTTAACCCGTGACCCCTTGTCCTGTCACTACAGTCCCTAATGAAGAGTCCTTCCCCAGCATCCCTATAGGCCCCCTGCAGGTACTGGAAGGTTGCTATGAGGTCTCCACGCAGCCTTCTCTTCTCCAGGATGAACAGCCGCAACTTTCTCAGCCTGTATTCATATGGGAGGTGCTCCAGTCCCCTGATCATCCTCATGGCCCTCCTCTGGACTTGTTCCAACAGTTCCATGATCTTTTTATGTTGAGGACACCAGAACTGCACACAATACTCCAGGTGAGGTCTCACAAGAGCAGAGTAGAGGGGCAGGATCACTTCCATCGACCTGCTGGTCACGTTCCTTTGATGCAGCCCAGGATACGGTTGGCTTTCTGGGCTGCGAGCGCACACTGCCGGCTCATGTTCATTTTCTCATTGACCAGCACCCCCAAGTCCTTCTCCACAAGGCTGCTCTGAATCTCTTCTCTGCCCAACCTGTAGCTGTGCCTGGCATTGTTCCGACCCAGGTGTAGGACCTTGCACTTGTCGTTGAACTTCATGAGGTTGGCATCAGCCCACCTCACAAGCGTGTCGAAGTCCCTCTGGATGGCATCCCTTCCCTCCAGCATACCAACCGAACCACATAGCTTGGTGTCATTGGCAAACTTGCTGAGGGCGCACTCAATCCCACTGTCCATGTCACCGACAAAGATGTTAAACAAGACCGGTCACAACACCGATCCCTGAGGGACACCACTCGTTACTGGTCTCCAGCTGGACATTGAGCCATTGACCACAACACTTTGTGTACGGCCATCCAGACAGGTCTTTATCCACCAAGTGGTCCACCTATCAAATTGATATGTCTCCCCAATCTAGAGAGAAGGATGTCGTGCGGGACAGTGTCGAACACTTTGCACAAGTCCAGGTAGATGACATCAACTGCTCTACCCCTGTCCATCAGTTCCTTAGCCCCATCATAGAAGGCCACCAAATCAATCAGGCAGGATTTCCCCTTAGTGAAGCCATGCTGGCTGTCACCAAGCACCTTGTTGTTTTTCATGTGCCTTAGCATGCCTTCCAGGAGAATCTGCTCCAAGATTTTGCCAGGCACAGAGGTGAGACTGACTGGTCTGTAATTCCCCAGGTCATCCATTTTCCCCTTCTTGAAAATGGGGGTTATATTTCCCTTTTTCCAGTCTTTGGGAACTTAACCTGACTTGCCAAGGTCTTCATTCTCACAGTCCCTGCGTCTGCCTTCCAAGACTTGCGTGGAAAAGCATTTGCCAGTGAAGCAGTGAAGAGCACTTGCCAGTGAAGACCGAGGCAAATAAGTCATTCAGAACCTCAGCCTGCTCCAAATCCAGGGTAGCCAGTTCTCCCGAAAGCTTCCTCAGGGGGCCTACATTGTCCCTAGTCTGTCTTTTATTTGCTATGTACCTATAGAATCCCTTCCTGTTATTCTTAGTATCCCTAGCCAAGTTTAATTCTAAATGGGCCTTAGCCTCCCTAACCTGGTCCCTATCTTCCTGGACAACATCCCTGTATTCTTCCCAGGCCGCCTGTCCTTGCTCCCACCTTTTATAAGCTTCTTTTTTCCTTTGAATTTTCTTCAGCAGCTCCTTATCCATCCAAGGAGGTCTCCTGGCCCTCCTGCTGCACTTCCTTCTAGTTGGGATGCAACACTCCTGAGCTTGTAGCAGGTGATCCTTGAATATCAACCAACAGTCTTGGGCCCCCCTACCCTCTAGGGCTATATCCCATGGAACCTTACTAAGCAGGTTCCTGAAGAGGCCAAAGTTTGCTCTCTTGAAGTCCAGGGCAGTGAGCTTGCTACATGCTTTTCTCACTGTCCCGAGGATCTCAAATTTGACCATCTCGTGATCACTTCAACCAAGGCTGCCCTGGAGTATCACATTTCCAATGAGCCCTTCCATGTTAGTGAGCACAAGGTCAAGCATGGCACCTCTCCTTGTTGGCTCCTCTATTACTTTCAGAAGGAAGTTGTCTTCCACACAATCGAGGAGCCTCCCGGATTGCTTGTGCTGGGCCATACCATTGTTCCAACAGATGTCAGGGTGGTTGAAGTCCCCCATGAGATCAAGGGCCTGCGAGCGTGAGGCTGTTCCTATCTGTCTGTAGAGTATTTCATCCGCAGATTCCTCTTGATCAGGCGGTCTGTTGCAGATCCCCACAGTAATGTCTCCCACGGCTGTTTTCCCTTTAACCCTCACCCACAAACTCTCAATTAAGTGATCACCTGTCCCCAGACAGAGTTCCATACTCTCCAGCCTATCCCTAACATAAAAGGCAACTCCCCCTCCCCGGCTGCCGGGCCTGTCTTTTCCAAAGAGCCTGTAACCTTCCATTCCAACACTCCAGCCATAGGAGCCATCCCACCATGTTTCTGTGATGCCTATTATATCATACCCCCGTAGATGTGCACACATCTCTAATTCTTCTTGTTTGTTCCCCATGCTACAGGTGTTTGTATAGAGGCATCTGAGCCGAGCTCCAAATGAAGCTGGCTCATTGGCTGGAGCAGCTGGAATACCTCTACATTGCTCCGAGCATTTATTATAGGTGCTGGCAACTGACTGGGTGCGTTGGGACGGAATGATGCCCCCGTCCCCCAACATATCTAGTTTAAAGCATCCTTGACAAGTCTGGCAAGCCTCCTACCAAAACCACTCTTCCCTTTCTTTATCGGAGCAGCTCCACCAGCCCCCGTAGACCTGGCCTAATAACCTTGGGTCCCGTGTTCAAGACACCCAAACTCCTGACTATGACACTACCCTTTTAACCGTTTACTAATCTGGCTAATCCTCCTAGGTTTTTTTAAGGTCCTCCCCTGTATCCTGGAGAATTGACGAAAAGACAATCTGAGCTCCAGAGCCCCTAACCACCTCTCCCAGGGCTCTGTAGTCCTTCTTTATGTTCTCCAGGCTACTGCTACCTATATCACTAGCACCCACATGGATCACTAGAAGTGGGGAATAGTCAGTGGGACTTACTAGAGCAGGCAGCCTCTCTGTAACATTCCAGGTCCGTGCCCCTGGTAGGCAACACACCTCCCTCAAGACTGGGTCAGACTGACAGATGAGTGCTTCTGTCCCTTTCAGAGTCCCCTACTAGTACGACCCGACGCTTTTTCCTGGCAGCACCAGTAGAGATCTTTACCTGTGCATCAGCCAATTGTTTCTGGTGTGAGTTCGTTGCCTCATCAGCCCCCTGCAGGACAGCAAAGCGGTTCTGGGCGGGGACAACAGGTTTAGGAGGAAGCCCCTTGCTTTTAATTGTCCTCTTCCTCCTTTTTTTGTTGTTTTCTTTGTCACTAATTCCCATCTTCCCGGGATAAGGGCCTCCTTCTTTCCTCCATGAGCTAGAGGGGAAGCTTGTGGCCCCTGCACAGTTTGGGGCTGGAGCAAGAGTTCCTGCTTCCTCTCAGCTACCCTGCCATCTTGCAGCCTGTTAATAGCATCCCGCAGCTCAGCCTGCTGCTGCAGGAGGACTTCTTCCAAGGAACACAGAGTGCAGCCCTGCCCATTGTGCTCCTTTCCCTCACAAGACCAGTGCAGGCACTCTCTACACTCTGAGCTCTGCATGCAGCCTCCCCTCCCATCTGATCTGTCTGGGTGCCTACGCTGGACACCACTGGGGCAGCCAGAGCAGAGCTCCCAGACTGGGCCCTGGCCATACAACAGGTGCTCACCAATAAATTAGAATCTGTTACTATCCAGACTTCCTGAAGTGTTCATGAACAGAGAAATTGCTAAAGCTCTTGTTTGATGGAGAGTACTCTGAAATCTGTTTTTGTTTTTCAGGTCTGACCTGACACTTTTTTGTTATCTAGAAGAAACTGTATTCCTTGTATGTGGAGGTGAAAGGAAAATCATTTCATAAAAGAAATAGGCACTTTGGGGACACTGGAGCAATAACAAGGTCTTCTACCACTTCTAAAACCCATATTAGCTATTAGTAACTCGTATGGCCATGGGAAATCACTTTGTTTATCTTGCTGTTTTGTTCACATTGAACCATTTCAGAAAAACACAGGGAACTAGAAGCCATAAGAGTGCTAGAGTCTTGACTTACACAAATTTACGTAACAAAACTGTACCTACATAATGGCTGAGGTCTCTGACCTGTGTTGGAATCTGACACTTGCTTTGTTTCTTAGCTTCAGAAGTAGTAAGAAAAGAGGAAAAAATGTATATACAGGCTCTAAAAGCTACAAGAATACCAAGGGTCAATCTGCCTACAATTCACTCTGGTTCAGGATGTTTTTATTACTCCGCTGTTAGCCATGACTATATAGTAGTTGAGTTCTCACAGCTCTCACACACTATTTAGACAATGAATTAATATGGCTGATAGAAATTCTCCACTGTATACATTGTGTACTTAATTTTATTTGTCCTCTTCAGCATGAATAAGGTAATATTTTGCATTTTATTTTAAGACATATTGTATTAAATGTTGTTCTTAGGTCTTTTGGAGGACTGTAAACTACTCCAAACCATTTCTGCAAGTAGCACCACAGGCATTATGTATTTTTCCTTGGGATATAAGGAAGAAAAATGAGGCCATTCATCACATGAGATAGAAGATTTAATTGTCAGGGACTGCTGGAGATGAGCTAGCATTACGTTCATACTGATCATAATTGATAGAACCACAGGGAATCTGATTAGAAGGACCATGCATAAGGTGATGGATATTATGGAGAGTGAAAGAACAGGGTAGGTATTTTGAATGACACCCTAATGGTTGCCATGATTTTACATGCAGGGACTGACCACACAGGTGCTTGAGAGAAAGTTTAGACAGCTTTTCTTCCAGAGCAAGGTTTCACTATATGATAATTAAACTTCCTTGAAAAGTGAAGAGATGAGAGGACAAGATGGGACCTCATAGCAGCCTTCCAGTATCTCAAGGGGGGCTATAGGGATGCTGGGGAGGGACTCTTCATTAGGGACTGTAGAGATAGGACAAGGGGTAACAGGTTAAAACTTAAACAGGGGAAGTTTAGATTGGATATAAGGAAGAAGTTCTTTACTGTGAGGGTCATGAGGCACTGGAATGGGTTGCTCAGGGAGGTTGTGAATGCTCCATCCCTGGCAGTGTTCAAGGCCAGGTTGGACAAAGCCTTGGGTGGCATGGTTTAGTGTGAGGTGTCCCTGCCCATGGCAGGGGGGCTGGAACTAGATGATTTTAAGGTCCTTTCCAACCCTAACTATTCTATGATTCTAATATGCACATCCATACATAATACACCATTATTGGTGGTTAGCTTGTTATAGTGTTATAGCATGAGAAAGCCCCTAAGACACAAAGAATGTTTTGTTATTGATGTTGGAGTTAGTGCTAAAATGAGAAAGGTGGAATCTTATAACCATTTAGCCCCAGGTTTTATCCAGTTTCTACTTCTAAATGGTGATTGTTGACTTCCAATCTGTAGAACAAGTACCAAGGTCAGCGTTGCATTCACATACATAATGCTCAGAGTAGTCAATGTCTTGAAACTGTGTAACAAGGATGACACAATCGCTACACGTACAAATATCTAAAGGCATCTTGACATTGATTCATCCTGCAAATAAATCTGTAAATGAAACTCCTAAGTTTCATTATAACATAACTCCTAAGTTATGTTGTACGCGTGTCTGTCGTGATGGCAGCTGAAGTATTGTTTCTGCTAAGCTGGGAGGTGTATACTTTGAATTGCATTTGAGACGGTGAAACCCAGAGATTAGAGGTGGCTGGAACAATTCCAGATGACCCTTGTCCTCCCTCTACTCTGCAAGGTCATCTGCTCAGCTTTTTGGAAGACGTGATGGGAGATGTTTGCTGCTGAAAGTCTATGATACAGGGCAGCTCTTTAAGCAGATTGCTTCAGGGACCTCCGAGCTTTCCTGTTCATGCTGTTAGGGAGACCTCTAGGAGGACAGCTTTGAGTAAGAGTTGCCTTGTGAAGAATCTTCTTGTTAGTTTGTTTTCTGGCAGTTGTTCCTGATAAGAAGAAATCCACATTTCAAAATGCTGAAATCCGGCACAAAATAGATTTTTCTTTCAGCACCCTGCTCTCTTGATGAGAGGGTGCATTCATAGAGGGCTTCCAAATTATAGAAAGGAAGAAAGCACATTGTCACAAGAATGTTTTTCAAAATTTAAAAATTGCTTTCTGAACCTGTTCGAGATTGTCAGCTAATAGGGTAGCCCTGTTTCGTAACTCCTTTATTGCAATGTACAGCTGGGTGAACATCTACCTCACACAATACTTACTTTTGATTTTCCTTATTTATCATCGTTATCATTACTTTTTACTTTGGTTAGCAGATGTTTTTTTAGTGTTCTGACATCTTTTATGATTTGCATATTTGTTAATTTAACTGACAGATAAGTCGATGTACTCTACAGTGTGCACTTCATATTTAACACTTATATGTATGTGGCATATGCAATAGGAAAACTTCCTCTGATCTCCCAAATACATATTGAATGCACAAATTTAACATACTTTTTAAAATTCATATATTTGGGCTTTTGTGCCATGCAAAAATGTCTGATTATTTAGAGCACAGCTCAAATCCAAGGAAGGGTCATTTTGAGTCTACAGTATAAACTCATAGCATTCAGGCTGTGGCTATGATGAACAAATCAGTAATTAATTGGGCATTCATTCAGTGACCTGTCAGCATTCAAATGCTTTAATTAGATGGAGAAATGGAGGCAAGTAATGAGGGCCAAATCTGTATCCTTTTGAATTCAGTGGCAAAACATCCACTTGCTGCAATAAGATTTAGTCCTAAATGCATGACAGCACACCATAGAAGATGTCGTCTCCACCAACTGTGGTTCAAGTGTATAATACCGATAATGTCACTGGCATTGTATCTTTCGTTAAGGAAACAATGATGCTCTTAGGAAGCTTTTTGTCTGCTCATGCATACAAAACAGGCAATTTTCATAAGGTATTAATTGCAAATTATCTAGTATAAATGAGGGTCCCAAAAAGAAAAATCTAGTTTTTACTGTATCTGCTGTTTATTTCATTATTAGTATTCTTCATTGTTTTGCATATGTGGTACACCTGAAAGGAAATACCATATCCTTTGTCAAACAATCATACTTTAAATATGCAGGTGTACACAGACCTGGAGTTTTTATTCTATTGCCAAGTTTTTTCATAAGTATTCAAACATATATGTACCTAAATGTATGATAGAAATGTGTGTCTACCTATGTTTTTCTATGTATTTTGGCCAGCTTCAATTTACACACATAGATAAACTGTATTAAAAATTTCCAGACTAGATTAAAATGCCAGTGATATATTTTAAGCGTGTGGGGGTTTTTTTTCTTTTAAAGGTACTGTATGTAGCTCAGCACCTATTTTTTGCTAGCTAGCTAGCTTTAACTTTGCACTTGAAGTGTGGGTTTTATTTTTTATGAAAAACATAGACCAGTTTTAAAAACTGATTTATCATTTGGACACTCTTTCGAATTCGATTTGTCTATTCTTCCAAAACTGATTTTAGCCCCCTTAGAGGGACTGATTGCTGCTCAGATTGGGTTGAGTATCAGTCAGTGGGTGGTGAGCAAATGTATTGTGCAACACTGTTGTTTACCAGCTTTTTCTCCTTTTCCCATTTCTCTCCTTATTATTCCCCTTATCATTATTACTTGTAGCAGTAGTATTAGTATTATAATGTACTTTATTTTAGTTATTAAACTGTTCTTACCTCAACACATGGGTTTTATATTCTGATTCTCCTCCCCATCTTGCCTGGGAAAAAAAGAAAGCAGGGGTGAGCGAATGGCTGCATGGTACTTAGTTACCAGCTGGGTTTAAACCATAACACACACAAAGGTACGTACACTAGCTTTGAATGTGGAATATACCTCTGCCCTAGGGAATCATAAACATCTAAGTCTTTTCCTCCACTTCATTCTCCTCCTGGCTGTTAGAAGCTGCCTTCTCATTTTGCAGCCTTAATATATTTATATACAATTTTCATTCTTGTGATTATATTGTTCTCTTTGCTTCAGTAGCATTTTCCCTTTATGTTTCTAAAACTATGTTGAACTTTATTTATAAAATGAAAACATATCTTCCATTAGCTTTTGCTTTGTAAGGCTAAGCCACTGCAGGTCTCCTGTCAAAAGTACAGTTTCTGTTCCTCTGACCATTCTAGTGTGTTCATCTTGGCTGAACACAAATTAATCAAATTGTATGAAATTTTCCAGATCCAGTCTCAACAGTACAGAAGCATTAATACTTCTCAATTCCTACCAAAAATACCCCATATGATGTATTTGGGGATTATGTTTGTACTTTTCACGGCTAAATTAATCTGAAGTTCACAGGCTTGCTGTGATCAACTGATATATCCAGGGTATTCCCCTCTTCTGTCATTTCAAAATGATGAATTGTCATCCTATAACAGAGATTCTTGTTATTAGTCCTGAAGTACATGACTTTGTAATCTGTACAATTATACCTCATCCCTTCTTTTCTAGTTCACTCAACTCTTCCAATATTATATTCTGATCCCTCTTTAAATTATTGTTTCCAGTGCTTTGTTGCTGGCTTTTTTCATTCTTCTTCAAGTGACTGACACAAGCCCTCAATCCCTCCCCACCATATGCTTTACACAGTTCCTAATAACTGTTGCATTGAAGTAGATGTCTGTTTCATCTAGATTTTTTCCAGAAGGAATGTCACAAGCTGCCTTAAATAGGGTCAAACAAACTTCATAACAGCTTCCAAACAGCTGACTCTTCAAATATTTTCAGTTTCAGAGTAGTAATTCAACTATATCAACACTAAACTCCTGAAAGACAGACATTTGCAAACTCCTTTAATGAATTCCACTCCTTTCTTTTTGTAGACTCATTACTAGAACGCACCCCCATATCCTTCCCTAAGCCTCAGTAAGGTTTTGGGGGCTTTTTCTGGTCCTTCCCACAAGTGCCTCACATAACTTCTGTACATCAGTGAGAGTTACCTTGGGTGCCGTGTTCAGTTTTGGGAGGTCTTTTTTTTTTTTCCAAGAATCACCAGCTGGGAGCAGAGCTGTCTTATCCATCTGTGAGCAGAGCAGCTTCCCACCCCTGCTGAAAGCAGTGGTCTCACCTCCAGAACTGCTAAATAACACAGAGTTCTTATGACTATGGCAACTTAAAAAGCCCTAGCATATTTTAAGAAGAGATCAGTATCTGACAGGCATAAAGTACTGGGGCCAGAAAGGGTGATAGTCAATACGGTCAACTGAGCCAAGCCTTACAGCCATGGTGACTGGAGAAGTTTGCCACAGCCAGGGGACGCTGGCATCATCCCCGAGGATACTTTCAAACTCCGCAACATGCATATGAAATTATTCCATTTGGCTCTGGAACTGAATAAACCTCTGCAGAGTTCATCAAACACCTACTTAGCACCAATCCTATTGCCTGAGCAAGCTCACCAGATCCCAGTGTTTTGTGACTGCCTATTTAGCTCGGCTGGTCTATTACCTTATCTGCTCAGAAATAAAGAACTAGAATCAAGAGTTCTTGAGCTCAGATAACTACCTGCTCTCCCAGCTTGAGGTTTGATTTTGGTTTGTTTTCTACCGAATTCCTCCAAATACTCCTTGAGACGCCAGGGGCAGGTACACAGGCTCTCAGCATCCCCGTGTTTATCATACACCAAGCTATTGCACCATCTCTCAGCCTTGTAATGGCTGGGAGATCTCTTTGTCATCTAGTCCTCTTTGGCAGATTGAGACACAAGATTTTTGCTACCAAGGTGACAATCATGAGGCTTATATTCAATATGCTGGTAGAAAAAGCTCATATATTATCACATTCCACTTTCTAGCAGGGTCTACTACAATATCTTATACCCAGTAAAGGAGGTTTTCCTTGCTGTAATTCCCTAAGATACCACTGATGGTCTGAATGTCTCCATTTGAAATGATGAACTGCATTACTCCATGATGAGCTCACAACACATACTGCCAAGGAAACCCTGCGCAAACTGCAATATCCACCTTCTTCAATCCCTAGAAAGAGACCAGCCAGCTCCTTGCGTCAATAAACATACAGAAATCATTGTGCTCCTTTGCTCTTGATTTCCCAGGCTCCATACCAAAAGTAGGAATCATCAAAACAATATCATGTTAGTGCTAAGGTTTTTGCTGTCACAAATTCTGACCTTATGTGTTTGAGACCTCAGTAAGGGCTGAATCTAAATCCTTCCTTCACCAGCTACTCCTTTGACCCAGTCAGCTGGGTGCTTTGGACCAGTGGGTATCAGCACTGTGTCTCAAGGCTTATCTAGTCCACTGATCATCCACACAACTTACGAATCTTGCCCAGCCCTCCTCTGCTGCCTATCTTCAAGAGTCTGTGGTGGCCTGCAATTGCAGAATTTATGCATGCTAGAAAAGACAAATGTTGATTGTAGTTCTCCACTGTTCTCTTCTGTCTCAACTGTTTCAACAGTAGCACTTTCTGTTACTCAAAGACTGGCAGCAGCCCAATACCCGGCACAGACTTAAGTAGTTTGGAAGACTTCTAATTACAAGATCCCTTTCTTAGTCATAACATGAACAAGTCTTTCTGTTGAGCAAGCATATATATTTGCACCTCATGGTTTGCAAGATGAATGCTTCCACATTTCAGACATATTTCCACTTTACCTTGGGTCAGAATCATTTCCTTTTTGGCAGGTCTTCCTATTTGACTTCTTTATACCATTGAATATACTCAAAAAGGTTTGGCTTCTGTACATGTCTACCAGATGGAAGGCAGTGTGATACTTCATTCCTGGTTAAGGCACTGAAATAAATTTGGTCCTAGGTGCTTTAGCCACTTGACTTTATGTTGCCCTACCTCCACTATACAAAGGTTTTATACCATATTCAGATTCTGGCTTAAAATGGCTATTGTATTTTACACCTCTGGATTTTCAATTAAGCTCACATTCAGAAATAGATTAAGAAAAATAGAATATGCCTGAGTCTTCAGACAGTCTGAAATGAGAAATGGGGATGACCCAAACACCTCTGCTTTAGAACTACTATCACTTATGGTTGGTCTGCAAATATTACGTTCTCAACTGGGTCATCCAATATAACAACTTTCATTGATTTCCTACCTAGTACATTTTGTAAGATGATCACCAAAGTGAGCAATATACGGATGAATGCAGCACTCATTGCAGTTAAAATCTCCAGATATCTGCTTTAACATCACCTCAAAGACTGTGTTTAGAAACTGAAGAGTTTTACGGATCATATGGGCAATAATAGTCTCTCCCTTTGGACATTTGTTAAATGCATACATATCATGCTTGCCAGCACCGTCACTATCTGTGTAAAAGCAGCAGATAAACAAGAAAATTCTTAACAATTCTGTGTTTACATCATAAATTTGCAGTGCCTAGTCTGTTCTACTCCATTCTTTATTCCAGGTGTTACAACCAAGAGGTCTGAGGGACCTACTTAATGAGCACAGGTGGCACTGGATATAAAATAGTCTGCTATTTCTCCTTCAGAAATATAAATGGCATGCTAAGTTACAAAATAACCACAGTAAAATTTATGTAAGTTACTGTCCTTTTTAGTGCTTCATATCTTAGCATCCATGTACTACAATGGCTTCTAGGAATGACCAAAAAGAGGAGTTTTCAGTGTGGAAAACCTACCACTGAATCAAATTACATTCTTTATTTCAAACATCACGATCACAACCATGTTTCTTTTTACCTCTAGCGTGCTTGTCTGAGATCCCTCACCCTGCTGGCAGGTGTTGATCCAGCTGGAAAAGCACAAACAGGGTTTTTTGCTGACTCAGTAACAAAGCCAGCTCATTATTCCACTCAGATATAAGGGAAATAAAGAGAAATTATGACAGCATGGTAAGGTTTGGGTAGGCATGTCCTGAGGGAACAAGGCAGAGGGAAAACCAAATCCAAGGAAAAGTTTCATAGCAAATTCTTTCAGGATGACCTTTGTGTTAATAAGCCACGTTTATTAACGAAGAAATCCACTTGCCTGCACCCAAACATGCATGAATATTAGTCAATATTCTTTTTAATAGCTGCTTTCCCTTGCATGAATGTCTATCAGCCACCCATAATTCTCAGACAACATGTCTGCAGCCAGCTTTTGTGAACATGTTAATTAGGAAGTCTGTACCAGCTGAATTTCTAAGATGAACAGCAAATAGTACTGCTCGTGCACCCCACCCCCACTGCAGGCACCCAAACAGCATGGTTTATTCAACAGAAATCATACAGAGGAGAGGGACCAGGTAGATTTGGAACCTCAGAGCTGTAATACAAAACTATAAATCCTGCCTGCATAGAGAGCTTAAGTGCCACACTGGCATTCAGTGACAAACAGTGGTCTCAGATCTTGGATTTTATGGTTGCCTCAAGTAGCAAAAATGCTTCGTTTCATAACATTGCAGAGAACCTATTGGGCCCCAGCACATACAAATATGCTGAGGTGTAAGCAGAGAGGTAATTCATTCTGTACCCTCCAACAGGCAGAGAGGTAACCTGCCACAGATTGTACAAGCATGAATTAACTTTCCTTACCCCAAGGTAATCATTTGGGTTTATAGATAAAATTTGGGATTATAATTTATCTGCTTCAGCACAATTACTTTGACAAATTGATTTCTTGGCTATTAACACCACAACTAAATTCTTCCCAAGACGGGGCTGTTCCATGTTCAATGGGATTGATACCAAGGAAATAAAAGCCTGTGAAAATTTGAATATCTAAATATTGGCTTGTGAAAATACTGGTAGTATAAGTGTTTGTATGGAGAATTAATAGTGACACGGCTGTATTGAATACATTGCAGTCACTGCATATGTGTTTTAAGACAGAGGAAGGCATACAGCTTAAAGAAAGAAATGCATAAATATAGCTTTACATAAGACGGTTGCTCATAGCAAGGTAGGGTGAGAGCTCACAGTATTGTGATACTTTCATGGAAAATTGTCTTTAGGCTTTATGGTGAGCAGGGTAAGAAACTTCTGATAGTGTTTTGGTTGGAGATGTCTATTGTGCTAAGAGACGTTATAGTTGGGTCACTATTTATGATTTTGATAGAATTAAAATGGGAAAAAAAAACCAACAAACAGCCAAACCAAAACTGTATTTCAGACAACTAATGTAATAAAAAGTAAAGTCAGAGCAGAAAAGCCTCCTCCAAAGTTCCAAGCAATAATACCTCATTGCAAAGCTCTGCAGTTTTCCAGGAAAAGGTCATGTTCCCAAAACCAAAAGCCCAAACCTAATCTAAAAGTACTGAGCAGGGCTGGAGAAATAAGTACAGTCCATTCACAGGTAGAAATTGTCTGCTACTGTGTTATAATTTTCAACAATGTAAGTTTCTCACGGACTGGTACCCAGAGCAGAGCGTGCAGCTTGTTTTAAAATAAAATAGGCAGGGGAAGTTCGTGTTTTGCAGACACCTGCATGAGCTGCAGGGAGAGCCTTCAGTGGCTTCTTCTGCTTTTTGTTCCTTCAGTAAGCTATAGGGGGAAAGGGAATTGGTCATGTGGGGCACCACTGAAGTCGTGTATGTACGTTTGGAAACGGGGCTGCAGTTCTTCAAATCTGCCATTGAGAAGCAAGTAAACAATGGATATGTTTTGTCTCTGAGATTCAAGCTTTTCTTTCTCTACTGCTGCTGACATCTGATGCTCCACGCCCTTTTAAGCCCTTATCTACACTGTTTTACAATCATTTTTGCCGCCTTCTCTTACTGTCTCCTAAGCACACACATACAAAGCTACAAACACAGTTTCCACAACCTGAGGAGGAGTCTCTCAGAAGCCATTTTCATACCAAGCTATCCTAAAATCTGTGCCTTCTTGAGGAACTATTCACATGCAAAATATGGGTATTAAAATCAGAACTGCTCAATCATAATAGAATTTCTGCACACTAATGTTTACTGTTTCACCCTCACAGAATTCTTGCATTTTTATTTTCCTAAAAATTCAATCAAATTAACATTCCTATTTAGAATTTTTGAAAATTCAAATTATTCATGCATTTAGAAAGTCATCGGTTATCTCAGAGGCCCACGTTCTCCTGAAAATTTCAGAGTTTAAACAAATTTAAAAATCACTTCAAGTATCAATTATTCTCTTTTATAGTTTATTACACATTTCTTACACCTGTCACTAAGGCATACATAGCAGGAAAAGTAAAAATGCCCTATGAAAAATGTGAGCTCCTCTCTCCCTCTTACCAAAAATGTACACTGGGAGACAATGAATTTTTTATTAGATTTTCAGTTAATTCTTTAAAAAGATCTGTGAATAAAAATCAGCACGTTTGGAATTTTTTATCCTCAGTAATAATGGGCCTAACATTTCTCCATTAGCATTGATAAGACAGCGTTCTGAGTTCAGCTATAAACGGCTGAGCAAAGCTCAGTGAACCCATCAATACCTTTGTTGAAAGAAATGCAAAGAATACTCAAGTACCTGTTAAGAAACAATATTTTCTGTATACAGTATAATATTGTTATATATATGCTTAAAATTAAAAGGCTATGTCTCTCTTAACCATGAAAATGTTCACCATCTCTGCATCAGCGTGACTACAAAAGATTCATGAGTACAGCTTTTTAGGCTACAGCTGTTCAGGCTTCACACAATACCCCATTTAGGTTTCAAGAAGAACTTCTGGTGAAAACATGAATTTTCACAAGTTTTTCAAGTTGAGGGTTTTTACCCTGTTGGGGCTTTCTGAGAGGGTTTTTTGAGGGGATTGTTTGTTTGGGGTTTTTTTAAGGGATTTCCATTTTAAAAGGTGTTCTGAAATATAGAGAAAGCCTCATTTTCACTTCTAAGATAGAGCCAGAAGTTATACTACAGTAGTATGAGAAGAACTTCAACTTTGTAGGGCATTTTATATTTTATTAAGAATGTGAAAATTCTGAGTGAGAATGAGATTATTTTCATCTGAAAAGATTTAAAACTGTGAGCTTGTGTCAAATAAGTAACTTTTCCTTTGAAACTAAGGCAGTGACTGCAGATGCTTGTATTATTTGTTTGCTGTTTATTTTGGAGGCTTTGGTTTGGGTTATTTTGTTTATTTCAGATGGATTTCATTTGGTTAGGGTTTTTGGTTTTAATTTATATTGCCTTCCTCTCAATTGTGCAGGGAAGGATTTTATGGTGGACAGTGATTTTTGTTTTTCTTTATGCACATACCAAAGCCTTTTCCTTATGGTCATTTTCAGAAAAAATGAAAACTAAAAAATCCCCATATCCTGATTTACTGTGGTCCCTGTGACTTACCTGGGCACTTTTCCATTCATATCCAGAAAGGGAGGCACCCTTGCTTCTGGAAAATGGTCATAGTGCCTACTGCATACTCATTACTACAGCAATTCCTTAACACAATGACAGATAAAAGAACTTTCCTTTTATTGAACTAAATGCTGGTTTTACATAAAATAGACTATAATTCAGAGTCTGTAATGTCTACTGAAAGGTTAGACTCGTTACCATCCAAATAGGCTGAGCTAATAAAAATTATATTTGTTACAATCCAAATAGATTAACCGGCCTTAAGGGCTTAGCTATGTATCACACTTTTCAATTTGCTTATAATTAAATTAACATAAAACAGACTTGACAAATAAATGACTGTATCAGAAACAGTTAAGCTCTATTTAACCAAAATAACTCTTCGATTTACATATACAGCAACCTGTGTCTATTTTGGAAGCTATAAGAAGCCTATCTAGTTAGCAAATGCTTGGGTGCCCACAGTTTGTGAACAGCCTTGGTCCCAGCCTTTCTGTGAACCACATATACCCTAAATGATAGATTTTGTGGTTTAGTTCCTGCACTCCCTGTTGGTTCCCTCTGAACCAGATATCTCCTCTGATGCCCTGTCACACCTAAATGATGGCTTTCTTATGCAGAGCTCAGCTTTATTCACTGAGTAGCCCTTTTGACTAAACAATTTCAGTGGGATTATTTATAGAATCATAAAATCATTTAGGTTGGAAAAGACCTCTAAGATCATCAGGTTCAACTGTAAACCTAACACTGCCAGATCCACCACTAAAGTATGTCCCTAAGTGCCACATGTACATGTCTCTTAAATACCTCCAGGGATGGTTACTCCACCACTTTTCTGAGCAGGCTGTTCCAATGCTTGACAACTATTCTGGTGAAGAAGTTTTTCCTGATATCCAATCTAAACCTCCCTTGGCACAAATTGAGGCCATTTCCTCTTCTTCTATCGCTTGTTATTTGGAGAAGAGACAAAAACCCATCTTGCTGCAACCTCCTTTCAGGCAGTTGTACAGAGGGATAAGGTCTCCCCTGAGCCTCTTTTTCTCCAGGCTAAACAACCCCAGAGAAAAACTGTTTTATGAAGTCGAGCACATGTGTAAGTCTTTGAAGGGCAGTGGTTTTAGTCTCTACACCACATTTTTCCCATCCATCTGTACATCCGCTACCCACATATCTAAGCTGAAATAAGGTCTCTGGTAACGTCTCTTAGATGACAGCAGGCTAACTATTTAATAGTTTTAGCAGTTCATTAATGAAGGCTGCATGCTTTATTCGGCAGCATTGACCTTCCTAAAAACACCCTGGCTCTCCATAAACTATGTCTCTACCTATTAGCTTTCTGGCCTTCTTTACCCTCTCTTCCATTCCACCATAAATCTTGAAACCATAATACTCAGATCCTTAATTTTCACCACATCTCTTACTTACCCCTAAAATGAAAGAACAAGATGCAAATACCACTCCAGCTTATAGTCTCATCTGTGGTCTCCCTGTTGGATGAAAGACCACAGACATAACCTTAGTGGTTGGCAAGGGCACAAATATGAGACAGTGGGTCAAGGTAGTACTTTTCCCTCTTGTTTCACTTGGGAGTGTGTTTGCACGCATGTCTGGGGAAGGTTTTCCCTTGAGAAGGGCAGTTGGAAAGCTTTCCACCAAAGTTTTGTTTCCCTTTATGGTGTGGATATTAAAAACATAACATGACCCATCATTAAGAAAAAAAGCTTACAGAGACGGTACCAGGTGTCTGCGAAACAGGATGTGTTGGATATGGGTCATGTTTTTTGAGATCTTTTTGTGTCACGCTTTCACGTAGCAAGTAAAATAACGAAATTGATGTGTAACCTGGTTTTGCAAAAGCTCTGAAACTCTAGCCGCTATGCTGTAATGCGTGTGTGGTTTGGCAAATGGTAAAGAGAATAGTTTCCACTTTCCATAAAGCCATGCAAAATCCACTTAAGTTTCTTAGGGCTTTGGGCTATAATTAACCATTCTGAGAGTGCTATTGTCTGAGGACTGTGTCTTTAAGCCCCTCTCCTCCCTATAGGACCTCACTCAGAGCAGAGGAGTGCAAATGGAGTTGAGATCAGCAAGCTGAATACTTACATGCTTCTTTTGCCACCGCTTTTCTGGTACCTATTTTATGAACAATGGGCTACATATTGCAGAAATGATCAGTATTGCACCTCAGGTATTCTGCCTAAATTACAATTGCACTGCCTAGATCTAAGCTATAAATATCAATGTACATCAGAGAAGTTTGCTTTAAAAAGAAAGAAAAAGAGAAATGGATACTATTTTTAAATGCAGCCCTAGAATCAGGTGGCTTCATGCTGTTATGATAAGGAGCTGAGTGGCACCAGCTGAGAAGGAGGTCTAAGCAGCAGTATAACCTCCTTTCCCTGCAGCAGGTCCGATAATCAGGAACTTGTGCTCCGACGGGTGGGAAGAGAACAAGGTGATGATTATTGTTTTAGTTTGGGCTTTGTCTGGGGAATTAACTGAGCTTTTGAAATTCAGTTTTCCAGAGTGCAGTCTTTTTGGCTTTCCTTTGTGCAGACTTGTAATAGCCTTTCTACATGACTCCTGCAAGGGCCTTTAGCAAGAAAGAGCACCAGAGCTGTTCAAGACTCTGAAAGGAGACCAGGTGACCCAAACAAGCCCCCTCACCCTGCAGGTTGTGGGTAACGCAGGGGCAGTCTGGAACAGGGCAGAGGCTTGGTTCTGCGTGATGAAGGATTGATAGCACAGTTTCTTAAGCTAGGATTCAAGGTGTTTTTCTTTTTTTTTTTTTTTTTTTTTTTCTCCTTCTCTACATGTGAGCTGTTGTGTCCTTATGGGGTTTGGTTTTGGATTGCATTTAAAGTATAGAAGATTCGGGACAACTGGCAAGGGTTACTGCAGTAGGAACCTCTTAGAAGATGTTTTATAACACTCATTCTTGCTTGCCAATAAGGGATTTACAAGGCCAGGGGAAAAAGTAAAAGAAAGAAGGAAGGAAAGACAGAAAGGAGGAGGAAAAAAAAAAAAGTAGCAAGGCAGGGGGGGGACTGTGAAACAATATCTGTTTTGTTCTGCAAGCTGCAAGATGTTGTAAATTGTTAACTCTTTAGGAGTTGCTACACATTGTTTCCTTTACATGCCACCCAACCCCATCCCCAGTTCTCTGCCTTCACCTTTGGTAAAGCCCAATAGTATCAGGGTTAAAAGCACAGCAGTACCATATACACAAACTCAGAGCTGCTCAGGAGCTGTACTTTGACTTCTGAGGTATTCTCTATGTTCCCTTTTCCTCAGCTTTATGTATTAAAGCTTATTTTTAACTAAAGCTATGATCCTAAGCTTCTTCACAGCCTCAACTAAGCTGTGTGATTCATGTTTCAAAGCCTAATATTTTAGCCTCAAAAGCAGGATGAAATACTGTCATTTGAGTATTTTAATGACTATGGACTAGTACATGCTTTTTCAGCCTTTCCTCAAAGGCTCCAAATTAGAATAAAACTAATTTCCCCAGCACATGTAAGCCAATAAAAAGAGTATAGCAAGAGGAGGGTATGGAGCTGGAAGAGAATAACATGGTACCAAGATCTGAGCCGAATCTGTAGTGTATAATGATAAATAATGTACAAATATTATTACTGTTATTATTATTCTGTAGTATTATTCCGTGCCAACACTCTTTGCTGGTATGTCAGTCCAGAATGCAAAATTCATCTGGCTTTCCTCCCCTTTGCATAGTCTGAATAATGGGACTTATTTTGTGCAAGTTTTGCCCCAGGGTTTCCCTTCTCTGACTGGCAGATGAATATGTGGTTGTAGCCTTCCACTCTGAGCCTGTGGAGCCACCCAGCTCCTCTGCTGTGATGTTTTCTGTAGCATAATACTCATGTGGTGCTTTACAACAGAGAGGACAAGTAGTCATGGAAGCTTAGCTGGTAATCCAAAGCCCTCTGAAACCAAAGGGCACTCTCGCATCGGCCTCAGTGTGCTGCCAATGTGCTGCCAAATTCTATTCTGGGATGTAGAGGAGAGAGAAAACCATGTAAGAAACTTAAGGAGGATGCAGAAATAGGAGAAATGGGTCAGGGAAGCTGGAAAGAGAGGAAAAAGGAAAGTGGGAGTGAGAGTTGGTATTTAATAATAAGGATCCTTGAGGAATAAATTTCAGTAAGCACTGAAGGGCAAAAGTGAGGAGATGGCCCTGCAGTGAGGATCTGTGAAAGGGAAGGAGACCAACACAATGTCATCTCCATAAAGGAATGCAGATGAGACTTTTTCTGCACAAACCTGGAGGCAGAAAAATGAAAAATATTCCAGACTTCCTGATGTAAATTGGAGATTCAGTCTGAGGCATCCCTTCCTGTGGATTTTTCTTTCTGTTCTTGTCTTTGTGGCGCAAATCAGGAGTTGCCTAATTACCTACCTCAGCATGGGCAGAGTTAAAGGGAGAGGTCTTATTGTTTGCTGTCTTATCTTCAAGAACCTGAATAATAAAATTTCTGATGATGCAGCAGGCAAAGAACAAGAAGATACTCAGTGCTGTGCAGCTGTTTTTTTCATGGGCTGTCCCGAGGAAGCAAATACTGCATCCAGAAGAGCGCCAAAGAGTCATTTAGTCACTTGACTTGCCTTTTTTATAAACTACGATAGAAAAAACAGAATAGCTCTGTGCAGAAATGGCATCTAAAGCACATATATAACCAAAGATATTTGATTTGCAAAGGATGTCCGTTTGGAGTTCAAGGAGCAAACATACAGAGTTCTCTATCAGTAAAGAAATCAAAACAGTTGACCAGATGGTTGGGGTGTTCCTTGAGTTCTGCCAGTGCTGTTCTTCCGATGTAACTGTTGTCTGCAAACCCACTATACCACACTCAGCATGCTGCTGGCTGGAGTTGTTGTAAGCAAAAACTGAGTTTTCCCAGGCAGTGTTGGTCATCAGGTTTCAATGATCAACAATAAAATCATAAACACTTTATACAACAGAGGCATTAAGGTCACAGTAGCTTTTTTTGGCAGGTTTTTTAAACATCTAACTGTTTTTCTTTACTGTGATATAAAGAGAGAGAAGTTACAGTTAATGAAGGACAAAAAGATCTAGAGGGTTTTTATTTCAATTGCATGAAAACATAAGCATATCTTGGTTACAAGGAAAGAAAAAGCTGTGTGAATTATTTACTATGAGAAATGCAAAGAATAACACTGAGTAAAAATAATATGTGCTATTCAAATGCAATAGAAGCCAGTAGAAGGCGGGTACTTGCATTTAAAAAGTTATTGTATTCATGACTTCATTTATTTTAGTGGTAGAACGTAAAGAACAAAATAAATTAGAACCAAAAATTGAAAAGATGGGATTAATATACAGCAGGGCTGTGAATGATTTGTTTCTCTTCCCACAATGCCCCTCTCCAGCTTATCTGAACACTTAGCTATGTTTATTTCCATAAAGAATGCATTTTATTCTGAAGAAAACTAGGATGTGCTTTTTAAAATAAAGCAGAAACTTTATTAAAATTCAAAAGAAAAGTAAGCAGAGATGATTTGGGAAGCTTTATTCATTTATTTGGGCAAACACTGCTAAAAACATTTAGGTGCACTGCGTGTTTAAAAAGTAATAAATAGCTATTGTGCTTACTTCATAAACTTGTCAGAGTGTCTTCATTTTATTTTCCTGAACAAACTGAATTTCTGTACTGCTCATCCCCAGCCAGTTAATAAATACATCACCCTAAAAAGTGCTGTGGTATTAAATTTACAGCAGATAAAATATGGATGAAGTTGCTGTGCTTCAGGTACGTCAACTGTGATTTAATATCTCTGACTACCCTTATGAGGAGTAAAAGATTACCCGGCAGCTCCAACAGCAAGATACTGACCTTTGCTCCCAAGTAACAGCCACTCAGCAAATAGTACCAAATGAAGAAGTAGAATAACATATAGATTTGCCATAAGAAAAAATTGATCTAAATCCATATATCAAATCTGCTGAGCAGAGCTCTGCAGAAAAAGTACCTCATAATCTTTAGTGTGGAATTGCAGAAACTTTTGGTGGAAAGGAAACCATGGAGTTTATTGTAAAGTAAAAGGTTTCCTGGGGCACAAGGGTTTATATTTGTACATGTTTTATGTAGAGAGACATATATATATATATATATATATATACATATACGTGTATATATGTGCTGCCTTGAGATGTCTCGAAGTACAAAAACATCTATTGTATCACCAGTTAGTGATTTAGCAATTAGTCTTATCCCCACTTTCCATTTTTCTGTTAATTCTGTGAAAGAATTAATAAAAGTATAACACTGTCTCTGTAAATGAAGGCAAAATTCCTCTGGGAAACCTCATAACACTCTGATTTAATTTGTATTTGTAAGAAAAGTTATATCTAAAGGTGATAAAAATCCCCAGGAAGAAATGTTTGTTAACAAAGAAAATAAATTCTTGTGATTTACATTTTGCCTTCAAAATAGGTGGGTGAGTGAAAGGGTGCTGCTCTGCACTTCAAAGCAAAAGCAAATGAAAAATTTCAACAACAAAGCCAAAATATGAAACAGACAAATCACTCTGCTGAGTACTTTTTAACTTACGGTGGCACGCGTTAACAAAGCAACTGCTGTGTATATTATAAGGACTGAAAAGGTAATCTTTAAACGTGGAAGTAAAATAAAAAACTTCCCTAATTAGTTCTGATTAGCCCTACTTAAGCGGTTAGAACTTGATTTACAATGGTAAAATTAGTAGATTTATACCACTATTATACTTCTACAGGTAAGATTTTCCCAGGCCATTAAAAAAAATATTAAAACCCCTCATAATTTTGACATGATCTAATAATATTTATGCCTTACATTCTGACAGTTATGTACATATTGTAACTTGACGTCATAACTAATTTCTGAATCCAATGTGTTTGTGTCCGCACAAATGAAAGCCTTGTTCTATTCCTAGTTTTGTGCAAGATACTATTTTTAATAGAAAGGATTTTTTCCTGAAGAGGTGATTTGATTAACAAGTCCAAGAAAAATAGCATGATATTTGTCTCAAATGTCTGCTGCGGTTATATTACAAACAATAAATGATGACCCCTGAAGATTATTAATGCATTTTTGTGAAAATTGGATTTCTTTCCAAACAAAACTTAGAAAATAATGTGATTTTAAAATATGGAAGTGGTGACATTCTTTTTAAGATTTTGGTTGGGGTTTTTCTTTCAATTAAAACACATTCCTTGCTATTAAGATGCACTGGCTTGGTTGAACAAGAATGTGCATCCTGCCCATCTTAGCCCAGATGTTACTCATTCAAACAGACGTCAGCCCATAAACCTTTCTAAACAAGTGCTTTCTCCACTCTGATTGCACAAGGGATTTGGTTGGGCAAGATGACATTTTCTTGAGTGACAGATGCTCATGCTGCAGCAGTACCATGGACACTCATAATGTCCTTGCAGAGCAGCTGCTCCTTCAGGATTTTATACTGTTTCCTTTGTGTTTGTAATAATAAAGAAAACAAATATTTTACCCTTTATATTTGGGGGGTTAAAAACCACACATAACAATAGAGCCAAGACTTACTAGCAGGATTTAGACCATCTCAGATGCTGAAGATATGCAGATACTGTGAACTTCTTTTTAATGGCCCATCACTTCAAACACCATTTCCTTGGGCATTCCTGCCGTACCTCAGCTGGTTGAAGAAAGCAAGCACAGGAGGGATCACAGGAGATGGAGGGAGGGAAAGAGGCAGAAGGAAGGATCATCGGCAGATAACCTGAGGGGCTCAATTTTTTGCCGAATAAGTGTGTGGTTTCTAAAATTTATGGATGGTTCCTAAATGTTATTTCTCTGCATTTGGACCTTTAACAAGCAAGAATAGATCAGTGTGGTGGGTTTTTTTTTAATATGGATTTTTATCATAATAATAGAAATAGTAAGCAGCAACATCTGTTGTCAATATATATTAGTCTGAATATTACGAATGATCACTGAACAGTTTATTACAAAGTGGATTTCAAAGGAATGTCAGATTAAAGAACTTCAGGAAAGCTAATAGCACTCCAGAACTGAGGTGGGTAAGATCAAGGGGCATTTCTCAACATCTCATTTATGTCTCTGGCCAACAGAGTAGTATTTCCCTGCTACAACCAATGCATTGTCAGTGACATCATGCTGTAGCCCATTACAGCATTCCTGAGATCAGGCAGCTTCAATGTAAGCCCATTGAGTTGTTCCCTGTGTGTCATGGAATATGACACACCACAAATCTTCAAAGAATTCAGATTAATATTTTTCTCATTGCTACATGGGTGTCTCTTCACATAGCTAATACCCAACCTCGATCTTATCTTATAATCAGCTGCTAAAACCCAGCTTGTGGTGCTCATATGCTGATCAAGAGTGCTGACATGAGCAGAGGGTGGCATCTCACCTGGAAATCCCATTTAACAATATGAAACTGGGGAACCTACTGTTGAGAAAACTGTGCTATCTTGATGCCAGAAACCAGATATTTTTTGTTGGACTGCTGTGATGAATTGGCCCAACCCAGTGTGCACCCTCTCGCAAGGATGTCGAGGTGAGATGAAAACTGTCTCTCCCTTCTAGGGATCCTATGGAAGAAAGCATTGAGAACACTGAGAAAACAAAAAGATGCCTAAAGCTAGCATAAACGTTAGCAGCTTGCCCAGGCAGGCCAAATTTAGGAGATATGACTTGCCATCCAGACCCTGCTGCTCATCATGTCAAGTCAGACTCAAGAGCCGCTGGCTGGGAAATATAAGGTATTCATTGTTTTATCAGCGCCTGCAGCGAACCTGTCTGGTGGCTAACAAACAGGGTTCAGTTTTCAGAACCATCAAGTGTGTGAATAAGCACTTCTTTTTAGAAAGCTGATCTAAAAGATAAAGTGAAAACATCTATCAGGGACATTAGTCTCAGAGAATGACATTTAATATCTCTAAATATTGCTAGAGAGTATTGCAGAGAATACTCCTTGGAAGAGATAGTCCAAATCCAAAAGGCTCTCTTAGCGTACAGTGATTAAGTATGTCAAGTCTCAATGTTTTAAAGCCTGCACTTTTAACAGGGCTCTCCTGAAATAGCAGTGAATCTGATATTGAAAATACAGCGCCAATACAGTTTAGTAGTTCTTAAACTTTTCATGCAGGACAGGAGGTAAAGAGTGAAGAGTTGAAGGTGAGAGAAAGAGGAGTTTGGTATGGGTTTTGTTTCTTTAACAGTTACAAGAGAAACAGAAAGAAAACTTGATAATCAGAAACCTGGAGATCAGAGTTGGGGATTTTGGGGCACACAAGGATATATTTAAGACCATGTTTATGTGGAGGTGAAAAGAGCTGGGGATTAGGGAGGCAAAAATGAGTTAAAAAACTTCTGAGGGTTCAAGGACATCTGAGGGGACCGCAGTAATGAAAACCATGGTACAGGCTGGAAAGGGCAAAAAAGAAAGCATGGAAAATCTAGGCTTCTAGGAAGTAACATTGGGAGATGCAGTACCAGACATAATGCGGGTTGGTTGGACCAAGGGAAAATGCAAAAACCTTTTCAGGAGGTTGTAAAAAGGATCCGAGGACTCAGAGTTGCAGCAGGGGCTTTATTAGCAGAAAGCTTGCAGCGTGCTTGCCAGCTCCAGGAGACCTGGCCGCAGCACTGAGGACATGGAGGCTCCTAATAAGCAGAGAGGGAGACTGTGAAGAAAAGCTCTTGTTTTAACGTGTGCCTACATTAGGTGTTTGGTGTGCTCTTCTTAGCCTAAAGCCGGTTCACTGCGTAAGGATATCACAGCACAATGACCACAGAAGGCTGAAGACTTAACCCAGATTTTATTCAGCGAGGATTGCTTGATAGCACAGTGTCCCCTGTGGCTGCTGCTGAGAACCGAGCTCTGCTCGTGCAGGCGTATGCTGAAGGATTGATTCTGCAAGCTGCTGAGCACACCTGGGAACCCTTCAGCCCACCTGAGTTCAGTGGGGCTTGCGAGCACTCAAATCCTCACAGAAGTGATTGGCAGATGCCGGATGGCATCCTTAGAGAATAGATGTTGCTGAATGTTCCTTCTCTTCCTTATTAGTAGCAAATTATACTTGCAGCTGTCCAAGATTTTTTGACTCTGGCCTGTCCCATTCTTAATCAGTTGCTGATACATGTGCGTGCAAGAGGTGTAAAAGCATATCCGTTCCTATCTTTTTGAATATTGGGCCCAGAGACAGAACTAAACAGCACAGGAGGGGATGTAGAAGAAGGATTCACAAACATTCCTGCAAATAAAATCCATTTATTTACTTGGCTTTTTGCTAATTCACAAAGATCTAGTTAGATCTAGGGTAAGAATTTATTCACCGAAATGTTCACAGAAAAGCAGAGCAAATCCTACCATGAATAAATATTCATGGGATTGTTTGCACTGGGAGAGCTCCCCTGGCTGTTCTAAAAGTCTATTTTTATTTTTTTTTTTCTGTAGTGTGGTTGGAAAAGATAGAATTAAGTAGTTTCAAGAAGGAAAAAGAAACATGAAGTAGTAGCCAGAGAGAAGTGTATTTGCTGTTACTGCAGCCAGGAACAGTGAAGCTGTTGACTGGGCAAGTGACTGATCCACCTTACAACTGGTTTGTCTTCAGTTGTAAGGCTGAAAAGTGATCGTCCAAGGAAACACGGCACAAGCAGGTTACCCGCCTCTGTGGTGTAAACCAGACTGAGAGCTGGGGGATTACTCATTAGATGTTCCAGTGCAAACTTTCCCTGGCCTTTAACAGGAGATGGGCATTTAGGAAGCTACTATTTGGCTGATGCTTGACTCTGAAGGTGGGAAATCTCCATAGGCAATTTGAGTCATTGCTGGAGAACGTAATGGGACAGTCATCCTAACAGGGAACAGAACAGAGGTCTTCCCTGCCATGCCATGGCTGCATCAGCAGTTACAAGCCTCCTTTTTTATCCTGACCTGGTAAAATCACAGAATCACAGAATCACAGAATCCCAAGGGTTGGAAGGGACCTAAAAAGATCATCTAGTCCAACCCCCCTGCAAGAGCAGGGTAACCTACAGTACATCACACAGGAACTTGTCCAGGCGGGCCTTGAATATCTCCAGTGTAGGAGACTCCACAACCCCCCTGGGCAACCTGTTCCAGTGCTCTGTCACTCTTACAGTAAAGAAGTTCTTCCTGATGTTAACGTGGAACTTCCTATGATCCAGTTTACACCCATTGCCCCTTGTCCTATCACTGGATATCACTGAAAAAAGCCTAGCTCCATCATCCCGACACCTACCCTTTACATATTTGTAAACATTGATGAGGTCACCCCTCAGTCTCCTCTTCTCCAAGCTAAAGAGACCCAGCTCCCTCAGCCTCTCCTCATAAGGGAGATGTTCCACTCCCTTAATCATCTTTGTGGCTCTGCGCTGGACTCCTTCAAGCAATTCCCTGTCCTTCTTGAATTGAGGGGCCCAGAACTGGACACAATATTCCAGATGCGGCCTCACCAAGGCTGAGTAGAGGGGGAGGAGAACCTCTCTTGACCTACTAACCACTCCCTTTCTAATGCACCCTAAGATGCCATTTGCCTTCTTGGCCACAAGAGCACATTGCTGGCTCATGGTCATCCTCCTATCCACCAGGACCCCCAGGTCCCTTTCCCCTTCACTACTTTCCAGCAGGTCAACCCCCAACCTGTACTGGTACATGGGGTTGTTCTTCCCCAGATGCAAGACTCTACACTTGCCCTTGTTAAATTTCATCAAGTTTCTCCCCGCCCAACTCTCCAGCCTGTCCAGGTCTCGCTGAATGGCAGCACAGTCCTCTGGTGTGTCAGCCACTCCTCCCAGTTTTGTGTCATCAGCAAACTTGCTGAGGGTGCACTCAGTTCCCTCATCCAGGTCATTGATGAAAATATTAAACAGCACCGGTCCCAGCACCGACCCCTGAGGAACTCCACTAGTCACAGACCTCCAGCTAGATTCTGCGCCATTGACCACAACTCTCTGCCTTCTTCCTTTCAACCAGTTCTCGATCCACCTCACTACTTGATCGTCAAGCCCACACTTCCTTAGCTTATCTATGAGGATGCTGTGGGAGACAGTATCAAATGCCTTACTGAAATCAAGAAAAACTACATCTACCGCTCTACCATCATCCCTCCACCTAGTCACTTCCTCATAGAAGGCTATAAGGTTGGTCATACATGACTTCCCCCTCATAAAACCATGTTGGCTGTTCTTAATGACCCCCTCATCCTTGATATGCCTAGTGATGGAGTCAAGAATAAGTTGTTCCATCACCTTTCCAGGGATGGAGGTAAGGCTGACCGGTCTATAATTACCCGGGTCCTCCTTCTTGCCCTTCTTATAGATTGGTGTGACCTTTGCCATCCGCCAATCCTCAGGCACCTCGCCCATTTCCCATGACTTACCAAAGATGATGGAAAGTGGCCTAGCAATGACCTCCGCCAGCTCCCTCAGCACCCGTGGGTGCATTCCATCCGGACCCATCGATTTACAGATGTCCAGATTGCATAGCTGATCCCTAACCCAATCCTCATCTACCAAAGCAAACTCCTCCTTTGTCCTGACTCCTTCTGGGGCTATAGAAATCAAGCAGTGTCCTGCCCAGGCTTTCTTGTAACTTGAGGATTACAGGCTTCAAAACATTCTGAGTGAAAGAGACAAGTGATCCAGCAGAGCTGTTGCTGCTACCACAGCCATCCTTCTGCACGGGCTCAGCTCTAGGGCTCTTCAATGGAGAAACAAGTTGTGCACAGCCGTGAGAGGCACGTCAGGATTACCTGCTGCTCCTCAACACATACCTGCTCCCTAAGCATTTCCAGTCTCTGATCAGCACCTTGAATACAGCCCAACCCTGTTTTCTCCCTCTGATGGAAAAAGGAGTGGCTGAAAAGATGATGCAAGTCCCATTCAGCCACCCCAGACTGGCAGGGAAACCCCAGTGTGCTTCATCCCTGTTAGCTAAACCTTTCTGCAGTCATCAACGAGGAGCTTGACCCCTTGTCACCTGGACAAGTGGAGATACACTGTGCGCCTATGTGTGCAACCAAGTTTGACTGTTATAATTTGGGACTGTGGCTCCAGGAACTAAAAAAACACCTCTTTCACCCTGACAGATTCATACCCACCTTCCTCTTAGGCACAGAGTTAATAACATTTCTTATATGAGTGAAAAGGCCCAAAGGCCCAATTATGTTTTTACATTGATTTTAAAATGTAACTTTTTAGAGAATTGAGAGACTTCTGTGGTCTATTATTAAAAGAAACCCAAAAGATCAAAAACACAACCAAGACCAAAAACCTTACCGGTGCTGACCGTTTGCCTGAAAAGCTAACAGTACTAAGCATACAGCGTAGCACTTTGTCATTTCGTTGTATATTTTCAGTAAAAACAACAAAACTGAGAAGCAGTGCTTACTTGACTTTGTTAGCACTTTTATTTATTTATTTTCCTTCCAGTTTTTCACCCTTGATGTATCTCCTAAGACTGTGAGCAGGATACATAGTGCTTCATATTCCAAGTGCTGAGGCCTATCTATCAAAAGCTGACTGGAGTGGGTGGTGAAATACAGTAGGAGGTGGCTAGCTACACAGTTGTACTATTAAATTACTGTCTGTCCAAGGAGAGTAATCTCTTGTTTCAGCAGCAGGTACTACTACCAGAGACTGTAAAAACCTCAAGCACTCTGAAATAGGCTGTCATATGGAGCACCATAAATTACATCAGTCAAACATTCCATCATTCATTCACTCCACGGTCTTACAGTGGGATGAATAGTCTGCTCAAGGGAGAAAAACAAAGACCAACTTTCTGATTCCTTTTCTATTTACTTTCCAAAAGAGCTTCAGAGGCCACTTTCCTACGGGAAGTTTTAATTAACCATAAAATTTAATTTTCCATTTGTGTAGCTGCAGGTTTCAGGGACCACACATATTGCTCCCCAAAATGGTGCAAAGGTGTGGGATTTTCTGCAACTATTGTTATCTATGCTTTTATTAAGAAGTTTAAGAAGCACAGCATCAATTATTTCCTTTTCATCTTTGTAGAATGGAACGTTTGACAGTAAGTTAAAATCCTAAATAAAATATGAAAGCTGCCAGCGCATGCCAAAGTCTCTTGGAGAGCATATATGAAACGTTGCTCCTAAGACGCAAATGTCACTAATACCATAAGAAAATTGCAAAAAGGTATATGAAAGTCACTAATGTGACATGAAAGAACAAAAGTCTTCAGATTATGTGAAAGTTGCTGTTCCAATACGTTACCCTTACTGTTCTAGTTACTTTCCATCTTATTAGCAACTTCCATTTCAAAATAATCTTTTACGAAAGTCTTATTCTATTAGCAGTTTTCCTTAAGTGTCAGAAAACTGCAATTCCAGTTACACTGAATGAAGTGTGGCCTCATTAGCAAAGTTCTGTATTGTTGCATGGGTTTTTTACTCCCTTTCCTTTGGAAAATACATGCATTCCTGCAGCCACAGTCTCCCCTCGCTTTGCCTCTATAAAGGTGTACACTGACTGTGCTTCCCATGAAAGGTTAAGAACAGACTCAAAGTAGATTTTTGGAAAGGAGATTTCTATCACCTGTACATTCTCAGTCCACGTTGTTAGCTACAGAGCTGTTTGTTTAAAAATAATACCATATTTAGGAAGTGCCATGGTCTTTAGGAAACCCTATCCAAACTAAAGCCTGAGCCCACATCAAGATGCCATGTGTGTCTGAGTTCTCCTTTCAGTGGAGAGCTCTGGTGCAGGGTTTAAATCCATATTTGAGCAGGGGAGGTGCATTTTTACTAATCCTGTACAGACAGTATTCAGTAAATCCCTACTTCTGCAATCAGAGATGAGTGTCCTTGTGGACCCCTTGAATGACAGTGAGACCTCATGAATGCAGGGCAGCATGAAGCTGAGTTCAGGGTTATTAGTACTTCAGAGCTATTTCTCTACAGACCAGTGCGTGTGGAAGTGTCAAAGCTGAAATGATCTAGAACATGGACATAATAGACTTTGGGCTTTATGGGTCCACTGGTTTGGAATATATTTTTATCAGCCAAGAGTCTTATTTTTTTCTTTTCTTCTTGAAATCTTCTGTAAAGGTGATGTATTGCATTGCTGATGCATTGCATTGCTATTTCTAGCTGTTGAGTCCGTGTAACTCGTGCAAGCAAAACACCAGGTCAAGCATGCTAAGAGAGGGTCAGGATGCTAATAGGAGGTGAAAACATGAATAGATGACAAATATTTGTAGTGCAGATTTCCTGGCTCCATACGTAAGCCAGACCTGACCTCTGCAGACTGTGAGGGGGTGGCTGAATTCCCGCACAGTGCAGTACTCAGTCTGTATGGTGAGCCTGAAGAAAAGGTACCTTCCACAAGTGAAATGGCTGTTGAATGCCATGTGGTAAAGCCCTATCCTGAGATGCATCAGAACAGGCCACTGAGTTACATTAAACATAGCAACCTATTAACAGTTTCCACTTACATTCGAATTTGATGGTGAGCAACTGCAGTTAAACACCATAAATGTACTAGTTATACATTAGATGACTGTTGCTAAGGAAGAACCTATAATGTGCCCCCAACAGATCCTTCTCCTTTGACTATTGGTCTGAAGATAATGTAGTTTGTACATTTAACAACAGTATGGATATTCTGCTGCGGTGGGTTGACCCCGGCTGAACACCAGGTACTCACCAAAGCCACTCTATCACTCCCCTCCTCAGCTATACAGGGGAGAGAAAATGCAAAGAAAGGCTCCTGGGTCGAGATGAGGACAGGGAGAGATCACTCACCAATTACTGACATGGGCAAAACAGATTTGACTTGGAGAAATTAATTTATGACCAATCAAATCAGAGTAGGACAATGAAAAATAAAACCAAATCTTAAAAAACCCTTTACACCACCCCTTCCTTCTTCCCAGGCTTAAATTTACTCCCAAATTCTCTACCTTGTCTGCCCCAGCAGCACAGGGGGATGGTGAATGGGGGTTGTGGTCAGTTGATCACACATTGTCTTTGCTGCTCCTTCCTCCTAGGGGTAGGACTCTTCACACTCTTCCCCTGCTCCAGTGTGGGGTCCCTTCCATGAGAGACAGTCCTCCACGAACTTCTCCAATGTGAGTCCTTCGCACAGGTTGCAGTTTGCCATGAGCTGCTCCAGTGCAGGGTCCCCCATGGGCTGCAGGTGGATATCTGCGCCACTGGGCTGCAACAGCACAGCCTGCCTCACCATGGTCTGCACCATGGTCTGCAGGGGAATCTCTGTTCCAGCATCTGGAGCACCTCCTGCCATCTTTCTGCACTGACACTGGTGTCTGCAGGGCTGTTTCTCTTACATATTCTCACTCTTCTCTCCATCCGCAGTTGCTGTCATGCAGTAACTTTCCTCCTTAAATACATTATCTCAGAGGCACTACCACCATTACTGGTGGGCTCAGCCTTGGCCAGGGTGGGTCCATCTTTGAGCCTGCTGGCATTGGCTCCATCAGACCCAGGGGAAGCTTCTGGCAGCTTCTCACAGGAGCCATCCTTGTACCCCCCCCCCCCCACTACCAAACCCAATACAACTGCTAAAAGATAAAGTTATTATGACACTGTGTATTAAGAAGGAAAAAAACCCAGACTTTGAAGCTAATAATCAAAAGATTAGAGAAAGGATATCTTTTAATTAATTTCAAACCCTGGATTGAGTATTAAATAGAAACATGAAAGAAAGATTTCCAATTGGAAGGGATGGTAACTGAAGAGTCTCCACTCTCTTGAGGATTACCATTTAATTTTAAACATTGATTTAAAATAAATGATGGTACAGTCCCCAGGGAAAGATGTATTTCAGTTGTAAACATAAGAGTGATGTATAATAAATGAAATATATAACATTCTCCTTGAGGAGTTTTTTTATACTTTATTGTGCAATCATGCTATGGGAATTATTCATACCTTTTAACTTGAGTCTCAGACAAAAGCTATCAGGTATCTTTCTGTAATCAGCTTTCTCTTTATTTATATGCCTGTATTTACACTTATTAAAATTTGTTTGTGATGTCAATTCTTCCAACACTAGCACTTGTGAGGACACGTGATAGATGAGGAAGGTTTACTCTGCATTATCATCTGAATGCCAAGGGTCTCATATCAGTCCTGACCAAATATCTCAACTTATAGAAAACTTCTCAGTTCCCTACCACACAGCCAGTTTTCACACTTATCTCACCATAGCCCAAGCAGCCTTTCTTATTCATGACTGTGTTTGTCAGGTCTTCAATCCTTTGCAGTCCTCCTATTTTCCAATTTCTCCTTCTTGAATATTAAGATACATTATACCCTAGTTCTAAGAGAAGCAGGTTTTCCACTTCATTTGGTTTGTGTCCTGTCAGCATCTAGGTGAACACAATAATTAGTTATGAATAGTTGTTTCAATCCTTCTTCTAAAGAATCTGCTTTTCTTAGGTGTTCCCATCCCACTTTCTTTTTTTTATTTATTTTTATTGTGACTGTCAAGTTTGTAGGAAAAAGTTGTTTTAAGCAATTTTCTCTCTAGGGAAAACACACCGTATCGACTCAGCTCTGGAGATCTGTTTCTAAGGTTTCGGGGCTTGCATTGGTCCAGCTAAGGGACAAAGGCATGTTCAGTGACCTAAGTGTCCAGTCAAGACTCTTGATCTTCTAAGTTCCACCTTTCCTGAGAATTTCTTGGCTCTGAATGTCAAAAGAGAAGCATTTCATGAGATAGCTAAGACACAGCTCAGAAGGCACTTTGAAAACTAGAGCAGGTACTTCTTAACAGGATCTGAAGGTTCCTGCATTCTGTAAGAATAACAGGAACTTTACTAGCTAGTAAAGTGTGAATGCACATTCAGCTGGATGATGTCTTCCAACAATTCTTGCTCCCTCTGCCCTCTTTTGTTGAAGTTCAGCATTTCCTGTTTTCAGAAGGCAGCTACTTATTTTGTGTTATTGTTTGGATACTACTGCATCCTGTTTTCCTTACAGAGCATTTTTGGATCAGAAGTGCACTTTAAATTTAACTTGACACAATGCAGTGGAAGGCAGATTAGGAGATGGTGCATATTTCCTAATTAATTACAATATTACCAAAGTAATTATAGTTGTGACATGTTTATTACTTCAGGATTAGTCATGTTTCATCATGAAAATTCTTTTGCACACAAAGCCACATGTGAAGAGTTGCTTTCTTTGAGTTAGTCCTACAGACTGGGCTTTCAGGTACTTGGCAAATTTTGATTATATGAAGTCCTCAGTGGAGCTAACAATGTGGGCAAAATGGATACTCCCTAGTCTATTTTCCATGTTTAAACCACTAGACAACAGTGTTTTTCACAGAAAAATGTTGTGTGAAATATTGAAACTACTGGAACAATAATATTTTCACTGAATCTGTGGGTGGGAGCAGAAGTCAATAAAGCACAGGTTGCAGACCCTTAATCATAGAATCATAGAAGAGTTAGGGTTGGAAAGGACCTCAAGATCATCTAGTTCCAACCCCCCTGCCATGGGCAGGGACACCTCACACTAAACCATCCCACACAAGGCTTCATCCAACCTGGCCTTGAACACCGCCAGGGATGGAGCACTCACAACCTCTCTGGGCAACCCATTCCAGTGCCTCACCACCCTAACAGGAAAGAATTTCCTCCTTATATCTAATCTAAACTTCCCCTGTTTAAGTTTTAACTCGTGACCCCTTGTCCTGTCACTACAGTCCCCAATGAAGAGTCCCTCCCCAGCATCCCTTCAGGTACTGGAAGGCTGCTATGAGGTCCCCACGCAGCCTTCTCTTCTCCAGGCTGAACAGCCCCAACTTTCTCAGCCTGTCTTCATACGGGAGGTGCTCCAGTCCCCTGATCATCCTCGTGGCCTCCTCTGGACTTGTTCCAGCAGTTCCATGTCCTTTTTATGTTGAGGACACCAGAACTGCACACAATACTCCAGGTGAGGTCTCACAAGAGCAGAGTAGAGGGGCAGGATCACCTCCTTCGACCTGCTGGTCACGCTCCTTTTGATGCAGCCCAGGATATGGTTGGCTTTCTGGGCTGCGAGCGCACACTGCCAGCTCATGTTCATTTTCTCATTGACCAGCACCCCCAAGTCCTTCTCCGCAGGGCCAACGTTTGCCTATTTGGAGACCACAGCACTGTGGCACTCATGGAAGTAAAATTTTGCTTTTAAGGGAACTTTTACTGACCTGCTTTTTCAGATTTTTCTGCTGACTGATGATGGTTGTGTTGGCGGAGCTCTTCCCTCAAAGACGAGACTCTCCATGCATACAAAGCCTTCAGTACTCATCATGCACTGGGAAAAGTTCCCTCTCCAGCTTTGTTTCTAATAATCTGAGGGTAGAAAAGAGTTTTGGTTTCTATATCGTTCCCTTGAATGGAGTTTCAAACAAGTGTTTTAACACCAACCATTAAAAAATCAGTATTATTAGTGTGTTCGAATAAACCAGCTTTTTCGATTGATTATGAGGTCAACCAATTGTTCAAGGACCCTGTGTGGACCTGAGGTCTCATCTTGGAGAAAGAATCCCAGCTTTCAGCTACTGCTGCAGGAACTGAATGAAGTATTGCTGATCAGTTCATCAGTCCTAGCCCTAGTCTCAATAAGAGAGCACCTGCCATCTCTTCTTTTCCACAGGTCAATCAAAACCTTTGAAAGTTGTTCAGGCAGTCAGACCTTGCCTCTCAGAGAGACAGTGTTATCCATCTTCCTCTGGACCCTCTAGCAAAGAGCAGGATATAGTCTCAGGCACTACCAGCCTTCAGAGAGGCAGGAGGTGCCAGTAGGCTTACCTGAGGCAGATGGAGAAAGTGGGCTCACCTGTATTTGCCAAATGTACTGCTTTTTGAACTAGTTAGTAGACTTGTACTTGAAAGTCCATTTCAAGGAGATACATAGTTATGAACCTCTCTTTTCAACCATGTTTCTGAAGTCCCCAGCAGAATAAAATGAATCACTTAGAGCTCCCAAGAGACCTGTTGATTCATCATGTCTTCAGTGGCCTGGTCTCCAGCCTTGGTCTCCTGGCCATTTTCTCCCAGGATGCTTCCAGGAGAGGGCAGCAATGGATCTGCCAGTTACTTTCCCCTAGAGATGAAACCCCCCCAAAGCACACACCCTTTCTCCATTGGGTGTCAGTGGGTGTAGCGAGTCCATGGTTTTGCCTCAGGGATTACTCAAGCCAATTGGCCTTTTCATTGCTAGTTAATCATTATGGGAAATTTCTTTCCAAAGGTAGTTAGGTTTACTGCTCGATAGCTTCTGGTTTAAGGCAAGTACTATAATCCAGTAAATACTGCATTATAAGTCAGGGACATCCAGGTTTCACTGCAGTTGTGCATGCACATCTGCTTTTTACACAGTGGTCTGTACAAGGGTGTTATCTAGTCATGGATGAGCGCTAAAGCTCAGCAATTAAAGTTCCTATAAGAACTTTTTCCATACTAGAGAAAAACCTTATCAAAGTTAAATAAATAATAAAGAAGGGATCTTTCTTTTTCCTCAACACCTTTTAATTATTTATTCTTTCATTTCAGAAAGTATTTCCCTTACCATTGCTGTGATAAGGATTCTAGCCTAAAAAGTATAAAACAAACTACAGATAGGAGCATTTTAAAAAACAGAAGCATTAATTACTGTTAGCCTACTTGAAGTAAAACATTACAAAAGTTATTTCAGGCAAATCACATTAGCA